>NC_137164.1:38725371-39968050 GCF_951394435.1 Stenella coeruleoalba | reverse complement strand
GTGGGCTTTTCTTAGCGAATCAAGGGTAAGGGCATGTGAAAAAATGAACTGGTTACATAACTCGGGACTGTCAATCAAATAATGATCCCCTGTCACTCACCCATGATCGCACCCCACCTCCTCACAGAGCACTCCTTATAAACACCCTTAAGCCTGTACAGGAGGGCTGGTTTCACTTTGCAGAAACAGCCCGCTCTCCCTCTGAGAATGTAACTATGTCTTAATAAACTTTGATTTGCATTTAAGCCTGAAGTAGTAGTCTGCAATTCTTTGCTTGTTATCACAAGGACCGAGATTCCTGGTCCGGGTCTTCCGTTGACCTCTTTGGTTGAAGTATTTGACACAACGCATGCCAACACGGTAACATCTTTGGTGCCATGACTCAGATCGCTAAAGGTATGTTTGAGCCGCCCCCCTTGCAGCTTCCTCAGACTTTTGACCATTGCATGATAATTGTCCCGCCTGGCTTTATCTCCTCTGTCTTACATGCCTCTGTTCCTTGCCTAATATGCCTGAGAAAGGGCTGCTGTGTGTGTGTGCTTCTGACTTTGTTAAATATTTACACCTCTCTTGTCAAACCGACCTCCCTGACAAGCTTCCTTGAATTGTGGCTATTGAGAAGGCTTTGAAACTCTCTCCAGCTCAACTTACTGGGACCTGATAATCATTTTTTCTGTCTTTGGCTGGAACCAAGATCAATTGCGGGACTCTGGGAGGTTTTTCCACTTTCTTTTTGGGACCCTTCTTTCCCCTTTTGAGACTTGAAGCTTTCTTCTGTTGATAGATCAGGCTGATGGCCACCTAAAACACTCAATCTGTTGTATTTGTGAGGACTCTCAGCAGTTCCACGTACCCCAACCTCGAGGAGAGGTCCCTTTTTGGCCAGACTACTCTTATTTGAGATCTCCTCATTCTTTTCCTTGTCGTCTCAAACATCTGTTTTGCATGGTCCCTAAGGGGAACAAACTCTTCCTCCACTCGGCCACCCGGAACAGTTTCCATCACTACCCAGACCTTGTCAATTGCCAGCCTGTCATGAATCTCTAGGGACTTGCCTTTATGGTCCTGATCACCCACAAAGGAGCCCTGGCCCACTGGCAATGGGAAAGGAGGAATAACCATGCTATTATGAGACTGAGGAGCCAGAGAGTACAAACAAGCTTCTCGTTAAGGTTAGGGAATCTCTTTTGGTGACATAGCCTTAATGTTGCATATTCCCTCTGTCAAACAAATTGCTCATCCAAGTGAGAGAATCTCTATAGGTGGCATAACCATTGGCACATGGTCTGTTCCTCTCCCTGAATGTTGTGTGTCCTCACTGCCAGTAAGGAAGGGGGATCTCTATTGGTGACACTGCCTTTGGGGCCAGAGGGAACAGACAGTAGTCCTGGTGGGCCTATGGTCAGGGCCCTCCACTGATAACAGGAGGAAGGGATGCACTCTCCTGCAAATGGTCAGGGATATCAGGACTCTGAGATGCCCCTGACCTCTGTGGTGTGTATTCTTTCTTTCCAGATGGTAACCAAACCTCTGGCCTCCCATCACCAGACACTCCCTTAGGCTCCATCCTCAAGAACTGGTCGGCCTTTGACCCTGACACCCTAAAGAAAAAGAGAATGGTCTTTTTCTGAAACACCACTTGGACCCAGTATAAGCTGGGGGACCAAGAAGAGTGGCCCTTAAATGGTAGCATTAACTTTAATACCATCCTTCAACTAGATCTATTCTGCAAATGACAAGGAAAATGGAGAGAGATTCCCTATGTTCAAGCCTTTTTCACTCTTAGAGATAAGGAAGACCTCTGCAAGACTTGTAAAATTGACTCTGCTGTGCTGGCCCTGATGGGACAGCCCCCATCCTCTCCTCGAGAGGATCCGTCTGAGCTGGGCCATGTCAAAAGAGAACCTGAGCCAGATAAGAGCCAAAGGGAGAAAAATCTTTAAAGCTGGAGATAGCACTAAAACCACCCCATCCTCCATCTATCCCCCTTTGCCATCAACAGCCCCCTTACCACCTTGCCCAGGAGATCTGACTCGCACAAGTCCTCCCCATAGAATTTGCCCTTTGGTGGAGATAATGGGCAAATTCAGACCCCAACTCATTCAGAAGCCTTTTACTCCTGGAGTTGAAGCAGATCAGACAGGAACTAGGTAAATTTTCTGATGATCCTGAGCACTACATTGACAACTTCCAAAACTTAACCTTGGCTCTTGACTTAGCCTGGAAGGATGTCATGATAATCTTGGGGCAAACTCTATCAGATACTGAGAAGGAAAAGATCCTGAAGGAGGCCTGCAACTTTGCAGACAGCCTCCATTTATCCAGCTCAAAATGCCCTGTGAGAGTAACCACAATTCCCAATATGGACCCTCACTGGGATTTCAATAACTCCAATGAACAAATGGAGAAAGGAACATTTTATAATCTGTATAAAAGCTGGACTCAAAGCAAGCAGAGGGAAACCCATTAATTACTCATAGCTTTCTGCCATCAGCTAGGAACCCAACAGAATCCCTACAGCCTTCCTGGAAAGGCTCAAGGAGGAAATAATTAAATATACCAACCTAAAACTGGATTCCCTTGAAGGAAAAACATTCTAAAGGAGAGGTTCCTTACCCAGTCTGCACTGAACATTGGAGGAAGCTCCAAAAGCTTACACAGGAGCCCAAAGTTAACCTAGATGAACTTCTAGCTACAGCCACCACTACCTTTTATAACCGGGACCAGGAGGAGGAGGTCAAGGTTTGGGAGAAAGAAATGAGGAAAGAAAACAGGCAGGCCCAATTATTGGAAGCCCTACAGGGGCAAGCCCCATCCAGAGAAACACTCACCCATACCAACAGAAGCCAAGACCAATGCCGGGTCTACAGAAAGCCTGGGCACTGGACAAGGGAATGCCCCATCAAGGACAAGCCTCCTACAATGCCCTGTCCAAACTATCAAAAAGTGACCATCGGAGAGCCATCTGCCCGCTGGGCCAAAGTGCCCAGGGGCCAGAGGCAGCCCCTCAGATGGCTCTGGATAAACAGGACCCTCTACTCCAGATGTCCCCCCTGTTTAATGCCAGTATTACTGGACTGGAGCCAAGGGTAAACCTGGATGTGGCAGGTAGGACCGTATCTTTCTTATCGGGACCACCTACTCTGCCCTAGTTTCCTCCTCTGGACCCTTCTCCTCTGACTCCTGTTAGGCTACTGGAGTCTCAGGTAAACTTACCATTAGGCCTTTTACTGTCCCTTTGTGTTGTTACTGGGAAGGATATACTTTCTCTCATTCCTTCCTGATCATACCTGAATGCCCCCACCCACTGTTAGGTAAGAACATCATGAACAAGCTGGGAACCAGACTGGTACTTGGGAGAACCACCGCAGTAACACCCCTCTAGTTCTTAGTCTTAGAGACACAACCTCCTCTGAGGACTGACACACCAGCCTTAGCTGATTTGCCAGTAGACCCCCAGGTCTGGGCCAATGGAATGCCAGGGAGAGCTATAACCGCCTCCCCAGTGCTTATCACCTTAAGGGATCCATCCTCTTTCCCCAATCAGAAACAATATCCAATTCTCCCAGAACCCTGAAGAGGACTGCAGCCTTTCATACCTAAATTTTTACAATGCTGGCTACTTATTCCTTACAGTTCTCCTTGCAACATCTTATGTTAGCTGTTAAGAAGCCAAACAGAGAATACAGACTGGTTCAAGACTTAAGAGCTATCAGTGAGGCAGTTGTCCCACTCCATCCAGTAGTCCCCAACCTGTACAACTTGTTGGGGACCGTACCAGGCACAGCCTCCTGGTTTACTGTGTTAGACCTAAAGGATGCCTTCTTTGCCATACCTCTGGAACCCTGGTCCTACTACCTCTTTCCTTTTGAGTGGCATGAGGAAGGAATAGAGGACAATAACACATCTGGACAGCCCCATCCCAAGGGTTCCGAGACAGTCCCCACATTTTTGGCCAGGGCCTGGCCAAGGACCTCCAAGATCTACACTTGGAGGAAGGGACTATCATACAGTATGTGGATAACCTTCTTATTTGTTCCCCGGACCATGAGAGAGCCTTAACTCATGCTACCCAAACCCTCAATTTTTTGGCAAAACAAGGCTATAAAGTCTCTAAGTCCAAGGTCCAATTGGCACAGCAGGAAGTCAAATATCTCTGAGTAATCCTCTCCCCAGGGGAATGAAGACTCTCCCCCTATAGAATACAAGGGATTTTAGATCTGCTGGAACCAACTACCTGAAAACTTAGCTCTGAGCCGTTTTAGACCTCATGGGGTATTGCAGACTATGGATTCCTAACTGTAGACTAAAAGCACAACATTTTTATGAGGCCCTGAAGGGAAAATCTGACTCTAAATCTCTGCTCTGGGGCCCTAACCAAACACAAGATTTCCAGCTGCTAAAGACATTACTATCCCAGGCCCCAGCCTTGGGAATCCCAAGAAATGATACAACTTTCCAGCTATTCATGGCAGAAAATTAAGGGATGGCTTTAGGAGTCTTAACTCAGGAACTTGGCCCTGTCCAGAGACCTATAGGATATATGTCAAAGAGACTGGACCTGGTGGCCACTGAATAGCCCAGTTGTCTTAGGGTAGCTGCTGCCTTGGCCTTATTGGTGGAAGAAGCCTCCAAGCTTACATTGGGGCAACCCCTGACAATATATACACCCCATCAGTTTACCTCTCTCTTCGAAGGGAAAGACCATTTTCTGACTCACGGAAAGCAGGATCCTCAGATATCAGGCATTACTGTTGGAGAATCCAGACATACATGTCATGGTCTGCTCCTCTTTAAATCCAGTTACCCTGCTCCCCCTACCTGAAGAAGGTCTGCCAGTTCACCAATGTGAAGATATTATATCTCATCCCTTGTTGCCTCAACCAGATCTAACTGATATTCCACTACAAAACCCTGAGAAGGTTTGGTTCACTGATGGAAGTAGCTTTGTTTCTGAAGGATGTAGAAGGGCAGGGTATGTGGTGGTGTCCTTGACACAGGTTACTGAGGCCCGGGCTCTTCCCCCAGGGACCTCAGTCCAACTGACAGAAATAATTGCTTTAACCTGAGCCTAACCCTGGCTGAAGGTAAGGCCCTTAATATATATACTGATTCTAAATATGCTTTTTTGGTTCTGCATGTTCATGCTGCTATCTGGAAGGAACGTGGCTACCTGATGGCACGTTCTGGCTACCTGAGAGTATGGACCTCAAATTCTCTCCCTTTTGGAGGCAGTTCTCAAGCCTTCCCAGGTAGCAGTGTTTCACTGCAGAAGTCACCAGAAGGGTGACGATGAAATAACAAAAGGAAATCGGCTAGCCGATCAGGCTACCCAACAGGCAGCCCTTCAGCCCTTTGTAATAGAGTGTGCCTTGGTTCCTTCCCTTAGTTCTCTCCCTTCCCCATCTTACCTGCCTGAGGAAATCAAATGGGTCATAAATCACGGGTACAACCTTGACCCAGACAGATGATACCAGAGAGAGGGCTTAATTCACCTGCCCCTATTGCACCAATGGAAAATTATTAATCTTTGCATGAGGCCTGTCACCTAGGGAGGGATGCCTTATACCAGATTGTTTCTTCTATCTCCTCCGGGAAGGGATTTTGCAGTGTAGTTAATAAGTTAACCTCATCATGGTCTACTTGTCTGACTGACAATCCTCAGTCAGACAGGGAAGTAAGCCACTACTGTTGGCCCTTCCGGCTCAGAGACACAGAATATATCCAGGGGAAGACTGACAAATGACTTTAAAATGGTTCCTCCCTACCGAGGATATAAGCACATTTTGGTGTTCATGGACACCTTTACCAGCTGGGTGGAAGCTTTCCCCACCAGGACAGAGAAAGCTTCAGACGTAGCCCAGAAGCTTTTAACTGAAATCATCCCTAGTTTTGGCCTCCTGTTGTCTCTGAAGATTGATAATTGTCCTGCCTTTGTTTCCCAAACTACTCAGCAGATATCCAAGGTTCTAGATATTGAGTAACACCTTCATTCTTCCTGGAGACCCCAATCCTCAGGAAAGGTAGAAAGAGCCAACCAACATTTAAAGAATACCTTAAGAAAAATAACACAAGAGACCTCCCTCATTTGGAAGGAAACCCTCCCTATTGCTTTTTTAAGGATCAGAACAGCCCCAAAGGTTTTACTTAACCTTAGCCCTTATGAAATGCTGTATGGTAGGCCTTTCTTATGAGGGGACCTACTGATGGATTCTGACACTCTGCCATTACATCTTATGTCACCTCCCTTGGAAAATTCCAACAAGCCCTCCAGGACTATGGGGTAAAAGTCTTCCTTCCCCAGAGTCTGCTCCTTGCCTCTACTCTCCAGGAACACAAGTACTCATTGAAACTTGGAAAGACATCTCCCCTTGTTCTCAACTTCAGCTGACCTGGAAGGACCCTATCCTGTCTTGCTCTCTTACCCTACAGCTGTTAAAGTACAGGGATCCCCAGTTGGATTCATCATTCCTGGGTAAAGCCCTGGTCAGATACTTCACCTGAGGACATTTCCCCAGCTGAGTACACCTGTGAGCCTTTGGAGGACCTCCAGCTCCTGTTCAAATGAAAACTGCAAGATAAGTACATTCTAAATCCATGAACCCACCATTCCCACAGCTGGCAGAAGTAATAGGCCTACTGTATCTCCTGACCTTTCTCACTGTGCTCACTCTTATTCTATTCTGCATATCATCACAAAATTAGTTCACACACTGCCTCTTATTTCCCTAATATGGCATCTCTCCTTGCAGTTATTGCACTTTGCTCCTTTCCCTTCATTTCTTCATATTCTCACCATCCAGTTACACTCACTATAAATCAAGTTACAAAATTAATCAATAAAACCTACTGCTGGATAGTCCCCAAGAGAACCCAAAACCTAGAGAAACTCTACTTATTGGCCTTCCCTACTTCCATCGAACAGCTGTATAACTTACTGGGTCAATATTATGGGATGGATTACCTTTTACATGTGGGCCAAATGCAAGTAGACCCTGACTTTTTTGCCTCAGGCCTATCTATCTGTGTAGGTACAGTCTCCAAGCTTCTAGGAAAGGCACAGCTTTGTTTTCAGAACCTGGATGAATGGGAACCACCTTGGGCTGGTTAAATGACTCCTTTTTTATCTATATCCTCAGCTTTAATCAGACTAGCCTGGGGTGGGATCCCTGGTCAGAAGAGGATGAATACAATGCACACGAAGGTAATTTCACTCTGTATTGGGAAAACTCAAGGAAGAATGTAACTAATAAATATATTAATGGGGACCATATCCCCATAAACAGCTCAGCCCTGGGAACTGAATATGTAGAGATTGGCATGACTATCAGACACCTACTTAACCTAATCTCCCTGCAAGATCCTTCCCAAAATATAATATAATCCAGTTAATATTCAGAGATTTGTTATGTTAATCCCCCATCACACTCATAATCAGTCAGAACCCATATCTTTCCCTCTGTGTATAGATTACTTCCCTAGGATTTGGCCTTCCAAATATAATCCTAAGCCATGGGACCCCATGGCTTCTTTTTCTGGAGTAAAACTCCCAACAGGTCAAGGCCTGGCTCTGGGGACCCATGATGGGGTATCCTTGAGGGACATCGGATTTTCATTTCTTTGTGGTACTGGGATATATCTAGATCTTTCCACACTTTGGAGAGACACCTTCCCCATCATTGCTGCTGTCCCAGAGGCAACCATTATGACTACAAAAGATTTAGCTTCCTCAGGAGGTATTCCTCAGGGGTCATCCTAGAAGAAGCCTTGAGACATGTCCAAAACAGACAAAAATGAACCACTGATGGGGGGGGTGATGCTTATGATAACCCAATTCTTGATCAGCCATAAATGATCTACAGTGTCTTTAGAGGAATTTTTTGGTTTGCAGGTATAACCCTCTTAGAGAGGAGTATTCTCAATCTTACCATCATGGTCCAGGAATTCTGGAAGTTTACAGTAGCAGCCATTAAGGAGCAACAGTCAGCCCTAGATTCTCTGGCCAAGGTGGTTTTACAAAATAGGAGGGCCCTCAGTGTTATAACCCCTGAGACTGGGGGTGTCTGTGCCCTGATAAATGAAACGTGCTGCTTCTATGTTAATACCTCTAGTCAGGTTGAAGAAAACCTTCTGGTTTTAAAGAAAAACATCAAATTAGTAGATGACCTGAAAGAGAGAGCAGGACAGGACCCTAGCTGCCTTTCTTCCTTCCTCTCCTCTATGGAGACACAGATATAGACATGACTGCTTCCCTTGTTGAGACCATTAGTCCTGATAGCCTTTGTTTTGTCGTTAGTCCCTTGTATCATAAACCTACTTGTTCGACTCATTTCAGAATGCATATAGGATGTTCGATTCCAAATGGTTCTGCAAGGTAGCTACCAGCCTGTTCATCCTGGCCCTGAGACCGAGATCTATGTGAGACACCTTGATGGTCATCACTCCAGCACACCTCCTAGCTGAAAAAGAGCAAGAGGAGGGACCCGATCAAAACTCTGCCCCTTAACAGCAGGAAGAAGCCAGAGCAGTCGTTGCCCATGTCCCAAAGAATTGGGTCCCATACTCTTGAGGGAGAAATGTTAGGTAGTTAGTCAGACATTAGCAGCAAGGAGATGACAGTGGGGAAAAGACAAGAGGGGAATAATCAAGCCACACCCCAACCATCTGGGGACCCTCCCTTGACGTTAGCAGCAAGGAGGTGATAGTGGCAAAAAAACAAGCGGGGAGTAGTCAAGTTACATCCCAACTATCTGGGAACCCTCCCCTGATCCCACCCAGAAAGGATGAAACTATGGTTGAGTGATGGGTAACTTATCCTGATAAAGAGAGAGCACAATAACATGAGGGATCTTCCCTGGGATGCTCATGCCCAGACTAGACAGGCTTATAACCTATAGTAAACCCAAACTCATTATACAATCACTATAATAAAATCAGCATGTGGTTTTTGCTCCCCCACCCCCACCCAGTGGGCTTTTGTTAGTGAATCAAGGGTAAGGGCATGTGAAAAAATGAACTGGTTACATAAATCAGGACTGTCAATCAAATAATGATCCCCTGTCACTCACCCATGATTGCACCCCACCTCCTTGCAGAACACTCCTATAAACACCCTTAAGCCTGTACAGGAGGGCTGGCTTCACTTTGCAGAAACAGCCGGCTCTCCCTCTGAGAGTGTAACTATGCCTTAATAAGCTTTGCTTTGCATTTAAGCCTGAAGTAGTAGTCTGCAAATTCTTTGCTTGTTATCACAAGGACCGAGATTCCTGTTCCTGGTCTTCCATTGACCTCCTTGGTTGAAGCTATTTGACACAATGCATACCAACCCTGTAACATCAGGTGCCTAAGGCACTATCTCACCAGTCTACCCAATGAATGTTTTCTTATGAGGAGTTCATAAAGTCATAAAATTCTTAGCATAGCATAAAAGAAACTAGGCATGAATTTGTAGTTTACAGTAATCTGTTTCTCTGCCCTATTTCTCTGTTTCCTATAAAAATTATTTCTTGCAATATGAATACCACATTATTCAAAAATAACAATGTGTAATTGTATATCTGGAAAGATGAATTAATATTTTAGGTACAAAGACAATTGAAATTTTTAATCTGCATCATATTATATTTTATTTTTTCTAGAATTGTGTTAAAGTGATCATCATTCCTATGTCTAACCTATTTCGTTTTTAAAATAGGTTAAGATTAACAATTATTTTGTTGAAAATGGTTAAAAATGAAATCCTGGAGTAGATAAAGTTGTAAAGAAATATTAATTTTCAATACAAGGTGAACTGATAACAGTGTGCATGATGCAGAACACAACTGAGATTGGGTTTTATTCTGTAGCTGTTGGCAAGAGAGTTTGAAAATCTGTGAACACTGGAAGAACAGAGACAAATAAAGCTATCTTTCTTTAAAAATACATCCTAGTCCATCAAAGCACAAGCCTCTGACCACACTCCATGCTAATAGTAATAGCCTTTGCTGCTAAATTCTTTCAATCAATTCTTCTTTGTCCATTCTTTAAAATAACACTTTTCACTTAACATTAAGTTACCAGAAAATTCTTTGAAATGCCAACCACTGAAATCACCATCTTCCCGAAACCTTGGCAAGTAACATAACTCAAAATGGAATCAGCAGGTGAATGATTACAGGATTAGAAAAACATGTCTTTATGGAATCATCTCAACTGATTGCCTTAGGGTCGAACTTTGAATCTCCAAAATGGGAACTTCTCCATGGGAAGTTTAGAATTATAAAATTTCAATCCATGATTTTTTTATATCTTATGGATCATGTTAATAGCCAACTCCTTCTTTAATAATTCATCATTAACCCATATGTTATGGTAATTTGTATTTAATCTTTATAAAATTGGACATTTTACCTTTGACTAGATTTATTAAATTTTCTTGAAAATGGTAAAACAAAGGAAGTATTTTAGAAGGAAAACATACCTTTAAAGAAAATATAGTTCTAGGTGAAAGAACTTAAAACTATGGAAATACTGCTCATAACATATTTTAAGGGTAATAAAATTCTCTTTTAACATGACCAATTCTTCCCAGGTTTCTTATTAAGAGTCATCTTAAAAAGAAATCTTATCCTTAATGTCATCACTGAAACCAAACAGGAGCCTGTGGAGTTCCTGGGCACAAAAACCTTTCTATGTCCCCCATTTCTTGATTACAGGAAACAGGCTTTATTCAGCCTCCACGACCTTCCCTAAGTTCCAAAGGGCAGGTTCAAACAGTTGCTAATTAGGGAAGGGAGGGGATGCAGAGACAAGGGAGGAAGTCAAGAAACAATAGTGCAAGCTTGGGGCAGGGTTCTGGTTCCCCCTCAAGGGATATATATAACAAAATCTGTGAGCTGTTTTGCAGATACTGAAACTCCTACCAGGTGGAAGAAGTTAACTGTATGCTGCCCACAAGAATGTAGACCACAGACCAGTTGGAACCAGAAGGTTGTTGATGCTGACTCCCACTTACTTTACCACCAATCAATCAGAAGAACGTCCACGAGCTGATCATGCCCTCTTCTTTGAACCACTGCTATAAAACTCCTCACTACACGCCCCCCCCCCCCCCCCAGTTCAGGACACACAGTTTTGGGGGCATTAGCCTGCTGTGGCCCCCTTTGCCTGGCAAATCAATAAAGCTATTATTTTCTACTTCACCCAAAACTCTGTCTCTGAGGTTCAATTCTATACCTGTGTACAGAGGCTGAATTTCAGCTAAGTAATGAGTTAACACAAAACTGAAACACAATTTATTCTCATAATTTCAAATCATTTTTATTTCTAAAACTGCAATCACATATATTCACAACATATTTGTATTTGTTGTGCTAGGGTAAGATGAAAGGAAAAACTGAGAGTCGGAGAAATAAAATACTTTGCCTAAGATTATACTCCTGGTACAGAGCATATAGAGATTCACATCCAGTTTATTCAGACTTCTAATGTCTTCTGTGTTGTACACATCCAATATCTTTTACATAACCTTGACCCCCATGGCAAAGAAAACCCACATTTCTTAGAAGGGCATTGTTGAGAGTAAACTTCTTTCTCTCCCATGTAAGATAGTCTATCAGAATGATGCAAAGTCATATTATCTGCACCCCACCCACTCCATGCATCCAGACCTACAGCTTCAGTTGTTTCATTTTAGTTTTTTTTTTTTCATCTTTTAGTATAGTGAGTCATTTGTTAGAATTTTTTTTATTCTACTCTATAAACTTCTGTATATTACTGAAAATAATAAGGCCTGAGTGATTAACATTCTTTCTTTCAGATTCCTCTAAAGACAGAAAATTCTAAAATGGTGAGTCCTTACACAATTGTTTTTATTTGTTTACTTTGTTTTTAAATAAACTTCTCATGAGACACAGGGCTGGTATGGAGTGACTTTTACTTTGAAGGTTTATTTGTATCTTTCTCCTGAGATGTCTAATGTCAACCTGAAAAATAAAATAACCAGTTATTTTACCAGCAAAATGAGTATATTTAGAAACAGCAGAGGAATTGCAATTAGGGTCAAGCAAACTACGGTGAACCACAGGCAAGTCTGGAGAACAAAGGAGGGCAGAATTCTTTTGCAGGGGGAAGTGGGAAGTTTTGAAGGGCTGTTTCTGAACACAGTCCATTGGAGGAGAGTGTGAGTTCAGGGTTGTGGCTACTTCTCTTTGGCTGAGTTGTTGTGGTTTCTCATTGGCTGTGTTGTTGCTGGGGTGTGTAAATTAAGCTTCTTCCCATTGGGGAATGCTAGGCTTGCAAACAGCAGCCAAAGGTGGAGTGAGCAAGGTTCCCCTACAGGGCTTCCCTCCCTTTTATTTTATTTGTATATATATATATATATATATATATATATATATATATATATATATATATATATATATATATATATATATATTTTTATTGGAGTATAGTTGCTTTACAATGTTGTGTTAGTTTCTGCTCTACAGTAAAGTGAATCAATTGTATGTATACATATATCCACTCTTTTTTAGATTCCCTTCCCATTTTGGTCACTGCAGATCACTGAGTAGAGTTTCCTGTGGTAAACAGTAGGTTTTCATTAGTTATCTATTTTATACATAGCAGTGTAAATATGTCAATCCCAATCTCCCAATTTGTCCCACCCCCTCTAACCCCTTCGTAACAATAAGTTTGTTCTCTACATCTGTGACTTTATTTCTGCTTTGCCAGCAAGTTCATCTGTACCTTTTTCTTATATTCCACATGTGAGCAATATTATATATTTGTTTTTCTCTTTCTGACTTACTTCACTTTGTATGACATTCTCTAGGTTCATCCACATCTCTGCAAATGACACTATTTCATTCCTTGTTATGAATGAGTAGTACATGTACCACATCTTCCTTATCCATTCATCCACTGATGGACATTTAGGTAGTTTCCATGTCCTGGCTACTGTAAATAGTGCTGCAATGAACATCAGGGTGCATACATCCTTTTGAATTATGGTTTTATTAAGATTTATGCCTAGGATTGGGATTACTGGTTCATATGGTAGCTCTATTTTTAGTTTTGTAAGGAACCTTCATATTGTTCTCTATAGTGGCCGTACCAATTTTCATTACTACCCACAGTGTAGGTGGGTTCCCTTTTCTCCACGCCCTCTCCAGTGTTTATTGTTTCTAGATTTTTTGATGATGGCCATTTTGACCAATGTGAGGTGATACCTCATTGTAGTTTTTATTTTAATTTCTCTAATAATTAGTGATGTTGAGCACCTTTCATGTGCTTTTTGGCGAACTGTATGTCTTCTTTGGAGAAATGTCTATTTAGATCTTCCACCCATTTTTTGACTGGGTTATTTGTTTTTTTGTTATTGAGCTTCATTAGCTGTTTGTATATTTTGGAGGTTAATCCCTTGTAGGTTGCTTCATTTGTAAATATTTTCTCCCATTCTAAGTGATCTCTTTTTGTTTTGCTTATGGTTTCCTTTGCTGTGCAAAAGATTTTAAGTATAATTAGAAACAATTTGGTTTTTTTTCCTTTTGTTTTTATTTTCATTACTCTAGGAGGTGGATCAAAAAATCTTACTGTGGTTTATATCAAAGAGTGTTCTGCCTGTTTTCCTCTAAGATATTTATAGTGTCTGGCCTTACATTTAGATAGGTTGTTAATCCATTTTGAGTTTATTTTTTGTATGGTGTTGCGAGTGTTCTAATTTTATTCTTGTATGTGTAGCTGTCCAGTTTTCCCAGCACCACTTATTAAAGAGACTGTTTTTTCTCCACTGTATGTTCTTGCCTCCTTCATCATAGATTAGGTGACTGTAGGTGCACGAGTTTATCTCTGGGCTTTCTATCCTGTTCCATTGATCTATATTTCTATTTTTGTGCCAGTACCATACTGTCTTGATTACTTTAGCTTTGTAGTATAATCTGAAGTCAGGGAGCCTGATTCCTCCACCTCCATTTGTTTTTCTTAAGATTGCTTTGACTAGTCAGGGTCTTTTGTGTTTCTATACAAATTGTAATTTTTTTTTGTTCTAATTCTGTGAAAAAAGGCATTGGTAATTTGATAAGGATTGCATTGAATCTGTAGATTGTCCTGGGTAGTATGTCACTTTCACAATGTTGATTCTTCTGATCCAAGAACATTGTATATCTTTCCATGGGTTTGTGTCATCTTTGATTTCTTTCATCAGTATCTTATAGGTTTCTGCATACTGGTATTTTGCCTCCTTGGGTAGGTTTATTCCTAGGTATTATTATTCTTTGTGCTGTGATGGTAAATGAGATTGTTTACTTAATTTCTTTTTCTGATTTTTGTTGTTAGTGTATAGGAATGCAAGAGATTTCAGTGCATTAATTTGTATCCTGCCCCTTTACCAAATTCACTGATGAGCTCTAGTAGTTTTCTGGTAGCCTCTTCAGGATTGTCTATGTATAGTATCATGTCATCTGAAAACAGTGACAGTTATACTTCTTTTTTTCCAATTTGGATTCCTTTTATTTCTTTTTCTTCTCTGTTTGCCATGGTTAGGACTTCCAAAACTATGTTGGATGATAGTGGTGAAAGTGGGTGTCCTTGTCTTGTTCTTGATCTTAGAGGAAATGCTTTCAGTTTTTCACCATGGAGAATGATGTTTGCTGTGGGTTTGTCATATATGGCCTTTATTATGTTGAGGTAGGTTCCCTGTAAGCCCACTTTCTGGAGAGTTTTTATTGTAAATCGGTGTTGAATTTTGTCAAATGCTTTTTCTGCACCTATTGAAATGATCATATAGTTTTAATAATTTGTTAATATGGTGTATCAGATAGATTGATTCCTCACATCCCTGGTATAAATTCTACTTAATCATGGTGTATGATTCTTTTAATGTGTGGTTGGATTCTGTTTGCTAGTATTTTGTTGAGGCATTTGCGTCTATGTTCATGAGTGCTATTGACCTGTAATTTTCATTTTTGTGTGAAATCTTTGTCTGTTTTTGGTATCAGGGTGAGGGTGGCCTCCTAGAATGAGTTTGGGAGTGTTCCTTCCTCTGCGATTTTTTGGACAAGTTTGAGAAGGATAGGTGCTAGCTCTTCTCTAAATGTTTGATAGAATTTGACTGTGAAGCCATCTAATCCTGGACTTTTGTTTATTGGAAGATTTTTAATCACAGTTTCAATTTCATTACTTGTGAATTGTCTGCTTATATTTTCTATTTCTTCCTGATGCAGTCCTGGAAGGTTTTACCTTTCAAATAATTTGTCCATTTCTTCCAGGTTGTACATTTTATAGGCATAGAGTTGCTTGTAGTAGTCTCTTATGATCCTCTGTATTTCTGTGGTGCCAATTGTAACTTCCCCATTTTTATTTCTAATTTTATTGATTGGCGTCCTCTTCCTTTTTTTCTTGATGAATCTGGCTAAAGGTTTATCAATTTTGTTTATCTTCTCAAAGAAACAGCTTTTAGTTTCATTGATCTTTGCTATTTTTTCTTCATTTCTATTTCATTTATTTATGCTCTGAGGTTTATGATATCTTTCCTTCTACTAACTTTGGGTTTTGTTCTTCTTTCTCTAGTTGTCTTAGATGTAAGGTTAGGTTGTTTATTTGAGTTTTTTTTTTTTCTTGAGGTAAGATTATATTGCTATAAACTTCCGTCTTAGAACTGCTTTTACCTCATCCCATAGGTTTTGGGTCATTGTGTTTTTGCTGTCATTTGATTCTAGGAATTTTTTTATTTCCTCTTGATTTCTTCAGTGATCCATTGGTTATTTAGTAGCATATTGTTTTGCCTTCATGTTTTGGTGTTTTTTACAGGTTTTTTTTCCTGTAATTGATTTATAATCTCATAGCTTTATGGTTGCAAAAGATGCTTGATATAATTTCAAGTTTCTTAAATTTACAGAGTTTAATTTGTGATCCAAGATGTGGTCTATCCTAGATAATGTTCTGTGTGTACTTGAGAAGAAATTGTATTCTGCTGCCTTTTGTTGGGATGACATATAAATATCAATTAATTCTATCTGATCTTATGTGACATTTAGGGCTTGTGTTTCCTTAGTAACTTTTCATCTGGATGATCTGTCCATTGGAGTTAGTGGGGTGTTAAAATTCCCCACTATTATTGTGTTAGTGTTGACTTCCCTTTTTATGGCTGTTAGCATTTGCTGTATTGAGGTGCTCGTATGTTAAGTGCAGAAATATTTACAATTGTTATAGTTTCTTCTTGGTTTGATCCCTTGATCTTTACATAGAGTCCTTCCTTGTCTCTTGTAACAGTCTTTATTTTAAAGTCTATTTTGTCTGATATGAGTATTGTTACTCCAGTTTTCTTTTTATTTCCATTTGCATGGAGTATCCCTTGATCTTGATCTTTACATAGAGTCCTTCCTTGTCTCTTGTAACAGTCTTTATTTTAAAGTCTATTTTGTCTGATATGAGTATTGTTACTCCAGTTTTCTTTTTATTTCCATTTGCATGGAATATCTTTTTACAACCCCTACTTTCAGTCTGTATGTGTCCCAAGATCTTAAGTGGGTCTCTTGTAGATAGCATATATGTGTGTCTTCTTTTTGTATCCATTCAACTAGTCTATGTCTTTTGGTTGCAGCATTTAATCCATTACATTTAAGGTATGCTCCTATTGCCATTTTCTTAATTGTTTTGGGTTTGTTTTTGAAGGTGTTTTTTCTTCCCTTCCTCTTTTGTTTTCTTCTCATGTGTTTCTTGCCTAGAGAAGTTCCTTTAGCAATATTTGTAAAGCTATTTTGGTGGTGCTGAATTCTCTTATCTTTTGCTTGTCTCTAAATCTTTTGATTTCTCCAACAAAGCTGAATGAGAGCTTTGCTGGGTGTAGTATTCTTTTTTGGCAGTACACAGGCCTCTCACTGTAGTGGCCTCTCCCACTGCAAAGCACAGGCTCCGGACGCACAGGATCAGTGGCCATGGCTCACGGGTCTAGCCGCTCTGCAGCATGTGGGATCTTCCCAGACCGGGGCACGAACCCATGTCCCCTGCATCGGCAAGTGGACTCTCAACCACTGTGCCACCAGGGAAGCCCTGGGTATCGTATTCTTGGTTGTAGGTTTTTCCCTTTCATCTCTTGAAATGGATTGTGCCACTCCCTTCTAGCTTGCAGAGTTTTTGCTGAAAACTCAGCTGATAATCTTTGGGGGATTCCCTTGTATGTTGTTGCTTTTCCTTTGTTGCTTTTAATATTTTTTTCTTTCTATGTAATTTTTGTTAGTTTGATTAATATGTGTCTCAGTGTGTTCCTCGTTTGGTTTATCCTGTATGGGACTCTCTGCACTTCCTGGACTTGGGTGACCATTTCCTTTCTCATGTTAGGGAAGTTTTCGACTATGATCTCTTCAAATACTTTCTCAGGCACTTTCTTTTTCTCTTTGTCATCTGAGACCCCTATTATTCAAATGTTGGTGTGTTTAATGTTGTCCCAGAGGTCTCTGAGACTGTCCTCATTTCTTTTCTTTCCTTTTTCTTTATTCTGTTCCATGGCAGAGATTTCCACCATTCTGTCTTCCAGGTCACTTATCCGTTCTTCTGCCCCAGTTTTTCACCTAATGATTCCTTCTAGTGTATTTTTCATTTCAGTTATTGTCTTGTTCAACTCTGTTTATTTTTTATTTCTTCTAGGTCTTTGTTAACCTTTTCTTGTATCTCCTCTATCTGTGCCTCCATTTTGTTTCTGAGAACTTGGATCACATTTACTATCTTTACTGTGTATTATGTTTCAGATAGATTGCTAATTGCCTCTCCATTTAGTTGTTCTTGTAGGTTTTTATCTTGCTCCTTCATTGGCAGCGTATTTTTTTGTTGTCTCATTTTGTCAGACTTAGTGTGTTTGTGGTCTCCTTTCTGTAGGTTGCAGGATCATAGTTCCTCTTGCTTCTGGTGTCTGCTCCCTGGTAGGTGAGGTTGGTCTAGAGACATGTGCCATTACCCCCTTATAGAGGGTCTGATTGGTATTGTGGTGATCAGAGCCTGCCCTAGATATTGAGCGGGGCCTCCCCTTTGCCCTGGGGTTGTCAGTGCCCTGTCCGGGGCAGGGTCTGCTCCCTATTTGTTGGAGTAGAGGCCCCCAGATCTGTTTCTTAGCTGTGATTCTAATCTGTTGTGCTAGGTAGGCAGGATTAGAGTGCTCCCATTGGGAGAGCAGCCACTGAGTTTTTCACCTTCAGAGTTGTTTACTTGTGAATATGCTCTGTTGTGTCCCCTTTTGCCTGTTGTGCAGGCTCACAAAGTATAATATTGGTCCTGCCTAACTGTGGATATGCTCGCAATTGGCCCTGGTGACTCTCAGGCATTGTTTTCACTCGGCCACCGGTGCAGGTCCACTGAGTTTAGGTTCCAGTAGCACAGTATTTGTGCACCAGGACACACAGTGTGAGCTATGGAGCAACTTGAAGTCTGGTCTGTGTCTTCCCTCATGTGTATGTGCTCACCAAGCCCACAGCTGCTAAAGCCAGACCTGTCCCAGCTGCAAGAGCATTTGTTGCCTTTTCAGATGTTTCACAGGTGCTGAATTTAGGAAGCTGTCAGTGGAAGTATAACTCTGCATTTTGTGCAGCTATGAGGAGAGATTTCAGCTCTTGTTCCTTATTCGCATAGCCCCTGGGCCTCAACTGTGGTTTCAGCCCCTCCTCTGGGTGAATTTTCTAGTGGGAGGAGTATCTGCACCCTCCTGGAACAGCAGGGTGGGTCCTGGCACCCACTGGCAGATTTCCTAGTATTGAGAGGTTTCTGTATGCTCTTGGGATGGCAGGTGAGCTTTTGGTACCTATTGATGGATTTCCTAGTGGGGGGAGTTATCCGCACACTCCCAGGAGAGCAGGGCATGTTCCAGAACCCACTGATGGATTTCCCAGTTACAGAAGCTTTCTGTGCCTTCCTTGGACAGCATGGGCAAGTCCCAGCTCCTACTGGCAGATTTCCTAGTAGCAAGAGGTTTCTATGCACTCCTGGGACACCAGGGGCCTGTCCTGGCACCTGTTGGTGGATTTCCTAGTGGGGTGAGTTTTCTATCTGCACCCGCCCAGGATAGTGGGGCAGGTCTCAGCACCCACTGAAGAGCTTCCCAGTAGCCAGTGCTATTGGTGCTCTCCTGGGACAGCATGGGCAGGTCCTAGGACCCACTGGCAGAATTCCCAGTGGGGGAAGCTGTTGGCACCCTTCAAGGTCAGCAGGGACAGGTCCTGGGGTTTGCTGGTGGAATTGCTAGTGGCTGAATCCGTGCCCTTCTGGGTCAGTTTCAACTTCCCTCCATTTTAAATGATGTTTCTTTTATTCATTTTCAGACTAAAATGTCTGCTTTGTATCAAAACTATGAGGTATTGGTGAAGCTTTTCAGGATTTTGTTTGCTAAATATTTTTCCACAGTTAAGGTTAGTTAGAATGTGATAGGTGTAGGTAAGGGGCTGGTTACCAAGGCACCTTGGTAGCTTCCCCAAGCTACCATACACTCTCAGAGCCAGAAGCCATTTTTAAAGGTCATCAATGACTTCCTTAACTGCTATTGGTAATTCTTTATGCTAGAAATTCTGGATTCTAATTTAAATTTGCCATCATATCCTGAGAGTTTCTGACGTCATCTTCTAGTTTAAAAGCCTATCAAAAGAACATGTCTAAAGGAATGTGGAAAATAGAAGCTGGACTGCTTAACATTCCCATTTGATTGCAGAATTTATAGTGTATAATGAGACAATCCTGTATTAAGCAAACTGTTTGACATTATTTTTTCTTTCTTGCAGAAAAAAAATCAAGGTTTTGGCTAACCATACCACTTGACATATTCCTGAATTCTTATTGTCCTTGTTTTAGCTCACTGTGAAAAACATTAATGTTATCTACTACATTTTATTTTGGTTAGTTTTACTCATCTGAAGTAATGTGGACTTTATATATTTAGATTATCTCAAAAACTTATATTCACATTTACTTTTCCCTGTGAAAGTTTTAGGAATGATGAATTTTTATTAATTGTATCATTTTTGAAATTATCAGGCTGTTTTTATTGTTTGAGATATAAACTTATGAAACTGAAACTTAGTATCTAATTTTCCAGTCAGTATATATTTATTTTATGCACCTGGTGTCCATCACTGTACTAAGTATTGAAGATGGAAAACTGAGACAAGCAGAGAAGGTTCTCTGCCCTCATGTAATTTAATTTTACCAGGGTGAATGTGGTTTATCCCATCACAAAATAAACAGTGCCTAACAGTAATTTTAGTCAAGTGCTAGTAAAATAAACTGTGCTATGAGTATGCTTACCAGACTGATAGAGGAAAGAAAGATCTGTGATTTAAAGAGTAAAGAGAAGTTAGCTAGGGAAGATTATAAAAATGGAGAAGCAGGTAGAAAAGGGCAGTGTGTATACCCCAGACCAGACAAGCAGGAGGGTAGCAGAGGCAAAATGAGACTGGGAGGTTGAAAGGGTCAAATTGTGTAGACCCTGTAGACAAAGGCAAATAACCTAAACTTTGTCACACAATCTATGGAAAGCCATTGAATGTGTGAAAGGTAACAGATGCCATGTGAATTTTGCATTTTGGATAATAGATGAGAGAAAAATGTGTATTTGGATAGCTTAGTTAGGATGATGTCATAAGAATACAGGGGAAAATTATGGTAAAATGTACTAGATTATACTAGTTTGAAGTAGGTTAAAAAAAAAAAAGTTCTATGTTCTTAACTTTTTCTGTAAAAGGCCTGATAGCAAATATTTTAAACTAGACCATCTCTGTTACCTCTGCAGGTATAGTATGGTAGCAGTCATAGAAAAAAATGTTAACAAATGAGTGATGCTAATCCCATAAAAGTTTTTTTCAAAAGCCAGCATGAGGTGGGATTTTGCCCACAGGCTCTAGTTTGTCAGTCACTGTTCTCATAAATAAAAAGACAATGCTTGAGAGGTTTTTGTTTTTATTTTTTACTATGGAAATTTATGTTCAAGTTTAAAGTCAGCTTAACCCATTATTATCGACATTTCTTTGATGAGCAAGGGACTTTTTAACTTTTTAAAATTTAATTTCTAATATAAAATAATTATTCAAAAAATTGTTAAATCATTTTTCTATAAAGCTGGGAATACATGTGAAAACTGACCTTAAATGTTTCAATGTATATAAATATTTAATATAAAAACATGAAGCAAAATACATGAATTACAAATTTGAGTTTATAAAATTATTTAAACAAATGCACTGTGCACAGCTGGTCTGTCAGCATTTCTGCACATTCTCTAACTTTTATTACTAGACTTTATTATACCTCTTTCTATGGAAATACAGAAGAGGAAACTGGTACAGACACTAAATTCAATAAGCCATTAAATAGGTGACAAAAACATGATATTCTCTGAATACTAATTGGCATAAAGTTACACATATTGGAATCATCACTTACGTTGACACACAAAGAATATTTCCATAAAATCTAAGTTACAACTAGGAAGGAAAATATATTTTTGTTTGTTAAAAACTGCATTAAGTAGTTAAATAGTTGAATTTAATTTTAAGATCTGCTTTAAATATTTCTCTTCATTATTTGCACTTTTAGATGCAAGAGACAAGGAAGAATATTTCCTTATTGTTAATTTCATTATTGGGCAGGGATAAATGATGTATCATGTTTTAAGTAAAACTTCTGAAGAATTAAAAAAATATATATCCAAAGTTTCCATTTAATTATATGATAATTAAAAAATAATAGCACTTACTTTGTTCTAGGTACCGTTCCTCAAAACAACAATATAATATACGTATTTTTAATATATCTATTTTACTGGTAAAGAAACTGAGGTCCAGAGGGTTTGGATAATGTAACTGTGGTCTAACTCTTATTAACCTGAAGAGTCCCAAGCTCTGTGTCATGAGTATGTGCTCTTAACTGCTATGCATATTACCTTATGAAGATAAATATTATTTGGTGGCATGACCTCATGTAGGCTTTTCCAGGGATTACACAGTTATTAATAAGTTTGTATTATGGGGAACAAATTAGACACATAAATTCTGTTAATAATTAACATTTTAATTCCACAAATATTTCCTGATTTCTTTTTTTCTTATTATTTTTATTTTATTTTACTTTAGCTGATTCCTTTCCAATAATAAGCAAGATGAATGAAAGCTTCTAAAGAAGTAGAAAATGTGTTCTGCTTCCTAAGAGCAGTTAGTTAGGTAACCGAAAGATGATTTACACTTATTAAACCATTTATTTGTCCATGACATATATTTGTTTCTTTTTCTCACAACACACACACAAACACTAATGCACACTTGCGTCCATATACCAATACCCATATGCACACACAGATGAATGAACACACACACTCTGCAGTGTCCACAGAAATATACTGAACTGGTTCTAGACCTTGCTCTATTGTTAGCTGAATAAATTTTGGAAATAAACAGTGTTTCTTGTCTCATTTATAACAAGTCTATGAAATTGGAGTGGGAGATTTGGACAGCATAGATGATCTCTAAGAAAATTGTTCACTTTTGTAGTCTATGATTTTGTGTTAATTTTCTTAATTGTGCTGTAACAGGGTTGACTGTTTTGGTGATTCTTTTACATGTTTAGTGTTATAGCTATACACATCTTTTATGACTTAGAGGGATATCAGACAATTTAAAAGAAAAGGAACTTATCCAATGACAGAGTATAAGTAGTTTCTATGGTCCGAAAATCCCATGTCTTGATTCCATTATCTAGCTCTCACTCTGATTTCTAATGGGTCCTTTTGGGAATGAAGCCACTTACATTTCTCCATTTTTAAGAAATATTCAGGGATATTGTAGGTTGACAGGTTTGTTTCTATATCTGCTCTGCCACAGTAAGGACCCAGATGAAAATGAATTCTGTAGATATTCATGGACCACCCACTAAACAACGTGAGGTGTAAAAATCAATACGAGCCCAACCATAGGAAAATAATTGGCTTTTGCTGCCTGCCTGACCTTTCTGCTGAATGCAACAGACACACACAGCTCTGCCATTCTGGGGTATATTACAAGTAAATTTCAGTTTTTCTTGTGTTCTGACAATTATCCAGCTTGAGTTATAACAAATATGCTACACTACTTTAAAAAAAATGTAGACTTTGATTAGTGACAGTGTACTAGCTGTTTCATTATTAGAGAATAATACAATGTTGTTTGCACTAGCAATCACAATTTGTCAATTGAATTTGTTATTGTTTCTCATGGAAAATAACTCCTGGTTACAATGGATGGATGTAAAAACAACACACCATGTCCAAGTAGCTTGGGAAATAAAATGTGTCATGTATTCAATGACTATTTAAAAAATAATAAATAAACCAAATTATTCTTCAGTGTTATGATATATGGGTATCGTTTCAGAGAGTACAATGTATTAGTTCATAGCATTTAGATAAATGTAATGAATTAATGATCATATATTCAAACTTTAAAAAAAATCTATTGCTCTGATAGTAGCTGCCATTTAATTAACTAATACAGACATATCATAGTTTAGAAACATGTTTTTTTTAATGGCTTACGTCTTGAGTCCAGTAGAAAAAAAAAATTAAACCCTAGAAGAGAGAAAACTTGTCTCTGACTTTTTGCCATATATACTAACATTGAAGAATTTTTATATTGAAAACAACCTAGAAATATAAGTATCATTATAGAGGAAGTACCATCATAGAGGAAGATTTAATAAGAGTATGAAATATAGATTAACTAATTAATATAAAAATAAAAATGATAGCAGATAAATTGTGATTACTTTCTGAAATATGTTTCTTTCAGTAGTGTTATATCTTTCTAAGATTTTAATGTGTCTTCCTTTTGGCAAATGGAAACAAACAGCACATGTGGTTTGAAGTTTTGAAGGTTGGATAGTTAACAGCTTTTCATCTGAATCCCTGAGTCATGACATGATCATATTTCTTAACTTCATCTTTTAAATTTCCAGTCTTTAAAATAAGGTTAACTTCAATTTTTCAAGAAAGTATGAAAATAATTTGTAATGACAGACACGTTTATCCAATTATTTGTTGAGAGTTAAATTGGGAAGATGTGGCATTAAGTCTACGAAAATTCTTTAGGAATAAACTTAACTACTTCTTGACCAGTTCAGACGTCCTATTTTTTATTATTCTTTAAGAGATTGAAACTCAATAATCTTTAAAAATAAAACCAAAGTATAATCTAAATGAGCATACATATTTAAGGACTGTGACTTTCTTGCAAACTTTAATGGAATTTACGCAGCTCATAAAACTAAATGTATTAGAATGAAAAATGAGTAATTTGTTATTAAAAACCATTGCTTAATGTAGCTAGAATTTACTATACATGTTAATATTACATATGAATAATAAATTTTAAAACAATGGAATATTGAGGGAATAGGCAGGTAGTTAAATACTTAAATACCAGGGAATATTCTCAGTACATTATGTCAGATATGTCCCAGTGTATCATTAAATACATGAGTTTTACTGGGCTCAATGAGTAGCACCATAAATAAGTTCTATTTGTGTATAACATTAGATAAAGCAATAAAACCATAGAGAAGAAGTAATGTAAGGAACTTTTTGATATTTAGTTGCCACCTATTACCTGTAGAGTGACACTGTCAAAAACCTAAAGGTTTGTGAATGGAATATTTTTACCTAGTCGTCCTAGTAGAAATGCAGATGATACCTTCTCTGTCTTCACTAAATATTAATAAATATCACTTTTAAGATATAATTTTGCTGTTTTTTTTAGTACACAAAGTCAGACTTATTTAATTAATTAATTAGTTTGTTTGTTTGTATATTTATTTTTTTGGCTGTGTTGGGTCTTCATTGCAGCACACAGGCTTTCTCTAGTTGCAGCGAGTGGGGGTTACTCTTCGTTGTGGTACGCAGGCTTCTCATTGTGGTGGCTTCTCTTGTTGTGGAGAACAGGCTCTAGGTGCATGGACTTCAGTAGTTGCAGCATGTGGGTGCAGTAGTTGTGGCACACAGGCTCTAGAGCGCAGGCTCAGTAGTTGTAGCACACAGGATTAGTTGCTCTGCAGCATGTGGGATCTTCCCAGACCAGGAATTGAACCCGTGTCCCCTGCATTGGCAGGTGGATTCTTAATCACTGCACCACCAGGGAAGTACCATTTTGCTGTTTTCTTTTTGATTGTAACACTGGATATTTTTCTGTCAATATTGATGAAATTCTCATATGTTCTTGTATTAAATTTAAACATAATTATGTATGTATAGTTGTGTATTGTAATAAGAAGCTATAGGTTTCCTGTTCTGTGGTATGTTTCTTCATTTTGAGTACATTTAACCTCATAACCACTAAGTAGTTTCAGTTACAAATCTCTTCATCTTACATATGTCATTTAATTATAACAACAATCTGGTAAGGGCAGTTATTACTCTGTATATTTTCTCATGCAGAAACTGAGATCCCATAAAGTTCAGCCAGTAGACAAAGTTCACAGAGCTAAGAAAGTTTGGAGATTAAACTAAAATTTAGAACTTCTGACTCCTAACTCAGTTCTCTCTCTGTAACATTACACTGCTTACATTTTTTTCACCTTAGCAACAGTGCCAGTGCCCTTTCTAAGTCTCATCTGCATTGACTAACAAAAATTCTCTCCACAACTCATTTTTGTCATACTTACATATTTATTTCCAATAGGTTTTATCCACTTTATGAACCAGGTCAACATCTTTCTATTTATGAAGTCTCTAGAGACTTGTTAATGCTTACCTCACATCCATTTATTTTATATACCAACCACTCCAACCACTTCATCCAGAATCCAGTAGCACTTGTCTCTCAGTAGTGTCAAAGGCCTTCTAGCCTGCAGAATCCTCTTTAAAAAATAGTACTCTTCTGGGGCTTCCCTGGTGGCACAGTGGTTAAGAGTCCGCCTGCCAATGCAGGGGACATGGGTTCAAGCCCTGGTCCGGGAATATCCCACATGTTGTGGAGCAACTAAGCCTGTGCCGCAACTACTGAGCCTGTGCTCTAGAGCCCGTGTGCCACAACTACTGAAACCCGTGTGCCTAGAGCTCGTGCTCTGCAACAAAGAGAAGACACCTCAATGAGAAGCCCTTGCACCGCAACAAAGAGTAGCCCCTGCTCACTGCAACTAGAGAAAGCCGGCACACAGAAATGAAGATCTAAAGGAGCCAAAAAAAAAAAAAGTACTCTTCTACATTTATAACTCATCAATGACCTAATATGCTGTTTTATATGTGTGTGTGTGTGTGTGTGTGTGTGTGTGTGTGTGTATATGAGAGAGAGAGAGAAAGAGAGAGAGTAGAATCTCTTTTAGTGCCTTAAAACAATGATACAGTATTCAAAAAGTTTCATTTACTATGTTGGACTTATGGTGTAAAAAAAAATGCTGTAAAAGAAACATGTGAGCTGTAAAATATGTAATTCTTCAGAACTAGATTTTATCTTTTAAGACAGAACAAGTTGTTACGTGGATCTCTTTGGTATTCTGTAAATAAGGCCCTCATGCTTGTGTGATTACATCTATTTTTTGCTCAGCCTATTGGGATCTTACGCAGTTTAATGAATTCTGTATGAAAAAATAAGAGTCTGTTATCTAGTGTTGACTGATCTGAAGTCTTCATGAAATTGTATCTACTGAAAAAGGACAGATAAGACAGGTTGTCTGAAATTATACCTGGAACATGCAAATGATGGGCTTTTTATATGATAAGGAGGGCAATATTACTCCAGACCAATAACACCAAGTCTGGGTAAAGTAATGAATCCAATTTCTTGCTACCAAAATAAGATCTATGCAGGAAAATTAATAAGTAAATACCTTCCTTTCATCATGATGGCATTTGGGAGTTTTAGAGCTCTGTAGTCCATTAGTCAGTTTAGTTAATGATTCTGCTTATCCTCTTAATCATGTGCAACACATAGACTGAACTTCATTTAGTTCAATGTGCCTTTCAGAAACCTGAACTGAATCCTAGTTTGTGACAAATCATACCTTCTCAGAGTACAAAACAGTCAGTTCACCTCTCTTAAGTGGTATAATATCTTCAGAAAATTTGTAGTACTTCTAAGTACAAAAATGACAATTTAGGTAAGGCCCAAATAGGTCATGGTTTTAATGTTTGGCTATTTCCACAGCCATGGCTTATTTAATGCTGGAAACATGCATTGCATTCACAACAATTTCAAATAACAAAGAAAGCAGGCACACTAAATAAAATTTTAATAGACACTCTTTCCTAGTATAACATTTAAATTTCCATAAATCTATATAATTTAGGAAAATGCTTCAGACTTCATTATGTTAGAGTGTTGAGTGAAGAGTTATAAACAGATCAATTTTTATAATTTGAGTGATAGTCAAATTTATTCCCACCCCATTGAGGTGGCAATAGATTGATGTTGTGTGAGATCAGGGAATTTCAACCTATTGCACTCAAGTGAAACCCAATACATTAAAAAAAATATTTATTCATTGCAAAATGAATGATGCAGTTCTTTCTTCCTTAGTGAGAAGACCTACTGGTGATCAAAATTTTTGAATAAATAAATGTGTTACCTGTAGAGTTTAGGGAAAAATACAAGTTTAATTGTATGTAACTGATGATTGTTGGCTACTAAAATAATAAAACTTCCATGATTCAAAAATAGAATACTATTTTCTTTTTTTATCTTCCTTTTTCCTTCCCATCTTCCATCCATCCTTCTTTCTTTCCTACCTCCAACTCCCTCCACAACTCAAATATCTTTAATGTGTACTCTCTTGTAGAATGTATATTGTTGCATAACTTCATATTGAATTCTATAACTATTATTAGATTATAGATGCTGTTCTCTTTTACAATTTTGTTTCCACTTAGCAGTATGGTTATAAAACTTAAATGTCTATATGTAGATAGGATTTATTGCTCCTACCTGAAGGATGGAATACCATGATGTTCATTCTCCATATTTTTTCCTAGCCAATCTATCTAGCAATAGATGTTCAGATTGCCTTCAATAACCTGATATTACAAAAAATACTGTGGTAAATATCACCATTCATGTTTCTTTATGATCTATATGAGACTGTTTTTTAGTAATATCCAGTAATGGCATTACTAGGTCATAGGATATACATATCCAAATTTTAGTATGTACCAAAGACTGTTCTCCTAGGGTGGCTGTGCCAGTTTGCATACACACTAGTAGGGTATAAAGGATCTCATATCCCAGTATTCCTGGAACACGACATTATCAGGCTTTCTGACTTATGCTAATCTAACAGGTGGAAAGTGATATCTTACTACTCTTTTAAGTGGCATTCTCTGCTTAGTAATGATTTTGAGCTTCTCTGAATATTATTACTAACCTTCTTGGTTCTTTCTTCTATAGATGTTTTTCTGCACTATCTTTAGTTTTTTTTGTTTTTTTTTTAAATGAGAATTTTTGTCTTCTTTTGTTGATTTGCAGGAATCCCTCTAGATCATAGTTTGGCAAACGTTTTTCTGTAAAGGACCAGATAATAAATAGTTTAAGCTTGTGGACTATATACACCCTTTGTTGTGAATACTTAACTCTCTCATAATAACACACAATATGTAAGGCAATGAGTGTGGCTGTGTTCCAATAAAACTTTGTTTACAAAAACAGTTTATTGGCCAGGTTTGACCCACAGGCCATAGCTGCTGAATGTACATAAATGGTAAAAGCACCAAGAACAATGTCAGGAATAGTGATGGAGAAAAAGATAGTAAGATAGGCATGAAAATTGTTAGAAAATGGCAGAGAAGGATCAAAAGCTTAATAGTGAATTTAAGAAAGATAAAATTAAAATTTGACAGAAATAAGTTTAGGAGAATATCTTTGTAATCCAATCCATGAAAGTCATATTGCAAATGAACAACAAAAAATCAGCCAACAAACAAAAAATCTAATGAATTCAGGATTTTTTTTTGAAGAACACCATAGAGAAATTAAAATACCAAGGATAAAATGAGAGAAAGTAATTAAAATGAATATAATTAACAAGGGACTAATATCTAAGAACAACTGTTAAACTGATACTGTCTTAAATGTAATTCTCCCTTCAAGAAAAAAGAAAAGAGAAAAAGAAGACAAAATTGGAGAATAGTTGTTTACATGTCTTTGGACAGTTTTAAAATATTTTTCTTTTTCCAGAAAGTAAAGATTTTCAATATTGTCAGGATAAGGCTAAAACAAACAAACAGAAAAGAGCCAGACTGAAGGAAATCACACTCCCCAACTTCTGATGATTTTTATCTTCAAGGAAAAAAGAAATATAACTGTGTTTAATTCTAACAAGTTGAATCGATGAAAGGCCATGATTAAGAGTAAGTCACTATGAGGTGGTGAAAAATGCAGCTGAAATAACAGAATTGTGGCAGTGATAACATGTTTAATTTATTTTAATTTCAGTAAAATGTTGCTGTCTTTTTGTTTTTTCATTGAGCGTAAGTGATGATACATGTAACTGAGTATGTGAGTATATATGTATGTGTGAAATATATTTAATATATTTAAATATATGTATGTGTATTTGTTTATATGTTAATAAGAAAGAATAAAGAAAAAATATTAAGGAATCAAAGATATAGGTAAATAGGAACTGAAACCAATGTGCTCCAAGAAGATGTATTAGTTATATTGTAAATCCCAAAGAGAAGAGGTAGCATTGCAGTTGTTATCCTTTGAAATAAATTTTTTTAGATGATTGGCCTAATTTTAGAGAGATATTATTAAGGTATACATAAGTCTCCAATTATAACACTATAACAATATAATTAAATCAATATATCACAATGACAGAGCAGTAGATTAGGTACTTCTGGCCTCACAAAATTCGAAGAAAACATCCTTTCTGGAAAATCTACCAAGAATAAAATAAATAAAATCTAATGAAAGCAAAGAACTTAAAACACCAGTGAGAAAACAAATAAAACTTTATTATAAAAGAAAACTAAACTCAGGTTTAGATTATCTTCGATTTCAAAAGTAAGCACTATGACCAGCCCAAGAATCAACTGATGAAAACCCAGATCCCAAAACCTCAGCCAGTAGAAGACTGTTTTTCTCGGTTCCTTGGTTCCTTCTTTCCTTCCTTCTTTCCTTCCCTCCTTCCTCCATCTTTCCCTCTCTCTCCCTCCACCCTCCACACTTCTCTCTCCACCCTCCCTCTCTCCCTTTTCTTTAGCTCTAGTTCTACCTCTGTCTCTCTCTCTTCCTTCCTCCTGTCCTCTCTTCTTTTCTTCCTTTTGCTTTTAGGTTGGGTTTAAATATTAAAATCTTAAGTGCAAACATTTTGTCTGGTAAGCATTCTTAAAATCTAGAGGATAGCACTGACAAATACAAAGATAAACAAAAGAATAAAGAAAAGATTAATGAAGAAATATATTTAAAACCATGTAACAAGACTTTTTAATCCATTTTACTATATATGTACTAATTTTCAAAATTTTGTCTATTTTGTGTATTGAGTGCATAAAAATCTGAGATATATATATATATATATTTTGTTTTCACCCTACAAAATCTATCCATCGGGCTTCCCTGGTGGCACAGTGGTTGGGAGTCCGCCTGCCGATGCAAGGGACACGGGTTCATGCCCTGGTTTGGGAAGATCCCACATGCCGCGGAGCGGCTGGCCCTGTGAGCCATGGCCGCTGAGCCTGCGCGTCCGGAACCTGTGCTTCGCAGTGGGAGAGGCCACAAAAGTGAGAGGCCCGCGTACCGCCAAAAAAAAAAAAAAAAAAAAATCTATCCATCTATTTGATCCTGTTCCTCATTTTCCACTTTATTTCCATCTAAACGTATGCCTCTGTACTAACTACTAAGGTCAAACATTCCATTTATGCACAGGATTCTTTCCCTTTTACCTACTTAAGAAATTTGTCCTTGGATGGATACTCTTTTGCACCAACATTCTCTTCCTTACTTGCTGATAGAAATATATCAATAATTAAAGAGCCATTCATATCTCTTGTATTAGAAATAAATAAATATGGGCTTCTCTGGTGGTGCAGTGGTTAAGAACCCGCCTGCCAATGCAGGGGACACGGGTTCAAGCCCTGGCTGGGGAAGATCCTACATGCCACAGGGCAACTAAGCCCATGCGCCACAACCACTGAGCCTGCGCTCTAGAGCCCGTGAGCCACAACTACTGAGCCCACATGTCATAACTACTGAAGCCCAAGTGCCTAGAGCCCATGCTCCATAACAAGAGAAGCCACCGCAATGAGAAGCCCGTGCACTGCAACGAAGAGTAACCCCCGCTCGCCACAACCAGAGAAAGCCCACACACAGCAACGAAGATCCAACACAACCAAAAATAAAAATAAATTAAATAAATAAGTTTTTTTTTTAAAAAGAAAGAAAGAAATATTTCAGTGATCCCTGTATATTCTCCCTCGTGTGTTTTTAATGTCTTTCAATTTTTGTAAGGCTCTTACTTCCATATATTACGTATTTATATTTTTTTTGCCTAAAGTCTGTCTTCCTCACTAGTACACAATTTTTGAAGGTAAGATCTTGGTCTGTTTTATTCACCCCTATTACTTAGCCTAGAATATAGTGGGAACTCAATAAATATGCAGATGAATTGTAATAGGGGCAGGACAGGCATACAGCCCTTATCACGCAAACTTTAGTGCCACAGATAGAGGTTCCACTCTGCCAACAGTCAGCCTCTCAGTGGTCCTGGTGGCAGAGAGTCCTGACGGTGAAAGGCACATCATGGCCTTCTCCCTGGGGCCCTCCAGGCCCTCTGGTCTAAGACTGTGTGTGAGCTGGGGGCCCAGGGGCAGGCTGAGAGCTGTGACCAGCAGAACTCCAGAGCCCTTGCCACAACCACCCACTGGCAGGGCCCAGGTCTTGAAGCAGCAGTGAACCTCTTCCACTTCCCTACCTCCATGACCTAAAGACAGCAGACTCCATGGGTTACAGTCCAGTGGACCTGGTCCCCGTTTTGGAGGCCTGAGGAGCCTGAGGGCCGGCTGGGTCCTGGATGGCTGGGCTCCCTCAGTGATGAAGGCTGGACAGGGTCTAGGGACCTGGCCCTGAGGGCACCACCAGCTGAGATCTGCCTCTTCAGCTGGGCCTGGACACTGGTGGGAGGTCCCAGACTGGGTGCTGGACGAATGCTCCCAGGCAGGGTAACTGGCCTACACAGGGACCCACTTCTCTTAGCCAGGGCCTGGACCTTAGAGAGAGAAAGTTGAGCTTTGGGACCTTGCCCTTTCTTGTCAGAACAGAGAATAACATTTGTTTTGGTGGAGGTTTACAGGAAAAACATGACCTGTCCGTGCCCTGACCTCAAGAATAAAGGATCTGACACTAAGAAATTTGCAACAGCTAACCACGTCTCCCTCCCCGACATTTCCTATAAACTGCTTTGCTGAAAGCTATTGGCGAGTTCAGGTTTTTTGAGGCATGAGCTACCTGTCTCCATGCATGACCCTGCAATAAACCTTTCTCTGCTTCAAAATCCAATGTTTTGGTATTGTTTGGCTTCACAGTGCATTGGGCACATGGACTTGCATTTGCTAACAAGAGGACTTATTGTAAAAAGGAACCTGCAACATTAGACAGGAAGGTCAAATTTTCCCAGAATTAAGGTGTGTGTAGTAATTAGACTTGGAACCACAGTAGCATCAGAATGTTATTTACTAGAAAAGTCTAGGATCCAGAATATGATCTGCAGGAAATATTCTATTGAAATGAGAATGGGCCATTGTTAAATGATGAAATATTAATCTCCAGAAAAGAATAAACATGGAATGATTTATCATCAAATACTGATGTTGGAATACTATGTGTAGCAAAATTGGTACATGACAATGTAACACTTGTGAACAGGGACAGCTTCATGATCATGAACCTGTGATCTGTGAAGTCCACTAGGTTTCCTGCTTAGAAGGGCTCCAGTCTTGGTTTAATGCATTGCTTATGTTCTGTCCTGTCATCCTGAAATTCTTAATAATTTTTGAGCAAGGAGGCTTGCATTTCATTTTGACCCTCAAGTTATATAGCCAGTCCCGCTTGCAAATACAAACCTACACATTTAATTTTTGCATTCCTTTGTGAGATAGATGAATACAATATGATAATAATACAAATAATTTCTTACTTTGTATGTGTATACTTTATATATGTGGTAGGTACTAGACTCCTCTAGCATGTCCAAGTAAAACTTGGAGTGATACGCTTTTATTATAAGCTTTTGCAGGACTTTATTTCATAGAACATATTGGTGAATTTGTCAAGAAATAAAATGATTATTTAAAATAGATTACCTGTTTACTCAGATCTTTTATATGTCTCTTTCAGAATTTTAGTTAAGAGTAAATTAAATTTAGTTTCACTAAAGATATTAAAGTTTTAAGATTTTTAAAATAGGACTAAACTCTTCAAAATATGAACTTTCTAAACATAAAACTTCTAAGAGAATTTTTTTCAGAGTTAATATGCCTGTTCATTGAGCAGATTCATCTTATTTCACATATTTTATGATTTTTGCTTTTATTATTTCTAAAGTTTTCTAGCAAATTAAAAAATTATTGTAGTAAGAAATGCATCAAATTTCTAACCTAAAAGTAACCCTGTTACTTTTAGAAGTTATTATTTTCATTAACTCTGATTTGCAAACTCCTGGGCTACCTTAGCACCATTATATATCTCTAGAACAAAAGAAAAAAAAATAGAGTTCCTTTGGTTTTGGAAACCTATAAAATCTAAAATACAACTTTAACATATAAAGAATGTTGTGCAAAAAAAGAGTTGTATACAAATAAATTAACAAATAGAAAAATATCACATGATAATGAGGACCTACACCACTTTAACAGATAAAATGTAAAAATTTTAAATTGAAAATGTATTTAAAATGCAAATACTTTTTGGAAGATGTATTCAGGTTACATTTCTCCTTGGTTTCATCTTAGTATAAATCACATGAAATTTAAAAAAAAAATTAAATACCTTTCGGTATTACAGTTTTGTATCCTGGAAATTTGTACTAGTCTGAGACTCAGATAATAAGTCTAGTCAGATCCTAGTTCTAACTCGGTATTTAACTAGTTTTATGATTTGGAAGATACTGTTAATATCCTTGCATATTAGCATTTGGGTAATTATTTATAAAATGTGATTTTTAAAATCTGAACTTCTGTACAAGGAGTTTAGATATAAGTATCTAAATATTTACAGATTAAACAAGATAAAAAGTCATTCTCAACTGAAGCAATGGAATCTGAGCACTCATGAAAACTTTGTCTTCTATGTTAAATTTTAATCATTTTACTAATTCTTGAATAATGAAACAGTAAGTATCTAAATGTAACAGCTTTAAATCCTATGTTCTTGCAAGTGAATTTTTGTCTTGTATTCATTTTTTTACCTGTAGGGCAACATACATTGCCTCACAAAACAAGGTTCTTAGTACATTTATTCCTCAAAAATGAATATACTGTTCATTGTTTGGTCTACTAGGAACCATAAATATATTAATCCCCATTCTCAGGGGCAATAAAGTAGTCTGGAGGGTTGTCTTGCCTTTTGTCTATAGGCAATTTGTAAAAGTCAAGATGAATTTTTTGGCTTAAGCTTGGTTTAGTTGATCATGTCTTTTCAACCAAATTAAACATAAGAAGCAGTGTTAGGAGAGTACATCCTCTAAATTATATCTGCCAGGTATTTCACAGTTTAAATAGTAAATTTTCATGGTATTAATTTTAATATTGTCTAGAATTATAGGGACTAGAATGTCCATTTTAAACTATACTGTTAGTAGAAACATATTTAGAAAAAATATGTTTACACATATATGCACATTCTGGTAACATAAGATTAAGAATTCAATGAGCTAAAGAGTTTTTGTGGAATTCACCTTTTGTTTATTCAAAAACTACTTTTGCATGCTTGCTATATATCATGCACTCTACTAGGTTTTGAGGTGATAATAGCAAATATGATTGCATACATGATTGCAGGTGGCATTGCTAAATGGATGACCAAAAAATGATTAATCCATATCCTAATTCCCAGAAACTGTGAATAGTACCTTATGTGACAAAAGAGTAAATAATAACTTATATGGTGAAAGAAGTAATCAAGTTAAAGATTTTGAGAGGAGGAGCTGGCTTATTCTGGATTATTCAGGTGAGCCCTAAATCCAATAACAAGTGTCATTAGAAGAGTAGGAAGAGGCATCTGACAGCCTGAAGTGGAGACGGCCATGTAAATATGGAAGCAGAGAATGGACTGATGTAGCCACAAACCAAGGAATGCCAAGAGCCATCAAAAGCTGAAAGAAACAGGGAATGGAATTTCCTTCAGAGACTCCAGGAGTTTGACCCTGCTGACACGTTGATTTCAGAATTCTGGCCTCACAAACTGTGAGAGAATAAATTTCTCTGATGTTTCAAATCACCAAGTCTGTGGTACTTTGTTAATTCAGCCAGAGGAAATTAATATACCAGCTAATCATAATGACTTATGACAGCATGTAAGAATAACACTCAATTCAAGCCTCATGATCATTTAAGCTTCCTCGTAGAGGTGACATCAAAGCTACTATGAGATTTCTATATTCATAGAATTTATGTCTCTTCCTTGAGCAACATTTTAAGGGTTTTCTTTGGAGCTGGAAAAAGACTATGCAGAAATAACTTAGCAACATTCTAATATAATTCCCCAAATTCAGGAAATATAAGAATCACCTGGAATTTTTTTTTAAAGTAAAGAAGTCTAGAACATACCCAGGCCTATAAATCAAAATCGCTGGAAGTGAGACTCTCTGAAGTATCTTTTAAGTAAGTATAAGAGATATATCTTAAGAAGTCAGATATGCTTAAATCTTTGTATAATTGCTTGGAAGAGTAAGGCAAACATGGGAGCCTGGTCAAACATGGCCTCGGACCCAGGCCTGACCTCTTGAATTCCTTCTTTGACATTTTCTAAATTCAGGTGAACTGGGACTGGTTGGGCTATCAGCGCCCTCTTGCTAGAGTTCATTTAGTCCATTCTGGGACTTGAGTGGGTTCTTTGCCTTGTTCATCTTTTTGGGGATCTCTGTGATCCTGTACTCTCAAGCCAGGCAGCCTGGCTCAGGGATCACTCTCTTTAGCCTACCTGGTATGGTATTACATGTTAGATTAAGATGATGTCAGCACTCACATGTGTGAGTCCCTATATGGGCTCTAACCTGTCCATGTTCCAACCCTGGTGTCACATCTTGTACAGCTCCCAAGAATTGCAGGGGTGGTGGCAGATATTCTATACATCATGTATCCTGTGGTACCAGCCCCACACAGTAATATCTTCAGCTCTTCACAGGTTCCAGCCAGATGTCAGTAGTCCTCTAAGGTGGCTGTGATCCTATTTGTGCAAGGAATACATTTTGTCCTCTTGCACAGGCTTAAGAGAGACAAAGGAGGAGATAGAGTCAAGAGAGTTCATCCACTGAAATGGGGTTGCTCTTCACATTCTCCCCAAGGCCACATTCTAGGAATGCAGAGAATACAGCCTAATGAGTTCAGAGAAAGCATAATCAGAAGGTGTGTTCTTCTACCTTTATGCTGTAAAATTCCTATTAACAAAGTTAATGAGGATAAAATGAATCATCTTTCATATTCTTTACATACTCTTGTAAAGAGTTGCATTTCATCAAAGAAGCACGGTCAACAACCATTGAGAGAGTAATTGGAAGTGAGTTTTCACTACACAATGGACCACACAGTATCATAAGTGTCATTAAAAGAATGAGGTGGATAGACCTAGAGTCTGTCATACAGAGTGAATTAAGTCATTAAGTCAGAAAGAGAGAGACAAATACCGTATGCTAACACATATATATGGAATTTAAGAAAAAAAAAATGTCATGAAAAACCTAGGGGTGAAACAGGAATAAAGACACAGACTTACTAGAGAATGGACTTGAGGCTATGGGGAGGGGGAAGGGTAAACGGTGACAAAGCGATAAAGAGGCGTGGACATATATACACTACCAAACGTAAGGTAGATAGCTAGTGGGAAGCAGCCGCATAGCACAGGGAGATCAGCTCGGTGCTTTGTGACCGCCTGGAGGGGTGGGATAGGGAGGGTGGGAGGGAGGGAGACGCAAGTGGGAAGAGATATGGGAATATATGTATATATATAACTGATTCATTTTGTTGTGAAGCTGAAACTAACATACCATTGTAAAGCAATTATACTCCAATAAAGATGTTAAAAAAATAAAAAAATAAAAAAAAAAAGAATTAAAATTGGCGTTAGGGACTGTATTGGCAAGAAATCTATATCACTTCATGCAGATTCCCAAAAAAATGGCAATGTGATTAATAATTTATTAGTTTTGTCTTAAGGTAGGAAATATGAAATTACCCAGGAACAGTTCATTTGACAATAAATATCAGAAAGAGATGATTCTTGGACCAGAATAGTACAAAATGGGGCCTGAGTCCTGGGCCCTGCAAAGGATCTTCATGTACTAATTGAACAATAAGGCCAGAGATATGAAAGTACTACTTTATTCTAAATCATTAATTACTCTCAAGATCTACCATGGACCAATTGATTTTGTCATATGTATGTTCATCATTTTTTTAAAAAAAGTTATTTATTTATGGCTGTGTTGGTCTTCGTTTCTGTGCCAGGGATTTCTCTAGTTGTGGCAAGTGGGGGCCACTCTTCATCGCAGTGTGTGGGCCTCTCACTATCGCGACCTCTCTTGTTGCGGAGCACAGGCTCCAGACACGCAGGCTCAGTAGTTGTGGCTCACAGGCCCAGTCGCTCTGTAGGATGTGGGATCTTCCAAGACCAGGGCTCGAGCCCGTGTACCCTGCATTGGCAGGCAGATTCTCAACAACTGCACCACCAGGGAAGCCCCATCAATTTTTTTTAATATACAAAGTTTCCCATAAAAATATTTTTTGGGACCCCTTTTACCTGGGAGCATACCAGGTTTGGGAAACACTGCTCTAATTCTAGGGCCAGCTACATCATTTGCTGGGCCCAGTACAACCTGAAAATGCAGGGCCCTGTGTTAAAATATTATTAAGCATTTCAAGATGGCAAAGGATCAGAGCATTAAACCAAGCACTGGGCTTTTCCGAAGACAGGATCCTGTGTGACTGCACGGATTTCATACCTGTGAAGCTGTCCCTGGACTGCACTCATATAGAAGTTTTTCCCATTTTGTTTTTACCACTTATCCCACCCTGTGCTTGAAAATGACTAAAACAGTGACTTCTGGAAATGGGTTCAACCAACTTCTCACCTGTTGGCATTGTATCTAAATTTCAAGATTTATTTTCTAATGTTACTAACCCCAGGATATCTTTACTGATTAGCTCAATCATACGAAAGTATATCTCTTCTTTATGTTTTTATGATTTATTTTATGCTGTGGAGAATATTTTATTTGCAAGATTGAATTGAATAAGACATGGCTTCTGTCCTCAAAGTTTTATTAAGTTGGGGAGATAAGTACAGTTTATATTAGATAGAAGACAGATATCAGATTATTAGTGAACAATTATTAGATATATTAAAGAATGATTTATTTTAACAGTGTGATTCAAACTTAAACTGCAATAAGAGTTCAAAGAAAGAAATGATCAGAATAACCAGGACTAGCAGAAATAATGGCAGATGTGATCCTGACGGATAGAGATTACTCAGAGCCAGATCATTAAGGAAATTTGGGAATCTGGGTAACAGGTAGAAGATTTAAGACTTAATGTGAAAGAAAATACAAGGATTTTGGAGTCTTACTAGATTGCTGAGCAAGGAAATTGCCTGACAACAATGGTGTGATGAAAAGAGTAAGTTGAGTGTGGAACTCAGTATAGGAGAAGCAACTGGAGCAAGATAAAGGAGGGTGGAGGGGCAGGGGGAGACACAGTGTTCCTGATGGAAAAGTAGAACAGCTATGGTTTAGGATAGTCGGGAGAAGTGTGTAGGTAAAGACAAAACCAAGTGAATTTCTGACGACAAACATGACAGGGTGTGGTAACATTTAGGTATAATAAAATATTAAGGTGATAGCCAGCAAATGCATATCCTCAGTATAACTGTATAGATTCTCTATTTTTTGCAAGCATAAGTAACTTTCACTATTTTCCTCAAATGCCCTCAAATTAGCCGAAGTACTTTCCCAGTTGTATCATTCAGGGTACTAAATATAAGACCATCTTAAAATTATGTATTTTAATATTATTTTCATAAACTTGACTTTTGAATCTAAATACCAGCCCTTTTCAATGAAAACTAAAATCTATCCCAAAAGAGTACATTGTTTTAAAGTGCCCAAGAAGCATATTGTGCATATTTTAAAATTAAATATAAAGCTATAGGAATTTTGGTAACTTAACTGTATGTAGGCTGAATTATAAATAATAAAGAAAAGAAAATCAATGGTCTTTAAGAGTAATGGTTATATTATGGTTATGATTATATTATTATTGGTTTTTTGCTCTTAGAATATTTCAGTAGCTAAGGTTGAATCTGAAAGTCTATCTTCATTTAAACTTAATTTTGATCATTGAAAGAATATATCAAAATGTAATAAGTATGTATAACAAAATGTAAACTGCATCACCATTAAATTATATTAGTTTCTTTCAAATAATTATATTCTAACTAAAATATACTGTTCACAGAAGGACCAAAAAATATTTGTATGCAGTTTCTCAGCATATATCAAAAGATTCCACAATTTATTCAGCCATCAGATATATGTTTTGATGACTCTCTTTACATTTCAGTCATAATATTTTTCTAAAACACAACTGCAATTATTTTCCCAAAACAGGTCCTAAAATATTCTTTACATGTGCTAAATCTTACCATTATGCTGATTCTAGAAAGATTTTAAAGATTATGAATTTAAATAATATATTAAAATTGTACACTTTATCAAACTTGTTAAAAATCACAGCATCCAAGATAAAAATACAAAATTACAATAAAAGTGAAAATATTAAATAAGCAGGAAGGAGTTTCCAGAAATATTAGAGAATAACAATGTTGCATGTAACCCTTTTAATTAAAGGTCATAAGAAAGAGAAGCCCAGAAAATCAATATAATGAGACTGTATTAAGCTATTGCAGCACAAGGATTCCTGAGAAAGAGATGACCCTGTGGAGTGCTCTTCCCATTTTAAATAAAGCTCCATATGCCTTAAATTTGGGAACTCTCATCAGGAGAACACACTGCCTGGCTTCAGTTGCCATTGTGTGGCAGAGAGGGAGAAGGGATTTCTGAGGGAGCCAGAGCCCAAGCTATTTAGAGCTGTATAGAGTAAAGTCAACATCTTCGGAAAGCAATTTTCAGCAAACGGGGAGACAGTGCAGACTGGAAAATTGGTATCATGCACTCCCTGTGGCTCGTATCACTTAGTTACTGAGCGGAAGAATTCAGACCAAGTAGAAGCTTCTAGGTGGTATTGAAGACTGGGACTTTCCTAAAGGAAATAAAGCTGACGTTATCCAAGCTTACCTTAAACCCAGTCTTTGCAATCATTTGGATGAGTGTAATCTAAGAGAAAACTCAACTGTTGGAGTCAGAAAACAGAGAAAAACTTGGAAGTTGAAGTCCTCACCCCTGGTGAATTATGCTTTCACTAAGTGATTCCTGAATGAACAGATGTTAAAGAGATGAATGTCAACTTAGATTTTGCTCCCAAAGGAAGGGAATTTATTCTTCATTGTGAAAGAAGCATATGTATTTTAGGGAATCATGAGATGAAACTATTTGTAAATGACTGTTTTGTAAAGTACCTCATGTCCAGCCCTCCACTTGTACAGATTTCAATTCTGGACAAATCCCTTTGTTTCATATGGTAAATGGTAGCAAAAAGTCTTAGGCAAGATAATAAACTATTTGACATATTTCTAGCTTGATACTACTATTGTCTTATTCTTTCCCTTTGTCTGCATTTTTTTAAAATTTCTATACTCTTAAACTGCCCTCTTCAAAACTGTCACTTTCTATCAAACACACAGTCTCAACCATACAGGCTTTATATAGACAATGATAAATAAAAAAAAAATGTTCTGTTCAAAGGTTATTGTTAAACACAAGCAATTTTTTAGGATTATATTTTTTCAAGGAAAAGAGATTTCTAGACCCAAATATGCAATAATTTTGTGACTGTCCTTTGTGAAGAAACTGAAAACATATTCAGACAATTCCAGTTATGTAGCTGACCTAACTATTGCTAAGAATTCTGATTTTTAAAATTTCTTATATATTTTAAAATAAAATGTCTCAAAGTAATTTATTTTTTGTACTTATTGGACAGCTACAAGAGAGTGTGGCATAAAGATTTAAAGTGGTCAGGCTGGATTAGAGAATGATAACAAGGATTCAGATAAGTTACTTTTCCTCCAAGCTATTACAAACTCACAAGCAATGCTAAGATAATTACAAGATCCAATGTCAGTTCCCCATCATAGCCCTTGTTCCTCATGGAATGGCTCCCACTCTTTAACTCCCTTCACAGAGAAAGAAATATGACAGTTTAGAGAAACCCAAAAGCATGGGCTTACTGCTGAGCGGGGAGGAGGTGGCCTTGCCTATCCATCCAACACATACAAGCAAATAGTTCCAGTGCCACTTACACAGTCCTGTTTGTATTTCTTTTTCTGTGATCAAGTGTACTTGTGACATTCAGTGTAGTAAGCTTGCCATGTACTACACAACAGAATGAGACACTATTAAAAGGGATACTGTCTGTTCCATTGTGGCTGAAATGTAATAGTAGTATGAATTGCTACTGCCCACATTTAATTCATTTATTCTTTCATTCACTCAACTAACACTTTTAGGGAAATTCTACTAGAAAAGAAATAAGAACTACTACTTTTATTAGTACTTCTACAACTAGGACTACTACATTGCATCTACTATTATTAATAGTTGAAATTTAATACACTATGTCAAGCATTTTGCTAAGCACTTCACATTTATTAATTAGCTCATTCAATTCTAACAACAATGCTAGAGGCTATGAGTTATTAATATACCCATTTCACAGAAGAATAATTAAGTTTAAAGAGGCCAAGTAATGTACCTAAAGACACACATTTTTGAATATGGTAAAAATGGGATACAATTTCATATAGCTACATGATTCCTAAGCTAATAAACTTCATTTCTACATGGTTCTACTCCCATTGATGAATAAATTTTTCCTTACTCTCAAAAAGATAAGTTTTATTGGTGAGAAATGTATATAATGATACCAATTAGTAACAAAGATACATAAACAAAGTTAAAGTGCTATTTAATGTGGAAGAGTGAGACAACTGTAAATTGTCCTGAAAGATAGGAAATGCATTCCTAAAAATTTGACATTTGAGCAATTCCATGACTAGAAAGGGACCAAGTGAAAAAACAGACAAGGTTATGTCCACATATTGAGAAAAGCTTGTACACAAACATAACAGTGAAAATGCAATGACACTCTTGAGGGATGTAACACATATTATTGAATTGTGAAATGCTTTCTATGTCAGGTTCAGGAATTCAGATGATACTCTTTTCTAAAGGCAATAGAAAGTTCCTGAATGCTTTTTTAAAAGAGGTGTTAAATGGTCTACACATGTGAGTCAATATGGGACCATACAATTAAAATATAGGACACTGTCCTTGGTTTAAAAAAAAAAAGTCTAAAAGGAAAGAATCAACAATGGTAGAATAAATTTAAAGTATTTATAAAAACAAAATTTAACTCTATGGTACTTATTATTAATTCAACAGGAATGTGTAATAAAAGACCAGTAATGACTGGAAGAGTACAGACTTCAAAACTGAGGTCACAATTAATGGGCAACATTATTTTTTTAAGTTAGAGCAAAACTCTGAAAGCCTAGAGTCAGCTAGACGACTCTTGGCAGTCAATTATTGTAAGTTTTTAAGGCAAAGAGTAATGAGTTGGGGACAATATTTCTGAAGCTTGGTCTGGTGTTGGTCTGTGTAGTGGAAGCTGTTAGTGTCCCTTCCTGAGGCCTTGCCATTGCAGTGCATGGGGCACTCTTCAGACTACCTGAGTGCTTTCCATAGAGACTAGAGCTGCTCTGCCTTCATACTTAGCAGGCTGGAATAACCAGACAAATAATTACAGCACAGCTCCTGCAACAACCTTCAAACAATGATTGACAGCTGTTTTGTAAATTCTTCAGATCCCAGAACCTCCAGATGAGATTATTCTACTCACCACTTACTCCTAGATCTCAGCAGGATTATTCCCCAGGAGTAACCGGCTTGATAACACACCCTTTATTGACCACCTTTCTTTTGCATTCTCTCTTTCCTACTTTCCTGTGAACGATAACTGGAATCACCTTCTAAAAATTGCTTACGCTTGAATCTCTGTCTCAAAGCCTAGCTGAGAGAACATGAACTAAGATAATAATATTAAGACAGAGAAATTTAACAGCAGTAATTTAGGTTACAGGCTTTTTTGAAAACCTGATAAAATTTTTAGACTCACTGACTCAAAAAATATGTGCACTGAACACATACACACACACACACACACACACACACACATTTATAAGACCATTCTTCTAATGATTGTTTATTGATTTCCTGCAATGAGCAAGGCACTATTGGGCTAGATCACCTGTATACAGCAGAGAAGGAGCTCTTATAAAGCTTATATGCTGATATACACATTTTTAATATTATTCTATTTTGTTCTCAGTTACACTGAAGTCCAAACATATGGGCTCTTTGTACCAAAGGCACCAGGTTCAAAATCCCTGGAGAGGATAAATGGAGACATAAATTTGAAGTAATAAATTCAATAATCATAAAAGTAACTATAGGAATTGAGCAAAATAATAGGACAGTGAGAAAATCTGGTGATAAAACTATCAACAATATCCTTACTGTGGGAAGAAAAATTAGCAAGAGACTATAAAGAATGCTTGTTTTAAAAAATTGGTGATATAAACTGCTAAACTTACTGAATGTAAATGATGGTCTGATTACTGGCCAGAGTCTGAGTCATTGAAACTTGGATGTGAGAGCAACTGAGGGTGCCTGTGGTAGCTACTTTCTAATGAACCACATCTCTCAGGATTCATGCTCTTATGTAGTCTCTCCCCACCAGGAATTGAGACTGTCCTATAACTTCTATGAACCAATAGACTGTGGTGAAGGTGATACTATACAATTTTGAAACCTACACCTTAAGAAATCCTGGAAACCTGTTCTTTGGCACACTTGGAACACTGAGCCACCATATTAGACGTCCAGCTACCTTGCTTGAGAGACTGTATTAAGTAACTAAGTGAAAAGAACAAATTGAAAAACACACGGAGAGAACGAGAAGCCTTAAGACTACAAAGAAAGAGAGTGAGCCTCCCACTCCCAGCTCTCCCCAACAAGGTGTCAGATATATGAGCAAGCCATCTTAGATGACTCAACTAAGTCCCAAGATAATTATAGTTCCAGATGATATCATATGGAGCATGAAAACATTCCAGCTTGTCTGTAAACCCATGGAGTGTGTGAGAGATAAAAATATAGATATTATATTAGGTCATTAAGTTTTTGGTAGGAAGCAAACTGAGAGAGCTACTCAGCTCCAAACATGGGCCATTTCTTTTTTTTTTTTTTTTTTAACATCTTTATTGGGGTAAAATTGCTTTACAATGGTGTGTTAGTTTCTGCTTTATAACAAAGTGAATCAGTTATACATATACATATGTTCCCATATGTCTTTCCTCTTGCGTCTCCCTCCCTCCCACCCTCCCTATCCCACCTCTCCAGGCTGTCACAAAGCACCGAGCCAATATCCCTGTGCCATGCGGCTGCTTCCCACTAGCTATCTACCTTACTACGTTTGTTAGTGTGTATATGCCCATGACTCTCCCTCGCCCTGTCACAGCTCACCCTTCCCCCTCCCCATAACCTCAAGTCCTTTCTCCAGTAGGACTGCATCTTTATTCCTGCCTTACCCCTAGGTTCTTCATGACATTTTTTTTTCTTAAATTCCATATATATGTGTTAGCATATGGTATTTGTCTTTTTCTTTCTGACTTACTTCACTCTGTATGACAGACTCTAGGTCTATCCACCTCATTAGAAATAGCTCAATTCTGTTTCTTTTTATGGCTGAGTAATATTCCATTGTATATATGTGCCACATCTTCTTTATCCATTCATCCGATGATGGACACTTAGGTTGTTTCCATCTCCGGACTATTGTAAATAGAGCTGCAATGAACATTTTGATTCATGACTCTTTTTGAATTTTGGTTTTCTCAGGGTATACGCCCAGTAGTGGGATTGCTGGGTCATATGGTAGTTCTATTTGTAGTTTTTTAAGGAACCTCCATACTGTTCTCCACAGTGGCTGAACCAATCCACATTCCCACCAGCAGTGCAAGAGTGTTCCCTTTTCTCCACACCCTCTCCAGCATTTATTGTTTCTAGATTTTTTGATGATGGCCATTCTGACTGGTGTGAGATGATATCTCATTGTAGTTTTGATTTGCATTTCTCTAATGATTAATGATGTTGAGCATTCTTTCATGTGTTTGTTGGCAGTCTGTTTATCTTCTTTGGAGAAATGTCTGCTTAGGTCTTCTGCCCATTTTTGGATTGGGTTGTTTGGTTTTTTGTTACTGAGCTGCATGAGCTGCTTGTAAATTTTGGAGATTAATCCTTTGTCAGTTGCTTCATTTGCAAATATTTTCTCCCATTCTGAGGGTTGTCTTTTGGTCTTGTTTATGGTTTCCTTTGCTGTGCAAAAGCTTTTAAGTTTCATTAGGTCCCATTTGTTTATTTTTGTTTTTATTTCCACTTCTCTAGGAGGTGGGTCATAAAGGATCTTGCTGTGATTTATGTCACAGAGTGTTCTGCCTATGTTTTCCTCTAAAAGTTTGTTAGTGTCTGGCCTTACATTTAGGTTTTTAATCCATTTTGAGCTTATTTTTGTGTATGGTGTTAGGGAGTGATCTAATCTCATACTTTTACATGTACCTGTCCAGTTTTCCCAGCACCACTTATTGAAGAGGCTGTTCTTTCTCCACTGTACATTACTGCCACCTTTATCAAAGGTAAGGTGTCCAAATGTGCGTGGGTTTATCTCTGGGCTTTCAATCCTGTTCCATTGATCTATCTTTCTGTTTTTGTGCCAGTACCATACTGTCTTGATTACTGTAGCTTTGTAGTATAGTCTGAAGTCAGGGAGCCTGATTCCTCCAGCTCCTTCTTTCGTTCTCAAGATTGCTTTGGTTATTCGGGGTCTTTTGTGTTTCCATACAAATTGTGAGATTTTTTGTTCTAGTTCTGTGAAAAATGCCAGTGGTAGTTTGATAGGGATTGCATTGAATCTATAGATTGCTTTGGGTAGTAGAGTCATTTTCACAATGTTGATTCTTCCAATCCAAGAATATGGTATATCTCTCCATCTATTTGTATCATCTTTAATTTCTTTCATCAGTGTCTTATAATTTTCTGCATACAGGTCTTTTGTCTCCTTAGGTAGGTTTATTCCTAGATATTTTATTCTTTTTGTTGCAGTGGTAAATGGGAGTGTTTTCTTGATCTCACTTTCAGATTTTTCATCATTAGTATATAGGAATGCCAGAGATTTCTGTGCATTAGTTTTGTATCCTGCCACTTTACCAAATCCATTGATTAGCTCTAGTAGTTTTCTGGTAGAATCTTTTGGATTCTCTATGTATAGCACCATGTCATCTGCAAACAGTGACAGATTTACTTCCTCTTTTCCAATTTGGATTCCTTTTATTTCCTTTTCTTCTCTGATTGCTGTGGCTAAAACTTCCAAAACTATGTTGAATAAGAGTGGTGAGAGTGGGCAACCTTGTCTTGCTCCTGATCTTAGTGGAAATGCTTTCAGTTTTTCACCATTGAGGATGACGTTTGCTGTGGGCTTGTCATATATGGCCTTTATTATGTTGAGGAAAGTTCCCTCTATGCCTACTTTCTGCAGGGTTTTTATCATAAATGGGTGTTGAATTTTGTCAAAAGCTTTCTCTGCATCTATTGAGATGATCATATGGTTTTTCTCCTTCAATTTGTCAATATGGTTTATCACATTGATAGATTTGCGTATATTGAAAAATCCTTGCATTCCTGGAATAAACCCCACTTGATCATGGTGTATGATCCTTTTAATGTGCTGTTGGATTCTGTTTGCTAGTATTTTGTTGAGGATTTTTGCATCTATGTTCATCAGTGATATTGGCCTGTAGTTTTCTTTCTTTGTGACATCCTTGTCTGGTTTTGGTATCAAGGTGATGGTGGCCTTGTAGAAGGAATTTGGAAGTGTCCCTACCTCTGCTATATTTTGGAAGAGTTTGAGAAGGATAGGTGTTAGTTCTTCTCTAAATATTTGATAGAATTCACCTGTGAAGCCATCTGGTCCTGGGCTTTTGTTTGTTGGAAGATTTTTAATCACAGTTTCAATTTCAGTGTTTGTGATTGGTCTGTTCATATTTTCTATTTCTTCCTGATTCAGTCTTGGCAGGTTTTGCATTTCTAAGAATTTGTCCATTTCTTCCAGATTGTCCATTTTATTGGCATAGAGTTGTTTGTAGTAATCTCTCATGATCTTTTTTATTTCTGCAGTGTCAGTTGTTACCTCTCCTTTTTCATTTCTAATTCTATTGATTTGAGTCTTCTCCCTTTTTTTCTTGATGAGTCTGGCTAGTGGTTTATCTATTTTGTTTATCTTCTCAAAGAACCAGCTTTTAGTTTTATTGATCTTTGCTATTGTTTCCCTCGTTTCTTTTTCATTTATTTCTGATCTGATTTTTATGATTTCTTTCCTTCTGCTAGCCTTGGGGTTTTTTTATTCTTCTTTCTCTAATTGCTTGAGGTGCAAGGTTAGGTTGTTTATTTGAGATGTTTCCTGCTTCTTAAGGTGGGCTTGTATTGCTATAAACTTCCCCCTTAGAACTGCTTTTGCTGCATTCCATAGGTTTTAAGTCGTTGTGTCTCCATTGTCATTTGTTTCTAGATATTTTTTGATTTCCTCTTTGATTTCTTCAGTGATCACTTCATTATTAAGTAGTGTATTGTTTAGCCTCAATGTGTTTGTATTTTTTACAGATCTTTTCCTGTAATTGATATCCAGTCTCATGGCGTTGTGGTCAGAAAAGATACTTGATACAATTTCAATTTTCTTAAATTTACCAAGGCTTGATTTTTGACCCAAGATATGATCTATCCTGGAGAATGTTCCATGAGCACTTGAGAAAAATGTGTATTCTGTTGTTTTTGGATGGAGTGTCCTATAAATATCAATTAAGTCCATCTTGTTTAATGTATCATTTAAAGCTTGTGTTTCCTTATTTATTTTCATTTTGGATGATCTGTCCATGGGTGAAAGTGGGGTGTTTAAGTCCCCTACTATGAATGTGTTACTGTCGATTTCCCCTTTTATGGCTCTAAGTATTTGCCTTATGTATTGAGGTGCTCCTATGTTGGGTGCATAAATATTTACAATTGCTATATCTTCTTCTTGGATCGATCCCTTGATCATTATGTAGTGTCCTTCTTTGTCTCTTTTAATAGTCCTTATTTTAAAGTCTATTTTGTCTGATATGAGAATTGCTACTCCAGCTTTCTTTTGGTTTCCATTTGCATGGAATATCTTTTTCCATCCCCTTACTTTCAGTCTGTATTATGATTTTAGGCAGCCTCTCTGCTAATGGGTGGGGTTGTGTTCCTGTTTTGTTAGTTGTTTGGCATAGGTTGTCCAGCACTGTGGCTTGCTGGTCGTTGAGTGAAGCTGGGTGCTGGTGTTAAAATGGAGGTCCCTGGGAGATTTTCGCGGTTTGATATTATGTTTAGCTGGGAGGTCTCTTGTTGACCAGTGTCCTGAAGTTGGCTCTCCTACCTCAGAGGCAGAGCCCTGACTCCTGGCTGGAGCACCAAGAGCCTTTCATCCACACGGCTCCTTAATTTGGGATGATTGGTTGTCTATTCAGGTATTCCACAGATGCAGGGTATATCAAGTTGATTGTGGAGCTTTAATCCGCTGCTTCTGAGGCTGCTGGGAGAGATTTCCCTTTCTCTTCTTTGTTCTCACAGCTCACCGGGGCTCAGCTTTGGATTTGGCCCTGCCTCTGTGTGTAGGTCGCTGGAGGGTGTCTGTTTTTTGCTCAGAGAGGACGGGGTTAAAGAAGCCGCTGATTCGGGGGCTCTGGCACATTCAGGCCGGGGGGGGGGGGGGGGCGAGGGAGGGGCACTGCGCGAGGGGTGGGCCTGCGGCGGCAGAGGCCGATGTGACGTTGCACCAGCCTGAGGCCCGCCGTGCGTTCTCCTGGGGAAGTTGTCCCTGGATCCCGGGAACCTGGCAGTGGCGGGCTGCACAGGCTCCGCGGAAGAGGGGTGTGGAGAGTGACCTGTGCTCACACACAGACCCCTTGGTGGCGGCAGCAGCAGCCTTAGCGTCTCCCGCCCGTCTCTGGGGTCCGCGCTTTTAGCCGCGGCTCGCGCCCGTCTCTGGAGTTCCCTTAAGCAGCGCTCTTAAACCCCTCTCCTCGTGCACCAGGAAACAAAGAGGGAAGAAAAAGTCTCTTGCCTCTTCGGCAGGTGCAGACTTTTCCCCGGACTCCCTCCCAGCTAGCTGTGGTGCAGTAACCCCTTCAGGCTATGTTCAAGCCGCCAACCCCAGTCCTCTCCCTGCGCTCCGTCCGAAACCGAAACCCGAGCCTCAGCTCGCAGCCCCGTTCGCCCCGGCGGGTGAGCAGACAAGCCTCTCAGGCTGGTGAGTGCCGGTCGGCACCGATCCTCTGTGCGGGATACTCCCCGCTTTGCCCTCCGCACCCGTTGCTGTGCACTCCTCCGCGGCTTCGAAGCTCCCCCCTCCACCTCCTGCAGTCTCCGCCTGCGAAGGGGCTTCCTAGTGTGTGGAAACTTTTCCTCCTTCACAGCTCCCTCCCACTGGTGCAGGTGCTGTCCCTATTCTTTTGTCTCTGTTTTTTCTTTTTTTTTCTTTTGCCCTACCCAGGTTCGTGGGGAGTTTCTTGCCTTTTGGGAGGTCTGAGGTCTTCTGCCAGCCTTCAGTAGGTGTTCTGTAGGAGTTGTTCCACGTGTAGATGTATTTCTGGTGTATCTGTGGGGAGGAAGGTGATCTCCACGTCTTACTCTTCCGCCATCTTCAAGGTCCCCCCCTGGGCCATTTCTTATAGAAAATGAAGGATGACTCAGAGCGGAGCCAAGAGCCACAGAACTGGGGCATGATCAATAGAGATTCCTTACCTTCTGAATAGTAACCTTTTTTCTGTGTGCACCTTGCTAGATTTAGAGTTGTTATGGATCAGTGCCTGGTATAGTCTTCTATGCCCCCTTTCCCCTGTTGAGTACAAGTGTCTATCATGGTTCTTCTGTTCCCTATGTTATCTCACTATTGTGTGTTGGATATACATGTGGGGAGTGAGGAGACACATAACTTCTCTTTAGATTACAGATCTTCCTCTAAAAAGGAACCCCACATAAGAAGTCTTATCTGCAACAGGGTCTGACTCAGATGAAGGATTTTAAACCTAATGGCATAAAGAAAGGAAAATTTGGAGGTGAGTGTACTTGGCATATGCAGGTAGCGTGAATTATTAGGAATCAGTGGAAGGACGTGGTGGCTAATTTCCAAAGACAGTCCCTCAATAAATTGTGTTTCCTGTACTAATGCCCTTATTTCTCTCCCACATTGAGAAAACCTATCATCTCTTGTTTACCACTCTTGAGGTACTAAGTCCAGCCACACAATTAGAGATGAGATGTTGAGAGGGAGAGTTGTGTAATTGTGTGGAGAAGATCCTAACTCTGCCAATTTTCCAGCAGACTCCAGTATCCCAGTATCACAGCTGAACCATGGTTCCAGATATACTCCACAGGCTTCCAAATGACTACAGCCCTTTCCAACAAGAGCTAAGCCCAACCAAGCCACAAAATCAAGAGAGATGGTGAAAATTTTCTTGTTTTAAGTTGTGAAGTTTTGAGAGTTTTGTTATATAGAAATACAAATACGTAACTGAAAGCGTCTTACCTGCTTTGGAGATACCATTACCACCTGTGCTGAAATAATATGTCTAACAACTGCCTTTAAAAAAATGTTGTCATAATTTCCTTTTTAAAATTGAGATATAATTGACATAATGATATTAGTTTCAGTGCACAACTTAATGATTCAATATTTGCATATATTTTGAAATGATCACCACAGAAAATCTAGTTAACATCATTTACCTCACATTGTTACGTTTTTTCTTTTTTTCTTGTAAGGAGAACTTTAAGCTCTGTTCTCTAACAACTTTGAAATACACAAGAGTCACCATGCTGTACATTATATCCTCAGGCCTTATTTATTTTATAACTGGAAGTTTGTACCATTTGACTACCTTCACCAATTTCACCACCCTACCACCCAGCCTCTGGCAACCAGACAGCAGCTGCTTTTTGAGTTCCACTCTTTCTGGGTCTATCTGTGCCTAACTTACCTCAACATATATTTTAAAAATTATGGAATAAGAAAAACTATTCTCTCCTGGCAGTTTTCTAAAACCAAGATCTTATAGAGTGAGTTGCTGTTTAGTTTTTTTCCAAACTAACTCTGTTGACTAAGTTTCTTTAAGAATTCTTAAAAGAATCATTCCTTTTTTAAATACACAGATTTTAAAATTTTTATTTTATTTCATTTTTTTGGCCACAGCACGCAGCTTACAGGACCTTAGTTCCCTGACCAGAGACTGAACCCAGGCCACAGCAGTGAAATCTCCAAGTCCTAACCACTGGACCACCAGGGAATTCCCAAGCATCACTCTTTTGATGAAGCTTAATTAACCATCAGGATCGGGCCTGCAGTTTAACAAATTTACATTTACTGATTTGCAGCACGTGACATATTTGAAGAGGATGTGGAATGCCACTCTGGAAGGGGAGGGAGGGAAGCTTCTTTTTAAAGGCCTGGTTATTGTTGGAGTGCTCTGAGGGAGGTTTGAGTGAAGCAGGCTGTTTCTGAGGAGAGTGTAGGAGGAACAGATTAATTAAGGATTGGTGCCATCCTAAGGCAATGGCAGTTTAACAACTGGGTATTCTCACTAATGCATGAAAATAGCCAAGTAGATTTGGGGCTTCATTGGTAAGAAAGCAGCAATCATTCAAAAAGAAGGACCATTAAGGCATTTTACAATTGCTTCATGACTGGGAAAAACAATGCTCACTCTTAACTTTGAACACGGTTTTATCTGTTTGTCCTCCCAGCCTGATTAATGGCAGGACTGCTTTTTTCAGTCCAAGCTGACTTTTACTCTTCCTATCTTAGATAAGTCTGTACTACTTCACTTTTACATCTTGAAATTTTACATTAAAAAAAAATGCTGAAAAAATGTTTTTAATGTAAAAGTAATTTTAAAATTCTACTTATTTATTCTCATAATACTTATGGAATTTAATAGAGAAAAGCAGTGGTTACATATAACTGTTGTCTGATAAACCACACAAATTATTAAGTTATTTTATTTTTTAAATTATATTTTATTTTCCAGTTTTATCGAGATATAATTGACATATAACATTATATTAGTTTGAGGTATACACTGTAATTATTTGATATATGTATATATGGTGAAAAGATTACCAAAATAAATTTAACATCCATCATCTCATACTTATAATTTATTTTCTTGTGATGAAAACTTTCAAGATCTACTCTCTTAGCAACTTTCAAATATACATTATTGTTAACTACCTATTGTAGTTAACTATTGTCACCATGCTGTACATTACATCCCTAGAACTTTATTTAATTAATTTAAATTCATAAACAATTCAACAAATATATTTTGAGCATCAACTAGGTTATGTCTAAAGGTTTTCAATAAACATAATGTTGATGACAGAAGTAAAATGTATATCTCTTTATTTCAGTCCAGTTATTTTCTCAATTAGCTAAACTGCTTACTCTAACTGTATGATTACTTAAAGTACAGTAGGTTGAATTGTGTGTACCAATTTAGAAAATCCTTAAAACTCAAAAAAATTTGGTAGAATTACTTTCAAACATGCCTAGCAGATGTGATGTAAATATGGATGTAATCATTCTCAAGTACTAGAACCTTTTTCACAGTCTTTGACTACAAAGTAGAAAATTATCACACACCATCTGCCCTGTGCTATATCTATATGGCAGTTTCTCTAATGTAATTGTTCAGGGTCAATCTTTCTGTAAGCTCTCTAATGTGAAAACTCTAATATAGGCTTAACATTACCATATAAAGGCAATTAGCATTGTTTATATCAGACAACTGCAAAATAATGTTCTAAATTTCAAGCATGATTTCCAAAGTGCATTTATCATTAATATGAAAATAAATGTTTTACTAAAAATTTAAAATTTGGAGAACAGTAGAGTTTTATTTAATCAGAATCAGTTTCTGAATGCACTAGACTGATAGTTTTACTTTCTTCTACATCTTGATTTCATATTTGAAACAAATATTTCACTTCTCTTCTCTCTCCAGAATATTTATTCTATAGTAAAATTGTGGTTAAGCAATCCTCCTATGTGTTTTGGAGATAAGCTCTATATGAAGGAACATTTTGTGCATCAAGCTTTACCAGATGTGTTTCATTTCTGATTTAGAATCTGTAAGTATATATTTTTATTCAGGGATGATTTTAATTTAATATGACTGAAAATGTTTAAAGTTTAACTTTTTAAATTTTCCCTGAATTGTTGGCCATCTCTTTTATATTAAATTTCATCTCTGTTACAGTAAACAACTGTTAAATTCTATGGAATTATTGGCAATATAGTAGTTAACTCTAAATAAACAAGTTAGCAATCTGGCTAATATCATGACAAAATGACATATTTACTTAAATATTCGTTTTCAAGTAAATGATTTGTCATATTATAGAAATACCTAAATATTATGTTATTAAAATTAAAGCATCAAAGAAAATGACTTAAATTCTTCTTTGAAAAAACAACAGTAGTGGTAGGATAAGAATCAGACTTCTCATCAGCAACTGTGGATGTTAACAGATAAATAATGCTTTAAATTTCTGATGGAAAGGATTTTTAAGCTAGTACTAATATTTAACTGCTTATCAACTTTGGTAATTCAAAAACTCACAAACTCCACTCCTTACAAATATTTTAGTAAGTTTCTAAGAACTTACTTTATCAAAATGAGATACAAAACCAAAGATGGAGAAGATATTGGATCTAAAATATGTAATATATCTCACATTGAAATAAAGATAGGAAGCCACATACTGACAGCTCTGCAGAAGAGCAGAACATTTATTTCAGATTGGACTAAGAAGGGACCCCAACAGATACATAGCTCTGATAGGAAAAGGGTTGATATGAAATATTATCCTTAGAATTCAGGACAGCTTCATAAGCTAACAAAGTAAAAAGGAAAGCAATCAAGGTTAAAGAATATAGATATTTCATCCAAAATTATTGAATTTTATAAAATCAGATCATCCAAGAGGTCAATCAAAGAATTTAGGAATTTGTAAATTGTAGAAAAATCTCAATAAATAGTGTTTATAAAGACAATTTAGCATTAAGTTTGAAAGGAAGGGGTTAATAGCTCTTTTCTCCAACCTCAAGGTTGCTTGGGGACTTGACTTCTAATCCTCCTTTAAATCCTAACTCTAGGTATTTATACCAGTATCTCTGGAACTGCAAAGTTTACTATGTATTAACCTAATGCCTGCCCTCTTTGTCAACATTGCATTTTGCCTAATTTGTAACTAGTCAGTTACTGGTAATTGATGAGATATGGCAGCACTGTATACTTTAGGGTCCTACTTGAAAAGGAAATTTAAAAAATTGAAGAGACTTTATAGCTGATAGTTTTGCTGCATTAAGTTATTCATCACTCACCTAGCCTTGCCCGAGTGACAGCATGTGTCCCAGATGCTGTGCAATTCAGCAATGTCAGCAGCTACTCCTGGAATCCCTAAGCCTTTTGTTCTGCTATTGCTGTACAGGCAGTGCCACTCTTTGTCTGTTATACTTTCTTAAAGTCAAGTAAACTTTGTTGGAGGAAGCCTGATGGATTAGTTCTGTTTTTCAAGAAGTGGATGCCAACCCAAATTACATGTGCAAAAGACTTACTGGGTGAATGAAAAGGGAGAGCAATCTGTAGTAGGCAACGAATGTTCAAACTTCAAATTGTCTGACAGCTATGAAAGAGGGACGGATTAGGTAGGAAGATTCTCAGACAGCAACACTGTTTCCTAAGAAAGCTTCAGCCAGGCTGATGGATGGGGTGTCCTAGAGCCAAAATTACCTGTTAAAAGAGTTCTAGATCTTGTAAGGAAGGGCTGCATGGTACCACTGTAATCAAGCAGGACCCTATGGCATCTTCCCAGAACAGGACACCCCCGCCCTGTACCCAATATCCTCTGCCTGCCTTTGTCTATAGAAAAACTTTAGTCAAAGAATAAAAATTTAATCAGAGAAGTGAGAAAATGCAGAAAGAAAGGAAAATAGTGAGACAATACAAAATAATAATAGTTTAACCATTAAACAAAGTCAAGAACTTTTAGTTCCTCCTCAAGGGTTATAGATAATATTCTGAGCCATGTCCTTTGAGCTGTTTTGCAGATACTGAAACCCCCGCCAGGTGGAAGAAGTTAACCGTCTGCTGCCCACAAGCATGTAAACCCCAGACTGTTTGGAACCAGAAGGTTGATGATGTTGACTCCTGATTACCTCACCACCAACCAATCAGAAGAATGTCCATGAGCTGATCACATACCCCACACCACCCCTTCCTTACCCTGTCTTTAAAAACCTTGCCCTGAAAGCTTTCAGGGTGTTTGGGTCTTTTAAGCACTAGCTGTCTGGACTTCTTGCTTGGTGCCCTGCAATAAACACTGAACTTTCCTTCACCACAACCTGGTGTCAGTATATTGGCTTTATTGTGCACATGCAAGCAGTCCCAAGCTTGGTTTGGTAACCCCACCACTTTGTTCAGTCATTGGTTGGAAAATTTCCCTCAAGAATTGTGGCCTTGGCACAAATATGGGGGTAGGATCCAGAAGAGCAGTATCTTGGCCATTGCTTCAATAGAAGATCTGAAAGTCTTATTTTAATGCTTACTTTAGTGACCAGCACAGCCCACCACTTGTGACACATGGTTGTACTGAAGTTCACTACAGTTTCCATGAACAGCTCTTCTATGACATACTTGGGCCTCTCCTCCTGAGAAGAAACTTAGAAAAGCTATTAGTAAAACAATTTTTTTTTGTTGCATTTGGTGCCAGGCTCATAACTGGCACTCATCCTCTTGCTCTATTATACATCCTAAGTTCCCCTCACCTTCATCTATCTCCTTGCATGTCTTAATGTATTACCTGATGATGTGTCCCAAACCTAAATTCCTCTGGGATATTAGTCCTTGGAAATCACAACTTTTCCAGGTGGGGTTACCACAAATGATTCAGCAATCATTGGGAAGAGAATACTAAGGAGGTGCCCAGTGGATAACTTGGGTTTTATATATATATATATATATATATATATATATATATATATATATATATATATATATATATATATATTACCATGACCTTGTTAGGCAGAGGTGGTTCTTCTTCCAGCTGATTGTAGTCAATTACACTTACATAAGGATGCCTCTTCTACTAGACTGATGCTCCTGATGCATCAGGAGTTCAAAGTGTTCAGGTGGCAGGTATGGTCAATGGGAAGTTTGTTGTGTCCTGTGGCAAGAAGGAGCCACATTTGGGAAAGGACACCCAACACTGCAAAGTCCAGGGTTGCAAGAATGGGAAGCACTAAATAACCTTGTGCATCATTATGAATAATATAAGTGGGGTCATTTCTACTTCTACCACTTGGTTTCCATACCCATTTGGAGACATACAGCTATACAGAATCTTCTGACTTAAAGCATATTCTGTATCCTGAAGGATGGCAATACATTATTAAAGGATTGCCTCTAAGCTGGTGCTTAACCTTTGCCCTTAGAAGGCTATTCCAGCCTTCCATAAGACCAGTTGCTTCTAAGTAGTACACTGGTGGTACAAAAAGCAGATCTCTTGGTTATGGGCCCACACTCACACCAATGTTGCTATGAAGCAAGTCACCCGGTTGCATGCAATGTTGTCTGGTCTCCTGTGGTAAGCAGCAATTTAAAATGATCCCCACGATTCCCATCCCCTGATTTGTACACATTGTATAATGTGGTATACATCATTCTCATCTTATGACTGCCTGTAGGTCCTCCTGAATTCATAACCTAATAGGTCTGGAAGAACACAGCTTATGATGGAAAGTTCCAGATACCTGTCACTTGTCGCTCCATGGTCATACATTCCACCTCTACTAAGATTCAGTAACATGCTATGAGCTGTTTCTCAAAAGGCATATTAATCTTTTCTGGAGATTTTATGTTCTTTCTGGGGAAAGGGGATGGTTTCAGAGTTTCATCTGGCTTTCCCCACTATGAGAGCGCTGAATCCACAAGAATCAATGTATGGGTTACTCCAACTGGCAAGTGTATACTCCCCTGTGTGTGGTAGGCCTTACCTAATCCGGTGAGCCTTTTTAAAAGAGGGTTTAGGGCTTCCTTGGTGGCGCAGTGGCTGAGAGTCTGCCTGCCGATGCAGGGGACGCGGGTTCGTGCCCTGGTCCGGGAAGATCCCACATGCCGCGGAGTGGCTGGGCCCGTGAGACATGGCCGCTGAGCCTGCGCGTCCAGAGCATGTGCTCTGCAATGGGAGAGGCCACAACAGTGAGAGGCCCGCGTACCGAAAAAAAAAAAAAAAAAAAGAGGGTTTAGACATAAGGGTTGGAATAAATTAGATTTGAAGCTGCAGAAGATGCTCTTCTGTTGGCCTTGAAAAAGAAAATAGCATGGCATTAAGATGGATATGACAGGAAATAGCAGGCAGCTTGTAGGAGCTGAGAGTCTCCCCTTTTGACAGCCACAGGGACAACCATCATACAGCTGCAAGGAATTAAATTCTGCTAACAACCACATAAGTTCGGAGAAGGCCCTGAGCTTCAGGAAGGAATACAACCAACACCTTAATTTTTAAGACCCTGAGCAGAGAATCCAGCTAACCTGTAACTGGCCTTCTGATCTATAGAAACTGTGAGATAATAAACAGGTGTTGTTTTAATCCACTGTTTGTAATAATTTGCAATGAAGTAATACAGACTTAATACAGATTCCCTGCCTGTGGAATAGGTATCCTTAAGCCCTCACGCAGTATTGTTGGCCAAGGCTCCGCAGTCAGGAAAGCGAAGCCCATAGTTGGAATACAATTCAATACCTATGAGGATAAATTTCTGTCTCTTCTGGAAAAGTGAGGGCCCGATGTTGTCGCTTTGCCACCATGTAGCTTATAGTTGAGGAATGGTGTCATATCATGGGCTCAGAATAGGTCTGTGTCTGGCAGGTTGGGCATTCCAAAGAGATGGCAGATAGACTGGTCTTAGTAAGTGCAAGTCCATGTTGTTGAGTCAATTCATAACGTTCACTTCTGCCACCCACTGCACTGGCAGTAGGTGTTAAACAGGGTTTGATTGTTAAAGAAGACTCACAAGATTCAAGATGAAATACTTACAAATCTATAGTTTATTACAGTTAAAACATATAGTATGTGAGTAACAGCATTAAAGTAAGTATATGTATTACTGCCAAAGGCTGTCTCATAACCAGGGATCCAGAGACATCAGATGTAGGATCCTACTGAAACTCATCTCTAAGGGCCATGGATGTATGCAATTTTTTTCTTGGATCAAGAACCACCAATGTGTTCATGGAACATCTTGGAATTAGGGAAATCGAAATGGAATCTTGGCTGGAGATTTTATTTTGTGCTGGCCATATATCTGCTACATAACCAGCTTTAACAGCAGAGTTCTCCGGGGTCTCACAGAGACCAGGTGGGAATCACCAGTCTCATTGTTATCAATAAGCAATGCTGATAAGCTAGAACAAATGAGCTGGAAACTCTTCAGATCCATGGTTATAAAGAACACTTTAATTAGAATGTTTCAAACCTTGGCTAAGGGTCATTGCTGCGCACAAACTTTAGCGAGACAATTCAAGCTAATTCCAAGCCTGTAGTAATTAACCTTCACAGCACAGCCATTATTCCATTTGTGTGCCTATCAGGCCAGTCCCAAAATGGCATATGAAATTTGGCTAACTTCAAGTGACAGAGGCATTCTATCTACTTGGTTATACAGTGTTACTTTTATGGTGGTTGTTTTATGATGGGCATCAGAATGTGATACAAATATCTTCACAGTTGATGTCCACTTCCACATACCATGCATGCCTGTGCCACTTATGCTACCACACAAAGTAGGAGTCCAAATTCACTGTTAGCACTTCCACCCAATGGGAACATTTTCTTTCCACTGTCATTCATAGCTACCCTGAATGTGGTTGTAATGCTGATGCCACTCATTTTCAGTCTGAGCTCACATACTAAGTCAACTCATTCATATATCAAGCCTGGGAGTTATTCCTTCTCCTTCAATTGAACCTACAGGAACACCCATATGAATAAAGATGAGCTGTGAAGGGTTTATTTGTGTAACTTTAGTGGTGACATTAGGGTCCAGGCTACCCACTCATGCAAAGCTTATCTCTGCCTTTTGAGACTGTTCAAGTTCAATCCAGGATATAGCATTCTCAAATTATGACTGCTGATTGGACTTCTGAATTTTTAACTTGGTGAGTCTAGCAGAACATAGCTCATAATGAGAAGTTCCTGATGTACTGTCACTTGTTGCTCCATGGTCAGGTGTTCTGTCTCTACTAGAGTTCAGTGACATGCCAGGAGCTATTTCTCAAAAGTTATAAAAATCTCTGTTGCAAATTTTCAGTTCTTTTGGCGGGGGGGAATAGGAAGTTTCAAAATTTCATTTGGCTTTCCCTGATATGATAGCTCTTACTCTACAAGCCAAGGAATCAATTTAGGGGTTACTTCAACTGGCAGGGGTAGCAGTATCAATTACATACTTGGCAACTAAGGAAATGGATACCGGGTGGGGCTGTGGGCTCAGCAGGGCTAAAGCTAGCCTTAGTCAAGGCCTCATTTACTATCTGTTCTCCCTAAGTTCCCATTCTAACAAAGGAGCTATAATGACAGATTGCGTCTCTGAGTGTAGATCAACCAGATCTCATGTACAATAGTCCTCATAATATCTGGAAATGATGTTTTGCCTAGTATAGAATCCCCAGAGTAAATGGCTGTGGGTTTCTTTGATAAGACTGGGGAAAGCATTACAGTATAGACTTGCTGTGGTGTTAGGGTACTTCTTTTTAGGGAGATGACCAGTTCTTATGCCAATGAGTTCTGGATTCAAAACAAGCTCAAATGTGAGTTCTCAGTAAGGAACTGAATCTTCAGCTTTTGCTTTCTTATCTTTTACGGTTGGGTGTGTTATGTAGCGCTTTTTTGCTTCTGTCAATATTGTTTATAGGAACCATGCTCTATTTAACATCTTCCCAACTTTTTGCCATTCAATACCTGTCAGCAATTTTGGTGAGAACTGAACACAAAGTGGGCACCGAATGTGAAGTTTAATGATTTCAGTCTTATATATATATATATATTTTTTTTTCTTTTCTCATATAAAAATAGATGGCTGGACCACAAAGAGCTACAAATTGATGAATATGATTGTAACTCATAGATTTTGGGCTGAGATAAGTGTTGTATTAAGATAAGACTTGAATTGAACCTGCATAAGAGATGGTGAATTTCTTCTTTTGTGTGAAGAAATATTCAGGGTTTGGTGACCAGAGGGAAAAACTGAGTATTTGTGCTCCTTTTTCCAGAGAACACAGTTACTGCCTCAAAGTGCCTTGTAAGGTAGACACACTTATTATCTCAGAGCCTTCCCTTACATCTCACGATGAAACCTTTCTTGCCTACAGATTATGAATAGCAGTGTCAAGTATTATTTCAGGGCCTGGATGTAAGGAGTGGTTGTTCTTTCTCTACATTTTCCTTCCACCTCCCCCAGCTGGGTGCAGACACAGACAATATGCTAGGACAGGTTTTCAAAGTGTGCAGCAGTATCAACAGCATTTGAGAACATTCTTGAAGCAATTTTCCAGGCCTACCTCTGACTTTGTAAATAAGAAATACTTGGGTAGGAATGGTGTGAGGGGTAAAAGCGATCTTTGTTTTAACATGCCCTCCAGGTAATTCTAGGGCAATAGTAAAATCTTATAATAGCCCTAGTGGAGCATACGTGAAAAGGATGCAAGGAGACTAGATCCCTGAATCGCCATGCATAGAATGAAGCCCTTGCTTTCCAAAAGCACTTCTCTGAACTGTGAGTAAGAATAGATTCTCTTTGTAGATCTGCTATAAATTTAACTCTATTTTTTGCAATAGTTTAGCATTATCATAACTAATAAAATGCAAAATAAGGGAATGGTGATAATGAATTTCAAGAGTACTGTGAAGAATACAACTCCTCAAAAATAAAAGAGGTAGGATGATAACCAAAGCTGGACAGAAGTGCAACAAAAGGATCACTTTACTTGAGAGATTTTATAAATTATATAATCTAATATGAAGAAAATATGTGTATTTTTAGTTTGAAATTGATCTTGTGAAATAAAGATGGTTCTGAAAATACCCATTTTCCATTACATAGATAGTGCTTGTTTATAGATCTAATTCTGTCTGTTACGTTTTTTACTCAGCAGTGTTTTTAAAATATTTTTTTTAATTGAAGCATAGTTGACTTACAATATCATGTAAGTTTCAGCTATACAGCACAGTGATTCAGTTATACATATTCTCTTTTTCCGATTCTTTTCCCCTATAGGTTATTACATAAGTTCCCTTTGCTATACAGTAGGTGCTTGTTTGATATCTATTTTATACACAGTAGTGTGTATATGTTAATCCCAGCCTCCTAATTTATCCCTCTCCCCATCCCCCTTTTCCCTTTGGTAACCAAAAGTTTGTTTTCTATGTCTGCGAGTCTCTTTCTATTTTGGAAATAAGTTCATTTCAGCAGTGTGTTTATAAGATTGTTTATGTGTACAACTAATTTGTTGCTCCTAACTGATGAGTGATATTTTATAGTGTGTGTGTATCTTTTTTTTTTTTTTTTTTTTTTTTTTGCGGTACGCGGGCCTCTCACTGTTGTGGCCTCTCCCGTTGCGGAGCACAGGCTCCGGACGCGCAGGCTCACGGGCCCAGGCGCTCCACGGCATGTGGGATCCTCCCGGACCGGGGCACGAACCCGTGTCTCCTGCATCGGCAGGCAGACTCTCAGTCACTACGCCACCAGTGAAGCCCTGTGCATCTTATTTTTCTTGTCTCCTTTCCAAGTGAAGGAATGCAGATGGGCTACAACATCCAAACATGGAAAATAAAGCAGAAATGAGAGGAAATATGACAATACGTGAGAAAGGTGATAGTGATAGGAAGGAATGATTATAAGTTTAATTCCTTAAAACTACAGATTTTTTTGTTGCATTTGATCTGCATAATTGATTGAACTATATACTTTCATAAAACTATCATGTAGTACATAACATATAAACCACAAGCATCATTATTTCACTTTGTAACTAGAGACCACATTATTATTTTGTGAATGAAGGTTAATTACTACAGTTTGTACCAATTCAAGTCAAAAGCCAAAAATGTTTGTTCTGAATAACAGTTGATCAATTCAGAGTTTGCAAGCTACAAGGACCTAGAGAATCACCTTATTTGTCTGTAAAATATTTATCTTTTTTTCCAATTAACTAATACTTAAAATTTGGAAGTTTTTGTATGCAAAGCAGGTAACATTTATTTTATTTAATGAAAAAAAAAATAAAACATTTTTACACCAATACACATATTATGTGGCAGAATGTGAGATTTCTCATAATATGTTAGGTAAAATAGGAAATTCTGGAAAAAGTTGGTGCTTGTTGAAGACCCTTTCAGGCAATATACCAGGAATGAAAGTTTACTTTTCTCCAGAGTTAAGGATACTACGTTGGTGAAATTTGAGATACACTGCCTCAGGGCATCCTGTCATGTCATCCCCAGACTCTTCCTTCAAAGAAAACAGCTGAAAGGAGTCTAATACTTTTGGCAACAGATGGCGACATGAAGTACTGTAAAGTGTTCATTTTTATTAAAAAATGTAAATTCTAAATACTGTAAATAAGAAAACAAAGCAAAATATATTCTACATGGTATTTTTGGTGAATTATAATGTCAAGTATTGTTTTTGAAAACTGCAAGTGTGTTTAAAAATATGTCAAAAGGAATTTATATTTCTGTTTGATGAAATTATTATCCAAGGCATACACTAATAAAAAAAATCATTCTTTTTTAGTTGTTTAACAATTAATATTTATATTTATTTTAGAGTTTCATGTGTATTAAACTTCAAGTGGAGTGGTTTTCAAAAATATCATGTCTTTTACTGTATGTTTAATCCTTTATTTGCAAACTGTCATGGTGTTTTACCAAATTTGAAATGAAGTGTAACTTTGTTATTTTGCTTGATATTTCACTAAAATAATACATTTGTGTATTAACATTATTAATGTTAATACAATATTAATTGTGTATACACAATTAATTGTGTATACACAATACAATATTAATTGTGTATTAACATAATGTGTATTAACATTCAAGTTGCACTAAGTAATTGCCTCTAATTTCATGGAAAATCTCTCATTTATTTCTTTTATGAAATTGATAGATTTCACTGTGTGTTTTTTTTGTTTGTTTAATTTTAGAGCATGAGCATCTTACAATTATTTCCAGATTTATTTCTAAACTTTGCATAATTGCTCATTACTACACTTGAGGAAACTCTTTACTTCTATATTTTTATTTTCATTTTTTGGTGAATATAGCACTCATATAAAAGATTGATCATGCTTATGTGCCAATTTTAGAGAATAGTGATTTACTCCCAGGTATTGTACAAACACCCAAGTTTATCAAATAGAATAATACTTTACATCATCTTATTTTTCTTCTATTTTAACTATGCATTTAAACAATTGGTTTTCCAATAATATCAAACACTTTTATCACTTTAGTTATGACATGTTAGGTAGTTTTTTGTGAACACTGAATGTATTGCTAGAAATGTTTTCAAACATGGTTATTGCAGAGATGCATTTTAATTTGATCATATTAAGTATGTATCGTAATAAAGTGTCATTATCTCTAATGACTTTTCAATTGATTTTCTCAGATATTTTAGGAAGAAATCCAATTCATTTGAAAACAACTGTCATTTTGTTAGCAGATTTCTAATATTTCTTATTTGAATATATTATTTTATTGTTTTAGTTTTCTAAGACTAATGTTAAAATATTGATGACAAAAAGCATCCTACTGCCCATTGATATTATGAATAATGTTAAAAGAGAGTGGAAGAGATAAAAGAGAAAAAAATCCAGAGAGATACAGAAACATTTGTGAAAACAGAGAATCTAAATGAGTTTTCAGCACATATCAAAATATATCTTCTTTTTTAAATTAACAAAGTGAAATATATGAACACATATCTTAATGTTAACAATGCTACGAATCATGAATGAACCCAGTTCTTAATGGCATATTCATCATTCTTTTAACATACTATAAGCTTCTATGAGGTAAATCATCCTTAGAATTCTTGCAACAATATGTGTAAGTAAAGTTAAAGTGTTTAATACCATTGTGTATTATCTCCAGTTTGTTATTGTTTCAGATAATGCTAACTTTGCAAGTGCCATTGGTAGCTCTCCTTCTCCTTACTTTAGTCAAGTTACAATGATGTAGATACCACTTATCCCTGAAAGTATTTTTGGAATCTTTCCTAATGTATATAGTTATTAGTCTCTTTAGATATTTAAAGTTTTCCTTGAGTTATTTTTTCTATTTATATTTTTATATAACTAAGATAATTAATTAGAATGAAATCATCAAATTTATTGAGAGAAATTTGTGAAAATTATCTCTTTAAACTACTAAATTTTCTTTAAAAATGATTATATGTCTTCCTCATTGTAAGTATTGGTTATTTGGGGACATTTCCTTTATTAAACTTTATCTCTTTTATTTTTTATTTCAAACCAGTAACTCAAATCTATCATAATAACAGTTTTCTAGTTGTTTTCTGTGTTTATATTTAATAACTCCTTACTTCTATGACTTTTGGTTTCTATTAAGGTTATTTTTTACTACTGACATTTAAAGTTTAATTCATGTTTCACATTTATATTATTAATTGAAACAACAGATTATTATGTCTTTAGCTTATATTGGAAGCAAATCTGAATTCATCCAAATGTTTGATAGGCATTGCTTTTGCTCTACTGTTTTATAATGTAACGTAATCAAGGTTTTTGCCTACCTGTCACAGCTTACACAGGCAAATTGTATTAATTATTTTTTAATTATGGGTGTAATTCTTCATTAAATTTCTTATCATAATCAGATATTATGGGAATATAATAAGTCCTTCTTTAACTTACTTCTGAAAGACATATGACTTTAAGCAGTCAAACATTTCTGGAATATTGTGGGAGGTTTTACTTTGCAAAGATGAACACAATGGCATCCCCTATCCCACATGCTCTTTTGCATTTCAAGAAGTGAAGTCTTCTTTTTTCAAGCCTCTTAAGTATGAATTGGACTTAGTAACTCACTTGTAACTAACAGAATAGGGCAGAAGACTTGATAGATAAATTCTGAACCTAAGTCAGGAATGGTAATGCATTGCTATATTAGAACAAATGCTCTTTGGTTCCTGCCTCTTGGGATACTCCCACTGGAACCCAGGTATCACTTGTGAAGCCAGACCAAATATGAAACTTGAATATAGAATTCCATTTGAAAGTACCATTTGATCCCAGCCTTGGAAGCATCACAATCCAGGTAACATATATGTGAGTAAAGATGCCTCTAGACAATGCAACCCCCTAGCTTGTTAAAGTACCTCCACTCATTCAAGTCTTACCAGCTGAAGTCTCATATATGGAAAAAGGAAAAGATATCCTCAGTGTACCTTATCAAATTTTTTTTCCATTTTTTTACATCTTTATTGGATTATCGTTGCTTTACAATGGTGTGTTAGTTTCTGCTTTATAACAAAGTGAATCAGTTATACAAATACATATGTTCCCATATCTCTTGCATCTCCCTCCCTCCCACCCTCCCTATCCCACCCCTCTAGGTGGTCACAAACCACCTAGCTGATCTCCCTGTGTTGTAGTTTTCTTATGACAGGGCCGAAAGTAAGCTCATCACACGAGATGAATTGTGCAGAAGCACAGCAGTAGAGGGCTGCTGCTCGCTCAGGCAATACAGCGCCATCTGTCTTGCTGTGGTGACTTTTATTTAAGCATTATCTATGTTTACATCTTAAGACTTGTTTTCTTAACATTCCAGAAATGCCAAAGCAGCAACATATGCTTTTATTGATTATACAAACAACAATGGGCTTTCTTAAAGACATGCCAGTGCTTCGTCCTTGAGCTCATAAGCAGCACAAGGACATCTCCTTGTGTTCCCATCATTCTGATTATCCTAAAGTAGCACAAGGACGTTTCCTTGTGTTCTGATTATACTGAGGTCATTTCATGGATCAGTGCCCAAAGTATCCAGGACTGCCTGCAGTCCTGGCTTATTCGCCAGACCTCGGTTTGCCGAGGGGTTCTGGCTTATTCGCTAGCCCTCGGTTTGCCGAGGGGGTGCTCATGGGTCACGTCTCCTTTCCATGTCCTCAGTTATTCCACCACACCCTGTGATATGCGGCTGCTTCCCACTAGCTATCTCTTTTACATTTGGTAGTGTATATATGTCCATGCCACTCTCTTACTTTGTCACAGCTTACCCTTCCCCCTCCCCATATTCTAAAGTCCATTCTCTAGTAGGTCTGTGTCTTTTTTCCCGTCTTGCTCCTACGTTCTTCATGACTTTTTGCTTAGATTACATATATATGTGTTAGCATATGGTATTTGTTTTTTCTCTTTCTGACCTACTTCACTCTGTATGACAGACTCTAGGTCTATCCACCTCACTACAAATATCACAATGTCATTTCTTTTTATGGCTGAGTAATATTCCACTGTATATATGTGCCACATCTTCGTTATCGATTCATCCGATGATGAACACTTAGGTTGCTTCCATGTCCTGGCTATTGTAACTGGAGCTGCAATGAATATTTTGGTACATGACTCTTTTTGAATTATGGTTTTCTCAGGGTATATGCCCAGTAGTGGGATTGCTGGGTCATATGGTAGTTCTATTTTTAGTTTTTTAAGGAACCTCCATAATGTTCTCCATAGTGACTGTATCAATTTACATTCCCACCAGCAGTGCAAGAGTATTCCCTTTTCTCCACACCCTCTCCAGAATTTATTGTTTCTAGATATTTTGATGATGGCCATTCTGACTGGTGTGAGATGATATCTCATTGTAGTTTTGATTTGCATTTCTCTAATGATTAATGATGTTGAGCATTCTTTCATGTGTTTGCTGGCAATCTGTATATCTTCTTTGGAGAAATGTCTGTTTAGGTCTTCTGCCCATTTTTGGATTGGGTTGTTTGTTTTTTTGTTATTGAGCTGCATGAGCTGCTTGTAAAACTTGGAGATTAATCTTTTGTCAGTTGTTTCATTTGCAAATATATTCTCCCATTATGACGGCTGTCTTTTGGTCTTGTTTATGGTTTCCTTTGCTGTGCAAAAGCTTTTAAGTTTCATTAGGTCCCATTTGTTTATTTTTGTTTTTATTTCCACTTCTCTAGGAGGTGGGTCATAAAGGATCTTGCTGTGATTTATGTCACAGAGTGTTCTGCCTATGTTTTCCTCTAAAAGTTTGTTAGTGTCTGGCCTTACATTTAGGTCTTTAATCCATTTTGAGCTTATTTTTGTGTATGGTGTTAGGGAGTGTTCTAATTTCATACTTTTACATGTACCTGTCCAGTTTTCCCGGCACTACCTATTGAAGAAACTGTCTTTTCTCCACTGTATATTCTTACCACCTTTATGAAAGAGAAGGTGACCATATGTGCATTGGTTTATCTCTGGGCTTTCAATCCTGCTCCATTGACCTATATTTCTGTTTTAGTGCCAGTATCATAATGTCTTGATTACTGTAGTTTTGTAGTATAGTCTGAAGTCAGGGAGCCTGATTCTTCCAGCTACATTTTTCATTCTCTAGATTGCTTTGGCTATTCGGGGTCTTTTGTGTTTCCATACAAATTGTGAATTTTTTTGTTCTAGTTCTGTGAAAAATGCCAGTGGTAGTTGGATAGGGATTGCATTGAATCTGTAGATTGCTTTGGGTAGTAGAGTCATTTTCATAATGTTGATTCTTCCAATCCAAGAACATGGTATATCTCTCCATCTATTTGTATCATCTTTAATTTCTTTCATCAGTGTCTTATAATTTTCTGCATACAGGTCTTTTGTTTCCTTAGGTGTGTTTATTCCTAAATATTTTATACTTTTTGTTGCAATGGTAAGTGTGAGTGATTTCTTAATTTCATTTTCTGATATTTCATCATTAGTGTATAAAAATACCAGAGATTTCTGTGCGTTAATTTTGTATCCTGCTACTTTACCAAACTCATTGATTAGCTCTGGTAGTATTCTGGTAGCATCTTTAGGATTCTCTATGTATAGTATCATGTCATCTGCAAACAATGGCAGCCTTATTTCTTCTTTTCTGATTTGGATTCCTTTTATTTCTTTTTCTTCTCTGATTGCTGTGGCTAAAACCTCCAAAACTATGTTGAATAAGAGTGGTGAGAGTGGGCAACCTTGTCTTCTTCCTGATCTTAGTGCAAATGGCTTCAGTTTTACAACATTGAGGACAATGTTGGCTGTGAGTTTGTCATATATGGCCTTTATTATGTTGAGGAAAGTTCCCTCTATGTCTACTTTCTGCAGAGTTTTTATCATAAATTGGTGTTGAATTTTGTTGAAAGCATTCTCTGCATCTATTGAGATGATCATATGGTTTTTCTCCTTCAATTTGTTAATATGGTGTATCATGTTGATTGATTGTGTATATTGAAGAATCCTTGCATTCCTGGAATAAACCCTACTTGATCATGGTGTATGATCCTCTTAATGTGTTTTTGGATTTGTTTGCTAGTATTTTCTTCAGGATTTTTGCATCTATGTTCATCAGTGATATTGGCCTGTAGTTTTCTTTCCTTGTGACATCATTGTCTGATTTTGGTATTAGGGTGATGGTGGCCTCATAGAATGAGATTGGGAGTGTTCCTTCCTCTGCTATATTTGGAAGAGTTTGAGAAGGATAAGTGTTAGCTCTTCTCTAAATGTTTGATAGAATTCGCCTATGAAGGCATCTGGTCTTGGGCTTTTGTTTGCTGGAAGATTTTTATTCCCAGTTTCTATTTCAGTGCTTGTGATTGGTCTGTTCATATTTTCTACTTCTTCCTCGTTCAGTCTTGGCAGGTTGTGCCTTTCTAAGAATTTGTCCTTTTCTTCCAGGTTGTCAATTTTATTGGCATAGAGTTGCTTGTAGTAATCTCTCATGATCCTTTGTATTTCTGCAGTGACAGCTGTTACTTCTCCTTCTTCATTTCTAATTCTAGGTATTTGAGTCATCTCCCTTTTTTTCTTGATGAGTCTGGCTAATGCTTTATCAATTTTATTTATCCTCTCAAAGAACCAGCTTTTAGTTTTATTGATCTTTGCTCTCATTTCCTTCATTTCTTTTTCATTTATTTCTGATCTGATCTTTATGATTTCTTTCCTTCTGCTAACTTTGTGGTTTTTTGTTCTTCTTTTGCTAATTTTTTAGGTGCAAGGTTAGGTTGTTTATATGAGATGTTTCCTGTTTCTTAAGGTAGGACTATATTGCTATAAACTTTCCTCTTAGAACTGCTTTTGCTGAATCCCATAGGTTTTAAGTCGTCGTGGCTCCATTGTCATTTGTTTCTAGGTATTTTTTGAGTTCCTCTTTGATTTCTTCAGTTATCACTTGGTTATTAAGTAGTGTATTGTTTAGACTCCATGTTTTTGTATTTTTTACCGATCTTTTCCTGTAATTGATATCTAGTCTCATAGCATTGTGGTTGGAAAAAATACTTGATACGATTTCAGTTTTCTTAAATTTACCAAGGCTTGATTTGTGACCCAAGATATGATCTATCCTGAATAATGTTCCATGAGCACTTGAGAAAAATGTGTATTCTGTGATCTCTTCCACCATCTTCCTCAACTCCTTATCAAAATTTTTGGTGCACAAAATCTGGGAGCATAATACAACACTTACTTTCTTATGCTACCAACTTTCAGGTGGTTAGTTACACAGCAATATTTATATTTTAATAGAAGAATTTTCTTCTTGACAATTATCTTTGCCTCTAACTAGTCAACAAAAATCCAACTGTGAAAACTTTTAAAGTATAAAGTCACATATATTTTCTTTTGTGTTGTTTGTGATGAGTAGTTGTGGAGTGTTTCTTTTTGGAAACGTTCACAATCAAACATCCTGGATAACTAGGAGTAGGACCATTGTGTTAATGTCAAAGGATGCATATTAACCTCAGCAGCATAACAGTATAGGAGTTATTTTCAGGACACTGTTATACCAAAACCATATTTTCAGTGTTTTTATAAGACTACTAATGAAAATTAATTACTGTCAATCAATCGGTTCATGTTTCCTAGAATTCTAATTCTATTGATACTATTGGGTCTATTGAAATACATGTAAATAATGATAAAATCCTTGATAGAGTTTGGAAGTAGGTGCTGTTTCTCTTTGTTACTTAATTATCCCTTTATGTAATCCTTCTGGTTTATGCAAATTTCAACTTTATTTCTCCAGATAGTAAATACCTTTCTTTTACCTATTTCAGAGTTAAGCATTTAACATTGCTTCTACTTTAACCTGTATATTTTTAACTCTTGTTTTTTGAGAGATCTTATAATTGCCTGGAAAGGAAGATAAAAGTGCTATAAACTTACCTTTTTCTTGTTTTAATGACTCAATCCTTCATTATGGAGTATGAGCATACAATAAAATTTATAAAACTGATATAGTCCAAAGAAATCAAGAGAATGATCAAAATAAACTAATAGAAAGTGAACACCAGACAAATGAAAGAATAAGTAAGTAGAATAATATTTGTAAGTAATAAATGTACATATTTTTGGAATTTGAGAAGTTAGGCTATCCCTTGAAAACACACAGACACTCATTTACTCACATAAGGACCAGATGCTATAAAACAGCACACCATCAGAGAAAAACAAAGTATTATTTATAAGATAAAGCTTTCATTACTAATATGGAAATAGGACAAAGTAGTAATACTAAAAAGTTAAGCTGAGTCAATAGTCACCATAGAGACAGAAAGAGAGAGAGAGGAGAAGGAAGAGAAAGAAAAGTGGGGGGAAGGAAGGAAGAAAGGAAGGAACGAAGGAAGGGGAAAAAAGAAAAAGAAAGAAAGAAAGAAAAGGAAAGAAAGGGAAAGAGAAAGAAAGATGGTACAATGGCTATGGAAAATTGTCAGTTTCTTAAAAAGTTAACTTATATCTACTTCACCCATCTACTAAAGAGAAAATAAATCATATGGCTGTACAAGAACATGTGCATGAATATCCAGAGAAGCTTTATTTGTAATCATTAAAGCTGGAAATGTCCCAAATGGTCATTGACAGCTATATGTATAAACAATTTGTGAAATATCTATGCAGTGGGATGATATTAAGCAAAAAAAAATAATGACTACTGATAAAGAGAACAACATGAATGTAAGTAAAAATAATTATGCTGATGAAAATCCAGACAATAAAAGAACACATACAATGTAATTCCAATTATATAAATATATAGAAAAGGAAAACTAAAAATTGTGACAGAAAGTAGAACTTTTATGGATGGTTAATATATTCATAATTTTGATTGTGGTCATGTTTCATTGACATACATACACAAATGTAGACATTCATAGCAAATTATACAACTAATGATCATTTTGCTATGTCAATTACACTTCAATAAAATATTAAAAATTAATGTCATAAAGGTTTCTTTTACCAGCAGTTTTAGGAGAAAATGACAAGAAATAGGAAAGGAAATTTTGATTGATAAAAGTAAATGACATCAAGATGGCAGAATAGGAAGACATGGAGTTCACCTCTCCCCATAAGTACCTCAATAATATATCTACAAATGATACAATTCTCTCTCATAAGCCTGGTGAACACTAACAGAGGACTTTGGACACCAAAAAGTACAAGATAAATCCCAATGCAACTGGGTAAGACAAAAGAAAGAAAAAGGAAAAGAAGAAATGGGAGAGACCTGCACCTCTGAGGGGAAGCTGAAGGAGAGGAGAGGTTCCCACAACTAGGGAAGCACCCTCACCAGCAAGGAGATCAGCTGGGACAGAAGAGTGCAGCAACTGGTCTGTGGCAGGCAGGACAGAGTAAGACCTATATGGATGGTCCATGCCACAGCCTTGTGCACCCCAGCCCGAGACGTGTGTCTGCTGGTGTGGATGAGGGCTGGTTCCTGGAACGTGTGTGCTCCAGGGCAGCCTTGGCAGCAGAAGCTGGTGGAGGTCCACATGTAGAGTTGGGGTTGAAACTACAGCAGGGCCCCAGGGGATAAGCAATTAAGGAAAAAAAAGTTAAAATCTCTCCTCATAGCTGTGGAAACCACGGATTTACACCACCACTGCTGGCTTTGTAAACTCAGTGCCTGTAGGACAAACAAACTGAAGAGTGCTCCCTCAGCTGAGACAGGTCTGGCTTTAGCACCTGTGTGCTTTCTGAGCACATACACAGGGGATTGGACGAAGCCAGAATCTGAGCTGCCTCCAAACCTCCCACAGTGGGTCCAGGTATACGATTGCTTCAGTCCTTGGACCTGACCTTGGTGGATCTGTGCCAGTGGCCTGGTGAAAACAGGGTTTGAGAGACACCAGGGTCAATTGCTGGCATACTCACAGTTAAGGTGGAACTGAGAGCAGTTCCAACAACAGTGTAATTTTTTTGTTTGTTTTTTTGGCCATGCCGAGTGCCATGTGGGATCTTAGTTCCCTCACCAGGGAATGAACCCATGTCCCGTGCCATGGAAGTGTGAAGTTTTAACCACTGGACCACCAAGGAAATCCCAACAGTGTAATTTGTGAGCCAGCATGATGGGTGAAAAGTGACACAACAGAGTAGACATACAGGTGAACACCTCCAGAGGAGGAAAGCTCAGTGGCTTCTTTCCCAGGGGAAGTGCTCCAATCCTGCCTACTTCACACTATAGATAAGAAACACAACTCAGAAACAGATCTGGGGGCCTTTACTCCAAAAACTAGGGAGCAGACCCCACCCCCGACAGGGCAGTAACAACCTCAGAGCAAAGGGGAGACCCCACTCAAAATTCATTGCAGGCTCAGGTAACCACAACATCAGTCATACCTCCTATCAAGGGGATAAAGGCCAGCATACACTGAAGAAAGAGGTAGCAGACATCCATACTAAAAACACCCCTTTCACCAAAAATATTAAACCCACATGTGTTACACAGGGACCTTCCCACATAAATATAGCCCTTGAAGACAGCCTGAGTGTCAGGCATTGAGAGGAAGAAGCCCCCAGATCATTTGGCTTTGAAGGCCAACAGGACCTGAGTGCAGGAGTGCCACAGGGCTGGGGAAACATAAACACCACTCTTGGAGGGTGTACACAAGACCTCAATTGCACTGAAACACAGCACAAAGAAATACCTCTACAGGAAGTGAGACTAGATCTAACTAGGTGCCTTGGGGGTCTACTGGAGAGGTGGGGGCTAGCTGTAGCTCAGTGTGGGGCAAGGACACCGATATTGGAGGCCCCAGAAAATATTGATCACAGTGAGATCTCCTGGAGGTCCACATTTTGGCACCTAGATCCAGCCCCACCCAGTAGCCTACAGGCTCCATAACTGGAATGCTTCAGACCAAACAATCAGCAAGAAAGGAACACAGCCCAACCCATCAGAAGACAGGCTGCCTAAAGTCATCCTGAGCTCACAGCTGCCTCAGAACACACTACTTGACATGGCTCTGCCCACCAGAGGGACAAGACACAGCTATACTTACCAAAGGGCAAGAACCAGGCCCTCCCACCAGGAAGCCAGTACAAGACCCCAGACAAAAACTCAGTCACCAGGGGGCAGACACCAGAAGTAAGAGATACTATGATTCTGCCTCCTGCAGAAAGGAGACCAAACACAGAAAGTTAGACAAAATGAGACAACAAGACAAATATGATGCAAACCAAGGAACAAAATAAAAACCTACAAGAACAACTAAATGAAGAGGAGATAGGCAATATACCTGAAAAATAATTCAGAGTAATAATAGTAAAGTTGATCCAAAATCTCAGAAAAAGAAGGGAGGTCCAGATGAAGACAATACAAGAAATGTTTAATAAGGAGCTAGAAGAGTTTAAGAAGAAACAAACAGAGGTGAACAATACAATAACTGAAATGAAAAATACACTAGAAGGGGGCTTCCCTGGTGGCACAGTGGTTGAGAGTCTGCCTGCCAATGCAGGGGACATGGGTTCGTGTCCTGGTCCAGGAAGATCCCACATGCCGTGGAGTGGCTGGGCCCATGAGCCATGGCCACTGAGCCTGCGCTTCTGGAGCCTGTGCTCCACAATGGGAGAGGTCACAACAGTGAGAGGCCCGCGTACCGCAAAAAATAAAAATAAAAAAAAATAAAAAATAAATACACTAGAAGGAATCAATAGCAGAATAACTGAGGCAGAAGAATTAATAAGTGAGCTGAAAGATAGAGTAGTGGAAATCACTGTCACAGTACAGAATAAAGAAAACAGAATGAAAAGAAATGAGGACAGTCTCAGAGACATCTGGGACAACATTAAACACACCAACATTTGCATATAGGAGTCCCAGAAGGAAAAGAGAAAGAAAAAGGGCCGAAGAAAATATTTGAAGATATTGTAACCAAAAACTTCCCTAACATGAAAAGAAAACCCTCACTCAAGTCCAGGAAGCACAGAGAGTCTCATACAGGCTGAACCAAAGGTGGAACATGCTGAGACACATATTAATCAAACTACAAAAATTAAAGACAAAGGTAAAAATATTAACAGCAACAGGGTAAAGCAACAAATAACATACAAGAGAATCCCCATAAGATTATCAGCTGATTTTTCTGCAGAAATTCTGCGGGACAGAAGGGAGTGACACAATATATGTAAAGAGATGAAAGAGAAAAACCTACAACCAAGAATACTTTACCAGGCAAGGCTCTTGCTCAGATTCGACAGAGAAATCAAAAACTTTACAGACAAGAAAAAGCTAAAAGAATTCAGCACCACCAAACCAGTTTTACAACAAATGCTAAAGGAACTTCTCTAGGTGGGGAAGAGGCATGCAACTTAAAACAACCTTTACATATATAGACTGCTATATCAAAACCTCATGGGAACAGCAAATCAAAAAACTACAATAGAAACACACACACACACACACACACGCACACACACACACAAAAGTAACCCAAACACAACAAGAAAGATAGTTATCAAATCACAAAGAAGAGAACAAAAGAAGAAGGGAAGAAAAAAATACCTGCAAAAACAAACCCAAGACAATTAAGAAACTGTCAGTAGGAACATACATATTGATAATTACCTTAAATGTAAATGGATTAAATGCTTTAACCCAAATACATAGACTGGATGAATGGATACAAAAACAAGACTCATATAAATGTTGTCTACAAGAGACCTACTTCAGATCTAGGGACACATACAGACCGAAAGTGAAAAGATGAAACAAGGTGTTCCATGCAAATGCAAATCAAGGGAAAGCTGGAGTAGCAATACTCATATCAAATAAAATAGACTTTAAAAAAAAAAAATCATTTCAAGATTACTTATGTATTTACTTTAAAACAGGTCACAACACTAAGCTTCTGGCCCATTCTGATAATGCACAAGATACAAATGCTTGCTCAGCAGTTGAAGGGCATGCTTTAGTAGCATGTTTGAAAAGTGAATAAAAGTCTATATAAAACAAATATTCAAATAGTTTCCATAGGAACACAGTTAAGTGTGACCCCATCACCTAGTCTTCCACATTGTTGCATCTGTGCCAACACTACTCACATAGACATCTCAAAACTAGCAGTAGTTAAGTTAAATGGTCCCCCCCCAAACCCTTAAATCAAGCTAAACTCACAGTTAACAGCTACAAGAATTGTATCTACACATTAATACAAGCTGAAGCACAGGCTGCTGGGTGCCGTTTCAGCCCACTCTCTCAAGCACAGGACACAGGCAGAGTGCCAACATCCAGCTCCTCTACTCCGGGTGGGAAGTCATGGTTCTGGATTTTCTGCATCAGTTGCCATGGTGGCCCTGACATCACATAGTAGATGGTTGGTCTCTGGAATCCATTGAAAGTAGAAGCAGCAGTGACAGCAGTGACAGAGCAGAGTGTAAACACCCATGTTTTCAAACAGCATCCAATCGCCCTCATGCATCTCAAGTAAGTTACAGTGCTCAACAATGCGATCCGGGCCATCACAGGTTGGTCCCCAGATGCTGAATGAATAATACTTCTCATCTGGTTTGAGTCTCTTCTGCAGAAGAGGCTTCACATGTTCATGATCGTAGAGGATGCAGTTGAATGATGCATATACTCCATCATTCACATAATACATAAATGTCTGTTCACTCGACTCATCTTCATCATCAGAGCCTGTCTGTTCCTTTAAGATGAGTTTTTGGCAATGATATTAACAGCTAGAGTGAAAACTGAGGCAACACAGTATCTTCCTGGCTCAGGTATGATTCTCACTCCAGAATCTGATGGAAAATACTTGCATGACACTGGGTTGATTACACTGGTGGTCTCTTCAAATTTAAGATTTACATCCTCAGATCCAGGAAAGCCACCACCAATATCAAGCAGAAACATGTTGAAACCAACCTCAGCTCCCATGTCAAAGTCACAGTGGGCATCAGAGATGGTCTGCACGAAGGTCTCTGGATCAGTACAATGATGTCCCACATGGTAGCTGACACCAATGACATCAATATCTTGCTCTTTTGCCCATTCCAAAATAAGCCTGCTGGTTTTGAGCGTGACACCAAATTTGACACTGAGGTGACAGACTGCTTTGGAATCATCAGTGGCAATCTGAAAAACCAACTTGGCCTTTGGATGTGCCCTGGCAACTTTCACCACCTCGACTTCACTATCAAAAGTCATCATTTGGACTCCATTATTGGCAGCATATTTAATCTGAGACACTTGTTTACAAGGATTTGCATAGATAATCCTCTCTGGAGGCACCCTGAGACTCTGCACCAACTGGATTTCAGTCTTGCTGGTACAGTCAAATCCTTTCCCAATGGCAGGTGTGGTCTTCACTATGGTTCTACTATCATTGCATTTGACTGCATAAAAGGGTGTGACTCGGGCTTCCCTGGTGGCACAGTGGTTGAGAGTCCACCTGCCGATGCAGGAGACACAGGTTCATGCCCCAGTCCGGGAAGATCCCACATGCCATGGAACGGCTGGGCCCGTGAGCCATGGCCGCTGAGCCTGCGCGTCTGGAGCCTGTGCTCCACAATGGGAGAGGCCACAACAGTGAAAGACTCGCGTACCGCAAAAAAAAAATAATAGTAATAAATAAAGGGTGTGACTCAAGTAAGAGCTTTAAACCATATCAGATGTTTCTTTACAATGCCTCCCAGGTCCACAACATAGAAGGCATCCTTATCTTCAGAAGAAGGAACATCATTAATGTTTTGGTCCAGAATGTCCTTGGCAGTAAAACCTTCATCCAAGAAATGGCAGTCAAACTTCATTACTAGTTATTCGTGGTTTCTTGATATATTTTTGAAACAACAAAATGGGAAACTAAGAGATGGAATTTAAAGAAATTATGCCAGTTTTTCACAAAGGCGATTCTCCAGGAATTCCGAGTCCCACTGAAGATGTGTGTGCCCTCGGTGCAGCAGTGAAAATGTTCTGATAAATGCACAATCTGCTGTCCACCTTAGAGCAAATGGGCACCATAGGTAGGCTCCATGGAGACAAGATGCTGCCACCACCGAGCACTCAGGACCACTGGCCACCCTGCCTCTTTCCCCACCAACCCCATCAACCACCCTCCCAGTTGCTCGCCACCTTGCTCCCTCCAGCAGAGGACAACCAGCCTGAGGTGGCACCGAGTGCTGGCAGAGGGGCAGCAGCAGTGGAGGTGGAGGGAACTGACCAAAAATACTTTAAAATAAAGACTGTTACAAGAGACAAGGAAGGACACTACATAATGATCAAAGGATCAATCCAAGAAATTATAAAAATTATAAATATATATGCACTCAACATAGGAGCAACCAATATATAAGTCAAATGTGAACAGCCATAAAAGGAGAAATAGACAGTAATACAACAATAATGGGGGACTTTAACACCCCACTTACACCAATGGACAGATCATCCAAACAGAAAATCAATAAGGAAACATAGGCTTTAAATAACACATTAGACAAGATGGACTTAACCAATATTTATACAACATTCCATCCAAAATCACTAGAATACACTTTCTTCTTAAGTGTACATGGAACATTTTCCACGATAGATCATGTCTTGGGCCACAAATCAAGTCTCAATAAATTTTAAAAAATTGAAATCATAGCAAACATCTTTTCTGACCACAACGTAAGGAGATTAGAAAAAACTGACAGGAAAAACAAACTTGTAAAAAACATAAACACATGGAGAATAAACTAAACAACCAATAGCTCACTGAAAAATAATCAAAGAGGAAATAAAAAAATACCTAGAGATAAATGACAATGAAAACTCGATGATCAAAACCTATGGAATGCAGCAAAAGCAGTTCTAAGAAGGAAGCTTATACCAATACAAATGTACCTCAGGAAACAAGAAAAAAATATCAAATAAACAACCTAACCTTACACCTAAGGCAACTAGAGAAAGAAGAACAAACAAAAGCCAAAGTTAGTAGAAAGAAAGAAATCATAAAGATCTGAGCAGAAATAAATGAAATAGAGATGATGAAATCAATAACAAAGATCAATGAAAGTAAAAGCTGGTTCTTTGAAAAGATAAACAAAATTGATAGACTTTTAGCCAAACTCATCAAAGAAAAATAAATAAATAAAAGGAGAGGGCTTAAATCAATAAAATTAGAAATGAAAAAGGAGAAGTTACAATGGACACCACAGAAATAAAAAGGATCATAACAGACTACTACAAACAACTATATGCCAATAAAATGGACAATCTAGAAGAAATAGATAAATTCTTAGAAAGGTACAACCTTCCATGACTGAACCAGGAAGAAATAGGAAATATGAACAGACCAATCAAAAGTACTGAAATTAAAAGTGTGATTTAAAAATTCAAACAAACAGAAATCCAGGACCAGATGACTTCCAGATGAATTCTATCAAACATTTAGAGAAGAGTTAACACCTATCTTTCTGAAACTCTTCCAAAAATGTTGCAGAAGAAGGACACTCCCAAGCTCATTCTATGAGGCCACCATCACTCTGATATCAAAACCAAAGATACCATAAAAAAAAGAAAACTATAGGCTGATATAACTGATTAACACAGACACAAAATTCCTCAAGAAAATACTAGCAAACCGAATCCACCAACACATGAAAAGGATCATACATAGTGGGATTTATCACAGGGATGAAAGGATTCTTCAATATATGCAAATTAATCCATGTGATACACCACATTAACAAACTGAAGAATAAAAACCATATGATCATCTCTCTCCAACCCAAAGACATGGACTGGATGAATGGATATAAAAACAAGACCTCTATATTTGCTGTCTACCCCTATATTTGCTGTCTTCAGACTTAGGGACACATACAGACTGAAAGTATGGGTATGGTAAAAAGGATTCCATGCAAATGGAAATCAAAAGAAAGCTGGAGTAACGATACTCATGTCTGACAAAATAGACTTTAAAATAAAAATTATAAGAGACAAAGAAAGACACTACATAATGATCGAGGGATCAATCCAAGAAGACATAACAATTGTAAATATTTTTGCACCCAAAATAGGAGCCCCTCAATATATAAGGCAAATACTAACTGCTATAAAAGGAGAAATTGACAGTAACTCAATAATAGTGGGGGACTTTAACACCCCACTTTCACCAATGGACAGATCATCCAGACAGAAAATCAATAGGAAATGACACATTAGACCAGAGGGACTTAACTGATATTTATAGAGCATTCCATCCAAAAGCAGCAGAATACACATTCTTTTCATGTGGTACACATGCTGGACCACAAAGTGAGCCTCGGTGAATTTAAGAAAATTGAAATCAATATCAAGCATATTTTCCAACAACAACTGCTATATTTAAAATAGAAAACCAACAAGGACCTACAGTGTAGCACAGGGAACTCTGCTCAATATTTTGTAATAACCTAAACAGGAAAAGAATTTGAAAAAGAATAGATACATGTATATGTATAACTGAATCACATTGCTGTACACCTGAAACTAACACATTGTTATCTGACTATATTCCAGTATAAAATAATTTTTTTTTAAATATGATCATCTCAATAAATGCAGAAAAAGCTTTTGACAAAATTCAATGCCAATTCATGATAAAAACTCTCCAGGTAGTGGGCATGGAGGGAACCTACCTAGACATAATAAGGGACATATATGACAACCCCACAGCAAACATCATTCTCAATGGTGAAAAGCTGAAAGCATTCCTCCTAAGATCAGGAACAAGCCAAGGAAATCCACTCTTACCACATTTTTTCAACATATTTTGGGAGTCTTAGACATGGCAATCAGAGAAGAAAAAAAAAAATCCAAATTGGAAAAGAAAAAGTAATACTTTCACTGTTTGCATATGACAGGATACAATTCTTAGAAAATTCTAAAGACACTACCAGAATAGTACTAGTTCTCATGAATGAATTTGGTAAATTTGCAGGATACAAAATCAGTAAACAAAAATCTCTTGCATTCCTATACACTAACAACAAAAATCAGAAAGAGAAATTAAGGTACAATCCCATTTACCATCACATTAAAAGGAATAAAATACTTAGGAATAAACCTACCTAAGGAGGCAAAAGACCTGTACTCAGAAAATGATAAGTTACTGGTCAAAGAAATGAAAGATGACACAGACAGATGGAGAGATATACTATGTTCTTGAATTGGAAGAATCAATATTACCAAAATGACTATACTACCCAAAACAATCTACAGATTCAATGCAATCCCTATCAAATTACCAATGACATTTTTTTCAGAACTAGAACAAAAAACCTTAAAATTTGTATGGAGACACAAAAGACCCTGAATAGCCAAAGCAATCTTGAGAAAGAAAACTGGAGCTTGAGGAGTCAGGCTCCCTGACTTCAGATTATACTGCAAAGCTACAGTAATCTAAAGAGTATGGTACTGCCTCAAACCAGAAATATAGATCAATGAAACAGGACAAACCCACACACCTATGGTCAACTAATCTATGACAAAGGAGGCAAGGACATAAAATGGAGAAAAGATAGTCTCTTGAATAAGTGGTGCTGGGAAAACTGGACGACTACATGTAAAAGAATGAAATTAGAACATTCTCTAACACCGTACAGAAAAATAAACTGAAAATGGATTAAAGACCTAAATGTAAGGCTGGATACTGTAAAACTCTTAGAGGAAAACATAGGCAGAACACTCTCTGACATATATCAAAGGAAGATCTTTCTGGATCCACCTGCTAGAGTAATAAAATAAAAACAAAAATAAACAAATCAGACCTAATTAAACTTAAAAGCTTTTGCACAGTAAAGGAAATCATAAACAAAACAAAAAGACAATCCACAGAATGGGAGAAAATATTTGCAAATGAAGTGACTGACAAGGGATTCATCTCCAAAATATACAAACAGCACATGCTGCTCGATTCAAAAAAAACAACCTAATCAGAAAATGGATGGAATATCTAAATAGACATTTATCCAAAGAAGATATACAGATGGCCAAAAAGCACATGAAAAGCTCCTACAACACTAATTATTAGAGAAATGTAAATCAAACTATGATGAGGTTTCACCTCAGACCAGTAAGACTGGCCATCATCAAAAAATCTACAAGCAGAAAATGCTGAGGAGAATGTAGAGAGAAAGGAACCCTTTTACACTGTGGGTTGGAATGTAAATTGATACAGCCACTATGGAGAATGGTATGGAGGTTCCTTATAAAACTAAAAATAGAACTACTATATGATCCAGAAATCCCACTACTGGGCATTTTCCCTGAGAAACTATACTTCAAAAAGATAAATGCACCCCAATATTCATTGCAGCACTATTCACAATAGCCAGTACCTGGAAGCAACCTAAATGTCTATCAAGAGAAGAATGAATAAAGGAGATGTGGTACATATATACAATGGAATATTCCCCAGCCATATGAAAGAACAAAATAATGCCATTTGCAGCAACATGCGTGGACCTAGAGACTGTCATATTGAGCTACGTAAGTCAGACAGAGAAGGATAAATATTATATGATATTACTTATATGTGGAATCTAAAAAAATGGTACAAATGAACTTATTTACAAAACAGAAATAGAGTCACAAATGTAGAAAACAATCTTATGGTTACCATGGGAGAAAGGTGGGGAGGGATAAATTGGGAGTTTTGTGTTGACATATACACACTACTATATTTAGAATAGCTAACTAATGTATAGCACAGGGAACTCTACTCAATAGTTTTTAATGACCTATATGGGAAAAGAATCTAAAAAAGAGTGGATATATGTATATGTATAACTGATTCACTTTGCTGCACAGGAGAAACTAACACAACATTGTAAATCAACTATACTCCAATAAGATTTTTTTTTTTTAAAAGCAAATGACATTCTTGCTTTGCAATTTAGCATAAGTGTTCAAATAGGAATAACCGATTGAATGTCAAGCTGTTTACATTTAAAAAGCCCACAGAAAAATATATTCTCATGGAAATTTCAAAATTATAAGAATAAAATTATAATCTTGAAAGATTTGAGGAAGAATGTATATAACAATCTGAAAATGAACATTAGATTATCTACAGTTTTCTATAACAAAATATAAAAAAGCCCCAACATTCTAACAGAAAATGATTGGAACTTTTAATTTAACACTAAAATAGGAATCAGTTGTGAAGGCAAATAAATAATATGAAGAAAACCAAGAAAATTAAGGACATATGATACATATATAAATAAAATACTCATGTACACCTTAAGTGAAATGAAGTAAATTCCCAGGATTTAGTTATAATGCAATCCTAGAAAGCAACTGGAGCAGAGTGGAGCAGAAGGGTATAGACCTCCAGAAATTATAGTATAGTATGTTAGAAGGATAATATTGATAAAATAAAGACATTGTTCATTGTATTGTATAAGCAAAAACAAAAAAGAATATTAATAATATCAAGTAAAGAATATTTTAATGAAACAAAATGGGACATGATTTCGATAATAGATGAAATAAAGAATAATTTATTTAAAATTAACTTTTTAGATAATTTCCTTTGAACCATGCAAAAATGAAGGTAATATAGCCATGACAAAGATAATGTAAGTCTATCCCTCAATCTGAGTTATGTATTCAACAATGTTAGCATAGACATAATGTAAATATAATATATTCAAAGATTTTCCATTTTGATGGTCAGTTTGTCTGCAAAGCATGGGGAATCTAATTATGCCTATAGAAAGAAATATTAAATTACTATACTTTGATAATTTAAGAAGTTATTTTATACTTGAATGTAACTGTTCTAATTAATTTACATCCATTCTCTAACATATTCCTTATAACTTCTCCAACATGGGTAGTTGTTTTGACATTACGGATTAGAAAACCAAGAGACAGAAAAGTTATGTAATTTCCTCAAAATGAATGTATTCTAAAATATGTATGTATGTATTTTGAGGTAGAATTTCACTTAGGATTTAAATCCAGGCAATCTAGAAACATACTAATTTAAACTAACAATTGAATCAACTGAATATAGAAAGTGAGTGATAGTAAGATAAGCATAAGTGGAGTAAACTTTAATTCTCAGAGATAGAAAGACAATCAAAACCATGTGTATGAAGAAACAGATATAAATGCAAACAACATATGTTTATAGAACAATCACTTAAAGAAGTGAATACTACAAAGAGTTTTCCTTCAGAAAGTGCACTGGGAGTTAGGGAATGGTTTCAGAAACTTGTTTTTTACTTTGATACTATGCAATTTTGTTTTCTTTTACATTTGTATATATTGTTTTGGTAATGTGTAAAAAGTATATACATTCTTATTATGCCCAAGCATTAGAAACATTTGCAAAGTTTCCTTGAAAATTTGTTTCTAATAACAGGTCTCTTTGCACATACTTAATAGACAAATATATGCATACACTGAGCATCTAATTACCATGCAAACAAACCTTGTTATTTCATAACCTCTAGAATGTATATTATTCTATGCATATCAGAGTATATTCTAAGAAATATTCTAGTCAGGAAATTTCTGAGTTGCTGAAATATTACAGAAAATGTAGATTTAGTACAATTGCCATGCTCACTTGCCTGGTTTCAGAAAGAGTACCTTCTTGATTTTTACTTTTCATACTTATGCATTCATTAGACTATCTGCAGAAATAGAGGCTAAGTTGTAAAGAAGCAAAACGGTAAATATTCTAACCTTGGGAATAGAAAGAAAAAGAGGAAACAAGTAGGAGATAAAACTGTCTTTAGGTTGAAATGTTTTAAATGGCTCCACAAATTTGCCAGCATGAAGTCTTTTAAGATATGGAAATTTATTAACACTGTGGCTTTTGCCACAAATTACTTTTAGCAGCTTATACATATACACAAAACAGTTAATGGTGTGCAGAATTTCTGCTGTAAATACAAGTCACTTTTGCACAAGATTTAGATTTGACACTATTATGGGAATTTGCTAAGTGACAGAAGTATGCCTATAATTTCATGCCTTTTCTTCATCAAAGCTGTGGCAATACTTCATTGTATTTACTCTAAGTTCAAAACACTTTTAAAAGGATATTAAAAATGATTTCTTCTTTCCCATTTTTGCAAAGGTAAGATTTTAAAAAGAATGAAACTGTATTTGTTTTTTCAGGGACTGTCCAATTTCAAAGATGTGTACTTTATGTTCTCAAAATAATATTGTCATAAAAAGTCCTCTACCCTTCCATCTATTAGGAACAAAGAATGGAATATATGAGTTTTCTAGATAGATATAACTAATTAGCTGGATTATATTTGTACAAATGAAGCATAACTATAAGACAGATGTTTGATTTCAAAATATAGGTCTTTATTTTAATGAGCAGGTCTCCAGCTTTTATAGTCTGTAAGAATGCTCTCTGAAGAGTTTTGCCTCTTCCAATTTCTCCCATCTGTGATGAATGAAAATAAAATATCTCCAACATTCTCTTAACGGTTGGGTTTCCCTTAAGTTTTACTCTTTTCTTCTGCCTGTCAGTCACTATTCTCTCACATACGTTTTTATAACTGCAAAATTAGAAAGGGGAGGTCATTTAACAAAATATTTTAAGAATGTTATGAATTAAGAGTAAATACAATGAAGTATTGGTATAGCATTGATGAAGGGTAGGAGTGAAAGTACAATTTTTTCTCTCACTTAAATTCTCACAATAATGTTAAAAGACTATCAAAACATGATTCACATCCTCATTGTCAAGATTTTATCACATCGCCATTTCTAGTTTCAACGAGAGAAAGCGTGTCTCACCTAGCTTGGTCACCATATGTCTACCTAAAACTCAGAAGTGCTTTTGCTAAATAGAAAAGGGATATTGAACATGCCATATCAATGACTAGACTTGCCTCTGCCACCAAATATCTATGAACACTTTAGCTGTTATCTACAACACTAATTTAATTCTTGCCAACATGAATCAGTTCAAATCTGATAATGATCACATCCATGCCCAGATCTAAGATTTCTAAGTGTTATGTCGACCTCTTCATCAGTTTGGATATAAGTATCTGTGGTCTGGTGACCTATAATCTAATGAAAAAGTATCTTAACATCTTGTAGCCAGTATGCAATAAATGCTGTATGAACAGGGTAGAAACATTTTCATTAAAGAAGACAAAAGAATGAAAACCTTCCAGAAGTCCCAGTTCATAGGAGTCATATAATATTTCTGGGAAGGGATTATTTTGAAAAGTGCCTGCCTTGGTAGTGGATCAAGTTACTTATGGAGAAACCAGTGTGCTCTGGGTTGACTCATGTTGTGTTGTGTCATAGACCCTGGCTCTGCTCACTGAGAAAAGTCTCCTTGCAGAGTCTGTTGTGTGGGCACGTGAGAAGTAGGACTTCACAGCTTTCACAGCAGCTTCCATCTGGTGCAGGTTTGGAGCCCAGGGTTTGCCTTAGAAATGAAACTGGCACTGTGCTTCTCAGGCCAGACTTGTGGGTTCTTTGGCAATGTAAGTTCCTATTTGGCTTTGCATCTATTTTCATTCAGTTAGTTCTAAAGGCAAGTGAACACATGAAAAACCTTGTCTAGACAAAGCACTGAATCCTGCTTTGTCTAGTATCAATGTCTTTGTGCTGAGCCCTTTCCTCTCTCTTAATGTTGGCAAATGTGAGGACATCTAAAATTACAGGCTTTGGTGGGATGGTGACATCTAATATTTGATATATAGCTTTGGGCTACCTTCTATTGTCTGGCAGGCTTATACTGAGACTGCTAGAAAATTCTTGCAGTCTTATCTCCCTTTAAGGCTGCTTCTTCACAGCCACCTGTTTACAATAAGCCTCAGTTAACCTGTCTCTTATGTAATTTGGTAAAAGTCAAAAACAGCAGCCAACACACAGTTACATTTTGAGGTTTACAAAATAGTTCTACTAACACTCAGCCTCTTAGTAACAGGGGCAGCTATTGAGAATAATACATAGTTTCATAAAATATTTTACCACAGGCCAACAAATAACTAGAGTCCTTTGCCTTCTGCCATGCATATTTTGTCAAGGTCATATATTTTAACTCACTTTAAAAAAATAAACTTATTTATTTATTTTTGGCTGCATTGTGTCTTCGTTGCTGCACATGGGCTTTCTCTAGTTGTGGCGAGCAGGGGCTACTCTTCGTTGCAGTGCATGGGTTTCTCAATACAGTGGCTTCTCTTGTTGTGGAGCATGGTCTCTAGGCACGTGGCTTCAGTAGTTGTGGCATGCGGGCTTCAGTAGTTGTGGCTCACGGGCTCCAGAGCGCAGGCTCAGTAGTTGTAGCACACGGGTTTAGTTGCTCTGCGGCATGCGGGATCTTCCTGGACCAGGGCTCGAACCCGAGTCCCCTGCATTGGCAGGCAGATTCTTAACCACTGCACCACCAGGGCAGCTCCAACTGACTTTTTTTTTTTTCTGTATGCGGGCCTCTCACTGTTGTGGCCTCTCCTGTTGCGGAGCACAGGCTCCGGACGCACAGGCTCAGCGGCCATGGCTCATGGGCCTAGCGGCTCCACGGCATGTGGCATCTTCCTGGACCAGGGCTCGAACCTGAGTCCCCTGCATTGGCAGGCAGATTCTTAACCACTGCACCACCAGGAAAGCCCCCAACTGACTTTTGATATCACCTTCTGTATCAGTTCCGAATTCAGAACAATAAATGTAATCCATTTTAATTATTGTAAGTTAGATATATTTAGTTGTAAAATATAGTGTATTTACAATATTGTTGAAAGGGATAGAGGAGCAAGGTCTAGGCAGGCACTCCACAAATGAATTGTGCTAGACACAATTATCCATCAAGTAATGTACCACCTATCAGGCCAACACAAGAGCTATTGATTTAAGAACTCTTTAACCATTGCAGCTATATAGGGATGGAAAAGTAAAAATAAGAAGCTGACATGTCTACCATTAGGATTGAAATGAAAGATGGATAATGAACACTGTAACAGTGATACAGTGTAAAATGTTCTCCAAAATCTTGCCTAGCAAGCCAAAAACTTGCAAAAAGAAGTAGGAAAATAACCTCTGCATTAATTGTGTCATCCATATTTTGTGTAAGGGCATCTAGTCAGTAAAAGCCCAATTTGCATGTAGAACTCTAGCTACAAAAGTGTTCAGGAAACGTAGCTTTCAAACTAAGTCTCTGTGGTACAGAAAGGCATCCTAAAAGCTATGTGGAAAAGAATATCACAATAATTGCTACGTTATATCTCTTTGGCAGCTCAGAATCCATGCACATCTTTCTATTTAAATGTCAAAAGAGAAATAATAGTAATAAAAATTTATTTTGCCTAAAATGAATAATTATGTAATATAGACCCAATCTTTTATCAGTGGGACAGATCCATCTCAAAGTAATAGTCAATATTCTTCTAGGTAGCCTACATTATTATTTTATAATATGAAGGTAAAATTGTAATTTAACCACTATGAAAATAACCTAGATTATTTTTAAATAAGAGGAAAAAGTAAGAGGGGAAAATAGTAATTAATATTTATAGATATATACATAAAAGAGAAATATAATTCATATAGGTACTACAGTCAGGTCCACTTGTAAAGTTATTTACTGTTAGGTATACCATACCACCTAGCTGATGTCATTAGTATCATATGCATTATATATATATTATTGGGTTGGCCAAAAGTTTCATTCAGTTTTTTTCCATAAGATGGCTCTGCGAGCACTTAGTTGTCTTTAACTTCCTTCGAAACAATTTTTTTAGATTGTATGTGCAGTGTATGGAGAAGGTGCTGTGACTGATCGAACGTGTCAAAAATGGTTTGCCAAGTTTTGTGCTGGAGGTTTCTTATTGGACAATGCTCCATGGTAGTGTAGACCAGTTGAAGTTGATAGCGATCAAATCGAGACATTAACTGAGAACAATCAACATTATACCACTCAGGAGATAGCCGACATACTCAAAATATCCAAATCAAGTGTTGAAAATCATTTGCACCAGCTTGGTTATGTTCATCGCTTCGATGTTTGGGTTCCACATAAGTTAAGTGAAAAAAACCTTCTTGACCATATTTCCACATGAGATTCTCTACTTAAACATAATGAAAATGTTCCATTTTTAAAATAAATTGTAATGGGCAATGAAAAGTGGATACTGTACAATAATGTGGAATGGAAGAGATCGTGGGGCAAGTGAAATGAACCACCATCAACCACACCAATGGCCAATCTTCATCCAAAGAAGTTGATGTATATATGGTGGGATTGAAAGGGAGTCCTCTCTTATAAGCTCCTTCCGGAAAACCAAATGATTAATTCCAATAAGTACTGCTCCCAATTACACCAGCTGAAAACAGCACTCGATGAAAAGCGTCCAGAATTAGTTAACAGAAAATGCACAATCTTACATCAGGCTAACACAAGACGGCATGTTTCTTTGATGACCAGGCGAAAACTGTTACAGCTTGTCTGGGAAGTTCTGATTCATCTGTCGTATTCACCAGACATTGCACCTTCAAATTTCCATCTATTTTGGTCTTTACAAAATTCTCTTACTGGAAAAAATTTCAATTCCCTGGAAGACTGTAAAATGCACCTGGAACAGATCTTTGCTCAAAAATATGAAAAGTTTTGGGAAGACGGAATTATGAAGTTGCCTGAAAAATGTCAGAAGGTAGTGGAACAAAAGGGTGAATACGTTGTTCAATAAAGTTCTTGGTGAAAATGAAAAACGTGTCTTTTATATTTACTTAAAAACTTAAGACACTTTTTGGCCAACCCAATAATTTATGTATTATGGCAATTTTCTATCAGATGTAAGTAAATGATTGAAAATCTTGAAGAAAGCAGCACCCTTTTCTAGCTCAGGGAAAGACACTCTAGGTACTAGGTTATCTCTGATATAAAGTTGTGTCCCAGGGGTATAACCAAACACCTCTAAGCAGGCTAATTACATTAGATTCTTTTGATTATAGATGGAGCAGTGATTTGTCCTCACTATAGACATTAATTCTGATTATAGATTTGTCTTCTCAGCCCAAAACACTTCTTCCAAAATTGTCACCTGTGAACTTACTAAATGAATTCTTTACAATAATTGTATCCTACACAAAGTTGTTTCTAACTAAGGAATTTAATTTACAACTGTAGAAACAATGGTCAATAAAAATAAAACAGCTGTCTGTTTCTACCACTGCTAACAAGACCTTGGTTGGTACATAAAATTTGCCTGAATGTGATATGTGGGGTTGAAATAAAAAATTTCTTAAAATCATGATCATATTATTTTCTGGTGAGCAAAATGACCCCCTAAAGATATAATAAAATGGTTTTTATTTTAAACTACTAAGTTTTGGGGTAGTTTGTTATACAACAATAAATAACCATGAAGGTATGATGGCCCCAAGATTAGCACTAGTTGTGAGATCTTACTTCATCTGGATAGAGTTGATTAAAGTTAAGAGTGCACTTCCTAATCCCCTTCTCTCTATCTCTCTTCTTTCCTTCTCTCCTTCTTCCCTCCCTTCCTTCCTTCCTTCCTTCCCTCCCTCCCTCCCTCCTTCCTTCCTTATTTCCTTTCTTCTCTTACTTTCTTCCTTCTTTATTCTTTCCTTACTCTCATCTTTCCTCCCTTCCCCTTCCTTCCTACCTCCCTGTATTCTTTCTGTCTAATATTTCTCAGTCCTGTACTCTGAAGGAGATACATGAAGACTGTCAGAGCCACCAATCTTGTTTGCTCGTACTCATTATTAGTTTTATGTTATGTCCTGTTTGACTAGAGTATAGGTAACCTGTACTTAACCCTCCTAAACCTTATTCAATATTTCCCACAGTCTTATTTTAATTAATTAATTAATTTTTGGCTGCATTAGGTCTTCGTTGCTGTGCACGGTCTTTCTCTAGTTGTGGCAAGCGGGAGCTGCTCTTTGTTGCAGTGTGTGGGCTTCTCATTGCAGTGGCTTTCTTGCTGAGCATGGGCTCTAGGCATGCAGGCTTCAGTAGTTGTGGCATGCAGGCTCGTAGTTGTGGCTCAGGAGCTCTAGAGCGCAGGCTCACTGGTTGTGGCACACGGTCTTAGTTGCTCCACGGCACGTGGGATCTTCCGGGGCCAGGGCTTGAACCCATGTCCCCTGCATTGGCATGGTGGATTCTTAACCACTGTGCCGCCAGGGAAGTCCTTTCCCACAGTTTTAAAAGTGTCAGTCCTTATTCTGCCATCATTGGGCTAGTCTGGGGCCATGAATGAGTAAAAGAAAGGACCTAGGGTCAGCAGCAGAGGTGTACCCTTTCCCTAGTTTATCATATCTACAATGAGTTGCCTTTCTGTGTTACTAATCTGTATTTTACATTCTCTAACACATTCACATAAATAATTTACTCCTCCTATAGCTTTTGCCAAAGCAGGAATTAGGAGCCCAGTCTTAGACTGTGTCATGATCAAGTTGCAGGGTTGTGGGGTAGCCTAGAGTTTAATGTATTTGGGTATGCTGCTTTAGCCAATTTATTGGGTCACTTATAGTGCCAACTTTGAGTGGAGGTCAGAATAATGGAAAGATTTCTATCTGGTGTAGGCTATAGTTAGAACAAGACTCTTCTTCTCTGCCATTATGGGTGGAAATAATGGGAATTGGTAATAAAGAGCTTTGGGATAGAAAAACATTGATATCTTATGGACTAATAAATTTGGGGCCAGCATCTTAGCATATATTTATGGTCAATGAAAGCACTAGGAAAAGAGAGGTGAGGAAATTCTTCTTAATAAACATTATGGATTAGAAGATTTATTCTGTGGATGTCAATTAATGAATTTATGAACAAGCCATTATAGTTGAAGAATGGAGGAAATGCTACTGTTGAACAGCAGAGCTGCATAAAACAGCATCTGATAGTGTCACTGCTGATAGGTTCCCATTGCTGGAAGCATCTTCCACCCCATCTCCCACCCCACATTAAGACACTCATCGACAACAATTTTATATGAAAACATATAAAATTATATACTCTCAGAAATCATAGATCTTACATATCATGAAATTTACTAATAGAAACAGATATGAGCAAAAATCAGGCATCAGGCATAGGAATAACATTTTCCTCTCTTGCAATGCCCTGAACTTTTAAATTATTTCTTTTAAGCATTGGTATGTATTTTGGTTTCAGAGATGCAGGCTAACATTGATTATATGTGGTAGATGTGAGCTCAAAGGAAGCTGTTTAAATTTGAGACTTAGTTTTAATACTCTATTAATCATGTAAGCTGGAGAGTGTACACACATAACCTCTACTTTATAGTCAGATTTGTTCCAGAGAAGCAGTCTAGATGAACCAAGTAGACTCTGATAAAGTCATATTATATAATTTCATTGGTTATTTTCCTTATAGTAAATTATTTTAGCATTTTTACAGGGAGGTTTACAAGGACAATACAGATGTAGGTGTCTACAAGGAGAAAGTGAATAAGTTACATACATGCTATGGATTTTTCCCTTTCTAGGTTCTGTACCTTGGGAGTAAGAAGAACAGAGAGAAACTAATTAATTATATTGGAATTTTTCCATAATGGTGGGGGCAGTGGGATTAGACATATTCTGCCTTGTACACATTATCCTGCCCATCATGTTTCTGTATTCATATATTCACTGGATGTGTTAAAACTTATTAAACCATACAAGTTTGCTTTTAAAGAAAAAAAAAACACTTTTTCAGTGAAAGAAACACAGAAAAGAACTGAAGCCATGTGACTTACCTGTCTTATCATATGCTACATTAACCAGAAAATATAGTGTTATATTTTATTGAAATGTTAGAAGACTATAGCATATGAGATTAAAGGTGCTGTTTTATCAGGACACTGTATATTTTTTGACCTAATAAGAAAAAAGTGTTCAGTTCTTCCCATTTTCAGATTTCATGGATTTTAAAATCCATGTGTTGGAAGTGGGAATGAGTTCCCTCACAAATACACCTTATTAATCACCAGTAAATTTTTACCATTCTTGCCAAGTGAAAATGTTAGAACTTACATTATGGATCACCACAATGGTCCCATCATTGTTGGAAATTAAGCCTGCCACCTGTCTCTTTGGGGACCCTCATGACTCAGTCAATAGGTAAACTGTGCAGTTTTATCACTCTCTGAAATGACTAATCCTGATGAGCAGAAGAACAAAACTTTCTATAATATGGGAGGATATGGAGATATGAGAATGGAATATAGGGATTCCCGAGGTTATGCATCATATCACAACATCAAGTGATAAAAGAGTAACTCCTGATATTTGGTTAATTTTCCAAATTTCATAATATCAGTGTAATGCTTTTCTTCTTGCTGCATCACACCTGGAGGATCATAACAAGGGATTTTCCTTCTCATCAGCCACTAACAGTTAAAGTATAAGCATCAAAAGTAGCATCAGTCAGTAACATTGTTCATCCTAGGGTATTTAAGCTGAAACCAGTGAGACAGAGAGAAGAGAGAGAGGGGAGAGAGAGATGAAAGAGAAGGTGAAGCTCCCTTTTCATATCTGTCTGTGGCAAGGGCAGCACCCAGCAATGGTACTAGGAGTTTCCTGACCAAATTGTCTCTGCAGTGTGGTCTGTGAAATATCTTTATTTTTTTCTAATTTCTAAATATCTATACTGGTATTATTTATCATTATAATCATTAATTATATGATCCACTTATATCACACCAATAAAACCCCTATTTAAGATAACCAGAATTAGCTTCTATTGTTTACAAAAGATAATGTGGATTGATATTGTCTTTTTGTGTTCAGTGTTGTTTTTGCAAATTTTGTTGCCAGATTCTTATTCCTTTTTAAGTAACTATTTTTTTCTTCCTGGAAACATCTCTATACGTGTTGCTTTTAAATTTTTATTTTTTTTTCTTCTGCTTTGAAACAATATTTTTACAGGTTTACTTGTTTTAATAGCATCTCATTTACCCCATTTTTCTCCCTATGCAATCCCTGTTAGAAGGATAAGTGAAATTTTGGATCATCTGGTATGTTACATTTTCATTCACAATTTTCATATTTTTGTTCATATCACTTGCATTTTAGAAGAAAAATCAATTTCTGCCTTCAAAATCAGATTTTCATTGTCATCTATGTTCATAGTGCTATTCAGTCCATTAATTGAATTTTTTTTTCCAACTTAGAAAAAATGTACTAAAATTTCAAAAATCTGGTTATTTCTACTAGATAATAGCTTGTTTTTCTTACTTTTATGGATATTTGATACATTATAATTATAACATTTAACATTTTAAATTTCTTACTTGAAAATATCCTTTTAGAGTTAAATTTTCTGTAATTTCATTACTCACATTCATTTGGTTTTCCCAAAATGTTTAATTTCCTGTTCTATTGTTTTTTTTTTTTTTTTTGGCAGTTGAAAATCAGTATTTGCTTGTTCTTAAATGTAGGATTTGATTATACTAGTATATTTAGTAGTATATTTATATACTAGTTACAATATATAAATAAATAGTAGTATATAGTAATGTATTTAATATCCCAATTTATAAATCCCTTTTAGGTTCTGGATCTCCAAATCAAATGCTACTATATATTGAGACTTTCTCTCTTTGGTCACAATATTAGTTGAAACCTGATGATCTTAAATTAAAAATAGGGTAGAGAAAGTTATTTCTAATGTGGTATCTTTATAATCTGGGTATAAATGTTGTATTTGAAAAGTATGAGAGTGCTTTATTTAAATCAATTAACTTATTTTAAAGGGATTGGTACCATGTTTTACAATGGGTAACCTAGCTCTTAACTTTATAGATGTTCTATACCAAGCTTCTCAAATTTTGATTATTCACAAACTATCTTGCAATTTTGTCAATTATACCTCAATAAAACTGACAAAAAGAACAAGATGATACTGCTTTAAATAGAAAAAAAAACAGTAATGAACATCACCATATATATTTCCAAAGTTATTTGAATTGGCATACAGGATTGCTTGTCAGTGAAGCTACTGTTATACCTGCTGGAATCCCATGATAAAATTGTGATATTTTACTGACTAGAAGACATTAACTCAAGTCCTTAGGGACCTGCAGGATCCATATCTGGCCTCAATGCTCCACCACTCCCTGCTCAGCTCCTAGTCTGTAATGTTGAAAGGATCACCTTCAGTCGCTCTTGATCTAATGGGCATCTAGACTCTCCTTTAGTATGTCAAGAGTTGCTGGAAAGCATTGTTAGTGCTTGGTATTGTTTTACTTCTTATACTATTAGCTAGAGTAAATGCTATGAAAAATAAACCTCTTGAGTTTACCTTTGGAGAAACCTGATCGTTGTAAGACTAAATAATCCTCGTCTGCTGACCAGCTTAGGAGATGTATGGCATTTGGGCTATAAAAGTCTCTTAGTTTCTGGATCTTGAGGCCTTTGGATCCTAAGTCCCTTTTAGAAATTATTATTTAACTAGTGGCACTGTCATATATCTGACCCCAGGTACACTATTATTCCTCTCTTGCATCTCCAATATCTGTGACCTATAATTAGGAACTCATCCTAAAACTTGCACTGGAGTTGTTGTTTTCCATGTACCTTTTGGTCTTTCTCTGGTCTCCTGGAATTATCTGGAAATACTTCAGGATAGCACCTGGATCCTAGCACCAAACAGATACTTAACTTACTTATTAAGCAGCTCTATATTTTTCTAATCTGTTGGGAGTTATCATTGTTATTGCCTATCAGCATAGGGAGAAGTCCAGGGGGAGCTAATTGTATTACATTAATAAATGTCCCTTTTGTCTTACTCCAGATTTTGCTATTGTTCTTTTTTATTAGTTTACTGTAAGTTTAAGGATTCCTGGCATTAATCTTATTCTGTATTTGTTTTCTCCAGAGCTTAATTTGAACTGTGATTCTTCGTTCTATTCTCTCTGCCTATCTGTTCTTTTAGCCATCTATTTATCTACTTGTAATTTATTTATCAACTATGAAGATTAAAACATACAATACTAAAGTAGAAAGAATGTATGAATCTCTAAAGACTCATCACCCAAATTATTCAGCTTGCTATCAGAAGTTTGTTGCCTTAGCTTTATCTAACCTGTTTTGTATTTGTTAGCTTTTCACTACTGAAATAGTTTACAGCAAGTCCCCTTCTTTATGCCATTTCCTCTCTATATCAGTTTACATCTCTTAAAAAATGCCTATTTTATTACATAGGAGCAATGCTATCATGACCCATGAAATTAAAAATAAGTTCTTGGTATCATTTGATATCTACTTTACATTAAACTTCCCAATGGTTACAAAGTATACCTTCATATTTTGATTTGTTTGAGTCAGGATTTCAATGTTTGACTCTTTGTGACTTTATTTAACTTATAATTCTATTTACCATGTCCCTGTGGGTAAGAAGTAAAAGTTACTTCTAATGGTTTAATAAGATTTTAGTTCAAATGTTGTGGTTAGGAATGCTTTAGAAGTTGTGCTATGTACTCCATATTTGTCAAATCCCAAATAATAATTGATTGTCTCATTCTTAGTGATGTTAAGCTTGAATATTAGATTTATGAAGTTTTCTATCAACATTTTATAAAAATAGTTACACATTAAGAATCTTTGTTTGAATTAGTGTTTCAATAGGGTTTCTAAACTTCTGATTTTCCAGTTCTTTCCACAATTCTTAGCTGGACTTCTGTAGAGAATAATTCCTCTCATCAGCTAGGGCTATTTTGTTAACCAGAAATATAGTTATTTCAGAAAAGACTAATTATTTCTCTTTGTTTGACACTTTGATTACAATATTGGTGACCTAGTTGCTTCCCATAGTAAAACTGGAGTTTTTTATATTCAATCTGAATCAACTTTAGTCATTTTTTAAAACGCTCAAATCCCTTCTTCAATCAAGTGAACCCCTTCAATCTATCTTTGAAAAGTTATTTGCTTTGTGGCACAAATATTCTACTCTCATTTCATACATCTTGACAAGATCCAGGATTTGTCATTTCTTCAAGGATTCTTGGCTCCTTTAAGTGGGGAATATATCTGGAGACCATATCTAAGCATTAGTCATGCTTGTTTCTACTGAGCTATTATTGCTTCTTGGTCCTTACATGGGTAGAACTAAACATTTATTTTCTAAAGACAAGCCCCTAATGATATTTCAAATTTAAATTTTAAGGGATTTAGTAAATTACTTCATTTTAAGAGAATCTTTTTAAAAAAAAGTTTTAAATTTATTTTCTTTTTGGCTGCATTGGGTCTTTATTGCTGCATGCAGACTTTCTCTAGTTGCGGCGAGCGGGGGCTACTCCTCGTTGCTGTGCGCAAGCTTCTCATTGTGGTGGCTTCTCTTGCTGCAGAGCACAGGCGCTAGGTGTGCGGTTTCAGTAGTTGTGGCACATGAGCTCAGTATTTGTGGCTCTCAGGCTCTAGCGTGCAGGTTCAGTATTGTGGCACACAGGCTTAGTTGTTCCACGACATGTGCGATCTTCCCAGACCAGGGCTCAAACCCGTGTCCCCTGCATTGGCAGGCAGATTCTTAACCACTGTGCCACCAGGGAAGTCCAAATTACTTCATTTTATACTTTCTTTTCTGTTATGCTCATGTCCTGGTTCTGAACAGCATTAATAAGGTAATTTATCTGCTTTATTCAAATATATATACAATATGTGAAGGATATATACATTTCTAAATATGAATGTAACTACTAACAATAAAACTATGGATTGAGGTGAACACTTTTCTTGCCTTTTCTGCCTGTTAACTTTATATCTTACTATTTAACTGGATTCTGTTATTGTTTGCAGTCATTTCTTCATATATTTTTTGTTTCCCCAAATTCATTTTTTTTGTTTGTCACAGAACTTTATAACTTTTCCATTACAATCAATATCTCTCCAATTGCCTTTGTCTAGTTGCACTGGCTAAAACTCCTAACACCACTTCAAATATTAGTTGCAAAAGCATTTACTATAGTGCAGCAGCTGTTGTAAATTTCTATTCAGGAGTATTAGCAGCATCTGAATTTTTAAAATTTTTATTTTATATTGGAGTATAGTTGATTAATGATGTTGTGTTAGTTTCAAGTGTATAGCAAAGTGATTCAGTTATACATTTACATGTATTTATTCTTTTTCAAATTATTTTCCCATTTAGGTTATTACAGAATACTGAGCAGAGTTCCCTGTGCTATACAGTAGGTCCTTGTTGGTTGTCTATTTTAAATATAGCATTGTGTACATGTCAATCCCAAACTCCCAGTTATCTCTCCCCCCACCCTTCCTTATATTACCGCTTTTCTTTTTAATAAATTTTCCATCCTCATTTCCTTCTATTCTTTTTCTTCTATGCTTACCAAATTATTTGTACATAATTCCTTCTATGTCTGATGTCCACACTGTCTCTTCAAACTGTGTTTTTTGTCTTTTAGCATGCCTTGTAATTCTTTTGTTGCTGTTGAAAGTGGGACAGAGTATACTGGGCTAAAGGCACTGAGGTAAAAAGGTTTCAGTATGAGGCTTCATGTTTATCTCTCTATGAGGTAAACTGTGTTTATTGTTTCCTGTAGCTTGGTGTAAGAAGCTAAATTTTCCTCTGGTGGTTTTTGTCTCCCTTGTTATCTTTGGGTGTCCCTAGAGGCTTCTTGATTTTTTTGTGGTGAATTAATAAATGTTTTATTTTTAAATAATTTTAGATCTAGAGAAGTGTCAGGAAGATAATAAGGAGAGTTCTTGTATAGTCTTTACCTAGCTACCACTAATGTTAACATCTTATATAACCATGTACATTTATCAAAACTATGAAATCAACATTGGTATAATACTATTAAGTAAACTAAAGGCCTTATTTGTATTTTATAAGTTTCCCCACAGCAGGCTTTCTTTAAAGTTTTTTTTCCAGTTTTATTGAAATATAATGGACATATAACATTGTATAACATTAAGGTATATGATGTAGTGATTTTTATACACATATATATTGCAAAATACGACAATAAAGTTAGTTAACACATTCTTCAACTGATATAATTATAATTTTGTTGCTGTTGTTTTATGGTAAGAAAATTAAAACTCTACTGTTATAGTAACTTTCAAGTATACAATACAGTATTGTTAATAATACCATGTTGTACTTTAGACCTGTGAAACTTATTCATCTTATGATCAATGTTTGTATGCTTTGACCAATATCTCCTCATTTCCTCCACCTATCAGCCCTTTGCAACCACCATTCTACTCTCTGTTTCTGTGAGTTTGATGTTTTCAGATTCCACATATAAGTGAGATCATACAGTATTTGTGTTTCCCTGTCTGACTTATTTCTCTTAGCATAATGCTTTCAAAATCTATCCAACTTGTTACAAATGACAAGACTCCTCCATTTTCATAGCTGAATAATATTCCATTATCATGTGTCCACAGTGGCTGCAAAGTCTGTTGGGGTCTTCAGTGGCACCTTTAGGTCCAGGGGCTTGGGATCAGGACAAGCAGCAGTGGTGGCTGGAGTCAATGGTGTGCACACATTCAGCTGTAAGGGGCCAGCTTCAGGTGCCTTATGCTATTAGAGGCCGATTGCAGACACATATGTAGTGGTAAGGGCTATGGCCAACAGCAAGGGCCAGGGACAACTGTGGGCACACTGGCAGATGCAGGCCTCTGGTTGTTGTTGGATACTCCTGTGGTTGCAGGGTCTCCCAATTGGCACATGGCAGATGGCAGGGGGCATCTCCCCATGCCCATGGGTATGATGCATGTGACAGTGGAGGCCAGTGATGGGTGTTGAGCCAGTGGGTTGGAGGGGCCAACTGCTGGCAAGCCTGGTGGTACAGGCAGTGACAAGGGATAGGGCTGTATCTAGGCCCACAAGGATCTGTGGGATCCCTATGTCAGTTTGCACACCTATGGCAGCAAGGTCTTACTTAGGGCACACAGTGGTGGATGCCAGTAACAGGGGTCTGACCAGGGACATGCAGATGCACAGCTGGGGTGAGCCCAGTGGTGCAGGCTGTGGGAGTCATGGCTGTGGGTGTGCACTTCTGCGGCTGCAGGGTCTCACATGGGCTCATGGCAGATGGCAGGGCACATCTCAACATAAGGGCCCCTGACAGGGGTCAGGCCGATGATGTGCAGGTACACAGCTGGAAGGGTTAGGCCCAAGTGCATACATGCCAGTGGGCTCAGCCATGGGGGTTTAGGCCAGTACCTTGTAAGAGAACAGCCACAGAGGGCTGGGTTGGCTGCCAGTGTAGGGGTCCTTTAATACTGGGACTTTCTAGAGATTTTAACACAAACTTGTCCATATTGAGCCTCAGGAATTCATCAATTACAGTTTAGTTGTTCTTTCTCTGTTCCTGGTTCCCACAAAACAGAAAACTTCAGTAAGCTGTGATTCTTTATCTCCTTGTCCGTCTTTCCAATTCTGGGAACAGAAGTTTACCCTGACCTCAATTCTTTTATGGATCTAAGAAGAGATGTATATTTTTAGTTTGTTCATCCTTTTTCTTGTTGGGTGCCTGGGAATGACAACTTTCAAGCTCCTTACATGTTGAACCAAAAACCAGAAGTGACCCTCCAATTCTGTATATTTAATTCCTTCTCTTTGAAATACCTAAAATGATCTCTGTTTTCCACACAGGACTAAATCATATATCACAAAAATTAATAGAGATTAATCATATTATCTAAAATTATGGTAATACCTACCTGACAAAGATTAATATCAATGGTTAAAAGTGAATCTCTGAGAAGAGGGACTTTAGGAGGAGAGACATTTAATACTTTTTAGCATTTTTGAATATTTTATTTTCACTCAGTGCAAGTATTATGTTTCCAAATTTTAAAGAAAGTTATTCAGGAAAGAAACAGATGGGGGGAGGGAAGAGAAGGAGATAATGAAGAGGAGGGAGGATAGGAGTCAAGAAAGGAAAGAGAATGGTATGGACTTAAAAAATTATTCACAACCTAAAAGTTAAGAGTTATGTTTTATTCAGTGGGAATTTTTAGGACTTCAATCCAGGGAGGCAGCATCTCAAGTAACCCTGAGAGAAGTGCTCCAAGGAGGTGAGTGGAGGGGAGCCAGGTTATATGGAAGTTTTGTAACAAATGGCAGGTAGTCAGAACTTCAAAGGATCATTGTGAATTAAAGAAAACCAGATATCCCAAGTTAAGGAATTTAGCGCTTTTCTATATGTGGGAAGATTCAAGAGTCTGGGCTCACTGGAATCATTCCTTTGATATGTACCTCAGCTATCTGGGCCCAGTATCCTGTGTTTTCACATCCTGAGTTTCCTCAGGGCTCACCGTAGGGAATGGCTGTAGTCTGACAGCTGCTAGATGGTCGATATTCTTTCCTTTCTGAGTTTCCTCAGGGCTCACTGGCTCATGTTGGAGGGCTGCAACTGCCGATTAATGTGACATCCTTTATTTACTGATATGGCAGGAAATATTCCATTTCTCAATGGGAAGAAGAAAAGGGAAAAAAAAAATCATAGAAACTGTTGATACTGGTTATTAATGTGTTACTAGTAGCTTCCAACAGATAGAGGACCATTTCAATACAGGAAGATGTTAAGAAGTAAGAGATTGATAAACATATATACTGTATATATATTTTTTTTATTTTTGAGTATGAAAGCACTTTATTTTTATTTATTTATTTATTTTTATACAGCAGGTTCTTATTAGTTATCTATTTTATACATATTAGTGTATATATGTCAATCCCAGTCTCCCAATATTTAAACTGCATGTTCATTTCCTTTTCGGAAAGGAAGAGAGAAGTAATACAATATATAAAGTCTAACTGGATTAAAGGGAAATTTTAGTATTTTGTTTAAAATAGATCATTGTTTTGTTTAAAATGGGATCAACGGCTGAGGGTCAGAAGAGTGATTGATAGCAGGTGAGAGAGATTAGACATTTGATAATGTATTCTCCTGGAGGATATGGAGACAGGTGGATCTGAAAGCACCAGTATTTAAAAAAATGATGCTATTAAACTGTGTCCCCTCCTGGGAAAAGTTTAGGTGTCTGTTATAAAAGGACACCTTTTTCCTGGGCAAAATAACTAAAGCAAAACTGAGAGATAGGATTGCTTAACCAGGCATCTGACAATAGGGGGGATGGTCCCTGCACCGATTTTATACATATAACCTCGGAAAAATCCTTTAGTGCTCTCTGTGTTAGTTACCTCATCAGTAATATAAATATAATAGGGATTTGGGGAAGCTTGGTGAGATAATGTCTCTAATGTGTATTTAGAAATAAATTAAAGAAATTAGTTTCTTGCGTGTACAACCACTGGCAAGAGTGATAAAGTGAATGTTTGTGGCAGGTGCTGTGTCAGAGGATCCTTCAGGAAAATATATTCACACCTTTAAACTTGTGAATAAGCCAACATAAAACACTGGTTATGGCTTAAAAGAACTCTAAATTTTCTGTTTAGACATTGTTAGCAAACTCAAAATCCCTACATGGAAATAATCTACATTATATTTATTAATACAAATCTCAAATTCTATCCCAGGCCAAACAGTGAAAACTTTTCCAGTTTCTACACTTATCATTCCGCAGTTGCATTTAACTTAGAAATAATTAATTAGAAAGGAGTTTTTTTTTAAAACTGAAGTATACTTGATTTACGATGTGTTAATTTCTGCTGTACAACAAAGTGACTCAGTTATACATATATACATTCTTTCTTATATTCTTTTCCATTATGGTTTATCCCAGGACATTGTATATAGTTCCCTATGCTATACAGTGAGTGTATAATTCTTAAATTACCACTGATCTATCTATATTGTATTCTGATATTATTATCACTTGGAAGTTTTAGGAAAGTTTATCTTTCTGTAGGAAACATGTAAGCTGTCTCCTGAGTCTTTTTTTTCCCCCCTTAGTGTCAATATCCCAGGGAATGATTAAATCAGAAATTACAAGGCAGGATTAAGACTGACAAGAGAGAAAAATTCTAATTCATTCTCTCCCTCTGTCTGTCTGTCTGCCTGCCTCTTTTTCAGCCAAGCTTCCCTGGTACGAAATAGAAAAAAAAAAAAAATGCTCAAAGAAATTGACAAATGCTTGAAGGTGAGAAAGATGGGCTTTGTAACATGGTTGCTAAGTAAGAAAATGAGGCAGAAATGTATCCATATAAGCTAAGTCAGCTCCTTAATTTGAATATGCAATTTAGTGTGTGATGTATACCTAGTCTGTTTTTGTCCTTAGTCTGTTTTTCCTTTCTTGATTACAACAGAGGAAACCTCAAATATATGTCACAGGAAAGAAATTCCTTATAAGAGAAGAATGGTTATTATTTTGAAAAGGGGTCTACAAAGCAGTTTATGCAAATTATCCAATAGATAGGTTCTTAAACACCAAAGGTATGAGTAGACATTTGTGGGGCTAAAATGATACAAAAAATCATCCCACACCTCAGATGAGTTTTAAATATTTTAGTTTATATTAACAATATCATTGAAATTATACAGTTTTTGTGTATTTGTACTTGATAATTAAAGAAGGAAAGATGTTCCTTGAGTTTGTGATGTTTGTGGCATTAAGAATGAACCAGATTTCACAAGCCCAAGGTAACTCACAAAGACAGAAGTCAGGCTAGGCCCATCTCAGGTCCAGCCACCTGATGATTTTGCTATCTTGAAAAATTAATGTTTGTTTTACATTAAGAAATTATGATAATTTGTTTCATTTGTGCAGTGATGAGCAGTGGAATTAAATTTCTTGGTCAATATCTTAAGTAATATTTTTCCAGAGAATAGAAACATAATACCAATGAAACTGTCTCTGAGTATCCTATGATCAAGATTAAAGATGTTTAAGTATGGCTTCTGTGGGAGGTTGTGCCATGAAAGAAAAACTCAGCCAGTGAGATGTTTGCAAACAGGCAAAGAAACAAAATTGGTTTCTGTACCAGCTAACAAAAAAGAATTTTGGAAACATAGAAATAGACAGTCTGAAAAGGTAGGTAGTCCCAGGAATTCAGGTAGGAAATTGGCCAAATGAAGCAGGAGAATTAAGGTTGAAAGCTTTATGAAAATTCAACCCTATAGAAATAATTGTGTAGAAATCTAGGGAAGACATTAAATGCCAAGATGACTATCAGGAAAATGAGTAAAGGAGTTGAAAAGTATTATGGAGGAATTCTCTGCAATTGTTAATACCTTAGGAGGAAAGAAAAAGAGATCTCCATAAAGGCAAAACACTTAGTATATTCATAGGAAAGCATTTGCAGAAATCACTAATAATCTGGCAGAGGATTGACAGAGAAGAGAAATGACTTTATGTGGCTCTCCCAGTCCCAAAGAAGAAAGGAGAATGTCTACTCTGGCTATGTTGGATATCTGCATGTTTCACACCAGTCCAGTTAGTTATAACTGACAAGGGAGAAACAATAGGTAAAGAGAGAGGAATGGATATGCCATAAACTCCTATCTTTAAACTTAAAAAAGCAAGGGACATATATGACTTAGAGTTTCAGCTGGTTTACCCACCACCAGAAGTCTTCATGCCCATGCAGTTAAAGTCCACTCCATTTATTCATCAGTGAGTTACAGTTCCAAATTGCTATAGCCTCAGTGTCTGTACTCCAAATCCAATTCATTGGATTTTGGTGGCTAAATATCCCCGGGGGAAAAAATCACCCCACTCGAGAACCACACTATAGAAGTTTAGCTAGGTTTAAGTTAACTCTTGGAGGATGATACGAGTTTTGGCCATGGGACGGTCTAAGGATTTGGGATAAACTATCCCTGAAGGATGTTACAGTCTGAAGATGAATAAATTGTTCTGTACACCTGTTAATTCAATTAAATATCTCTCTTTCTAATTTTTTTTTTACTATGGTTTTACATTTTTTGTTAAAATGTCCCAGATTTGCCTTATATATAATCACAGAAAAGGAACAGGCACAAATTTAAATTTGAGAGGTTTTGGGGAAAGATCCTCTAAGTCTAGGTGGTGATGGCAGTGGCAAATACGATGGGATTTTTAAGAAAGTGACTCTCACAAGATACAGGGCCCACTCAGTTCCTCTCAAAAAAATACTGCCTCTCATCTCAATCTCAGAACACCACAGTTTGACTTTATACATTTTTTAACATGGACTTTATACATTTTTAACATGGAATACATTGCCCATTATTAATTGATAGGACATGTCTAATAATAGTATAGCATTTTGAAGACCAGAGAACAGAGTGTCTAGATCCCAGACAATACAGTCCTGGTGCTGTACTTATTTGTGTTATGGATGAAAGTGGACATTAAAATTCTCTAATTTTCAAATAATGCTATAAAAACACCTTTTCTTTTTTTTAACTTGTAAGCAGTATGAGTGAAATTGCATGAGTGGGCAGATGAGTGTCAGGTATGTGTCAATGTAGTGACGTACCATAGAGTGAACATATAATAAGAACTCCAGTCTATACTTATCTAAGGGATCCCATGTAAATTACATAGAAGTCTGTTTAAGGATTACTTCAAAACACAAAATGTAGTGTATGTAGAAACAAAAGTTTAGATATTGAGGTGGACAAGTATAGAAGATATAATCACATGGAGTTGATGTGGTGTCAATGAAAAGTTAAAAAACAAAAAAAAAGTTTTTGAGGATATAAGTTTGAAAATGTTTTGTAGCGAAACTTTTCAGTTCACTTTGTAAATTCATTCCATTGTAATCACACCTTACCTTACAAGGTTTTTTTGATCTTCCACAATACAGTACTCAAAGTCACTGGATGATTGATTAATTGCAAAATGTTCCCTGAAAACATTCCAACGGACTGCCAAGTGGAAAACAAAGACCTACAAAGTTGTTAGCATTGTCAAAAGATTATTGAATGGAAAACCAAAAATATTATTATTAAAAGGTTTATCAACACCTTGAAAAACTATTTGAATTTCTACTCAATACCAAGGGGAGATATAAAATTTGGAAGTAGTCCAGAAAAAGAAAACTGAAATATTTAAAAGGTTTTGAAGGACATTATTTTCTATATGAGCACAGTTAGTCAATTAAAACTTAGGAAAGGTGAAGTCTTAGAGAATGTGTGATATCAGGAGACTACATAATCTTATGAATATTTATAAAATCATAAAAGATATGTGTGAAAAATGTATTTCAACATATTCTCTCCTCATTTTCCTCATCTCTGTCAAGAGTCATAATGAGTAAAAGCCTTAGGAGCTATAGCCTACCATCCATTATCTCTTCATATCTGATATACAATTATTAAATTATTAAATACTTTATCAATGCCTCAGATAAGCACTCATTTTAAAGTTGAAGGGAAAGGAAATTAAGTGTGATAATAGAGCAGTAGATTTATTTCTCATTCACCTTCTAAAAAATCATTAGTAATGTAATTCTTTTCTTTTTGGATTATTTCATACACTTCCTTCAGGTTATGACTTTAAGGTTCATAAAATGTTACAATAATTTATTATTTGCTTACTTTTTTCTGCTAAAATTAATCTATCTGGCAAATAGACTCTAATTTTATTTTTAATTTATAAGAAGCAGAAACAATCACAATATGGAACAAAATAAAGACTATTTTCAAAAATATATTGTAGGGGCTTCCCTGGTGGCGCAGTGGTTGAGAGTCCGCCTGCCGATGCAGGGGACACAGGTTCGTGCCCTGGTCTGGGAAGATGCCACATGCCGCGGAGCAGCTGGACCCATGAGCCACGGCTGCTGAGCCTGCGCGTCCGGAGCTTGTGCTCCGCAACGGGAGAGGCCACAACAGTGAGAAGCGCATGTACCGAAAAAAATAAAATAAAATATTGTAGAATGATACAATTAAATATCTTCAAGTGTTTTATTGAATAATGCACAGTAAATTAGAAGGAAATTACATCTTGTCTTATCTGTTGGTTTTAGCCAAGGTTGTATTTCTATATATACATATATATATATATATATATACACCAAACTGGTAGCTTTGAAAAGCAGTACTGTTAGATTTAAAACAATCAGCAACTCTAATCAGTATTGACTTGGTTGCTCAACTTCCTTGAGAATGGCTGAAAATAATTCTTCATGTTTAAGTGTATGAAAAAAAATAGACATTTGGGCATTCTAAATCTTATTAATGTGTATTTGCTTTGTTCTCCTGAGACCTTCTTATGAATGAGACTTCTTTTCTTATTTAAAACTGTCAAGAAATGAAAGAACTTCAGTAAATAAGTTATTTACTGAAGAACTTCAGTAAATAAGTTATGTGAAGAAATTTTTGCCTTCAGGATTTTCTCTATTTTTTAAATGACTTGGTCAACATGCCTTGCTGTCCAAAGGAGTGTTTATATTTATAGTTTTATATATGTATTATTCATATGTAAAATCTGAATGTGGATAGGTACTTGTCAAATTTCTCTGGAATATTGTGTATTCTATCAATATGTGAACTTGAAATTTCTATCTTTTCAGAAAGGTATCAATTCTACTTTAAAACAATTCTATATCACTATATGGCCTTCAAATTTATAAGCATTATGTATGTATATATAATTAACTTCTAGAGCTAACACTCTGTTCCTACATTTATTATTTTTTTGTTTATGACATTCATTATTCCCTTTCTCTGTCTCTGTATAGATATAGATATGGATAGATATAGATATAGATACTATATATATATAAATTCAGTATACTTACAAATATAAATGTGTATATACATTATATAGATATATAATGTTACATATTCATATATATTGTATGTCCTTAATGTTCTTTATTTACTGCTTACAGCATCAGTTTTCAATCAGAGTGAGGTCCTTGCCTTTTGGGGATGAGTATTTCCTGCTAATTTCTGGCTTCTGTCAGTCTGATATTCCAGATATTACTACATAAACCTTATAGAGTATTGTGTCTTTTCACACCAGTTCTGCTTATTTCAGCTATAAATGTTTACACATAGTTATATATATATTTATAAATGTTTACAGATAGTTTAGAATAGCCGAATTTCTCAGTTTGATATTTTCATGTATTTCATTCAATAATGATGCTGTTGTTTTCCTATATGATTTCCAAAAGGAATAGTAAAATGATTTAGACTAATTTCCCATCATACTTGTACTAAATTTTTCAGGAAGAATTTCTGACAGAGCACATATAGGGAATAATACATGGGAAAGATTAGAATCTGGAATACTCAAGTTCTTAAAGCTATCCTAGCTTAGTCATATCTATTATAATAGCTTTGCATAACCCAAAAGGATATATACACCTGTTTAAAGATAATTTTCTTAAAATAGAAGTATACCTGGTGAGTCTGTGAGAGCAGGGAGGTTTAATTTTGAAGAAAGCAAGTCATGAGAAAGTAGAATAAAGGAAAAGTAGAGGAAATCAAAGGTAGAAAAGTGAGTTGTGATTATGATGGAAAGGCTAAATACAAATAGTTAATATATATTTATCTTATTATAAGCTCACTTCAGTTTGGTAGATATCAGTATCTTTTTTATGGATGAGAATAAAGAGAATTAGAAAGATTAAGTAAAATTTCCAAATTCATTAAGCTACAAAGTGACAGAGTTTAATTAAAATAGAGTTGCATCAGGAGCTCAAGGTGTAAGAATATAACACAGAAAAGTAGAGGCTCTTGCTTGGTGGAACGTGGTCAGAAGCAGACTGGTGAAGCTGCTGTTGTAGGGTCTTCAAAGGAACTCTAAGGCAAATGAACCTACTAATATATATTGAACAATTTTCCAAATTGTTCTAAGTTTGGTTGTGCTACTGACTCTCTTTTTGTTCTAGATTTATATACACACACACACGTATATATATATAACAAGTAAATATATATGTGTTCCTTAAAATAAAGCTCTATTAACACAATAAATCTGTTTCTGTTTCCTATAACCTGAGATTATAATATATATATATTAGTTAATATATTAGTATATTAATATGTAGTTAATATATTAATATATATATATATTAATAGTCTTAAATATAGCATCTCTAAATGCAGGTACTTATGTTTGAAATAATACCTACTCCTTATGATAAAATCCAGTATTTCTCATTTTTTAAGACTAGTTTGTTTTTTTTTTTTAATTTCACTCTGGGAGCCATACTTATGTCTAGTTTAAAATCCTAGTTAAATGAACTAAAACTTCATTGAGGTCAACAATTTAAAATAAGTCCATTAACACTTTTTAGCTTTATTTGATTTTTTTCAGTTTTTCATTCTTCTATTTTAAATTTTTATGGATTTTATCTCTTACTTATTTTTATTTTCTATTGTCTCTATATGCTTATAAATATTTACTCTTATGGAGAACGAATATCACTTATAGGTGTCAGCATTAAAATATTAAAAAATGAGCATTCTCATTATTATAACCTGAATTTCAGATCATTTTTCTCTCTCTGGTTTCTTGCTTCATTCCAAATATGTGGAATATTTGAAATGTGTGTACAAAAAACACATCCCCCTCACTCTCTATCTTGTTGTGCATTAATGTGAAGTAGATGCTTAATGAGGGATTCTGCTTCTGGTTAGAATATAAAAGGTCTCTGCTCAATCTCTTCTCAATCTATCAATAACACAGATAATTGTATCAATATTTAAAGTGTCATCATAAGTTCTCCTCTTGTTTAAGGAGACACATGCTTAAGATACTTGCCATTTTACAAACTGAATTAAACGAGAAAATGTTAGAGATACAGCAAACTTACCCTCTCCTACTATGTAATGATCTCAAATAAATGTCCTTGAGTAATACATCTATAGTGTAGTTTTTCTACAAAAATTTTAGCCTATTGCATGCCTCAGATTTAACATATTCTATACATGTCTTTTAACACTTGAGACTGTGAATATTGCTTACAGAAAGACTGAAAAATTTCAAAAATGCATAGAAATAAAAAATAATCAGTATTTATATTTAAAGTTAGACACAAAACCCAGTCTTTCTTTTGTGTATCCCTATTTTAAATCTAGCTGAGGATCTAGGTATTCAGTTTATTCATCTCAGTAGTATCCTCACATGGTCTACATGAAATACTTATATTATCTTCTGGACAAGAGTTGATAAAATTGGCACTTTTCTGGCATCTAAACTGAGGCAGCAGGAATTGAGATATCTTCATCACTATAGGTGCTTCCTCAAGCTTAGGCCTGAGGCATTGTTTCAAAGTCGGGTAGGGAATGCTTCAGTTACTGTATATAAAAATAGAGGATTTGTCAACTTAGCTTGTCATCTTGGCATTTGCTATGAATGCTGAATTCATTTTTAAAATAGGAAGAACTGTATAGGATAGACAGATAAATAACTCTAGAATATTATTTTCTATAAGCTCATGAACGGCTTGGAAATTTTATTTTTCACATATTTTATGTGTAGCTACACAGTAAATGACCATTTACTCTCCTGATTAAGTGTTTGCTCAAGCTATTTGTGTAGCTCCAAAAGATGCAAACACAAGAGAGATTTGAGCTTAGTCAAAGGAAAAAACAAATAAGAAAGATGTTAAATGGATGATAGATCTCTAATTCCTAGCACTGGAGTTGGTCTGAGGCTAGAAGATAAATAAGAGCCAATTTAGGACAGCTGGAACAGAGAAGCCCCTCAAGATCCCCGCCTGTTGTGACGTTCCATGGTCTAAGTCTTCTGATTCTGCAAAAATATTCTTGAAACACATTGTAGAAAAATGACCACTTATCAAGGACTTTGCATCTCTGAAGTGCCCTATATATTGTTTGTTTGGCATATTGGAATGAGTAGAGAATACCAATTGAAAATGGTATCTTTAAAAAGCCACTGATAAATGTTACAAAAAAAACAGAATCTAAAACTTGCCATTCCAATTGCATCTGACCCTGCTAAACTCTTGGGATCACAGCCTTTGAGCAACAAGCTCAGAATCAGTGAAAAATCATGTCAGTTTCTGCTTCAACTCTGTTTTCAGCTAGCACCACTGTGCCATGTTATGTTTACAGGTGTATTTTTACAGCCATTACTTAATATTCTGCATATAAGAAGCCAGTTTTCTAATTTGCTCTTTTTAAAAGTAAAATGTTGGTAGAGTATTTAACATTATTACGTTATTATTCCAACATTTATCAAAATAAATACATCAATTGTAATAGAGAATTAATTAACAAAATCTCATATTTGATTCATTTTTATGTGTTACACATTATTTAAACTAAGGATTTCAATAACAAGTGACAGAAAGACTTTCATTAATTTATTAAACCTCCAGTATTTGACAATTTTTATCAAAAGGAGACTCAAAAATAGTTTATAGTATAGAGGTTAAATTCTAACAGAGACGTGCTCAGTTTGTGGGTGAAAATAGTAATAAAAGAATGAGTACCAAAGCATAATTGGGATATTCAAGAACCAATTGAAAATGTCATCAGTTTTGTATAGATTCTTCATAAAATAAAATCACTTTAATATTCTCTCTGAAACTGTGAAGGATACACTACATGCAGAGGTTGCTATGAGTATATTTTATTATTTTATGGAATGTGACCCATGATTAAACAAAAGAATTCAGTATCTTAAGTGATCAGCATTAAGAGTGTTTATCCTGAATGTTTCTAGTCTTCTATAAACTCTGACCTTGCACTTTGATACAACAATTTTCTGGCTTTATGTTTCTCCACATGGCATTTATAGATAAAATTGAATCATTAATCACTCCAAGCACTTCCTTACAGGGTCTTTGCAACAAACTTACTTTGAATTACACAACATAGCTTTTCAAATGCAAATAAAACTTCCCACTTTTCTAAAATGTCTTTTTTTTCTCACTGAAAGGAGTTAGCTGTTGATATTCTCAGCTGCAAGCTCCTGACAAAGTGATTACTGCCCTGTACTTGTTATAGTCACAGCCTATTACAAGTAAGAGATTATATATTCTGACCACTCATTTTCCCATTTCACTGTCCATAGGAGCTAGTGAAAGATGGACCTCTGCATTTCTACCCTTTTATGTCAGTTAAAAATAATAACCAAATTCATTTTCCCCCACAGGATGTAATTGAGATACAGGCAATGATTCCAAGAAACACTGAGCATTTTTGTACAAGTCAAATCAGCTTCTTTTTCTGCACTCCCACTAAATAAAAGGCTCGATGATTTGCTACTTGTGTGAGAAATGTCAGAAAGCCCACTTCTCTTTCCCACTAGTCCTCAGGTCACAATCCATCCATTTGCTGCTGTGTTACCATGACATCATCCTTTATCATGCTTTTTTCAAGGACACAGAAACAGAATGAAAATAGATCAAAAACATATAAATATTTTTCTCAAAGATGTTTATTATTATATGTAAACACAGGGCAAAATACATGTAAAAGCAGAGCTTCCAAACACAGATAAAAAATAAATCAAGAGCCTTCAATTTTAGCGTTCCAGCTACTGAAGATGTTTGATTTATTCTCTATCTAAATAGAATACACTCCCCTAAATATTTGAGAGACATAATATAATTTTTTAACTGAACACAGCATTTTAATTAAAATATATGTAGTGAAGACAGTATGTACTTATAAAAAGTACAAATATAAGGAGATGATTTTGCTAAACACTTTATTTTTACTTTTAGTATCACTTTTAAAGTTTTAATACTTTCTTATAAAGGATATGGTTCCTACCTCTTAGAGGAAAAAAAATAAGAAGGAGGGTTTCTGGGACAAAGAACATTTACTGGTTGTGTGTCGTTTAGAAACCATAAATAGCAAGTAAGCAGAAAGCTACCCAAAAGTCAGATTTCACTAAAGGAAACACTCGGTATTTTTTACTATATACTCTTGGGTCCACAAAGAACCTCTTACAAGTAACACTTGCCAAAACCAATTTATTCAGAAACCTGAAGCTCCCAAGGAAACATTTAGTCATCAACAGATTATGCTGACTCTAATATGTTTAGGGAAAACCTGGGGACAGCAGCATAAGCATTGACTAAAGCCACTGAGAGCAGATCTTGAGATAGTTCACAGTGGTAGGTGTTTATAATTCTCAGTTAAGTATCTAAAGATTAAAAGGAATACATAATTTTTTAGAATTTTTGATGCACAAATTGTGACTTAGATTACCTTAAGGTATATCATATTCGCAAAAGTTGTTGAAAACTAATGAATAAAAAATAGCTAAATATTTTTAAGGAAAAATCATCCAATACATATCATTTTTTTATCTAAATGGCATAATTCTTGGTATTATTTTTTAAATTTAAGATCTATAATCTTGTATAATAACTTCAGGGAAACTTAACAGGCATTTAATCTAACTTTATATCTGATTAGGAATCTCTTCTACAATATTTCTTATATTAAGTCATACAAACTTTTACTTCAAACTTCTGGTAAAAGATAGCTAAATTATTTTAGAACCTGCTACTTCTTTTTATTAATTTGAAATCTGCCTTGCTGACTCACTATAATTATTTTCTCTGGATTTATATATAGACTAAGTTTCTTACTAAAAAATTTATAGTTTTAAATAATTGATATAACTTTATAATCTGGCCCCCAATTCTTCTCTTTTCAAATGAAATATCAATTACCCTTCTCATGGCACACTGATTTCAGTTACTTCATAATTCTCTCCAGCTCCCCTTAACATTTCTCTAGTTTGTACATTTTACTCTTAAAGTGTTCTTCTAAAAAGGAACATAGCAGAATGTAGTAGAAATGTTACTAGTTTTGCTCTAAAATTAATAGCTGAGTGTTTCTCAACATACTGTTCTAGAAGGTTGTGTTCCACAAGTGATTTTTGGATGTGTTTCAGGGAAAAGTGTTCTATTATTAAATACACATGGGATGTACTGCATTCACAGGCTTCTATAAAACAGAACTTATACAAAACTATTAATTACTTAGGGGTATCTAAGTAATCAAAGTCATAGAAACAATAGGTAGAATAGTGGTTACCAGGGACTGTGGGGGGAGGGGGAAAAAGGTTGTTTAATGTGTATAGAGTTTCAATTTGCAAGATGAAAAAATAGTGATCTGTTTCACTACAGTATGAATATACTTAGCACTACTGAACAGTACACTTAAAAATGGTAAAGACAGTAAATTTTGTATTATGTGTTTTTTACCATAATAAAAATAAAATATTCTATAGCACAATGTGACTTACAAATCTTCATATATATATGGTTTGAATCATTGCCCAAACAAATTTGATCATATTTATTATTTTGTTTTCTTTGGTGTTTTATTTTGAGGTACATATATTTATACCTTAGAGCAATATAACACGCAAGATATTTTGATGAAATATTTCTGGGTCTTTATTGAAAATTAAGCTTGTAAGACGTTAAATGTATCTTTGTGAGAGTCAAATTCCTGTCTTTCTAACTTATCATTCCTTCATGGAAAGATGATTTTTAACTTAGTCCTTTACTTAAGAACCCATTTTGGTTTGTGCTATCAGGAAAATATGAAAACCTGCCTACTATAACTTCCTCCAAATATTTAGTAATACACATTTAATAGTATCTAGATAAAAAGAGAATTCTGTGCATCTTGCTCAAGACTTTTTCCTTGATGGCTTTTATTTTATAAAAGAACATTATGTTGTTTCCCTTTTTCAAAAAGATACTTAAATCCACTTTCATTCACACTATATTAGTCCATATATACTAACAGGTTATAAGAATGACTATGTCAAATGCAGTGTTAAAGTCACAGCATGTCATATTCAGACCATCTTTTGCTTTATCTATTGGCCAATTATAAAATAAATATGATTCACTTTGGTGGTTTCCTTAATAATCACAATTAAATCCAAAATTGTCCAAATCTTATTGTCCATATCTTTGTAAATTCTTTAAAAGCTAATAAACATTTCCAGAATTCTTATTATAATATTTGTAAATAAAACCTCAATTTCTTGGGGAGAAAAGTTATAAAAAAACAAAAATAGAAACAAATGAATAGAAAATAAATGAATATATCCAATTGAATATCACAAAATAAGATTGACCTATTCAATAAATTTAATTCTACATAAAGCCATAGCACTAGTATGGCATAGCACTAGCACTTTTATATTGTCAATATGTGGTCAAAGTTTGTAATATCCCTGATACAGAAACATTTAAATTTACAATGTTATTACAAACCTTCTTATATCTCAGGCATCACCTGACTCAAAATATGATTTAAATATATATTAACACAGTAAGATTAAAACTATTACACAGAGCCTATTTATTCAGAAGATATTATTGTGAAGTTTTATTTTTAATGTAAATGTTTTACCATTTATTTCACCTGCATAAATAATGAATTTACATTGTCTTTTTAGACATAAGTCCACAGAACCCACCTTGTACTTAAACAGACTTATGAAAACAAGGAAGTATATAATATCAATTCATGTTCTTTCAAAAAAGGTATTAAAATGTGTAATGGGATCTTTTTTATGCATACAATCTTATACTTTTTGCTTTTTGTGTATTGGAATAAAAATTAAATTTTATATTTGCCTTTTAATAGAGTTTTTAAAAAGTCTGTCAGAATCCATTACTATGGTGTTTTATTTTCTTGTACAAAGTTTTCCTTCTATAGTTCTTCCCTGGAATATTCGCAGCTTCTTCAATTTTGTTTTGGTTATTTCTAATTTTAGTAAAAGGGAAAAAATCTCTATTTATAGGGAAGATTGTATCTATCCTAATGAAAAATGTTTTTTGCCTCATTATATTAGCATACAGTCTGAACTGGGAAAATTGTAAACTTAGGCTGATTTCTGATTATGGCTGCTAGTCATTAAGTGTTGTGTTTACTCTTACCAACCTCAACAAAGAGAGGACAATCACAATAAGTAAATAAGACTGTATCACAACCTTGTTGTCCATTCAATTTATGAGACATGGAAACAGATATGTGAAAAGTGGAGAATTGTTGTTTTGCAAATGTCCGTTTAAAAATGGGCCCAACTTGTGCAGGCAGGTGAATGTGGAAAACACTGTTACAAAACAGCAACACAATCTCCCTCTTTCGCTGACAAAAATTTGAAATGGAATAGTATAAAACATTCAATTTCATTATATTTTCTGTAAATATTAATTATATATTCAGAATCATTCAATTTGGTAGGAAGTAATAAATTTATAACATAATTATTAATCACTTTGACTTATAAGGGACAAGTTTTTCAGCTGTTGTGCTCTGCTGGTAGAGCTGATATAGTTTCCCTCTTGCTGTTCACCTATAATGGCAGCAATTTAATACACCAGGCTCCTCCCACCTCCACCCACCAATGCTTAACATTATTCCTCAGTTTTCCTTAGTTACCTTTATTAAACAAGGCTGGATTTCTTTTCCATTTTTGCTCCACATGTTTGAAGCATTGCTGACCTTCACTTCTACTACACAAGATACCTATAAAATTAATCAATCTGTCAATCCATAAATATTCATTAAATAATTGTTCTGTTTTTAGAACTTTGCTAAAGATATAATTTAAAGGACCCTGCTTTATCAATAATCATTAAGAATAATCATTATGTAAAAGACACAGCTGAAACCATTAAGTGTCATTTCAGGGGGCTCCTAGGAGCCGGGTCCTTTATGTCTCAGCACAGAAAGAATTCAGCTAGAGGCAAAGTGATAGATAAGAAGTGATTTATTAAAATAGGATACTTGTGAGTCTTATAAGCAGGCAGGCAAACATTGCACTGCCCCAAATACTTAGTGGGTTACATTTTTATAATCAAAGGAAGAGAGGGGATGGGGAGAAGACCTTCTTTGTCTTTCTTGAGTAGACATCATGCTTTCATCATCAGTTCCTCCTCCAGGTTGGGTTTTTTGTCCCTACATGGTCAGGCTGGGACTGTCATGGCACTTTGGAAAAATTATTTCAGGTCTCAGTGCAATGAGGGTCTTTCACTTTGAAATGTCACCTTTCCATAAATGATTGTTTTTATATGTGCACAGAGCATGCCCTGGAGGTCATTAACTTGATGACACCACTGGGCATGTTGTAGATCTTATTCTCCACTAATATTTTACTGTTTTTAGTGCATTGTGCAAAAAGCATGTCCTAGGGGTCAAAGAGCATGTTATGGGGGTCATTAACTTACTGAGCTCACTGAGCAGGATGTAGGTCTCATGCCACCATTGTTTTACTGTTTTGGGCCATGTCTCATGCTTCTGTTGCATGATTTGTTGTTAATCAAGTTGGCTTGATTTTGTTGTTAAGCAAGCCAATCTGACCTTGATGCTAAGTGACTTGTTCTGCTTTATGAGTCAAGCAAGCCTATGTTGTTTCAGGATTTTCCCATTAATTTCTCAAGTGATCATTAATCTTAGTGTGGTCTCCCAAATTGCCTAAAATTCCTTCTCTATCTACAATCCCCTAATGGGGTTTCTAAGCTGACTATTTGATTATCCTACTCAATCCCTATCACAGCTAAGCACCTTTTGTTACCAGTGGGCATGTCCCAAACATAACTGAGAAAATCACTGTTATTTGCATTTTTTGAGATCCTTATTGAAAAAAAGTCTAATTTTTTCTTTACCTAACAACTAAATTCAAATGAATATTTGTAGCAAGACAGAGTAGAAGTGATTAATTGTTTAATTGAATATGGTGAAATCAGAGTATAAATCAGAATTAAATGCAGGTAGCTTCTGTTATATATATATATATATATATATATATATATATATATATACATACTATTAATAATTAAGCATAGAACATGGCAAGGAAAATGCCAATTCCTTAAGGTCTGAACTCATAAATTGGCCTGGTGTCACCAATGGTTTATTCTACTGTTTACAAGGTCCAGATTCAAGGGGCAGGAGCATAGACCTCATTCTCCATGAGCTGGGCATGAAAAAAAAAAAGTCCATGTTTTAAAACTTCCACTTTAATTTTGTCATCAACAAATATCTCTTGACCACCACATTAAACTCAAATATAGTACTGACTATCCTTTATCATCAAATATATTATAAAAGATACTGCTGAGACACTCTCCAATCAAATAGGGATAGATCCCCAATAATCAGGTAGGTGACACATGATTTTTCTTGCTTAGCCATATACTTTGTCAGTGGATGAATGCTAACCCAAAATAAATTAATCAGATTATCTTCTAGAAATTTGGGATTGGGTCTGAGAGACAGTCAATTATCTTTGAAAATGGATTGATTTCAGATTATGTAAACTCAGGGACTTTGCAGAAACTATTTCAGGCTATGTGCACACAGAAAAAGTGAGATTGACTTAAAAAGAAAGAAAGCAATGAATCAAATAGGATCTAAGAAAGAAAGAGTAAATAAGAAAGAACTTTCCAAATACTTGATTGCTTATCATTCTATTTCATGAATAATTTATGCATTAATTCATATTTACTTAATTTTTCCCCTGGGCCCTGGCCCTGGATATACCATGGTAAACAAACAAGACAATGTCCCTGCCTCCAGGGAATCTGCATGACAATGAGGGAGATAGTAAACAAACAGCAAGATGAATATATAAACAAGCATGATACTTTCTGATTGAGACAAACCTTTGGGTTGAAGGTTGTTTTTTTAGATAAGGTGTTTGGGAATGGCCATTAATTTCATGGTTAGCAATATATTCTACATGATGTCCGTCTTACCAATCATAATTTTTACTATAACTTCTTGATAAAATTGGCCATAACTTTATGAAATGCAGATCAGAAGTAATTACACTGATTCAATTATAATTTTCCAACAAAAGGCTGATAAGATTAAAATGAGACTTATTCCCAAAGATCCCATACTACATATGACATAGGAATGCAATTTTTCTTTTTCTCTTTATTTCATTAAAAAGATACTGTAATAAGGAAGAACAAATCTGACTCCATATTGGATTTGTTTCTCTTACTTTAACCTTTGTATTCCATTGCTTTTGCTATTAGTTAAGAATATTGCCTATAGCCTAAAATATACAGGATAGCGCATTCTCAAGGCTCTGACCTTTAAAGGTAAAACACTTTTTCATTTATATGGAGATAAAAAGTTGCAGAACAGAGAATAACATTTGTCTTATTGGAGGATTACAGGGACATCATAACATGACCTACATGGACAGCTGCAAGAAAAAAGGATTCTGATACCAAGAAGTTTGCAACAACCAACCATAACCTCTTCTTTTTACTATAAAAGAAGCCTGAATTCTAACTCAGGTAAGACGGTTCTTTGGGACAATCGTTCACTATCATCTTGATTTGCTGGCTTTCCAAATAAACTCACTATTCCTTGCCCCAATAACTTGTCTCCAGATTTATTCATCTGTCCTGTGATGAGCAGTACCAGCTTGGACTCAGTAACAATACTGTCAAAACAAAAAATGTGTTTTTAAGAGCTAGGGTGTGCAGATCATAGGCCATCTGTGTTTGCTGATTGGCTTTACCCAAAGGAAAAGCAAACTGTCTAGTAAATTCATGACAGTTTCATGACTTCAACTAGTTTCACAATTTGGGGAAAGTTGTCTGTAGTTGGGCTCCTACACTTCCACAAAAATTGAGAGAAAAGAGTGCTGTCTTCCTTGATGGTTATATTTCAAAGGGATGGCTTCCAGGTCCTTGAAAAAGACAACCCTGCCTTGTAAAATGTGCAAGAAGCTTTTGAAAATATTTACATCTCAAAGGGAAAAGAAAGAATTTGCAATTTTCTAAAGTAAATTCTAGAAGCAGAGGGAGGTCAGAGGCCTTGGGGTTTATGTCCTGTAAATTCTGTAAGGGTGGAGGCTAGGAGTGAGTTCAGAGGCTTAGAGATAGGAATAAGCTTGTCTAAAGCTTGATCAAGGGGAAGGAAATGTTAAGGCTACTTTGGTGAATACTGTATTATAAAATGAGAATGGTTAGGGCTTCATGAATGGGATAGATAGATCAATAGGTAGATATTAGAGTATTAGGGATATTTATAATAGATATTATACGTACATAATATTTTATATACAGTACAAATAGTATCTGTGTAATCTAATATACATATATGAGTATAGTTGAGTACACATGGATATACATATGTAAGATTAAAATGAGGCTTTAGGGAATTCCCTGGCAGTCCAGTGGTTAGGATTGTGCTCTTTCACTGCTGTGGGCCCAGATTCAATCCCTAGGAATTAAAATTCCACAAGCTGCACTGGGCGGCCAAAAAAAAAAAAAAAAAAAAAAAAAAAAAAAAATGGGGCTTTAATCCCAAAGATCCACTAGTATATATGATATAGGAATATAACTTTATATTTATTTATTTATTTATAATACTAATCAAACCTCACTTTTGAAGTATTCACATGATTTATCAGTTCTTAAGTATTTTAAAGAGCTTAATTATCTTCATACTCACCACAATCTTACAAAATAAATATTACTACACTCATTTTAAATAGAGAAAACTGGTTAAAAAGTGGTTAATGTAATACCCAAAGATATATAGCAAAGAAATGATAGAAATAGATTTTCATAACAGAATTATTTTACTCTGAAGTAGATAAACATAAATAGGCATCACAAAAATAAAGTTTACTCACATTAAATTTAGAAGCAGAAGAACAAATTTAGATATTTGAAAATAAAAATTACATATATTTGAAAAATATATAATTCATTTTAAAAACAGCTGATAGAGATTTATTACAATACATATATAACTTATAATGTGGATTTGGTTTGCTGACTAAATCTAGATCCAAGTGTCTTAGGAATAAGGAGTCCATGCTCCTCTAAGAGATATGAATGAAACAATGTTATCTGCCATATCAGTAAACAAAGGATATTGCAGACATCAAAACACTACAGCCACCCTGGACCGCGAGCCCTGAGGGAACTCAGGATGGCGACAAATGGGCTGCCTGTTGCCAAGCCCTCAGCCAATGCTGCTGCCTGAAAATATTCACCCTGAGGGGATTCAGGATGGAGAAAAGCAGGATGCTGGGCCTAGATAGTTAAGGTGCACATCAAAGGAATGATTTCAATTGAGCCCACACCAAGAAAAGTGCTAAATCCATTAACTTGAGATATCTGGTTTTCTTTAATTAACAGTAAACTTTTGAAGTTCTGACTACCTTGTCGTTGTTGCAAAAACTCCTATATATCTTGGCTCTTCCTCTTACCTCTTCGGAGCAGTCTCTCAGAGCTATCTGAGAGTCCTGTGTACTGAGCTTAAGCCTCAGATTGTCCACCAAACAAAATATAATTCTCAACTTTTAGGTTGTGCATTTTTTCAGTCTACAGGAAAGTTAATCTATGTTAAAGGAAAAATAAATTACAAGAAAACCTTCATTTATAAAGCTGCTTAAATAAAAAAAGTAAAAATAAAAACTTTTTAAAAAGTTTATTTATAAAATTTCTTAAGTAAAAACTAGTGAATAGCTAAAAAACACTAAAATTTGAAAGGATTATCATGTAGTTATCTGCTGTAATTTTTCTTTGCTTTCATTTCATTAACTGAAGCTCTTCTACCCCATTAGAGAATCACTGATGGCAGTGTTCAAACTGAAAACTCTCCATGTGAAAAGAAGACAAGAAAAACTGGATATAATTTAACAAAATTTTATCGTTTTGAAAAATAATTTAAAATAGTATAGATCAACTATTTAATGCAACCAAAAAAAAATCAGTTTTATACAGAAGCATTAATAAATGACTCATTTACTTATCCAGAATGTTGCCACTTACTGCATCACTTGAAAATATTATTAAAACATAATGAACTGAATCAGTATTGTTTTTCAGCTTTATAATTCACAGTGCTGAGAATATGCATTATTTTATTATTATTATAACTAATAATTACTATTTATTGAATATATCTTCTATAGAGTAGTCACACTGCTAAGTGCTTCATATACATAACTTTATTTAATCCTTACAATAACTATTAAAGATTTCCATAGGAGAAACTGGTTCTCTGAAAATGGTAACAAAAGTAATTGGTAAACTGGAATTTACAAGAAGGTCTAATTTTAAAATACATATTATATTTGGGACAATTCTAATAAGTTGTAAGTCCTTAAAAAAATCACACAACAACAAAACAAAACAAAACATATTGTGGAATGGTTATCATTAATTAATACAAATTAAGATTGAATATCTGAGTGTAATGAATATCAGATCATTCACCATTACCTTTGGATATTGTAACCCTTTTAATATTGTTGTACATATATTGACCAAATACATTACCACCTATGTGAAAATTTTTGTCCGTGTTATTGCTGTATGACAAATTACCCCCAAATTTAGCATATTCAAATAATCATTTTATTTTGCTCCAGGTTTCATGAATGGCTCAAATGGCTCAATTCTAGCTTGAGGACATTTACATCGTTGCAGTCAGAGATGTTGACTGGGACAGCAGACATCCGAAGTGGCTCCCCCACTTGGCTGGGGCAGCTAAGAGCTCTTTTGGGGCTGTGAATCTGCATGCCAAACTTTGGCTTCCCCAGCCTGAGGATCTCAAGGTGTTCCGACTTCTTACATAATAGCTGCTTCCACCAGAGTAGGCATTCCAAGAGCATGTTGGGAAGTCACAGATTACAAGTTCTGCTGCTTTCTACTGGTTACAAACAAGTCAGTAAATTCAATAAGAAGGGACATAAACATGATCTCGTAATGGGCATTATGCCAAGGAATTTGTAAATATGTTTTACAACTTCCACTATTATGTTAAGTGTATAGTATTTTAACTACTGTAAATGATTTTTTCTTATATTTCATCTTAATGTTTCACTATTTGAATGTATTATATGCTTGTCTGCTAACATTTGAAAACTACTTGAAAGAATAATCAATTTTTTAAAGGCATCTAAAGTGCCTAATCCAAAGATAACTACTATGTTCTTCTTTTATGTTTCTTTCTAGTCTTACTAAGAGCAGAAAGAAGTCTAAGATTGAATTATATAAAATATTAATTACTGTGTTTCTCATTTAATGAGCATGCTGCTCAACTCATCTTTTGGTCTCAATGGCCTGCAGGTATTAAAGTATGTCAGGTCCCCTCAGCACCCCAAGTCAGGCTACATGGAACTGGTTCCTCAGGCATTCCTCAAAAAGCCAAAACACTGGACACATGCTCCACTCTTTTCTTTCTCCCTCCTGGGAGCGGCCTCTGAGCTGTCTCAGCCTTCCTCTGCTGTAGTGCAGGTGCTCTGCAGCAGCAGCATGTGGCCAGCTCTCTTTTGTTCTCAGTGGTCCCCAGACATCTAGGGTATGGTGGGCCAATCAGTGTGCTGAGATGTGAGAGACAGAAACCAGTCCTTCAGGCAGCACCCTCTATCAAAAGTCAGCCTTGAACTTTGCCCAATGTTCTCTTTTCCTCCCCAGAAAGCAGCTTGATCCTCTTGATCATATCACACTGTCCCAGAGGGAGGGAATATGGTGAGAGTGTACACAGATTTTCCTGCCAGTGTATGTGGCTTCAAACTCACCAGGGGTGCAGGAACCTTTTAACTGGAATCTTGATTGCTCACAAAGGAAATTGGTCTACATATTGTGGAATTGGTGCCCTCGTGGTAGAAAGGAGGGTCTGTGGTTTCCTTTTCCACCATCTTGCTGACATCATCTCTTGTCCTTCACATTTTTAATTAACTATTCAAAATGTTTTTATTATTTTTTGAATTTTTATTCATTTCTAATATTGACCTGTGTAACACAGTTGGTTTTAATTTGGGTGTATTTATATTATAATGCATATATTTATACACAAACTCATTTACTCAATAGCTCTTCTTTATTGATCAATAATTCTTTATTTCATGTAATTCTTGAATATGATATGAACTATTATAGTGTTTTCAAGTCAGTTTCATCATTTGATCTTATGCTAGTACCCTACTTTTCAAATTATTTTGTGGAGATATAATACATTTAATATTTGGCAGACATAGTGCTAATCCTGTCTTACTTATTTTCCATTGTATTTTCTAATTTATCTACATTTCTAGGGGAACTGACCTGAGATAACCTAATACTCACCCCTGTATTCTCTTTACATTTTTCACCTGATCTCAATGGTACTAACTCATAGACACAAAGCCTTCTCTGATTAGTATAGCTCTAGCTTATCTGAATTTGAAGTTATCTGTGTGAATCAGCCAAGAATTCTTCTTACTTCTTTCCCAGTTAGATTATCTCTATTGAAGCAGAATATTTTCATTCATGGACAATTTTTCTTTAACTAGATTTCTTTTCTTTTCTTTTTTTTTTTTTAAGGGACAGATAAAAATTTTATTCTTCCATACTAGGATTAAGTTACAAGACAGAGAGACAGAGGGTGGTGAGAGGTTGGCATACACAGCACCATTTACGTTGAGGGCTTCAGGAGGCAGATCATCACTCCTACCACAGTACCATGGTCTTCATCCTCCTCCTCCTCCCCCCTCCTGAAGTGTCCCTTGCAGTCAGCAGGCCCCTGCCCCTCACTCACCAGCACTCGTGTGCTACAGGGCTTCTTCCCCCAGTACAGAGCCCAGTACACAGCCCACTATGTCTGGAAACATCTGTCTTTACATTCATCTGTCCACTGGGCCCTCACACAGCTCCTGTGTGGTAGCTGGGATAGCCTCCCACTGGATAAGTGAGGGGCCTGAGGTACAGAATGGTGAAGTGACCTGCCTGTAGACTGACAGGGGGTCATGGCTGGGCCTAGAGCTCAGACAGGATTTCTGGGCCTGTTTCTCTACAGCCTCCCCTTATTATGACTTCCCTCCTCTTCACAAGATTTGGCCTGTTTACTTTTTTATTTTTTTATTTTTTTGTGGTACGTGGGCCTCTCACTGTTGTGGTACGTGGGCCTCTCACTGTTGTGGCCTCTCCTGTTGCGGAGCACAGACTCTGGACGCGCAGGCTCAGCGGCCATGGCTCACCGGCCTAGCCGCTCTGTGGCATGTGGGATCCTCCTGGACCGGGGCACGAACCCGTGTCCCCTGCATCGGCAGGCGGACTCTCAACCACTGCGCCACCAGGGAAGCCCCTGTTTACTTTTTAAAGATTTTTCCCTTTAGTTTTATTCCCAACCTTAAAGTTGCTCTTGCCCATTAGATCTGCACGCTACTACCTCCAAAGTTCACCTTGACTTCTGCTCTTTAGCACTTCTCTTATCTCAAATAAATCCCTGCCTGTGTACTTTGCTACCATTAATAGATAAATATAGTACAGGCCTAACTCGTTCAAGTCCTTTCCTGTTTTTCTGGAAAGTCTACCTATCTACAGTAGCATTATCCAGTTGTAACTGACATGGACCCCTCCACGTAAGGTCCTAAAACAACTGAGAAAAAAAAAAAAAAAATATATATATATATATATATATATATACATATATATATATATATATATATATCTCCACTTCCGTGCCTCAAGCATATGCTCCTTTAAAGAAAGGAATCTGTGTCTGGGTGTGGTGCTTATAGAAGTTCACGAGTACATTCATAAATATTAATACCATAGAACGCTTCCTTAAAACACAATTGTTACCAGTAATTCACATACATTAATACACTGCTGTGACTGGAAATATTGCAATCAGAATTTCATTTTGCCTTTTGTTATGCTATTCATCTAATTTTTTAGAACTGGAAGGTACAAGAAAAGTCATCTAGTACGAACCTCTCATTTTAGAGATAAAGAAACTGAGGCACAAAAAGGGCAAGTGATTTGCTCAATGTAACGAACTATGGCAGCATTAGAATCTGGGGGTTCTGACTAGACTCCAGTGTGTTCTACCTCATGCTGCTTCAACATAATTGCCCATTCATCAGAGAAGCTTGCCATCTATTCCTGTTTCCAGTATGTTCCCACTGTGATTTGGACCATTTCTCCAGCATTGGTATTTCCAGCATTTAGGTAAGCAATCAAGTTGGCAAAATATAAAATAAAACCTCTCCCAACATGCCTGCACATTTTTTCAGCCTCTTGATTAGAGGAAAGCTTTTTAAATTCCAAGTCTCCTTTTTGTACTTTCTGAAAGTACTAAATAACCACTAAGAGCTTTAAGTTACGTTAACGATGGCTGGTAAATGGCTTCCCTTCTAGAGTAATTTGGAAGCATGGCTCAACACCATCATACCTCCTCTAGGAAGTGTATGTGTTTTGGAGGGAAAAGGGAATGGATTTGTGGAGGGTTGGTGCTTACAAAGAGTTACCTATTGCAGGTAACTTATCCTTATCCACACCTCCCAACTGTTCCCAAAGCTGTTCTATTCCATCATATGCCATTAACGAGGTGAACTTCTGTCTATATCTTGTAAGAAAAAGTGACTTTGGAAAATTCCCTAGAAGAAAAGACTTTTCTAGGGCTTGCCTTCTGTAACATACTAGGCAGAAAAAAGGCTAACAGAGAAAAACAAAATTAGCTAAAAGCATTTGGGAAACTTATATAATCCAAATTGTTTCCACGATGTCAAAATGTAAACCAAAACTAAAGATATATAATTATGCATAATCATATATCATATATGCATATATATATGCATATATATCATATATGCATAATCAAGGAATCTAAAAAATATGGAATGCAAAGAATTTACTAACATGTAATATTTTATAAGACAGCCAATTTCTTATTATATCAAAGATTAACATGAACCAAACACACGACTATGGCTCCCTGTCAGTTCTGAATTATATCCATAGTGTTAAGAGACTAAGGACTAGTAAAATGGAGGGGAATATGGTTTGACTATTGAGTGTTTGCTAGTGAGCATGTCACAGACAAAGCAGTGAAAATATAAGAGATAAATGTACTAATACATGTTGTGTCTATATTAGCCTAATGGGCTAAAGAGAGATTTAAAGAAATGAAGATTGTAAACTCCAGGAAGCAGTCAAGGTAAACTAGTAGATTCAAGCAATGAGGTCTTGGTATACAACCTTAATTCTATATCTTGTCAGCTCACCCTATATCTTGTGCCTCACCCTAGCCTGATCTCGGCCAGGGTCATATGCTTTAATAACTTCCATGTGTATAGTGCTTTTAAACTTTTAAATCCTTTCACATCTATTTAAGCCATCTGATCCTCGCAACAACCCTGTGAGGTAGGCAGGTTGCCCCCTTTTAACAGCCGAGGAAACTGGTGTTGAGAGGTAAACTAAATTGTCGCGCATCAGTGATGAAGCCAGGGCTAACTAGCTCTCTGGACTTGGCTACTTCCATTGCACCAGGCCACCACTCATGTTTCTGAAAGGCCTTTCAACTAGTAGAGACTCTTGGGAGAAGCAAGTATATTCCTACCTGTCTGCACCTTAATGGTCCATCCACTGTTTTTTTTTTCTGAAGACACGAGAAAGGAGCCAGGGTACCAGAAAGCAGCTGTTGGACCCGGGCCTCAGAAGGACCTCAGAAGGAGCCCTGCCAGAGAAGGAAATACAGCCTTGTGTGATCAACTAACTTTTGGTGTTTGAAATTAACCTCTGAAGAAACTTTTCAAGCCCTATCTGAAAAGCACCGGTTGCCTCTTCTACCGCTGTGGCCGAGTGTCTAACCGCGACCGCAGCATCCCTGCACAGCTCATTGGCAGGGTCCTGCTGAGCACTGGCCTCCTCGCCAATGGCAATCAGCCGGTCCAATTTTTCTTCCTCCCACTTTGAAAGTTCTCGTGCCAATCTCCTGTTTTCTGCCAACTTGGCTGCAATAGTCCTGGCCACTGACCACCTTCTTCACCTTGCCCACCTGGGAGGGGGCTCGCTGGTCAAAGACCCACCCCCACCAGAAACAAAAGGAACTCTGGAGGAGGAGACTGGAGGCCGCCATGCTGAGGCCACCCCGGGAATGTTTCGGCCGGAGCTTGTGCAGGGGCTGGGCTCACCAGACACTCCCAGTCTGGTCATGGGGCTGCTCTGACAGGGAGCAGCTGCACCACTGAAAAGGTGGTGGGAGCTACTCTAGCTGGGGATTCCTTGAGAGCACCCTGCACCCAAGGATTCATCCCAGGAGTCCTCAAGGTCACTGGTTTCTCTCATCTGGTCACTGATCCTCAGTTGACAATCCTCATCTGATTCCTTAACTGTTTTCAAGATAGGCTGATGATTTGCTGCCTGAGTCCTTTTTGTTCCCAGAATGCTGGTTCCCTCTTCCCCTGGGATGGCAGAGGCCACCAAGTTCTGATCACAGTGCTGGGCCCAAGCAGCCTCCTCCATTAAGTTTCCTGTGTCAGTCACTATCTGATTTCCGAGAAGGTGATCCAACGTATCTATAAAAGGGGCAGTGTGGTGGATCACCCATACTTGTGTCGTGGGCCACATAGACCTTTAAATATAATGCCTTCAGGACTTTGAACTTGGAGCGGCACTGATGCTCAGTGCAGCAGAAGCCTTCCTGCTGCATCTGCTTAGACACAGCCTGGTAGATGTCTGCATTGTGATGTATGGTCTGGAGGCACTGAATATACTGTGCCTTGCCTAGTATGGAGAGAAGCGTCTGTGTCTCCTGTCTGGACCACCGGATGCCCGCACTGCTATTGGAAGTGGTCATAGCGGACTGCGAAGGAAGGCTAGCTGGAGGAGGCTCCTGGCAGCAAGGTGCTGATCTGAAGTTGTGGGGAGGCTCTGTGTGCTCTGGTCTATCTCCAGGAGCCAGACGATTCTTCCCTCTCAGGGCTAATTGCTGAAAAGCCAGGTCCAAGGACTGCATTTCTGGCTTCTGCCAAGGATCTGCTTTACTTTCATTGCTGTATTTGAAATATTCCTTATTCTACTTTGTTTTGCTGCCAATCCAACAACCTCTTCATTTTCTGAGTAAGCAAAAACAGCTGGAGTAACTCTGTCACCTGCATCATTGGCAACCACATCAGCCCGGCCACCCTTATAGATGGCTGCACAGGCTGTTGTGCAGCCTAGGTGAACCCCGATGGCCGCCATGAGGTGGCAGAGATGGCGGTAGCAGTAATGAGTGGCCCCTGCACCACAACAGTGCCCGGCCCTAGATTTATTAATACTATATTTTGGAGAATAGTCCTTGGAATTTCTAGTATGTGATAGATTATTTTGCACTTGCTTACTAATGATTTATTTTCTTTTCCTCTTTGTTTGTATAGATATATGAAGTGTTTAGGATTAAAAAAAATTTTTTTTGAGTAAGTGTGAAAAATGATTAGATTTTGAAGCATGGAGCAGTTGAAATAAATGCAAGTAAGATAATAACCTCTTTTCTCAAACAAATCATACTACATTGGGTCCTGACAGTACAAAGAAACAAACTATTATTGGTGGGTAGCATTAAACATACCAATTCTGTATAAAAAGCTAATCTTAAATAGTAATATTGACATTTTGGATTAAATCAGTTTCACCTCTGAACCATCAACGTTACTATTAGAACACACTGCAAAACGGGAAGCCAGGATAGCTGAGTACATGAAGATGCCTAGAAATCCTAGGCGTGTAGTAACTGCTGAAAATTCCTACTTACATATAGTGACATGACTGAACATTTACATGTAAGCAATATGAAAGACAGTTTTGCAATGACATAAAAGAATAACATTTTTATAATTAATAAAATTTAGAAAACAAAATGGAAAATTAAAAAATGTCATTATCGTATGCTAATAGAATTATAAACAAAATAATTTTTATTTGTTTTCACTTTTTAAAATATATTTTATTGTTATAACATTATGTTTAAATGGTAATTTAAGTTATAAGATTTGTGACTTACTTAATTACTCTTGCCTTAAAAAACAAATCCTGAATGTTATCCTACCACACAGTAATTATCTATGAACAAGATACGTTAGCTACAAACCAGATAGCCATCTCAAAGCACACTGGTTATAAGAAGAAAATTATTCTGATAAAGGAAAATTAAGATATCATATTTGAGGGAGAAAAACATGTAACATATCTTTCTTTTGAGTATAATTTGAAATTGTGAGCCAAATGTATTTTCTCAGTGTTGTCGTAATTTAATTGAATGCACTTTAAGTACAGTTAAATAAACACTGTTATATGTATAAGCTGTTTGAAGGGTACCTATAGAGTGGTCATGGGCAAATAATACAGAGAGGTGAATTATTATGCATATGCTTTCTAAGCATATTAAATCAACACATTGTCATAGTGAAGAATGTAGTCTTTAGATCTAAAATACATAGGTTTAACATATAGTCTCTAATACTCTCTACCTATATGGTTCAGTTCCCTCATATTTAAAAAGAGGGAAATGGACAGCTAATTTATAGCCATTTTAAGTATTAAATTTTATAAATAAACTATTAATAATGTTAACTACAATTAATGTTAAATCAGACAATCTTTTTATAACCAGGCTATTAATTGCTTAATTCTTTCTGTTTTTTCATTTGAGTTTACTTAAAGAGATCTGGGTACCATCTAAATGGAGTCCAGAATTCATGGAACATAACACAATTAAGAGCTCATTTGTCATGGAGCTCTCCAAAAATAGCATTCAGTTTTCACTGTCAAATGCAAAAATCTGAAAATTGTTTGATATATACACATGCATGTGTTCAAATTGTTTAATTAAAAAGTTTTATACTGAGTTTACCATAAAATATAAATGTATACACAAAAGATGTTCAGAACAAATATGATGCTAGATAGAATTTTAGTTTGGTAAGTCAGCTTATCAAAGGCAGAAATGTTTATATATTGTACATGGTCAAAATGTAGTGGAAAACCATGCTGACAATAAATAATTCAAATGTATAGGGAATAAAAATCAGGTTTTTTTTTTTTTTTTCAGTTAGCTTTATCCTTTTCCTCATAGAAAGTTAGCAGAGGTTCTATGGATTCCTCAAGATTTTAGAAGAAAAGTAACCATCTAGATCATCATAGAGCTTAAAAAAAAAAAAAGCTGTTGAAAAAGCAAATTAATTAAGGACTTCACAAGTCTCTGGCCCTGGGTATAAAAATGTTGAAATTTCATTCTTAAATGAGTTCAAGACCGAGAAATTTGTAAAATCCATTAACCACACCCTTCACCACATTCATTAGTTGATTTCTTGATTCTTCATTTCACAATGAGCATTATTTAAATAGTAGAACCCATACTATTAAACATATTGTATATTTTTTAATTAGAACAAACTTTACTTACTGCTTTATAATTTATAAATGCATGTTTCAATCAGTAACTTATTTTTTTAATGAACACATAAAACAGTAAAATTTGGCTTAGTTAATATTTTAAATAAAAATATAACTTTTTAATTTTACTAAACAAGGCAAATTTCAGGGATTAACAGACCATTCCACTTTCTAGTAATAAAATAAATATTTCACCTTCTTTCACCAAAACAGCAGAACAAAACAGGGCACAGAAAATGTCTGTAACTAACATAGTAGCAGAATAGTTGCTGCTTTTAAGGTCAGTGCATTGTATAACCAAGTACTGAAATTCAGGATACCTTATTGTTGGAAGAAATGGTGCTTTATCTCATCACCTGCTTTACCTCTTTTATTTTCTTGCTTGTTTCCAAAGCTCCTGCACTGCATGAACTATTGTAATGTCACCAACCAAACGTTCTTGATTTTCTTCAGACTGTTGTTTTATTGAAATATCTCCCCAAATAGGGAGAGTGATTCCTACAAAGATAATTTATGTGGACAAGTTTCTATTCATTCTGAAAAATGTAGCTGATGAAGAGTGTATGCTCAATTAGCATTTGTATTACTTAAGTAGATGGGGACTAATATCATTAATTTATATTCAGATAGTAATAATGATATGCACAGCCAGATATAACCATACATATTATATACTATATATGATGTATTGCATTTCAGTAATTCAAACATGGACTTACATTAAAACCTTTATTTTAATCTCACAGTTGATGTGATTAGATGTTGAGTGATATTTTAATTGACATACTTTTAAACAGAGGGCTCAATATAAAATAAGCATTTACTTTACAATTTATGCCATCTTTCAATTTCTAGCAGAATTTCCTTTTTCTAGATAATAAAACCTTGTTTATATTTCAAATGTGTGTTTATAAAAAATTAATAAACCTCAATTAAATAGGGTCAGCAGACCAGAAGGGGGAACTCTTATGCCCTGCAAAGATAACATAATCCAACGGGAAGAAGAAGGACTCCTCTTTTTCCTGGAAACAACCCAGCCAATGAAAAGGTATAGACTCCTTTTTTACAGTAGCCCCCCCCCCTCCCCCAACTTCCTTTTCTCCACTATAAGAGAGTTTTCCTTCCCTTGCTGTGCTGGGAAGTTGCACATGGCTCATCATGGTTGCAGACCCTGAATTGCAACTCTCTACTGATCCTGAATAAACCCATTTTTGCTAGAGAAATAACTGGCAGTCTATTTGTTTTAGGTCAACAACTTTATAGTGGCAGTAATGAAAAGGAAAATGAATGGTTTGTAAGAGCAAAGCTTGGTAGACTTGCCCTGATTGAGGGCACAAGCAGAGTGACAGATGGTTGACAGGATCACATTGTGTCTGCAAAGTCCATGTTGATGGCAATCATGGAATGTTTCATAGAAAATGGAGGAAGGAACTCTGGCCACCAATGACTTTAATTTTTGTCATTATTTTTCAGTGATAGATGAAATTCTGTGTTGTTTTTTTTTTTTTCAGAATTGTCCTGGAATGAACGATCAAAGTAAGAATTGCAGTTAATCAGGTAAATAATTAAAATTGTAATAACTATAATGATGAGATGATGATAATTACAATAATCTACTTATCCATCTATCTATGTGTGATTAGAGGAAAGAAGAGGCTTATGCCTATTCATTTAAGAAGCTGTCTTGGTTTATCTAAGAAAGGAAATATTCATTCCCTATGCAGAGAACATTGGGAAGGGAGCTTTTTATCATCACCTTTATAAAGGAGTGGATGTTTCAGAAACTGACACCCACTGGGTCATGACTTATTAGAATTATAGAGGGTTCACTTTATTAGACATCAAGTATCATTTAAAACACACTACCTTCCTCTCCCTCATTCTTCTTGCTCTTCTTGCTGCATGGATTAATAGGAATCAGGACATTTCCTTTCCAAGATGGAGTCATATGCTCTCTTTTCATTCTTCTCTCAATCAAGAACTGGTAAAGACTCTTACCCAAGTTATGAGCTGGGCAATCAAGACTAGGTAAGAACTAAGCAGAAAGGACAGAGCATTTATCTCCCTATCTACTGCCAAGGCTAAGTGAGAGAGTCAAATCCACAGCCTCATCCTAGGACCATGTGAACAGACTTGAAATTTGTTCAAAGACTCCATTATCTTGCTCTTTTGTTTCTGTAGACACAGCAGACAGTGCAAATCTCACACCTAAGATTTGCATAATATCATGAAAATATAATTTAGCCTTTGTCATAAAACATATTCTCCAATACATTTAGCTCCGTACATGTACATTTTTTGTATACTCAGAAGTCAAAGAAGAGAAGGGGTGAGCACATCACAAAAATACTAGCAGGTGTCATTACTAAGTAGTTATTATTTTATTCCCACACCATAATAAACCCTTTAGATACATTTTCTTATTTAATCCACCCAACATTTCTAAATTAGCCTCTATAGTTACCCTTATTTATTGGATAAGGTTACAGAGCCTCAACATGGTTAAGTAATTCACTAAGATCTTGACAGGTGACAAATGGCAAAGTCAAGATTTCAAACCAGTCATTCTGATTCTGGAACTTAAATTCTCACACTATATTAAACATGGGCCAATCTTTTTGGCTCAGTAACTCTGAGAAAGCAGCTGCTAAGTGAAGATAACAGAAGTTTCTCACTGTGATTCAAGAGATAACTGCTGTTCCTTCTGTAGTTTCCTTGCTGGCATGTGGAACCATGGACACCAGTGCAGATCTGAAAAAGTTTGCTTTTGATTGTGACTGTCATCTCCATGGGTGGATTGTGGCTACAGACAGTAAGGTGATAGATAACAAACATGACTAAGGGCATAGGTGTGTTTCCAGATTGGTCAGGAGGCATCACAGACAAAAAGAAGCCTTGACTAAAAGAGAAGGCTAGCAGATTGCTTCCTTACATCCCAGATAGCAGGGCCCCTCCTGTCTTAACTTTAGGTCCTGGCCACCCAGACTGGTTTCCCTGGATACCGGAGCTTCTCTGCTTAGAGAGATTGAATCATCAAGTGTGTTTGAATTTATTCAGACAAACTCAAAAAGACAAATGCTCTCTGAAAAATATGGAAGTTCCTATTTTTAAGAAAGTGAACACAAATAGTCTGATTTTTAATATATTATATATGACCAGATTTTATCTACTTTTAGTTATTTTATAGTGATATTAAATTCAATCTTAGGAAGATTGTAGTAGAAGTACCCACGTTCTAGTAACACGTTTTTTGGCTTTGAAAAAGAATATTTGAAACAGATATTGTTTAACAAATCATTTTATAATATTATTATATCAGAAATCACCTGAAAATATAAGCACAATCTATTAATTTATCTTTCTAAAGAAAGAATGCAAATATGGAACTCAAGGAGTGTTACAATTGTTATTTTCAGAGTATCAAAACAGAAATCATGTATTTTCATTTTTTCTATTATTCATGGAACATAGAACACTGTCTTGCATATAAATTTTTCAGTATTCTTCAAGATAAATTTTCTTTCTCCTACTTCTGAGCAGGCAATGTAAAGAGTGAATCAATTATCATTTTTACCATTCTAACTTAAATACTTACTCAGTAATTCTACAATCTTTTATTTGGTTAAATTGGCCCTTATATAAAAGTACTTTCAATTTTGGAAAGAGAAAGATAGTTGACTAAGACTGCACTAAGCTGAGAATTCCTAGTCAAGACAGGCTAAAAGGGGAGAAATAATAAAGGAAGTCTAAGGGTCAGAAAAATGACTGTGGTCATAAATCTGGACCCTAAGGCAAGAGATTGACACCCCAAAGCAGTGACCAAAATGTCATGGGAAGCATAAGCTTGACCTGGTTTGCTGCAATGACTTCTTAGGGAATCTAATCTGTTGAACCGGAACAGGGTGGGGGGAGGCAGGAGAGTAGTATCAACAGTAGCTTCTAGGAAAAGACAAAATTTGGGTGTTATCTTTTGTTAGGAGCATTTCAACAGACCACAACTTGATGGAAACAGAGCTAAATAGAGCAGTTCATGTTATTATGATTCCAGGCACTAGATTGGTTCAGGAAGGGTTTGATTCTCAGTGAGGAAAATGGAAAACAATTTTGAAACTTGTGAGAATTGATGTTAGGATAGTGCAGCTGGATGGATACCTAAGGACTCCTAACTCCTAACTCAGGCATGCCAAATACAGGGTGTCTGTGATCCTCCTCCTGTGGGTGGACCTGAAAAATGTCACATAAGCTAGTTGACCATCTGGGGTATAACGTGGAGGTGTTTCAAAAGTTAAATGATCCCCACTGTATGAAATGACATGTCAACCTCACACAGAGAATGCATCTGTTACTTGGGAACAGAAAGCATGTGTCCAGTATTAGAAAAAAAAAAAAAGGTCCTAGGAAACCACATCACATATCTCAATACCTTGTGCTTTGCCTATACATTTTATTATATGTATATTTGTACTTATGAGTAAAGCTGGATACTCTAAAAAGATGTCTAATTTCTGAGATTCTGATTTGACAATTTGATGTTTCCTGCCAGTTCAATATAACATACTGCAACCAGCTGAAATAAGAGCTTGTAAGTCACTTCCACAATGAATCATGAACAGCTTTTTCATTTCCTTATAATCACTTCATGGCTTATTTTCACCTTTGTCTCCAATTTCATTGCTGGGGCAGATATATTCCCTATGTTCTATTTCTGTCATGATAGGAATGATGTATTATATTAAATTTTACACATTATATTACCAAGAAATTATGATTTAAAAATAGGTTATGTACTATGAAAATTGCAGTCACTTGCTTCTATTCTTTGAAAATAAATAGCGTGTATGTCTAATAACAAAATATCTAACAATGTCTAGAAAATCCAAGATAGACGGTTTCCTACCTTCCATTTCATCATTTTCATGTTCACCCACTCCCTGTTCTGTGTTCTTGTGGTGTACTGGCCATGTTACAATTCTTATGGTCATGTTCTCTCCATCCACAGGGTTGTTGTACATGTAGAATAGACTTATCCATCTGGAATGTCTCTCACCTCTTACCCTGCTTCATTTCTTAGACTTCAGTTCAAGCACTGTTTCATACAGAAAATCTTCTTGAACCACCCATGTTAGTTTTGAACATAATTTATTCCTGTTATGTACTCTCACAGAATCCGATGACCTGATTTCATAACCCATACTGCAGTTTTATTTGCTAACTAGTTTATTCAACATTTATTGAGTATTTTCTACCACATACTGTGCTAAGCAATAGGGGTAAACCAGTGAACAAATTAAACACAATAATTTTATGTGTATTTTCATGATTATTTGATTAGTTATTGACTTTCTCACCATATTGTTTCTTAAGAGTAATTGGAACTTTATTTAAGAGCAAAAGATTGGATCATGTTCAGTTACCCTTGTTCTTCTGCACTAAGTTCATATGTTTAACAAATTAATGTATTAATTTCATTAAATCTAATTATATATAATGGAAATTCTCAACTAGCCAACTTAATTATCTCTTTGTTTAATTTTAATAAAACTATCAGACTTTAAAATTTTTCTTTTGGACAACTGGAAGGTGACCATCTACCTTAGTATTTCTCAAATTTATTTGAACAAAATAGTTAGCTGAGGCAGGGAGATCACAAGAAAATCATTCTTCCTCCTTCTCAGACTGCAAAAACTATGACTAAAAGAAAATAAAATTCAATCTAAAGGATGTAGGATAAAATAATAATAATTAGAGGAGAAATCAGTGAAATTAAAAACAAGAAATCAATTTAAAAATCATAGAAAATAAAGATGGCTCTGTAAAAAGAGCAATAAAATCATAAGCCTCTATCCTGGGTACCCAAGACAAGAGAAGACATAACTACTAATATAAGAAATGAAAGGGGTCTATCAATACAGATCACATGGACAAAAAATAGTAAAGGAATATTATGAACAACACTATGCTCACAAGTTTGAGATGGAACAATTTCTTCAAAGACACAATCTACTAAAACTTACAGAAGAAGAAATAGACAATCTAAATAGAACTATATATATTAAAGAAGTTGTACTAATAATTGATAACATTACAAAAAAGAAAGCACCAGTCTTGGATGAGTTCACAGGTGAACTCTAACCAAACACTTAAATAAGTAATTATACTAATTTCCAACAATATCATCCAGAAGATAAAAGTAGAAGGAATACTTACTAACCCATTCTTTGAGATCAGCATTACCCTAATACCAAAACCAAAGACAGTACATGCAAAGAAAGCTAAAGACCAATACATTTCATAAACACAAATGCAAAACTCCTCAGCAATATAGCAGAAAATTAAACCTGCAATATATAGAAAGAATTATACACTATAATTATGTGGGATTTATTTCAGGTGTTCAAGCAGGTTCAATTTCTGAAAATCAATTAATGTAATCCATCACATCAACAAGAATAGACAACTAAATCAATGGCCCAGAATAGAGAGCCCAGAAATAGATCCACAGAAATATTTTCAACTGATCTTTGACAAATGAGCAAAGGCAAATTCAATGAAGAAAGGATACATTTTTCAATAAATGCTGTTTGACATCCACAGGCAAAAATGTAAATCTAAAAATAGACCTTCAGAAAAAATATGAAATGGATCAAAATACATATACTAAAGTCTAACACATTGACAACAACAAATTCTGGTGAGGATGTAACAGAAATTATCATTAATTGCTGGAGGGATTGTAAAATGGTTCTTTGGAAGTCAGTTTGGCGATTTCTCACAAAACTAAACATGATTTTATAATATGATCCAGCAATCACACTCCTTGGTATTTACCCAAATAAGTTGAAAATTTACCTCCACATAACAATCTGCACAAAGATGTGTATAGCCCTTTTATTCATAATTACCAAAACTTGGAAGAAGCCAGGATATCATTCAGTATGCCAATTGATAAATATACTGCTGTGTATTCATAAAGAAATATTATTCAGCACTAAAATGTATCTGTCAAGACATGAAAAGACATGGAGAGACCTTAAAAGCATATCACTGAGTAAAAGAAGCCAATCTGAAAAGGCTGCATACTGTACAACTCCAGCCATAGCTGGAAAAGATAAAACTATGGAAACAGTAAAAATATAGGGGCTGCCAGGAGTTTGTGGGGGAGAAGGGATAAAGGTAGGGCTCAGGGAATTTTTAGGGCATTTAAACCATTGTGCATAAAACTATAATGGTGGACATATGTTGTCATATGTTTGTTAAAACCCAAATATCATACAACACGAGAAGTAAACGCTAGTGTAAACTATGAAGTTTGGTGGTAATTATGTATCAATGTTGGCCCATCAAATGTAAAAAGTGTACCTATCTCATGTGGGATGTTGACAGTAGGAAAGCCTATGATTGTGCGGGGGAAGGTGACATATGTGAACTCAATTTTGCTATAAATCTAAAACTGCTCTAAATAATAAATTCTATTTTAAAAAATTGACTGATATATTTTAACTGGAACAATAAAAAATTTAATGCACTTAGGTTAGAAATGAGTAGTGTGAATTACCTGTATTTAAACTATAATACACACATGCTTTAACAGCCACATATTAGATAATTTTAAAGACAAAACATTACTGATACAAACATGAATTACAATACAATAATTTTTACCATAAAGACTTCAGCAATCTAAAGTTATACTAATAAGGCAAAAGTCAATAATATTTGCATGCCAAAAATTAAAAAAAAATAATAATAACCAGCGCAAAACACCAGTGGCAGAGATGTTAACAAAGCAAGACTCCTACAGTTATTGGAGTTTTCAAGTATCTTTATGTATAAATAACTAGCAAAGCTTTGCAATGTTGTCAAGCATTGAGCAGCCTTCCACACCTTAGGATGTATCAAAGTATAGACTTAAATTAACCCTAAACTTCTATGAGTATCAAATTTTAGTGATTTGGCATAATGTGCTTATTATACAACTAATAAATAGCAGTTTGTCATTTATGGAAGTGAATATCATTATTTGTAATCTGTACATTCCCTTGTGAGAAGCAACAGGAAAAGCTAACTTTGTTTTTTTTAACATAAATCACTGGAGTACACTTAGTGGTAAAATTATAGATAGACTATTCTGACTCACTTATTCAGTCTAACCAAATCTTACTAAACAATTAGATTCTGGAATTAGGAATTATGATACTTTACATAGTAATCCATTAAACAAGCCAGTTAAAACAAGGAGTAGCATGGTAGTGGTGTTTTGAACATACATGCAGTCGGTTTTGCTCATTTTTTAAGTTCCAAAGTTTAGCTCTTGTCTCTTCCTTATAGTAGTCATGTCTCAGTGATTCTCAGAAATGTAAACAGGCACAACAGGAAGAGATTTATGTGAACATCCTTCTTTCATGCAGCTCAGCCCTGTCCTGGTTGGTTCCCCAAAATAAATCTCATCAGTTTCAAAATGCTGCCAATATATACAACGTTACATAAGTTTGACTCCATCCTCCTTACCCAATTCTCAGTTTCCTATCTCAAAATTAACTTATTTATTTATTTACATCTTTATTGGAGTATAATTGCTTTACAATGGTGGGTTAATTTCTGCTTTATAACAAAGTGAATCAGATATACATATACATATGTTCCCATATCTCTTCCCTCTTGTGTCTCCCTAACTTCCACCCTCCTTAGCCCACCCCTCTAGGTGGTCACAAAGCACCGAGGTCATCTCCCTGTTCTATGTGGCTGCTTCCCACTAGCTATCTATTTTACGTTTGGTAGTGTATATATGTCCATGCCTTTCTCTCACTTTGTCACAGCTTATCCTTCCCCCTCCCCATATCCTCAAGTCCATTCTCTAGTAGGTGTGTCTTTATTCCTGTCTTACCCCTAGGTTCTTCATGACATTTTTGTTTTCTTAGATTCCATATATATGTGTTAGCATATGGTATTTGTCTTTCTCTTTCTGACTTACTTCACTCTGTATGACAGACTCTAGGTCCATCAATACAAATAACTCTATTTCGTTTCTTTCTATGGCTGAGTAATATTCCATTGTATATATGTGCCACATTTTCTTTATCAATTCATCTGATGATGGATACTTAGGTTGCTTCCATCTCCTGGCTATTGTAAATAGAGCTGCAATGAATATTTTGGTACATGACCCTTTTTGAATTATGGTTTTCTCAGGGTATATGCCCAGTAGTGGAATTGCTGGGTCATATGGTAGCTCTATTTTTAGTTTTTTAAGGAACCTCCATACTGTTCACAATAGTGGCTGTACCAATTCACATTCCCACCAGCAGTGCAAGAGGGTTCCCTTTTCTAAACACTCTCTCCAGCATTTATTGTTTCTAGATTTTGTGATGATGGCCATTCTGACCGGTGTCAGATGATATCCTATTGTAGTTTTGATTTTTATTTCTCTAATGATTAATGATGTTAAGCATTCTTTCATGTGTTTGTTGGCAAACTGTATATCTTCTTCAGAGAAATGTCTGTTTAGGTCTTCTGCCCATTTTGGGATTGGGTTGTTTCTTTTTTTCTTATTGAGCTGCATGAGCTGCTTGTAAATTTTGGAGATTAATCCCTTGTCAGTTGCTTCATTTGCAAATATTTTCTCCCATTCTTAAAGTTGTCTTTTGGTCTTGTTTATGGTTTCCTTTGCTGTGCAAAAACTTTGAAGTTTCATTAGGTCCCATTTGTTTATTTTTGTTTTTATTTCCCTTACTCTAGGAGGTCAAACTCTAGTGGGTCAGAAAGGATCTTGCTGTGATTTATGTCATAGAGTGTTCTACCTATGTTTTCCACTAAGAGTTTGATAGTTTCTGGCCTTACATTTAGGTCTTTAATCTGTTTTGAGCTTATTTTTGTGTATGGTGTTAGGGAGTATTCTAATCTCATACTTTTACATGTAACTGTCCAGATTTCCAAGCACCACTTATTGAAGAGGCTGTCCTTTCTCCACTGTACATTCCTGCCTCCTTTATCAAAGATAAGGTGACCATATATGCATGGGTTTATCTCTGGGCTTTCTATCCTGTTCCATTGATCTATATTTCTGTTTTTGTGCCAGTACCATACTGTCTTTATTACTGTAGCTTCGTAGTATAGTCTGAACTCAGGGAGCCTGATTCCTCCAGCTCCGTTTCTCGTTCTCAAGATTGTTTTGGCTATTCGGGGTATTTGTGTCTCCATACAAATTGTGAATTTTTTTCTTCTAGTTCTGTGAAAAATGCCAGTGGTATTTTATAGGGATTGCATTGAATCTGTAGATTTCTTAGGGTACTAGAGTCATTTTCACAATGTTGATACTTCCAATTCAAGAACATGGTATATCTCTCCATCTATTTTTATCATCTTTAATTTCTTTCATCAGTGTCTTATAATTTTCTGCTTACAGGTCTTTTGTCTCCTTAGGTAGGTTTATTCCTAGATATTTTATTCTTTTTATTGCAATGGTAAGTGGGAGTGTTTTTTTAATTTCACTTTCAGATTTTTCATCATTAATGTATAGGAATGCCAGAGATTTCTGTGTGTTAATTTTGTACCCTGCTACTTTAAGAAATTAATTGATTAGCTCTCATAGTTTTCTGGTAGCACCTTTAGGATTCTCTATGTATAGTATCATGTCATCTGCAGCTTTACTTCTTTTCTGATTTGGATTCCTTTTATTTCCTTTTCTTCTCTTATTTGTGGGTAAAACTTCCAAAACTATGTTGAATAAGAGTGGTGAGAGTGGCCAACCTTGTCTTGTTCCTGATCTTAGTGGAAATGGTTTCAGTGTTTCACCATTGAGGACGATGTTGACTGTGGGTTTGTCATATATGGCCTTTTTTATGTTGAGGAAAATTCCCTCTGTGTGTACTTTCTGCAGGCTTTTTATCATAAATGGGTGTTGAATTTTGTCAAAAGCTTTCTATGCTTCTATTGAGATGATCATATGGGTTTTTCTCCTTCAATTTGTTAATATGGTGTATCACGTTGATTGATTTGCATATATTGAAGAATCCTTGCATTCCTGAATAAACCATACTTGTTCATGGTGTATGATCCTTTTAATATGCTGTTGGATTCTGTTTGCTAGTATTTTGTTGAGGATTTTTGCATCTATGTTCATCAGTGATATTGGCCTGTAGTTTTCTTTCTTTGTGACATCCTTGTCTGGTTTTGGTATCAAGGTGATGGTGGCCTCATAGAATGAGTTTGGGAGTGTTCCTCTCTCTGCTAAATTTTGGAAGAATTTGAGAAGGATAGGTGTTAGCTCTTCTCTAAATGTTTGACAGAATTCATCTGTGAAGCCATCTAGTCCTGTTCTTTTGTTTGTTGGACGATTTTTAATCACAGTTTCAATTTCAGTGCTTGTGATTGGTCTGTTCATATTTTCTATTTCTTCCTGATTCAGTCTTGGCAGGTTGTGTATTTCTAAGAATTTGTCCATTTCTTCCAGGTTGTCCATTTTATTGGCATAGAGTTGCTTGTAGTAATCTCTCATGATCTTTTGTATTTCTACAGTGTCAGTTATTACTTCTCCTTTCTCATTTCTAATTCTATTGATTTGAGTCTTCTCCCTTTTTTTCTTGATGAGTCTGCCTAATGGTTTGTCAATTTTGTTTATCTTCTCAGAAAACCAGCTTTTAGTTTTATTGATCTTTGCTATCATTTCCTTCATTTCTTTTTCATTTATTTCTGATCTTTATGATTTCTTTCCTTCTGCTCACTTTTTATTCTTCATTTTCTAATTGTTTTAGGTGAAAGGTTAGGTTGTTTATTTGAGATGTTTCCTGTTTCTTAAGGTAGGATTGTATTGCTATAAACTTCCCTCTTAGAACTGCGTTTTCTGCATCCCATAGGTTTGGGGTCGTCATGTCTTCATTGTCATTTGTTTCTAGGTATTTTTTGAGTTCCTCTTTGATTTCTTCAGTTATCACTTCATTATTAAGTGGTGTATTGTTTAGCCTCCACATGTTTGTATTTTTTACAGATCTTTTCCTGTAATTGATATCTAGTCTCATGGTGTTGTGGTCAGAAAAGATACTTGATACAATTTCAATTTTCTTAAATTTACCAAGGCTTGATTTTTGACCCAAGATATGATCTATCCTGGAGAATGTTCCATGAGCACTTGAGAAAAATGTGTATTCTGTTGTTTTCGATGGAATGTCCTATAAATATCAATTAAGTCCATCTTGTTTAAGGTATCATTTAAAGCTTGTATTTCCTTATTTATTTTCATTTTGAATGGTCTTTCCATTGGTGAAAGTGGGGTGTTAAAGTCCCCTACTATGAATGTGTTACTGTCGATTTCCCCTTTTATGGTTGTTACTATTTGCCTTATGTATTGAGGTGCTCCTATGTTGGTTGCATAAATATTTACAACTGTTATATCTTCTTCTTGAATCGATCCCTTGATCATTATGTAGTGTCCTTCTTTGTCTCTTTTAATAGTGTTTATTTTAAAGTCTATTTTATCTGATATGAGAATTGCTACTCCAGCTTTCTTTTGGTTTCCATTTGCATGGAATATCTTTTTCCATCCCCTTACTTTCAGTATGTGTCTCTAGGTCTGAAGTGGATCTCTTGTAGACAGCATATATATGAGTCTTTTTTATGTATCCATTCAGCCAGTCTGTGACTTTTGGTGGGAACATTTAATCCATTTACATTTAAGGTAATTATCAACATACATGTTTCTATTCCCATTTTCTTAATTGTTTTGGGTTTTTTATTGTATATCTTTTCCTTGTCTTGTGTTTCTTGCCTAGAGAAGTTCCTTTATCATTTGTTTTAAAGCTGGTTTGGTGGTGCTGAACTCTCTCAGATTTTGCTTGTCTGTAAAGGTTTTAATTTCTCCATCAAATCTGAATGAGATCCTTGCTGGGTAGAGCAATCTTGGTTGTAGGTTTTTCTCCTTCATCACTTTAAATATGTCCTGCCAGTCCCTTCTTTCTTGCAGAGTTTCTGCTGAGAGTTCAGTTGTTAACCTTATGGGGATTCCCTTGTGTGTTATTTGTTGTTTTTCCCTTGCTGCTTTTAATATGTTTTCTTTGTATTTAATTTTTGACAGTTTGATTAATATGTGCCTTGGCATGTTTCTCCTTGGATTTACCCTGTATGGGACTCTCTGTGTTTCCTGACTTGATTAACTATTTCCTGTCCCATATTAGGGAAATTTTCAACTATAATCTCTTCAAATATTTTATGTCTTTTTCTTTTTCTCTTCTTCTTCTGGGACCCTTATAATTTGAATGTTGGTGCATTTAATGTTGTCCCAGAGGTCTCTGAGACTGTCTTCTGTTCTTTTCATTCTTTTTCTTTATTCTGCTCTGCAGTAGTTATTTCCACTATTTTATCTTCCAGGTCACTTATCCATTCCTCTGCCTCAGTTATTCTGCTATTGATCCCTTGTAGAGTATTTTTAATTTCATTTATTGTGTTGTTCATTGTTGCCTGTTTCATCTTTAGTTCTTCTAGGTCCTTGTTAACCATTTATTGCATTTTCTCTATTTTATTTTCAAGATTTTGGATCATCTTTACTACCATTATTATGAATTCTTTTTCAGGGAGACTGCCTATTTCCTCTTCATTTCTTAGGTCTGGTGGGCTTTTATCTTGCTCCTTCATCTGCTGTGAGTTTTTCTGTCTTCTCATTTTGCTTATCTTACTGTGTTTGTGGTCTTCTTTTTGCAGGCTGCAGGTTCGTAGTTCCTGTTGTTTTTGGTGTCTGTCCCCAGTGGCTTAAGTTGGTTCAGCTGGTTGTGTAGGCTTCCTGGTGGAGGGGACTAGTGCCTGTGTTCTGGTGGATGAGGCTGGATCTTGTCTTTCTGGTGGGCAGGTCCATGTCTGGTGGTACATTTTGGGGTGTCTGTGGCCTTATTATATTAGGCAGCCTCTCTGCTAATGGGTGGGGTTGTGCTCCTGTCTTGCTAGTTGTTTGGCATAGGGTGTCCAGCACTGTAGCTTGCTGGTCGTTGAGTGAAGTTGGGTCTTGGTGTTGAGATGGAGATCTCTGGGAGATTTTCACCATTTGATATTATGTGCAGCTGGTAGACCTCTTGTGGACCAGTGTCCTGAAGTTGGCTCTCCCACCTCAGAGGCACAGCGCTGACTCCTGGCTGCAGCACCAAGAGACTTTCATCCGCATGGCTCAGAATAAAAAGGAAAAACAGTAGAAAGAAAGAAAGAAAGAAAGAAAGAAAGAAAGAAAGAGGATAAAATAATATAATATAAAGTAAGGTAAAATAAAATAAAGTTATTAAAATAAAAAGTAATTATTAAGAAAAAAAATTTTAAGTAAAAAACAACAAAAACAAACAAGCAAAAAAACCCAGACGGACAGAACTGTATGACAAATGTTGAAAGTAAAACTATAGAGACAAAATCTCCCACAGAAGCATACACATACTCACTCACAACAACAGGAAAATGGGGGCTTCCCTGGTGGCACAGTGGTTGAGAGTTCACCTGCTGATGCAGGGGACATGGGTTCGGGCCCCGGTCTGGGAAGATCTCACATACTGCAGAGCGGCTAGGCTCATGAGCCATGGCCTGTGCTCTGCAATTGGAGAGGCCACAACAGTAAGAGGCCTGCGTACCGCAAAAAAAAAAGAGGAAAAGGGGAAAAAAATAATAAATCTTGCTCTCAAAGTCCACCTCCTCAATTTGGGATGATTCGTTTTCTATTCATGTATTCCACAGATGCAGGGTACATCAAGTTAATTGTGGAGCTTTATTCTGCTGCTCCTGAGGCTGCTGGGAGATGTTTCCCTTTCTCTTCTTTGTTAGCACAGCTCTGGGGGTTCAGCTTTGGATTTGGCCCCACCTCTGTGTGTAAGTCGCCGGAGGGCTTTTCTTCTTCGCTCAGACAGGACGGGCTTAAAGGAGCAGTTGATTCGGGGTCTCTGGCTCACTCAGGCCGTGGGAGGGAGGGGGATGGATGCAGGGAGAGCCTGCGGTGGCAGAGGCTGGCGGAATGTTGCACCAGCCTGAGGCGCGCTGTGCGTTCTCCTGGGGAAGTTGTCCCTGGATCCCGGCACCCTGGCAGTGGCGGGCTGCACAGGGTCCCCGGTAGGGAGGTGTGGATAGTGACCTGTGCTCGCACACAGGCTTCTTGGTGGCGGCAGCATCAGCCTTAGCGTCTCATGCCTTTCTCTGGGGTCTGCGCTGTTAGCCGCGGCTCACACCTGTATCTGGAGTTGCTTTAAACAGCGCTCTTAATCCCCTCTCCTCACGCACCAGGAAACAAAGAGGGAAGAACTATTCTCTTGCCTCTTTGGCAGGTCCAGACTTCTCCCTGACTCCCTACTGGCTAGCCGTCGTGCACTAACACCCTGCAGGCTGTGATCACGCTGCCAGTCCTCTCCCTGGGATCAGGCCGAAGGCCAAGCCTCAGCTCTCAGCCCTGCCCGCCCCGGCGGGTGAGCAGACAAGCCTCTCGGGCTGGTGAGTGCTGGTCGGCACTGATCCTCTGTGCGGGAATCTCTCCGCTTTGCCCTCCACACCCTAGTGGCTGTGCTCTCCCCCCGGGCTCCGAAGCTTCCCCCTCTCTGCCACTTGCAGTCTCCACCCACGAAGGGGCTTCTTGTTTGTGGAAACTTTTCCTCCTTCACGACTCCCTCCCACTGGTGCAGGTCCTGTCCCTATTCTTTTTCCTCTGTTTCTTCTTTTTTTCTTTTGCCCTACCCAGGTTAGTGGGGAATTTCTTGCCTTTTGGGAGGTCTGAGGTCTTCTGCCAGCATTCAGTAGGTGTTCTGTAGCAGTTGTTCCATGTGTAGATGTATTTCCTGATGTATCTGTGGGGAGGAAGGTGATCTCCGCATCTTACTCTTCCGCCATCTTCCCCCTCTCTCCCCAAAATTAACTTATTTTTAACTTTACTTTAAAAATGTTTACAAACCCTTATTTTTAGTTCTGCTTATTTTATTTTTGTTACAATTCCTTGTACGAAATTCATTACAAATATTAATAGATTCATATGGACTTGCATTAGTCCCCAGCACCAATCTCCAGCAAATTGTTCAAATTATCAAGTTTTAGTTTTTTCATCTGTAAATTGGGCCTAATAAGGATTGTTGTGTTGATTAAATGGGGCTATATATGGAAAACATCAATCACAATATCTGACACATATGTTCTCCATGTGCTGGGAATGTTCACAACTTCTGCTATTTGAGTATTGTGGCACACTTATAGCTCACATATGGCTGTACAAACTGAAGTAACCCAGTATATTTTCTAAATAAATATGTGCACCCAGTACCTCCACAAGAAATATGTGTATAATATTTCTAGAATGTGGAATAACCATATGTATTTTGGAAAAACCAAACCAAACCTGGTATACAAATCTGAAGCACATGACTTTTCATACACATGACATAGAAAATAGCAACTCAAAGCAAATTTACAAATTAAAACATTGACTTTATATAAAGAGATAGCAAAACGTTCGATATTATACAATTAGACAAATTACAAAATATTTGATATATTACAGTATGGTGCTTCTTTTATTCACATGGAAGTGTTTTTAAAACTCCACAAGTTCCATTTCCCTAAATAAATATATGCAATATATTTTTAATCACAAAATATATGACTGATAAATGAGAAAGTGTTATTTTTGTAGCCTTGAAGATTAATCAGTTGTTTATCAATTAGGATATAAAGAGTAATTCAAGAGAAGAAGGTCAAGATGGTGGATTAGGAGGACATGGAGTTCATCTCTCCTCACAAATCCATCAATAATACATCTATGAATGGGACAATTCTTACAGAACACCAGCAGAATACTAATAGAGGACCTTGGACACCTTGGACAAGAAATATCCCCATGTAACTGGGTAGAATGAAAGAAAGAAGGGAAAAAGAAGAGGAAAGGGAGCAGGCTGGGACCAGTGCCCCTGGAGTGGGGAGATGAAGGAGAGGAGAAGTTCTTGCATCTGGGAGAGCCCCCTCACCAGCAGGGAGATCAGTTGGGACAGAAAGGGAGCTTCAGGGGCTATTGGAGGAGAGTGCAGCAATTGGTCTGTGGCAAGCAGGACAGAGTGAGACCTACACAGATGGTTCATTACACTGACCTGGACACCCCAGCCTGACACATGTGTGCACCAGTATGGACAGGGACTGGGTACTGGAAAGTGGAGTTTGGAGAGCAAATCTGTGAAGACAATGGCCTTTGGCTACGAGGAGATAGCCTGAGGGGATGGGAGTAAGGAAATCCATAGAAGCAAAGTGCCATTGGTAAGTGACATGTAAGGGGTGGGACCACCATTGCAGCCTCTCTCCTCACCCTCTGGTCCCTGCCTCCCCAGGCACTACAAAGGGACCCCATCAGGGAAGACTTTCTCATGCCTGTGGCTGCTGGCTCCCCTACATGCCCATCACTGCTGGGGGTCCCACAACGATGGCCACTGCATGCCTCTGCATGCTTTCTTCACCAGGTTGGACTCGTGCTCCAGGGCAGCCTTGGGGGAAGACCCCTGTTGGTGACCCCCCCCACACACAGAGATGGGGCTGAAACCACAGCTGAGTCCCAGAGGCCATGCAACTAAGGAAGAAAAGCTGAAATCTCTCCTCACAGCTGTGCAAACTGCAAATTGACACCCCCTTGACTGGCTTTGTAAACTTAGCACATATAGAACATCTGAACAGACAACAAGTTCTCACACAGCTGAGACAGGCCTAGATTTAGCATTTGTAGACTATGTGGGCACATACACATGGGGAATGGGCCAGTCCAGAGTCTGAGATTCCCCCATAGCACCCACAGTGTGTTCAGATCCATGATTACTGTAATCTTGGGACTTGACTTCAGTGTATCTATTCTGGTGGCCTGGTGAAACAACATCTAAAAGACAACAGGGCCAATTGCCAGCATACCCACAGTTAAGGTAGGGCCAAGAGCAGTGCCAACAACAGTGTAATCTGAGAGCTCAATGGGTGAAAGGTGACACAACAGAGAACACCCACAGTTGAACAGCTCTAGAAGAGGAATACTCAGTGGCTTCCCTCTCAGTGGGAGTGCTCCAATCCCTTGAACTGCAAATCAGAAACACAGCTAAGAAACAGATCTGGGAACCTCTACTCCAACAACTAGGGAGCAGACCCCACCTCTGACAGAGCAGTGACAAACACAAAGGAGAGGCCCTGCTCAATACCCAGTGCAGGCTCTGGTCACCACAACAAAAATTATTAAACCCATGCAGACTACACAGGGATGTTCCCACATAATAGAGCACTCCAAGACAGTCTGAGGGTCAGGCATCAGGAGGAAAATCCCCCAGAGCATTTAGCCTTGAAGGCCAGCAGGGTTTGAGTGCAGGAGCTCCACAGGGCTGGGGGAAATGGAGACTACACTCTTGGAGGGCACACACAAGATCTCACTTGCATGGGACCCAGCAGAAAGCAGTGCCTCCAAGGGAACCTGGGCTACATCTACCTAGGGGTCTTAGAGGGATGCCTGGGGAGTCAAAGGTCAATTGTCAGTCACAGTGAGGGCAAGGACACAGGTAGCAGATGCCCCAGGGAATATTGATTGAACTGAGATCAGCCAGAGGTGCACATTTTAGCACCAAGACTCAGACTCATGGAACAAGCTGCAGTCCCCAGAGCTGGAAAGACTCAGAGCAAACAACCACCAAGATGAGAACACAACCCCACCCATCAGAAGACAGGCTACTGAAAGTTGTACTGAGCTCACAACCACCACAAAACACACTCCATGACAGGACCATGACAATCAGAGGGACAGGTCCAGCTCCACCCACCAGAAGGCAGGCACCAGGACGTCCCACCAGAAAGCCTCCACAAACACCAAACCAAACTCACCCACCAAGGGGCAGACACCAGAAGCAAGAGGAACTATGATCCTGCAGCCTGTGGAAAGGAGGTTACAAACACAGAAAGTTAGACAAATTGAGATGACAGAGAAATATGTTGCAAAGCAAGGAACAAGATAAAAACCCACAGGAACAACTAAGTGAAGAAGAGATAGGCAATCTATCTGAAAAAGAACTCAGAGTAATGATAGTAAAGATGATCTAAAATCTCGGAAAATGCATGGAGGCACAGATCTAAAAGATACAAGAAATGTTTAACAAGGAGCTAGAAGATTTAAAGAACAAACAGAGATGAAAAATACAATAACTGAAATGAAATACTCTAAAAGGAATCAATAGCAGAATAACTGAGGCAGAAAAATGAATAAGTGAGCTGGAAGACACAGTGGTGGAAATCACTGTCGCAGAACAGAATAAAGAAAAAAGAATGAAAAGAAATGAGGACAGTCTTGGAGACCTCTGGGACAATATTATGTGCACCAACATTCATATTATTGTGGTCCCAGAAAGAGAAGAGAAAGAGAAAGAGCCTGTAAAAATATTTGAAGATATTATAGCCCAAAACTTCCCTAATGTGAGAAAGGAAACATTCACTCAAGTCCAGGAAGCACAGAGAATCCCATATAAGATGAATCCAAGGAGGAACACACTGAGACACATATTAATCAAACTGACAAAAATAAAGACAAAAAATAAATTAATTAAAAGTAACAAGGGAAGGGCAACAAATAATATACAAGGGAATCCAGATAAGGTTCAGCTGATTTTTTAGCAGAAACTCTGCAGGCCAAAATAGAGTGGCACAATACATTTCAAGTGATGAAAGGGAAAAACCTACAACCAAGGATACTTTACCTAACAAAGCTCTCATTCAGATTCGACAGAGAAATCAAAAGCTTTACAGACAAGCAAAAGCTAAGAGAATTCATCACCACCAAACCAGCTCTACAACAAATACTGAATGAATTTCTCTAGGTGGGAAACAGAAGAAAAGAGACCAAAAGAGGAAGGGAAGATAAAAGACCTCCAAAAAAAAAACCCAAAACAATTAAGAAAATGGCAATAGGTACACACATATTGAAAATTACCTTAAAGGTAAATGGATGAAATACTCTAACCAAAAGACATAGATTAGCTGAATGGATACAAAGACAAGACCCATATATATGCTGTCTAGAAGAGACCTACTTTAGACCTAGGGACACCTACAGACTGAAAGTGAGGGGATGGAACGAGATATTCCATGCAAATGGAAATCAAAAGAAAGCTGGAGTAGCAATACTCATATCAGACAAAATAGACTTTAAAATAAAGACTGTAACAAGAGACAAGGAAGGACACTACATAATGATCAAGCAATCAATCTAAGAAGAAGATATAAAAATTGTAAATATATATGCAGCCAAGGTAGGAGCACCTCAATATATAAGGTAAATGTTAACAGCTGTAAAAGGGGAAATCAAAAATAACATGATAATAGTGAGAGCTTTAACACCCCATCAACTGACAGATCATTGAGACAGAAAATTAATAAGGAAACACAAACCTTAAAAGACACATTAGACCATATAGACTTAGTTGAGATCTATAGGCCATTCCATTCCAAAGAAGCATAATATACTTTTTTCTCAACTGCACATGGAATATTCTCCAAGATAGATCACATCTTGGGTCACAGGTAAAGGCTTCATAAATTTAACACAATTGAAATTATACTGAGCACTTTTTCAACCACAATGCTATGAGATTAGAAATCAATTACAGGAAAAAGAAAACTTTAAAAAACACAAACATATGGAGACTAAACAATATGTTACTGAACAACGAGTGGATCACTGAACAAATCAAAGAGGAAATCAAAAAATACCTAGAAGCAAACAAGAATGAAAACACAGTGATCCAAAACCTATGGGATGCAAGAAAAGAGTTCTAAGAGGGAAGTTTATAGCAATGCATTCTTACCTCAGGAAACAATAAAAATCTCAAATAAACAACCTAGCCTTACACATAAAGCAACTAGAGAAAGAACAAACAAAAGCTAAAGTTAGTAGAAGGAAAGAAACCATAAGGGTCAGAGTGGAAACAAATAAAATAGAAAGGAAAAAATAATAGCAAAGATCAATGAAACTAAAATCTTGTTCTTTGGGAAGATAAACAAAATCAATAAAACTTTAGCCAGACTCATCAAAAAAATATATATATATATAAAACTCAAATTAATAAAATTTAGGAATGAAAAAAGAAGTTGCAGCTGACACCACAGAAATACAAAGGATCATAAGAGACTACTACAAGCAAATCTATTCCAATAAAATGGACAACCTAGAAGAAATGGAAGAATACTTTGAAAGGCACAATATTCTAAGGCTGAAGCAGGAAGACATAGAAAATATGAACACACCAACCACAAGTACTGAAATTGAAATTGTGATTAAAAATCTTCCAACAAACAAAAGTCAAGAACCAGAGTTCACAGGTGAATTCTATCAAACATTTATAGAAGAATTAACACCAATCCTTCTCAATCTATTCCAAAATATTGCAGAGGAAGGAACTCTCTCAAGCTCATTCTATGAGGCCACCATCACCCTGACATAAAACCCAGACAAAGATATCACAAAAAAAGAAAATTACAAGCCAATATCACTGATGAATATAGATGCAAAAATCCTTAACAAAATACTAGCAAACTGAATCCAACAACACATTAAAAGATCACACACCCTGATCAAGTGGGATTTATCCCAGGGATGCAAAGATTTTTCAATATCTACAAATCAATCATTATGATATACCACATCAACAAACTGAAGAATAAAAACCATATCATCATCTCAGTATATGCAGAAAAGGCTTTTGACAAAAATCAACACCGATTTATGATAAAAACTCTCCAGAAAGTGGGCATAGAGGGCACCTACCTCAACATAATAAAGGCCATATTCAACAAAACAAACAGCAAACATCATTCTCAATGGTCAAAAACTGAAAGCATTTCCTCTAAGATCAGGAACAAGACAAGGATGTCCACACTCACCACTTTTATTCAACATAGTTTTGGAAGTCCTACCCACAGCCATCAGAGATGAAAAAGAAATAAAAGGAATCCAAATTGGAAAAGAAGAAGTAAAACTGTCACTGTCTGCAGATGACATAATATTATATATAGAAAATTCTAAAGAGGCTATGAACAAACTACTAGAGCTTATCAATGAATTTGGTAAAGTTGCAGGATACAAAATCAATGCACCTAAATCACTTGCATACCTACACACTAACAGTGAAACATCAAAAATAGAAATTAAGGAAACAATCCAATTTACTATCACATCGAAAAGAATTAAATACCTACAAATTAACCTACTTAAGGAGGCAAAATACCTGTACTCAGAAAACTTAAAGATAATGATGGAAGAAATCAAAGACGATGCAAACAGAAGAAGAGACATACCATATTTTTGTGTTAGAAGAATCAATATTGTCAAAATGACTAAACTAACCAAAGTAATCTACAAGTTCAATGCTACCCTTATCAAATTACCAATGGTATTTTTCACAGAATTAGAACAAAATTTTTTACAATTTGTATGGAGATACAAAAGACCCCAAATAGCCAAGGCAATCTAGAGAGAGAAAAACGGATCTGGAGAAATCAGACTCCCTGACCTCAGACTATACTACAAAGCTACAGTAGTATAGTACTGTGTGGTACTGGCACAAAAAAAGAAATATAGATCAGTGGAACAGGATAGAAAGCCCAGAGAAAAACCCATGCACCTATGGTCACCTGATCTATAACAAAGGAGACCAGAATATACAGTGGAGAAAATACAGCCTCTTCAATAAGTGGTGCTGGGAAAACTGGAGAGCTACATGTAAATGAATGAAATTAGAACATACCCTAACCCCATACACAAAAATAAACTCAAAATAATTAAAGACCTAAATGTAAGCCTGGATAGTATATAACTCTTAGAGGGAAACAGGCAGAACACTCTGATGTAAATTGCAGCAAACTCTTTTTCAATCCACCTCCTAGATTAGTGAACATGAAAATAAAACAGAAAAATGGGACCTAATTAAACTTAAACACTTTTGCACAGAAAAGGAAAGCAACCACAAAAAGGAAAAAAAAAAAAAAAAAAACACACAGACTGGGAAAAAATATTTACAAATGAAGTGATCGACAACAGATTAATCTATAAAATACACAAATAGCTCATGCAGCTCAGTATCAAAAAAACAAACAACCCAATCAAAACAAAATGGGCAGATCTACATAGACATACAGATGGCCAAGAGGAACATGAAAATGCTCAATATCACTAATTATTAGAGAAATGCAAATCAAAACTACAATGAGTTATCACCTCACACCAGTTAGAATGGTCATCATCAAAAAATCTACAAATAATAAATGCTGGAGGGGGTGTGGAGAAAGGGAACCCTCCTACACTGTTGGTGGGAATGTAAATTGGTACAGCCACTATGGAGAACAGTATGGAGATTCCTTAAAAAAACTAAAGATAAAGCTACCTTATGATCCAGTATTCCCACTCCTTAACATACATACGGAGAAAGCCATACTTTGAAAGGATACATCACCTCAATGTTCACTGCAGCACTATTTACAATATCCAGGGCATGGAAGCAACCTAAATATCCACTGACAGAGGAATGGATAAAGAAGATGTGGTACGTATATACAATGCAATATTACTCAATCATAAAAAAAATGAAATAATGCCATTTGCAGTGACAGGGATAGACTTTGAGATTGTCATACTGCGTGAAATAAGTCAGACAAAGACAAATATCATATGATATATGTCAGATATCATATGTGGAATCTAAAAAAAATGGTACAAATGAATGTATTTACAAAACAGAAATGTCACAGATGTAGAAAACAAACTTATGGTTACCAAAGAGGAAGGGGAGGATGGACAAATTGGAAAATTGGGATTTACATATACACACTACTATATATAAAATAGATAACTAATAAAAACCTACTGCATAGCACAGGAAACTCTATTCAATACTCTGTCATGACCCATACAGGGATAGAATCTAAAAAAGAGTGGATATATGTATAACTGATTCACTTTGTTGTACAGCAGAAACTAACACAACATTGTAAATCACCTATACTCCAATTAAAAAAATAATTTAAAGAAAGAGGAATTCAAAATTTAAGAGATAGAAAGATGACAAATGAGATTAACCAAAGTTAAATTCAATTATACTGACATTTTACAGATGATGTTGTGCTTAACACTGATTATTGCTGGAATAAGTACTGACCTTTCACCTTTTCAAATGTTTAACAATAAACGATATACTATATGTTATTTCACATTAAACCAATTTATGGGCAACTCTCAGGGTGAGGATCATTGCATTGGCTTCATTGATGGAGAATTTGAGATTGAAAGGTTTCATTGCTTGGGCGTAAAGATGTAGCTGAGACAAGACCTAACGCCAAGTTTTGGAATTTTATTTCCAGAATCTTCTACTACGTTAGAGAGAGATTGAAATAAATGCACCAACAAATTTTTAATTATCTTTTATCCCTCCTAATGAAATCAGGAAATATTTAATTAATTGAACCTACAGTTAAATGTTAAAGCTTTGGATCTCATAAATATCCAAATACATATGCTACATATAATTAAATATCATTTTTAAGTATTAGTCCTAACAAAAACAGATATTTTCTAAATAAAATGTGTCTGTTAGATTGTTTCTACCAGTTTTCTTATATATATAATTCATTGACTTGTTTGTGTCCTCATGTTATTCAATAGTTTTTGTATATATACTATGTGCTTATTTGAAAAGTGAATATACAAATCCATTTGTAATATAGCATAGAATGAAATATGAGCCTAAGTTTTTCAGTTTCGTATTATCTATTTCAATATTTAATCTTGGGCAAAATTTGATAAAATCATTTTGTAAAATTGTGATTTCTCTAAAACAATTCCTAAACTAAAAATATTATACTGAATATATACAAATATATATGATTTTTGACCATGTTTTATCTACAAAAATGCAATTTATATGTGTGTATGTATTTATATACACATAAACTTTTAAAATGGAAATAAATTTTCAAGGATAGAAACAAAAATTATATAAGCAATTTTGTTAGTGTTGCCAACTAAAGAATGTCACTCACCATCAGATTCTACAGGAATGAAGTCACTAGCCAATGCAGTTGCTGGCCTTTTACATATCCTGAAAGGAGTTCAGGGATGAGATCAGGAATGAGGCACTCTGTGCTCTGGGAAAATCTGGCTGAACGGGACTTTGGATAGTTAGGTATTTTCAGGAGAAAATTTTAGGAAACCAATTTCTTGCATCTTCTCATACCTAGAAAAGCACTATAATCACTTAATGGAGACATCTGCTCTTGTGACTAGCAGCAACCTTTTACTGAGATGTATGCTTCATTGCATGTACCCCATTTACCAAAGTCATATAAATACACTGACCTCCTCCGCTAACTCTTCGGAGCAATTCCTCAGAGCTATCTGAGTGTCTGTCTCCCAGGCTATAGTCCTCAGTCAACCCCAAATAAAACTGAACTCACAGCTCTCATTTTATGCATTTTTTGTTTTTTGTTTTTCCTTTTTTTCAGTCAACAGTGTCCATTTTCAAATGTAGCAATATCTAGTTCATATTAGTTAAAAACTACTAACAAACTTAAAGATTGTGCTGCAAAATGAATACAATATTTATGATAAACTCTAATGTAAATATCAGTCACATGTTTCAGAAATGCTGACCAAAATCTCATGATCATTTCATAATTTGTATTTGTGAGATGGCAGCTTCTGTCTGAATTTCTGCTACTATTAGGAAGTAAATAATTAATGATAAGATGTGTAGTTATGCTCAAGTTTTCTTCCAAATGACAGTATCAGCTTTTAAAGTGTACTCTCATCAGGAAGAAAACCCTGAGTTACATTGTTTGGGACCCTTACATGGAAACTGGGAATATTTGGAAAAGGAAAATTAAATTTCAATTATTTATGAGTAAACCTGCATAGATACACTTGATTAAAAAAAGCATACTCTGAAAATGTTCAGAATAAACTCTTTAAATTTCCATGCAAAGCTCTTAGCAGATGTTTTCCCATGAAACTCTTCTCTCTATGGTAAATTTCATATCTTTCATTATCTGAAACTTTTACACAATTTTTTCTTAAAACTTATAAAAAATTAGGACTTAAAAGTCTTCATTTAAAAACAGTATATTCTGTGGAGTCTCAAAGTCCATAAACATAAAATTTGTAACTATTATGGAGACATTTAACAAATAGCAGCAATGTATTATGAGTTTTCTGAGGAAGTAAACTATAAAGAGGAAATCATGATCACAGTCCCATAGCCGAAAAAATAGCAAGTTGAATTTATTGCAATTCTTCCTATAAATTCATTTCCTCTCATAATTGTCATTTGTGAATGCATTTATTAGCATATAAATTTAGATGATGATGATGATTATGATGACAATTTAAAAAAAATTGTAAATAATACATATTAAATTGTAAAAAACTAATAAAAGTTAAATGTAAATTTATTGTTGTCACCTGTGCTCATAACATTTTATCCAAAATTGGAAATTTATAAGTCATTCTAGTTCAAACTTTTTATATTTTGATGAAATAAAAAATGCAGCCTAGAGTGATTAAGTGATATGTCCAATGTTCTTACAAGTACTTATTGTTTACATATCAGTTAGAGTAGCATTCAGTGCAGACATAGATTAAATGGGTTCCTAAACATAAGAAGTTATTTAAGTTCCTGTATCTCAAAGACATTGCAGACATTAAATACTTTTATAGTGTTCTACTCTTTCTTTCTAGTGCCTGTTGACAACTTAATAGAACTGAAACAGAGCACATTCAGTTAGCCAATGAACCCTGAGTTATTTCTAAGAGTCTAGCAGTGAATGAAATATATGTTGGCCATTAAGAATGTGGGCTCTGGAATGAGACTGCTTGTCTTCAAATCTCAGCTCTCTTACTTTCTAGCATGAGATAGTATATATATGGTTAGAATTTTGGATGTCAGAACCAGACTGTCTGGATGTGAATATCAGCTTCACAATTTATTAGCTGTGTAGCCTAGAGCAATTTACAAAATCCTCTGTACATAAATTTTTCTCTTTTGATAAAATGGAAAATATAGTAGTACCCACTTCATATAGTTTCTTATTCACTTAAAATTAGTTAATGTGTATAAATCCCTTAGAACAGTACCTAACTCCACCCGTCCACCTCAATAACTATACGCTAGTTTCAGTAATATCTATCAGACACGTAAGACACTTAGTACAATGCCTGGCAAATATTTAGTGCTCATTAAACATTAGCTCTTGTTATTTCATTTACTTTAAAACAAATAAGTGCTTATCATGAGTCAGGAAACTTGTGGATCCTTGGGATACCTTAGTAAACCAAATATTTCCACTTTTCTGCTAACATTTATTAGTGAAAATAGAAATTACACAAAAAGCTTAATTTAAAAGCAAATAATAAGTTAGAGTGTGATAAGGGATACAGGTAAAAAGCATGTAGAGAAGGGCAGGGGGGGTGAGAGAGTCAGGGAAATGGTACAGGTTGCAATATTAAATACACTGCTCAAAGGAGTCCTAGTGACATGGTAACATTTGTGCAAACTCAGATGTGAGCCTTGTAGATATTTGGGGGAAAAACATTCAAGACAGAGGCTTTTTGGTAAAAAGTGCCTGCTACAAAGTGCCTGCTCACTCTATGTCAACAATGTGGAAAGAAGGCCAGTATGGTTGAAGGAGAGTGAGCAGAATAGAAACAATCAGAACTGGATTAAAAGATGTGACTGGGAGAAATCAAGCAGGACCTTACAGGATCTTGTAGGTTTTGCTTTTGTGAAGTGAGAATCACTGCACAGTTTTGAGCAGAATAGTGATATGATCTGAATTGCATTTTAAATGGACCCCTCTGACTTCTGTATTAAGGAGAGATTCTCAGATGTCAAGGATAGAAGTTGGGAGATGTGCTAGGAGACTATTGAAGAAATCCAGGCTAGAGACATTGACTGTTCCAACCACAGATGTGCTGGAATAGGGGAGTTGGAAAGAATTAGTCAGGTTCTGGATATATTTTGAAAGTAGAGACCATAGGATTCTCAAACAGATTTGATATAGCAGAATAAGGGATGTCAAGAATGATCTGTGATTTTTTGGTCTAACACCTCTATTGGTACAGTTGTCATTGATTGAGAAGGAAAGACTGTGAGAAGTGTAGGTTTATGGGGGGGGACCAGAAATTCAATTTTAGACCTGAAAAGATTTAAATGTCTATTAGTCATCCAACTGGAGATGTCAAGCAGGCAATGTAATATACCTGTGAGTCTGGAGTTCATGAGAGAGTTCTGAGATGGAAATTTAACAGATAATAAAAATCAGGAGAGTAGACAAGACTGGAAAATGTTATAGCTATTGAAAATAAGGGAGTCAAAGTCTGAGCCCTGGGACAATTTAAACCGAAGAGATTTTGGAGTAAAGGAAGAACCACCATGAAAGATGGAGAATGAATGGCCTGTAAAATAGGAGGGAAACTGAGGTTTTGGTGCCATGAAAGCCAAAGGAAGAACATGCAGTAAGGGGGATTAGGAATCAACTATGTCAAATATTGGTGATGAAAGCACTAATCAAGCTGAGCACTGAAATTTGAAAGTATGTTTAGCAATATTGTGGACATAAGTGACTTTAACAAAAACATTCAATGTTGTGGTTTTAACAAGAATATGGACAGTAAACAAAGACAACTCTTTTGAGATGGTTTTCTATGAAAGGGAGTAAATGAGTGGAGTAGTAACTGATGGACAAAGAAGCAAAAAAGATGGACTGTAAGGATGGGAGAAATAATGGGTTATTTCTATGCTGTCAGGAATGTTAGAATAGAAAGTGTAAATGGCATGATGTAGAAAAGAGGGAAGGTTTACAGACACACATAATCAAGTAGGTGGTAGGATACAGGATCCTATGTATAAACAGAGAATTGTTCTTAGATAGGAGAAGGTAGGAAGATAGAGCTCATGAACGTAGAGGTGAGTAGGTGGGTGAATGCAGTTTGGTGATTCTAGAAGATTTCTTCAAATTACCTTAATTTTCTTCAGTTAAGTAGGCAGTAATACCATCATCTGAGAATGCAGATCATCTGAGGCATATTGGAGGTTTCAGGAAAAAGGAAAACATGTAAAATAGTCATCTGAAGGAGTGAAAAAATGAGTAAGGAATGTAGAATATGACGGCCTGACAGCAGCAAAGTCCTGTTGTTGCTCACTCAGCTGAATGAGTATGGTGCAAAGATGGTGGGTTACATGTAACCATCACTGTGGTTCTACAACAGAGTGAGAGATGGGCAAGGGAAGTCAAGGTTTTCAGGCAGGAGTGATTATAGTGATTAACAATGAAATATAAAGTGAGTTAAGAGGGGAATCCAGACTTGAAGAGGTTTAGAAGATGAAAACATGGTAGTATCAATGTTCCAGGAGGTGTGGAAGGATTACTGGATTCAGAGCACCTGAAGATTGGAAACAAAAAGATAAAAAGTAATTGGTCAGAGAATGGAACACATGACACTGACATTATGGAGTGTGTGTTGAATTATTGGAAATATCAAGATCTTGGTAATGACCATGGAAGTCAGAGGCTGAGGTAATGGTGGAAAACAAGTTCATGAGAGAAAAGAATTTCAAGAACTGAAATAACAGGGAATTGGAAAAATAATTTATGTTTACTTTGAAAACACCATGACTTAAAAGAGAAGTAGTACTGAAGAGAACCAGGAAATATTTTTAGCAATATTACTTTTTACTATCTCAAACTTCTATGAAATTTTGAATCTGGAAGAAATGATGATACCTTGGGATTTACATTTATATTCTCAAACAATGATAATCAGATTTGAATAAAATAAAACTATTAAGACTGGGTATACTGAATACATATTATTGACATTTTGTTAGTTATCAGGAATACTGGGGAAAATGTGACCAGAGTGAAAAATCTCCCAAAGTAGATTCAGCACACTTGATGAAAAATAAATCTAAGAAATATATATTTTTATTTAAAGTTGAATTTATGAATATTAATAAAATCCTTTCCTTTCAAGTAATAAAATTTCCTAAGAGTTATTTCATTCTATATAAATGAGCAATTAATGAATAAAAGTAAATCAAGAAGGCTTGATAACTGTAGTTAAAATTCATTGCAAGCTACAATAAAGAATTGCATCGGGCTTCCCTGGAGGCGCAGTGGTTGAGAGTCTGCCTGCTGATGCAGGGGATGCGGGTTCATGCCCCAGTCCGAGAGGATCCCACGTGCCGTGGAGCGGCTGGACCCGTGAGCCATGGCCGCTGGGCCTGCGTGTCTGGAGCCTGTGCTCTGCAGCAGGAGAGGCCACAACAGTGAGAGGCCTGTGTACCGCAAAAAAAAAAAAAAAAAAGAATTGCATCAAACAGTAAAGTTGCATATGAACGTACTGTAGCATAAATGGCTTCATTTTGTATAAAATCTGTAAGAGATTTATACTGATTTGAGTACAGAACTAACGAAATTCTCCTTGGAGGTTTCAGCATCAAATAATAAAGATACTCCGAAGCATAAATTTCAAAACCTAGTTCAATTGGCACTTGTGCACTGCATTTTAGATACAAAAATATTTGTGGCTAGTGAAGTGAGAAACATGACAGTAATGCTTGGGATATATATTTTTATTTCAGTAATTCTTTTGAACTCTGTAATGCTATTAATATTATGTAGAATCTTTTGACCAAAAGCAGCTTAAAAGATACTGTCCTTGAGTGTTTATAAAATGTTACATATAAATTCCATTTTATTGTTTTATTAACATCAATAACAACAGAAAATTTCAGTAAATAACTCATTTCAGATGTGTAGGTTTTAATGAAATGTCATTCCTTGCTGTCCCAATCCTGCCTTCTTTCCTGAAACGTAACAGGATTGAACCTGTATTTGCTGAACAATGAAAGAAGAGGGACTATTGTCAGTAGTTGTTTCTGATAGACTTTCCCCAAGACCTAGATTTACCATAAGCCTTATAGTGCCCTGCCAAGTTCCATCAAAGATCTGGTTCCCACCACCTCTGATATCATCACCTACAGCTCTTTTCTCTCTCTGTTCTAGGCACACTCCCATGACCTTCCAAATATTTGTTCACATGTGACCTGTTAAGTGATATAATTGGCCACAATAATCTGACATTATAAAATCTGTCTCTAACTTTTTTTTTTTTTTTTTGGCGGTACACGGGCCTCTCACTGTTGTGGCCTCTCCCATTGCGGAGCACAGGCTCCGGACACGCAGGCTCAGCAGCCATGGCTCACGGGCCCAGCCGCTCCGCGGCATGTGGGATCTTCCTGGACCGGGGCACGAACCTGTGTCCCCTGCATCAGCAGGCGGACTCTCAACCACTGTGCCAGGGAAGCTCTCTAACATTTCTTAATCTCTCTCCCGCTTTTTTTTTTTTCTACTTAGTGCCCATTACTAGCAACTTACTACAAATTTAATTTCTCTTGTTTATTTTCATTCCTCTCCACTAGAATGTAGGTTCTTTGAGATACAAAGTGTTTGTTCGATGTGAACATCAATTACCCAAATTTTAGAAGAGTGTCTATCATGTAAAAATCAATAAGAAGTATTGAATTATTGAATATCAAAATTCTATAATCATTCTGAAGTTGAGTTTTCAGAATCATATTCTTTGGAAGATCTTAACAGTTATTTAAGCTTATCTTTATACTTTTAAAAATAGAAAAAAACTTTTGAACTTTTAAAGTTTACCCTAGTCCAGGGAACTGAAAAAATTTCCCATGGTCAGCCAGAAAGTTAAAGACACAATAAGTACTAGATAACAGCTCCCATTCCCTTCAGGTAAAACTGATTTCAGGCTCCTCTGTTGCTTCACTGCTTGATAACAATGCCTACCTACTTTGGTAGGCTTCTACAAAATAACATAATCCATTCCACTAGACACAGTTGTTTCAGGAGTGGTTACATGCCAATCAAGATGAAGTTTAGGATGGCTGCTAGGAAAGCACAGACAATAGTATTTTCTCCCGCTGGATATTTATAAAGCAATGTGTAGATTTGATTGCTACTGCTAGGTGCTAGGCCATCCTATCACCCTGAGAGTAATTTCTCTGACAAATTAAATGGCATAGCAGAAAGACAAAGATTCTGTCTCCTGAGATAACAATGAGCCAATGGATCACCAAATTTTGAATTCTGTCCTATACATGGACTTCTACTTATATGAGCTAATAGGTTTTCTTTTAATTAAGAGAAAAGAAAAGAAGATTTTTCCTATATTCTTGGCACTTTTCTGTCCTGCCTTCCCCAATTCAGATTCTGGAAACTTCAGAAACCATGAAAGATGGAGTGTATAACTACTCATCAGGAAACAGAAGAAGGCAAACCTATGCCATTCCTAACTCCTGACTGCTAGTGGCTCACCTACAGTAGATCAGATGGGAAAGGGGAGTTACTTCCAGTTCAGTGTGTGTGTGTGTGTGTGTGTGTGTGTGTGTGTGTGTATGTGTGCATGTGCATGTGTGTGTGTGCTGTGATTTATTTCAGTGGCCTGGACAAAATAATTATTGATGTGAGGTTCTTACACTACCTAAGACTAACTAGAGAATTTATAAAAACCTCTCTAAATTAGCAGCCAGGAACATTAGCAGGCATTAAAATCAGAAATGCAGAAATATAAAAGTGCTAAGAGATACAGGAATCAAAGACTCAGATTTATGAAGGTAATAGTCCCACCAAATAGATTTAAATTGACAGTAAATTTGCTGTGTGAATGTTTAATGTGTCATTATTTAGGTAAGTTTCCCAAGGAAAAAAGAAAAATAAATAATAAGTGGCAAAAATCAATTTTGTAAATACTCTATTTTCTTTAATCCACCCCCCACACACACATATCTTAGAAGCTCAACCCCTTCAGCAGAAAGCTTTATAAAACACATTGTCATCTGAAAGGCTCTGACGATTCAATGAGTAAAGACACCTAATCTTTCTTTTTTTTTTTTTTTCGGTATGTGGCCCTCTCACTGTTGTGGCCTATCCCGTTGTGGGGCACAGGCTCCAGATGCGCAGGCTCAGTGGCCATGGCTCACAGGCCTAGCCGCTCCACAGCATGAGGGATCTTCCTGGACTGGGGCACGAACCCGTGTCCCCTGCATTGGCAGGCAGACTCTCAACCACTGAGCCACCAGGGAAGCCCACCTCATCTTTCTTTAATGTAATCTTTTCTAAAAGTTTTGACAATAGTACATTTTTTTTCCCATAGAATATTTACCATCTTTGAGGTCATCAGTAGACCACAGAACAGGATTTGAAAAAGTTACAGGCAATTTCCTCAGCTAACTGTTTGCACATGACTTAATGTTGTCATATTACTCAATGTTCGATTACAGACTCCATTCTCTGAAATCAGGTAGTTTATGACCTCATTGGATATAGAAATCTGAGCATATCCCTTTTGACTTTTTTCTCTAAAGCTTTCTCAAGAAGTTAGTTACAATGTAAAGCCTGTTATTCATCCTGTCAATGTCTAAATTCAGAAACATACAGAAAATTGATGACAACCTCAAATTAGTCTTAATATACATATTATGCTTTGGGGAATCAATGTAGATGTAAATTCCTATAATCTTCATATATAAACCTCAATATCATCAGGAAACAAATGTACAGGTAATGTTGCAGTTTTAACTGGTTTCCATATAGCTTGGTCCCCTTTGACCTATTTTCAATTTTCTTACAAATTCTCTTATTTCTCATTTTTTCTTTGTTTTGCTAATGTTCCTTATTATTATTATAATAAAATCATTTTATATTTTCAGAAGAGTTGGAAAAATTGTATAATGAGTTCCTATTTACTCTTAGTTTCTCCTAAAGTTTACATCTTATGTAAACAATAGTACACTTATCACAACTCAGAAGTTGCTTAGAATTGGTATAATATTGTGAACTAAATAAAGCTTTAATTCAGAATTCACTAGCTTTTTCACTAATTTTCTTATATTTTGTGTTCCAACATTTACTATATACCATGTTCTATGTTGCTTTTTCATCTTAGTGTTCTCCAGTTTTGCGTTTTCAATGTTTGTTTATTTTTCATGGGCTCGACACATTTGAAGTGTACTCTTCAAATATTTTGTACAATGTCCCCCAGTTTGGGTTTGTCTGCTATTTTCTCATGATTAACTGGATTAATGGATTTTGAGGAAAGAATACCATAGAAGTGAAATATCCATCTCATCACATCATCCCCATTCCTTTCTTTAATCCTAGCTTCCCTCAGTACTACTCTCACAAGCTTGATTTCTGAACTTGCTCTTGTTACAAGAACATCAACATATTCCAACTTCAGTAGGTATACTTTCCATGGATAAGGCTAGTATCTGGAATTAACACATTCTACCATTAACATCATGGTGCTTATTTGACCGGCATGACTTGAGACAATTTATAGTAAAACAATGTCATGATTTCTAACAGTATTTTGTAAGGATTCATGTTAGTCACTGATTTAATGTATCTAAGACTTACTTTCCCCTTTCCCATTACAGAAAACTGCAGATTTTATATAAAAATCTCAAAAAAGGATTGTGTTTAATTATGAACCCAAATGATTGACATAAATTGGTAAATTCCCTTGAAAACCTAGACAACTCTTATTTAATATAAAAGTTTCATAATAAAAATGAATTCAATGCCATATATTTTAATAATTGCTTCTCAAAATTTTTGAGCTAAATTAGAAAATCTATAATCAAGTGGGTAAAATGCAAAAGTGCTATGATTCCAGTTAAGTTTCCTCCAAAAGTTATTTTGAATATTATGCTATATTGAGACTGATTGAAAGATAATAACTACTTCTCATTAAGTCAAATTAGATATAATGGGGAACCACTTATCCTTCTATTACTTACAATTTTTCTTTTTTTTTTTGAATTCTCACATGTACATAGATATACACTTCTTTTCTGACTTGAAAGACATTTCGAAAATATAGTAATGTATTATACATGTTCATCACTTTAGTTAAATGATGAAATATTTAATCATGTAACCTTTTGTAATGTGGGAGATGGCTAATTTCAATACATAAGTACAGAAAAAAAATTAAAAGGTAGGTTATATAAAATTTAGATACAATTCTCCAACTTGTATATAAAAGGAAGTATAAGCTGTTAAGACAAACCAATATTACTCTTTAAAAAGAATGATTCATATGTATTTATTTTCTAAGATAAAATGTTAACTTTTATTTTGTAATTTACATATTTAATATAAATGCTATACCTAGAGTTCTGTAATCTTGTTGGAGATCTCACTTTAGGCTTTTTTGCTAATAGTTTTCTTAATGAGCTTCAGGTAGAATTAACTCGTTCAATTTATTTTTTAAAGTGAGATAGCATTGTTCACATGACATTTTAAATATTACCTCTCTTCTTACAGATAACTTGAAGCTTTAATTTAAATTGTTTGATTGTGATGATGTGAATTGTAATTTTTCTAAATGGAAGTTATTTCCTGTTCATTCATTAACTTTTTTAACATAGCGATTATGATTCTTCTTATGATGGCAAAACCCCCCATGATGTGCTGTCATTGCTGTGATAGTGGCAATAAAAAATGAAAAGAAGGAAACTGTGGTAGAGGAAGGGGAAAAAGAGAGATGTGGAAGGAAGAGAGAGAGAAGAGCTATGTTTTAAAAAGATAGGGGGAAATGTGTGATTTGGTTAGACTATGAATCTCAATTCATAATACACAAAATGCACCTTTTTATTCATGTTACACAAGTATAGATTTCCAACCAGTCAGTTGTTGCATGGAGTAGGACAGAAATACATAAATGTAAATGACAGACTCTGTAAAGCAAATAATAATATTAGCAACAATATATTTGTCACCTATATTTTTAATTTTAGAAAGAACAGCTATTCTTTTTTTTATTGAGACATAATTAGCATATAGCATTATATTAGTTTCAGGTATATAGCATAATGATTCAATATATGTATATGTTGCAAAAGATAACCACAATAAATCTGGTTAATGTTTATCAGCACACATAGCAATATATTTTTTTTTCTTGTGAAGAGAAGTTTTAAAATCTACTCTCTTAGCAATTTTCAAATATATGATAAAGTATTATTAACTGTAGTTGCCATGTTCTACATTACAACTCCAGGACTTATTTATTTTATAACTGGAAGTTTATATGTTTTGACTGCCTTTGTCCATTTCACTATTCAAATAGAATAAAATAGAATACAGTAGACTAGAAGAAAATAGGCTAATCTTATTGTGGTTTGTTTGTTTTTTTTTATAGTGGTTGTTGCATATATATATATATATATATATGTATCATCTTTCCTTAATTTCTTCATCTTCAACTTTTTGATATGCTCTAACTTTTAGAGAAAACAACACTAAGTAAAAATAAGCAATTACCTTGTCAACATGGTCAGTGTAGTTGCATAATTTATGTTCATGGGCATACCTTATCTATTGCAAACTGAATGGTTGCCAAATGCTCCTAAATCATTACAATTTAATATATAACCCTTACTTCACTTTCCTCAGTAGAATATTTACCATAATAGGAAGAGTGAAAAGTGAACACTTAATAATTAATCCAAGGCTTTTTAGGTAAGACAAAATGGAAATAAAAATTTGAATGGCTTCTTTGAATAATTCAAAATATGACTACGATATGCTTTAAGCAAGCATATTATTATACAGGCAGTCTATTCTGAATGTTTTTCACAGTTCATAGTAGATTTAAAATGAAAAAAATATTTAAAAAACCCAGAAACCTTAATAGCTATGTCTCTCTGTTTCTGTACACAGCCAATTTATTCTAGACATAAACCCAATAAACCCAAAGACATATATATACATACATATATATGTTTTCCACAGCTTGTAGCATATTCTACCATGTTTTGTAATGATATAAAAATTATCATTAACTAACATGCCTTAGCAAGAAATTTATGTCTTCTTTGTCTTTCTTTTCAAAATAAAATGGTAGGTCACTATCACTAAAACAACAGTACTTTTATCAACCTAAAAATTATTACCAGCTTTGCTTTAAGTCCTTGGGTCAGTTTATTTGGATATTCTCAACATTTACTAAATTCATCTTAGAATCATTAGATTAGAAGACTCAATAATAAATGTGAGTACAATTCTCTGACAAAAACAACTCATTTTTTTTGAGTGCTTAATATATTCTGTTTTGGGACTTCCTTGGTCGTGCAGTGGTTAAGAATCTGCTTGCCAACACAGGGGACAAGGTTTCAAGCCTTAGTCCAGTAATATTTCACATGCCACAGAGCAGCTAAGCCCATGTGCTGTAACTACTGAGCCTGTGTGCCATAACTACTGAAGCCTGCACACCTAGAGCCTGTGCTCTGCAACAAGAGAAGCCACCACAATGAGAAGCCTGTGCACCGCAAGGAAGAGCAGCCCCTGCTTGCATTACTAGAGAAAGCCGGTGCGCAGCAATGAGGTCCCAATGCAGCCAAATAATAAAAATAAATAAATTTATATATAAAAAATATTTATATATATTCTGTTTTTTTCTGTCTTTTTTGGTAAAGTTCTCTGATTAATTGTTGAATTCCTGTTTTGCTTTCTCTTATAGATAGAGCATAAATATTGTCTGAAAACAATTCTCTGTTACTGGTTAATTTTATATCTGAGCTCAACACAGAATTCTATTCTATCAAGTTTCCACTACAATACATTTTTTATTGATCAATGACTTTAACAGAAATAAATCTGCCTCCTTACTACTAAAAAGAATAACAGAACAGTAAACGAGTAGAACTAAATGAAGAATTCAATCAGATGCCACATTAACAAAACTGTAATGACAGGTCCCTCTTCTGTAAACAAGTACATATAATACAAATTATATAAAATATAAAGTGTCAGGCTCTTGAATTTGCCATTGTTATTTTCTCTGACTGTGATTAATACGAAATACTTTTGGCACATATAATCAGTACATACCATGTTTGTTTCAATTCTATTTACTTGTCAGTCTCAGTAAGAAATTAGTAATTTGTATTTACAATCATTAAATGTTGAAATAATTTAGCACAATGAGAGAAATAATGTATATGATTTAAATTAAATTCAATGAAAGCTCTTTTGCAGTCACAGATTGGAAAAAATTAAATGCTTCCTTTCAGTCCTAATCCAACCTGATACTTCTTAAACTAGAAATCCCAGACTCCTTAAGCTGAAGATAATGATTCTCTATGTCTGATATGGAAAATAATATTTTCTTTTTCATCTATATTGACTGTAGAAAACCTCTTATGAGCACAGTAAAAAGGGTCTCAAAGCATTTTAGGAGATTTCAATCATGAAAAAATGGTAATCTTTAAAAAGCCTTCTCTTTATATTTATTTCCATAATTCACATTTCTCTACTGCTGCCCTTGTTAATTCTACTGCAAAATGTTCAGACAAATGACTTTTTTCTCTTTTTTCTTGGTCAATATTAAAAGCTAATAATAAACACAAGTGCTTTCCATTTTCAGAGTGCTTTTTAAGTATATATCAACCTCAGCAAACAGGAGAGGGAAATTAACATTATCTCCATTTTACAAAAAGGAAAACTAAAGAACACAAAGGAAAATGTTGAATGCTGATGCCAAAGTATAAGGCACAGAAATATATTAGAAAAATAGTGTTTTTACAGGTTATTCAAAGAGCATTCAATTTCTTAAACATCAAAATGTCTGAGTGTCTATCGGGAAAGGCCACATAGAATACTCTTATGTACCATTACAAGGATACATATCATGTATCAACATGTGGCAATCATAGAATATATGCTCTTATATATACCTGTATATGTACTCTTTCAGAGAACCTTCTCTAATTGAACTCTGAATATTTATTTAATCTTTATGTTTGGGTGCATAAGTGTTTTGTGACAAATTAACACATACCAACATGGCTCGAGTACCACCAATGTATATTTTCTGTTTCTCATACTTTTCTATGTGACTACATATCTTTGTTTAGACTCCTTGACTTCTTGATGGAAGAAGGTGTCTTCCACTGTCTTATTCCAGTGCACCCCACATGGAGGAAAAGTCTTTAACTGTGGGCACTAAATGTAGTAGACAATGGCTGGAGATGTTAGTGGGCCACTAAGTTTTAATAAATAATTCAAAGGCTACTGAGTTTTAATAACTCAGTATTGAATGAAATGAAAAACAGGCTGTCAAATTGAGTCAAGGAATCTTTGCCTACTGTGTAGCTTATGCTGCCACTTACGTTCTTCAGGTACCAATACAAAGGAAACAGAATAGCACCGTAGTCACAATGTATGAGACAATAAATGGCATTTACTTATAAGAAATGTGGTAACTAATACTTGAAATCTTTGCTGTATCTCCTAGCTCAACACAAATACTACCTGACCAGAAAGATTTTTAACTTTCTAGTTTTCTGCAATTCTAGAAATTCTTAGAGTATTTACCTAGTAAAGCAAATCTATTCAATTCTAGGAGTCTAGAACACCCTGAATTTCATATACATGTTGGACATTTGTATGTCTTCTTTGGAGAAATGTCTATTCAGGTTCTTTGCCCATTTTTAATAGGGTTATTTGTGGGTTTTCTGCTATTGAGTAGTATAAGTTACTTACAGATTTTGGATATTAACTACTTATATACAGTATACAAATATTTTTCCCATTCCATGCATTACCTTTCATTTTGTTGATGGTGTCCATTGCTGTTCATAAACTGTTTAATTTGATGTTTATTTTTGCTTTTGTTTCCTGTGCTTTTGGTGTCAAATCCAAAAAAATCTTTGCTAAGGCCAATGTCAACAAACTTTTCCTCTGTTTTCTTCCAGATGAAATTAACATTTGAATTGATTGATTGAGTAAAGCAGATTGCTCTTTAATAGGGTGGGCATGATTCAGTCCACTGAGATGCTTATAGAACAAAAAGGCAGAGGAATTCACCATCTCTCAACGTGCCTGCTTGAGCTGAGATATCGATCTTCTCCTGTTCTCAGACTAGGATTTACATTGTTGGACCTCCGGTTCTCAGGCCTTTGAGTTTTGAATAGAATTCACCACCATTGGTTCTCCTGGTTCTTAGGCCTTTGGGATTGGACTGGAACTGCAACCACCCATTTTCCTGAGTCTATAGCTTGCAGACTGAAGATCCTGGGACTTCTCAGCTTACATAATTGAGTGAACCAATTCCTATAATCCGCTCTCTCCTTTAAGATGATTTATTTGCACTCATTGATTGAAACTATATATATATATATATATATATATATAGAGAGAGAGAGAGAGAGAGAGAGAGAGAGAGAGAGAGAGTTACTGATATGCAAGGAAAACATGGAGCCTGAATTTCTATTTAGAAATTTCAAATACATATTAAATACACATTAGCTTTTAGAGTTGAGGATTCTTCCAGTAAAAAAAAAAAACAAAAAAAAAACAAGTTCTACTTTATTTTCTTAGCATTTGTCACTCATTTAACCTATAAAGGAGTATTTTGGCACATAAATTTCTCAGTGTTCTGGGAAAACAGATGTATGATATTATAGCTTCCATGTTCTTACTGCATGATAAGTGAAGAGTAATTTTAAAAAATTTAGCCATAGGATAACATGATTGAATTTGTATTTTAGAAAGATCTATCTACTATAAGGAAATATGTTGTATTGAGACAGTCTAGATTCCCAAGCTAAAATAATGAAGATCTAGGCAGAGAAAGAATCAGCATGCTGAAAAAGGATGGAACACATCTAAGGATTGTTAAGTCATTCAATATATCAAGAGTCTGACATTAACTGGATGAAAGATGTGATGAGGGATTCTCAAATGATCAGGTTTTATATTGAGAATAGGTAAATAGTATAACTACCAAAAAAAGAAACAAAAAAATAGAGTTAAGGAAAAGATGTTTGCTTTAATATTAGACAATAAAGAGTTTGGAAAAGAACTAGGAAGGAACTTTTTTTTATCACAGAAATAAAGAAATTGGTGATTAGAAATGAATTTGCCGAAAATGTCAAATGCTACTTTGGAAAGAGATACAGCAATTCCTCAGAGTCAATTTGATTTTGCAATTAGCATTATAGTTAGTGGAACAGTTTAGTTAAAGCCTTCCTTCAATAATTTTGAACACCCTATCATGTATCAAAATCATTGTAAAGACAGAATGGCATTGCAGTATCTATGAAAAGGTTGTATATGGACAGAACGTTTGTGTCGCCCTAAAATCCATATGTTGAAATCCTGTCTCCTAATGTGATAGCATCAGGAGGTGGGGCCTTTAAAAGATGATTAGGTTATGTGGGTAGAACCCTCATGAATGAATGAATTTAATGGATACCCCAGAGAGCTCTCTCACTCCTTCCTCCATGTGAGGATACAGTGAGAAGAAGCTTATCTGTGAATCAAGAAGCAGTTTCTCATCACACACTGAATCTGCCAGTGCCTTGATCTTGGACTTGCCAGCCTCCAGAACTGAGAGAAAGAAATATTTGTTGTGTAGTTAACCTAGTCTATGGCATTTTTTGTTATAGCAGTCTGAATGAACTAAGATAGAAAAATATATAGGTGGGGGCACAGATAACCTAAAAATAAATACAGTTAAAAGCTCTGTGATCAAGGGTAGAAAGATATTTCTCAAACATGACACAGTTACAAAACAGGAAGTGAAAGATTGATGTGATTACATTAAAGTTAAAAAGTTATATACTCATATATATATATATATATATATATATATATAAATACTTAGCCAAAGTAAATAATGTAACCTTATTAGCTAAAAAAAAAAGAACAGAAGATGTGAATAGTCAATTTACCATTGAGTGCCATGAATATATTAAAATATGCCAACTTTTAGATGTTTTATATGCATTAAGTGAGAAATTTAAACATCCAAATATTGAGAAGATACAATGAAATGAAAAATTTTACATGAATGCAAAAATTTTTTAAAGGTCAACAAAATTGCAATGCATTTGGTAACATATAATAGAATTTATAATACATATATTCTACAAGATGAATTTTAGTCCTAAATATTCTGGAAAGAAATACATTTTTGCAAAAGGAAATAGTCTTAAAAAATTTTCTCAGCTGTATTATTTCTTATATTCAAATGTAGAAGCAAGCAAATATTCCTTCAGGAAAACAATAGAGAAATTTTGACATATCATATTAATGAATTACTATAACATTTTATAAAGCCAGAATTAATTTCAAAAACATCAAATTGAGGAAAAAAGTGACTTTCAGAAAATAACATTTTGTATGATATGTACAAATGTTTACTGCAAAATATTTCTATATGTTGTTTAAAGTATAAATAGAGAGATATGAGTGTCAATAACAAAAGTCAAATAAAGAATAGAGGTTATGTCTGGTGAAGAGAGAAAAAAGATATATATGTCTGGTAGAAGGAGGAACACAAGTCACTTCAAATATATTTATAACATGTTATGTCTCAGGTTGATTGTAATGTGAATACATGCTTAATACACATACACCCACACACACCTATTTACATACATGTGTTTATATATTTACTTTTTTTAACTAAAAATATCAAGAAAATTAGAAATTAAAGTAAAAAGTTTTAACTGGGTGAAAATTTTAAAAATGGGTGAAGGGGGTTAAAAAACACTACCTATAAAGGTAGCAGCTATAAAATAAGTAATTCATGAGGATGTAATGTACAGCATGGCCACTATAGTTAATAACACTGTATTGCATATTTGAAATAGTGAAGATAGTAGATATTAAAAGTTCTCATCACAAGAAAAATAATTTTGTAACTATGCAAGATGACAGATGTTAACTAGACTTATTGTGGTGATCATTTTGTAATGTATAAAAATATCAAATCATTATGTTGTACACCTGAAACTAGTGTAATGTTATATGTCAATTACACCTGAAGTTAAAAAATAATTTTAAAAATAAAATGGAAAAACGTGGGTGCAGTAGAGTTAAGTAGCCTATGTGGCACCTCATGCTGATATTTTGTCATTTTGTGATGTTGAAAAATTCAATTACCCATTCTGTTCATCAAATTTCTTACCTTGAAATTGAGGTAACAATAGAAAATAGTTTATCAGTTTGCAGTGAGGATTGGTAAAGTCAAAATATGTCAAATACTGACTGATTTACATCAAAATGGCAGAATAGGAGAACCTGGGGTTCACCTCTCCCCACAAGTACATCAAGAATACATCTACAATTGGAAAAAATTGCACACAGCACCTGCTGAACATTAGCAGAGGACCTCAGACACCTAAAAGGACAAGAAAAGATCCCTGTGGAACTAGGTAAGATGAATGAGAAAAAAGGAAAAAAAAAAGAAGAGGAAATGGGATAGCACCTGCAACCCTGCAGGGGAGCTGAAGGAGAAGAGAAGTTGCCACACCCAGGAGGCCCCCTCACAGTGGCGAGACATGATGAAATAGAAGGGGGGTTTTGGAGGCTATTGGAAGAAAGTGCAGTGGCCAGTCTGTGGTAGGCAAGACAGAATAAGATGTGCACAGACAGTCTGTGCCACAGCCCTGGGCTCCCCAGCTTGAGACAGGTGTCTGCTGGTGGGGGCTGGTGTTGAAGTGAGGTGTTAGGAGAGTGGACCCAGGGAGAGGACTGCTGTTGGCTGCATGGAGACAGCCTGAACGGATGGGAGTGAGGAGCTCCACAGCTGGGAATGCTCCTGGAGAAAGCTCAGACTGCCTTGGAAGTGAGGCACCATTGTTGAGTGGCACACAAGGGGCAGGGCTACCATCACAGCCTCTCTCCTCACACTCCAGCTCCTGCTTCCACAGGCATTGGGAGGGACTCCCACCAGAGTGAGCACACGTGGCCCAGTCTGTTGTCACTTCCTGATGCACCAGCCTCCATGGGCACTAGAGGGGGATCCCATCAGAGCGAGCGTGTACGCTTTAGTCATGGCCTCCTATCCCTCTCCTGTCTGAGCAAGAATGCAAACCCCAATTGGTCACTGCCTCTTCCCCCTCCCACCTAAGTGAGCAAGTGTGCCCCTGACAGTCACTGCCTTCACCCCCCTCACCTGGGCAGGGAGCAGACGCCTTAGGTGGGGTCAGAAGCAAAGCTGAACCCCAGGGGCTGTGCTACTAAGGAAGAGGAACTGAAATCTCTCCATTCAGCTGCACAAGCTGTGGATTATACTTCCACAATAGGCTTGATACATCCAGTGACTGCAGAATATATGAATGGACAAGTGCTCCCAAAACTGAGACTAGTCTAGCTTTAGCAGCTATGGAATTTGGGGGCACATATACATGGGAGTTGGGCCAGTTCAGAGTCTGTGTTGCCCCCACAGTGCCTGCAAGTGTCCAGAGACCTACCAAGAAGTATTGGAGGACCTCCTGGGGAAGTGGGGGTTGGTTGGGGCTCACAGTGAAGGCAAGAACACTGATAACAAAGGCTTGATAGAAATTTTTTTATTTTGTTTTGTTTTATTGTTGCTTTAATTTAATTAATTAATTAATTAATTAATTTATTTATTTATTTTTGTGGTACGCGGGCCTCTCACTGTTGTGGCCTCTCCCGTTGAGGAGCACAGGCTCCAGACGCGCAGACTCAGAGGCCATGGCTCATGAGCCCAGCCGCTCCGCGGTGTGTGGGGTCTTCCTGGACTGGGGCACGAACCCGTGTACCCTGCATTGACAGCCAGACTCTCAACCACTGCACCACCAGGGAAGCCCTAATTTTTTTTATTTTTAAATTTGTTTTCATTTTTTAAATTTTATTTTCTATTTTCACTATTTTTTTAATTTTTAAATAAATTTTTAATTTTTCTATTTTTATTTTATTTTTATGTTTTGTTTTTAGCTTTTTTTGTTTTGCTTTGTTTTTTCTTGCTTTAATTTGTTTTGTTTCTATTTTTTCCTATTTCTTTGTGTTGTTGTCATTTTGTGTGTGTTTTTTGTATTCTTTGTTTTTGTTTTGTTTTGTTTGTTGTTTTTGTTAACATTGTTTTTATTATTTGTGTTGTCTTTTAGGTTTTTTGTTTGGTTGTTTTCTTTGTTTTTTTGTTTGTTTGCTTTTGTTTTTGTCTGTTTGGTTTTGTTTTTATTGTTTGTCTTGGTTGTTGTCTGCTTGTATTCTTTCCTTTATTTATTTATTTTTTTTGGCCCTACCACACAGCTTGCTGGGTCTTGGTTCTCCAGCCAGAGGGTCAAACTTGAGGCCCCATGGTGGGACACCTCGTCCTGTCTTCAGGACCACCAGTGAATTCCCAGCCTCAGAGAATATTAATCATCATGAGCTCATCTGGAGGTTTCCATCTCAGTACCAAAACCTGGCTCCACCTAGCAGCCTGTAAGCTCCAGTGTTGGATGCCTCAGGCTAAGCAACCAGCAAGACAGGAACACAGCCCCACCCATCAACAGACAGGCTACCTAAGTCATGCCAAGCTCACAGACACCCCAAAACACACCCCTCCCTTGACATGGTCCTGCCCACCAGAGGGACAAAACCCAGCTCCACTCACTAGAGCATAGCCACCAGTCACTCCCACCAGGAAGCCTACACAAGCCCCTGGAACAACCTCACTCACCAGGGGTCAGACACCAGAAGCAAGGGGAACTATGACCATGCAGCCTGCAGAAAAGAGAGCACAAACACAGTAAGTTTGACAAAATCAGACAACAGAGGGATATGTTGCAGATGAAGGTGCAACATAAAAACCTACAAGACTAATTAAATGAAGAGGAGGTAGGCAATCTACCTGAAGAAGAATTCAGAATTCAGAGTTATGACAGGAAAGATATCCAAGATCTTGGAACTAGAATGGAGGCATGGATTGAGAAGATACAAGAAATGTTTAACAAGGACCCAGAAGAACTTAAAAACAATCAGTGGTGAATAATATAATAAATAAAATAAAAAATACAGGCTTCCTTGGTGGCACAGTGGTTGAGAGTCCACCTGCCAATGCAGGGGACACGAGTTCGTGCCCCGGTCTGGGAAGATCCCACATGCTGCAAAGCAGCTAAGCCTGTGAACCATGATCGATGAGTCTATGCATCCAGAGCCTGTGCTCTGCAATGGGAGAGGCCACAACAGTGAGAGGCCCGTGTACTGCAAAAAAAATTAAATACATAAATAAAAAATAAATAAAAAATACACTAGAAGTAATCAATAGCAGAATAACTGAGGCAGAAGAACGAATAAGTGAGCTTGAAGATAGAATGGTGGAAATCACTGCTGTAGAGCAGAATAAAGAAAAAAGAATGAAAAGAAATGAGGACAGTCTCAGGGACCTCTGGGACAACATTAAATGCACCAACATTTGAATAATAGGGGTCCCAGAAGACAAAGAGAAAGAGAAAAGATCTGAGAAAATATTTGAAGACATTATAGTTGAAGACTTCCCTAATATGGGAAAGGAAATAGTCACCAAGGTCCAGGAAGTGCAGAGAGTCCTATAAGGATAAACCCAAGGAGAAACATGCTAGGACACATTAATTTATTAAATTAATTAATTAATTTATTTATTTTTGGCTGCATTGGGTCTTCATTGTTGCACGCAGGCTTTCTCTAGTTGTGGCAAGTGAGGGCTTCGCTTCTTTGCAGTGCATGGGCTTCTCATTGTAGTGGCTTCTCTTGTTGCAGGGCACATGCTCTAGGCACACAGGCTTCAGTAGTTGTGGCTCATGGGTTCTAGAGCACAGACTCAATAGTTGTGGCACATGGGCTTAGTTACTCCACGGCATGTGGGATCTTTCCGGACCAGGGCTCAAACCCATGTCCCCTGCATTGTCAGGTGGATTCTTAACCATTGTACCACCAGGGAAGTCCAACACATATTAATTAAACTAACAAAAATAAAATACAAAGAATAAAAATTAAAAGCAGGAAGGGAAAAGCAAAAAAATAACATACAAGGTAATCCTATAAGGTTATCATCTGGTTTTTCAGAAGAACCTCTGCAGGCCAGAAGGGTGTGACATGATATATTTCAAGTGATGAAAGGGAAAAATCTACAACGAAGATTACTCTACCAAGGAAGGATTTCATTCAGATTTGACAGAGAAATCAAAAGCTTTACAGAAAAGCAAAAGCTAAGAGAATTCTGCACCACCAAACCAGCTTTACAGCAAGTGCTAGAGGAACTTCTCTAGGCAGGAAACACAAGAGAAGGAAAAGACCTACAAAAACAATCCCAAAACAATTAAGAAAATGGCAATAGGAACATACCTGTCAATAATTACCTTAAATGTAAATGGATCAAATGTTCCAACCAAATGACACAGACAGGCTGAATGGATTAAAAAAACAAGACCTGTATATATGTTGTCTACAAGAGACCCACTTCAGACCTAGGGACACATACAGACTGAAAATGAAGGGATGGAAAAAGATATTCCGTGTAAATGGAAATCAAAAGAAAGCTGGAGTAGCAATACTCATATCAGACAAACTAGACATTAAAATAAAGACTGTTACAACAGACAAGGAAGGAAAATATGTAATGATCAAGGGATCAATCCAAGAAAAAGATATAAAAAATGTAAATATTTATGCACCCAATATAGGAGAACTACAATATATAAGGCAACTGCTAATAACCATAAAAGGGGAAATCAACAGTAATGTAATAATAGTGGGAGACATTAACACCCCACTTACACAAATGGACAGATCATTCAGACAGAAAATTAATAAGGAATCACAAACCTTAAATGACACATTAGGCCATTTAGACTTAATTGATATTTATAGGACATTCCATCTGAAAACAGCAGAATACTTTCTTCTCAAATGCACATGGAACATTCTCCAGGATAGGTCACATCTTGTGTGATAAATCAAGCCTTGGTAAATTTATGAAAATTGAAATCATATCAAGCATCTTTTCTGACCACAACACTATGAGATTGGAAATGAATTACATGGAAAAGAAAAACTATAAAAAACACAAACTCATACAGGCTAACCAATATGTTACTAAATAATCAATGGATTTCTTCAGTGGAAGAAATCAAAGAGGGAATTAAAAAATACCTAGTGAAAAATTACAACAAAAACACAATAATCCAAAACCTATGGGATGCAGCAAAAGCAGTTCTAAGAGGGAAGTTTATAGCAATAAATGTTACCTCAGGAAACAAGAACAATCTCAAATAAATAACCTGTCCTTACACCTAAAGCAGCCAGAGAAAGAAGAACAAGAATCACTGAAAGTTAGTAGAAGGAAATAAATCATACAGATCAGAGCAGAAATAAATGAAATAAAGACAAAAAAAGAAAAAAAAAGCAAAGATCAATGAAACTAAAACCTGGTTCTTTGAGAACATAAACAGAACTGAAAAACCTTTAGCCAGACTCATCAAGAAAATGGGAGAGGGTTCAAATCAATAAAATTAGAAATAAAAAAAGAAGAAGTTACAATAGACACCACAGAAATACAAAGGATCATAAGAGATTACTACAAGCAACTAAACACAAATAAAATGGGCAACCTAAAAGAAATGGACAAATTCTTAGAAAGATACAAACTTCCAAGACTGAACCAGGAAAAATAGAAAATATGAACAGACCAATGACGAGTACTGAAATTGAAACTGTGATTAAAAATTTTCCAACAAAAAAAACTCCAGGACCAGATGGCTTCACAGATGAATTCTACCAAACATTTAAAGAAGAGTTTACACCTACCCTTCTGAAAATCTTCCAAAAAATTGCAGAGGAAGGAATACTCTCTAGCTCATTCTACAAGGGCACAAACATCCTGATACCAAAATGAGACAAAGATACCGGAAGAAAAGAAAATTACAGGTCAATATTACTGGTGAATATAGATGCAAAAATCCTCAAAAAAATACAGCAAACTGAATCCAACAATACATTAAAAGATCACACACCCTGATCAAGTGGGATTTATCCCAGAGATGCAAGGATTTTTCAATATCTACAAATCAATCACTGTGATACAGTACATCAACAAATTGAAGAATAAAAAAAACATATGATCATCTCAATAGATGAAGAAAAAGCTTTTGATAAAATTCAACACTGATTTATTATAAAAAAAAAAACTCTCCAGAAAGTGGGCATAGAGTGAACCTACCTCAACATAATAAAGGTCATATATGACAAACCCACAGCAAATATCATTCTCAATGGTGAAAAACTGAAAGCATTTCCTCTAAGATCAGGAACAAGACAAGGATGCCCACTCTCATCACTATTTTTCAACACACTATTGGAAGTCCTAGCCACAGTCATCAGAGAAGAAAAAGAAATAAAAGGAATCCACATGGGAAAAGAAGTAAAACTGTCACTCTTTGCAGATGACATGATACTACACATAGAAAACCCTAAAGATGCTACCAGAAAACTACTAGAGCTCATCAATAAATTTGGCAAAGTTGCAGAATACAAATTAATATACAGAAATCTCTTGCATTCCTATATACTAACAATGAAATATCAGAAAGAGAAATCAAGGAAACAGTGCCATTTATCATTGCATTAAAAATAACAAAATACCTAAGAATAAACCTACCTAAAGAGGCAAAAGACCTAAACCAAATATGACACAAACAGATGGAGAGGTATACCATGTTCTTGGATTGGAAGAATCAATATTGTCAAAATGACTGTACTACTCATAGCCATCTACAGATTCAATGCAATCCCTATCAAATTACCAATGGTATTTTCACAGAGTTAGAACCAAAAATTTTATGATGGAAACACAAATGACCACAAATAGCCAAGGTAAATTTGAGAAAGAAAACAGAGCTAGAGAAATCAGACTCCCTGACTTCAGAATATACTACAAAGATACAGTTATCAAATCATTATCATACTGGCACAAAAACAGAAATATAGATCAATGCAACAGGATAGAAATTCCAGAGATAGACCCATGCACTTATGGTCAACTAATCTATGACAAGGGAGGCAAGAATATACAGTGGAGAAAAGACAGTCTCTTCAATAAGTGGTGCTGGGAAAACTGGAGAGCTACATGTAAAATAATGAAATTAGGACACACTGTAACACTATATGTACAAAAAAAAAAAAAAACTCAAAATAGATAAAGACCAAAATGTACAGCTGGATACTATAGAATTCTTAGAGGAAAACATATGCATAACACTCTCTGACATTAAAAAAAACAAACAAACAAAGAAAAACAATATCTTTTTTGATCCATCTCCTAGAGTAATGAAAATACAAACAAAATAAACAAATGGGACCTAATTAAACTTAAAATCTTTTGCACAGCAAAGGAAACCATAAACAAAAGACAACCCACAGAACGGGAGAATATATTTCCAAAGGAAATGACTGACAAGGGATTAATCTCCAAAACATACAAACAGCTCATGCAGCTCAATATCAAAAAAACAAAGAACACAATCAGAAAATGGGTGGAAGATCTAAATAGACCTTTCTCCAAAGAAGACATACAGATGGCCAAAAGGAACATGAAAAGATGCTCAATATTACCAACTGTTAGAGAAATACAAATCAAACTACAATGAGGTATCACCTCACACCGATCAGAATGGCCATCATCAAAATATTTACAAACAATAAATGCTGGAGAGGGTGTGGAGAAAAAGAACCCTCCTACACTCTTGGTGGGAATGCAAACTGGTACAGCCACTATGGAGAACAGTATGGAGGTTCCTTATGAAACTAAAAGTAGAGCTACCTTATGATCCAGCAATTCCACTCCTGGGCATATATCTGGAGAAAACCATAATTTTAAAAGGTACATGCACCCCAATGTTCTTTGCAGCACTATTTAAAATAGCCAGGACATGGAAACAACTTAAATGTCCATCAACAGAGGAATGGATAAAGAAGATGTGGTACATATATACAATGGAATATTACTCAGCCATAAAAAAGAACAAAATAATGTCATTTGCAGCAACATGGATGGACCTAGAGATTCACCTCTTGTCATACTGAGTGAAGTAAGTCAGACAGAGAAAGACAAATATCATATGATATCACTTATATGTGGAATCTAAGTAAAGTCTACAAATGAACTTATCTACAAAACAGAAATAGAGTTTCATATGTAGAAATTAAACTTATGGTTACCTGGGGGTAAGGGGAGGCATAAATTGGAAGTTTGGGATTGACACATACACACTACTATATATAAAATAGATAACTAATAAGGACCTACTGTATAGCACAGGGAACTTTACTCAATACTCTGAAATGGCCTATATAGGAAAAAAATCTAAAAAATAGTGGATATATGTATAACAGATTCACTTTGCTGTACACCTGAAACTAACACAACATTGTAAATCAACTATACCCCAATACAAATTTTAAAAAAAATTTAAATAAAAAAATAATTATATGTACAAAGCTATAAACTAAAAACAAACAAAAAATATATATGTCAAATGTTGAAATCAGTACTCAGCATGAACTAACATAAATTATTTTTTAAATGGACAAAGAAAGCCAAAAGGAGATTATTAATGAATGTGGTTTATACACTTGAGGAAAAGAGAGATCAATCTATAAGGAAACGGACACCCAAAAGTCTTAAAAATTAATCTTCCCAAGTCAATATATATACAGGCATTAAGATAAGTGCAAGTAGTGAAATGATGAAAAAAATAGAGAACTTATTCTCAATAAACATACTTTTTTATAGGGTTTCTCAATATGGGGTCCATGACGGGGATTCAGGGATCTTTGACTCCATATTATTGAATGCAAAATAATTCTGTGGCATGTGGTATCATACGAAAATTTTCAGAATCTTCAAGGAGTCAGTGACCCAAAAGAATTTAGATACTTGGAAATAATTTTCATATATGTAAACAATTCTGCTAAAGTATGGGAGATGCTAATATAAAAATAGTGTAGAGTGATAGTACAGAGAAGGTGACCATCTCCATTCTGTGAGTCTTAAAAGGAGCTCACAATGGAAATCGTACTGGCACTAAAATCTATAGTAGTTTCCCCATATAATACTACTTACAAAAAACACTCAAGATGAAAAAATAAAATGAATTTAGAGAAATTCAACTGGTTTGCTAAAGTTGAAACATAATGCACAGGGAGGGGCATTGGATAAAGAAGATTAGAGTTGGGTTATGACATGCTGTAGATTGGTTGCTGTCAATATTCCTTCCAAAGCTTTTTAGATCTCTTGTAACCTGAGAACTTAAAGCAATTGGCCTGTGATCCATTCACTGGGGGGACATCACTGGGGTGAAGAAACAAAAACAGGTGACATCGTCTACTTTTCTAGTCAATTTCCTTCCAGGTAAATAGGTTGATGATATTTACAAGGAAGAAAAAAAACATATCTATTGAATGTCTGCAGATAAAGGGATATTTATGGTTAATTAACCAATAATTTATGAGGTTTGTCTTCCTGGTGATTCATGTAAGCTACTCCCACCTCTAGAGTATAAGATTAGATGCTTTGTAATTTAAATGTTTCTCTCCTTATGTGAGGTAACTCCAGGAACTTCAGTTAGAGACCTCATGCATTACTCTGTGCCCGAGGTACAGGCGTTGTAGAGGCCCATGATATCCCGTATCCTTAAAATTATTAGTAAATCTTGATGCTGGGTAAGATCTTTGATTAGCACAATCTGATTTGACAGTCTGATCCTTTGTGTCTCACACACTGATTCTAAACACCCACCCCACAAACAAGCACCCTCACCTTCAGGTAGGACAAAGGCTGAAGTATACTTTCTGCCCCATCAGGCTGTAATGAGGGTTTTGGATTGAAACTGCACTTCGTTAGACTTCTTCCCTTTCCCCTGTTCTGATTCCTTCACTCCCTCATCAGTTTATCTTGGTAGCACTTCCTCAATAAATTACTTGCATCTGAACCTTTGTTTCAGCATCTGTTTTTCAAAAACTTGACCTTCTACAGACTGCATATAGTGAGATATTTAGACTTTAACATGACTTTAACGCACACAGAAAACGGAAACCACTGAAGGATTTGGAATAGAAAAATAATCCCCCAAATTATGAGAAAATGACAGAAGTGAGCTACGATACTTGTCAAAGAAGAAAGCACTGTTTTTCATTTTAGTACTGACTTCTGTCCTTTGTTTTTTATCAGTTCTTTGCTTTACTCTTTGCAGTGTCCCTGAAGCTTAATGAAATGAATGTGGAATTTGAAGGACAATTCAGTTTTTAAAAGGAGCAGCACTTTTAAACTATTGAAACAAAACAAAATAAAGTATGTTATAATCAGTAAATATTTTTCTCTTTAACATTCTACAAATGCCAATATATAAATTAAATTTTAACTCCCGTGAAGCACCAATTGAAAAAGCAATTTTGTGAAGAGTGTAGAACTAATAAAGTTTAATAAGGATTGTTGGAACATCAGTTCATTTCTCCAAACACCTGAGAGACCTCTCAGGCTTAATTGAGTCAAAATAACTTCTCAATTCAAGTTGACACAATATTGTGTTCATTATTTCTGATTAGGTGACAGCAGTGAGTACGAAGAAGTAAAGAAATGGGGAGTGGGGGGTAGAAACAAATATTCTGAAATTAATTTTTTATTAAGAAATGTTTAAAAATCTGATATATATAACCAGTGAAATGAGAATAAAATTTTTATTTCAAAGTTGTAAAGACTGATGAATTTTCTCTGTATATAGAGCCATAAGAACATTTTAAGTCTTAGATAATAAATGCCTGGCTAGAATCATCTAGGAAAAAGATAAAGAATTGTTATGTGTTAGTTGTTTAATGCCATAAACTAATGTGTTTAACTCAGGTATGTCTCTGATAAGAACTGACAAAGGAAATTTAGTTAAATTTTAACCAAAGACTGTCAGTAAGAAAGCTTATGAAAACATATGCTCTTATGGAATAACAAAGGTGGAATCAAGGAAAAAAAAAAAGATTGAACTACAATGACACTTACTATTTATGCAAAGGCAATATATCTTGTTGAACAGCAAAGAATATAAATTCTTTCTGTCTGGGTTTAATTCTTAGGTCAGATATTTATTAACAGTATGATTTTGGGTAAGGCACTTAACTATATGTCATGCTCCATTCTTTAAATTAGAGATAATAATAGTACCTACCTCACAGGATTATTAAGGATAATATACACAAAGCACTTAGAATATTGTAAGGATTATATGTAAAGCATTTAAAATGGGGCTATTACAGAGTAAGCACCATATAAATGCTATACTCTGTTATTATAAAGGTTATTAATTAATGTTTATGCCTGAATAATGACTGAGGAATAAAACAAGGTGCAAAACAGTGTTTGTAAATGTTAAATATAAAAAATGTTTAAATAGCACATAGGCAAAATATGCTAATACTTAAGTAGAAAACTAAAGCTGTCAAACCTTTAATGTTGACTTCTTATTAAGCAAATAATGCACCTGTAAATACTGGAATTTTCTTCCTTGAATTTGTTCTCTCTTTAGTCACCAGCATTTTTAAATGCTTATGTAAGAATGTTGCTTCAAAATATTTTTATGGGATAATATGTCCACCTAAGCAAATGAATTCACTAATATGGATGAAAAATATAAAAATTACAGCATTTAATGTCAATTAATATATTAATTAACCTACTCATTATTTAGCTTCTGTTTTGTTTCTAACACTATGTTCAGTGATAATATGGAAATGAATATGACAAACTTCCTGCTGTGATACAAGTTTACCACCTATTAGAGGAGACAGGCATCCCTAGTTCCTACATATTCTGATAGGGTTAGAGTAATGTTTTGTCCAGGGAAACAAAATAATGAAGCCCTTCTCCTTGCCAGTGGAACCAAATATGGCTTTCCAGAACTGAAAATTATTGCAATGAATTTGAATTAAGGTCTTCATATTAATTATTTCTACTGTAAAATGAGTATACAATACTTAAGAGCCTCATAAACAACACCCATCATGTATGTTTTAGGTGTCTTTATTTAGGAACTCCAAGACAATTTTGAACCAAATATAAAATATCTGACAACAAAATTGACCTTGATTTAATGCCAGAATTCATTCCACAGTACTTACAGAAGTGAAAGTTTAAGTACTCTACAGGTATTAATAAATGTAAACTTGTGAAAGTTACACAACCTCTTTGAGTTTACACATTTGTGAAATAGGGAGAGTAACATAAAGTTAACTTCTGACATTTTAGTACAAAGTACAAGGCCTGGAATATAGTAGGTATTCAAGATGTGGTGGCTAATATCTGTGTTGTTAAATTATTATTAGTGTTAGGAGAGAATTAAATTTAAGTTAATGACAATAACCATGCAAAAAGATAACTCTCTTCTTTATTATTATATTCTTTTCTAGAATTAATGATAACCCAGCACAAATCTGTGTCCTTCAGAGTAGCTGCATATTACAAAAATGACCAAGGAATACAGATTTATCTGGTTCTAGCCAGAAACTTTAAAAAAAACATGATATTTCTGCTTTGGGGTGTTGATAAATTCCTTGGAGAATCTTGTGAATGTTACTGTCAATCAATTCAAATGAATAAATGCACATATATACAGTCTTTACATAAAATTCCATGGAGCTAAGTTTAAGAAACATAGACACACATAAACACATACATACACATATGTATATATGTATGTATCTTGAGCTCACAGTATCCAAAACTAAGGCATCAAATATCATGTCAGAATTCTTGATCTGAATCCTCTATATATGTCTTACTTCAGAACTTAAAATTAACTTTATCTTTGTGTGAATTTCTTAGCTATAGGAAATATTATACAATCACCTTTGCACTTTCTGAAATGACATGCTTTTTGGTAAATCTGTGAAAAACCATAGAGCATAAAGATCCCTTCTTTGAATTCACTTATTTGAAACTGAATGCTTTTTCTCTATGTTAGGAAATCACAGAGAGTATATTTTTGGTAAGTTATGGTTTTAAAATCTAGCATTAAAAAAATAGTTAACATATTGCAGTTGTATCCTTTTAATGCAATGAATATTAAACAAGAAGAATAGCCGTGATAGGAAAATGGTAAAGTGTCTGTCAATGTTGATATTGGCCTCTGAGCAATGTTGTCCTAAGCATGGCTCTCTTAGCTTGCAGAGAAAGATTTAAGAGCAATTAAAAAGTCAACTTGACTTGGAGACATTGGAAGTGTGAATTGGTAAGGCAAACTAAGATAAGCGAAAACTGGCAACAAAGTCCAATTCTTAAACTCAGAATTTTACTTTTAGGTTTCAACCCTGTTTATGATGCTTAATGTTCACAATTCTCTTGTCTCTATCTAAACCACCTTGTTTAGCTTTCATTTTCTAGTGAAGCATAAGTTTGATTTTGACAGATTTAATTGAGCATCAACTGTCTACCTTATCCTGGTATTTCGATGGTGGAGAGAGGTGTCCAGAGCCATGCTAAAAATTATCTAATTAGATTTTAAAATCAAAATAGTATAACCTTTTTGTACATCAGAAATAGTCTAAAAAATCTCCTTTCCATTTTCAAAATGTACATTATCAATGAAGAAAGTTGTATTTAGTTGTAATAAAAACTTTGTGATATGTGGAGTGAAGGAGAGTCTTCATACAGATTTTTTTCATCTGTTTCCTTACCCTCCAGATTTATGAGTATTCTAGGCAAGAAAAATGAAAAAGACAAAAAGAAAACAAAACAAAAAAATAATATAAATACACATACTTTATTTTAAAAATAGGAACTCATTCAAACCCACTAGTAACAAAAATGCAAATTAAACGAGGCATATTATTTTTCTTATAAAATTGAGAAAAAAATCCACAAAAGATGAAGAGATGGTGGTTCATTTCATTATTCATTAAATATGTATTGGGTACATACAGTGAAACACCGTTTGAAATTTTAGAGGTATATCTATAACAATGACAAAATACTTGCTCTCATAGATTTTTGTATTCCAGTGAGAGAATACAGAAAATAAGTACCTGAATAAACAATAAAAATACATTCAGGAATATATGAATTATGTGAAGAAAATTAAATAAGGCTACATGACAGAGAATGACTATGTTGGGAAGAGCTATTTTTGAGTGAGTATTCAGTGAAAGCTTCTCTGAGGAGGTACTTTTTTTATCTATGGTGAATAACAAGAAACCAGCCTTGAGGAAAACATATTTTCTTTGTTCATTTGTTTGTTTTCCAAGCACAGGAAACTGCTAGAGCTATACCATAGCTATACCATCTCTATTGAGATGATCATATGATTTTTATTCTTAAATTTGTTAATGTAATGTGTCACATTAATTGATTTGTGGTTATTGAACCCTCCTTGCATCCCTGGGCTATATCCCACTTGATCATGGTGTATGTTCATTTTAATATTGAATTTGGTTTGCTAATCTTTCATTGAGAATTTTTACATGTATGTTCATCAGTGATGTTGGCCTGTAATTTTCTTTCTTTGGGATATCTTTGTCTGGTTTTGGTGTCAAAGTGTTACTGGATTCATAGAATGAGTTAATAAGCATATCTTCCTCTGCAATTTTCTGAAATACTTTGAGGAGCATAGGTGTTAACTCTTCTCTAACTGTTTGGTAGAACTCACCTATGAACATATCTGATCATGAACTTTTTTCTGTTGGTAGTTTTTAAACAACTGATTTAATTTTAATACTGGTAATTAGTGTATTCGTATTTTCTATGTTTCTAATTCAGTCTTGAGAGATTGTACATTTCTGAGAATTTATCCTTTTCATCTGCCTTGTCCTTTTATTGGCATATAATTTCTCAGAGTAATCTCTCACAATTCTCTGTTTCTGTGGTATAAATTATAACTTCCCCTTTTTCATTTCTGACTTTATTGATTTGGGTCATCTCTTTTTTTTTTTTTTTCTTTTTCTTGATGAGTCTAAATGTCTATCAATTTTGTTGGTTTCACAGAAACAGCTCTTTGTTTCACTGATCTTTTCTATTGTTTTCTTGTCTCAATTTCATTTATTTCTCTCTGATCTTTATAATTTATTTTCTTCTACTTTGTTATTGATTTTTTCTTCCTTTTCTGGTTCCTTTAGATATAAGGTTAAGTTGCTTATTTGAGATTTGTTGTTTGCTGATGTAGGCATGTATCGCTATAAACTTGCCTATTAGAACTGCTTTTGCTGCATCCCATAAATTTTGGATTATTGTGGATTTGTTTTCATCTACTTCAGGAGCTTCCAGTTTTTTGTTTTTTTTAAATTTCTTCTTTGATTTCTTCAGTGATCCATTTATTGCTTAGTCTGCGTATGCTTGTGTTTTTTGCAGTTTTATTTCTTGTAGTTGATTTCTAGTCTCACAGCATTGTGGTCAGAAGAGATGCTTAATATTATTTCAATTTTCTTAAATTTACTAAGATTTGTTTTGTTGCCTACTCTGTGATCTATTCTGGAGAATATTCCTTGCACACTTGAAAGAAATGTGTATGTGTGTGTGTATATACATAAAAAGTCAGTGGAGCTTCAAGATGGCAGAAGAGTAAGATGTGGAGATCACCCTACTCCCCACAAAAATATCAGAAATACATCTACATGTGGAACAACTCTTACAGAGCACCTACTGAATGCTGGCAGAAGACCTCAGACCTCCTCAAAACCAAGAAACTCCCACATACCTGGGTAGGGCAAAAGAAAAAAGAAAAAACAGAGACAAAAGAATAGGGATGGGACCTGCACCAGTGGGAGGGAGCTGTGAAGGAGGGAAGGTTTCCACACACTAGGAAGCTGCTTCGTGGGTGGAGACTGCAGGTGGCAGAGGGGTGAAGCTTTGGAGCCACGGAGGAGAGCGCAGCAACAGAGGTGCAGAGGGCAAAGCGGAGAGATTCCTTCACAGAGGATTGGTGCCGACCAGCACTCACCAGCCCGAGAGGCTTGTCTGCTCACCCGCCAGGGCAGGCAGGGGCTGGGAGCTGAGGCTCCATCTTCGGAGGTCGGATCCCAGAGAGAGGACTGGTGTTGGCTGTGTGAACACAGCCTGAAGTGGGTTAGTGCAACACAGATGGCCAGGACGAAGTCCAGGGAAAAGTCTGGAGCTGCCAAAGAGGCAAGCGACTTTTTCTTGCCAATTTGTTTCCTGGTGCTCAAGGAGACGGGATTAAGAGTACCGCATAAAGGAGCTCCAGAGATGGGTATGAGCTGTTGCCATCAGTGTGGACCCCAGAGACGGGCATGAGATATTAAGGCTGCTGCTGCAGCCACCAAGAAGCCTGTGTGCAAACACAGGTCACTATCCACACCACCCCTCCCGGGAACCTGTACAGCCTGCCACTGCCAGGGTCCTCTGATCCAGGGACAACTTCCCCAGGAGAACACACGGCATGCCTCATGCTGGCCTCTGTGGCCACAGGCTCACCCTGCATTACATAACCCTCCCTCCCCCCTGGCCTGAGTGAGCCAGAGCCCCTGAATCAGCTCCTCCTTTAACCCCATCCTGTCTAAGTGAAGAACAGATGCCCTCAGGCAACATAAATGCAGAGACAGGGCCTTATCCAAAACTGAACCCCAGGATCTGTGCAAACAAAGAAGTGAAAGGGAAAACTCTCCCAACAGCTGCAGGAGCAGTGGATTAAATCTCCACAATCAACTTGATGTACCCTGCACCTGTGGAATAACTGAAGAGACAATGAATCATTCCAAATTTAGGAGGTGGATTTTGGGAGCAATGATATATATTTTTTTCCCCTTTTTCTCTTTTTCTGAGTGTGCATGTGTATGCTTCTGTGTGTGATTTTTGTCTGTATAGCTTTGCTTTTACTATTTGTCCTAGGGTTCTCTCTGTCCATTTATTTTGAATTTTTCTTAGTATAGTTTTCAGCACTTGTTATCATTATGGATTTGTTTCTCAGTTAGGTCACTCTGTTCTTTCTTTTGTTCCTTTTTTAATTTTTATTACTTAAAACAAATTTTTTTAATAATTATTTTTTATTATTTACTATAATTATTTTATCTTCTCCTTTCTTTCTTTCTTCTTTTTCTCTCATGTTTTTTGAGCCATGTGGATGAGTCTTTGGTGCTCCAGCCAGGGGTCAGGGCTGTGCCTCTGAGGTGGGAGAGCCAACTCCAGGCCGTTGGTCCACAAGAGACCTCCCAGCTCCACGTAATATTAAATGGCAAAAGTCTTCCAGAGATCCACACCTCTATGCCAATACCCAGCTCCACTCAACAACCAGCACGCTACAGTGTTGGACACACTATGCCAAACAACTAGCAAAACAGGAACACAACCCTACCAATTAGCAGAGAGGCTGCCTAAAATCATAATAAGGCCACAGACACCCAAAAATACACCACCAGATGTGGACCTCGTCACCAGAAAGACAAGAACCAGCCTCATCCATCAGAACAGAGGCATTAGTCCCCTCCACCAGAAAGACTACACAACCCACTGAACAAACTTTAGCCACTAAGGCAGACACCAAAAACAACGGGAACTACGAACCTGCAACCAGCAAAAAGGAGACCCCAAACACAGTAAGATAAGCAAAATAAGAAGACAGAAAAACACACAGCAGTTGAAGGAGCAAGGTAAAAACCAACCATACCTAACAAATGAAGAGGAAATAGGCAGTCTACCTGAAAAAAAGATTCATAATAATGATAGTAAAGATGATCCAAAACCTTGGAAATACAATGAAGAACATACAAGAAACGTTTAACAAGGATTTAGAAGAACTAAAAAGCAAACAAACAGTAATTAACAACAGAATAAATGAAATTAAAAATTCTCTAGAAGGGATGAATAACAAAATAACTGAGGCAGAAGAACGGATAAATGACCTGGAAAATAAAAGAGTGGAAATAACAACTGCAGAGCAGAATAAAGCAAAAGGAATGAAAAGAAATGAGGACAGTCATAGAGACCTCTGGACAATGTTAAACACACAAACATTTGAATTATAAGGGTCCCAGAAGAAGAAGAGAAAAAGAAAGGGACTGAGAAAATATTTGAAGAGATTATAGTTGAAAACTTCCCTAATATGGGAAAGGAAATAGTTAATCAAGTCCAGGAAGCACAGAGAGTCCCATACAGGATAAATCCAAGGAGAAATACACCATGACACATATAAATCAAAGCATCAAAAATTAAATACAAGGAAAACATATGAAAAGCAGCAAGGGAAAAGCCACAAATACCATACAAGGGAATCTCTATAAGGTTAACAGGTGATCTTTCAGCAGAAACTCTGAGAGCCAGAAGGGAGTGGCAGGACATATTAAGTAATGAAGTAATGGAGGGGAAAATCCTATAATCAAGATTACTCTACCCAGCAAGGATCTCATTCAGATTTGATGGAGAAATTAAAAACTTTACAGACAAGCAACAGCTAAGAGAATTCAGCACCACAAAACCAGCTTTAAAACAAATGATAAAGGAAGTTCTCTAGGCAGGGAACACAAGAGAAGGAAAAGGCCTACAATAACAAACCCAAAACAATTAAGAAAATGGTAATAGGAGCATACATATTGATAATTACCTTAAATGTAAATGAATTAAATGCTCCCAACAAAAGACATAGACTGGCTGAATGGTTACAAAAACAAGACCCATATATATGCTGTCTACAAGAGACCAACTTCAGACCTAGGGACACACACAAACTGAAAGTGAGGGGATGGAAAAAGATATTCCATGCAAATGGAAATCAAAAGAAAGCTGGAGTAGCAATTCTCATATCAGACAAAATAGACTTTAAAGCAAAGACTATTACAAAGAACAAAGAAGGACACTACATAATGATGAAGGGATCAATCCAAGAAGAAGATATAACAATTGTAAATATTTATGCACCCAACATAGGAGCACCTCAATACATAAGGCAAATACTAACAACATAAAAGGGGAAATCAACAGTAACACAATCAGAGTAGGGGACTTTAACACCCCCATTTCACCAATGGACAGATCATCCAAAATGAAAATAAATAAGGAACTACAAGCTTTAAATGATACATTAAAAATATGGACTTAAGTGATATTTATAGGACATTCCATCCAAAAGCAACAGAATACACTTTATTCTCAAATCAAGCCTTGGTAAATTTAAGAAAATTGAAATAATATCAAGTACCTTTTCTGATGACAATCCTATCAGACTAGATATCAATTACAGGAAAAAATCTGTAAAAACTACAAACACATGGAGGCTAAACAATACACTACTTAATAACCAAGAGATCACTGAAGAAATCAAAAAGGAAATCAAAAAATACCTAGAAACAAATGACAATGAAAACACGATCACCAAAAACCTATGGAATTGAGCAAAAGCAATTCTAAGAGGGAATTATATAGCAATGCAATTCTACCTTAAGAAACAAGAAACATCTCAAATAAACAACCTAATCTTACACCTAAAGCAATTAGAGAAAGAAGAACAAAAATACCCCAAAGTTAGCAGAAGGAAAGAAATCATATAGATAAGAGCAGAAAAAAATGCAAAAGAAATGAAGGAAATGAAAGCAAAGATCAATAAACTTAAATTGGGTTCTTTGAGAAGATAAACAAACTTGATAAACCATTAGCCAGACTCATCAAGGAAAACAGGGAGAAGACTCAAATCAATAGATTTAGAAATGAAAAAGAAGTAACAACTGACACTGCAGAAATACAAAGGATTATGAGAGATTACTGCAAGCAACTGTATGCCAATAAAATGGACAAGCTTGAACAAATGGACAAATTCTTAGAAAAGCACAACCTTCCAAGACTGAACCAGGAAGATATAGAAATCATGAACAGACCATTCACAAGCATTGAAATTGAAACTGTGATTAAAAATCTTCCAAAAAACAGAAGCCCAGGACCAGATGGCTTCACAGGTGAATTCTACCAAACATTTAGAGAAGAGCTAACACCAACCCTTCTCAAACACTTCTAATATATAGCAGAGGGAGGAAAACTCCCAAACTCATTCTACAAGGCCACCATCACCCTGATACCAAAACCAGACAAAGATGTCACAAAGAAAGAAAACTACAGGTCAATATCACTGATGAACATAGATGCAAAAATCCTCAACAAAATACTAACAAACAGAATCCAATAGCACATTAAAAGGATCCTACATCATGATTAAGTGGGGTTTATCCCAGGAATGCAAGGATTCTTCAATATATGCAAATCAATCAATGTGATACACCATATTAACAAATTGAAGGAGAAAAGCCATATTAACATCACAATAGATGTAGAGAAAGCTTTTGACAAAATTCAACACCCATTTATGATAAAATCCCTCCAGAAAGTAGGCATAGAGGGAAGTTACCTTAACATAATAAAGGCCATATATGACAAACCCACAGCCAACATCATCCTCAACGGTGAAAAACTGAAACCATTTCTACTAAGATCAGGAACAAGACAAGGTTGCCCACTCTCACCACTCTTATTCAACATAGTTTTGCAAGATTTAGCCACAGCAATCAGAGAAGAAAAAGGAATCCAAATCAGAAAATAAGAAGTAAAGATGTCACTGTTTGCAGATGACATGACAATATACACAGAGAATCCTAAAGATGCTACCAGAAAATGACTAGAGCTAATCAATGAATTTTGTAAAGTAGCAGCATACAAAATTAATGCACAGAAATCTCTTGTATTCCTATACACTAATGATGAAAAATCTGAAAGTGAAATTAAAAAGAAAAAACACTCCCATTTACCTTTGCAACAAAAAGAATAAAATACCTAGAAATAAACCTACCTAAGGAGACAAAAGTTCTGTATGCAGAAAATTATAAGACACTGATGAAAGAAATTAAAGATGATACAAATAGATGGAGAGACATACCATGTTCTTGGATTGGAAGAATCAACATTGTGAAAATGGCTCTACTACCCAAAGCAATCTACAGATTCAATGCAATCCCTATCAAACTATCACTGGCATTTTTCACAGAACTAGAACAAAAAATTTCACAATTTGTATGGAAACACAAAAGACCCCGAATAGCCAAAGCAATCTTGAGAAAGAAAAACAGAGCTGGAGGAATCAGGCTCCCTGACTTAAGACTATACTACAAAGCTACAGCAATCAAGACAGTATAGTACTGGCACAAAAACAGAAATATAGATCAATGGAACAGGATAGAAAGCCCAGAGATAAACCCACACATATATGATCATGTTATCTTTGATAAAGGAAGCAAGAGTATACAGTGGAGACAAGACAGCCTCTTCAATAAGTGGTGCTGGGAAAACTGGACAGCTACATGTAAAAGAATGAAATTAAAACACTCTCTACACCATACATAAAAATAAACTCAATATTGATTGAAGACCTAAATGTAAGGCCAGACACTATCAAACTCAGAGGAAAACAGGCAGAACACTCTATGACATAAATCACAGAAAGATCCTTTTTGACCCACCTCCTAGAGAAATGGAAATAAAAACAAAAATAAACAAATGGGACCTAATGAAACTTCAATGCTTTTGCACAGCAAAGGAAACCATAAACAAGACCAAAAGATAACCCTCAGAATGGGAGAAAACATTTGTAAATGAAGCAACTGACAAAGGGTTAATGTCCAAAATTTACAAGCAGCTCATGCAGCTCAGTATCAAAAAAAGAAACAATCCAATCCAAAAATGGGCTGAAGACTTAAATACACATTTCTCCAAAGAAGATATACAGATTACCAACAAACACATGAAAGAATGCTCAACATCATTAATCATTAAAGAAATGCAAATCAGAACTACAATGAGATATCATCTCACACTGGTCAGAATGGCCATCATCAAAAAATCTAGAAACAATAAATGCTGGACAGGTTGTGGAGGAAAGGAAACCCTCTTGCACTGTTCTTTGGAATGTAAATTGATACAGCCACTATGGAGAACAATATGGAGGTTCCTTAAAAAACTACAAATAGAACTATCATATGACCCAGGAATCCCACTACTGGGCATAGACCCTGAGAAAACCGTAATTCAAAAAGAGTCCTGTACCACAATGTTCATTGCAGCTCTATTTACAATATCCAGTACATGGAAGCAAGAGATGAATGGATAAAGAAGATATGGCATATATATACAATGGAATATTACTCAGCCATAAAAAGAAATGAAATTGAGTTATTTGTTGTGAGGTGGATGGATGTAGAGTCTGTCCTACAGAGTGAAGTAAGTGAGAAAGAGAAAGACAAATCCCGTATGTTAACACACATATATGGAATTTAAAAAAAAAAAAAAAGGTCATAAAGAACCTAGGGGCAAGATGGGAATAAAGACACAGACCTACTAGAGAATGGACTTGAGGTTATGGGGAGGGGGAAGGGTAAGTTGGGACAAAGTGAGAGAGTTGCATGGACATATATACACTACCAAATGTAAAATAGCTAGTGGGAAGCAGTCGCATAGCACAGGGAGATCAGCTCGGTGCTTTGTGACCACATAGAGGGGTGGGATAGGGAGTGTGGGAGGGAGGGAGACACAAGAGGGAAGAGATATGGGGCTATATATACATGTATAACTGATTCACTTTGTTATAAAGCAGAAACTAACACACCATTTTAAAGCAATTATACTCCAATAAAGATGTTAAAAAATAATGTCAATTTACCATAATGTGTCCTTTAAGGCAAGTGTTTCTTTATATTCTTCTGGATGATGTAAGTGGAGTGATAAATTCCCTTACTATTACTGTTTTACTGTCAATTTCTCTCCTTATGTTAATATTTGCTTTATGTTTTTGGTGCTCCTATGTTGGGTGCATACCTATTCACAGTTGTTATGTCTTCTTTGATTGATCACTTGATCATTATGTTATATTCTTCTTTGTCTCATCTTACAATCTTTATTTCACAGTCTATATTTTCTGATATAATTATTGTTACCCTGGCTTTCTTTTCATTTCCATTTGCATGAAATACCTTTTTCCATTCCCTCATTTTCAGTCTGTGTGTGTTTTTAAATCTCAAGTGAGTCTCTTGTAGGCAGCGATTATATGGGTCTTACTTTTTTTAATCCATTCACTTATTCTATGTCATTTGATTGGAGCATTTATTCCATTTACATGTTATTATTGATAACTTATAGCCATTTCATTAATTATTTGGTTTTTTTTTTTCCTTTTTTTTCCCTTTGATTTCTTCCCTTTTGGTTTGATGATTATCTTTAGTGTTAATGTTTGGATTCATTTCTCTTTTTTACTGTGTGTATCTATTATAGAATTTTGGGTTGTCTTTACTATGAGGTGTATATGTAGTAATCTCTATATATATGTGATTATTTTAAATTGCTAATCTCTTAAGTTCAAAAGCATTTTAGCAGCCCTGCATTTTTACTCCCCCTTCCATCATTTTTACTCATTTTGACATCATATTTTACATCTTTTTGTTTTGTGTATTTCTCAAATACTTATTGTAGATATTGATGGTTTTACTACTTTTGTCTTTTAATGGTCCTATTAGCTTTATACATTGTTCATCTACTGCCTTTACTGCATATTTGCATTTGCCAGTGAAATTTTTCCTCTCAAATTTTTCATATTTCTAGTGTGGCCTTTTTCTTTTTCTTTTTTTTTTTTTTTTTTCACTTAGAGAAATCCCTTTAGAATTTCTTGTAAGCTGTTTTAGTGGTGCTGAGGTCTTTTAGCTTTTGGCTGTGTGTAAAAGTTGTGCTCTCTCCATCAAATCAGAATGACATTCTTGCCAGGTAGACTAGTTCTGGTTGTAGGTTTTTCCCTCTCATCACTTTAAATATACTGTACCACTTTCTCTGATCTGCAGAATTTCTGCTGAAAAGTCAGCTGAAAGACTTATCAGAGGTCCTTTGTATGTAACTTGTTGTTTTTCCCTTGTTGCTTTTATATTCTCTCTTTATCTTTATATTTTGTCTTTTTAATTACAATGTGTTTTGGTGTGGTCCTTTTTGGGTTGATTCTGTGTGGGACTCTCTGTGCTTCCTGGACCGGGATGTCTGTTTCTTTTTCCAGATTAGGAAAGTTTTCCACTGTTAAGTCTTCAAATATATTCTCTGCTCTGTTCTTTCTCTAGTCCTTCTGGAACTCCTATAATATGAATGTTAGCATGCTTCACATTGTCTCAGAGGTCTTCTAAAGTGTCCTCATTTATTTACTTTAATTTTTTTCTGTTTAGCTTGAACAATTTCCACTACTCTTTCTTCCAGTTCACTGATCCATTCCTGTGTATCATCAAATCCACTGTTGATTCACTCTAGTGTATTTTTTTATTTCTTTACTGTATTATTCATGTCTGTTTTGTTCTTTGTTATATTTTCTTTGTTAAAAACTTCTAACTTTTCACTTTGTTCATCCAGTCTTCTCCCATATTCTTTGAGCATCTTTACTATCATTACCTTGAATTTTTTTTTATATATATATATAAATTTTATTTATTTTTGGCTGTGTTGGGTCTTCATTTCTGTGTGTGAGCTTTCTCCAGTAGCGGCGAGCGGGGACCACTCTTCATCACGGTGCACGGGCCTCTCACAGTCGCAGCCTCTCCCGTTGCGGAGCACAGGCTCCTGATGCACAGGCTCAGCAGCCATGGCTCATGAGGCCAGCAGCTCCGCGGCATGTGTGATCTTCCCGGACCAGGGCACAAACCCGTGTCCCCTGCATCGGCAGGTGGACTCTCAACCACTGTACCACCAGGGAAGCCCCTACCTTGAACTTTTGATTGAGTGGATTCATTATCTCCATTTCATTTAATTATTCTTTTTGTGTGTTATTTTGTTCCTTTGTTTAAAACATTTTTTTTTATTGTTGCCTCATTTTGCCAAATTCACTGTTTTTATTTCCATGTATTTTGTAAGTTCGTTATGTTCTACCTGGAGAAATGGCTTTTTGTAGGATACATCCTATGTGTCCCAGCAATGCATGCCCCTCTGGTCACCAGAGCTACATGCTCTAGGGGTGTTCCCTATGTGGGCCGTATGAATCTTTTTTTTTTTTTTTTTTTTTTGGTGGCAGGCTTACTATTGTGTGCAGTCTGATAAACGTGGCTGATCCCTGTCTGGTTGGTTGCCAGACCCTGCTTTGTGCAGAGGCTGCTGGCCACTCGTGGGCAAGTCTGTGAATTGAGGCAACTGGCTGTGGAGCCCCAGGGTCTCCTGGGTTTAGTGTTGCCCCACTGGTGAATGTAGTCAGGTTCTTCAGTGGGTTGTTGCAGGGTCAGGGGTCCTAGATCTAGTGTCTTCCTACTGGTAAGTGGGGCTGTTCCTAACTTCACTTGTTGCTGGGTTTGGGGTGACTCATAGCTGGTATGGGCCCACTGGTGAGTGGAGCTGTGTCCCAGAGTGGCTTGCTGAAAAGTCCAGCATGTCCTGGAGCTCATGTTGTTCTGTTGATTTGTGAGACCAAGGCTGGTGGGTCCCATGGGTAGTACCAGCCTGCTAGTGGGCAGAGCCAGATCACAAGATCTTTGGTTGCAGGGCCCTGGCGGTTCCCAGAGTGGGTATGGACTGCTGTTGGGGGAGGCTGGTTCCTGACAGCTGACTACAGGCTCTAGAGAGTCCCAAAGCTCATGTCAGCCTGCTGGTGGGTGGGTCCAGATCCTGGGACAGCTGGTTGAGAACCCCAAGGTGTCTCAGAATGGTCTTGGCCTACTGGTGGATGGGGCTGGTCCCAAGACTAGAGCTGTCTCACTGGTGGTTCAGATCAGGACCCAGGATTTCCTGGGGCTGTTGTCTTCCCACAGTGGGTGATGCAGTTGCTAGGGTCTCTAGCTGCAAGAACCTGGGGATCCAGGGGCTAGTGCCAGCACACTGGTGTGTGGTTCTGTTTACTGGACCCTTTCGTGGACAGGGCAATGTCCCTGGGTAGCTGTGGGCTCAGGGAATATTAAGGCAGTTGGCCTGCTGTTGAGTTGAGCTGAGTCCTTGCTTAGTTAGTTGCTTGGTCTGAGGTGTCCCAGTGCTTGTGCTGACAGGCTGGTAGGTGGGACTTGGCCTGGTGATAATAAGCTACAGGGAAAATTCCAAAATGGTGCTAGCCTGCACCAGTGTTCTGATGGTAGATTAAGTGCCCCCAAATTGGTGCCACCAATGTTTATATGCCCACGGTGAGCTCCAGATGCTTCTTCCCTCTCTGGGAGATTCTTCATAATCAGTAGGTGGGTCTAACCTAGGCTTGTTTCAAATTACTGTTTTTTCCCTGGGTCCCAGAGCATGTTAGATTTTATGTGCATCCTTTAAGAGGGGAGTATCTATTTCTCACAGCCCTCTGGCTCTCCTGAAAGTTAGTCCCACTGACTTTCAAAGCCAGATGTTCTGGGGGATGGTATTTCCAGTGCAGACCCCCCATGCTTGGGAACCCAACGTGAGGCTCAGACCACTTGCTACTTGTGGCTCTGTAATTGTAATTATCCTCTTATTTGTGGGTCATCCACCCTGAGGTATGGGTCTTGACTATACCATGTCTTTGCCCCTCCTACCTGTTTCATTGTGGTTTCTTCTTTATATCTTTTGTTGTAGAAGGTGTTTTCTGCTAGTCTTCCAGTCTTTCTCATCATTAGTTGCTCTGTAAATAGTTGTAATTTTGGTGTGCCCAAGGGAGGAGGTGAATTCAAGGTCTTCTTACTCTGCCATCTTGGCCACTCTCTGTCATCCTGGATGTTTTTAAATTCTCTACTTTGAACAGGTAATTTTGTTGCAGTTATCATGTCTCATCTTCATCATCATATACTGGTGATATTTAGAGAAAATAGCATGCCTTTTGGCTATAGTGAATCATACATGGAGCCACTTTTGGACTTGATGGAGTCATGTATCCCTGGAGATATTGGGACTCAAGAAAAAACTGGATGAGACAGTTTACTTTGGAGGTGAATAGAAAATAATACACTTCCTGCAAAAAAAACAAAACAAAACAAAAAAAACCCCACGATGTTTATGTATCTTAGGAAGACAAAGAGGTAGAATCCTACAGACACTGTTAATTGCCTATTCATTAGGAAATTCATTCTTCTTTAATAATAAAATCCCAATTTTCTTCAGGGTGATACTGGGCCCAGCTTAAGAAAATAGGTCACAAATTTTTATAACCCATCATGACACTACTATTAGCAAATCACCCACCGTTGTTTTTTGTTTGTTTAGAGTGGTAATATATCCAATTCTGGCCAGTGAGACCTAAGTGGAAAGCTGGTGAGGTAGGTGAAAGTGGTGGTATTTTTAGGGAAACATAACATTTCTGTTCAAGGGAAACAAGATATTTCTCCAATTTTTCTTCCTTCTTTAAGTGGTGTTCATGATGAAATCCTTCCTAAATGAATTTTAACTTACAGAATATACTTTTTTTTTTTTTTTTTGCATTACACGGGCCTCTCACTGTTGTGGCCTCTCCCATTGTGGAGCACAGGCTCCGGACACACAGGCTCAGTGGCCATGGATCACAGGTCTAGCGGCTCTGCGGCATGTGGGATCTTCCCAGACCGGGGCACGAACCCATGTCCCCTGCATCGGCAGGCGGACTCTCAACCACGGCACCACCAGGGAAGCCCCAGAATATACTTTTAATCAAACAGTTGCTAGTAGGCTTGTGATATAAATACAGCTAGAATGACCCTAGGGCCCATTTTCTTTTCTACTGCATTAAACTGCATCCTGGCATATATAATTCTCATCAAGAACATATACGGTATATACTTCACAAGGTAAATATTGAATGTTGGGTGAATTTGTTAAACAACACTCCATTATATCATTGAAAGGATATGTGACTGACCTTTCACCTAATAGTTTTAAATAAGTGTTTGTATATAATAAAATAATAATACAGTTTCTTAATCTCCCCATTTAAATTACAAATAATCTCTGAATGTTACTATTAGTCACACAAAAATTAGGATTTCCTCATGTTTTGGCCTATTTGCACAGATGTAGCAAGAGATGTTAATTAACCCAAGAAACTCCCTTGACCACATTATAGTAGCAACACTTGATGTCAGAGAATCAATGTCTATCTAGACATATCATTATGAATACATGATTGGACTTTCTAAAACCTCTATTACTTAGTCTTTATCCTGATGTTAGGAGATCAACCCCCTCAAAACTTTCTCCACCTGGTTTCTTCTGTAGTATCTATAGATTTTGGTGGTCTTATTTATTTAAGGTCACCAAAATTGGTCAACTTTGCTGACTTGCCAGGAAATAATTTTCCTCATCACTTCTGAAGCTGTGATTTTGTCATTCATGAAGATGACTGGAAAATTGCTATCAGTGGGAAGTTTAGCTGGAGTTACCATACCCAGGATCCTCAGTTTTCCTTCAAGTGCCCCTAAAACATGGCCATATTGGTATTCTCACTGCATAACCATCTCAGGGAAGTCAGACTTCATATATAATAGTTATCCTCCTCCAAGGTGTATAAGTATATGCAGGTAAGCTTTCTTAAGGTTTAGGTCAGCAATTAACCCAGTGTCATTCTGCCACTGGTTAAAGCAAACCACAGGCAAGCCCATAATAAAAGGGAGAAGACTAAACAAGAATGTGAATACTGGAAGGTATGGTTCATGGCAGGCCACCAAAGTGACAGTGTACTGCTATTTTTATATTATATAAAATCTTGATGCCAAATAGCCAACAAAGATGTTAGAATAATAAATGAATCAATAACAACAGAATCAAAATTTGTAGAAAATTTATTGTGTACCTAAAAGTGAACAGTTTGTTTAAAAAAAAATTAAAAGAATATCATGCAGTCACTAAAAAGATATTTATGAAATGAATGTGATAGTATAGAAAATACTTTTCTATTATTGAATTGTCTAAATATTCTCAAATGTAAATATATCTAAACTAAAATGTTTTAGTAATCTCCAAATCATATCATTAACATTTTTATTGAGAAAAATATCAGAAGTATTTCTATTGTATTCATGTCATAGGAAAAATAATTCCCCCCAAAAAATTGAGTACTATATTGTTTGCAACTATCAAATTTGTGTTTGTAAGGCTTTAGAAAAAGCATATTTAAAATATAAAATAATTGAGCTCTAAAGGAAAAGGATGAAACAGGAATTTAAAAAACATTCAAATAATGCTGCAATGAACATTGGGGTGCATGTATCTTTTCAAATTATGGTTTTCTCCAGGTATATGTGCAGGAGTGGGATTGCTGGATCATATGGTAATTCTATTTTTAGTTTTTTTGAGGAACATCTATACTGTTCTCCATAGTGGCTATACCAATTTACATTCCCACAAACATTGTAGGAGGATTCTCTTTTCTCCACATCCTCTCCAGCATTTATTATTTGTAGATTTTTTGATCATGGCAATTCTGACCAGTGTGAGGTGATACCTCATTGTAGTTTTGATTTACATTTCTCTAATAATTAGTGGTGTTGAGCATCTTTTCATGTGTTTGTTGGCCATCTGTATGTCTTCTTTGGAGAAATGTCTATTTAGGATTTCCACCCATTTATTTTACAATAACCAGGACATGGAAGCAACCTAAATGTCCATCAACAGAGGAATGGATAACAAAGATGAGGTACATATATACAATGGAATATTACTCAGCCATGAAAAGGAACAAATAGTGCCATTTGCAGAGACGTGGATAGACCTAGAGACTGCCATACAATGTGAAGTAAGTCCAAAAGAGAAAAACAAATATTGTGGATTTAGCATAATGGTACAGATGAATTTACTTGCAAAGCAGAAATAGAGATGCAGATGTAGAGAACAAACTTATAGATACCAAGGGGGGAAGAGGAGATGGGATGAATTCGGAGACTGGGATTGACATATATATACTACTATACATAAAATAGATAACTAATGAGAACCTACTGTAGAGCATAGGGAACTCAGTGCTCTGTGGTGACCTAAATGTGAAGGAAATCTTAAAAAGAGAGGATACATGTGTATGTATAACTGATTCATTTTGCTGTACAGCAGAAACTAACACAACATTATAAAGCAACTATACTCCAATTTTTTTTAATTGTTTCAAAAATTAATAAAGATTACAATTTTATTACTGTTAAAAGAAGCATTCAATTTGGAATATAATATACTCTGGAGATTATGCTGAACTGACTCTTTCATTAATATTAATTAATTTTTGCTTGTGCAAGTATAACATTTTTGTTTGGCAAGACATGAAAATGGAAACCAAAATACCATCTTAAAAATGCAAAATTATCAACCAAACTGTGATTAGATATGCATAGTTGAAATATATTAATTTCATTTATATGTCTAAATCAATAAGCTTGTTCTTCTTACTGCTAGGTCACCAGTAGGGGAGATAGAGAGGATTGCATAATATTTAACACAATAATTTAATTGTTTAAATACTTTTGAATATATTTTATGCTCCAAAAATAACTTGTTACTTTATAAACGTCAAGGTTCTTGTTTTAGCCTTCAATTCTACCTTGACAGCACCTAAACACAGGGCTAAGTAACTAGGGCTTATTGAATTGGATAATCAAATATTTTTCTTCATATAATGATGATCCTATTTCTACAGTGTATTTTTATGTAACTAATACATGTTACCCACAATTATTTAATATGTTAGTGGCATATATTCCATATTATTTTTCCTGTTTTAAAAAATCCTTCATTACAGATATTAAGAAATTTAAACAGCTTTTGTTTACAGGCCAAACTCAAAGGTCACTTTTATTTTAAAAAAAGGACAAAAGATATTGATGTAAGAACAGATCTTTTCAGCAATAAAATAAAATGTAAACTTTTCTCAATTGAATATGAAAATAGAATGGTATGTTTCATTTAAAATTTCAAAAGTATTGTGTTATGTTTGCTTATTAAATACTTACTAAATATAGAGTGATGGCCCTTTCCCTTCTTCACTCAAGTAAAATTGATACTGGATAACTAGAATTCTTAAGGTTTGGGGGAAAACTGTGGTTCAGGTTTTAGTATTTATTTAGAAGAGATATTTGTTTTTTGCTCCTGAATCTAATGTGTATTAAATTTAAGAGGACACGTTAATGTGATTTTCTCATTTTCCTTTAGTTAAATTTTATAGGGGAACAGGGTGATAAATGTGTTAAACATTTTTCTAGACAAAGGAGGGCAGATTGAAAGAATCACTGATTGACTTGAAACTCTCTATATCTCATCAAAGATAATATATGAAGTTAATTTTTTTAATCTTTGATAAAATAATCACGAAGTGATCATTTCTTAATTGGAGGTTTCAAGGAGGTTGCGTCAGGGAGATTGCTCTTATATCTGAGATGTAGGTTAAAGTTTTCAAACTCTAGTATGAGCAATGGCAATGAGTTCCTTGAAAACGTTTGGGAACAACAGACAAAAATAAATTGGTGTCAGAATGTAGAAACAAATATGCTTAATTTGTATGAACATGTATTTCAGAAACTTCACTGATTTAACTAATTTCATGTTAACATAAATATATCCAAGTTAATTATTTCTAGGTTTTGGCAGAATGTATATAGAAAGTTGGTCTCTTGGGAGATTGGGATTGACATATATACACTAATATGTATAAAATAGATAACTAATAAGAACCTGCTGTATAAAAAATAAATAAAATAAAATTCAAAAAAAAAAGAAAGTTGGTCTCACATTGTTTTGACTTGTATTTTACTTGAAGCATTCTCCCTTTTGATAAATGTAAAAATGTATGCATACTTGGAAAGGGTACTTCTTGGTATTTATTTTATTCACAGAATATAAACATATAAGTTGACTTTTTTTCCTTTTTAAGTTAGGTATATATTCTATTTTTCATATTCTGGTGCATTAAATTCTAGTTTCTTTACTACCCCTTCCCCTCTGCCTCCAAAATGTGAATCTTTGACATACAGTAGGAAAAAAAGAAACAAATAATTTGTCTTTCAAAAAGTAAGTTCAGCTGACTTTTTAATTAGTTATTTAATTATTTATCATTTATTCAACAAAGAATTTAAAGCACATGCTATTTTCCTGGTACTGATGATTTAGTGATGAAAAAACGGGGTGCCTGAATTCTTGAAGTTAATAATACTGTGGAGACTTATAAACTGCCTATCAGTTTCCCAAAAAGACTACTTATCACTGATTATTATGCATTCAGGAAATTATTTTTGACTTTCAAATTATTTATAACCATACATTTTTACCTAGAGTTTGTAAGTCATTCACATAACATCTTCCATCAAAAATTTGATCATCTGTTTATGCATCAAACATGTAATAATTGACCACACATTTTAGCTTAAAGCAAATAAAGTTGTAGAAAGATCTGAGATAGCATATTAATTGCTAGATACACTTTTTTTTTTAACATCTTTATTCGGTATAATTGCTTTACAATGGTGTGTTAGTTTCTGCTTTGTAACAAAGTGTATCAGTTATACATATACATATGTTCCCATATCTCTTCCCTCTTGCATCTCCCTCCCTCCCACCCTCCCTATCCCACCCCTCTAGGTGGTCACAAAGCACCGAGCTGATCTCCCTGTGCTATGCGACTGCTTCCCACTAGCTATCTATTTTATATTTGTTAGTGTATATATATCCATGCCTCTCTCTCGCCCTGTCACAGCTCACCCTTCCCCCTCCCCATATCCTCAAGTCCATTCTCCAGTAGGTCTGTGTCTTTATTCCTGTCTTACCCCTAGGTTCTTCATGACATTTTTTTTTTCTTAAATTCCATATACATGTGTTAGCATACGGTATTTGTCTTTCTCTTTCTGACTTACTTCACTCTGTATGACAGAATCTAGGTCTATCCACCTCATTACAAATAGCTCAATTTTGTTTCTTTTTATGGCTGAGTAATATTCCATTGTATATATGTGCCACATCTTCTTTATCCATTCATCTGATGATGGGCATTTAGGTTGTTTCCATCTCTGGGCTATTGTAAATAGAGCTGCAATGAACATTTTGGTACATGACTCTTTGAATTTTGGTTTTCTCAGGGTATATGCCCAGTAGTGGGATTGCTGGGTCATATGGTAGTGCTATTTTTAGATTTTTAAGGAACCTGCATACTGCTCTCCATAGTGGCTGAACCAATTCACATTCCCACCAGCAGTGCAAGAGTGTTCCCTTTTCTCCACACCTTCTCCAGCATTTATTGTTTCTAGATTTTTTGATGATGGCCATTCTGACTGGTGTGAGATGATATCTCATTGTAGTTTTGATTTGCATTTCTCTGATGATTAATGATGTTGAGCATTCTTTCATGTGTTTGTTGGCAGTCTGTATATCTTCTTTGGAGAAATGTCTATTTAGGTCTTCTGCCCATTTTTGGATTCGGTTGTTTTTTTTTTGTTATTGAGCTGCATGAACTGCTTGTAAATTTTGGAGATTAATCCTTTGTCAGTTGCTTCATTTGCAAATATTTTCTCCCATTCTGAGGCTTGCCTTGTGGTCTTGTTTATGGTTTCCTTTGTTGTGAAAAAGTTTTGAAGTTTCATTAGGTCCCATTTGTTTATTTTTGTTTTTATTTCCATTTCTCTAGGAGGTGGGTCAGAAAGGATCTTGCTGTGATTTATGTCATACAGTGTTCTGCCTATGTTTTCCTCTAAGAGTTTGATAGTTTCTGGCCTTACATTTAGGTCTTTAATCCATTTTGAGCTTATTTTTGTGTATGGTGTTAGGGAGTGATCTAATCTCATACTTTTACATGTACCTGACCAGTTTACCCAGCACCATTTATTGAAGAGGCTGTCCTTTCTCCACTGTACATTCCTGCCACCTTTATCAAAGATAAGGTGTCCATATGTGCGTGGGTTTATCTCTGGGCTATCTACCCTGTTCCATTGATCTATATTTCTGTTTTTGTGCCAGTACCATACTGTCTGATTACTGTAGCTTTGTAGTATAGTCTGAAGTCAGGGAGCCTGATTCCTCCAGCTCCGTTTTTCATTCTCAAGATTGCTTTGGCTATTCGGAGTCTTTTGTGTTTCCATACAAATTGTGAAATTTTTTGTTCTAGTTCTGTGAAAAATGCCAGTGGTAGTTTGATAGGGATTGCATTGAATCTATAGATTGCTTTGTGTAGTAGAGTCATTTTCACAATGCTGATTCTTCCAATCCATGAACATGGTATATCTTTCCATCTATTTGTATCATCTTTAATTTCTTTCATCAGTGTCTTATAATTTTCTGCATACAGGTCTTTTGTCTCCTTAGGTAGGTTTATTCCTAGATATTTTATTCTTTTTGTTGCCATGGTAAATGGGAGTGTTTTCTTGACTTCACTTTCAGATTTTTCATCATTAGTATATAGGAATGCCAGAGATTTCTGTGCATTAATTTTTTTTTAACATCTTTATTGGGGTATAATTGCTTTACAATGGTGTGTTAGTTTCTGCTTTATAACAAAGTGAATCAGTCATACATAAACATATGTTCCCATATGTCTTCCCTCTTGTGTCTCCCTCCCTCCCACCCTCCCTATCCCACCCCTCCAGGCAGTCACAAAGCACCGAACCAATATCCCTGTGCCATGCGGCTGCTTCCCACTAGCTATCTACCTTACTACGTTTGTTAGTGTGTATATGCCCATGATTCTCTCTTGCCCTGTCACAGCTCACCCTTCCCCCTCCCCATAACCTCAAGTCTGTTCTCTAGGAGGTCTGCGTCTTTATTCCTGCCTTACCCCTAGGTTCTTCATGACATTTTCTTTTTCTTAAATTCCATATATATGTGTTAGCATACGGTATTTGTCTTTTTCTTTCTGACTTACTTCACTCTGTATGACAGAATCTAGGTCTATCCACCTCATTACAAATAGCTCAATTTTGTTTCTTTTTATGGCTGAGTAATATTCCATTGTATATATGTGCCACATCTTCTTTATCCATTCATCTGATGATGGGCATTTAGGTTGTTTCCATCTCCGGGCTATTGTAAATAGAGCTGCAATGAACATTTTGGTACATGACTCTTTGAATTTTGGTTTTCTCAGGGTATATGCCCAGTAGTGGGATTGCTGGGTCATATGGTAGTGCTATTTTTAGATTTTTAAGGAACCTGCATACTGCTCTCCATAGTGGCTGAACCAATTCACATTCCCACCAGCAGTGCAAGAGTGTTCCCTTTTCTCCACACCTTCTCCAGCATTTATTGTTTCTAGATTTTTTGATGATGGCCATTCTGACTGGTGTGAGATGATATCTCATTGTAGTTTTGATTTGCATTTCTCTGATGATTAATGATGTTGAGCATTCTTTCATGTGTTTGTTGGCAGTCTGTATATCTTCTTTGGAGAAATGTCTATTTAGGTCTTCTGCCCATTTTTGGATTCGGTTGTTTTTTTTTTGTTATTGAGCTGCATGAACTGCTTGTAAATTTTGGAGATTAATCCTTTGTCAGTTGCTTCATTTGCAAATATTTTCTCCCATTCTGAGGCTTGCCTTGTGGTCTTGTTTATGGTTTCCTTTGTTGTGAAAAAGTTTTGAAGTTTCATTAGGTCCCATTTGTTTATTTTTGTTTTTATTTCCATTTCTCTAGGAGGTGGGTCAGAAAGGATCTTGCTGTGATTTATGTCATACAGTGTTCTGCCTATGTTTTCCTCTAAGAGTTTGATAGTTTCTGGCCTTACATTTAGGTCTTTAATCCATTTTGAGCTTATTTTTGTGTATGGTGTTAGGGAGTGATCTAATCTCATACTTTTACATGTACCTGACCAGTTTACCCAGCACCATTTATTGAAGAGGCTGTCCTTTCTCCACTGTACATTCCTGCCACCTTTATCAAAGATAAGGTGTCCATATGTGCGTGGGTTTATCTCTGGGCTATCTACCCTGTTCCATTGATCTATATTTCTGTTTTTGTGCCAGTACCATACTGTCTGATTACTGTAGCTTTGTAGTATAGTCTGAAGTCAGGGAGCCTGATTCCTCCAGCTCCTTCTTTCGTTCTCAAGATTGCTTTGGCTATTCGGGGTCTTTTGTGTTTCCATACAAATTGTGAATTTTTTTGTTCTAGTTCTGTGAAAAATGCCAGTGGTAGTTTGTTAAGGATTGCATTGAATCTGTAGATTGCTTTGGGTAGTAGAGTCATTTTCACAATGTTGATTCTTCCAATCCAAGAACATGGTATATCTCTCCATCTATTTGTATCATCTTTAATTTCTTTCATCAGTGTCTTATAATTTTCTGCATACAGGTCTTTTGTCTCCTTAGGTAGGTTTATTCCTAGATATTTTATTCTTTTTGTTGCCATGGTAAATGGGAGTGTTTTCTTGATTTCACTTTCAGATTTTTCATCATTAGTATATAGGAATGCCAGAGATTTCTGTGCATTAATTTTGTATTCTGCCACTTTACCAAATTCATTGATTAGCTCTAGTAGTTTCCTGGTAGCATTTTAGGATTCTCTATGTATAGGATCATGTCATCTGCAAACAGTGACAGCTTTACTTCTTCTTTTCCAGTTTGGATTCCTTTTATTTCCTTTTCTTCTCTGATTGCTGTGGCTAAAACTTCCAAAACTATGTTGAATAAGAGTGGTGAGAGTGGCAACCTTGTCTTGTTCATGATCTTAGTGGAAATGCTTTCAGTTTTTCACCATTGAGGATGATGTTTGCTGTGGGCTTGTCATATATGGCCTTTATTATGTTGATGAAAGTTCCCTCTATGCCTACTTTCTGCAGGGTTTTTATCATAAATGGGTGTTGAATTTTGTCAAAAGCTTTCTCTGCTTCTATTGAGATGATCATATGGTTTTTCTCCTTCAATTTGTCAATATGGTTTATCACATTGATAGATTTGCATATATTGAAGAATCCTTGCATTCCTGGAATAAACCCCACTTGATCATGGTGTATGATCCTTTTAATGTGCTGTTGGATTCTGTTTGCTTGTATTTTGTTGAGGATTTTTGCATCTATGTTCATCAGTGATATTGGCCTGTAGTTTTCTTTCTTTGTGACATCCTTGTCTGCTTTTGGTATCAAGGTGATGGTGGCCTTGTAGAAGGAATTTGGGAGTGTTCCTCCCTCTGCTATATTTTGGAAGAGTTTGAGAAGGATAGGTGTTAGTTCTTCTCTAAATATTTGATAGAATTCACCTGTGAAGCCATCTGGTCCTGGGCTTTTGTTTGTTGGAAGATTTTTAATCACAGTTTCAATTTCAGTGTTTGTGATTGGTCTGTTCATATTTTCTATTTCTTCCTGATTCAGTCTTGGCAGGTTGTGTATTTCTAAGAATTTGTACATTTCTTTCAGGTTGTCCATTTTATTGGCATAGAGTTGCTTGTAGTAATCGCTCATGATCTTTTTTATTTCTGCAGTGTCAGTTGTTATTTCTCCTTTTTCATTTCTAATTCTATTGATTTGAGTTTTCTCCCTTTCTTTCTTGATGAGTCTGGCTAATGGTTTATCTATTTTGTTTATCTTCTCAAAGAACCAGCTTTTAGTTTTACTGATCTTTGCTATTGTTTCCCTCATTTCTTTTTCATTTATTTCTGATCTGATCTTTATGATTTCTTTCCTTCTGCTTGCTTTGGGTTTTTTTTGTTGTTGTTGTTGTTCTTCTTTCTTTAATTGCTTGAGGTGCAAGGTTAGGTTGTTTATTTGAGATGTTTCCTGCTTCTTAAGGTGGACTTGTATTGCTATAAACTTCCCCCTTAGAACTGCTTTTGCTGCATCCCATAGGTTTTGGGTCATTGTGTCTCCATTGTCATTTGTTTGTAGGTTTTTTTTGATTTCCTCTTTGATTTCTTCAGTGATCACTTCATTATTAATTAGTGTATTGTTTAGCCTCCATGTGTTTGTATTTTTTACAGGTCTTTTCCTGTAATTGATATCTAGTCTCATGGCATTGTGGTTGGAAAAGATACTTGATACAATTTCAGTTTTCTTATATTTACCAAGGCTTGATTTGTCCCCCAAGATATGATCTATCCTGGAGAATGTTCCTTGAGCACTTGAGAAAAATGTGTATTCTGTTGTTTTCGGATGGAATGTCCTATAAATATCAATTAAGGCCATCTTATTTAATGTATCATTTAAAGCTTGTGTTTCCTTATTTATTTTCATTTTGGATGATCTGTCCATTGGTGAAAGTGTGGTGTTAAAGTCCCCTACTATGAATGTGTTACTGTCGATTTTCCCTTTTATGGCTGTTAGTATTTGCCTTATGTATTGAGGTGCTCCTATGTTGGGTGAATAAATATTTACAATTGTTATGTCTTCTTCTTGGTTTGATCCCTTGATCATTATGTAGTGTCCTTCTTTGTCTCTTGTAATAGTCTTTATTTTAAAGTCTATTTTGTCTGATATGAGAATTGCTACTCCAGCTTTCTTTTGGTTTCCATTTGCATGGAATATCTTTTTCCATCCCCTTACTTTCAGTCTGTATGTGTCTCTAGGTCTGAAGTGGGTCTCTTGTAGACAGCATATATAAGCGTCTTGTTTCTGTATCCATTCAGCTAATCTGTGTCTTTTGGTGGGAGCATTTAGTCCATTTACATTTAAGGTAATTATTGATATGTATGTTCCTATTCTCATTTTCTAAATTGTATTGGATTCCTTATTATCGGTCTTTCCCTTATCTTGTGGTTCTTGTCAAGAGAAGTTCCTTTAGCATTTGTTATAAAGCTGGTTTGGTGGTGCTGAAATCTCTCAGCTTTTGCTTGTCTGTAAAGGTTTTAATTTCTCCATCTAATCTGAATGAGATCCTTTCTGGGTAGAGTAATCTTGGTTGCAGGTTTTTTCTCCTTCAACAATTTCAGTATGTCCTGCCACTCCCTTCTGGCTTGCAGGGTTTCTGCTGAGAGATCAGCTGTTAACCTTATGGGTATTCCCTTGTGTGTTATTTGTTGTTTTTCCCTTGCTGCTTTTAATATGCTTTCTTTGTATTTAATTTTTGACAGTTTGATTAATATGTGTCTTGTTGTATTTCTCCTTGGATTTATCCTGTATGGAACTCTCTGTGCTTCATGGACTTGGTCAACTATTTCCTTTCCCATATTAGGGAAGTTTTCAACTATAGTCTCTTCAAATATTTTCTCAGTCCCTTTCTTTTTCTCTTCTTCTTCTGGAACCCCTATAATTCGAATGTTGGTGCATTTAATGTTGTCCCAGATGTCTCTGAGACTGTCCTCAGTTCTTTTCATTCTTATTTCTTTATTCTGCTCTCCAGTAGTTATTTCCACTATTTTATCTTCCAGGTCACTTATCCGTTCTTCTGCCTCAGTTATTCTGCTATTGATCCCATCTAGAGTACTTTTAATTTCATTTATTGTGTTGTTCATCATTGCTTGTTTCATGTTTAGTTCTTCTAGGTCCTTGTTAACTGTTTCTTGCATTTTGTCCATTCTATTTCCAAGATTTCAGATCATCCTTATTATCATTATTCTGAATTCTTTTTCAGGTAGACTGCCTATTTCCTCTTCATTTGTTAGCTCTGGTGGGTTTTTATCTTGCTCCTTCATCTGCTGTGTGTTTTTCTGTCTTCTCATTTTGCTTATCTTACTGTGTTTGGGGTCTCCTTTTTGCAGGCTGCAGGCTCGTAGTTCCTGCTGTTTTTGATGTCTGTCTCTAGTGGCTAAGGTTGGTTTAGTGGGTTGTGTAGGCTTCCTGGTGGAGGGGACTAGTGCCTGTGTTGTGGTGGATGAGGCTGGATCTTGTCTCTCTAGTGGGCAGGTTCACGTCTGGTGGTGTGTTCTGGGGTGTCTGTGGCCTTATTATGATTTTAGGCAGCCTCTCTGCTAATGGGTGGGGTTGTGTTCCTGTTTTGTTAGTTGTTTGGCATAGGTTGTCCAGCACTGTGGCTTGCTGGTCGTTGAGTGAAGCTGGGTGCTGGTGTTATGACGGAGGTCTCTGGGAGATTTTCACCGTTTGATATTATGTGGAGCTGGGAGGTCTCTTGTGGATCAGTGTCCTGAAGTTGGCTCTCCCACCTCAGAGGCAGAACCCTGACTCCTGGCTGGAGCACCAAGAGCCTTTCATCCTCACGGCTCAGAATAAAAGGGAGAAAATGTAGAGAGAATTAATAGAAGTTTGAAGAAAGAAAGGAAGAAAGAAAGGAGGGAAGGAAGGAAGGAAGAAAGAAAGAAAGAAGAAAAGAAGGAAAGAAGGCAAGTAGGAAAAAAAGGAGGGAGGGAGGGAGGGAGGAAGGAAGGAAGGAAGGAGGGAAGGAAGGAAAATAGACAGTAAGAAAGAAGATACAGTAAAATAAAATAAAGTATAATAAAGTTATTGAATTTAAAAATAATTATTTAGAAAAAAAAATAAAAGGGACGGATAGAACCTTAGGACAAATGTTGGAAGCAAAGCTATACAGACAAAATCTTACACAGAAGCATACACATTCACCCTCACAAAAAAGAGATAAAGGGGAAAAAAACATAAATCTTGCTCTCAAAGTCCACCTCCTCAATTTGGGATGATTCATTGTCTAAAGGAGGGAAGGAAGGAAGGAAAGAAAGAAAGAAAGAAAGAAAGAAAGAAAGAAAGAAAGAAAGAAAGAAAGAAAGAAAGAAAGAAAGAAAGAAAGAAAGAAAGAAAGAAAGAAAAGTAAAATAAAGTTATTAAAATTAAAATTAATTATTAAGAAAAAAAAATTAAAAAAAACAATGGACAGATAGAACCCTAGGACAAATGATGGAAGCAAAGCTATACAGACAAGATCTCACAAAGAAGCATACACATACACATTCACAAAAAGAGGAAAAGGGGAAAAAATCATAGATCTTGCTCTCGAAGTCCACCTCCTTAATTTGGGATGATTTGTTGTCTATTCATGTATTCCACAGATGCAGTGTACATCAAGTTGATTGTGGAGCTTTAATCTGCTGTTTCTGAGGCTGCTGGGAGAGATTTCCCTTTCTCTTCTTTGTTCTCACAGCTCACAGGGGCTCAGCTTTGGATTTGGCCCTGCCTCTGCGTGTAGGTTGCTGGAGGTCGTCTGTTTTTTTGCTCAGACAGGACGGGGTTAAAGGAGCCGCTGATTCAGGGGCTCTGGCGCACTCAGGCTGGGGGGGTAGGGAGGGGCATGGCATGCAGGGCGGGCCTGCGGCGGCAGAGGCCAGCGTAACATTGCACCAGCCTGAGGCCTGACGTGCATTCTCCCTGGGAAGTTGTCCTTGGATCCCCCGGAACCTGGCAGTGGTGGGCTGCACAGGCTCCCTAGAAGAGGGGTGTGGATAGTGACCTGTGCTCGCACACAGGTCCCTTGGTGGTGGCAGCAGCAGCCTCAGCATCTCCTGCCCGTATCTGGGGTCCGTGTTTTAGCCGCGGCTTGCGCCTATCCCTGGGGTCCGCGCTTTTAGCTGCGGCTCGCGCCCGTCTCTGGAGTTCCTTTAAGCAGCGCTCTTAAACCCCTCTTCTCGCACACCAGGAGGCAAAGAGGGAAGAAAATGTCTCTTGCCTCTTCAGCAGGTGCAGACTTTTCCCCGGACTCCCTCCTGGCTAACCGTGGTGCACTAACCCCTTCAGGCTATGTTCAAGCCGCCAACCCCAGTCCTCTCCCTGCGCTCCGACCGAAACCCGAACCTCAGCTCGCAGCCCTGCCCACCCCAGCAGGTGAGCAGACAAGCCTCTCAGGCTGGTGAGTGCCGGTCGGCACCGATCCTCTGTGCGGGAATCTCCCCGCTTTGCCCTCCGCACCCCTGTTGCTGTGCTCTCCTCTGCGGCTCCGAAGCTCCCCCCTCCGCCTCCCACAGTCTCCGCCCGCGAAGGGGCTTCCTAGTGTGTGGAAACTTTTCCTCCTGCACAGCTCCCTCCCACTGGTGCAGGTCCCGTCCCTATTCTTTTGTCTCTGTTTTTTCCTTTTATTCTTTTGCCCTACCCAGGTACGTGGGGAGTTTCTTGCCTTTTGGAAGGTCTGAGGTCTTCTGCCAGCATTCAGTAGGTGTTCTGTAGGAGTTGTTCCACGTGTAGATGTATTTCTGGTGTATCTGTGGGGAGGAAAGTGATCTCCGTGTCTTACTCTTCCGCCATCTTCCCAGCACCCGAGCTAGATACACTTTCTATTACACTTCCAATTACACTTTCTATTATGGAAATGGATGTCTTTTCCAGTTTGTAATTCCAGATATTAATCTATTATAAAACTGATAAACTTTCTGATATGCAGCTCAGTATATCCATTATATTTATTTTGGATCACCATCTTTAATGCAGGACTATACTTAAATAGGAACTACCTTAATAGGTTTTATAAAATTGGACATTTATTATTGACTCTGCTGTCATTGACTCATTTATCATTTGAACATCTTTGTTGACTATTTGGCATCGAGATTTTATGTAATATAAAAATATGATCTTTAAACATAAAGGTACTATTTAGATTGTTATTCTCTCAGAATTAATCAGTGTTAGAACATAAACCATTTCAGTCTCTACTATCAGAATCCATTGACTTCAAGTAAAAATTTTAAGTGTATATTTGAGAAGTTAAAACTCTTTTTAAATATCTATTTTAGAACTTCCCTGGTGGCACAGTTCTTAACCACCTGTCACCTGGTGGCCACATGGTGGCAGATGGTTAAGAATCCACCTGCCAATGCAAGGGACATCGTTTCCAACCCTGGTCTGGGAAGATCCCACATGCTACAGAACAACTAAGCCCGTGTTCCACAACTACTGAGCCCACGAGCTACAACTACTGAAGCCCACACCCTGCTCTGCAACAAGAGAAGCCCCTGCAATGAGAAGCCTGAGCACTGCAATTAGAGAAAACCCGCATGCAGCAAAGAAGACCCAACACAGCCAAAAATAAATAAATAAATAAATTTATTTTAAAAATCTATTTTAATGACTTTGTTCTTTTTTAGCAATATTCCAAACAACAAAAAAGTTAACTTACATTTTAATAGAATAAAACGTTTTAACTTGCAATGATTTTGTGTTAAATTGGACATTTTATAAATTTAAAATACAAAGTAGAATCAGTGACTTACTTTCTCATATACTTGAAATATCTTGCTATTCCATCACTCTAAGAATTATTTATTATTTTTATCAATTATTCTCATCTATGCTAAAAATGCAAAAAAAATAATAAAAGAAAAGAATATTGGAATTTTGTAGAAGGATAATGAAAAAGTGAAAAAAATCATCATTTCATCATGTTAAAATTTTCATCTTCTGTTGCCCTATATATGCCATCTTCTTTTCAAAATATATTAAAAATATTGAAATTTTCAAGAATATTTTGGCTATTCTAAATATTTTGTTTTTCTACATAAATTTTAGAATTAGTTTTTTAATTTATTTAAAAAGTTTACTGCAATTTTGACATTGATTTAAATGAATCTGTTCTACACATTTGCAAAAATATATTAAGATGTTAACTTGCCTGCTCTGCTCTATATTGTACTGCCATCTATCACTGGACATTCCATACCCTCACTCAAGAAATGGGCTGGCATTAGCATGTTAGAAAGCATTCCTGAATGATTTTAGGACAACTGGTAGGTTCTTAAGTGTTTGTAATAATGCAGAGTAGCAGTAGGGTATAAAGGCTCACACAAGTGCTGTTAAAATCTGGGGTGATTCTTACAATATTTTGTTGTTAGAAGTATAGCTAAGAGAAACTAGAATGTCAAAGTAGGAAATTCTGCTATTTGACATATCTTTTTACATATCAGGGTTTAGTTTTTTGATCTTAATAAACATAGTTATGTATTAGTACAATAACAAAAATAATTTTAAAAGACATGTATTTTCCAAGTTGAATACCACATAAAACAAATATATCATTTGACTGTACCCAGGCAATTGGGAATTCCATGACACCAGAAGGTAGTCTAGTTGAGTGTGTGTGTGTGTGTCTATCTGTCTGTCTGTGTATGTATTTTAATTTCTGGGAGAAATGTCATTCTCTGAAAATTTTACCGGATGTTTTTCAGAATCTTTTACTATATAGTTAATATTCAATAAGGAAACTACACATCTCCATGTTTGTGAAATGCTATAAACCTGCCTTTTCCTGTGCAATAATTGACTTTAGATGGATAAAGCAAAAATTATACTTGCTGGTATGAATTTGGATGATAAGAGATGACAGAGGTCTATGGGTCCTAGGTACTTAGAGGGATATGTGTTTTCTTTTCTAACCCAGGCCTTTCACCAAGATACAAAAATAAATGGGCATCTATATTAGTTTTTTTTATGATTATTAAGTAACAAATTCCATGAGTTTAGCATCATAAAACAACTCAATTACTGTGGGTGAGGTGTCAGGAGCATTTTATAAAGCACCCGATTAGGTCAGAGCCACCCAGGGTAATCCTTCTTTGATTAAATTAAACTGATTATGAAACTTAATTATATCTGCAAAATCCTTTCACATTTAACATATAAGGTAACCTAATCACAGGAATGATACCCCATCATAGTCACAGATCCCACTCATACTCAATGGGAGGAGATTATACAAAGCATGTACATCAGGGTGTGGAAACTGTGGGGGACATTTTAGGATTCTGCCTATGGCAGCACTAAGTAAACCCCACAAAACATCCTGAGACCACACATACTTAGCAACATGGTAAGAGCCCATTTAAGATGTTGAGAGGTTATCACAGAAGTATTCCTGGGAGACTCTTCTGACCATTGCAGAGATATCACCCCCCACAAAAAAATTTACAACTAATCCTGCGTGCACATGTAAGTATTGCATGAGCAAAACTTGAGGATGTTCTTCTCAATGAATCATTATCTAAGCAATGAGGTAACTGTTATTAAAATAATGTTATGATGTGATATGTTCCACTAGATGATGTGTCAAGAAGTGGGAGTGAGTGAAGTGAGTTTGTTTGAAAATCCTCTTAGAAATAGAAATTAGAGCTTGTGATATGCATAATCTGTGGTTGACTTGTGCGTCCAGACACATGTTCCCAGATACCTGGAACTCAGTAGCTCTACTGTTGTGTGTTACATGCATGGATCCTTTTCAAAGCAGTCTTTGGTAATGATAACCTAACAGCTGGTGTCAGATGCAGCATAAGTTTCTGAATAGGTCAAGTATATGTGGAATTGTCAGGTATCTTCTGAAAAATAAGACCGTAGCTTCTTCCTTGGGATGTTGGGATATTAAATTGGGAGGTGAATAACTGGTTTCCTATTCAAATTGTAAAGAAGAGATATGGCAATTAAAGAATGGGCTGGCACTTCCAGGAGGGTCAAGTTTCACCATGTATTTAATTTAGTGATTCCCAAATCTGGATGATCTTTACAATCACTTGGGAGTTTGTGAAAATACTAATAGTTGTGCCCCATTTCAGACCAATTCAGTAAAACTTTAAAAAAAATTTTTTAAAAAAGGATGGTATCTAGGCATCTGTGCTGTTTAAAATCTCCCCAGGTGATTATAATGTGTAAACGGGATTGAGGACAATTTATTCAAATGACTTTATTTTCATTTTTTTCATTGATTTATAAAGTGTGTGAGTCTATTCCTGAGCTCTGTTTTGTTCCCTTGATCTATATGTCTATCTTGATGCCAGTAACAAACTGGCATTGTAGCATTATAATAAATCTTAAAGTCAAGCAATGTATATCTTCCAACATTATTCTTCATTTTCACAGTTGTATTGGCCATTCTAGGTCCTTTATATTTCCACAGGAATCTTAGAGTCAGCTTGTCAGTTTCAACCATAAAGCTTACTGGAGTTTTGTGTGGGATTGCATCAAATCTATGCAGATAAAATTAACATCCCTATTATAATGAGTCTTCAGATATTAAAGACATTTCTCTCAGTAATATATATATATATATATATATACATATATATTAGTTTTAGCAATTTAAATCTTGCACATATTTGTCAGATTGACCCGTAAGAAATTCAATTCATATTTTAAAACACTTACAAATATTATTTTCATTTAAATTTATAACTTTGCTAAATTATAGACATTAAAATTATTTTCATATTACTGGTCTTTTATCCTCAATGTTGATAAGTTCATTTATTAATTCTGGTAGCTTTTCTTGGTAGACTCCAGTGGATTTTATACATAAGCAATTAAGTTGTCTGTGAATAAAGGCAGTTGTAGTTCTTCCTATAAATCTAGATGCTATTTATTCTTATTCTTGCCTCATTTCATTAGCTAGAATATATACTACAATGTTTAAAAAAATAATAAGAGTGCACATCCTTGCCTTACACCTGGTCTTAGTTTTTTACCATTAAGTATGATGTTAGCTGTAAATCTTATACAGATACCCTTTTTCACTTTGGAGACATTCCCTTTGTTTCTAATGTGCTGACAGTTATCAACAATCAATACTGAATTTTGTCAAATGCTATTTCAGGCATTTGACTATTGAGATGGTCAGATTATTTTCTCTTTTATCTAATATGGCATATTATATTGATTCATTTATTAAAGTTAGAGCAACTTTACGTTTGTTGATTAGACCTCTTTTTAGTCATGATACATTATCTTTATAGATTGTTAGGTTAATATGCTAATAAACTCCTAAGAATTTTTGCATTTATATTCATGAGGGATATAGGACTTAGTTTTCTTTCTTATAATATCTTTATCAAGCTTGAGTATTGTACTACTGCAGGCCTCATACAATGATTTGAAAATTACTCTTCCCCTTTAGCTTTCTGGAAAAATTTGTATAGAGCTAGCTTTATTTATATTTGAATGTTTGGTAGAGTTTGCCATTGCATCCATATGAAGCTGGAGTTTTCTTTGTGGAGCTTTTAATAAAAAAATCATTTCTTTAGTAGATATATGAATATTTATGTTATGTATTTATTTTGAAAGCCCTTAGAAATTTATGTCCTTCAAGAAATTTTCCCATATCACCTAAGATCTTAAATAAAGTTATTTGTAATATTCTCTAATTATTATTTTAATATCTAAATAATCTGTAGTGACATCACCTCTCTTATTCCTAATATTGGTAATATGTAGTCCTTTCTGAAGAAAGAATTAGTGCAATACATCAGAAAGTTCATTAATTTGACTTCCAAAGTTTATGTTCTATGACCTTTTTTACTTTTCTGTACTTTTAAATATAAAACCCCAATCAATTAATATAAATATTTGGACAAATTTTTAGTATTCATTAAGAATTTTAAGAAAAAATAAGAAAGAAGGTATCAACCAACTTACACAAAGGTCAGCTTTCCAGTAATTTAAAATTATCTATTACCAGAGCCATACACCTGGAATTTGTGTATGAGTACTTCATTTATTAAATATTTCATAACATATTTTATTAATTTAGAAAAGATGGAACTATCAAAAAACATCAAAAACTCTATTATGTACATGTAAAATCTATTGTAATGTGATATCCAAATATCCTCTTCTGGAGTATTATTGTTACTGAACACAAGTTCATGTGCCCAAGGCATGGTGAGGCCAAATAAAACCAAAACATTGGAGTCTGGAACAGAGAAATGTTTATTGCAGGACCATGCAAGCAAATGGGTGGCTCATGCCCAAAATACCCTGAACTCCCCAGAGGGTTTCAGCAAGGCATTTTTAAAGGCATGATGAGGGAAGGGTGTGGTTAGTTTTGTCAAACTCCTTGGTGCTGGAATCCTCTGTTCTTGCAGCTGTCCAAGTAGGTCAGGTCACCATATACCTGTAAACTTCCAACAAGATAAATATTATTCTCTGTTCTGTAACTTTTTATTTCTTTATAAGTGGATTCTTAAAAGTCAGAGCCCTGAGAATAGGTTATCTTGTATATTTCAGGCTATAGGTAACATTCTTTTACAAAAAGTGCAGAGACAAAATGACTAAGCACAGGCAACAAGCACAAAGATTAAAGTAAAAGGGACAGATCTAATATAGAGTAAGATATGTTCTGTCCTCTTACATTATAATTGAAATTATTCTGATTTGCAAGAAACTATAATGATTCTATAGCCCAGGTAATATAAATCTTGTCTTAAAATTTTTATAATTTTTTTTTTTTTTTGTGGTACGTGGGACTCTCACTGTTGTGGCCTCTCCCGTTGTGGAGCACAGGTTCCAGATGGACAGGCTCAGTGGCCATGGCTCACGGGCCTAGCCGCTCTGCGGCATGTGGGATCTTCCCGGACCGAGGTACAAACCTGTGTCCCCTGCATCGGCAGGCGGACTCTCAACCACTGCACCACCTGGGAAGCCCTTAAAATTTTTATAATTTTTATAAATTTTTGCCTTTTATTTCCTTTGACTTCTATTATTGTCATTTGTATCCATATTCAGAAATCAAGGGTTTGTTATACATTTTCAAAAAAATCAAAGATTTAGTTTTAAGATATTAACAGTATTTGGATTTTAAAGCTATTTCACAATGTGTAAAATTTATATATATTGATTTATAGGCACAGATTCTAAATTTTAGAACAACATGTGCACTTACATGCTGTTCTAGAAATTTATTTTTGGGGTGCGTGAACATGACCTAATATGCTCTAGTTTTTATACAATATGATAACTAAAAGCACACAATCAAATTAATTTAAAAAAAAAACTTAAACGTACATTTTTTCTTTCTCCACAGTTAGGAGGCTGGATCGGTAAAGGGTTGGCATAGCTGCCAAGAAGTATTAAGATTTCTCTCAGGACTCAGAAGGACACTCTCAATATGTTAAGGGGAGATTGTTTCCTAGTTTGGATGACAACATAATTCACCCCAATAACTATGCTACTCTTTTCTGTAAACAAAATTTCAATACATAGTAATTTGGAGTGCTATGCTTTTTAAAATATTCATATTGTCTGTCATAAGCCCATCACTGTGACTGTTCAGCAAATTTACAGTCAATAACAGTTAAATAGTAACAACTTACAATTTAGACCACAATATAAATAAGAATTGCAAATACATAATAAAACCTGACTCATTAGTCATTTAGAAACCATTGTCATTTTAGAGTTCTATATTCATAATACAACTGGCTAAAAAGTAAGAGCTTAATAAGTCAGTATTAAACAGTGAACTGTTCTTAATGAGGTTCACTTAAGGAGAAGTGAGAAGTGGGGTGAGGACTGTGCAAAACAACCTATTTAGCACAGAGACTGAACCTGAAATATAACCACTCATTCTAATTAGGCTGCCTACCCCTTCCCTAGTGATCCTGCTATCTTGGATCTGGACTTCCCAAGGCTCCTTTTGCAGGAGTGATCTCAGATAATTTGTTTATATCTATGCTCAAACTCTTTATTCCTACTGACAATCAGAACTCTTTAAGGGAAATTCAGAAATGCCAAATGGCCACTGGAGTGGCTGCATCTAACATCACAGTCTGATGAGATTACTCTCCACTTAGAGCTGGGTCTGATGAGATTACTCTCCATTTAGAGCTGGGTCATTAGGAATAGCCCTGAGGATTTACATAGAAACAAATAGTCTTCATTAAAAATTATCCTCAACTCTGAGTAAAAATACTAGTTTATATTAAATTATCACATTAACTGGAATGTACTTCTTAACTTCAGTAAAGGCATCGGTACTTCCTAAGGCAGACACTTGCTAAATGGAAAAATGATTACAAATCTCCTTTAGTTCTTGATTCTCTTCAAGGAAAGGTATAAGAAACATTGAATTTTGTTTTGTTTTGTTTGGCTTTCTAAGGAAAATCATAATCTCTTGTGGAACCTGCTTCAGTGGAATCAGAAGTCACTTTCAGATCTCCTTTTTAAGAATGATTTCCTAGACTAATGATATCTTTCATTTTGACCCTGATTTGTTCAGGATCTTCCTGGCAGGCAACTTGTTACTTGTAAAAATGGTTACAACATAAGTTTTGTTTGGGGCAGGTAATTTCCAAATGTTTACTTGTGGTTTAATGGAAGAACTCATGAGGGTGACCCATCTGTATTGTAACAGGGAGTCACCGGATATGTACAAGATAATCAGAAGTATTGTTTCTAATCTCAGGGTATGAGAGGCTTGATAGTTTACTCTGTAAAAGAAAGAAATAACTGTAATAAACTTGTGATGGGTAACCCTTTTCTCATTTGTATAGACAAAGAACTAATTGGGATAGTGTCTGAAGCAACTCCCCCACCCCAAAGTGATTTTCTAGATAGGACAAATATGAGCCAAGTTTTCTTTTACTATTGAAGACAATGGTTTCAGATAAGAGATAATATTGTCAATTGAACAAATATTTGGTTAGAGTGGGTAAAAAGAGGGTTTTTTGGTTACTTCAGCAGCCATAAAATGAATACAATTTTTTATCCTAGAATCTAAAACAGAGAAATATGGGAAATAAAAATTTGCAGGTACTAATTCCTTCATATATTAGACATACATTTTTATATCTGTTTAAAAAAATATAAGCCATTTTATTGGCAGTGTTTGGTTGGTACCTATAGAATCTTACGTTTTGTTTTTTAACTAGAAGAGACCATATCAATTATAGAATCCACTATCTCATTTGAAAGGTCAGAAATATCTATTAACTTAGAGTAAAATAACTAAATTTTGTCACATTTTGAATGTGCATGTAGGTTTGTATTTGGTGTATCTTTCTTAGCATAAATTGTTTAGTTCAGATAATATAATCATCCTAAAATAAGTTAAAATTAATATAGTGTAATAGTATCAGATTTTCTTGGGAAAAGAAAAACTGGATAATCAATAGGAATTAAAATTAATTCAGAAAAAAATAGCTTTTGTAGATTTTAAAAGTACAAGAACACTACGTTGGTTTCCAACTGATTCACTAAAGGCACTTAAATTTTAATAAGCAAGAAAACCCATTATATTTTTGGCCAAAAAAATATTTGATGTCACTTAGATACTGCATATATTAAAATGCTTCACCAGGGAAACTTAATTACCTGCTCCCAAAATTGTGTTCCTTAGAGCTACATTATAGAAAATACCTGGGAACTTGTTAAAAAATCCAGAATTTCAGACCCACCTACAGACCTGTTGAATCAGAATTGGCATTTTAACAAGATCACCAAATGATCACTAAGAACATTAACATTTGACAATTGTGAACAAATTACTGTCCTAATAAATCTAAAAAATAGTAAAGATAATAATATCTAACATTTACTGAATGTTCACTATGTTCTAAGCATTGTTTGAAGAACTATATATGCCTAATATTTACTATTTATTCCTAGAAATAAGCCTATAAAGTTGTAACTGTTATTATTATTATTTTATTACATTATTATTTCTAAAGAGACTCAGCTAGTAGTCATAAAAATACAGCTCTAGTTAAGGGAGCCTTGAGTTGTAGTTTATACAATTAATCACTACATAATATTGATTCCCTATTATTGCAACTAATAGGAGTATAATATTCTTTTGAGAAAAATGTCACTTAGTATTCTATCACCCAGGAAATAATGACTGAGCATCTACTCTGTAGGAGGCACTGAGGATGCAAAACTAAATAAAGTGGATAAAGTTTCTGTTCTTATGTAGTTTATATTTTTAGCTTGGGAGAGTTGGGAAAGAACTTATGCAAAATAATAAAAGAAAACAATTTACTTTCATTGACTGTGGGGGAACAACTCAGAGATTGCCCTCAGAATCCTCAATTCCTGGTATTTACAGCCTTTTGTGCTTTTCCATTTGAAAGTTAATGGGGCCTGTCACTATTTTTAATCAATAGAATACGTATGTGATTACATGATGTAATTTGTTACTCATCTTGCTGGAGACACTCTCTCTCCCTTACTGGCTTTCAACAAGCTGCCATATTGTGAGCTGCTTATGTGGAAGCCACATGACCAATAACTAAAGGCAGACTCTGACCTACAGCTAGCAAGAAATTGGACCCTTAGTCCAGCAGCCTATAAGGAAATTAATTCTTCCAAAAACTACTTGAACTTGGCAGTGGATCCTCCCCTAGTGAGTTCTCAGATAAGAAAAAGCCTTTAATTTCAGCCTTGCAGTAGACCCAGAGAAGCCATGTCCAAGACTTATGACCAACAGAAACTGAGATAATAAATGTACATTGTTTTAAGCCACTAAGTTTGAGGTAATTGGCTTAACAATAGATGATTTAAACATTGTCTCATTACAAATAAATTTTACCTTGTATCATTCATATATTAAATCCCTGGGGACATAGATACTGGTGGTAGTAATTTTTGGGAGCTTGTTCTCCTACAAGGACTCTGGTGCTGTCAAGCACCATTTTGAGTCCTCCCTCTAGTTAGCACCAGGACATGGCTTGGTCCACCAGCCAGTTAGCACCAATTTCAGGAGCTCCCAGTTCCCCCAGAAAGCAACCTCAGGACCAACCCTGCCCACCAGTGGTCCAGCAGAAGCCCCAGGACTCTGAGGCATTCCAGCTGTTCTAGGATCTGGTCCCACCCACTAATGGGCCAGCAATCACACCAGGAACACTGGCACACACAGCCAGCCACCCTGGGGTCAAACCCACACATCAGCAGGCATACATCAGCCCTGGGAACCCCCCAGTCTCATAGTCCACTGAGTCAGGACACAGACCTGCCCACCAGCAAGCCAGCACAAGCCCCAGGATTTTCAAAGCCCCTGGCCTCACCCACCAGTGGGCTGGCTCCAGCTCTGAGATTCCCAGGCCAAGAAATCAGCCATGCCTGGACCTAGGCCTTGCCAGTGGCCAGCAGCCAACAGGGCCAGGGACCAGCCCTTTCTACCAGCACAATCACAGTAGTTTGGACCCACCACAACAGAAGGGCCCACTAAGCCCACATAAGGGGTGACCCCAGATTATATAGCTCTGGTGACCAGAGGGTAATGTGTTGCTAGACCCCATGGAATATCTCCTACAAGAGGGCACTTCTCCAAGATCAGGAAAAATAACCAAACTCCCTAATACATACAAATAAACACGAAGTATCAGACAAAATAAGGCAACAAAGGAATATGCTCCAAATAAAGGAACAAAGTAAAACCCAAATGGAGTTTGGAGAAGAATTAAGCCAAATGGAGAAAATCAACCTTTCTGATAAAGAGTTCAAGGTAATGATCATAAAGAAGCTCAATCAACTTGGGAGAAGAATAGATGAATACAGTGAAAAGCTAAACAAAGAGTTAGAAAACATAAAGTAGAACCAAACAGAGATGAAGAATACAATAATTGAAACAAACAGAAAAGTACACTAGAAGGACTAGATTAGATGGTACAGAGGAACAGATAAGGAAACTGAAAAACAGAGTAGTGGAAATCACCCAAGCTGAACAGGAAAAAAAAAAATAATGAAAAAAATGAGGACAGTTTAAAAGACCTCTGGGACAACATCAACATACTAGCATTCACATTATAGGGTTACCAGAAGGACAGGAGAGAAAGGGGAGGAGAATACATTTGAAGAATAAGAGTTAAAAACTTCCTTAATCTGGGAAACAGACATCCAGAATAAAACAGCTAGGTAAAAATTAGTTACATACAAGTGAAATTCTATAAGACTGTCAAGCTGTTTTTTCAGCAGAAACTTTGCAGGCCAGAATGTAGTGACATGATATATTTAAAGTGATAAATGAAAAAATCTATAGCCAATAATACTCTACCCAGCAAGGTTATTATTCAGATTTGAAGGAGAGATAAAGAGTTTTACAGACAAGCAAAAGCTAAAAGACTTTACCAGAAATGTCAAAAAGACTCCTCTAAGTGGAAAAGACCTCAGCTAGAAATATGAAAATTATAAAATAAAAAATCTCATTGGTAAAGCCAAATATAGAGTAAAGGTAGTAGATCAACCATTGTATAAATCTAGTGGGAAAGTTAAAAGACAAAGTAGTAAAATCATCTATATTCACAAGTAGTTAAGGGATACACAAATCAAAAAGATGTAAAATATGATGTCATAAATGGTAAACATGGTCAAGGGGTGGGGAATTCAAAGTTCTTAGAATGTGTTTGAGCTTTAGAGATCATCAACTTGAAGCAATCATGTGTATATCTATGTATCTATGTATCTATATATATATATATACACACACACATATATATAATGTTACTATATATGAACATTATAGTAACAACAAACCAAAAATCTATAATAGATATGAAAATGAGAAATGAATCCAAACATAACACTAAAGATACTCATCAAATAACAAGGGAAAAGAACAAAAGAAGAAAGGAATAAATCATTTATTTTCTTTCAATACTCATTTATTAATTATATGTTATGTTCCAGGAACTACTCTAGTCATAGATATATTATCATCAAAGAATGACATTTATTTTACTATGAATCTAAATCTAAACTGATATTTTGAAGAACACACACAAATATAACATAATTAATTTTTTAAGTTAAATTCAATATTTTAAAAATATTTACCAAATTAAATCAAAATCAAAATATATTAGTTATATATATATATATATATATATATGATGTTTGTTGTAGAAATAAAGCTCTTCAATACTTCTTAAATATATTCTAATCCTATAACATCTTGTTGAATCCAGTAAAATAATTTACAAAATGTAGAATTTCTGGTTCTCTTCCAGATTTCTTTAAGATAAATAACATAAGTCTGCATTTTCTGAGAGTCTATGTTATTTCTAGTGTTAAAAATTTATGACTTGTATCATATTTAGTCAAACCAAGTTCTATTTTATTAAGAATAGGGTCATAATTCTAACTTCAGACTGTTGACTACCATTGTCTATTTGATATTTTAATTCAGTATTATTCAGTAAAGTTTATCATTTACAATTGACCCTCAAAGGCTAAATGCCTTATCTCTACCCATCACTGATATGGTAAGCAAAGCCCTTAAAACTGGAGAATTGAACCCCCATATTCTGGATTATCACACAAATGAAGAAGTCAATAACCAAGATAGCCAATATCCAAGATAGCCCATAACCAACATACTATTTTAAAATTATCTTTAAAAAGAGTTTAAAAAATAAACTCCTAATTGAATTCTGTTCAAACCAAAATGAAACTATGTTCTCTTTACTTCCCTATCCTCATCTTAGAGTTAAAGAATAGTCCCATCCACTGAAGCCTGTTAAGACTGAGAGAGAGAGAGAGAGAGAGAGAGAGAGAGAGAGAGAGAGACTTCTTGCCTAAAAAGTCAATAAGGACCATACAACTGGTAATATTAAAACCCAGCAGATTTTTGAGTAGCTAAATTGACAGTTATTAGAGGCATATAGTTAAGTAATGAATCCCTTTCTTCTTTTTGTCAAGTATAAATGTGCATAATTTGAGGTAAAATAATTATTAAAATACATAATACTTTGTATAATTAACATTAAACTTTGTCACCCCAAGTGAGGCCTGCAGACTAGCCATATGGGTATCACTTGGGAATCAGTTTAGAAATACAGTGTCTTAGGCTTAATCTCACACTCAAAAAATTATAATCTTCTTTTTAACAAGATTGCTAGGGAACTAGTATGAGTATAGTATAGTCTGAGATGCGCAGACATAAATTAATAACTACCAAGAGATGTGGCAGTAAGGACAATGTTTCTCACCTCTTCATGATTTTCATTTGTACTGTCAATGAAATTAGTTTTTTTTCCTTCAGAGATATACATATGTTTTAGGAGTAGGAATGGAATGGAGTGTTCCTGAAATAAGATTAGCCTAGCAGAGTTCTGCAGAAGAAAGAAGGTAAAACTCTCAGTCTTAAAGACAATTCAGTGAGATTGGAAACTGGTATATCCATGAACCAATGAGGGGTTTCAAGTCTTTTGTTTCTGGTAGTTTCAGATACCAGAGTCTGGCCACATAAAATTAGTGAAAGCTTAAGGCAGAGTGGTGAGCCATGGGTAAATTCATAATAAAGGCAGAGATATGTTATAACAGAAGATTTCCAGAATGTCAGTGTGAAGAGCTCCATAGACCTGCTTCCCAGAAAAACATTCATAACAGGTGAAAATTATATTTTTAAAAAACAACCATTCAAAGTTTCTGGAAATTTTTCTTCAAAGCAAGAAACATTTATTCAAGGAAGTCTGCTAGAACATAATAAGAACAGGGAGAGTCTGTGACATTTGAGACAAGACCCACTGTCTCCTTCCTCCTCACAGCTCAGCATGATGGAAATGCCAGGCAGCTGCATTCAAGAACACAGGGCTTTCCCCACTGTTCCCAGTCAAGGTCCATTGTGTCTTCCTTGTAGGGGAAAGGTCACCAGCATTTCTCATCACACTAGCTAGAGTTGCAGAGACTAAACTCCTGGTGAGTATGGTCAGATCAGGGGTTTCCTTCTTATGCACAACTCCACTCATTTTGCAGAGGCTTTAATTCAGGTGCAGAACACTAAGAACATTGAAGCCCTGATTGCTCTTGTGCAAACTTTTTCAAAATGCAGAGGTCCAACGTTGGAAACTGCAAGTCCAAAATGTGGTACAATCTTAAGCTCACCAACATGCAATTTGAGAACCAGAAGGAGGAGAGAGAGAAAGAAATGTGCAGAAAATAATATTAAAATAGCTAATGGCTGAAAACTTCCAAAATTTGTTTTAAAACATTAATATACACAACAAAAATGGTAAATGAACTTCAGGTAGAATAAACATGAAGAGAACAGTATCCAGATACATCACACTAAAAGCCAAATAAACTTTGCCTTTTACAAGGTAACATCCAATAAGATTAACAGCTGACTTTGTATTGGAAACCATGGAGGCAAGAAATAAGTGGATGACATGTTCAAGTTGCTGAGAGAAAAAGAGAAAATCAGCCAAACAAGAATCTTATATCCAGAAAATTTTCATAAAATGAAAATAAAACAAGGACAATCCTACATAAATAAAAACTGAGGGAATTTGTTGCTAGCAAACTTGCCTTAGAAGAAATACTAAAGGAAATTCTTTAGGCTGAAAGAAGTAGACCCATACAGCGATTTGAATTCACATTAAAAAGCAAGAAGCACTGGTATAAGTAATTGCACAATTATAAATGAGGGTCTAAATGTATATGTATTCTCCTTGATTCTTTTAAGCAACTGAATTTTTTAAAAAAGTGTATAATTGTATTATTAAGCCTGAAACATAGAAATGTAACATATTTGCTAACAACAGCACAATGGATGTGGGTAGGAGAAAACCTATATTGGAGTGTGGGAATGACATCAGATGGTAATTTGAATCCACAGGAACAAAAACAAACAAATAAAAAGAACCAGGAACAGTATATAAAAATCTTATAACAAACAAGTATAAATATATACTTGTTCTCTCTACCCTCAATTTATTTAAGATGCATAAAATTATATAACATAATAATTTTAACAATGTAATATTTGGTTTATAATATAAATATATGATTACATTACCTATTTAGGTGTAAGGAAAATATCACAAAAAGGCAGAAATTTAGTGTAAATTTGAAGTAGATTCTGACAACTTAAGATGTATACAGTAGTCCCTAGGGCTAAGAAAATGATTTAAAAATATAGTGAAAAAAATCATTAACAGAATTAAATGTTACTCTAGAATGTATTTGGTGCAAAAGGATTAGTAAAGCAGGAATAGAGGACAAGAAAGACATGAACATATAGAGAGCAAAGGGAAAAACAGCAGACATAAGTAAATCCAAATATATCAGTAATAACATTAACTGACAATGGGTTAATAATCCAATTGAAAGGCACAGATCATCAAACTGGGTTTTTAAAAATCATTCAAGTTTATGCAGTGTACAGGATGCACACTTCAGATTCAAAGATACTACAATTTGTGACCATCTAATGTGTTTTTTGTGGGGTCTAAGACATACAGAAAGGAGAAACTTAAGCCATTATATGACCAATCAATTTGTTGGGGTAAATATATGATCCAAACTTGAGAAAGCCTTTCAAGCAGGAGTAACAGTTGCAATGCAACCAACTTAATTACTCTCTTTACTTTTAATGCTTTCCTTTTTATACTGCAGCAATTATTATCTTTCCTTGAGTATATAAGCATTATTTGAAGAGTTTGTAAAAGAGTACTAAACACTGGCTTCTATTTTTAGAAATTAATTTTCATAAGATCTAACATGGGATTCAGTAATCCAACTTTTATAGTATTATCACTTTTGCATATTCTGTTGGTCACTCAGACCATCCCTGGTAAAATATATGAAAGTTCTCCATAAGGGTATGAAATATATGAAAGGTCCCTGGTAAAATATATGAAAGGTCTCTATAAGGGTATGAAATACCAGGAGGCAGTTATAATTGGAAACCATCTTGGAAGCTGCCTACCATAGTCTTTTGTCTTACTACTTTAATTGTTCCTTTTCTTCCCTACAAAACCATGGTTTCTTTGTACTTTGTCATTTCCATCTGCATAAAAGCAATGTTCAATATTATTCATTTCAGGAGAAAACAAATCCTAACATCAAATCCCTGCTACTTGTCACTGCCAAACTCTGTAATTAGTTGCCAACTTAGGTTGGCTTTATTTTTTCACATCCTGTTCATTATTCAACACACTCAAACCAGGTGCCCATCTGTGTGACTGTACAGAAACATGGATTTTGAAAATTTATAATTTTTATGATTCCAAATTCCATAGACATTTTAAAAATTTAGTCTTCATCTTACTATACCACTTAGCAGCATTTGAGGCACTAGATCATTCTTCTCTTCTTTAACAGTCTCTTCTCTTGCCTATCCTTGTTTTCATCTTACTCTATGATTTTTTCTTCCTGTCTCACTTTCTTACTCTAACTTACATCTCCAAATTCAACATTTTGGTGTTTGGCATAGCTTGCTCCTTATTCAGATTTTTTATCTTCTGTCTCCATATAATCTCCTCCTCATCAATTTATATGTGTTTAAATACTATGCAGATACTGTGCAAGTAATTCAAGAATATACATCTATCTCTTTGACCTTAATTCTAACCTACATTCTCTAATATACAGTTTTCTTCTTGACAACCTTATATGAATAGATCAGCAGTGTTTCAATATTTTTGTAATCAATATTATCTGTTTATTTTCTCTTGTTAACTTGTTCTTCTCTCAAACTTCCCCATATCAGCAAATGGTAGAAGGTTTCATTCAGTGATCCAAAGACAGCAATTAACCATTAGTTAAGCTGAACCATCTCCAAGTTTTCACAACTCTATATCCAAAATATATGTGAACTACATTTATTTATTTTAATATCCAGTGACACCCTCTTAGTTCATATTACTACCACACAGTATTATATTTTGTGTATATACTCCTTTCTCTATCTAGCACACAGAGTGAGTTTTATGAAACAAAATATATCACATTACTCTCAATTTAAAATCTTCAGTATCTTCCTTTTAGACTTAGGCAAGAGTTAGCATGTTAGTCCTTCCCATAGTTGAAATTTTCATGCCTTATCTGGCCTCTGTCTGCTGCCCAATATTATTCAACTTCTACTCTCCTGTTGGCTCATTATAATTTATTCATAATGAACTTATCTACCTCATTTCCTCATATACATCAAACCCCTTTCTCTTCATTGTCTTCACACAGGTTATTTAAATATACATTACAAACTTTCACTACTAGACTTTTAGGATAACAGAAAGAGAATTAGTAAGATAGTAATCAGTAAGATCATTATAATAATAGCATGTGCTTTTTAAATAATCCAGTTTCCTATGAAATAAGTGTTAAAATTCTCAATCTGTTTAGTGATAGGGAGGCTTTCCTTGTATGGTTCAAATAATAGAACATTTCTTCACCTAGTGTATTCAAAATAGTAAAACTATATTTTGAAGGTAGATAGATTCATGAGTAATTCAAAACACTGGAGGGCAGGAAGGATAACAGTGGACTGGAATAAGAAACTAGAAAGCTGGTAGAAAGCAAAGCATATACATTCAGAGTCTATCTTTCTGGACCCATATGTTCTCTCTCTTAACTTTTTCTTTGTGTCTAGATCATTCTTTTAATATAATATTTGACTTTATTTCTCTTTGTTCATGGTGGAAGAAAGCTGCCTCACATTGTACAAATTCTTAGATTAAATAAGTCTCAAAATTTATCTTGATTTTGGATTCTCACTTGCAAATTTAGGGGAGGGAATAACTGAGAGTCACAGTATGAATTAACAGTCCATTCCTTCTCTGATCAGCTATGATCTGGGGGGTGGAATTTTATATAAAACCAACAATGGAACCAAACTTCTTCCTCTCAGTGGAGTTCTTATAAAAGTGGTGTGATGCGTTGGTCAGATATACCAAAAAGAACTCATTATAAACCTCTCCAAATGTGGTTCAAATACACATTCTACCTTTATTATATTTCCTAAAGCTATGATCATATAATCAAATTTCTACTGCAGAAGGTCACTTACAGGTAAATAACCTATTTGGAAAATATTTTATATAAGACAGTCAGTGCCAAAGTACTCAAGAAACCTGAACTTTAAATGGAAATATATGACAAAAAGTGGACATGCAGAACATAATTCTGTACTAATAAAAGGCTTACTCCAGCATCTATGATGTATTCTTCCTTTATTTGTATGCTTATTCCATATTAAGTTCTTGAGACCATATCCCACATTTATCTTATGTTTCCCCTGTGGTTATTGATATTGTCAAACATATTATACCTGCCAAAACCCAACCATGCTTCTAACAAATGAAATAGCTTTGAAGATTTCCTCAAGCTTTCCAAATTTCTCTCTCATTTGGGATTCTTCTTGTGTTTTTGTATGGACAGTTTACAGACTTGCCTGACCATATAATAAAGAAAAGACCCTCAGCATACTCTGTACAAGGCAGATATGCACCACTTGTACTCTGTACTTTAATTTATTCTGACATCTCTGCTTGGACTTTCCTCCTTTTCTTGTGTCTACCAAAATCCTTCTTTAAAACAAATTAAAAGTTACTACTTCTGCAGCATCTCTTTTGAAAATTTGATGTTAAAAAAGAATCTAAAAAAGAATAGATATATCAATATGTATATGTATAACTGATTCACTTTGCTGTATACCTGAAATTAACAAAACACTGTAAATCTACTATACTCCAATAAAATTTAACAAAAATTGCTATCTTTCTGTAATCTCACAATTTTTTAATTGAACTTGTGTCAAAGCTTTTCCTTAATGATGGTCTGGAATTTGGTATAAATATGTACCAGTATTGTCTCCTCCACATGACTATTTCCTTTCAAAAAGGAAATGTTTGCTTTTCTTGTAACTACGTCACATAATACAGTATCTATCACAAGGCAGGTACTTAGCCAATGTTTGGTGAGTAAATAAGTTGCTTTAATTTGAAGCATAAAGTAAAAGAGCTGCATTATGAGACTATACTCATGTGGATTTGGAAAATTAGGAATAAAGACCCTTATTAATTAGAGGATAATTTGACATATTGAAAAGTTGGAATGTTTTTAACAGAAACTCAACTTTGTATAATCATCTTACTTCTTGCAGTAAGATGACCACATACTAAAAATTATAGCTTATTTCATTTACTAGACACTAGTGAAAGGTAGCCAAATAATAAATTTTCATATACCAAGAAATCATAGTTTCAAACTAAAAACCATCATGGATATAGAAAGACAAGTTGTGAAAAAAAATTCTAAATCCCATCAATGACAGAAGGACAGGTTTTGTGGAGAGAAGAAAGCACTAAATGTAATATATTTTGACTTCAATGAGGCTCTTGATTTTTCTGTATGACATATGTATTTTGAAGATGGAAAATGTGGTCTCAGTAATTATTCTGTCGGGATGGAAGATTGCAGGAATGACAGATAGTTGTTCAATTCTGAATTAACAGAGTAGTATCTAGAGCTTATCAAATGGTGGTACAGAAGCTAATGACCTCAGGTCTAGATGTTCTAAATGTACACACATAAAGGGGGTCAGTATGTTGGGTGAGGGAAGTAATAGTAGTAAGAATAATTTTAAAAACTATTATTTATGGAGCAGTATGTGTCCCCAATATACCTTCATTGTCTCATTTGCATGGTAAACTTGAAAGATTGGTTTTATAATCTCAGTTGTTACTAGAGAAAAAACCTGAAGATTTGAGAGTAAAGTGAGCTAACAAAGATAATATAAACAGTACAGAACAGAGCCAGGATTCAAGTTAGGTCTGTCTGATTCAGAAACCAATGATTTTTAGCCATTATGCCTCTATCATCTTCTGAAAGAAAATGAAATTATACAATAGAGTTGTTTTCATTCTTGCTTTTTTCTAGCATTAATTATTCATAACTGTAAATGTCTGTAAACATTATTATTGTTTTATTTGTACAAAATTTGTTTTTTGTTGTTACTTTTAGAAAGAAAGAGGGATGGAGACAGAGCAGCCATCTTGTATGAATCTCTTCCAAATACTTCCTTGAATCACACAAACCAAATGGGATGGTTTAAAAAAATCACGGAATGGATGACATTTGTGGTAGATTTGTATTGTGTCAGTTTAGTCAAGTTTAAATTACATTTGCCAAAATGTCCTTCCCTGCAGAGTCTAGGGTATGTCTAGACCATATTTTGTGTGAGATTTGGAAGGCAGAGGTGAAATAGCTTCATTCTTGTTCTGCTCATCAGTTGTGAGGAGACCACTAGGTGCTCTTGTTCCCAGGTTTGTGTTGTCATCTGCTATCTCACCTTTTGACTGGGGCAGCAGCTGGCCTGCAACAACTCCAGCTCTTGCTGTTCTCCTGGACCAGGTATGCATCATTTCAATGAAGAAGGCAGTCACATTTTTCTAAAAGGCACTTGCATCATCTAGGCCATCATCTTGGAGTCAGTGAGAGACTGATGAGGATTCCATTCATCCTCCAAAATACCAATTTGTCCTTCCTTCTCTCCTTTCATGTCTACTTTCCCTTCCCAACCACCTGTCTGCTTACTTCAGGCTGCCACAAGCACAGAGGAAATGGCCATAGATTGTTTAACCTTTTCCCACAATTGTCTGAATCAAATCTGTATAGTGTTTCCTATTGTATAAAATTTCTTATGGTTCTACTTCTCTGATCAACCATGACTGATACTAGATCTTTGACAAAATTTGCTGATAGGAATTCCTAGCAAATTTCATGACATGATCAGGAGTAGCCAACTCATCAACTGCTATGGGGCTGACACAAGACAGGTAGATATATGGCCTTAGTTGTCAATGTAAAAAACATGTTTTAAAATATAATTCCAGCTGATAAATGTGGAAGAAATAATAGAACAAGAAAATCTCGATCTTGCAACAGCTAATGAAATAATTGGTTCAGGTAAAGATCATTAATTGGTGAAAATATTATATGAAATATTAAGGAAGGAAGAATGTTGGGGGAAATGGGAAATTGCTGTCATCACTTCAACCTGCAGATCATTCTTCATATCACTGAGAGGGAAAACCAGACGTAAATGCCCCCTTAATATGATGAAATATGAAGTTCACAACACTAGCCATGATGTATTCTTACACAAATGTTAAATCTAAATTGCATAAAGCCTTTAAACACAAATTCTAGTTTACAAAAATATGGGATATAGAAGAACACGTAAAAAAGCATCATGAGGAAATAAAAGTTCATAATGTGAGACATTCTCTGAGATAAGTGACACAATATCTTCAACAAGTCAATGTCATGGAGGAGAAAACACTTAAGAGAAATAATAATTGAAGGCATCGTGTGCACTTCATTTGGAAACTGATTTGATTAGACAAACATAAAAAAATAAATTTGAGAATACTAAGACATTTTAATATGTAATGGATGAGAAATTAATGTTTATTATTCAGGTAATTATATCACTGTGCCTATCAAAGAATTATTTTTTTAAGCAAATACAAAATGAAATATGTAAGGTGAAAAACATGATTTCTGGGATTAGGATTTTCTTAAAGTACATCATCAACAACAACAACAAAAGCTAGATGAAGCAAGTTTTAAAAAATCTTGAGAGTTATTGAATCTGAATGATAAACATATAAAGAAAGATTCATTGTCTTATTATATTTACCTTTGTTTTACATATGAAATTTTTCATAATAAAATTTTTAAGTTATTACCATGAATAAATTGGCTTTAGCATCAGAAATAAAGAGAAACCAGGAGACTATTCTGTGCCTGGATAGAATTAAATATGGATAGATAAGCCTCAAATAGGAGTGTGTTGGACTGTAGACATTACACAAAATAATTTATCTTCATTTATTCAAAAAGTAAAAGAATAAAGGTTTGTTTAAAGTATGACTGCAGGAAGTTGAAAAAAAATGTTTTAGGATTTTAATTTATAGCCTTTTAAAATCCCTAAATTAAGAATGATAATGTTGATTATCATTTATTTAAATGCTTTGAAAAATATATTTTGTATTTCTAAGCTATAAACATTGAAAATATATAAAGAATTTACAAATATAAAATAATGCACATAATGCACATACATTGTATATTATGTATAGAGTACATATACATTATATATACATAATATACATATGTACATTATATATACAAAGTATGTATTATATAACCTACACATATATGTATTATATGTTTATATATCATGTGTATGTAATAATAAATACATATACATAAATATATACATATATATGGAATTTTACTCAATTAAATAAAATTATAATCTCATCTCTACAATATATTGAGATGTTTTACAGGTAAGCCTCAGCTGCTCTAATGACTGAAGGGCTAAAGTAAACTTGCAAAAGATTTTAAGGTTTACACCAAGAAGGAAAACTCCTTCTCCCCTTCTTTTTTTCTGGTTAGTTTAGTGTGACACTCTCTGTGGCTACTCTTCTATAATGTTTTTCCAGATACATAATTCTACTAGGTGTTTTGATGTAAAATAAGTATAACTATTCATAAAATTTGCTGTTATGAGAAACAGAAAGATGATGTAAGTTGTTTTACAGCTCTAAGTGGTTCACTGCTGCAAACCTGTATCTTGACAATGACACGTGGAGAGACTGTAAAAGAGAGGAAGAGTAATGAAACAAGCTAAGTGTTTTCAAAATACCCTTAAAAATGTTCCTGGAAAAAAAAATCTGTGTAGCAAATGTTTATGTCTTTGCCCCAGGCCATTTAAAATCAGTGAACAATATTATGGGCATTTAATTTTTTTATATAGATTAAGGAAAAAAATACTACTTCATATTTAACCTAGATTTGCTTTGATAACAATAAAACCCTTTGTATACAAAATTAGCATATCTGCTTGTAGTAGAAAAAATATAAAATGAATGCAAACTCCTGTTATTCATGTCCTGGTACAGTACCTCCCCACCTCTGTTGTTGTGGTCTGGACTTATTAACTCATTTCTAATGAGTACAATATGACAAGAAGGATGTCTCTTCTGAGATAAGGTTACTAAAGTACTGTGGCTTCTGTCTTAGGTGTTCTCTTTCACTTTCTTGCTTGCTTTCTGTGAATGAAGCCAACTGCCGAGTGGTGAGTGTCCCATGGGGGACATAGACCTATGAGAAGTTCTGGGTGACAACCATAGAAGAACTGGGATCTTCAGTCCACAAAACCATGAAGACCTGAAGTCTGCGAATAACAACACAAATGGGCTTAACAATTAATCTCCTCCATTTAATCTTTAGATTAAATCACAGCCCCCACTGACACCTTGATTGCAGCCTTGTGAGAGACTTGGTCCAGAGTCACAGAGCTAAGCCAGACTCAGATTTATAACTACGAAGTATGTAATATTATAAATACTTGTTCTAAGCTACTAAGCTTGAGGTAATTTGTTAAGCAGCTATACATTATTAATACATGGTTGTTCTTAAGTATACATTGGCTAGTGTAGAAAAGTTATTGCATTTTAAGTGGAAACCATAACTTTTCAGTCCTTTTTGATTTATAGTCTGTATCTCAAAGTTGGAGAGAACCTCAAAAGTCATGTGGTCAACTTATATCCAGGTTACCTAACATAAAATTATTGTACTTAGCTGTTCACAAATCTCATCTCCCTTTCCTCCTGGGGACACAGCTCCACTAGACTCTTATTTTCTAGACTTCTTTGTAGTGAGGTATAGTCTTGTTACCATATAGCTGAATTCTTACCCTTGATTGTTGTCAGAGTGAGGTTTGTTATTTCCACATAAACAAACAAAATAAATTCCTCTTACACGTGATGGTTTTTCAATTATTTAAAATACTTAAACATCCATGGGACTTTTTCTCTTGATAGGTTTCTTCACATAGATTTTTATCTTTAGAAATTATTCATTACATGAGCATATTACAGTATTAAAAATGATGTCTAGAAATATTTGAAAGAAAGAATCACAATTCATATTCATTCTGTGGTCTTATCCTACACCTGAGAGGAATTTCAACTTCCCTTATTCACATAATTACTTACATATATATTGATCTTGACTACAGTTTTATTTAGGGTTTTTGCTGTTTTGTCCATGACTCTGATAAGCTTCCTTTAAAAAGAAAGAAGTGAACAAACAACTTGTCTTTCTTAGATATGTTAATAATTTTCCTTCAATTCTGAATTTGACCAGTTAGATATTTGTATTCAAGTGAAAGTCTTTTTATTTACTTTTCTTAAAATGCATTTTCTCACACAAAGTTCATTGTCATAAGGTCTTCTTGAATAGCAATATTTTTATTTAATCAATTAATCCTTACCCTCTTTCTATCATGCAGTAATATAAGCATTTTTCCAAGATCATCATTCTAATTATCATCATATTGATGAACAAGACAGGACTAAAGACAGAGATCTGAGATCTGCCACTAGAGATATCAATCTAGCTTGGTGATAATCATTGAGAAACACAATTTGAATAAAATTGTTCAACAATTAGCATGCAAAAAAATGATAATATTATCAAAATGCAAGTCTACATGAATTGACAAAAATAAATACCTTGCTTTCAAAATGAAACAGAACTGGGCTTCCCTGGTGACGCAGTGGTTGAGAGTCCGCCTGCCAATGCAGGGGAGACGGGTTCGTGCCCCAGTCCGGGAAGATCCCACATGCCGCAGAGCAGCTAGGCCCATGAGCCATGGCCACTGAGCCTGCGAGTTCGGAGCCTGTGCTCCACAATGGGAGAGGCCACAAGAGTGAGAGGCCCGCGTACCGCAAATAAAACAAAAACAAAATGAACCAGAACTATTACTATTTTTATTAAAAAAGTATTTCTTCTTTATAACATATTCTAATCTTCTATCCTGAATTCCAGTTTGAAAGACAAAACAATTCCCCTAAAGTTTACAGTACTTAAATAATTTAAATTAACTTTAAATTGTGCTTTACTTTACAAGCCCAGAATCACAGCCAGAACCTTACTGGAAAGCTTATAAAAATTTGAAATGCTCCAGTAAGTTTAAATCTTGTAGAAGTCTGGTACTTTCCAAATTAAAGTGCTAATACAACAATTAGCACTGAAACTTAAATCTACATAAGCAGTACAAAATGATTTAATTTTATTGAAGCCTTTCAATTTTTTATGAGCTTTCTATGTGGACGTGGATCAAGCAAAGTTGATCCACGTCCACATGGAAAGTTTCGCTTAGAAACACATAAGAAACATGTCAGACTCAATCTTTTCCTGGAGTAAATACCTGTCCTGTTTGTCTGACATGATATGAAGAAAAACAATCAACTTATATTTAAAGAAATTATTTTTTTCGTCTCCTCAGAGTCCAATTGCTCTCATCCAACTGATTATCTGAAGTTCTTCTGAGGTCAAGTGATGTACTTCAGAGTTAAATGTGAGGGAGACGCAGGAACCTAGGGCTTCCAACAAAGATATAGATCCTTGGTGCATGGAAATCTCTACCCTACATCTTATTTTGGACACATCTATCTTGCCCAACTCTGAGACCCATTGGACATGCATTAAAAGCCTTAAATACATCCTACACTGAGCGTATTTTCTAATAAGGGAAACAACATAATCTCTTCTTACTTTTAGAAAATAGTGCCCTGTCATCTGTATTCTTACTAGAAAAGCTAGAATGTGCTGGCTTCAGTTGTAGAAATAGTTGCTTTCAGATGGTCTATTTTTCACTTCTTAGAGGAGAAGAAGAGAGGATATATTTCTTTTGTGAAGTTATAGAACACAGAAGTAAAGCAAAATTATCTCTTGTATATAAGGATACACATATTCTTTGCTTCTATTAACAAACTGGACTCATCTTTCCTACTCCTAAACATAACAAAAAGCAGCTATAGAGAAAAAAAGCCTTTTCACCTTTATTACTACTCTTGAATACATATTTGCATTCCTTTCAGGAATTCCCTTCCTTTGTTTAAGCTCTTGATGTCTTTTCCTTTAGAAATAACAAGGGATAGTTTTGAAAACTTTAGTAATTATGTCCTATAATTTTTTAAATAAAATACTTTTTTGATATTAAAAACACTCAGAATATCCAAAGTCTGTGGTTTATTTGATACACTTCCATTATAAAAGCACATTGATTGTAATAAAATGGTTTTGCTTCTTAAATACATAATTTTTTTAAAGGTAGATATGCTTCAGGCTTTATCTTCCAGGAAAGAATAATCTGTCATGTTTACAGCAGGACTTGAAATTTCAATGTTCCAAAAATACCTACTTAATTAAGAGGTAAAAGTACTGTATTTTACAGATGTTTCCCTTTACTAGCATCCCATTTTAATTTATTTGTGATACAGGGTGTGTGAGTGTGTGTGTATGTGTGTGTTTGTGTTTGTGACAGTGACAGAGAGACAGAGAGAAGTGCTGGCCAGTGAGAAGGTTCTCAGAGCTCCTGTCTGTACCTATTCTGTTCCTATACTATGACTCAGCTGTTAGTCATGGATGGCAGCTAGCAATGATTTTACCACATCCAAACCATCACCTCTTTACTCTTCCCTCTTTCTGGTTTCCAGAGAAAATAAATATCCTTCCATTTCTAAAAGACTTCCTCCAATATGATTCAGTAATTCTACCCCTGGATATATATCTGAAGAAAATGAAAACACTAATTTGAAAAGTTACATGTACCCCAATATTCATAGCAGCATTATTTACAATAACCAAGATATAGAAGGAACCCAAGTGTCCATCAACAGATGAATGAATAAAGAAGATGTAAGATATATATATATATATATATATATATATATATATATATATATATATATATATATATATATATAAAACTCAGCCATGAAAAAGAATGAAATTTTGCCATTTGCCACAATGTTGATGAATCTAGAGTATTATGCTTAGTGAAATAAATCAGACAAAGACAAATATTCTATGTTATCACATATTTGGAGTCTAAAAAATAAAATAAATGAATGTATATAACAAAACAGAAACAGATTCACAAATACAGAGAACAAATTAGTAGTTACTAATGTGGAGAGGGAAGAGGGAGGGTAAAATAGGGGCGTGAGATTAAGAGATACAAACTACTATGCATAAAATAGATAAGCAACAAGGATATAGTGCATATCACAAGGAAATATAGCCATTATTTTGTAATAACTTTAAAAGGACTAACTATTGAATCAGTGTATTGTACACCTGAAACTAAAGTAATATTGTTAATCAACTATAATGCAATAAAAAATGTTTAAAAAGAATAAAACAGACTTCCTACAATAGAATTTCCAGGATAATAGTAGCACTGGTTACTTTATATTAATTTCCTTTTATACCACAATTAACTTATTGTCAAACTACAAAGAGAGTGCGAGTTTTGAGGGAATAATATACTCAGAAATCCAGAAGCTTCGATTAATCTGACACTTTTTCAAGCTGTCTTCTCCCAGTGAATCACTATTCTTTAACCCCATTTGCTGACTCTTTCTGTTGAATGTCCCTTAAGAACCTAAGTTCATTTTTAAATAAAGATATAATTACACACAAGAAAAAGTCACAGAAATTATGTTTTCATTTCTATGACTTTGGCAATATACCTATTTAACTACTGCCCATTTGATACAGAACATTTTCTTTATTCTCCACATTTCCTTTGGTCCATTTTCTATCATTCTCACAGCCTCCACCCTTCTCCCCAATCACTGGACTTCACATAAATGAAATCATATAATATGTATTCTTTTGTGTCTCTCTTCTTTTGTTCACCATAAAAATGTCACCTACCTTTAAGACTACTCTGAAATTTAAATTGGGTAATGTATGTATATCTCAATTTCAAGTTCATACTAAATATTTAAGAAGTGTTATTTGTGTAACAGTTTGTTAAACCTGTATTCATTCTGTTTCAATTATAAATGTGCCTAAACCAAAGAGTGGCAATTATTGCATATTTGAAAGAAAAGTACTAGATGAAATGAAAGATCAGAAAAGAGAGTGAAAAAAAAATATTGTGACCCTGGTCCTCATATCTTCATTGTAGAAAATTAAAAACTTAAGAATGATAAACTGACAGTTAATTTCTTTGAAAGCAATACCCACACAGAGAGAAAGAGAGGAAGAAATAGACAAGAGCAGAGCAGTAAGTAGGGCAGAGATTTGTTGTGGGAGTGAATAGAAATCTGCCTTTGGGGCATTAGGCACTCACTGAGGAGGATTCAGAAGGGTTTGCTTATTGTGGACCAGGTAAGGAAGGTTAATACTAGATGTCCAAGACAAGGGTAGAGAAGGGACGGAGTGTTCCAGGGGTCTACAGGGAAATATCCGAGTTTTAAACATTTGTCATGGCCAGAATAAATCAACACCTGATTGCACTGTGCTTTGCAAGACATTTTCTGTCTCTTTCTTTCTCTTCCTTAATTTGATCTTTCAGGGGTCAAAACATGTGATAAGGAAATAGAGGCAGATTTAGGTAGAGGAATAGAAATCTTCCAACGAAGACTCCCTTCCATTCACAAGAGTCCAGCTTAAAGGGATAAAGGAATACTTTGATTCCAAATAAAGTCTGACGTTCCATCATTACATTGGACACATTTATATTAAATATTTATTTCTAAAATTGAATATCTTATTATTTATTTATTATTTGATTGTTTTAACTAGATACAAAAAGACTTTCATATTTACAAATGAATGGATAACTTATGCACCCTACTTTAGATTTCATCCAGGGACAGAGCAAAAATGAGTTTCATAGAGCAAGTTTAAACCAACATTGAGAGAGAGAGGAAGAATACTCACACAATTATTATTTGGATCTATTTGTTCTCTCCACTTTTCATCTGGCTATCTTCTATACATCATTCTAAACATAAACCAGATGTGAACTCTTCAGCTGACTTCCTGCATCCTCATCTAGTCTGGAATATGTGACCTTTCAGAGAACCCACAGTACCTGGTGACAAATTCTATCCTGACACTATCACTCTCAATTACACTTACTTTTTTGTAATAGACCTTGAAAACTTAAGAAGAGAAAACATGCTTTATCTTCTGCTTGTCCCAATCCTAGAATGTTACTGAGCTATAAGACTACACTTAAGTGTTATCAAAGAAATAAGAAAACAAATTATGTTAATAAGGAATAAGGAAAAAAATCAATTAATATATATCTGGCATCCAATGAAGTGGTATGCATGCTTAATGTAAAGAACTTAACAATAGCTTTATGTTTACATAGTTTTTTGCTATATGAAACACTAAAACCATATTTTAAATGGCTATGGCATATTTGTAGAATATAAGTGAAACAGAAAGTTGTCTAAGAAGGGTTTAAAATAATTATAATTAAATTATGTATTACCTTAATATATTTTTCTATCCAATCACATTACTTTATTACTAACATTTTGAATGTCTTGGTAATAATATATGACTACTTAAATTGTATTTTTTTGAAAGAACAGTTCTGCAAAAAATTACTCTTAAATCAAATTTAATTATTTGTTATTTGTAATTCTTTCAGATCAAAATATGTTACAGTTAGGCTATGTAATTCTGAATTTCAGTCAGATAATAACTAAAACCATCCTGCATTTAAAGATAAGCATAGACTATTGAAAGGATGTGCCTTAAGGACATACCAATCTAACTGATCTTAATGAAGTTATGTTAGAACAACACAAACTTCAACATAAATTTCAGACTTTGACTTGACCTTGGCTTCTCTTTAAGGGGTGCATGTGTGTGTGTGTGTGTGTGTGTGTATGTGTAGGTAGGTAACTAGTAAAATGTTCCTGAACTCTAAGGTTATTCCTGAGATCTTTACAACCCTCATATTTTCTCTACTGCTTCTATCAGGTATAAGTTTTTTCCTCTCTGCTCAGCCTCCATGACCCTTCTGAACTGTTTCTCTTTGAAATCTTTTCCTTTGTGCTGGCTTTTTCTCTTTAGTCTTAGGCAGTCTTTTATCTCCTTCATCTGCACATTTTAAATATCTATTACAACATATAGTGATTACCTACCAATAAAACAATATTTCAATAGTGTTTTGTAGTATTTATATTAAAGCTAAACCTTTCATTAAAATCATCTTAAGAAATGTTTAAAAATATACTTTTCCATCAATCACATCCTTAGAAAACAATTTATTTAGAATAGTGTAGGGATTGGTAATCTCTATTTCAAACAGCTCCATGCATGATTATCTTGATCAGTCAAGTTTAGAAATCATTTTATTAGACTACATTTAAATTAGCATGTGTTGAAATGTCTTACTATCACATTTAAATGCATAACTAAATAGCATTACTGAGTAGTTCTTCATTTGTCTCAGTAATTGAGAGTACCCCCTCTGTTGGAAAAATAGATTCTTCTGTAGTTTAAACATTATAATAGGACAACTCAAAGTCAGAAAATAAAAGAGTGAACAAATCATGGACCACTTAATACCTACTGTACTCTAAAGGATTTAATGTCATAAATCTTAAAGTAAATGTTCATTAAGAGAGAATATTTTCAATTTATATATTTAAATAAAATTTTAAAGAGTTTCCATACTAGAAATGTTCTTACCTCATATTTCACCATATAATAGACAAGACTATTCTAAATTCAACTAAAAAAGCCTAAACCAGTTAAAAATATCCATAAAGCTTAACAGGAATTGGGTAATGTATTTATACTTAATGAAGCAAAAAAGGACTTAATTGAGTTTGAAAATTCTTATATTTCATGAGTGGTTTATGGAAGATGAGATATGAGCTGAGTCTGCATGTAGAAAAAAGTACAGTAAAATTTTAATTGGCACATATCCACTGAAGCAAAAATTTGCCAATTAAGTGATATGCTGATTATAGTGATAGAAATTTGATTTTACACTGCATTCTTTTCAACATTGGCAAAAATATTTTCTTGGGATACTATAAAAACAGGGAAATTAGGTAGAAGGCAAAGGTAAAAAACATTGGGTAGACCATATACTGTTAATATATTTCCATCTCTAAGTACAAAGATCTTTCAAAAAAACCTCTTAAAGACATTCTTAGATATGGAAAAGTTTTTTTCTGCTTTTAGATTGTTTTCTGCTAAGATGAAAATGCATCTGAGAAGGGAATACCTGCAACCATCTATTAGTATTTTGCAAAATTTCCATTGAAACTAGTAAAAGGTGGGAACAGTTTGAATTGAAGCTGAGAATCAAAAACTGTATCTTTTTGTATCACTTGAACTAATATGTCCCACAAACATATAGTAGGAATGAGACATAAGTTAAACATTTATTAGATTGAGGAAAAGGGACATCTTTAAAGACAATTCAGGAACATACTATGATTTTAATATAGAAACAAAACCTTACATATACAAGTAGAGCTACATTTTCCTGAATAATTTACAAACACTATTGCACATATCCATGCAAAAACTGGACTTAATTGGTCTGAAAATTCAAATTTAAAAATGTTAGCAAGGGCTTCCCTGTTGGTGCAGTGGTTGAGAGCCCACCTGCCGATGCAGGGGACACGGGTTCATGCCCCAGTCCGGGAAGATCCCACATGCTGCAGAGTGGCTAGGCCAGTGAGCCATGGCCGCTGAGTCTGTGCATCCGGAGCCAGTGCTCCGCAACGGGAGACGCCACAACAGTGAGAGGCCTATGTACAGCAACAACAGCAACAACAACATTTCAGCAAAGATTCTTAGAATAAATCCATGTAAGTTGTTAAATATTTATGACTTCCTTAAAATTAAATTTATAAGATTTATAATGTACAATAGAATGCGGAAAACTGTTTAACCAAAAGAAACAATTACAAAATGATTTCTGAGCACTTCAGATCATTAAATCTTATTTAATTATATATGAATATTTTGGATTATGTTTGCATAAATTAGTAGGATTGAACTAATAAATTTCTTAATAAAGATTTGGTATTTACTGCTTTGTTAAAAAATACAACAGAAATTTACTAAAATATATGTGATACACTACTAGGCACTGTTATTCAAAGGCAAATATGATATAGTACTAGTTCCTATACTCAAGAAGTTGATAATTTATCAAGGAAAGCAAAACACATGCAGATTATTGTATCATGAAGCCTAATATGATGAATGTCATTGAAGAAAAGCAAAGGTAAAATATAATAAAATTGTAAAGATTGTAAATATTTGTAAATGATATGACCAATAAGGAATTAATATCCAACATATATAAACAGCTCATACAACTCAATATCAAAAAAACACAACCCACTTAAAAAATGGACAGAAGAACTAAAACATTTTCCAAAGAGGAAATGCAGTTGGTCAACAGGCACTAAAAAGATGCTCAACATTATTAATCATCGGGGAAATGCCAATCAAAACCACAATGTAATATGACCTCATACCTGTTAGCATGTCTATTATCAAAAAAACGAGGTATACCAAATGTTGGCAAGGATGTGGAGAAAAGGGAAATTTTGTGCACTGTTGTGGGAATGTAAATTGGTATAGCCACTGTGTAAAACAGTATGGAGCTTCCTCAGAAAATTAAAAATAGAACTGCCATATTACCTAGCAATTCCTCTCCTGGATATATATCAAAAAAAAACCAAAAACACTAATTCAAAAAGAAACTTATACCTCAATGTTCATAGCAGCTTTACAAATGCCAAGATATGGAAACAACGTAACTGTCCATAAATAGATGAATGGATAAAAAAGATGTGGTATATATACACAACCGAATACCACTCAGCCATAAGAAAGAATAAAATTTTGCAATTTTCAGCAACATGGACATGGGCTTGGAGGCCTTTATGCTAAGTGAAATAAGTTAGACAGGGAAAGATAAAAACTGTATGATATCACTTGTGTGTGGAATCTAAAAAATACAACAAACTAGTGAATATAGGAAAGAAGAAGCAGACTCACAGATTATAGACAACAAACTAGTGGTTACCAGTGAGGGTGGGTAGGGGCAATATAGGGGTGGGGAGTGGGAAGTACAAACTGTTGGGTGTAAGATAGACTTAAGGATGTATTGTACAACACAGGAACATAGGCAATATTTTGTAATAACTGTAAATGGAAAGTAACCTTTAAAAATTGTATTAATAATTTTTTAAAACATTACTGTAAAATGGAGGCAAGACTTTAGATCTAGAGAACTCAGGAAACACACAGTCTTTAAGAGGCTACACTGGTATTAAACTGGTGGTCAGGGCTGACTTATCCATTAGACACAGTTGCACAGTGCCTGGGGCCCATAATGCTGTTAGAGAAGCACTGAAAGTATTTAATTTCTTACAAAGTAGAAGAAAAATAAACTTTTATATCAAAAAATGTTTTAATATACAATATCAGCACATTTATATCATGGCAGCACTAAAACATAATGTTTTTAGGGAGGAAGGGTCTTATGAAGACAAAAGTGCCTAGGTCCTATGAAATTCACAGCTCCACCTTTTCTAGCTGTAGAAATTTAGCCTCTCTACTTCAATTTTCTCATCAGCAAAATAGTGAAAATAATTATACTCACCTCAGTACTCACCTCAGAAGGTTCTTATGAGGATTAAATAAATTATTACATGTAAAGTTTCTAGAACAGTATCTGGAATATAGTAAGTATAATACAAACCTTAGCTGTGGTAATGTCATTTTCATCAGCCCAGAAGATTGAATGAGGTGGATAGAAGGATAGAAGTGGTCAATATATTTGGGAGAATAGTAATTTTCACAGTCAAGCAATGGCATTAGTTGTATATAGAGAAACAATGAGATAAACCTGGCACTTAATCATGTAAGACCTTAAGCTCATGGTTGGAAAGCTACCGTACTGTAGACATTAAAGAGTAGGCAATGGACAGCCACTGGATCACATGAAAAGCTAATCAGCCATAGTATGCATGAAGATTTGAAATGTTGAAAGACCAGTCAGTGAAAAAAGGAGAATAATTGAATAGAAATGAAAAAAGAGTTGAGAAAGATTAAATCTGAGAAACTGCTTGAAAGATTGATCTTGATCCTAAAAAAAGAAAAGAATCAAGTTGATTTTTTTAATAGTGACTACTACTTTCTGAAGGAAATTTAATTTGCTTCCTAATTAAATAAAAGTTGGGGCTTGCCAAGAGACATCTCATTTTTTTTTTCTCCTAAACTTGGAACCTGTATTTGTCAGCTTTATAACTTAATTGGGCTGTGAGGCTGACAAATTGATTTTTCTTTCTCCTAATTTATTTAATTCAGTTTTCACAATTAGGCAAGCAATTAATCAATGGTGGAGTCATTAAGATTCATTGCATTGAAACGTTTTTCTGACAATCATCCTCAATAAGAACTGTGCAATTTATCAGAAGGCAAATATCCTGGAAAATCTTAAGTATACTGTATGTAAGATACTTATACTGGTGATGTTCAATATTTTAACTTCACCTAAAATTGTAAGAATAAATTGAACTGAAGTCTTTAAGTTTTGCTTTGGTCAATTTTGCAATCTTATCTAGAAACAAAGTGGTAGTAATCTACTAGTTATTAAGTCAAAATATGACAGAACTTTAGTGTGTAACAATATTATAAAAGAATAGTTGTCTGACCCATTAATAATTTATTTCTTTCCTGTAATGTTGAAGAACACAGTTCTAGCCAGTTAAGATTTAAGTTTAGGATATCAAGCTCATGTATAAAATATGAGAGATATGAAAAGTTTTAAATGACATTTTATTTAAAGTCTGTATTATATCCTGGAAAAAATATTGAATTTGGGATTTATAAGTCTGAATTCCAGTGAGTTCTGCCATATAGAACTTTTGTGCTCTTGAGGAAAATTTCATTATGCTATAATTTCTTAGCTATGACTAATGTTAATTTAAAATAAAATAATGTACATGAAAATACTCTGTAAATTGTAAACTGATATAAAATTCAAAAAACTATTAAAATAATTTGGTCTTATTTAGTATCACTGTGTACAATTAAATGTTTTAGAGAAAAATACATTTTGTGTAATTTTTTATATTGAGCATTGTTTTAGGAACATCAGTCTAAATAAATAATTAAATAAAATTATAATACTTTTCTATTTGTCTTGGCCTTTGAACCCTCACCAAAATTGTTTCCCCAAATTTTGAGATAAAGTCTTATTGTCTTGGGTTTCCAATGTATCCATTCCTTCTATCTGTGTTTCAGTTAATTTACCCCAAGCTTCAAAAATATAATCATCTTTAGCCTAAATGTTGCTCCACCTGGGTTCCTCAAGTCTCTTTTTAAAGGTCCATTTCTGCTACTGTTGTCAAGCTGGATCTTTTTCATTGCTGCTCTCTATTTTCCTGAATTGTTCACTCATATATTTTGAAGACACTCCTGAATCTTCTGTAGTTCTCTGTCAGTCTTCAAACATTGTACTCATACTACTGGTCTGAAAATATTTCCTAGCAGTCTCAGTTCTTTGCTATTAAATCTGAAGCTGCTTTCTCAGAGTATTCAAGGGTTGCAAAGAACTTGATCATAAAAGTTATTTTAAAACTAAGTAGGGGAATTCCCTGGTTGTGCAGTGGTTAAGACTTGGTGCTTTCACTGCCGGGGCCCGGGGTTCGATCCCTGGTTGGGGAAATAAGATCTCGCAAACTGTGCGGGACTGCCAAAAAATAAATAAAAATAATGTAGTATAAATACTTCTCAAAGACTTGAAATTGGTTCACCTTTAGAAGTAAATAGAGGCTGAACCTAAAGCTCTTCCCTATCTGTGCTAGCATGATTGTTAAACACATGCTTACTACTACAATCCAGAATGACTTTCTGCATCTCTCATTGCCAGATTAGTGCTTTGTCATCTCTGCAGGTTTGACTAGGAAGCTGAGGCACTGTACATGCTGGTAATGATGCTATAATTCCTCAGTGGGTTTTGTGCCTTTTAATGCAGAAACTTGGAAATCCACTGTTCCTTCTAAGGGGGAAGTGAGCACACTTACTGATGATATTGCATCCCACTTGCTACTTTTAAAGCACCATGATGAAAGTCACTGTTCTTTCTGGATCAGATGAAACAACTGCCAGCTTCAGTTTTTCTCTTCTTTTGAAATTCACCAGTATCACCTTTGGAATGCTTTTCTTTTGTTCAGCTTTGTTTTAATTATACAAACATTGTGCCAAATTTATTTTGATTCAGTCTAGTATGAGCTGTTTGTATCTATAAACTTAAAAGGTGAATCATAGTTGATTCAAATGGTGGAAGACTATTTTCCTAGAGTTCCTAATCTATGAGATAATCTTGACTAAACAAGGCTCCTAACTTCTAGAGTTATTAAGTAATCATATATTGTTTATTTTGGATTCTCTTATTGGAACCTGAGTGGCCATGTGTGTAATGGATAAAGAGATGTTTTTGTAGGAATATATATATATATATATATATATATATATATATATATAATATATGTTTATATATTATATATATATATATTATATATATATATTATATATGTTTATATATTATATATATATATATATATATATATGTTTTGTTTTGTTTAAAGGTCTTCCTTAAGAACTTGATTTAATATAGATGCCCACTGACATGAACTATGTTTAGAGTTGGGATCAGAGTATAGCTCTAATTCAATTTTAAACCTCCCCAAATTCTTATGCCTTCTTAAGGAGCTATAAAGTATTTCCACTTCCAACTAAGATGGGCTAACAGCGACCAGATGTTGAGATACAATTCTCTATGAATCTCTCACACATTTCTACACATCTAGGCAGTAAAATGCCATGTGCTGCAAGGCTGTCTTTTCAGGAATATTTGTATAAGCACATAACTCTGGAAAGGTAGAGACAAGGACTCCCTCTGCAGCAAATTTATTTACGCTATCAGACAGTAAAGATGGAGATATTTTTCTCCCTGAAGACATTCCAAGATAATAAAAATAAGACACTTCTCTCCTCTTTAAAGAGAGATTTGCTTACATCTCAAGATAATGAAGATAATGCCTCCCTAGCAGGGAGGATGGGTATTCTTTCAGGCAGTCCCAATATAATGTCTCTACCTTTGGATTTCTTTCCTGTAACATACCTCCAGTGCAATACAGGCACCATCTGGACCTTACTATCTGATTACCTTGGTAATCGGGGTCAAAGAACCACTGTTCCTGCTTTTTATGGTGAGTAATAAATGGTTTCTTGTCACTGACCCAGACATGTCATGTCTCTCTGTCAGGTATCTGAGAAACTGTGTTAGGTTAACTTATTACTTTGCAAGAAAGATGAAATCCTAGACTCTTTTTCCATTTCTTACTTGACAATTTAACACCAAATTTATCCTTCGATCTGAAACAAATAAACTAATGAAAAGAGACAAAATACTTTTAAAATAGAAAAAAAGTGTTTACGATAGTGGACATCAGGCAATAAAGTGCAGTGATCTCTGAAAGATGGGGAACAAATAAGTCAAGCCCTATAATTGTCTCATCCTATTGCCTTTTAAGATTTTCCATGGTACAGGGAGCAGTATTCAGTCAGGTCCTCTGTTGAAATTCCTATGTTGAGGAAATGAAGTTCAGGAGATTGTCTCCAAGGAGATCAAGGTGGCTAGATTACCAAGTATAAAGCTGCATAGAAAGAGAACCCAGAGATTTTCAGAGGATTCTCCCCAAGTATTCAGCAAAGCACTGATCAGAGCATGCTGAAGCTGGGGGAGAGGGGTTTCATCTGAAAGGATTAGAGAAATATGCCCAGTTCTCACACAGGGTCAGGGCAGTGCCTGTTCCCACCAGCCAGACTGGAAAAAACATAATTTATGGGGAATTGGTAGAAGGGTCAAGGTATTTTTAACTCTTAATGGGCAATATTTGACCTTAGATTGAGCCTTGCCCTGGATCTTCCTAATAAATTTAAAAAGCAAGTCCTGAATGAATCATACTCTTTCCAAGTAATTCAATTGCATCCCAGAACAAAAAGCATTGAATAGCTTTGTGAATATAAACATATCTAGTACCCAAAAAAAGGTAAAATTCACAGAGTCTAGCATCAAATCAAATATTATTAGGCATACAAATAAGATCCAGGAAATCATAATGAAGAGAATAATTAATCAATCAAAACCAACCCAGAAGTAGCACAGATGTTGGAATTAGCAGACAAGAATATTAAGACAGTTATTATTAACTGTATTCCAAATGTTCAAAAAATAAGTAGAGGCATAAAAGTATAAAAATACCCAATCAAATTCTAGGGATGAAACTACAATGTCTGAGATGAAAAACATACCAGATGGGATTAACTACAATTAGATATGGCAGAAAAAACGATTAGTGAACTTGAAGTCATAGCAATAGAAATACCTTAAAAAAGACAGAGAAAAAGACGAAGAATAAAAAGTAATGATAAAAGCTTTACAACACCTTTAAGGGTCCTAATATACATGTAATTGGAGTCCCCAAAGGGGAAGAGGAACAGAAAAAGTTTGAGGAAATAGTGGTCAAATTTTTCCAAATGAGATGCAAACTACAGACCCACAAGTCCAAGAAGCACAATGAAACCTAAGCATAAAAAGTTGGAGAGTATAGGAAGCCCATGATCTCTCAGAGTCCATGTGATGGATAGACATTTTGGGATATAGAAAAAAATCTGGGCTATATTTACTTAACTCTAATCATAACTTAGTCATAAAATTGACTTACCATATACTAGAAAATGTGTTAAGTTCTACAGGCATTATTTCATTTAATTCTAAAAGTAACAATTTTAGGTTCATATGATATATCGCATATATAAAAGGAAAGTGAGGTTATAAAAATTAAATAATTTTCCTAAGATTGTATATCCCTTTACTGGGATCAAACATTAAGTCTGGTCTAAAGAAAACATTATAAAACTGATGATGTTTACATTTCCATTTAAAATGAATGTTTTTAAAGTAAATTCCTAAAAGTTGTAACTCATTAGCAAAGAGATAAGTAAATGCTTTCAATAAACAGATTAAGTAAATGAAATCAACACAACGAGGTGTATGCAGTATGGAATGTGATCATAGTGATCTTGCCTTACCATTGATTAGTGTTTTAAAGTTAGGCCACATGCTGTATAACCCTCTTTTCAATAGATTATCTCATTTGACATTCTTCACAGCTCCATGGTTGAGACTGTCAGGGAGGGGGAAATTTCCTCCTTATCCTTTGAGTTTTTTTGACCAGTCTAATAATTAAATTGACACAAGGTAAATTAACAGGAGAAAAAAATAATTTAATTCATATGCACAAAAGTCTCATAGAAAGGCAACCCTGAGAGTGAACAAACCAGGCTGTTTATATATATAATTTTTTAGATAAAGAAACAATTATTGTGAAGACTTAACAAAACAAAGAGGCTTGTGCTTGGGACAGCAGACTAGTGGAGAAGTAACGAGGTTAGCCTTGAATTCCTTAACTAAAGTGAAAAGCATACTTTCCATCCTCATGGTACAGGGAGGATTCCTTCACATAGGAGATTTATTTCTCACTTTTAAGAGGAAAGAAGTGGAGTCAGTGTATCTTTATTTTTCACTGGGTTTTTCTCAAGGAACTTTATTTATTTACTTTTTAACGTCCTTATTGGAGTATAATTGCTTTACAATGGTGTGTTAGTTTCTGCTTTATAACAAAGTGAATCAGTTATATGTATACATATGTTCCCATATCTCTTCCCTCTTGCATCTCGCTCCCTCCCACCCTCCCTATCCCACCCCTCTAGGTGGTCACAAACCACTGAGCTGATCTCCCTGTGCTATGCGGCTGCCTCCCACTAGCTATCTATTTTATGTTTGGTAGTGTATATATGTCCATGCCACTCTCACTTTGTCACAGCTTACCCTTCCCCCTCCCCATACCCTCAAGTCCATTCTCTAGTAGGTCTGTGTCTTTATTCCTGTCTTACCCCTAGGTTCTTCATGACTTTTTTTTTTCCCTTAGATTCCATATATATGTGTTAGCATATGGTATTTGTTTTTCTCTTTCTGACTTACTTCACTCTGTATGACAGACTCTAGGTCCATCCACCTCACTACAAATATCACAATTTCGTTTCTTTTTATGGCTGAGTACTGGAAATATACCCTGAGAAAACCATAATTCAAAAAGAGTCATGTACCAAAATGTTCATTGCAGGTCTATTTACAATAGCCAGGACGTGGAAGCAACCTAAGTGTCCATCGTCGGATGAATGGATAAAGAAGATGTAGCACATATATACAATGGAATATTACTCAGTCTCAAGTAACTTTAATTCAAAATAATCAATATTTCATTGAGGCATATTTTGGGGCGACCTGCTCTGGGCCTCAACATGTCTGTTAAAACCGAGAGAAGTTAATGAACTTGCCCAAGGTCACCCCATCAGTTTAGTTTGGAAGCTGATATTAGATTTCCAGTCTTCTGATTTGTAACTGGGATTTATTTTGTTAAGAATATATTTTTAAATGACTAATAAAGATCTTGAATAAAGTTAATGTTTCCTAATAATGAATCCAACACAACTGAAATATTTCAATTTAATTAGGAAGAATGTTAAAATGTAAAGATAACTTTCAAAGCTGACTAACAATCGTTGAAAGAAAGTGAGTCTCTCTTATTCTATAATTTTTAAAAACCCTCAAAAGTAAGCATTTCTCATAACTAATTTCCATATTTTGGTGTTTTATCTATGCACATGGAAAATAACTCTTAAAAAGGTATTTTAAGGCAATAAAATATAGAACTTGTATTAAATACTGTCTATTACATTGGAACTTGAAAAGAAAATTTTCAGTAAACATCATGCTTGATTATGAAATCTGCTAGAATGAACTGTCCAGAAATTATAGCCATTCTGTGGCTTTGCCAATCACAACAAGGGAACATTGTGCGATCACAACGTGAGTGAATTGCCGATGGCAGAATCAGTAACCATATAGGGACATGATTTAAACACCACATGGGAGAATAATTCATGGCAGTACCACACAATATAAAAAATGTTGGGCTTCCCTGGTGGCGCAGTGGTTGAGATTCCGCCTGCCAATGCAGGAGACACAGGTTCGTGCCCCGGTCCGGGAAGATCCCACATGCCACGGAGCGGCTGGGCCTGTGAGCCATGGCTGCTGACCCGCGCGTCTGGAACCTGTGGCCCGCAACGGGAGAGGACACAACAGTGAGAGGCCTGTGTACCACAAAAAAAAAAAAAAAAAATTGTTTACAAATATCAACTGGTATCTATATGTGTCCAAGTAGCTAATTTCATTCTATTTGAGTGGATATTACTGGCAGCATCATGGCCACAGGCAAAAGTTTGAGCTATCCACGTCCGGTAAATAACAACATTACTATCAGATTCCCCTCAGAAAATCAATTTTGCTTTGATTTGTTTGATTTTTCTAGCAATATTCTCTATAAAATACTTTAAAAAATCATGGTTGGGTTTATTATAATTTTAAAGAAAGGCAGGTATTATAAATGTATGTATACACACATATATATTATACTATCTATTAATCATATTTTAAAATTTCATCCCAATGCTATTACAATACCCTCCCTCTCCAATGATGTATGCGTTTTTTGGTAAGTATTGAATAAAATGCCAGAAAAAGGCAATGTGCATTGTATATTTAAAGTGTTAAACTTGAATGAAATGGGATGTATAGCTACAAAATTTTTGGACTCAAATTGCCTGACTTTGGAACATACAGAGTGTTTTATTCATTAAATGAAATAATTTTAAGTACCTGAAATATACTTAAGCATCTGATAAATTAGTTTTTACATTATTATCACTTTTGCAATGCAAGAACTATATAAGAGAAGCCCAAGAAAAATTGTTCTTCCATTGATGTTACAAAGTAGTATATTACCTTGTAGCAAATTAGTGTCTGATACTAGTTGATAGAAAGAGATAAGCATAATAAATAAGCAAATGATTTAATCATTTACTTATTTTTCTATATTTTATTGAAGAACACTATCACACTGGGCTTTTCAAGAGAAAAGATTAACCAAATTATTCTTAGATATGTGAATGTCAAGACTGATTTGACGAGGAAGGGTTGTAGTAGCCAATAGTGGGTATTTCAATGGGCAACAGTGATATATAATTGCTTAAGACATAGCATGTAGAGGCAAATGCCATGACTTTGATAATTTACTTACTGATTAAAAGGATAATGTTAATGGTAATGTGTGACTGAAGATTCCAGAACTCAGTAGGGTAACTGATAAGCTGATAGGCCTAGTGCACATGAATGAAGATCTAATAGTAGGTCTTCAGCTACAGCAATAATATGTCACAGCAAGATGCCTGATTTGGTCTCTACTTTGCTATGTATGTAAGGCTATTAATGTGAAGAAGAAAGAAGTTCAATGCCCCTGTCTTTTATAGAGATGTAGTGACAAGAAATACAGAAACAACAAAAGTGACAAATGCAGGATATTAGCCTTGAAGAGAGGCAAGTCTCTGCAACTTCCCAACTGTTCTTAAAGATTTAAGGAAGTGTTAAAATTCCATCTCAATGCTCACCTTTCTTCTACCCTTAGTGAAAGAGAAGAGTAGCTAGAGTCTGCAGGATCAATCATTTTGACCCAAAAAAGAGAGACTTCTGGATTTTTAAATAACAATAAATATTATAAAGAAATAATTACACAAGTTGTTCACATGTAGTACAGAGTTTGTAAACCTGTTAAATGCTAGGCTTTCCACACCTGTGTAATGGAATGATCCCAAATTATTACTGATTTATAGCAGCTGAAAACATCACTACTGCCAGGAGATAAACTTGTTGTCAGGAAGAAAACCTTCTGCCAAACATCCTGTCTAAAAAAATGTATTAGATGATTTTTACAGTTGCCTACACTACTAAATCCAGCACTAAAAATCTGTTTTCCAATTTTTACTATTATTGTCCAGAATATTTTGAATCTTCAGGACTTCCATGAGTGAGTTGTCTTCTATAGACTATTTGTTGATTCTAAAGGATAAAAATTAACACATTTTTGGAGTTGTACAACTTTGTAATATGTTACCAAACATGTCCACAGGCAGATTGCTTGTTTTTTCTTCTCTTATCTCTCCAACAAGCATATAAGATTTAGAGTTAAATTTATGTCATTGTTTTTAAAATTTCAAAACACTTTTAAGTGCCTTAAAATCAGGAATATAAATGAGTATGTGATAGATAAGAGGAGATCTCTAAACACTGAAGAATTCTTTAGTATAGTAGAAAGAACACTCTATATGGTGTCAGATCTCATGAGTTCAAGGTTTATCTCTGCCAGTTAATAGCCTTATCAAAACCAAATTACTTAAACTCTGTGCTTCAACTACACCATTAACAATTTGAGAAAAATAATAACTTTCTTAGCTACTTTAAAATGTTGTAGGCTTTAAATAAACAAGAAAGTGATGGGGAAAAAAGCTCATTCTGTTCTCATCTGGCAAAAGTCAAAGAAATTTTGATAAGTAATTCAAGTTTCTAAAGAAAATAAAATCTTTCATATCATTTGAGTCTATGTTGCCTAACTTCCTGCCTTGCAAGGCTACTTCCCTGATAAAAGCAATGCACAATTTGTGAATATTTATTTATAAACTAGTCCAAGCCAAAATGATTTCTCACCTGTAATACTGCAATGGACTCGTAAAAGCGCCCTCCACTTTTATACATGTATCCTGCCTAAGATGCATCATAAACAGGGTAGCAACCTAATTTAGATCTTGCTAATGGTCTGCTCAAAACCCTGCATTGGGGCTTCCCTGGTGGCACAGTGGTTGAGAGTCCATCTGCCGATGCAGGGGACACGGGTTCGTGCCCCGGTCCGGGAAGATCCCACATGCAATGGAGTGGTTAGTTCTGTGAGCCATGGCCGCTGAGCTTGCACGTCTGGAGCCTGTGCTCTGCAACGGGAGAGGCCACAACAGTGAGAGGCCCGTGTACCACAAAAAACAAAAAACAAAACAAAAAACAAAACAAAACAAAACAAAAACCCTGCATTGCTTAACCATTTACTCCGAGTAAAAACAAAGATCTTTAATTGTCCCCAGGTTACATCCTTGACTTCATTTTCTTCTACTCTTCCCCTTGTTCTCTGCATTCCAGCCTGTAGAACCTCTTTGCTGGTCTTGAAATACACCAGACTGGATCTCAACTATGGGTCTCTGCTCTTGGTATTCCCTCTGCTGGAATATTTTCCCCTTAGAAATTTATATAAATTACCCTTCACCTCCTTAAAACCTTTGCTCAAATAACACCTTTCCACTTAAGCCTACCCCAACAGTCCTTTAAAGCCTTCAATTTATTTTCTTGCCCCCATCCCTCACATATATATATATATATATATATATATATATATTAATTTTGTTACAGATGACATTTATCTATTTATTGTGTTTGTAGTTTATTGCCTATCATGTACATTAGTATGTCAGTTCTATTAGGGCATAGATCTTAGTCTGTTTTGTTCATTGATATAATCCAAATGATTGTTGATGTGTTTAAAAAATGAAGTAATTAAAAGACAATATTTTTATTCTTAGCATATTATTTTGTTTACTTGTTTGATTAATAATTTTCACAGATATTTTTTATTTAGTTTCAGAAAAGCACAAATACAACCATAATAAGGTATAGATTCTTATCTCAAAATCAATTTAGGTAATATTTATACAAATCTGTTCCCAGAATACCTGTTTAGCTTAATAGTACTTGTAAGAAATGCAGATACCTAGAGCATATTCAGTCCTACCAATTCTCTGGGCATTAAAGCTCTGGAATTTGCATTTTAACATTTTTTTTTTGTATAGGTTTTTCACCCCCTTGGTTAAATTTATTCTGAGGTATTTTATTCTTTTTTATGCAACTGTCAATAAGATTGTTTTCTTCATTTCTCAAGATCCATCAACACATCAACAAGTGACCCAATTTCATTCCTTTTTATGGCTGAGTAATATTCCATCATATATATGTACCACATCATCTTTATCCATTTGTCTGTCAATGAGCATTTAGGTTGCTTCTATGACCTGGCTATTGTAAAGAGTGCTGCAATGATCATTGGGGTGCATGTGTATTTTTGAATTATAGTTTTCTCTGGGTATATGCCCAGTACTGGGATTTCTGGATCATATGGTAATTCTGTTTTTAGTTTTTTTAAGGAACCTTCACACTGTCCTCCATGATGGCTATATCAATTTACATTCCCACCAACAGTGGAAGAGGGTTCCTTTTTCTCCACACCCTCTCCAGCATTTGTTGTTTGTAGATTTTCTGATGATGCCCATTCTAACTGGTGTGAGATGATACCTCATTGTAGTTTTGATTTGCATTTCTCTAATAATTAGTGATGTTGAGCAGCTTTCATGTGCTTCTTTGCCCTTTGTATGTCTTCTTTGGATAAATGTCTATTTAGGTCTTTTGCCCATTTTTGGATTGGGTTGTTTGTTTTTTTTAATATTGAGTTGCATGAACTGTTTATATATTTTGGAGATTAATCCTTTGTCTGTTGATTCATTAGCAAATATCTTCTCCCATTCTGAGGGTTGTCTTTTCATCTTGTTTATGGTTTCCTTTGCTGTGCAAAAGCTTTGAAGTTTCATTAGGTCCCATTTGTTTATTTTTGTTTTTATTTCCATGACTCTAGGAGATGGATCAAAAAAGATCTTGCTGTGATTTATGTCAAAGAAGTGTTCTTCCTGTTTTCCTCTAAGAGTTTTACAGTGTCCGGTCTTACATTTAGGTCTCTAATCCATTTTGAGTTTATTTTTGTGTATGGTGTTAGGGAGTGTTCTAATTTCATTCTTTTACATGTAACTGTCCAATTTTCCCAGCACCACTTATTGAAGAGACTGTCTTTTCTCCATTGTATGTTTTTGCCTCCTTTGTCATAGATTAGTTGACCATAGGTGTGTGGGTTTATCTCTGGCTTTCTATCTTGTTCCATTGATCTATGTTTCTGTTTTTGTGCTAGTACCATGTTGTCTTGATTGCTATAGCTTTGTAGTATAATCTGAAGTCAGGGAGTCTGATTCCTCCAGCTCTGTTTTTTTTCCCTCAAGACTACTTTGGCTATTCAGGGTCTTTTCTGTCTCCATACAAATTTTAAGATTTTTTTGTTCTAGTTCTGTAAAAAATGCCATTAGTAATTTGATAGGGATTGCATTGAATCTGTAGATTGCTTTGGGTAGTATAGTCATTTTCACAATATTGATTGTTCCAATCCAAGAGCATGGTATATCTCTCCATCTGTTGGTATCATCTTTAATTTCTTTCATCAGTGTCTTATAGCTTTTTGCATACAGGTCTTTTCTCTCCCTAAGTAGATTTATTCCTAGGCATTTTATTCTCTTTGTTGCAATGATAAATGAGAGTGTTTCCTTATTTTCTCTTTCATATTTTTCATCATTAGTATGTAGGAATGCAAGAGATTTCTGTGCATTAATTTTGTATCCTGCTACTTTACCAAATTCATTGATTAGCTCTAGTAGTTTCCTGATGGCATCTTTAGGATTCTCTACATATAGTATCATGTCATCTGCAAACAGTGCCAGTTATACTTCTTCTTTTCCAATTTGTATTCCTTTTATTTCTTTTTGTTCTCTGATTGCTGTGGCTAGGACTTCCAAAACTATGTTGAATAATAGTGGTGAGAGTGGACATCCTTGTCTTCTTCCTGATCTTAGAGGAAATACTTTCCATTTTTCACCATTGAGAATGATGTTTGCTGTGGTTTTGTCCACAGGCTACAGGATTGTAGTTCTTCTTTCTTCTGCTGTCTGCCCTCTGTTGGATAAGGCTATCTCTAACCATTTTTTCAAGGTGTATATTGTGCATCAAATTTTGAGACTCCAATAACTAATGTGATAACTTTCAAACAAATGCTTACCTCATAGAAATATATTTTAAAATATAGCCTGTTTTGCAGTATGCTATGTGTACATAGAATATTCACCAAGAGGGGCATAATCTCTGCAATAAAAGAAAATTCAAATTTACAAAGATTGAAATATTAAAAAGTTATCTGATCAGAACATTATGAAGTTAGGAATAAACAGCAATAGAATATCTAGAAATCCTCATATTTTTAGAAATTTAAAAATATTTTCTAATACAAAAAAATACCTTTAGGCCAAAAATAAATCATGAGAGAAATTAGCAAAATATATCAAATTGAATAACAATAAAAATGTAACATATTAAAATTTGTGAGAAACAGCTTAATGACTATCAAGAAGAAAAGTTATCGCTTTAAGTGCTTATGTTAGAAAAAAGAAAGGCTTAAATTTAATTATGTAAACTACCTTAAGAAACTAGACTTTTTAAAAAAAAGTACAGTTACCATCGAAGTAGTAGAAGGAAATATACAAAAAAGATAAAAGCCAAAATTAATAAAATAGAAAATAATCAACAGTATTACCCATTAAAATTGTTTCTTTGTAAAGATTACTAAGTTGATAAACCCTTAGCAAAACTTATCAAAAAATAAGAGAAAACACAAATTACTGATAAACATAATTTTAGAAGGTTATCACCAATCTCCCCAGGTTGTTAAAAGGATAATAAGGGAATAATATGAATAGACTTATACCAATCATTTCAACAACTTACATAAAATAGACATTAAAACAAACAATAACCAAAAAAACATAACTTGCCAAAGCAGACACAAGAAAAAATAGAATTTCCAAATGCCCAATCATAAGTAAACAAATAAACTAAATTTTTAATCAAAACCTTCCCAAAAAGAAAACTTCAGGTTCTTGTGGCTAAATTAGTCAACTTTTCAAACATTTATTAAAAAAAATAATAATCTAACACAAATGTCTTTAGAAAAATGAAGGGAAAACCTTTCCTAGTATATCCACAATAGCAAAAAAAGACAAATTAATTATAGGAAATAGGAAACTGCACACCAATATTCTTGATAAACCTCAAGACAATGCTAGCAAATCTAACCCAGTAATATAGAAAGTATAAATGCATTATGATAAAATGGAGTTTATCTTAGGAACACTAGTTTGGTTTAACACTAGAATAGCAATCAATATAATTCACCATATTCAATAAATAAAAAAAAAAATGTATACAATCAACTCTACAGATGCAAATCCAATATTCAGAAGTAGAGTTGTTTTTAAGAAATAGAGGTTTTCTTAGGAATTAGAACTATAAAATAACTTTTTATTTATACATAAGGGCATCCACAGTGATTATAAACAAAGCAATTTAATTGCAAATTTGGCATAAAAGATAAACTGGAGTAATTGAGAAGTGATAAAACAAACATGTGTTCATGATGAATTTCCAAATACAGACAATCAAGACTTTTTCCACAACTCACACTAAAGTCAAGGAGCTACTATTTGGGGGACTTCCTTGGTTCTCCAGTGGTTAAGACTCAGTGCTTCCACTGCAGGGGGCATGGGTTTGATGCCTGGTTGGCGAACTAAGATCTCACATGCTGCGTGGTGCAGCCAAAAAAAAAAGAGTAAAGAAACAAGCAAAAAGAAAAAAATATTAAAAATTAAAAGAGGGAACTATTTTTAAGTTAACCTGGATGTTTTGAAGGTATCTTTAAGGCAAAGGGGGAAAAAAAGAGAGAGAGAGAGAACCAAAGAGAACCACAAATTAATGTGTGTCTTAGAATTTCCTGGGAATGATTGTTTGTTTGTTTGGGGTTTTGTTTTGTTTTCAATTCTAATCTGCTAATTCTCTGGAAACTAAAAAAATGACATGATTCTTCAAAGAATTAAGATAAGAAGTGACAATTTTGTAGAAATAATTCAAAGAAACTTAGTGTCTAACTTTGTACACCATATTCTTTTTTTTTTTTTTTTTTTTTTTTTGTGGTACATTGGCCTCTCACTGTTGTGGCCTCTCCCATTGTGGACCACAGGCTCCGGATACGCAGGTTCAGCAGCCATGGCTCACAGGCCCAGCTGCTCCGTGGCATGTGGGATCCTCCCGGACCGGGGCATGAGCCCATGTCCCCTGCATTGGCAGGTGGACTCTCAACCACTGCACCACCAGGAAAGCCCTGTACACCATATTCTTCCTCCAAGTATTAGCTTGCCACTTTTCCTGTTCCATATTCTCTCCTACATTTACCGAAATATATTTAAAGGTTCATTAGGAAACTGGAAATTATAGTAAGTCTTTTAAGTTTTAAAATAAGTGATTATGTGACAAAGTTATGTCAGAGAAATATATTACTGTACATAGTTAAACAAAATAGCAGAGAATTTTCAATTTCTATTTATGAGAAATGAGGTAGCAGAGGGGATTTTAGGCCATATCCATGAGGGTTGAGTAGGCATCCTTCTATTTTTAAAAAGGAGGGTTTTCTATGGGTTTTATGTATTTGGTTTTCTAGTTGTATTTTACTTAAGCAAAATATACCTAATATCTATTTTATCATAGGTAAGTGACACAACCAATCTGTGCCTTGGTTTCTGAATCTGGAAAGAGTGGTAATAACATCACTGAGCTGGAATGAAATGTGAGTATGCATATAAAATGTTTGACGTTATTTTACACAAAAAATTTGAGATACTAATATATTTTAAAATTTCAAAACCTCTATTCCCTAGTATACTGCATGAGAAAAATATTTTAGGAAGGAGATAAAATTATTTTGATATTCTGAAATTAAAGACTTGTATTTGGGTCATTAAAAACACTTGAAGTATTCTAAAATTTTTAGAAGTTTATTTAAATTAAAAATGATGTATTAGAAAAATGGACTTTCTGACAACTTGAGTATTGTTAAAGAAATTAATTACAGCAGTCTTAAATGCAGAAAAGGGAATCAAAATAAAAAATAGCATTAGTAAAGTTTACAGGGCAAAACCCAGCAGGACAGACTTTTAGTCCTAATACTTTTGGAGTCAGTAACACCAAGGAATATAGAGCACTTGATAAATCACAAGGTGTGTAAAATTAATGACTCACAAAAAGGCTTAAAGCTTCAACTCATTTAAAAAAATCTGTCATTAACATGAAAAATGCAAGGAAAGTGGATAGCTTGGAAGTCAGGAAGACCTTGTTGAATCACTTATTGACAAATAGAAGATAACAAAGTACTTGGCTCATATTGAAATGAATGTAAACAAGCAGGATGCATACCTTGCATTCCAGAGGAAATTAGAAAATCTGCTTACTCTGTTAAGTTGTATTTTTAAAACCAAGGAAGTGGAATGATTTATTAAAATGGAACTGGGTGAAGGAGACAATAAACAATAAAAGATTAAAAAAGTGAATATAATTATGAGAGATTAATATGGTAATTCCAAATCAATACTTAGTTTTTTAATTAAAATGGCATAAATTTTAGCAGCCCAGTGGTAACTTCTATTTTCCTCTAAAATGATAACACCAAATGAGAGAAAGACAAAGACTTAAAATGTCAAAAGCTAGGACTGAGGAAAACCATAGTAGCAGAATATATGAAGCATTCAAATTTATAAGATGTATGTTATCACAGAGAGCTCTTAAATTGCTTTTAATTTTTTTAAATTTGTTTTTCTTTCTGTTGTTCTGATTGGACAATTTCCAATCAGATCACTTATGAGTTCTTCTGTATCACTTTATCTGCAGGGGTAGCAATACTCATATAGAGTACGTTATAGACTTTAAAACAAAAAATAGACTTTAAAACAAAAACTATTTAAAAAGACAAAGAAGAGTATTTTATAATGATAAAGAAATCAATACAAGAAGATATTACCATATATGCATCCTATACAGAAGCATATTAAGATGTAAAGCAAAGCTAACAGACATAAAAGGAAGAAATTGACAATAAAGCAATAATAGTAGAGAATTTTAACACCCCACCTACATCAATGGACAGATCATCCAGACAGAAAATCAATAAGGCAACAGTGGGCTTAAATGACACAACAGGCCGGTTGGACTTAATAGATATCTATAGGACATTATATCCAAAAGTAGCAAAATATGCACTCTTTTTAAGTGCACATGGAATGTTCTCAAAAATAGATCATATTCAGGCTTCCCTGGTGGTGCAATGGTTGAAAGTCCACCTGCTGATGCAGGGGACACGGGTTTGTGCCCCAGTCCGGGAAGATCCCACATGCCGCAGAGCGGCTGGGCCCGTGAGCCATGGTTGCTGAGCCTGGGCATCCAGAGCCTGTGCTCCACAATGGGAGAGGCCTTCATACTGCAAAAAAAAAAAAAAAAAAAAGCTCAGAAAGCAAGTCTCAACAAATGTAAGGAGATAGGAATTATATCTAGCATTTTTCTGAAACTAGAAATGGTATGAAACTAGAAATCAACTACAAAAAGAAAAATATGAAAAGCAGAAACGTGAAGATTAAAAAACATGATACTAAAAAACTAATGGGTCAGTGAAGAAATTAAAGAAGAAATTTAAAAGAATCTTACGACAAATGAAAATGACAACACTCCAAAATCTATGGAATGCAGTAAAATCAGTTCTAAAAGGGAAGTTTATAGCAATACAGGCATACCTCAAGAAACAAGAAAAATCTCAAACAACCTAACCTACAACTTAAGATAATTAGAAAAATGAACAAGCAAAGGCCAAAGTCAGCAGAAGGAAGGAAATAATAAAGATCAGAGAGGAAATACATAAAATAGAGATCAAAACAAAACAAAAAATCAGTAGAAAAGATCAATGAAACTAAGAGCTGTTTTTTTGAAGTGATAAACAAAACTCATAAACATTTAACCAGGCTCACCAAGAAGAAAAGAGAGGACCCAAATAAACAAAAAAAGAAATGAAAGAGGAGAAACAACAACCAATACACAGAGATACAACAAATTATAAGGGGATACTACTAACAGTTACATACCAATACATTGGACAACTTAGAAGAAATAGACAAACTTCTAGAAACATACAACCTGCCAAGACTGGATCAAGAAGAAACAGACAATTTGAACGAACTGATCACTAGCAGTGAACTTAAATACGTAATAAAACAACAACAAGCATTTGGCAAAATTCAACATCCATGCATGATAAAAACTATCATCAAAGTTGATATAGAGGGAACATATCTCAGCACAATAAAGGCCATTTCTGACAAACCCTCAGCCAACATCATACTGAATGGTGAAAAGCTGAAAGCCTTTCCTTTAAGTTCAGGAACAGGACAAGGATGCCCACTCTCATCCTTTCTACTACACACAGTATTGGAAGACCTAGCCACAGAAATCAGACAAAACAAAGAATTAGAAGGCATCCAAATTGAAGGGGAAGTGGTAAAACTGGTACTATTTGTAGATGAAACAATACTTTAGAAAACACTAAAGTGTACACCAGAAAGCTACTAGAACTAATAAATGAATTCAGCAAAGTTGCAGGATACAAGATTAATATACAGAAATCTGTTGTGTTTCTATACAATAAAATGTTTCAACATTTTCTTTTCTGATTAATATCAGAAAGAAAAAGCTTTTAAAAATACCATTTTAAATTACATCAAACAGAATAAAACACCTAGGAATAAACTTAACCACAGAGGTGAAAGACCCATACTATGAAAACTATAAAACATTGATGAAGGAAATTGAAGATGATAAAAATAAATGTAAAGATATTTATATGCTCTTGGATTGGAAGAATTAATATTGTTTAAATGGCCATACTACCCAAAACAATCTACACATTTAAGGCAATCCCTATCAAGTTATCCATTACATTTTTCACAGAACTAGAGCAAATAATCCTAAAATTCATATGGACCCAGTAATCAAAACAGCATAGTACTGGTGCAAAACCAGACACATAGATCAATGGAACAGAATAGAGAGCCCAGAAAGAAACCTATGCAACTATGAGCAATTAATCTACAACAAAGGAGGCATAAATATACAAAGGAGAAAAGACAGTCCCTTAAAGAATTAGTGCTGGGAAAAGTAGATAGATACATATAAAAGAATGAGATTAGAACATTCCCTCACACCATGAAGAAATATAAATGTAAAATGGATTAAAGACCTAAATGTAAGAACAGAAATCATAAAATTCCTAGAAGAGGACATAGAGAGAACAGTCTTTGACATAAGTCAAAAATATTTTTTGGATCAGTCTCCTAAAGAAAAAGAAAAAGAAAAGCAAAAATAAACAAATGGAAAATAATTAAACCTAAAAGCTTTAGCACAGTGAAGGAAACCATTGACAAAGCAAATCATGACCTATGGAATGTGAGAAAATATTTGCAAATAATATTTGCAAGGAATTAATATCCAAAACATATAAACAACTCATACAACGCAATATCAAAGTACAAACAGCCCAATCCAAAAAAATAGGCTGAAGATGAATAGACATTTTTCCAAAGAAGACATAGAAATTGCTAACAGGCAAAAGAAAAGATATTCAACATTGCTAATTATTAGAGAAATACAGATCAAATCAACAAGAAGATATCATCTCACTCCTGTCAGAATGACTATCATCAAAATGTTTACAAATAACAAATGTTGGAGAGGATTTGGAGAAAAGTGAACATTTTACTGTGTTGGTGGGAATGTAAATTGGTGCAGCCACTATGGGAAAGAGTATGAGGGTTCCTCAAAAGAGGTACAAACAGAATTATCATATGATCCAAACATTCTACTCCTGTGTATGTATACAGAAAAAAAATGAAAACATTAATTCAAAAAGATACATGCATCCCAATGTTCATAGCAATGTTATTTACAATAGTCAAGATATGGAAGCAACCCAAGTGCCCATCAACAGACAAACAAATGAATATGTGTTGTGTGTATGTGTGTATATAATGGTATATATATTATATACGTGGAATAGTAAGTCATAAAAAATAATGAAATTCTTTCACTTTCTGCAATGTGGATGGACTTAAAGAATAGTATGCTTAGTGAAATAAGTGGTGTCTAAAAAATAATACAAATAAATGTATATGCAAAACAGAATGAGACTCACAGATGTAGAAAACAAACTAGTGGTTATCAAAGGGGAGAGGGAAGGGGGAAGGGGCAAATTAGGTGTATGAGATTAAGAGATGCAAACTACTATATAAAATAGATAAGCAACAAGGATATACTGCATAGCATAGGTAATTATGACCATTATTTTGTAATAACTTTGGAATATAATCTGTAAAAATACTGAATCACCTACCTGTACACCTGAAACTAATATAATATTATAAAACAACTATACATCAAAAAATTATAAGATATACAAACTAAATTTTGAAAAACTTACCTAGGCTTCACTTCATGTAAAGAAGACCATATAAAACAAGGAAACACTTCTCTTCCACTCTACCTCCTCATTGTCTTTCCTTTGACTGAGAGACTCAAACTAGGATGTAAAACTACCCTGCCCAAGAAAATAGCAACAAACAATACATACAAACTCAACAAACAAATTCAAATCCAGTCAGGAATCATTCAGTTCCACAGATATTACATTTAATCTTGTGTATTACTGTTTTCTTGAACTTTACTTTTCTGTCATTCATTTTATGAACATAGTGGAGAAATATTATATTCAAGATACTCAGTTCCACATAGTAGGTAGAATGAATCCTAAAATTGGTGCACACTGTATTACAGTTCCTCTACCCCTAATGGTTCCAGAACCTGATTGCATATTAGGATCACCTTCTGAACTCTGAAAGAAAAATCAGATGACCAGCTAATTGGATGCACAGCTAAATCAGAACCTTGGGGGTTAAATCGTTCATGTTTTTTGTTTTTCCTTTCTTCCTTGTGTTTTTTTTCTTTCTCTTTTAATGTTCCAGGGATTATGATGTCCAAGAAAGTTTGGAAGCCACTGCTCTGTCCCTCCATTGTACTTAGCATTCTGTATGCATGAAACACTCTGAAAGACTTTGTCTTCAATAACCACTTGTTGATTTCTTTCCTATTCTTTATTATTCTATAGCAAACATGGTACTTAGATTACTGATAAATATCTAAACACAACTAGTCAAAATCCAAAATCATTATCTATGCCATTCCTCATCTTCTGAACATTATTTTCCCTTTTCCTTTTTTTCTGTTTTGAGAAATTTTACCAACTTTTCTCCATCCTCTTTTTTTGGGGAGAAATGTGGGGGAATCCTAGCCTCTTCTTAAATTTAAAGAGTTCTGGTCATTCTCTTTGATAAGTCTGTTATAAATCTGTCAACTCTTCTTATTTCCAGGATGCTTACTTTTCACCCAATATATTGTGAACATGGCCTAATCGGTTTCCTTGTCTCAAGTTTCCATAGTCCCTTCTTTACCTAAAACCTATAGCAAATGGCTACTAGATGATATTTCTGACATGCTACCTTGAATTGATTGCTCTGATATTTAGAATTTTTAAAAACTCCTCATAATCTTCAGGACAAAATTCATCCTTTTTGTTTCCTAAGATGGGAAGCAACATCAGCTACAGGCTTTCTCCTGTCCTAATCAACACTCTAGAAAGTACAAAGACAAGAGAGAATTATGGATAAGAGAAATGAACTAAAAAGCCCTGAGAAATATTTGGGGAGGCTAAAAACTAAGGTGAACTGCTAGGGATCTCTATATCCTTCTGTGGAGAGCTACAGCCTAGGGCTAACTTTCGCTAGAGGTTTTAGAGGGAACATAGATGGGAGGGAAGCTTTTAAGGTCTGCTCTTACCTTCTCCCCCATTGCTATGGAACAAGTACTGCCTCATCTCTACACTGTTGAGAGCCCAATGTCACTGAAGTTATTTAAGGTAAGAAAAACTTATTGAGGATTTGGTGAAACTGGTGTGGGTAGATCACTTGCTCTCTGGGATTCACTTCTTTACTACTTTCCCTCTCCAACATCTGCCATCCCACCAATTTGGTTGGTGGATTACAAATTAAGGAAACTACTCTTCCTGAAGCTGCCTGTTTCTAACAGTATAAATACCTATCTTAAATTATCTGGTGGAATGACTGTAGAGTCATTAGTTCACTACTGGAGTGGACTAGTGGAGTGGTCACAGCAGTTAAGCTCTTCAGCACTCCTCTGAATTCTCCTTATCAAAGAGAATTATCAAAGAGAATGATCAGAACTCTTTAAATTTAAGAAGAGGCTAGGATTCCCCAATGTTATGCCTCAAAAAAAAGAGGTTGAAGAAAAGTTGGTAAAATTTCCCAAAATAGGAAAAATGGAAAAGGGGAAAAAAATTGTTCAGAAGATGAGGAACAGCATAGATAATGATTTTGGCTTTTGATTAGTTGTGTTTATATATTATCAGTAATCTAAGACACCTGGAGGATACACACATTGGTCATACCTGAAACATTACTTCAAGAGAAATTAAAAAATCAGAGGTCAAAAGACTAGGTAATGGAAGAGTAAAACCAATCTAAAAGAAAGAGGGCATGAACAAAGTATATCAACTGCAAAAGAATCAATGATATAGATAACTCAGTAATTTAAAACAAAAATCATTGATATATTTAACTAATTATGAAATATATTTATAATATATGAGCATGAAGTTATTTAAAAAGTAACAATTGCAAATATTTGATATGAAAAATAGAAGTAAATACCACAGTATACATATTAGATGACAGAATGAATAAGTTGTGCAAAAAATTAGTTGTTTCAAACTAAGTCATATATCAAATAATTCTACTAGAAGGAAGAAAAAAAATGAGTAAGAGTTGGAAACTTAAGATTAAAAAAAATGTTTTTCCCCTCTGATACCAACATGGAATACAAATTATTTTTGAACACATGGAGAACATTTAAAAATAGAACTTCTATCAAGCTACAAAAGTAGTCTCAATTAATTCCAAAAGGTGAATGCCACCAGAATATTTTTCCTTACCACAGTGAAATAATATATGATATTATACCAAGGAGAGCTAAACATATTCTTACATGTTTAGAATTAAGTAATATATTACTAAACAAACTTTAGGTTCTAAATAAATTAGAAAATAAGTTATATAACACATAGAATTAACAGGTAGTGAAAATATTACAATTAAAAAAGCAAATACAGTTCTTATAGAGAATTTTATAGCTTTACATGTATTTTTCAGGAAAAGAGTAAAGTAACAAGAAAACTAGTTAAGCAAACAAGCTTAGCATTTACCTCAGGAATTTGGAAAAAGCACAAACAAAAAAGCAAATAAAGGGAATAATAAAACAAAGTGCAAAAGTCAGTGAAACAGAGAACGTGAGCAGTACTAAAGAACATTTTTTTTTAAAGAACTAATTTTTTTAAGCAATCAATACAGGGCACACAATTTTAGCTAGAAGGATCAAAGAAAAAAGAGTGAAAAAATAAAAATGAACATAATAGATAATAAAAAATTTTGAGTAAGTGCAGATACAAAGAAAATGTAAAATTACCATGTTTTTAAAATAACTATATATATGAAACAAGATATCATATAACAAAATTCTAAATTGGTCATATAAAATTTACTGGAAGAAATCTGAATAATAGTAAAGAACACTGTTACATGTTTTTATTATTACCATGTTCTAATAAATTTTTAGTGAATAGTTAATTGCCACCTTATTCAGTTTGCTCCAGAATAAAGAAAAAATGGTGAAAAAGTAAACATTCTTTAAAAGTTTATAACATTAAATGTAAAATCTTAAATTAAGTACTGGCAAATATTAAATAATACATCTTGATCAAGAAGTTTTTTTCTTAAGATGACAAGGAGAGTTAAACCTCCAAAAGTGTATTATTGTATATTTCACCATATTAATATTCAAAGGTATGTTTGCCTCAATTATCAAAAAAAGTGTTTGGAAAATTTAGCACCCATTTATGATTTTTTTTTTTTAGAAAACTGAAATGTAGAGTAAACTCTTAGCTTGGTTAATTTTATATATCCCCAAACAATTGAGACCTTCATATTTGAAGTTGAGTTATGTATTTATTCTTGGGAATAAAACAAATATCCTTATAAATATCACTATTGTTAAATTTAGGACTAAAGATCCTGGCCAATGTTACAAAGAAAGAAAAAGAAAAATGTCATGTAAGGATTTAACCTTTGGAATCAACCTGAAAATTATAAGGATTAATAAGTAAGGCTAGGAAAGTTACTGTATATAAGATTTATTTATCAATCTTGTTAGCATCTTTCTATATAAACAATAAAACAATAAATAATAGAATAAAATAAATATTAAGATTCCTTTCAAATAACAACTAAAACAACCAATTCTTTATAAAATATACAGGAATGAACTTAACCCTAAAGATACAAGCCTTATGTACAGAATTGGAATACTTTAATAAAATTTTTGGAAGATATTTCTTTCTCTTGGATGAGAAGATGATATTATAAAGATGTCAATTATCCCCAGCCCCTAATATTCCACATCTGTTCCACAAGCAAAATACATTCGCTCCAACTCTATGTCCCCAAAAAGAACCCCATGACAAGAGCAGCTCAAGTTCAAATCTTTTCATCTAAATCTAAATCTCATCATTTAAGTTCTCTAACCCATTTTGGAGGAGTGTTTGTGTTTAATGCATTCTGGGGCACAATATTTAAAAACCTTTGAACCTGTGTAACTAAATATTTGCCCCCAAAGCTTCAACATATATTGGTGTAACAGGTGTGGGATAACAGTAAAAGACATTCTGGTTTAAAAAGTGGGAAGATAGAAGGTAAAAGAGTCACCAGTCCAAAGCAGGTTTTGAAATCCAGTCAAGTAAACTCAGCTGGAGTTCCTTCATTAGGTTTCAAGGGCTTGGAATAATCTTTCTCTGTGTCTTTTAGCTTCATCCTCTTGGCTTTTCTTTTCCCCTTCTGGACTCTTGGCTCTATCTGCTGCATCATTCTTCCTTGTCCATGAATAACAACAGCTATTTGCAACTGAGTAGTTTTAGCAGCCTGTTTCCTGCCAGTAGATTTTAGAAGCCTAACAGCCCCCTTTTATTTTGTACTCTTTTCCCTCCTTTAATTTCAAGCTGGCAGTGTTTCTACTGATGAAAACTTCACAAAATTTTGCAGTTTTTTTGTCTAAACTTCACCAAATTCCAATTCATTAAATAAAAGCCACACCCACAAATCTTTTGGGGATAATCTTTTCTTTATCTTGAACTGCTGAGATGGCTGAGGAATAATGACCTTAAGTTTGAGGAGGTCCTCTGGTTGAAATGAGAAGATCTGTGAATCACAACCTTAATCTCTTGAATGAGCCTTTCTGCCACTGTACAGACTGATCTTATGAACTTTTTGAGTTTTTAGAAAAATGTACAGCCACACCTTCATTTATTTCTCTATGACATTTAAAGCAACCACTTAATTTTAGCATTTCACCATATGGATAGACTGAAAATCTTTTAAATTATCACATGCTGGTTTGCCTTTTGTTTAACAGTTCCTCCTTCTATTTATCTCTATTTTTTCATATTTTATATGAGCAAAAAAAAAAAAAAAACTAGGCCACACCTTTAACGTTTTAGTTATAAATCTCCTCAGGTCAATAGTTATTATAATATTTTATCACATATAAGTTCTGCCTTCCACATAAACATGGTAGAAAATTTCCCCGAGCTTTTTTTTTTTAAACCATGTAACACAGATCCCCTGTCTTCTAGTTTCCAATCCTTACTTCCTTACTTCCTTTTGAGCCCTTGTTAACCATGTCCCTTCAGATTTCTACTAACAGTCTATATCCAGTGATTTAGGATTTCTCAAAGATGATTTCATATTTCTTCTTCATGCTTTTCCTGCCCTTCCTTCTAGTTCACTGGTAGTATCTTTAAAATACATACTCCTACTAACAGTTTGTTCAAGATGATCTAGGATTTTCTTATGGTCCTCAAAAATTTTCCATTTCCCACCCACTACCCAATTCCAAATCCCTACTTACATATTCAAAGTCCTTTTTTTAGTATAAAATAACAGAATCATGAGAGGGATACCTCATCATATTCACAAGTTTTTCCAGGAGATAAAGGGTAAGGTACATTGAAGGTCATCTTAGAATTATGCCTCTACAATTCCCAAAAGGATAATAGAGATCTTCTTCAACCTACAGTGTGTTTATATGCCCCAAATCCCATCATAAGTTGAAACTATTGTTTGTCAAAAATGAATTTAATAACCTAACCAGCCAAACATCACTGCCTAGTCTAGACTACTTTAAACATGCTCAGAATATTTACATTAGCCTACTCTCAGGAAAAATGATCTAATGCAAACTTTATTTTATAATAAAGTGTTGAATATTTCCTGTAATTTATTAAACACTGTATTGAAAGTGAAAAACAGAATGGTTGTAAGTGTTTAGGTGGTTTATCTCCCTGATCGAATGGCTGGCTGGAAGCTGCGGCTCACTGCAGCTGCCCAGCTTCATGAGAGAGTATCATTGCTAGCCTGGGAAAAAATCAAAATTTAAAATCCATAGTACAGTTTCAACTGACTGTGTATCATATTGGTACCAATGTAGTCGAAAAATCTTAAGTTAAAACATTGTAAGTCAGGGAGGACAGTCTATAATGAAAACCTATAGCTTTCTACCTCACTTCTTCTTCTAGTACTGCACTCCAAAGCCTTATTTCTTCTTATAAAGTATATTTATTGAGGTTAAAAATTAGAAACTGATTTCTCATTTTACTAAAAACAGCTCTCTTAAGTCTCCTCAACTTATCCTTTCCCATATAATTTTACGTATGCAAATACTATTTGCTGTAAATTCAATATTTTAATATAATTATATTAATATCTTTGTTGCTGAACTCAGGTTCAACTGCTGCTGTTTGAAAGCCAATAATTGAAAGACAAGTGTTGGTTGGGAAGAAAAGACTGATCTATTCAGGAGGCCAGCAACCAGGGAAGAAAGTGGACTCATGTCCAAGAAAAAACTCCTAAGATTCTGCTTAACTATGAAAGTTTTTAAAGGGAGAAAAGGTAAGTTAATAGCAGTTAATTATTTGGGGAGGGGGTCAGAGTCTTTGTTATCTTCCATTTTGTGCAGACTTTCTTCTGATTGGTCAATAGTGAGGTAACAGGGCAGTGCTCCAGGACTCCTGTTCTCAGCCTGAGGTTATCATCCGCCCCCCTGGATGGGGACCTGTTCCTGCAGAATAACTCAAAGATATATATAAAATCCCTTGAGGACAAACCAGGACCCTGCTTTATCACTGCACTATTGTTTCTTAATTTCTCCTCCTTTGTTTCTGTAGCCCCTCACTTTTCTGATTAGCAACAGTTTGCATCTGCCCTTTGGGACACAGGGAAGGTCAAAGAGGCTGAAGGAAGCCTATTTCCCACAAACAAGAAGTGGGGGACATGGAAAGGATTTGTATCCAGGATGGTCCCACAGCATCCTGCTCAGTTTCATCTTTCCCACTCCAGAGTTTTTAAATGCTTTGCTATTTTCTTGCTCTCAATATCCATTATTATATCCTAATTTTTTCCAAGTGTTTCAGTATATCAGATAGTCTGTTAAGTAACCATCATTTCTAAGATACTTCTGCTCCAATACGGCTGGTTGACCTCTAAGAGTTCCTTTGATGCAAAGACAACTTTCTTTCAATACTTTTCTATCCATTATTTATTTTATTTTATTTTTACTGGGTTGCATGTTTTTTCTTCTTTATTCTGCTTGAGGACATCCTAAGAAGGAATGAATGGGAAATAAATAGTTCTAGTGTTCACATTTATGAAAATGTTTTAATTATATCCTCAAAATTCACTTATAGTTTTTCTGGGTGTAGAAAGTTAGGATAAAAATTAGGACCCCTCAGAATCATTGAAGTTTTATTTTGTTGTTTTCTAATATCTAGTGTTACAATTGCCCAATCTGATGTCATATTTTTCCTTGTTTTATTGAAACTGACCTATTTGTTTCTCTCTGTAAACTTTTCTGTCTATTCTTTATCTCTGTTGTGATAGTTTTGGTGTTTTTTGTTATCTTCTCATTGTACTGAGCACTCTATGGAACTGTTAATTGTCTCTGCTATAATACAAATGAAAAAAAGTTTTAGCTGAACTAGGCTATTAGGAGCAAAGAGCTTATATTCAAAAAAATCTTAATTGAGCACTGGGTACTATCTTTAGTACTATCTTTATTCAAGCACTGGGTGCTTAAATGGAGGCAAATGAGTAGATTCATAAAATGAAAATCTAGAAATTAAAAATGCCTAGAATTTTCCAAAAATAAGGACATCATTTAAGGGTCATTTATAAGAGCAGAATTGAAACAAAAATGTCACACCTTAATCCAGAGTGCAAAGAATAATATATTTCATTTAATAGAGAAGAAATTAATAGTTCTTTTTTTAAATTCCTTTAGTTCCTGAAAAAAGTTAAATTTGTGGAAAAATAGATGAAATTCATAAATACTGGAGAACTATTGATGTTATGAAGTGGGGTGGTTTATTAGGAAAGATTAGAAAATCTATATCTTGGCTAAAAAATAACCAAGCAGATACTATGGGTGCATTGAGCTGCAGCTGAGTTAAGTAAGAATTGTAAGAAATAAAAACAATTACTTGGGGCTGTTACAAGGAATTATAATTAGTTTTAATGGAATTAAATAAAATATTAATATAAGACTAAATTGATGATACAATACATTTCAAGATTTGTAACCACTGAGGAATTTTAAATGATGATTGCTTCATTAATAAAATGTTACTATCCATCTTGATTTTTCAAGTTCTCTCAAGTAAACATGATAAAAATTACTATCCCTAAAGCATGCTGTTTTTTACTTTCAACTTTTATTTATCTAGAATTTACAAGTTGTGGGAGATTGGTGGGGAGGGGTGGGGGGGCAAGAAAGCAGGAGGTTGAAGGGGAAGGCTTACGTTTATTTACTCTCCAGAGCACACCAATCTTCTTTCTTTATTCCAGCAGATCTTACATTCACATTTATAGAGTTTACTCCAGTCAATTAGAATGCAATTTCTAGAAATCATTGCAGTGGCATTATAAATTTCTACCTTAAAAAATTAAACTTAGTGGTTCTCAGCAGACCCATAAAGTAACAAAAATAGCTTAAACCAATACAACACAAAAAAATGATTAAATTCACACAAAATGTGTCAGGTCCCAAAAGACAAAATAACTTTCACTTTCTTGTGTGAACCACTCACTACACAAAGAGTTCTTTATAAGAATTTCTTTTATCTCTTTTCCATTTTGTGTAACAACCAGACACTTGCAAAGTACATATGGTGTATGGCTCAATTCACAAACTTGAGAAAAAAAGTAGATCCCCTTTTAAGACATAGACAGTCCATTCATTCAGCAAATATGTGTTGAATGAGTATTCTATGCCATGAACTTCTCTGAATCCTCTAGTGGGGTGACAGAAAATGATCCTCTGGGCAGTGAAACAAGATGCTTGGAAATTAATGTTCTGAAGGAAACAAAATAGGATAATGTGTAGCAGGTTGGGAAAGAAGGGGCTTTAGACTACAAATTTTAGAATGTTTAAGAATGGCCTCTCTTAAGAAAAAAAGACCTGATTCTTTACTTTTTGTTCTCAGGTAGAGACCTATTATCTAATGTCTTACGATGACATTCTGAGAGCAAATTTCACAATTATGCATCTGTTATGATGTATTTTCTGACAGGGTTTAAATTAACTAGTTTACAAACAATTGACAATTTTTCTATAGTAATAACATGATTCTTAATACATTTTAAAAACTTGACTTAAGATCAAGTGTTGACTGGATAATATCTGTTATATTAGATCCAATATACAGGTGAAAAAACTGAGACTTGGCTTAAGAACTTGATTACAGCCATCTGACTAGTATGTGGTTCAGTTCCTATTTGAACCCAAGTCAGTCTGTATATGATACCTATGTTCTATCCATAGGAGTTCTATTTTATTTTACTTTTCAGCATGGAACAGAGCATTAGATTTTAGTTTGAACTTGGCTGTCATTTACGGTGGATTCAGTATCCATTGGGGGAAAAAAGTCAAAAAATGTCATAAGTAACATTTAGGAAAGCAGATTTTGAATACATAATGCCATTTTTAAGTGGTCATAAAATATTTATACCAGTGTTTGAATTAAAATCTGAAAATATGTTAATATACAACAAATTGAATTATATTTATATATGTTTAGTTTTTAAAATGATTCTAGGAGAAGAGAATGAGCTGGGGTCAACTTATAAAAGAGTTTAGAAAATATATGGAAAAGGAAATTTATTGATAGTATTGAATGGCTTAGCAATATTTGTGTCTTGGGTTGAATCACAGGAAATCTTTATGAGTTCTGCATTAGACACCTGGAAGCCAAGAAAAAACATGAAAGCAGTTTCCTTGGAAAATAGCAGGTATGTGCCTCAAAAGCTGAGATGATCATTAGGGCAGACTAAGTATGCTTGGACTAAAGCATTTTACTGGCTTTGGTGTAATATGAAATGTATTGAAAATTAACCTTCTAATTATCCAGTTTTGTTTTGAAGCTAACAATAGATAGATAATAATAGATAGATATCACTACAAATAAAAGTAACTATATGTCATATATGTAATTGTTTCTCTACTAATTAATTTTACTAAATATATATGCAAGTGATTATTAAATACAAATGTTAATTTATTCTAAATGAGTAAGCCATTATTAACATTTGTGTTAATTGCCATTGTGTTAATTGGCATTCAATGAAGTGATGATGTCAAATTTAATAGCTTTATTAATTAGGATCTAAACACTCTTGGTAATTTAAGATGCAAGAACACTCTTTCTCTGCTTCTAAGAAATGGCCTGGCAAGTTATTACACAGAGAAAAACTGATTTTTTCATAAATGAAATGCTTGAATTTGCATAAAAATATTACCCTGTGAGTCGCTTCTTAAAGCCTTCCAGATCATTTGAAAGAAAATATTTATGGTACCTGATAAGTACCAACAAGTGGACCTCACATAACCCATACTTAGATGTGGAGGAAACGTGTTCTTCCAGAACCAATTACACTTACACAGCACTGAATTTCTGCATATTGGTTCACAGAATGCAAAGTTTGTGATGATGACATAAGAAATTGGGGAGGGAGAGAACATGATATCTTGAAATTGTAAAATAGAAAAAGGACTAAGGAAAATGAAGATGAAAACAAAATTTGAGCAAATACATTCCAATGATGTTTGTGTTAAGGTTGAAATTAATTTAAACAATCTTTTCAAAAACAATTCTTTTATGCTCCCATTTAATGAATTCATTTTAGAAGCCCTTTCCCTTTTAACTATATACTGTGTGGAGGAAGGTGGGCTTCTGAATTTCCTGTTTTTTCATAAATAACCTCAGTAACTTCATCCTATTCTCAGAATAGAGAAACTATTCTCAGTTATCCACTGTTTTCTTAGCTCTAGGCAGACAAAAAATTATTGTCTTCTCTGGAGCCTCTTCAGGTGAGAACTGGTTTTAACCCAACATCAAGGAAAAGACTGTGAGCTAGGTCAAATCACAAAGAGCTGCTCTGGGTCCAAAAATTGAGGAGAATGATTCTCTTCAGTTTAATAGCAACCTGGAAATAACCAATGCAAAGGACATAAAATATATGATTGTGAATGAGTGGATGTAGCTAGACTATGCTTCCAGATTTGTCATGGTGACACATCCAAAGTTTGGTGGTCAATGCAAGCCATACAGGCTAAGGGAACCAACAGATCAAAGAGCAAAGGAATAGCTCTTTATGTCTTAGTGTGGGAAGTAAAGTATCAGTGCTTAATAATCAATTTACTTTTGTGTTCTCTTGTTCTTTCATCTTTTCTTTCTTACTGTGTCACCAAGCCTAGAACAATGTACTTTCATCATTTTCTAAACTCTCTAGTACTATTTCTAAAACATATTTTCAAATTTTTATTTAAAAAACCCTACATCTGTGTGTTTCATATTATTCCATGTCATTATTTTTGGTAGTTTAAAGTTACCACACTGAATCAATCTCTTAATTTAGTCCAGAGTTTAGAACTCACTTTATAGTTATTTTTCTCTTTGGAGTTTCATGTTCCTGATTTATTCACGATACAATCTAAAATATCCTTGATTTCTTCAATGCCAATGACCTTATCACCACTTCAATACCCAAATTCCATAAATGGTTTGAACTCATATAAATACTAAAATAAGATATGTATCTCTTTAAACATAGACTTTGCTCTTTTAGTCTATCACATTTCTGAAATAATCCATTTTCCCCCAACCTATCAGTTTCCTCATTGTATTGCTTCATTTCCTATACTATGTAGACCCCAATATCCACCAAAAATATAAATAAATTTTTATAAATAGCAATAATAAAAATAAAATCATCTAACACTAACTGCAGCTATATTTAGTGTCCTTTCCCCCACCATTGGCATGGCTGTATGACCTACTTTGGCCAATGGAATGGAAACCTGAAAAGAATGCCATGTCCTAGTAAAAGCTTTTTAGAGGCAGTGTCAATTTCTGCTTGGGCTCTAGACTTTCTGCTTTTTGAGAATATATCTCAGATAATGGTCCTTTCTTCAGCCTGGATTCTGAAAAGAAAAACCATCTGTAATAGACCTGAAGTTAACCTCAGCCTAGAATCAAGCCCAGTGGAATCTGGCCAAGATGAGCAGATCCAAATGGAGCAGAGTCCTAGGCAATCTGCAGGTCCAAGACAAGTGTTTGTGATTTTAAGCCATTGAGAGAGTTGTTGTTACCAGAGCAAAGTTGATTGTAATCACCAGGCACTGTGTTATCCACATTTCACAGATGAAGAAATTAACACTTAAAGAGGTTAAATAATTTATCAAATTTATAAAGCTATTAAATGCTAAGATTTAAATCCAGAACCTATTCATTAGCCTCTGTGCTTTACTGCCCTCTGGTAAATACAATCAAATTTTTGGTAGAGACAGAAAGTTACTGATACTCTTGTACATATTTGATTTTAACATAGGGATCCACATTGAGGCTGCTGAATATTTCATTAAAAAATTACAAAACTCTTCAGATAGGTTGTGCTACACATTCATAGTTTATAATTTATTTTGTACCTTCCACTTTGATAAACTTTCCATGTGCTCCTTATTAACTATCATTTCCCACAGAAGTTTTCCCTAGTCTTTAACAGGTTCCTTAATTTTCTTATCCCACCAATATCTTAATATACACTTGCAATATTTTATCTCATATAATGTCTCTTCATTATTTAGTACTACTGACCACTCTTCCTTCAGTATAATTCTGTTCTCTTTTGGCCTTTGTGAAAGCATTCTAGTTTGATTTCCTCAGTTTTCTGAATGCTTACATCTTCATCAATTTTTCATCTCCATATGATGTTACTCTTGATGGAGTTCAGGCTAAGCTGTGCTAACAGAGAGACCAAAGTACATTGGCTCAAGTAACCTGGAAGTGTGCTTGTTCATCACAGAATGGTCCAGGAGTTGGTGGTCGTCCAGAGTGGATAGGCAGGTCTTTCCAAAGAGTATACAGCAACTCATCTTTGCTTTATCTTCTTGGTTTACCATATCTCATGGATGTTTCTTATCTAAATCACTCACCATCATTTCCACATCCAGCTAGTAGGAAGGGGTAAAGAGAGAAAAGAAAAAAAGGCAAAGATAAAAACATTTTAATGAAGTAATGTGGAAATTACATATATCCCTTTTATTTACATTCCAGTGGTCATAATTTAGTCACATGTCCATACCTAGCTGCAAAGGAGATTGAGAAATGTAATTTTTATCTGGGTAGGTAAATGCCTTGCTGAAACTTACTGTGGGGAATTCTGTTACCAGAAAGAAAAATAGAAGCATATTGGGAGATAATTGGCAATGTCTATCAGAACTGGTCTTAAAATTTCATATTTGTCCATTTATGACCTTACTTTACACATTTTATGCGTGACTTCATCCACAACTATGGCTTATATAACCTGTGTAAGCTAAGTAATATAACATCTCTATCTCCAGTTCTAGTCTCTCTCATGATTTCCATAAATTAATACATAGAGATTTGTTCTTTTCCTCATGGCTAAAACTGAGTTGGCGATGCTAAAAATAGGGTATAATCATGGGATATTTTCCAGAAGCTCTACTCAAATGATCTCCAGAAACATACTATTTTAAAATGTATCCCTTCAGAATACAATAATGTTAGCCATAACTAATTTTTAAAAATCAACAATAAATTACAGACGATTAAGTTAATGTCATAGAAAGAGAACTCTGTGATCAGTTTAAGGAAAGGATTTACCTTGGAGAGACTAGAGCCAGAGAAATTAGCTAAACAGTTATGACAGTTGGGTGAGAAACCACGAGGGTGTGAAATTATCATTGCATCAGTTGGGAATGGGTAAACACTGAAAAAAATCAGGAGCAAACAACTAAAACCTCAAAGACCTTCATAAGAGATTCAGCCACACTGTGAGAAGAAAGAAGCCAAGATGACTCACTGGATTCTAATTCAGGAAATTGATTAATGTGGATGAGGAGAAGTTTAGGTGAGGAACAGGATATATTAATAGTTTGATACCCTGAGCAGGAATAGCTTTTGGTTCTTGCTATCCCTCTAGTGACTTGACTTAAAAATCAAAGGCTAATGGGCTGGCAACAACATTTAATATGACTATAAAGCCAGTGATACCTCACAAGGAAAGTGATGGAATATCTCAAATTTCTTTTCAAGAAGTATATTTTGAAACTTCTTCTTTGATAACAATATTTTACAAATTTTCCTTTAAATATTCACACTCTAAAAATCCATGTTATCTCCGGTGGTGGTGAAGATATGGAATGTTACCAGGAGTAAAACAATATTCTCTTACTACCACTGATGGCTAATTTAGAATATTTACCCTTATATGCTTTCCTCTGTATTTTCCAAGTGTATGTCTTGGATCGTCACTGACGTCCACAGTAAATTCATCAGATAAATATGACAATAATTATTTTTTAGATTCAACATATAAGTGAGATTATTTTAAATTTGCTAAGAAAATAGATTTTAAAAGTTTTCATCACAAGAAAAAAAATTAATATGAGTGGTGATGGATACTAACTAGACATATTGTAATCATTTCACAATGTATACATATATGGAATTATTATGTTGTACACTTGAAACTAATGTAATGTTGTACATCAATTATATCTCAATAACTTAAAAATGAAAAAAACAATAGATTCTATATATATATAGTCCAGTGCCTTAAAAAAAATTAAAAATCTCTAGAGAGGATTTTGGAAAAAAGGTAATGTTACTCAAGTTGCATTGCTGCAATTGGCTCCCAGGTGCTTAGGGTGTGCCAAGTCCCATCAGTGCCCCAGAGGTGTAGGAAATGCCCACACACCTGTTCTGGCTTCCAGAGGGCTACTAAATCCCTGCCCTGCATCTCTTACATGCAAGCTAATTGGAAGCCTAACTTTAGGGCAGTAGCTGGGAAAGTTGAGACATTAAATATTGCAGTCCAGCCACTGTGGGGAGAAACTGTGACCTGGGTGTTTTTGCCTACTCGTTCTGTGCTGAGACTGGGGAATATCTTCTGACAGTGGTGTATGTACACGTAGAATGGCGCCTTTGTTCTCTGTGGTCTCAGGAGACTCTCAAATTTCAATCCCCATCACTAACAAGAGCTAGGTGATTCAGGAGCCAGTCCCTCATGTGGCAGCTGTGGAAAACAAGGGGCTAGATGTGTCGATAAACTCCTTTCTGGGAGAAGCCAGAGATTTGATTTTATTGCTGGGGTGAATCAAGAGAGAGAAGGCTCAGGAAGATCCTACACATCTCTTCAAGCTCCTGAAGGACTACTAATTATGTGCTCTGTCAACTCCCAGATGCAGGTTGATTAGAAGCCTGGCCCTTGGGCAGCAGCTGGGAAAGTATGCAGACAGACCCCTTCCAAGAAGAAATTGGGAGTTTTGTGTTCTTGCCTAATCTCTCTGCACTGAACCTGAGGGAAAACTATGAGACTTGTTTAAAAACTGCTTCTTTGCTTAATGTAGTCCTGGGGGATCCACAAAGGCAAAGTCCCGTAGGCTCGCAATGTTAGGTAATTTGGGACCCTAGCCCTTGGGGGGCAGCTGTAAAAGTTGGGGCACTAGATATGTGGACAAGCTTCTTCCAGGGAGAAGCTGGAGACTTGATTTTAGTGTTGGAACAAGCCAGGGAAGAAGACAGAGGAAGTGTTCACATGTTCTTTCAGGCACCCTGGAGGATCTCGGTCAGTTACCAGTGAATGCTTGATGTTTTTGCCTACTTCTTCTGTGCTGAGGTCGGGGGATAGCCATGGGAAGTGCCTGCTGCTCAGTTTAAAAGCCACCTTTTTGTTTAATGTGGTCCTGGGGCCTGCAAATGCCATGCTCCCTTGTTTCTCCAAGTTAGGTGATTTGGGAGCCAGTCCCTCTGATTGTAGCCATGAAAGTTGTGGTGCTAGATATGTGGTCCAAACCCTTCACTTCTCAAGGATAAATTGAGAGTTGGGAGTTTCTTCCCAATTGTTAGGAGCTGTGCCAGGAGTGTTGTTTGTGGTGTGTGTGTCGTTTCACTGTAGTTGTTTCCTCAGTTGCCTGATGTGTAGGAATCACTCATTTCTGGTTTTCTCTTAGGGGGAATTGGTCCATTTGTAGTTGTATATTTGGTGGGTCTGGGGGAAGAGAGATAGTCGGGAGCCTATTATTCTGCCATCTTGCTAATGTCACTTGTGAATACATTGTGGTTATTATTTTTAACAAAATATTATCTGTTAGATCAATTAGGAATAAGAAAAATAAAATTAAAAAAAATTCCCTTAACTTATTCCTTCTTTTATGCTCTTTTCTTTATGTAGATCTAAGTTTCTGACTTACATCATTTTCCTTCTCTCTAAAGAACTTCTTTTAACACTCCTTGCAAGGCAGGTCTACTGGCAACACATTCCCTCAATTTTTGTTTCTCTGAGAACATCTTTATTTTTACTTCACTTTTGAAGGACAAATTCACAGGGTGTAGAATTTTATGTTGGTAGTTTTTTTTTATGTTAACACTTTAAACATTTTACCCAACTCTCTTCTTGTTTGCATAGTTTCTGAGAATTCAAATGTAATTCTTATCTTTATTCCTTTTACAGGTGAAGTGATTTCCTTTTCTTTGGACTTCCTTCAGGATTTTTTTCTTTATCTTTGATTCTCTGTAGTTTGTCAGTTTTTGTTTGTTTTATTTTTGTTTTTGTTTCTGTTTTTGTTTGCACTTATCCTGCCTGATGTTCTCTGAGCCTCCTGGATCTGTAGTTTGGTGTCTGACATTAATTGGGGGAAATTTTCAGTCATTAATGTTTTAAATATTTCTTCTGTTCTTTATCTCTTCTTTCTCCCTCTGGTATTCCCATTATGAATATATTACATATTTTGTACTTGTGCCAGAGTCCTTGGATATTATGTTTTGTTTTGTTTTGTTTTTTCCCAGTTTTTGTTCTCTTTGCCTTTCAGTTTGGGTGGTTTTTATTGTGATACCCTCAAGCTCAGTGATTTTCTTTTTTTTTTTTTCAGCCATGTCTATTCTATTAATGAGGCAATCAAAAACATTATTCATTTCCATTATAGTGTTTTTGATCTATAGTATTCTTTTTGGTTCTTTCTTAGGATTTCCACCTCTCTGCTTATATTGCCTATCTCTTATTACATACTGTCTACTTTATCCCTTATAGCATATCGATCAGATATCTTTTAAATTCCCATCTTATAATTACAACATTCATGTCTGGTTCTGATGCTTGCTCTGTCTCTTCAAATTGTTTTTTGCCTTTAAGTATGCCTTGTAATTTTTTTTTTTGAGAGTCAGACATGATGTACTAGGTCAAAGGAACTGCTATGAATAGGCCTTTAATAATGTATTGATGAGTTTTAGCGGGAGGGGAAACATCCTATAGTACTATGATTAGGTCAAAATCTTTAATAAGCCTATGCCTCTGGACTGTGAACTTCACAAGTGTTTCTCAGTTTTTTCCTCCTCCTTTTAGATGGAACAGGATGATGAGAGTGGATTAGAGTTAGGTATTACCCTTCTCTCATGTGGAAGGTTATAGCTGACTGGAGTTGGAATGTTTCTTCCTCAAGATTAGTTAAGCTCTAGTAATGTCCAACAGGTTAGACTCTTATTAACTAGTTTCTCCTGAGAGCAGGCATTGTTCAAAGAACATAGTACTTTCATGTTTTTAAGGTGGTTCCTTTTCTTCTTCCCCTACTGGAAGCAAAAGGAGATTTTTCTTCAATATCTACTGGTTGAGCTCCAGGAGGTAAAACTCACAAAAGTGTGAAGGGTTGCCTAAGACTGTGTCTCCTGGAGTTTTTAACTCCCACACTTGTACATACTGAGCCTCCAGCAACTTATCAATTACAGTTCAGGTTTTCCTTCCCTGGTATTGGTTCCTGTAATGGATTCTCTTCATGAGTTTCTTTTCCAATAAGCAATGACTCCCTGTATTTGCCTGTTTGACTCTCCAGTCTTGCGGGCAGTATCCTCATCTCTCTTATGGATCCAAGAAGAGCTGTTGATCTTTCAATCTATTCAACTCCATACTTGTTGTTCAAAGGATTGGTAACTTCCAAGCTCCTTCATGTGGAACCAGAAAATGGAAGCCACCTCAAAACTGTGCAAAATTATTAATATGCTCTATAACTTACAATATTCTTCAATTTTGTTAGATATTCATCTTGCCATTTTGTTTGGATATCAGCAAAATTATATACATATTTAATTTATGAATTAAAAATAAATATGAACATTATTTAAAATTCCAAAATAAAATTGTTGATCATATTTTAGAAAAGAATTATACCAAAAAAGAAAATGTCATTCAAATTTTAATCAATTGCTGGCTAATATTGAGTGGCACTAAAAAAATTGAGTGTCAAAATTTACTTGCTTTGTCAAGAGAATTAAGGAAACTATTGAATGACTAAATATTTTATCATTTAGACATCACTATTATTCACCATTTTTATTTAAAAAAAGAGATGTAACATATCAATGCAAATATAGGACCTAAATAGTTATAGAGGGAAATACTGTTTAATTGCTCATGCTTTGGTGATTTTGCTTTTTATTTCTTCCTCCACCTTTTAAATACAGTAAAACATATAGACTCAAGCAAAATAGTTTCTTAAACTCATGACTTGAAATGGAAAATATTTAATTTATATAATCTCACTGAATTAACTGTTGGAAATATACATTTTTACATGTCCCCAAGACTTTTATGATTTTGTTGTTATTCCAGCAGATTTATTAAGACAAATTGAGAGAAAAGAGAGGAGAAAAGAATGTATGTGAATGTTTCTTTAAAATATCATATTTTATAATTATTGCCTGCCATGCATTTGTCCCACAATATCATATATATGATATGCTCATTAGCTTTTAGTCACTAGATATTTTAACTGTCAGTCTACTTATCACAAGGTTGAACTAAGTCAGAATTCCATACTGGAACTTTATTAGTTTCCCCATGGCTTTTGAAGATCAAGAAAATTTTCAAATTTTACCTAAGGATTCAGTATTAACCTTTATGCCACATAAAACTGCAGGTCTGTGAATATCTGTGGCTGACAGTCAGAGGCTAATGATTGGTGAACTGATGCTTTGCAGGAACAGCTTCCTAAGGGTCATGGCATTCTCAGACTAACATTAAAAAGGTAAAATTATATTTTGTTATGCCCAAAGGAAAGAAAAGTGTCTTTGTACATTTTGCAGTTGACCTTGCTTCCATGGGGATTCACAGGTGTTCTGCTCTGCATTGAGAGAAAAAGAAAGATATAAGTACATTGATTTTCCACAGGCTTTTTAGTAATGCTGAACTGTTTTCTGGTTTGTACCATTAAAGTGTATTTTTTATTAGTTTCTAATATACTAAAATAATCATTAATTGAAAATCAATTAATAATATGTTCCATAACTATTATATCTGGATTTTATTCTGCAACACAAAAGGGATATGGGGAGTTATTCTATAGGTTAAAAGTTTACCAAAGTCAGTAAATATTTCCTTCTTAACCTGACATCATTTTGACCTTATCTGAAATCCATTTTGGGATCTCAGCAGGACTATAGAAATAGAAGTGTTTTTGTTTCCCTTTCTGATTTTTATAACTTTATTGTTAGCATCACTCTCATTTAAGCTATTTTTGATGGAGAAGCTGCCATCATCTCTATATTTAATATTTTTATATTAAAATATAGAAAACAACTATAGGGAACAGCACTTGGAAGAGAAAAAAAAGTTTCTCTCTATTTCCTGGAATACCAGGAAAAAAGCAGAAGAAAATGTTTTAATTTTTTTCTTATAGGGCTAGAAATTTCCACATCAAAACTGTTTTCAATATTTGACACATAGTCTCTGACTTTACAGAAGGAGAAAAAAATAATTTGCTCAGATGCTAATATATATTTACTATTTGGATATATCCATTCAAAATAGCCTTCATATATATGTCTAAAAATTAATTGTAAATAATGTTGGATTAAATTTACAGCTAATGACAAAATGCAGACTGCATCCTTCTTTGTCCCATCATTGAATGTGTCTGGTGTGTACACATGAAGAGGGCATTGAAGACAAAAAACCCTGACTCCAAACCTGGCTCACCTACTAGACTGTGTGGCCTTTAACATATTTATTATGATTTCAGAGGCTCAATATTCTGATCTCTAAGACGAAGATAATTCCCACGTTTTAAAATTGTTTATTCAATGAAATAGCATATATAAAGCACTTAGAAAAGTGGTAAGCATTTGGTAAGCATTCAATTAGTGATAACTCATAATAACAATAGTAAACGACTTCAGGAAAAGTTTAAATCTCAATCAAATAATATTTACTACAATGTTCCTAGAAATTGTATTAAAAACATAAAATGTGCTGCTAAACGGAAAATAAATAAAAGGTGTTTGAGAGGGTAAATCTTGAAGACATAGTCGTTCATTAAAAATTAAACTTTCTCCTTTATCTGGTTATTTTACCTCAAAATAGGTGATATAATGGCAAGTTCACAGCTATTGGTCCCAAGTTTCCTTGATAGTAATTCATTCCAATTTTCACTAAATTATATTATCTAGACAAATTTTAAAAAATGCTACTTGCAACCACCATTTGGTTTTGTATACAGTTAAATGTTAGCCCATTTAGTTTTTGTGCTTAATAGTAAGAAACACAATTAATTCCATTTTATTGTATTAGACTAACTTCTTTATATTCATTGCCTTTTAGTACTCTCAACAGTTTTAAGGAAAGTACTATTTCTTAAACAATTTTACATACAATAATCATAAAGTACAGAAAGGCTAAGGAACTTGCATAGGGCCACACAGCCAGAAAGTGACTTAGCTCAGATCTGAACCAAGACATTTTGTCTCTGGAACTCTAGATCTTAACCCAATACACCATGCTAATTAAAGGTCACAAATGAAATTAAAATGAGTCTATTTTACAGTATTGTGTTTTAATTAATATTTTAACTTTATTTTAGGTTAAACAAAATAAAATGCTGCTAAAAACAGAAGTTGTATATATATATATATTTGGCTGTACATGGGCCTCTCACTGTTGTGGCCTCTCCCATTGTGGAGCACAGGCTCCGGACGCGCAGGCTCAGCGGCCATGGCTCACGGGCCCAGCCACTCCGTGGCATGTGGGATCCTCCCAGACTGGGGCACGAACCCGTGTCAACTGCATCAGTAGGCGGACTCTCAACGACTGCGCCACCAGGGAAGCCCCAGAAGTTATATTTTAACTGTAATGCTTTTATATAACATGGACTATAGCTTCTCAAAGTTTATCTTAGAAGTGTATTTAAATATTTTCTTGAAAGATTAATTTTAAATAATAGAACATATCTAAATAATTGAATTATCAATATTCTCTAAAACATAATATTTCTATTATTACAATTTTGAAAATATATGGTGTGGTGCTATAACTTTATCTTTTTAATATATTTTTTGTTTGCTTGCCAATTTTTTATTTATGAAATTAGAGAGTGGCATAAACCCTTGAATGACATTTGGCCAAGATAACATCTAATGCTTTGTGCAAATTGATTATATAAAACCTGCATTATCTTTAAATAATTTAATTGCCAATTTGTCAATATTTTCAATAATGTAATACCTCTGTATTTACATTAAAATATATGATAGGAGTTGATACTTAAGTTTTGACTTCTTCAATTTTCACATTACCTATTTTTAAATTAATTTGGTTTTTGTTTACTTGGCATTTTCTTATAAAATTGGAGCAAGGCTTGTGCTGTAGGAAAGCACTTAGGCTAATTCCAATGACCTTATATAATTATCTCATAAGTTCAGGCTTCTACTAAGTCCCCTTTTCATAAACCATAAAGTATCACTACTTTTTCTCATTATAATGCTTAACAGTGCTCATTATAATTACCTATTTATTATTTATAATCAAAATAGTTACTGACCCACACTTATCTTGTTTGTAGTGTTGTCTAACAGTAATCAAATAACCACAATCTATGCTCTTATGCTATTAAGTGTAAATGTCTTACCACTTATTTTCCCGTATAATAGATTTTCATAACTAGCTGCTCACTAATTTGTTCCAGAATGGATAAAGAAGGTGTGATATATATATATATATATATATATATATATATATATATATATATATATATATATATAATACAATGGACTGTTCCTCAGCCATTAAAAAGAATGAAATAATGCCATTTGCAGTAACATGGATGGACTTAGAGATTGCCATATTGAGTGAAGTAAGTCAGATGTAGAAAGAGAAATATCATATGATAGTCCTTATATAAATAATCCTAAAAGAAATGATAACAATGAACTTATTTACAAAACAGAAACAGACTCATAGACCTAGAGAATGAACTTATAGTTACCAGGGATGAAGGGTAGGGGGAAGGAATAGTTAGGGAGTTTGGGATTGATATGTACACATTGCTATATTTAACATAGATAACCAGTAAGGACCTACTGTATAACACAGGGAACTCTGCTCAATGTTATGTGGCACCCTGGATGGGAGGGGAGTTTAGGGTAGAATGAATACATGTATCTGTATAGCTTAGTAACTTTGTTGTGCACCTGAAACTATCATATCATTGTTAATCAGCTATACCCTAATATAAAACAAAAAGTTAAAAACAAAAAACTTATCAAGAACTTAATATGTATTAGGCACAGTTAAAGTCTCTGGGAATAAACAGAACAAAATTAAACACTAGTTTTTCTTAATGAGCATTCAGTCATATATACTAAGAGACGTAAAGACTGAGCTAAAATCAAAATATAAGAAAGTTACAAATCAGCCTCTTCAGCTAATTAAAAAAGATTTCTGATTACCTGTATATGGGAAAGGTGGGAGGAAAAGTTTGGGTGTGAGCATATGTTCACTATGTTGATTGTGAAGAAGCTTTCATGAGTGTATGCATATTATAAAATTTATTAAATTGTACCCTTAAAAATGCTCACTATAAACATACTAACACAGTCAGTTCAAGTTAATATAACTTGTTTGAACCATGCAGAATATATAGATTAAAATTAGAAATTACCACAGTTCAGGAAAAAGGGCACTGTTGTCTGAGATTGTCAGAGACAATTCTATGAGCATACTGGAAGTTGAAATTTCTCTTGAAGGATGGATAAGGTGCAAAGAGATTAAGGGGTAAGAAGAGCAGTTCATTTAAATATATAGTATTGTGGTTTTCAAACTTTGGTGAACATGAAAACCACCTGCAAGCTTGTTAACAATTTGTATATTTGGGTTGTACCTCCAGACAATCCTATTTAGATCTGAGGTAGGGTCTCAGATTTGCGCTGAAGACAAAACAAAGCAAAAATATCTTGACCCCTGATTATTCTGATAAAGTTACTCTTTGGATCTCAGGCTGTAAGCAGGGAGGGATTCTCCGAAATCATGCTTGGATTGACTAAATATATAATGGTCAGAAATGATTCACTGTAACTTCTAAGTATCTACATATGTAAAACTTCAAGGAAAATGTCACGATGGAAGTTTGATTTTGAACTTCTAAATCCATTTTGGCACTAATCAACATCCAGTCCAACTCAACATTTTCGATTATAATGCTGGATGAGAGTGTCATGAGTAATTGTTTATTTTAGTTATGTATTATCAGTTGATGCTTTTAAAAGTTTTCATTAAATTCTTGGCTTTGCTTTTTTAAACGGTTATTTTTTTCCTAGAAAAGAAAAAAAAAACTTTTCACCTTTTTTGTTCTATGAACAAGATGCAAATGCTTTGAAAATATGTTTTCTAATCAGATTTTTATAGACATATTCTGCACTGCTCAACTTTACTGGGCAGTTCAAAGTCAATTTGTATTATAATGCCTTTTAAAGGAAAATAAAGTAGCAATCACATCTGGCTTAAGAAGTAAACAAATGAATTTCATTTTGGGTTGACTTTTTCTCAAAAATTACTGATTTATGTGACTGTCAGGTATGAATGCATATAACACAACTTTCTCAGATTGAATCCAATTGATTTTCTATAACAATGTCAAGCATTCAATACATCACCGGAGCAGTGAGACTGTGATAAATAATCCGTTCTAAAAGAAAGTGATTCTTTTCTCCTTAAACACATAGGTAAATATTGTTTGTTTTGCTCTTTCTATCTATAGAAGCTAATGTGTTCTGAATCTTCAGTTTTAGAATGTTCTTAATTGCTAGCCATTTCCCATGAAAAATTGTTTTCTTATGACCTTACTTTCAGCATTACAATTGTTAGACCTGATTTAAGATCTTAGTTAAGAGTTGATGGTATAGAACTGACTGTCATTCTACTTTGCAAAAGGTAGGAAATATACAATGCACCATGAAATTCTGGGAGTCCACTTTGATTGTACTTAGGAATACTGCAGAAGAGTAGCTTTGAAGGATACCATTTTTCCTGAAAAATAAAGCTAACAAGTTCCATATTTACACCCCTGAAGTATACCTCTTATGAGTGTTGCTATATTTAAGTATTATTTTTTGTAACAATCTTTCTTGGTCACTTACCATTACTTATATGAATGAAATAGGTAAAGCATAACAATTAATTTACACATTTCTGTTTTATAAGAGGTTGGTATTAAGTATGTTACTTTCTGTATTAATTTCTTATTCATTACTTTCTGTATTAATTTCTTATTCATTACTTTCTGTATTAATTTCTTATTCATTTTCTATCCTTGTTAAATTTTGTATAATTTGCCAGTACAAAATTTAAGCTGTATAAGCATCATTTGTATGATTTTAAAGCAATTTTTAAAATACTTGTGAAAAGATAACATCATATTAATGTTTTAAGAACATTAGAAATATCATTAGATATTAAATGCAAAAGTGTAACTAGTAGAAGTGAAGCATATTTGGATAAGTGAAAGTGAAACACAGAAAGAAAGGGAATTAATTCACATCCATATCTCATGAATTAATATGATGTGATGAATATAATATATACTACTGTCATAAAGTTTTAAATAATGTTACCAATAATAATTACTAATACTCTGAGTGGTTATCATGAGCCATGAACTTTCTTAATGCTTTAAAATATTATCTTGTTTATCATACAAGAATCTTATCAAGAGATGTGGCTATTACACTCATTTTACAGATAAGTAAATTAAGATATAAATATGTTAGGTCACTTGCCCAAAATAATAATGTGGAAATAAGATTTAACCTTGGAGTCTGACTCTCGGGGCAACAATTTTGACCACTAAAACTGTCTTTTGCTTCACATCCACACAATTAGATGGATATCCATGTATAGCAAATTGGCCATGTCTATTCTTTTACCTAGATGATATACCTAAGACATCATTTTGCTTTCCTTTCCCTCAGATAATTCTATTTTAGACTCTTACATGGCAAAGCTACCTGTACATTTTATTAGATTTCTTGTCTTTTAAGTCTTTGTTATCACCCATTTATTCTGCATATCATAGCCTTATAGACATATTGATAGACATATTGATGCCTATCTCAGCCTCACTTCTCTCCAACTTTTCAAGGCTACTTTTTGAGAATAGGACACTGCATACATGGAGTTTAAAAGGCAATTTATTTCATCAGGTGGTCTATTATTTCCTGATTTTGCCTTGCATCCACACTCTTCCTTCCACTTCAAACATTTTATGCCCTTCACTTAAATCTGTCTCAACTCTGTATTATTTGCCAATGACTATATGAGGATGTTAAAATGTATAAAACTGATCATAAATTATCCACTTATCTAGGCTTAGATTTTCTATACAAACTTTTACTCTGAATTCAAATTAACAGTTACTGTGTTAACTCATTTGGCACCAATTTTACAATGGCTATATGTATTTTAAATTATTGTCCCTTGATAAAGTTCAAACTGACTAAGGGTTGATATCTTTTATTCCACTTTCAAAAAGCAATTTACATGTGAAGGCCTAAAGAAATTTTTTTATACTTGGTGAATATTTGCTATCAATTTGTTTTCTTAGAAAGTATTGAGTAAGAAATAGTAAAGAAATAATAAGAATAATATAATTAAATTTTCAAATAATTAAGCTAAGCTGCTGTTTTTCTCAGAGGATAACAAAAGCTACTGCAAATCTAGTATAATACTTATACATAGTTTATTTCAATAGTTAGAGAGAAAGCAGTGATTCTGACTTGTGGGGGGAATAATACTTGAACTTATTTTTGTAAGTGTGCTTATACTTATTTTTCTGAATTACACTATCACTCCTTCAAGCCAAAAAAAAATGAATTTAATTTCATTCCACTACTTGAAGAAATGAGTGTGATTTTTTTTATGTGATAAAGTTCACTTGATAAAAGTCCTCCTTTCCTATATTGACTTCTTACACATGCCACTTAAATGTAATAAAAGCAGAGAGCATTTTAAAAAAGGACAAAAAATGGGGCATTTTGGAAATTAAATACATTTACAATATTTTAATAAGAAAACTATGACTAATAATTTCTGGCTATGATTTGTATGTGATATAATTAGCAAGAAGTTTTTTAGGTTTTTTTTTTCATATGTAGAGGATATTTTATATGATATTTATGGAATGGTGAATTAATGTCCCAGGATTCCTTCTATGAGTGTGTTTCAGATGGTTGTTTTGTTGCCTAAAAATAATCTTAAGAAACCTGAGTTATTTTTTAGTTATTTTTTCTAATTTATTTACATATGATCAAAAAGTCTGTATGATAATGTGATTTTAACATATTTTGAAGACTTTTCTAAGATTGAATAGAAACATGAATTCCTGAAAAATATGTTGTAATATTTTTGTTGTTCTTTATTCTATAATTATTGAGAGATATGGGCCTAAAGCTTTCACAATACCATTAGGCATACTTTCCCTACCTTTTCAACTTTCTGGGATTCTTGTGTTTTGGTAGAGTATCTTCTAAAATACCACATAATTTTGATTATGTTCTATAATCTAATGATTATTAAATAGAAAATTTAGTTTATTAGTCTCTTGGCTTTAAGCTCTGTATTTCTAAATGTTGATGACACACTAAATTTTTATCTTGGTTCATGTCTTTCTTCTGTATTTTAGGCTCATATATCCAATTGCCTTTACAATATTGCAAATTAGAAGTCACATATGTATCTCAGAATAAACATGTTAAAAATATACTTTTGATATTCTCTACCTAAATATCAATCAGTTTTAAGTACTATAAATGACAGAATGTAAAAAAAATAATAATAATATTTCATTGTCTTATTGAGGTGATTGGGGAGCTGGCAATTAAAAACTCACCTATCTCAGACTTGAAAGCTGGCAACTTATGTTATAACATGGCAGCTCTTGATATAAAGTGGGAAAATATTTGATTAAACTTTTACCAGCTGTACATTGGTAGAAAGAGTACAATCACTACCTAAATTTGTAGCACAAGGAAAAATTACAGAAAATATTCAGACTATTACAGTTTATTGGCAGCTTTTTTCCGAGTCCTCCAAGGCATAAATGGGTTCATGCTAGCACTAGCTGGTCTGAAAACTGGGAGGAAGGAAAGATACCTTTAATAAGGATTGTGCTCACTGCCTGTGTTCACCAATATAAGTCACCTGAGAGTCCAGTTAACTTGGAACTTCCAGAGTTGAAAAAATCAACTCCTCCTTAATCCCCAAATGAAGCAGCATCAATTTTAAATGGTAGCATCAAAAAGGTAGCTTTAGGGCTTCCCTGGTGGTGCAGTGGTTGAGAGTCCGCCTGCTGATGCAGGGGACGTGGGTTCATGCCCCGGTCCAGGAAGATCCCACATGCCACTGAGCGGCTGGGTCCATAAGCCATGGCCGCTGAGCCTGCACGTCCGGAGCCTGTGCTCTGCAATGGGAGAGGCCACAACAGTGAGAGGCCTGCGTATCACAAAAAAAAAAAAAAGATAGCTTTAGCAGGAGGTAAATTGTAGGCCTAAATTATTTTAACAAAACTTCTTTACTTTGATAAACATGTGTAATCCATGTACCTAAAATGAACAGTTCACCATAATGTACTTCTACCCATTAAGTTAAAAGAGAAGACATGGCCGAAAGCACAGAAGTCTGAAAGTAAAAGAAAATTGTGTTCAAGTTTAAAGTTTACACCTAGGTAAGAATGTTGTTGAAATTACTTACCCATAGAAATGAGAAGAAGCAAACAGATTATTAAACTTCTTAGTATTTAATCTTTCTTTAAAAAGTTTTTTGGTAAAGAAATTTTCATTTAAGGTCTACATTAGTCTGTTACTATTAAATCACAAAGAAATCTTTAGCCACTTCTCGCTCATGTGCACTTTAATTTTGCAAGTAGGAAGCTGGTTAAATTACTATGGTACTAAGACACCATTAATATTACATACGATGAAATAACATAATTGTAGATTCTTGTTAAATGAGTATAATATATGAAAGAAAATAACTTTTTAATATTTATAAATAGCAAATGAAAACTCTCTTCAGTTTTTAACTTCATGAAATCACATCAAAGAATAAAATACAGAGGAATAAACCTATCTAAGGAGACAAAAGACCAAAAACTTTTGGGCCAAAAGAGACTAAAAGACCAGTACTCCAAAAACTATGAGATGCTGATGAAAGAAACTGAAGATGACACAAACAGGTGGAAAGATATACCATGTTCTTGGATTGGAAGAATCAATATTGTTAAAATGACCATACTACCCAAGGCAATCTACAGATTCAATGGAATCCCTATCATATTGCCAATGGAATTTTTCCACAGAACTAGAACAAATAATTTCAAAATTTTTATGGAAACACAAAAGGCACCAGATAGACAAAACAATCTTGAGAAAGAAGAACAGAGCTGGAGGAATCACTCTCACTGACTTCAGACTATACTATAAAGCTACATTAATCAAAACAGTATGATCTTGGCAGAAAAACAGACATATAGATCAATGGAACAGGAGAGAAAGTCCAGAGATGGACCCATACACTTATGGTCAACTAATCTATGACAAAGGAGACAAGAATATATAGCGGAGAAAAGGCAGTCGCTTCCATAAGTGGTGCTGGGAAAACTGGAGAGCTACATGTAAAAGAATGAAATTAGAACACACCATAACACTATACACAAAAATAAACTCAAAATGGATAGAAACCTAAATGTAAGTCCAGATACTATAGAACTCTTAAGAGGAAAACATAGGCAGAACACTCTCTGACAAAAATCACAGCAAGATCTTTTTTGATCCACCTCCTAGAGTATTGAAAATAAAAGCAAAAATAAATGAATGGAACCTGATTATACATAAAAGCTTTTTCACAGTAAAATAAACCATAAACAAGATGAAAAGACAACCTATGGAATGGGAGAAAATATTTGCAGATGTTGTGAACAACAAGAAATTTTTTTCCAAAATATACAAACCACACACAGCTCAATATCAAACAAACAACCCAAACAAAAAAATGGGAAGATCTAAATAAACACTTCTCCAAAGAAGACATACAGATGGCCAGCAGAAACATGAAAATGTGCTCAACGTCGCTAATAAATAAACACAAGTCAAAACTACAGTGAGGTATCACCTCACATCAGTACGAATGGCCATCATCAAAAAATACTAAAAATAATAAATGTTGGAGAGTTTGGAGAAAAGGGAAACCTCCTACACAACCCTCCTATACAGAATATAAATTAGTACAACCACTATGGAGAATAGTATGGAGGTTTCTTAAAACATGAAAAATAGAGTTAACATATGATCTAAAAATTCCACTCTTGGACATATAACCAGAAAAGGCAAAAACTCCAATTTGAAAAAATACATGCACCCCAATGTTCATAGCAGCCTATTTACAAGAGTCAAGACATGGAAGCAACCTAAATATTCATTGACGAATGGATAAAAAGATATGGTATATATATAGACACATGTGTATCTATATATGTATATACACAATGGAATATTAGTCATAAAAATAATGAAATAATGTCATTTGTAGTAACATGGATAGACCTAGAGATTATCATACTAAATAAAGTAAGTCAAAGAAAGACATATATCGTATGATATCTCTTATATGTGGAATCTATTTACAAAACAGAACTAGAGTTTTGTAAGTTTGTACAAAATAAGTTTTGTAAACTTATTTACAAAACAGAAATAGAGTTACAGATGTAGAAAATAATCTAATGGTTACCAGGGGTGAAAGCAGGGGAGGGATAAATTGGGAAATTAGGGTTGACATATACATAATACTATATATAAACTAGATAATTAATAAGGACATACTGTGTAGCACAGGGAACTCTACTCAATACTCTGTAATGACCTGTATTGGTAAAAAATCTAAAAAAGAGTGGATATATGTATATGTATAACTGATTCACTGTGTTGGACAGCAGAAAGTAACTCAACATTGTAAATCAACTATACACCAATAAAAATAAAAAAAATAAAAACTATGAACAAATGAAAAAGATTTATTATGGAAAAAAAAGACAGAAGCAAACTGTCACACAGTTTTACACTTGCTAACTAGATATGAAATACATTACTAATACAACAAATAACTACTGCAATGCTATAATATGTACTGCAATACTACAATAAATAAATACTACAGCTTGGTAAAAAAAAAAAGAGAAAAAAACAAAGTTAGAGGTATTACTCTTTTTGATTTCAAACTATAATAAAAAGGTATAGTAATCAAAACTGTATGGTCCTGGTGCAATAACAGATACATATATATCAATGGAACTGAATACGGATTCCAGAAATAAACCCATGTTTGTATATGACCAATTTGCTACTAAGGAGCCAATAATATACAGTGAGTAAAGGACAGTCTATTCAATAAATGGTTTTGGGAAAACTGGACAGCCACATGCAAAAAAGTGAAACTGGATCACTTTCTTACACCATATACAAAAATAAACTCAAAATTGATTAAAGACTTAAATGTAAGACCAGAAACCATAAAACTCCTAGAAAAAAAATTTGCAGTATGCTCTTTGACATAGGTCTTAGCAATTTATTTTTACTTTTTTTTTAATTGAAGTATAGCTGACTTATGATGTTGTATTAGTTTCAAGTGTACAGCAAAGTGATTCAGTTATATATATATTCTTTAACAGATCCTTTTCCATTATAGGTTATTGCAAGATATTGAATATAGTTCCCTGTGCCTTACAGTAGGTTTTTGTTGTTTATATATTCTAAGTATAATAGTGTGTGTCTGTTAATCCCAAAGTCCTAACTTATCCTTCCCCAACTTTCCCCTTTGGTAACCATGTTTGTTTTCTATTTTTGTGAGTTTAATTCTGTTTTGTAAATCAGTTTATTTGTACCATGTCTGTAACTCTATTTCTGTTTTGTAAATAAGTTCATTTGTACCATTTTTATAGATTCCACATATAAGTGACATCATATGATATTTGTCCTTCTCTGACTTACTTCACTCAGTATAACAATCTCTAGGTCCATCCATGTTGCTAAAAAAAATAATAAATAAAATTATTTTTTAAGGAACCTCCCTACTGTTCTCCATAGGCTGTATCAATTTACATTCCCACTAACAGTGTAGAAGGGTTACCTTTTCTCTACATGCTCTTCAGCATTTATTTTTGTAGATAATGTGTAGATAATTTGATGTTGGCCAATCTGACCAGTGTGAGGTGATACCTCATTTTGTTTTGATTTGCATTTGTTTAGTAATTAGTTATGTTCAGCTTCTTTTCATGTGCTTGTTGTCCCTCTGTATGCCTTCTTTGGAGAAATGTCTATTTAGATTTTCTGCCCATTTTTTGATTGGATTGTTTGTTATTGAGCTGCATTAATTGTTGTATATTTTGAAGATTAATTCCTTGTGAGTTGCTTCATTTGCAAATATTTTCTCCCATTCTTTGGGTTATTTTTTCCTTTTGTTTAAGGATTGTCTTGCTGTGCAAAAGCTTTTAAGTTTAATTGGGTCCCATGTGTTTTGTAAAGCTTTTGTTTCTCTGTGGAATCTGAATGAGAGCCTTGCAGGGTAGAGTGTACTTGGATATATTTTTCCCTTTCATCACTTTAAATATATTGTGTCACTCCTTTCTGGCCTGCAGAGTTTCTGCTGAAAAATCAGCTGATTACCTTATAGGGATTCCCTTGTATGTTGTTTGTTGCTTTTCCCTTGTTGTATTGAATATTTTTTGTATGTCTTTATTTTTTTGTCAGTTTGATTAATATGTGTCTCAGTGTGTTCCTCCTTGGGTTCATGTTGCATGGGATTCTCTGGGCTTCCTGGACTTGAGTGAAGGTTTTCTTTCTCATATTAGGGAAGTTTTTGGTTATAATATCTTCAAATATTTTCTCAGGCCCTTCTTCTTTCTCTTCTTTGGGGATCCCTATAATGTGAATGTAGGTGCGTTTAGTGTTGTCCCAGAAATCTCTGAGACTATCTTCGTTTCTTTTCATTCTTTTTTCTGTATTCTGTTCTGTGGCAGTTATTTCCACCACGCTGTCTTCCAACTCACTTATTTGTTCCTCTGCCTCAGTTATTCTGCTATTGATTCCTTCTAGTGTATTTTTCATTTCAGTTAATGTATCATTCGTATCAGTTTGTTTGTTTTTTAAATCTTCTAGCTCCTTGTTAAACATTTCTTGTATCTTCTTGATATGGGCCTCCATCCTTTTTCTGAGATTTTGGATCATCTTTACTATCATTACACTGAATTCTTTTTTAGGTAGATTGACTATCTCCACTTCATTTAGTTGTTCTTTGGGGCTTTTAGCTTGTTCATTCATTTGCAACATATTTCTCTATCATATCATTTTGTCAAACTTTCTGTGTTTGTGGTCTTCTTTCCAAGGGTTGCAGGATTGTAGTTTCTCTTGCTTCTGGTGTCTGCCCCCTGGTGGATGATGTTGGTCTAGGGCCCTGTGCAGGTTTCCTGGTCGGAGTAACTTGTGACTGCCCTCTGGTGTTGGAACCAGGTCTTGTCCCTCTGATGTGCAGGGCAATGTAAAGGAGTGTGTTTTGAGGTAGTTTTGAGCTCAGTAAGACTTTAGGTAGCCTGTCTGCTTATGGCTGGGGCTGAGTTCTTTTCTTGCTGGTTGATTGGCCTGAGGTGTTCTAGCTCTGGAGCCAAAAGGTTGTTGGGTGGGGCTGGGTCTTGGTGCTGAAATAGGGACCTCCAGGAGAGCTCATGACTATCAATATTCTCTGGAGCTTCTGCCACCCGTGTCCTTGCCCCTACAGTGAGCTACATCTAGCCCCCACCTCCTAAAGAGACCCTCTCAGACCCCTACTTAGGTCTAGCCCTGGTTCCTATGGAGGTAGTGCTTTGTGCTGGGTACCAAAGCATGTGAGGCCTTGTGTGTACCTTCCAAGAGTGGGGTCTCTGTTTCTCTCAGCCCTGTGAAGCTCCTGAACTCAGGTCCCAATGGCCTTCAAAGCTAAATGCTCTGGTGGTTCTTCTTCCTGATACCTGACCCACAGAATATCTTGGATGGCTATTTTTACCTGGGAACATCCCTGTGTAGTCTCTGTATGCTTAATATTTTTTGGTGTGAGGGCTGTTTTTAGTATGGATGTCTACCACCTCTTTTCTCAGTGTATGCTGGCCATTATCCTATTGATTGGAGGTGTGACTGATGTTGTGGTGAACTGAGCCTGCACTGGATATTGAGTGGGGTCTCCCATTTGCTCTCTGGTTGTTACTGCCCTGTCAGGGGCAGGGCTGTCTCCCTAGTTGTTGGAGTAGAGGCTCTCAGATATGTTTCTGAGCTGTGATCCTTGGTGTGAGGTAGGTGGGACTGGAGCATTTGTACTGGGAGAGAAACCACTGAGTTTTCCTACTCTGGAGCTGTTCACTTGTGAGTGTACTCTGTTGTGTCACTTTTCACCCATTGTGCTGGCTCACAAATTACACTGTTGCTGAAACTGCTTTCAGCCCCACCTTAACGATGGGTATGCCAGTGCTTGGCCCTGGTGTCTCTCAGGCATTGTCTTCATCAGACCACCAGTGCAGATCCACTGAATTCATGTCCCAGGACTGTAATAAACTTGTACCTGGACCTGCTGTGGGAGCAATGGAGGTAGCTCTGATTCTGACCGGGTCCAATCCCCACATGTGAGTGTCCACAAAGTCCACAGCTGCTAAACCTAAACCTGTCTCAGCTGCAAGAGCACTCGTCCATTTGAACATTCTGCAGATCCTGAGTTTATGAAGACAGTAAGAGGGGTGTGAGTCTGTGGTTCCTGTAGGAGAGATTTCAGCTTTTCTTCCTTAGTTGCATAGCCCATAGAGCTCAGCAGTTTTTTCATTCCCTCCTCTGCATGTGTTACTCCCACCAGTGTCTGTTCCTGAGGTAGCCCCAGAGCACAGGCACCCACCCAGGCAGGTGGGGGCAGAGGCATCGAGGGGTATGGCACACGAGCCCATCAGGACTAGCAGTTCAGAGGAGGCTTTGGCAGGGGAGGCAAGCCAGCCTGCCAGGGCCACAGGACCAGAGGACACTGGGGAGATTGGTGGGTGAGGCTGCTCAGGTGGGCACCCCTCCTAGTGCTCACAGAGGCAGGGTCAGTGCATGGGGAAGAGGGCTGCAATGGCAACCCTGCCCCTTGTGCACCTTTCAACAATGACACCCTGCTTCTATGGCGGCTCGGGCTTCTTCCACAAACTTTCCCAGTTGTGGATCTTCTTACTCCTGTCCTTTCAAGCTGTCTGTTCATAACCAGCAGCTGTCCCCTCCCTGGGTCCACTCTCCAAACCCCACATTCCAGCACACAACCCCCTTCCACACCAGCAGACACACAACTCAGGCTGGAGCATTCAGGGCTGCAGCAGGGACCATCCATGTAAGTCTTACTTTGTCTTGCCTGCCAGACGGGATGCTGCACTGTCTTTTGAGTCCCTGAAGCTCCCTCTCTGTCCCAGGTGATCCTCCCACTGGTGACAGGGCTTCACTGAGTGTGGGAACCTCTCCTTTCCTTCAGCTCCCTCCCCCACAGGGGTGCACATCCCATCGTGTATCCTCTTTTCTTTTTTTCTTTCTTTCATCCTACCTGGTAGTGTGTGGATTTTTTCTTGTCCTTTTAGGTGTCCAAGTTTCTCTGCTCATGTTCAGGAAGTGCTCTGTGAGTATTTTTCCATTTGTATAATAGATATATTCTTGATGTACTTGTGGGGAGAGTTGGATTCCATGTCCTCCTATTCTACTGTCTTGACTCCACCTTGTTTTTCTTTCTTAAGGTTGTTTTGGCTATTCAGAGTCCTTTGTGATTTGATACAAATTTTAGGATTATTTGTTCCAGTTCTATGAAAAATGTCATTGGTATTTTGATAGGAATTACAATTGAATCTGTAGATTGCCTCTGATAGTACGGGCAGTTTAACCATATTAATTCTTCCAATCGATGAGCACAGTATCTCTTAACATTAATTTGTATTGTCTTTAATTTCTTTAATCAGTGTTTTATATTTTTCAGAGTATAGGTCTGTCATTTCCTTGCTTAAAATTATTCCTAGGTATTTTATTCTTTCTGATGCAATTGTAAATGGGATTGCTTTTCTAAATTTCTCTTTCTGAATGTTTCTTTCACTGTTGATTATTATGTTAGCTGAGGGTTTGGCATATATCACCTTTACTATGTTAAGGTATATTCCTCTATACTCACATTGTTAAGAGTTTTTATCATAAATGGATGTTGAATTGTATCAGCAGTTTTAAAGTCTATTTTGTCTGATATAAGTATTTCTACACCTGCTTTCTTTTCATTTCTATTTTCTTGGAATATCTTTTTGCATCCCTCTATGTGTATCTTTTATGTTTTTTAGTTTTTTTGGTTTTTCCGGTATGCGGGCCTCTCACTGTTGTGGCCTCTCCTGTTGCAGAGCACAGGCTCCAGATGCACAAGCTCATCAGCCATGGCTCACAGGCCTAGCTGCTCCGTGGCATGTGGGATCTTCCCGGACAGGGGCACGAACCCATATCCCCTGCATCGGCAGGCGGACTCTCAACCACTGCGCCACCAGGGAAGCCCTGTATCTTTATATCTGAAGTGAATCTTTTGTAGGCAATATAAATAGTGGGCTTCTTATTTTAATTCTTTATGGCTTTTGATTGGAGCATTCAGTCCATTTATATTTAGAGTAATTATTGACAGGTATGTACTTATAGCCATTTTGTCAATTGTTTTCTGGTTAATTTTGTTGTTCTTCTCTTTTTATTTCTTCCTATCTTCCCTTGTGGTTTCATAGAGCTCTCTTTAATTTTATGTTTATTTTCCTTTCTCTTTATTTTTTTTTTTTTGTATTTGTTGTAGGTTTTTGGTTTGTGACATTGATATATAATAAACTACATATGTAACAGTCTATTTTAGGTTGATAGTCACTTAAGATTGAGCATATTCTAATAGTACTACATATTTACTCCATTCCCCCATGTTTTTGATCATATTATACATCTTTTTATTTTGTGTATTGCTAAACTTATTATTTTAGATGTATATGATTTTACTACTTCATACTACTTTTAACTTTTATGCTAGCTTTATAGGTGGTTGATCCACTATCTTTATTATATGTTTGTCTTTTCCAGTGAGATATTTTTCATAATTTTCTTGTTTCTAGTTATGGCATCTTTTTCATTTAAATAAGTCCTTTTCACATTTCTAGTGAGACTAGTTTAGTGGCAATGGCTCCTTTAGTTTTAGCTTGTCTGGAGAACTCTATATATCCTTCAATTCTGAATAATCACTTTTCCAGGTAGAGTTTTCTTGGTTGTAGTTTTTTTTTTTTTTTTTTCTTTCAACCCTTTAAATATATCATTCTAGTCCTTCTGGCCAGTAAAGTTTCAGCTGAGAAATGAACTGAAAGTCTCATGGGGGTTCCCTTGTTCATAAGTAGTTGTTTTTCTCTTCTGCTTTCAAGAGTCTCTATTTGTCTTTTAACTTTTGGTGTCTTAATTATAATATGTATTGGTGTGGATCTCCTTGGGTTCTTCTTGTTTGGAACTCTGTGATTTCTGGACTTGGATGTTTGTTTCTTTTGCCAAGTTAGGAAAGTTTTCAACCATTGTTTCTTTTAATAGGTCTTCTGTCCCTTTTTCTCTCTTCTTCTTCTGGGACCACTATAATATAAATATTAGTATGCTTGATGTTGCCTTACAGGTCCCTTAAGCTATCCTCATTTTTTTTTAATACTTTTTTCTTTTTAATGTTCCAACTGGGTGAATTTTCAGTACCCTGTCTTCCAGATTACTGATCCCTTATTCTGAATGCTGTAATCTGCTATTGTTTCCCTTTATTGTATTTTTCATTTCATGTATTGTATTCTTTAGTTCTGATTGGTTCCTGTTTTATATTTTCTATCTCTTTGTTGAAGTTCTCACTGAGTTCATCCATTTTTCTCCTGAGTTTGGTGACATTTTTATGACTATTTCTTTGAACTATGTATTGGTGAAGTATTTATTTCTATTTTATTTAGTTCTTTTTCTGGGTTTTAGTCTTGTTTTTTCATTTGGAAGGTATTCTTTTTCTCCTCACTTGCCTAACTCTCTATGTTTGTTTCTATGTATTAGGTATTTTAGCTACTTCTTCCAACCTTGAAGGAGTGACCTTATGTAGAAGGTGTCTGTGGGGCCCAGTGGTGTAATCTCCCCTGATAACCAGATCCAGGTGCTCCAGAGGCACCCCTGTTTTGGCTGTATGTACCCTCCTGTTACATGCTGAGACTTTTGCAGGTGTGCTGATGGGCAAGGCTAGCTCCAGACTCAGCTGGCTGAGATGTCATTCTGTGACTGTTGTGGGTGCACTGATGTGCATGGCTGGCCCTTGGTACAACCAGCTATAAGGACCAGTTAGGACTATTCTGGGTGTGCTTGTGTATGTGGCTGGGTCCTCCAGAGCAAAAGCCACTTTGAAGGGGTGCTGGTGCCACCTGGTGTAGTCCACTGGATGGGGTGAGGTGGGAGCCAGTTTGGAGGGCCCAGCCAGGACATCAGTGTAGGTTGGGGCAGGGCACACAGTGGTAGCTTGGGTAATTGAGAGTGATAGATATGACACTCTCCAGCACCAGGCCAGCTAGGTGGAAGGAAAGTTAAAAAGAAAAAAAAGATAATCACACTGGCCAATCTTTCATCTCTGGAGAAAGCTCCACCAGATCCCTACCCCTCTGGCACCACCCTAATATTAGCCCATGAATCTCCTTCTCATATGACCCAGGTGCATTTCAAGCTGCTGCATCTGTGCTGGAACAATGTTATGTAAAAGTGAGTTTGTGTATGAGCCTTTCAACAGCAGAGTCTTCGTTTCCTAGACATAAACCCTGTTGGTTTTCAAAGCCAGATAATGTGGGATTCATTTTCTTGATAGTGCTCCCCTGGGCTAGGGAGCCTGATTGTTAACTCAGACCCCTTCCTCCTTAAGGGGGACCTCCATGGTTGTGGTATCCCTCCTGTGGGTCATCACATTAGAGGTATGGTTTCTGACTACATCTCTACTATCTGTTATTGTGGTCTTTTCTTTATAGCCTTAGTTATAGACAATCTGTTCTGTTTGTCTTCAAGTCATTCTCAGAGATAGTTGTTCTAAATGTAGTTGTAGTTTTGGTGTGTCTGTGAGTGGAGGTAAGCTCAGAATCTTCCTATTCTTCCATCTTGATACTGACTCTCATAAACATTTTTGAATAGATTAAATTTGTCTTTTCTGTCCTCTCAGTTTCTTCTGGTCTGATGTCTACTTTGTCTTCACACCATACAGCAGATCATTTTCCTGTGTACAACTTTATGCATTGAGTATTCTTCAGGAAACTCTCAAGTTCTCCCTGTTGTATATAGACAGATAGCTTCACACACTTTTGAGATACTACACTCTCATTGAATGTTGGCTCCTTAATTTACTATTTGATATTTTACCAGTTTTATTGAGATATAACTAATATATCATACAGCTCACCCATTTAATGTACAATTCAACTTTTTTTAGTATGGTTAAAAGTTCAGCAACCTTAGCAATAATCAAATTTAGAATGTTTTCCTCATCCCTCAAAAAAACTCCATGCCCATTAGCAGTTAATATCTATTCCCTACCCCCCAATAACTTTAACTCTAGGCAACTACTAATCAACTCTTGTGTACTGTTTAATTTTGAGGAAGTCATTTTTTTAATTTAATTTTTAAATTTTTAAGTTTTTTTTATTGAAGTATAGTTTATTCATAGTGTATTAGTTTCAGGTGTACAGCAATCTGATTTAGTTTTATGTGTGTGTGTGTATATATATATATATACATATATATATGTATATATATATTCTTTTTCAGATTCTTCTCTATTACAGCTTATTACAAGATATTGAATATAGTTCCTTGTGCTATACCATAGGTTCTTGTTGTTTATTCTATATATAGTAGTGTGTATCTGTTAATCCCAAACTCCTGATTTATCCCTACTATTATTGTGTTACTGTTGATGTCTCCTTTTGTGTCTGCTAATATTTGCCTTATACATTTAGGTGCTTCTATGTAGGCTGCCTATATATTTACAATTGTTATATATTCTTCTTAGATTGATCCTTTGATCATTAGGAAGTGTCTTTCTTTGTCTCTTGTAACAGTCTTTATTTTAGAGTCAATTTTTTCTTATATAAGTATTGCTACAATCAGCTTTCTTTTGATCTCCATTTACATGGAATACCTTTTTCCATCCCCTCACTTTCAGTCTGTATTTGTCTCTAGATCTGAAGTAGGTCTCTTGTAAGCAGCATATATATGGGTCTGTTTTTTCTATCCATTCAGCCACTCTATATCTTTTGGTTGGGTCATTTAATCCATTTACATTTAAAGTAATTATTGAGGGCTTCCCTCGTGGTGCAGTGGTTAAGAATCCGCCTGCCAATGCAGGGGACACAGGTTCGAGCCCTGGTCCGGGAAGATCCCACATGCTGTGGAGCAACTAAGCCCATGCGCCACAAATACTGAGCCTGCGTGCTAGAGCCTGCAAGCCACAACTACTGAGCCCATGTGCCACAGCTACTGAAGCCGCCTGCCTAGAGCCTCTGCTTGGCAACAAGAGAAGCCACTGCAATAAGAAACCTGTGCACTGTGATGAAGAGTAGCCCCCACTCACTGCAACTAGAGAAAGCCCTCGTGCAGCAATGAGGACCCAACACAGCCAAAAATAAAATAAATAAATAAATAAATAAATTTAAAGTAGTTATTGATATGTATATTCTTACTGCCATTTTGTTCATTGCTTTGGATTTGTCTTTGTAGGGTTGTATTTCCCTTCCTTCTTTTGTTTTCTTCTCTTGTGATTTGATGACTATCTTTAGTGTTATGTTTGGATTCCTTTTACTTCTTTGTGAGTATATCTATTATAGATTTTTGGTTTGCAATGACCATAAAATTTTTGTATAGCAGTCTATATATATACATGATTGTTTTAAGTCAATGATCTCTTAATTTCAAATGCATTAAAAAAACATTGCATTTGTACTCTCCTGCCCTCATGGCTACTGTTTTTGATATATTTTACATCTAATTGTCTTATGTATCCCTTAACTGCTTATTGTGGGATACAGACAATTTTACTACTTTTGTCTTTTAACCTTCCTACTAGATTTGCATGTGGATGATTTCCTACCTTTACTGTATATTTACTTTTACTGGTGTGCTTTTTCATTTTGTAATTTTCTTGTTTCCAGTAGTGGCCTTTTCTTTTTCACCAACAGAAGTTCCTTTAATATTTGTTGTAAATCTGGTTTGGTGATGTTGAATTCTTTTTGCTTTTGCTTGTCTGTAAAACCTTTGATTTCTCCATCAAATCAATGAATGAGAGCCTTGCTGAGTAGAATTTCCCTGGTTGTAGATTTTTCCCTTTTATCACTTTAAATATGTTGTGCTATTTCCTTATGGCCTGCAGAGTTTATCCTGAAAAATCAGCTGGTAGCCTTATCGGAGTTCCTGTGTATGTTATTTGTTGCTTTTCTCTTGCTGCTTTTAATTTTCTCTGTTTATCATTTTGATTACAATGTGTCTTGGTGTGTTCCTCTTTGAGTTAATCCTTTATGGGGCTCTGCATTTCCTTGACTTGAGTGATAGTATCCTTTCCCTGGTTAAGGAAGTTTTCAGTTATTATGTCTTCAAATATTTTCTCAGGCACTTTCTATCTTTCTTCTCCTGGGACCTCTATAATGAGAATATTCATGCACTTGATATTGTCCCATAGGTCTCTTAAACTGTCCTCATTTTTTTTCATTCTTTTTTCTGTTCAGTGGCTGTGATTTCTACTACTCTTATCTTCCAGCTCACTGATTTATTCTTCTGAATCATTTAGTCTACTACTGATTCCTTTTAGTGTGTTTTTCATTTTAGTTATTGTATTTTCATCTGTTTGGGTTCTGTTTATATTTTCTAACTCTTTGTTAAAAACTTCTGACTCTGTGCATTTATTCTTCTCCTGAGTTCTTTGATTATTTTTATTATCATTACTCTGAACTCTTTCTCAGGTAGATTGCCTATCTCCACTTCACTTAATTCTTCTTCTGGGGTTTTATCTTTTTCCATCATCTGAAACATATTCTTCTACCACTTCATTTTGTCTAAGTTGCTATTTGTATTTTTTTGTATGTGGTAGGTTAGTTATGTTTCTCAACCTTGGAGAAGTGTCCTGCTGTAGGAGACAACCTATGTATCCCAGCAGTATACTCTCATCTTGTCACCCAAACTATATACTCTAGGGGTTCCCCCTTAGAAGGCTGCATGGGTCCTTCTGTTGTGGTGGGCTGACTGTGTGTGCAGTCTGGTAGGCTTGATTGGCCTCTAGCCTGGTTGGTTGCTAGACCATGTCTTGTGTGAATGCTGCTGGCTGCTGTAGGGCCTGGTCATGTGGTGGCTAGTTTCAGAAGCCTAATTGGTGCTGGGGTTAGTGCTGCCTCACTGGTGGTCAGAATCAAGTCCCAAAGGCTGCTGCCCAGTCACTGGCAATTAGAGGTAGGTCCTTGCATTAGTAATGGACTAATGGCAGGCAGAGCTGCAGAGACCAGGGATCCCCAGAGCTTGTTTCAGATTGTTGGTTGGGTGTGCAGTTCTTGACACAGCTGGGTATGGGGTTTGGTGTGTCCCTAAGGTTTTGTTGGCTTACTAGTGGCCAGGGCCAGGACCCATCTGGTCCCAGAGTAGGGTCTGGAATGCTGTGGCTGGGCTGAGTCTGCAGGCTTTAGGATCATAGTTTTCTGTGTCTGTTGTCTACCTGGTGGTGGGTCTGGTGTGTGAGGCTGGTTTAAAGATGAGTGCAGGGCTTCCCTGGTGGCGCAGTGGTTGAGAGTCTGCCTGCCGATGTAGGGGACATGGGATCGTGCCCCGGTCTGGGAAGATCCCACATGCCACGGAGCGGCTGGGCCCGTGAGCCATGGCCACTGAGCCTTCACATCTGGAGTCTGTGCTCCACAACAGGAGAGGCCACAACAGTGAGAGGCCTGCATACTGCAAATTAAAAAAAAAAAAAAAGATAAACAAAGATAAGTGCAGATTTCCTGGAGGGAAGGGCAGATGTCTGTCCACTGGTGAGTGGAACTGGGTCTTGGGCTTCTGGTGAGCAGGATCTTGTATAGGGGCTTGTCTAGAGGTGGTTTTGGGCTCAGAAAGTCTTTAGGCAGCCTACCTGCTGATAGGCTGTGTCTCTACCCAGTTAGTTGTTTGTTTGAGGCATCCCTGCACTGGCACCTACAGGCTGTTGGGTGGGGCCAGGCCTTAACACTAATGAGCCAAGTTGGCAGCAACCAGCAGAGGTGTTCATGTGATTGAACTTTCCCAGATATGTTTACTACCAGTGCCCATGTTCCCTGGGGGAGGCACAAACCCCACCACCACCACCTCTCCAGGAGATTCCCCAAGACCAGCAGGTAGTTCTGGCCCAGAGTCATATCAAATTACTGCTCTTGCCCTGGGTCCTGGTGCATGTGAGTTCTTGTGTGTGCCCTTTAAGAGTGAAGTCTCTAGTTCTTCCAGTCCTGTGGGGTTTCTGCAATTAAGCCCCACTGGCCTTCAAACCAAATGCTCTGGGTCTCATTCTCCCAGTGCTTGACCTCCCAGACTGGGGAGCCTGATGTGAGTCTCAGAACTCTCACTCCTGTGGGAGAACCTCTGCAATATAATTATTCTCCAGGTTGTGGGTCATGCATCCAGGGGTTATGGTATTTTATTATACCATGATTCTGCCTTTCCTACCTGTCTCATTGTGGTTCTTTCTTTATGTCCTTAGTTGTAGAAAATCTTTTCTGGTAGGTTCCAGTCTTCTTCATCAATGGTGTTCTACAGATCGTTGTGATTTTGGTGTGCTTGTGAGAGGAGGTGAGCTCAGGATCACTGTACTCCACCATCTTGGTCACTCTCTGCAATATTTTTAAATTTCAGTCTCCTCAGGCAAGGGAAACAAAAGAAAAAATAAACAAATCAGATGGCATCAAACTAAAAAGTTTTTGTATAGTGAAGGACACCTTCAACAAAAAGAAAAAGGCAGTCTACTGAATGGGAGAAAACATTTGCAAATGATATATCTGTTAGGAGGTTCATATCCAAAATATATGAAGAATTTACACAACTCAACATCAAAAAATTAAACGATCTCATTCAAAAATTGGGCAGAGGGCTTGAATAGACATTTTTTTTTCCAAAGAAGACATGCTCATAGCTAACAGACCCATGAGAAGATGTTCAACATTTCTAATCAGGGAAAAGCAAATCAAAACCACAATGAAATATCACCTCACACCTGTCAGAACTGCTCTTATCAAAAAGACAACAAATAACAAATGTTGGTGAGGATGTGGAGAAAAGGAAACCCTTGTGCACTGCTGATAGGAATGTAAATTGGTACAGTCACTATTGAAAACAGTATGATGTTTCCTCAAAAAATTGAAAATAGAACTATATGATCAAGCAATTCCACCTCTTGGTATTTATCAGAAGAAAATGAAAACATTATTTTAAAAGATATATACACACTTATGTTCATAGCAGCATTATTTACAATAGCCAAGATATGGAAGAAACTGAAGTGTCCATTGATAGATGAATGGGTAAAGAAGGTATGATTGATATGTATACACACACACACACACATACATACACACACACACACAAATATGAAATGGACTATTACACAGTGATTAAAAAAGAATGAAATCTTACCATTTGCAAGAACATGGATGGACCTAGAGGAAATTAAGCTAAGTGAAATAAGTCAGACAGAGAAAGACAAATGCCATATGATTTCACATTTATGTGGAATCTAAAAAACAAGACAAATGAACAAACATAAGGAAACAAAAACAGAGTCATAGATACAGAGAACAAACTGGTGGTTGTCAGAGGGGTGGGGGTTAGGGGGTTGGGCAAAATATGTGGAGGGGATTAAGAAGCACAAACTTCCAGTTATAAAATAAATAAGTCACAGGGATGTAATGTACAGTATAGAGTTTATAGCTGATAATATTGTAATACTTTGTATAGAGACAGACTAGACTTACTGTTGAGATCAATTCATAATGCATAGAAAAGTCAAATCAGTATGTTGTACACTTAAAACTAATATAATATTGTATGTCAACAATAAATTAAAAGATATGTAAAAGGATGGAACAAAAAAATATTTATGGATTCACAGATATAAAGTTTAGGAATGGAGTAATTTCTCAAAAGAAAGGAATGAAGTTCAGAATGATAACTTGGTAAGATTTACTTTGTCTAATTCAGATTAACCTTTTTTGTTTGCTGGTACTCTAGTACTGGTTGTTTACTGTGAGAGCCAATTTATCAGTAGCCCCAAGAATGTTTGCATTTCTCAGGAGAAAAAAATTTAAAAAGTCATAAGAATACTTGTTTATATTTGACTAATGTCACAAAATAAAATTTGAAAAAAACCCAGAATGTATCTTTCCTGATTGGTGATGAGGTTAAATAAACCACTAGTAGGAGAAATATAATTTATAGACATGAAGAAACTTTTTCATACTTAAAAAATTATTGCTAATAAAAAATAGGAGTGCTTTTAAAAAGTGATAATGGGCGCTTCCCTGGTGGCGCAGTGGTTGAGAGTCTGCCTGCCGATGTAGCGGATGCGGGTTCGTGCCCCGGTCTGGGAGGATCCCGCATGCCGTGGAGCGGCTGGGCCTGTGGGCCATGGCCGCTGACCCTGCACATCTGGAGCCTGTGCTCCGCGGCAGGAGAGGCCACAGCAGTTAGAGGCCCGTGTACTGCAAAAAAAAAAAAAAAAAAAAAAAAAGTGATAATGATTTGCTAGTATAATTTTTTCCTACCATTTTCAATCCATATAAAGGGCTTTCTATTGAAATTTGCTACTTGAAAGTAATTATTAAGAATACATTTTATTAACTAAGTAAAAAAATCAGTATAATTTCTAAGAATTATCATAATTTAAAGAATTAGTTTTTCTTAAGTACAAGGTATTTGGAGCTTAATGTAATATCAGCTACTTTAAAGCAATGTAGAGTAAAGCATGCCACAGATGACAATTAGGAATCAGCAGGACTCAAGAGCTTTTATGCCATTTTGGATTTTATGTGTTTACAAAGTTGCAACTTATTGGCATTTAATTCCATATTTACTGTCTCTTGTGTCTCATTGCACAGCAGGACATGGAATGAGCAATAAACATGTTATCATAAGTATTGTACTGAATGATAATTTAATTAAGTCACAACTTAAAAGAAAAGTCTTTTTTGTGTCACCCTTGGGTTTTATATCCTCAACTCATTTATTCATTTTGTCAATTTATCCACACTGAATTACAAAAATATACTAAAATAACTTAATGCCTAAAAATTTTCAGAATAAAAAATTTATTTTTAATATATTAGCACATAGGAGAGTTATTTGATCTTTGACTTGAAAAATTATATAAATATGTAATTTACTATGTTAACTGACTGGTTTACTTATAATCATAGTGAAGTTACATAAAAAGAATATCAAAGAAATGGTACAAATGTTTCATTTGAATTTCATTCAATATATGTATATTTTAATTATTCTTTGAATATACATGATCAAATGATTTTATCTAGGGCTTAAGAGGAAATTAATTTTTCATTGACAATCTATCATATAATTTATATATTTGGTAATGAATGGTTGTTTAAGTAGCTCATTTTTCACAAGAGAATATTACTCGCCTGAAACTATATGAATGAAGTAAAATTATAATTATGTTAAGTGTACTGTTTCTGTAAGTAGGATTATAAGGGAAGGGAGAAAAGGTGAAGAGAAAATATATAGAATTTTCAAACTTTATACTGTTTAAAATATATAGAATTTAAAAAACCTGGAGACTGTGTTACAAATTCATGTTAAAAGTGAGAAGAAAATTAACAGAATCATCCATTAGTCACAGAGGAAGTCTGGATGGAACTTCAAAGTTTGCTTGATAATAGTAATAATGAAAGGAATGATATGACAAAGAGGTGGAGCTCACATCTAAAGAATTTACATCAAAATGAGGAAAATAGAGATTAATAATTAACCTGGTCAAGAGGAATTTCAAATTCTGAAAACAGTTAATATATATCCAACCAAGCAAGATCTCAGTTTGAAGAAACTTAACTAAGACAAGGAAAAGATACATAGATCACCTGGATCCAGATTAGAGTGATAATCACCTGAGATAAGGAATTCCACCTATCTTGGGCAGAAGAAGTAGGGATATAGTCAAAGGTTTTGAATAAGAAACTGAAAGCCTAAGTAACAATATCTTGATAGCTCAAGTTTTAAGGAGTCTTGATATATATCTTCTTCCCAATTCTATAATTGGTTTCAAACACAGGTAGTCCTGAACATATGAGTGAGTGTTTACAGTAAAATATTGATGAAGAATGGAGGAAGACAATTTTGAATGGAAGCAGGGAATTACCATTTATATGTCAAGGCTTTTTACTACAAAATCTGTGACTAACTTTTGGAAATTATAGTTTAGTTAAATTTAAACATATAGACTTGAGTCAGGGAAATGGGGTTTTCAATTAGTTTTGTGTCCTTCAGCAAGGTATCAAACATCTCTTGAGTTAATTGACCTGTAAAATGCACTTAATGTTTCCTTAGAGAATCTTTGTAATAATTAAGTTAAATAATATGTTAAAGTGCCTATCACAATGCTGATGGCATATTAAATGTTTTAACATGCTGGTTTCCTTTAGTTAATATTACTTCTGCCTGTCTTTATATTAATACATATTATGTGAAACATTAAGTATACAAATATAAAGAACGATGAAGGCATCAGATATAGTTTTCAAAAAATAATGAGGTATTTGAAGTATTTTAAAAGTCCATTAAAATGTTTTAAGTTGGGCTTCCCTGGTGGTGCAGTGGTTGAGAGTCCACCTGCTGATGCAGGGGACGCGGGTTCGTGCCCCGGTCCAGGAAGATGCCACGGAGCGGCTAGGCCCGTGAGCCATGGCCGCTGAGCCTTCGCATCTGGAGCCTGTGCTCCACAACGGGAGAGGCTACAACAGTGACAGGGCTGCATGCCGCAAAAAAAATTGTTTTAAGTTATTTTCCTGAGGGATGAAATCTTTATTTATCCTGTATTTTAAATAATCTTACAAAATTCAGAAAAAAGTCAGCTTGAAGAGTGTCCATGGAATTTAATATTAATGTTGTATAATCCTGTAGGAAGATGAGGTGGTAACATTATTTACAGTATAATATTAGTATCTAAAATCTTGTTCTTCAGACATGATACTGGGTTAAGAGCCCTAGGTCTTTAGTCTTTAAAGGAAAGGATGCTTTTGAGAATTTTGGTAGCATATTACTAAGTGGCAAAAATATCAGATAATGTAAGATTCTTCATCATTTCTTTTAGAATCAAAGAATGAGTTAAGGAGATGTTAGTATTAGTTTGTTCTACAATTTATCTTAAGTCAGTAATACGATGGGTCTCTCTGTCTCTCACTCACTCTCTTACCCCTCATTCACTTTCCATTCTCCTTCTTTCAGCAAAATAAAATCAAGCTGATTCTCCTTGAAGTGTTGTGTTGTCTTATATTTTTAAGCCTCTTAGAATTTTTTAATTATATGGGTCCTATATGAATAAACATGATATCGACAGAACTACATATCTATCAATTGGGGATGATGGGGTGGAACTCTCAAAAGAGTTAGAGCTAAGACTTTAAAGTTCCTAATATTTGCAGAATGAAAGATCCCTTAATTACACTTCTGTCTCTTCAACTACTTCATCTTACATTCTGATTATCAGTACAAATACATACAAGGGTAGCAAACTGAGTTAATATAAAAGAGTCATGATTGTGTAGAAAAATCTCAGATTTTTTCACCTTTCTAAAGTGGTAATTCCTTCTTTAGAATGAAATAAAAACATATGTATTTGAACTCTCCTTCAATCAGCTACTCTATTACCTATTTAAAGTTTTCTATACTGACTCAGCATATATAAACCTTACACTATTAAAGAGAATTATTTTAAAAGAAAAAAAAAGCCTAAATTTAATTTTATTGTTATATATAGGTTGATCTATGAAAAACTGAGATTTTTGAGTTTTCTCTCTACTATGGATACTATGAAAGAAATAAGATAAATTACATAAGCATATAAAAGTATATTCTACTATCAAAAATCTAGTGAATATCCAGGTGGTTTCACTTTCTTTAAACTCTTATCATTTAAGTATGTATAATTTACAGTATGTGATATATATATAGGGAAGGATAATAAACCAAATAAATTTAAAGACTTCAAAAATTCTGAAATAAAAAGATATAATCTTAAAAAGCAAGGGCATAGATATTCAACAGCGTAGTTCTTTCCTGGTCATACTTCAGTCCTAAGTGGATACTTGGAGTGCACAGAAGATAGACAAACTTCAGTATTTTATATCACGTGTTCTAACTCTTTAAAGAATGCTCTCAAACTACTGAGTAGGAATGAAAACACGGGAAACATTTATCTTCACTAGTCATCGAGCATCTTTGCTGATGTTAGAATGCTCATATATCACTGCTACCTAAATTAAAGTCAAGTTGAAGACACTCACTAAATAGGTTAGTTATGCCATTTTGGCAATTTAAAACTCATGAATCATTAACACTGCTGTATGTTATATATGAAAGTTGTTAAGAAAGTAAATCCTAAGAGTTCTCTTCACAAGAAAAATTTTTTTCTACTTTAATTTTGTACCTATATGAAATGATGGATATCCAGTAAACTTATTGTGATAATCACTTCATGATATATGTAAATCAAATCATTATGCTGCATACTGTAAACTTATACAGTGTTGTATGCCAATTATATCTTAATAAAATTTGAAGAAAAACTGATGAGTCTTCCTAAATCTCAATATCGGCAACACCTAATACATTTTAGAATGATTACTGTCAGCTCTTTATTTATTTGAAAGTAAAGCTTCTATTATTTATTTTAATTTTTTGAAATATAATTGAAAATTAAAATTGTGATATAAGGTATGAACATGATTTAATATACATTGTAAATGAATTCCCATCACTGAGTTAATTAACATATCCATTCCTTTATCATTTCACATACTTACTTTTTGTTGTTGTTGAGAACACAAGTTTTACTCTTCTAGCAAATTTCATTTATACAGTACCAAACAGTATTATCAACTTTAGTCACCATATAACGTATTGTATCTTCAGATCTTATTCATCTTATTACTGAAAATTTGCACTCTTTTTCCATCTTCTCTCTAGTTCCTCTACTTCCCAGAACCTGGCAACAACCATTCTAGTCTCTGTTTCTATGAGTTTGACCTTTTTTTTAGATTACACATTTAAGTGATATTATGTAGTATTTGTCTTTCTTAGTCTGGTATATTTCACCTAGCACAATTCCCTCCAGGTTTATCTATAGACTTCTTTCTATTTTTAAGGCTGACATATATAGATACACACACACTTTATATATATACAGAAAGTCCCCTACATACGAATGAGTTCTGTTCTGAGAGCACGTTTGTTAAGTCCAATTTGCTTGTAAGTCCAACAGTGTTAGCCTAGGTTCCCAGCTAACACAATCAGCTATATAGTACTGTACTGTAATAGGTTTATAATACTTTTCACACAAATAATACATAAAAAACAAACACAAAAAAATAAAGAAAACATTTTTAATCTACAGTACCATACCTTGAAAAGTACAGTCGTACAATACAACAGCTGGCATACAGGGTCTGGCATCGAGTGAACAAGAAAGAAGACTGGAGTAGGGAGAGGAAGTGGGAGATGGTAGAGCTGAAGGATCATCAGCAATAGGAGCTGGAGGGCAAGCTGCAGTTTCACTCATGCCTGACACTGATGGCATAAGTTCTGGTTCCTTGCTTATTCGATTCTATCTACCCTCTTGAAAAAAATGATCCAGTGATATCTGGGTAATAACTCTTCTTTTCTCACCGTAGATAACATGGTAACACTGGATTACATTCTGAACAGCTGCTGCAACCTTTGTGTACCAGCTACATCACCACTGCTTTTATGCTTGCTTCTGGACATCCTGGGCTTGAAATAAAGACACTCTACTACTATACTGTATACAGTACTGTAGAGTAAAGTACACAAAAGCACAACCACTTGTAGAGGATGCACGCACGTGACAATGTATGTCAGACATGTGAACTGACTTACTTGATTGGACATGTGAACGCACGTTCTCAACTTTGAAATTTCTCAACTTGAAGGTTTGTATGTAGGTGACTTACTGTATATGTATATATACATATATATATATTTAATCTATATCTCACATTTGTAAAATCCATTCATTTGTTTATGGATACTTAGGTTGTTTCTATACCTTGACTCTTGTGAATAATGATGCAATGAACATGGTAGCACAAGTATTTCTTCAAGATAATGATTTTGTTTCCTTTGTATGTATACCCAGAAGTAGGATTGCTTGATCTTATGATAGCTCTGCTTTTAGTTTCTTGAGGAATCTTCATACTATCTTCCATAGCAGCTGTACCAGTTTACATTTCCAGGAACAGTGTACAAGAGTTTCCTTTTCTCCACATCCTTGCCAGCATTTGTTATCTCTTGTCTCACTGACAATAGATATACCAACCAATGTCAGGTGATACCTTATGGTGATTTTTAATTGCATTTCTCTGATGATGAGTGATGTTGAGCACCTTTTAATGTATCCGTTGGCTCTTTGTATGTCTTCTTTGAAAAAAAAAATGTCTGTTCAGGTCCTTTGCTTACCTTTTCATTAAGCTTCTGTTTTTTGTATGTGTCTCATATATTTTGGATATTAAGCCTTTATCAGATATGTAGTTTGCAAATATTATTTCCCCACTTTATAAGTTGCATCTCCCACTTGTTGATGGTTTCCTTTGCTATGCAGAAGCATTTTAGTTTGATGTAGTCCCATTTGTTTATTTTTGCTTTTGGTGCCAAGTCCATAAAATTGATGCCAAGACCAATGTCAAAGACCTTACCCCCTATTTTTTTTCCAAGTAGTTTTATTGCTTTAGGGCTGATATTCAACTCCTTAATCCATTTTGGGTTGACTTTTTACTTTTGTATATGGTATAAGATAGTGTTCAGTTTCATTCTTTTCCATGTGGCCATCCAGTTTTACCAGAACCAGTTTTTAAAGAGATTATCCCTTCCCCATAATATATTCTTGGCTTGAAAATATTGGTGTGTGTGTGTGTGTGTGTGTGTGTGTGTGTGTGTGTGTGTGTGTGTGTTGGAGTACGACAAAGTTTTCCCAAAGTTAGGAGGACTATTTTAAAATTATTATACATATTACTTCTTTATATGGAGGAGAGCTTGGGAGAAATACTTCTGATTCTATGATAGTTGAAACTGAGTGTGATACCTGGAAAAATTTATAATTATGGCAGAAAATATTTACAAACAGAGTCCTAACAACAGTGGTACCTTAACATGTCTAATTAAATCAGTTTGAAGAGAAACATTAATTGACAAATATGCATGGGTGTATTTCTGGGCTGAAAAATTAATTGTCCTTATATGTATGAGTTTATTTTGGGGCTTTCTATTCTGTTCCATCCATCTATGTGTCTGCTTTTATTCCTGTTTTGTTTACTATAGCTTTGTAATATAGTTTGAAATCAAGAAATGTGATGCCTCCAGCTTTGTCTTCTTGTTCAAGATTGCTTTAGCTATTCAGAGTCTTTTGTGTCTTCAAACATATTTTAGGATTGTTTTTGCTATTTCTGTAAAAAATACCACTGGAATTTTGATAGGCATTGCTTTGAATGTTTAGTGCTTTGGGTAGAGTGGACAGTTTAGCAATTCTTCCAGTCCATGAGCACAGACTATCTTTCCTTTTATTTTTGTCTTCTTGAAGTTTCTTTTTTTCCCACATTTTAAAAGATATAATTGACATATAACGTTGCATAAGTTTAAGGTGTACATACAGTATAATGATTTGACTTACATACGTCATGAAATGATGATAAAAATAAGTTTATTGTCAAAATCCATCATCTCATATATAGATACAAAAGAAAAAGAAAAAATATATGATATTTTTTTCTTTATGATGAGAACTCTTAGGATTTACTCTCTTAACAACTATAAAATATAAATAGAGCAGTGTTAATTATATTAATTTTATTGTACATTACAACCCGAGTACTTATTTATCTTATAACTAGAAGTTTGTACCTTTTGACCACTTTCATCCAACTCCCCCACCCCTCAACCCCTGCCTCTGGTAATCACAACTCTTATCTCTTTTTATATGTAAATTAGTGGTCACTATGGAAAACAGTATGGAGCTTCTTCAAAAAATTAAAAATAGAACTACCATATCATCCATCAATTCCACTCTTGGGTATTTACCCAAAGAAAATGAAAACACTAAATTTGATAAGATATGTGCACCACTATGTTCACTGCAGCATTATTTACAATAGCCAAGATAAGGAAGCAATTTAACCGGCCATAAAAAATTAAATGTATAAAGAAGATGTGATATATATATGTATATATATATATATATATATATATATATATATATATATATATATATATATATATATAGTAGAATATTACTCAACTATAAAAAGAATGAAATCTTGCCATTTGTAAAAACAAGGATAGACCTAGAGGGTATTATGCTAAGTGAAATAAGTCAGCCAGAAAAAGACAAATACTGCATGATTTTAATTATATGTAGAATCTGAAAAACAAATGAATGAACAAACATAAGAAAACAGAAACAGAGTCATAGATACAGAGAACAAACAGGTGGTTGCCAGAGGGTAAGGGAATGGGGGATGTAAGAAATAGGTGAGAAAAATTAAGAGACACGGACTTCCCTGGTGGTGCAGTGATTGAGAGTCTGCCTGCCGATGCAGGGGACACGGGTTCGTGCGCCAGTCCGGGAAGATCCCACATGCTGCAGAGCGGCTAGGCCCGTGAGCCATGGCCGCTGAGCCTGCACGTCCGGAGCCTGTGCTCTGCAACAGGAGAGGCCACAACAGTGAGAGACCCGCATACCACAAAAAAAAAAAAAAAAGAGGTACAAACTTCCAGTTTCAAAATAAATTTGTCATGTCTGAAATGCACAGTGTGAGGAATACAGTCAATAATAATGTAGTATCTTTATATGTTATTACATGGTAACTAGCCTTATTATGGTGATCTTTAATTTTTCATGATTGTTTTATAGTTTTCAGTGTAGAGATCTTTCACCTCCTTGGTTAAATTTATTATTAGGTATCAAGTGTGATGTTAGCTGTGGGCTTGTCATATATGGCCTGTATTATGTACATTCCTTCTATACCCAGTTTGTTGAAAGTAAAATTTCTATTTAGTTTTTTAAAATTTATTATCTAAACTATATTTTACTTATTTATATATTTTCTTATTTAAGAAGATGTCTTTTAAAAAATTTTTATTGGAGTATAGTTGGTTTACAATGGTGTGTTAGTTTCTGATGTACAGCACAGTGAATCAGTTGTATATATACATATTTCCACTCTTTTTTAGATTATTTTCCCATATAGGTCATTACAGAATACTGAGACGAGTTCCCTGTGCTATTCAGCAGGTTCTTACTAGTTATCTATTTTATATATAGTAGTGTGTATATGTTGATCCCAATCTCCCAATTTATCCCTCCCCCATCCCGCTTTCCCCCCTGGTAAGCATAAGTTTGTTTTCTATATCTGTGACTCTGTTTTGTAAACAAGTTCCCATTTGTACAATTTTTTAAAGATTCCACATATAAAGGGTATCATATGGTATTTGTCTTTCTCTGTCTGACTTACTTCACTCAGTATGACAATTTCTAAGTCCATCCATGTCACTGCAAATAGCATTATTTTGTTCTTTTTTATGGCTGAGTAATATTTTAAAATTTATTTCTGGCAGCTGTTTTACATAAAGTAGATATACCATTTTATGATAAACATAAGTTTATTAATAGAAGTACTACATTTTTATATTACTGTTCTTATTTTTAAATATTCAAAAAATATTTTCATTAGTAAAACCCAGTGGTGTTTGGCTCACATTAGCTCTTGAGGAAACATTATCAACATCATGTAATGAATATGATAAATTCATTTCAGCTTTGTCCAAACTAAAATATTTGCTACGCAGTAGAGAGTATAGGCCCTATTTCTACATCTATCTATATATCTATATTTTATATATATATATATATTTTTTTTTCGGTACACGGGCCTCTCACTGTTGTGGCCTCTCCCGTTGCAGAGCATAGGCTCCGGACACGCAGGCTCAGCGGCCATGGCTCACGGGCCCAGCCACTTTGCGGCATGTGGGATATTCCCAGACCGGGGCACGAACCCGTGTCCCCTGCATCGGCAGGCAGACTCTCAACCACTGCGCCACCAGGGAAGCCCAAAATATATATTTTTGAGAGTACAGAAGTAGTAGCATTGGTTTTATGTTATTGGGTTCACTAATCAATGTATTTGAAAATATTATATATGCTATTGTGTTTATATTTGAGAAACACAAATAAAATGACCTAACTAGACCTAAATTAAGGAAATAAAATTTGACAATTAATAAGGAAGAAAATGTGTTCATTTCAAATGCATTATTCATAAAAAGTAGCTTTCATGGTAAGAAATTAATTTTGTAATTAAACTAATAAACATCATAAAATTCAAATTTTACACTTGCTAGTATGTTATCACATAACTTTGAATATGGGAATCTTCAGCATTTCAAAATAGCAAGATGACAATAACATTTAGTATGAATTAAATATTTGACATGAATTATCTTATTAAATCTCTATAACAAATTATGAAATCCTGTTATTATATTTAAAATATAAAGCTGAGACTTGTAGAGATTAGATACTCATTTAAGCTTAGAAATTTTGTAAGTAGCAAAAGTAAAATTCAAATTTAGCACAGACCTGTGTGAACATAAAATGTATTCTCTTGACCACTGTGCATCAACTGATATAACATTACATGTTGATATTGATCACACAAGTTATCCGTTGTCCTATATACACATCAGTATGATACAAAGCTTATGTTTTGCCAGTAATTGTCAGAATCTCTATTGTCTGGGTGTTATATAGTATTTTTGAAACCTGAGCTGGTTACCTTAGACTGGTTCTTGAAAACAAAAACATAAAAGAGGTATAATATCTAATATATTTAAAATGTGATTTAGTCTAATACTCTCCCTTTTGAAGAGTTTTGGGTTGCTAACATGGGATTTTTTACTATAATGTTCATGGTTTTACTTTTTAGTTTCATCTTTTATTCAGAGAAGTTATAGTAAATTCTAATAACATCTTAGCCTGAGACTTGAATTAAGCTAAAATGAAATTACTTTCTAAGGAGACATTTTTCTTTGAGGTTCAGATGGTCATTTTAGAAGGTTCATAGTTAATTAATTTTTAATCAGTGTCAGTCACCTTCCAACTACACAGACAATTTCCAAAATATAAAGCATCCAGGACTGGCAAAACAACAAACATTTTATCATTGACTCCTTGACACAGGTTGAAAAGTTTTATACACAACCTCCTTCCTCATGAGTGAGGTGATATGACTCTCTCCTTTTGAATTATTTTTTATTTTTCCCCTGTGATTCATAGCCATGATTGGGGTGAATGTTCTCCAGTCAATAAAATCCTGAAACACTTGCCTTTTACTTATTTCTGCCTTATTTAGTAATGTGCCTAGCTCATTCTTTTGTATCTTATACATTAATTATCGACAAATGTCTCTATATTCTCAAATTTTATTTGAGCAAACTTTACTCTCTCAATTAAAGTGAAATATCTCTTTAACTGAAGTCTTAAAATTCTTGCTCTATCTGCTATTATTAATCCAAAAATAGGGAATTTTCTCATTCTCAAGTGCTACCTTTTCACCACTTTTCTAACACCTTATTCAACAATCTGTTCTCACTCTAAATCTATACCATTTCTTATCATTTATAAACTTAGACACCTCTCCCAACATTTTTCAAGGATTTCCATTTTCAGAAATATTGCTCATGACCCTGATTTCACTCTACACACTTTTCTATCACTGTTTCATAAAACTGAATATACAGATAGAAGTTGTAAGCAACTTTGCAGGCAGTAGCAACTCAACTATTAAGCTTTTAACTTAGGAAGAGTGGGCCCCAATCCCTGATCCAACTTTCATTCTTTAATCTTTAGCTGCTTCCATATTTTCTTTGTCATTATTTTGTTCTCTAATCTGATAACTATTTTCCTAACAGTTATCTTTTCTAAACATTCTCCTTAACCAGGAACATTAAATAAGTTTTTCCTTGATTAAACTAATTCCAGCATTTTAATGATTATATCATACCCACACTGACAATTCCAAATTTGATATAAATTTAAGAATCTATTTTCTTTTCTATGTTTTAAGGTAATTAAGCATTGAAGAAAAAGGTCACCTTGCAACGTGGACTATATTAAAAACAAATTTTAAAAGTCCCTCTAATTAATTCACAGTGTTTCTCCTAGTATTTGACTAATCTCTTTATTCAAATCAAATTAATTTTGTTCTTCTTATCAAAGAAAGAATTCCAAGCATTTACTACCTTTCCAGAGAGGAGTGGGGTGAGGTTTCCAGGCAATAAAAAGGACTTACATTTAATTCTGAATGCCAGATAAACAACACATTTTTTTTTTTAGTATAAGCACATCCCACATATTACACAAACATACTCACTAAAAATTATATATATAATGTGTCTATAATGCAAATATATGTATGTGTATATGTATTTCTTATTCATATAAGATTCAATTTAACTATGGGTCCTGTATTTTCATTTGCTATATCTGGCAACCCTAAAGTGGAAGAACACCAAATCTTATCATCTCAGAAATTAAGCTCACCTTCGATTTTATTATGAAGATCAAAATAACCTCTCTTTACGTCTTTATTATTCTTGGCTTCTTCTTCAAATGTACTCTAGAAGGCATAGTTTGCTCTTTCTCCTGGGAGTAACTACCACCTTCCCATATTTACATATTTTTAGATTTTTGCATTGCGTCTGGAAACATATGGAAAATTTACCTTTTCCACAAATGTGTGTGTGTGCTTATTTACTTGAATATATATATATATATATATATATATATATATATATATATATACTCTCCCTGTTTTATTCTGGACAAAAACCATGTTTTTGAATTGGTTTTAATTTTTACACCAAAGAATTCCTGAAAGAAGTCTGGTTTCAAAATATCTATATTCATATGATCTATGAGCTTATATACAATGCAATTGTTACATTTAGAAAATTATTGAAGTTCTCCAGTTTAAAAACATGGTAAGCTTTCCCTTAATTATTTCAAAATACTATTTTTTTCCTTTACATTGATTAGTCAATTAATTAAATATCAAATTCTTACTTTCCAAATTAATATTTAGAATCAAATATAACCATATATCCATATTGTATAAAAAATAATTTAAGTAGAAATGTTTGTGTTATAAGCTTCAGTTCAACTTTTGTTGCAAAGAGTTTCAAAGCTAAGACTTTCTATATATACATAAAGTGGTTTTCTGGGGAAAAAAAAGGAAATTTCAGCAACTTATGCGAGAGCCCAAGAGTTAAAAATAAATCTAGAATATATGGTTGACTTTATGAGGAAAATATTTCACAAAAAATATTATCAAGTAAAGAAATTCAAACTAATTTGATTCCTATTTCCTTTTTTCCTAGACTACATGGTTTCCTATATGATTGGATGCTGAATTGGAATAGTTAGTAGATTTGAATATATAAATGTTAGGTAACATATGGTTTACATTTTCTATCAGACCTTCTCAGCCCATTATACATTTTTAGCCTCACCTCTGTATCCAGTTCAATAACTTATAACTCAATTTTGTTTTAAAAACTATGGTCCATAATAAGAAATATATCATGCATCAAAACTAATAAATGTAAACACAGAGACAATTCAAACAAGTTTTGTGTAATAATTATTCTTACTATATTCTTGCAGTCTGATACTTTCATTCTGTGATTTTATTTGAAAATGTTAAGCCAATAATGACTAAATAGTTGGATTTTAATAATCACTGATAGATTATGATTTAGGTTTGAAAAATACTACCTTAGAAATTTTGAGTGTCTTATTCTACAAATTTATCTAATCCTTTTTAGGAATTTTTCAGTCTTTGCAGCTTCCCATTGCAAAGAGAAGACTGAGTCTCTAGAGAAGGTATGTCTAAACTCACCTGGCACCTAAACACATCCCATTTCTCAACGACTGCGCTTCCTAATGTTTGTTTTATATAATGTCTAAATGATAAAAGGAAGATCTTTAACATCTCTGCTGTTGAATAAGACTTTTCCAAAGCAACTTCTCTGCTAGAACTTAATTACTAGACAGTTCCCTGGGAGAAATATTTCTCAGTATATAAACAATACTTCCTTATTAGTGACCTCACAAAAGGTAAAATCTTGATGGACCCCTGAAACCCATAACAGCTCCTGTTATATTTTATATGCTCAATAATTTTGGTTTTATAAATTTTCTCGCTGCATTTGACTTTTTACACTGGTCTAAAACTATGGCAAGTGAATGTCATCTATGGCAACAGAATGTCAGCACAAAGGAAAAATAGAGTTAAGTACTGATGGAAGTTTTTGAAGTATTTTAGGGGGACGCTTATGAATAGGAACTATGACCACTTGTGATATCACAGACTGATGCTCTGAAACATGACATAATTGAAATATAATTTAGTGTAGGAAAGATGCAGAGGCCAGGCTCTATATCTAAGCAAGAAAATCAAAGCTAAAGAAGAACACTTACAAACAGAATGATGTTCCAGAATTTGGAGATGAACTTAAGATACAGGGGGTGAATGTCAACAGTGAGAAATGCATAGTCAAATTATTTTTGAGAATTTGAGACATCCAGAGGCAAGTGAGATGAGCAAATGTGTGCTGAGAATACTAATCAGGTTATTATTTAAAATGTTAGTATGACAGGGTAGGATATTTTGGTGCAAGGCAAGGTCATTATTTCAGTGTCCCTAAAATATTATTATATTAACAATCACCTACTCTTGCTTATAAGCATGGTCAATTCTGCTAATAAAGCATTAAAATAACAGACCATGTGTAAAGTTAGTAGAAGCCAAGAAAATTGGCACTGTTTTTGCCACTTCTTTGACAAAGTTTTGAAAAGTTAAAAAAATAATAAAAATAGAAATAAAAACCAACACTGTGTTTGTAAATAATTTTATTGTCTTATTGTCAATAGATACAAGTTAGTAGCACAATAATCACACATTAAAAATGAAAATAAAAATCACATTTCTATAGATGTATGTATATCAATAAAGGAAATATAAATAATAAAAAGAAAAGGATGAAGAACATAGAACTGTAGAACTGTACAAAACTTTTTTGGAAGTGTAGGCTAAATTATAATCTTGAAAACAAACAATTTGACACAATTTATGATGTGGAAAAAATTTTAAATGATACTGGATCACATTAAATAAAATTATTTATTAACAGTTAAAATGCTTAAAGTTTTATTAAATTTTTACATATATTTATTTTGTTTTATGAGTATTATCCTACAAAAGGGGTGGATATGAGCTAATTTAAGTATTTTTAAATAATCTTTCTCTTAAGCAAGTTAATCACACAGTATAAAAAAGGAATTGATATTATTGATATTGATATTATGTATTTGAAAACCAATCAGGGAAACAACAGTAACAAAACCTTTAATAGATGTAATTTCATCATCTTCCTGCTGCTGCTGTTTTTACTTCCTTTAGACCATCCTCTCTTCTTTGCTATGTAGAATAATCTTTTTACTTCTGCACTACTCACAACTATTTATCTTCTCTAACATAAAATGCTTTCCTGAATGGTTACTTCTTCACTGTCAACTAAAAATAGAAAAATATTAAAACTTAGCATATTATGTTTAAATGTCACACTTTGATGTAATCCAAAAGGCAGAACAACTTAGTTGTTATAAATAGAATATTTGAGAAGAGGGATTTATTCAAGGTATATAAGACTAATTCAACATCCAAAAATCAATTAATGTATTTCATCACGTCAAATATCATATGATTGGGCTTCCCTGGTGGCGCAGTGGTTGAGAGTCTGCCTACCGATGCAGGGGACGCGGGTTCGTGCCCCGGTCTGGGAAGATCCCACATGCCGCGGAGCGGCTAGGCCCGTGAGCCATGGCCGCTGAGCCTGCGCGTCTGGAGCCTGTGCTCCGCAACGGGAGAGGCCACAACAGTGAGAGGCCCGCGTACCGCAAAAAAAAAAAAAAAAAAAAAAAAGCCATGTGATTATATCAATAGAAGCAGAAAAAGCACTTGACAATTAACCAGCGCCCATATATGATAAAAATTTAGAAAATGAAATCAAGAGGAATTTCCTCAACTGGATAAATTACATCTATAAAACATCTACAGCTCACAACACACTTATTGGTGAGAAACTAGATGCTTTTCCCTTAATATCAGGGACAAGGTAAAGACATCCCTTCTCACCGAACTCATTCAACATAGATGTAAAAGTCCTAGCTAATGCAGTAAGACAGAAAAGCAAATGAAAGGCATAAAGATTGGGAAAGAAGAAATACAACTATGTTTGTTTGCAGATGATATGATTGTATATTTAGAAAATCCCAAAGAATAAGGAAAAACAAAAGAAAACAAAAACTCCTGGAAGTGATAAATGATGATACAAAGTTGCAGGATATAATGTTAATACACAAAAGTCCTTTGCTTTCCTATGTACCAGCAATGGACAATTGGAATTTGAAAAAAAAAAAAAAAAACAGACACTATTTACACTAGCACTGCCCCCTCAAAAAGTAAATTACATACTTTTTGTGAAATTCATTATATAATTGCAAGGAAAATAAACAACATCAGGTATATGGGTTGGGACAAATAGGCAGCAGAGAGGAAACTGGTTTGTACAGTGTGCAGGAAAAACATGGAAGCTTGTTTGAGTAATCCAGGAAAATACGATAAGAGAGAAACAGCTGAGGAAAAACTATTTCTTCAGGAGCAGGGCTGCAATAACTAACAAATAAAAATACAAAATGCTTAGTTCAATTTGAATTTCAGATAAACAGCTATTTGGGGGGCGAGTATAAAGTACATACAATATTTGGGACATATATTAAAATTTATTAATTATTTAACTGAAATTCAAATTGAATTGGGCATCTGGATTTTATCTGGCATTGCTACTCAGGAAGGAGCCCCCTCATTTTCACTGTTTAACCTCATTTTTTTTTCCCCTGGGAAATGTCTTAGAAGCTCAGAGAGTATAACTATGTTCTCACGGGCTGGGCAGTAAATATAGAAAACAGCTCCATCTACAAAGCATGGCTGCATCTACATAGTACAAACTGGTGTCTGACAAAGATGTGAGACATCTAACTTGCTTCATTGACCTTCCTGCTTCTGAGCTGTGACTGCTATAGTTTTTTTAATACTGGGACAAGAGGAGAAGGTGTAGACATTCTCACTTCCTCCATTTTTAAATGATAACCCAAATATTTCTGCTACTATCAAGAGCAGGAGATCCTTTCAAAATATTTTCCCACCCTTGCATTACTGTATTGCTGCTTGTTTCTTGTTTGTTTGTCTTTAATTAGCCCTCCACATAAGACCTGGGTGTGTGTATAAGATGTGCATTTCTAAAGCGTTGGTCTGGCAGTGTATGTTTCCAGGCATAGGAGTCCGGAACAGAGAAATGTAAAAACAAGAAGGATATTTGGATGGAATATATCTAGGATAAAGTTACTCTGGGTGAATATAGTTTTGATAAAATGAAACTGCAGTATCACAAAAAGAAATTAGTTTTTCTGAGAAACCCTGTCAATCAGTCATATTGAATGTTAAGAATTATAGTACTGAAAGTAATATCAAAAGAGATTGCATTCTCTCCAATCAAGAGGTATGCTATGTGTGATAATATTTTATATGACAATGAAAACAAGATGAAAAGATTGTGAGATGTATGCTAGAAGATAGGTTGTCTATTTCAGAGAAAAAGATAGTGACAGGGTAAAGAATTTATTAACTGTCTTTTAACATATTTTTGCTTAGTTTTATTTTTTAATAATGCTCATGTATTCTTTTTATAATTTAAGAAAAAAAAAGAAATCCCTTCTGAAAATTCAATTTAAAATATAAATTTTGTATATCTATGTATATCTGTGTGTACATAAAATAAAAAAATGGTTTATAACATTGTGTTTTTCATGCATTACCATAATGTGAAAGATATTTTTCAACTGCAAATTGACTGTACCCATTTTCATAAGTTTAAAGTCAAAGAAATCTGGGAATCAAAAATCACATGAGGCCCAGGCATAGTGTTACTAGGAGAAATGAAAACTACCAGAGAACTTAGTTTTGTTTTTGAATGGGGAACATTGTTCTCAATGTTCTTCCATTAGAATAATGCCACGATCAAGGAGGAGATTAAAATTTAGGGAGGTAAAAGGATCAGACACCCTTGTAACAATTAAGTAAAGAGTCAGTAAATATAGTCTAAAAGAAGAGAATAGAGGAACAGTATTTTAAAGATACCTCACATTCAAATCAAGCTATTCTTTTTTTTTAAATTTTATATTTGGCTGTGTGTGTGCGGGCTTTCTCTAGTTGCGGCGAGCAGGGATTGCTCTTCATTGAGGTTCGCGGACTTCTTATTGCTGTGGCTTCTCTTGTTGCAGATCACGGCCTCTAGGCATGCGGGCTTCAGTAGTTGTGGCTCACAGACTCTAGAGTGCAGGCTCAGTAGTTGTGGTGCATGGATTTAGTTGCTCCGCGGCATGTGGGATCTTCCCAGACCAGGGCTCGAACCCGTATCCCCTACATTAGCAGGCGTATTCTTAATCACTGCACCATTAGGGAAGTCCCAAAATCAAGCTATTCTTGGTTTTTAGTTTTTACTTCATTTATTTCACACCTATCATTCTATAACTCAATAATCTAATTCTACCAATTAATAATTAGACTTGAGAATTATGGTGCCCATGTGAAGAAGTGGGGCAATAAAAAATATCATTGAGTTGGTTTTTAAAAAAATGGAAGGAAGGAATGAAAGAAAGAAAGAAGAAAGAAAGAAGGAAAGAAAGGAAGATAATACAGAAGAAAAACAGGAATTTTACTAGGAAAAGAATGTTTTCTGGTCACTGTATCTTATTTTGTATAAAGACCATATTGGATGGCCAAATACTGTCAGAAATATGTTTTATTAGCAAGTAACAAGTCATGGAGAATAATTACATAAAACTATAATTATTTACTTTTTCTCCCAAGAGAATTAGAATCCTACAACCATTTTATCAGACTATGCTCTTTCTTAGAAAGTGCTAGAGATATACTGACAAATCCCAATTCTTTAAGATCCTCTCTTTGAAGCTTCTGTTGAAAAGCATCATCCTTCCATTAATCCAGCATTGCTTCAGAAAGCAAGGTTACAACAAAACTGATTAGGCAAACACTTTCTTTAGTTACACTGCAGTCGATAACATCAGGTTGCCCTAATTGGATTTAGGTTTTCAAAAGACTCCTCAGGAAAACATATACAAACCATTTCTTAAAGTGGTTTTCTATACGTTACCAAAGACACTCCCTATGTGCTAAATGTTATTATTATTTTCAATATTGAAGAGTGATTTTCCACTGACATTGTCCCCAGTTTCTCACTTGAAATGTCTCTCTGTAGTCCTTGTTAAATATTCCAAAAAGTGATGAGTAAAATGTCCATTCTTGTGTTTCAGCCCTTGACTCGTACACTTTTGATTTCTGCAGATTTCTGAATGTGTACTTTCTTCCACAAGAGATAAATTGAAAATTAAAAATAAATGAATTGGAAGACTATATTCTCTATCATTGGTTTTCTCACAATTGTTTCAGACGTGTCACACATTATTTGTATCACACTGTTTTTCACATGGCTTGTAAAGTGACATATATTTACTAATTTCTATAGAAGCTCTTACTACTAATAATTGCATTTTAATGCATTATTTCTTTTTGAGAAGTTAGTAGTTATAACAAAGTCCTTTTATTAAAATAAACTGAATATCTTTTATAGAACCATAAGCTGTTGGCATACTATCTTAAATTTTTTTTAAAAGAGGAATCATTAACACAACTTTAAATAATTTGTGTGTCTCCACTCTGAATTTAGTAAACTTAGTTTTTTAATTACAGTAATAATGACAAAAACATGTATTCTGTAATTTTTATGGAAAAGATTGAGAATAATGTGTTGTCACAGATGAAAAGAAGCTATGAGTGCTGAAGAAGTTCTATTTTCCTAAGAAATTATAAATTCTGAATGAAAGAATTTCATCTACTCAATATAATGAAACTATAATATCACTCAGCTGTTTTTAAGTAACATACATGGGAATAAAAATCTATATAAAATAATTTTGTAATATCAGTAAGTACAAAACTTTAGGAAAAATTAAATGGCCTGAAAAATCTTGAAAGTCCATCTTACATGATAGTATTTTGTAATTAAACTCTTAGTGTGAGAGTAAGGAATTGACCCTAGAAGAAAGAAATCAATGTATTCAATTTTCCCACTTAATAATTCTCATGTACACATTCTAAGAACATATACTAATTTTATTAGCTCTTTCCAGATTTTTGAGCTCATATGGCAATGACAGTATCCAAATTATAAGTTTAAGGTTTCTGCTTTTTTTTTTTTTTTTTTTTTTTGCGGTACGCGGGCCTCTCACCGCTGTGGCCTCTCCCGTCGCGGAGCACAGGCTCCGGACGCGCAGGCTCAGCGGTCATGGCTCACAGGCGCAGCCGCTCCGCGGCATGTGGGATCCTCCCGGACCGGGGCACGAACCCGCGTCCCCTGCATTGGCAGGCGGACTCTCAACCACTGCGCCACCAGGGAAGCCCAAGGTTTCTGCTTTTACTGAATTGAGGACAACGGCTTATTCTTTAATTTCTATTGAAGTAACTGAGACTGTCAATGCATAGCTGAAACGTCTCCCAAGGACTTTTCCTGGAAACAATCATTGGTTGGACATTGTTGCAGCAGAAATACTTATACATATACCCATTTTTTGCACAGAATATTAAAATGATATATTGTCAAAGTTGGGATTTAACAAAAGTAATAACATTTACTGCTTCATCAAGGACATGATCAGGTGAAATTGACATTTTAAAAAAAGTATTTTGTAAGTATTTTATAATATATTTTTTTATACAGCAGGTTCTTATTAGTTATCCATTTTATACATAATAGTGTATATATGTCTCCCAATTGGGAGATTGGGATTGAGATATAATACTTTCTTTAAAAAAGTATCTATGTGACAATGAAGAATACAGTGACTTCTAGTTATTAGCATAAAGTGCTTCATGGATGCTATGTTAGCCATCCTTAGTCAGAGCACAGATAAAATTTTCCTAAGTGAAGTAAACAAAGATTAGTTATGGTGTAATCAGAATTTAGGAGCTATTAGTTCATTGAGATCAGTGTGATATTGTCTTCTTTTGCCCACCAAGACATAGTGGCTGAAGATCCAAGAGCAGAAACATATTTTAAGCCACCCTCCTCTGGAATTTTGAGAAGTAGCATTCTTACACATAGGTCATTGAAAAAGTCAACTAGAAAAGGTAGCTTGAAGTGTATGGGGAAAAAAGAAACTTGAAACAGATGCCTGACACTTTCAAAGACCCCATGGAATGGGAAAGCAGCTAAAATCCCCTTTGCTTCTCATCTCCAAGAGATGTATAGGAAGGCTAAGGATGTACTGAAACCTTTGAGGGAATCGAATGATCAGGATGAGAAGAACACAAAAGGCCTACATGGTTGTGACAACCAGACATGGTAGTTACGTGATCATGGAGACCCATACTCAAAAACCCAGCCAAGTAAATGAGTTATGTTATAGTCAAAGAGGACAGAAAATAGCTGTGAAGTGGATGCTCTTCCACAAATACTCTGATGCTAAGTAAGCACATTACCACTCTCATCTAGAAATTATATTTTAACCTACAGTAGGATTTATAGTCTTTTTATTCCATTATCATCCCCCCTAAGGGCCCATTTATATATATTTTTCTAATTGTCACAATCTTGCATGGAATTTTAATACCAGATATACTTGTATATCCATTCATGTATTATATGTGTGTCTGTGCTTCATAAATGAAAAGAATAAGATACTTTCACCCAACTCCAGGAACCACTTTTCACTCCCTTGGAAACTATATTGTTCCCACTGAAATCTCAAAGGCAAGCCTGTGTGCAATGATTCACAAGTTTTCTGATCTTGGAAATACCTTGTACTCTTAAAAATTCCTGAGGACACCAAAGAGCTTCTGTGTATGTGGCTTATATGCATCAATACTTACCATATTTATAATGAAAAGTAATAACTTAAAATCTATTTATAAGTTTATTTTAGTATAACAATAATAAATTTATTCCATATTAATGTAAATTACATACATTTTTGTGAAAATCACTTCATAATCCAAAACAAAAAACATGTAAGAAGAGTGACATTTATTACATTTTTGCAAATTTTTAAAATTTCTTCAAAGTACATGTAACCTGGATTCTTATATCTGCTTCTGATTCCATAATTTAGGATTCCATAATATTATTTCTTTCAACTAAATAAAAAGTTGTGGAAATTATACAATTTTTTGGTACTATAGTATATATAAATACGATGGCTGAAATGACTATATGTAGTGTGGGTTTGTGTATAGAATGTAGTGCTATGTACTTTTATTTTTTTTATTGAAATATACTTCATATCCCATAATATTCACTATTTTATAGTGTGCAATTCAGTGATTTTAAATATATTCTCAAAGTTTTGCAATCATCACTGCTATCTAGTTTGAAAATATTTTCACCATCCCCAAATGAAACTCTCTACCTTAGAAGTCACACTCATTCTCTCTTTGCCCTAGCCCCTGGCAACCACTAATCTAATATCTATCTCTATGGATATGCCTATTCTGGACATTTAATATAAATACAATTAATTATAACATACATAGTCTTTAGAGTCTGGTTTCTTTTACTTAGCATACTATTTTCAAGATTCATCCATGCTACAGCATACAACATTATTTAATTCCTTTTTATATGCATATTATATTCTATTGTTTACCACATTTGTTTATCCATTCATCAATTGATGGACATTTGGGTTGTTTCCACTTTTTAGTTAATTATGTATGATTATTGTATGAACATTTATGTCTGAGATTTTGTATGGACTTTTTTTTTTTTTTTTTTTGCTGTATGCGGGCCTCTCACTGTTGTGGCCTCTCCCGTTGCGGAACACAGGCTCCAGACGTGCATGCTCAGCGGCCATGGCTCACGGGCACAGCCACTCCACGGCATGTGGGATTTTCCTGGACCGGGGCACAAACCCGTGTCCCCTGCATTGGCAGGCAGACTCTCAACCACTGCACCACCAGGTAAGCCCTCTCCTTCATTTTTGAAAGATATTTATGCTGGATATAGAATTATTGGTTAAGTTTTTCTTGTTTTTGTTTGTTTTTGTTTTCCCTAACACACTGAATATGTAATCCTATATTGGCCTGCATGGTTCCTGGTGAGAAACTGGTTGTTAAATTTATTGAGGTTTCCTTTTCACATGAGGAATCAGTTCTTTCTTGCTACTTTCAGGATTCTTTCTTTGTATTTGGCTTTCAGTAGTTTGATTACAGTGTGTCTATGTATGTATTTTTAGGGACTAATATTCATCATGCAATTTTGGAAGCTTTGGCCATTTGACTTCAAATATTCTTTTTAACTTTTTATCCCACTCCTCTCCTTCTGGAGCTTCCATTTTATGAATTTTGGTATGTTTGATACTGTTTACAGGGTCTAGGAAACTGTTCATTTCCTTTATTCTTTTTCTTTCTGTCCCTTGCATTAGGTAATCTAAATTGATCTATCTTCAAGTTTGCCAATTCTTTCTTATGCCAGTTCACATATACTATGAGACATCTAGTGATGTTTTATTTTTTAATTTTAATTATACTTTTCAACTCCAGAATTTCTATTAGGTTCTTTTTAATAATGTCTATAAATTTATTGTCATCCTTTATTTAGTGAGGCGTTGTTCTCATATTTTCCTTTAGTTATTTAGATATGTCTTCCGATTTTGTCATATTTAAATTAAATAATGTAATGGTTTTGTTTAGAAAATCAATATATTTTGTATATGGACCATACATTCCAGTTTCTTAGCATGTTTCATTATTTCCTGTTGAAACCTGGACATTTTAAATAACAAACTCTTGAAGTCAGTTTTTTCCTCTTCCCCAGGAATAGTTGTTGTTGTTTTTAAGTTATTTACACTTCTTATTCAAAGTGTGTATTCTTTGTTATGTGCAATCTCTGAGTTTCTGCTCATTTAGTTTAATGGTTAGTTAGTGAATGAAGAAATTTCCTTCCATTCTTAGAACCAATAAGTCTCTTGGTTTTTGCTGAGGGCTTCTCTCTGTATTGAGGCATACTGTCAATTCTCAGATAGGAATTTAGTTACAACTCTGTGTTAGCTTTCACTTCCTTTTTGTGCAGATCCTCAAGGAGAGCCAGAGCTGAGAGTTTAGGGCCTCCTCATGTCTTTCCTGAACATGCATACAGCCTTCCATGTGTGCATGGACTTCTTGATCCCCAGAAATAGGTCTTCTTTTCAAAGTCCCCTGTGGACATCTTATTTGCTAGCTTTACTTTTGAAGTTTTTTGCTGAGTTTGTTGTTTGCCCCAACTGTTATCACTGCCTCAGAAAGCTGCTATATTAAACAATTTCTGCTGATTGTTTCTGACAAGCAACACTGAGAACAAGTTGTTCACACAGGAGGAGCTTCAACACAGATGAAATAAAATCAACCTTTAGGAGTGGTGGTGGTTTCAAGGAAATTTTCAGACAGGTTAAGCAGTGACAGTCCTCAGGGAGTGGAGATTTGGGGAGATCCAATTCATTTCTACTCCTTTCAGTGGCTGTTAGATTGCTGACTTTCACCATGATTGTAGATGAGGACAGTTTCAAGGTTACTGTGGGACTGAGGAAAGGAGGATAGAACTAGTGTTGGTTAAATGCCACAAAGTTCAGTTTTCTTAGTTATTTTTCTTCAAAAAATGTTCCCTGGAATTTTGCAAGCCAAGGGTTAATTTTCAGAGTTTTTAAAAAGTTTTGACAATTTTCGTCATTCTAATAGTTTCTATGAAAGGGAGATTTTTCTGGAGTTCAGACTCCATTGTTCCCTCTAACATGCCCTATATACTTTTTTAAATTTCTTCCATGAGGTTCACTTCAACATTATCAAGTAAATTTGTTTAGCTTAATATCACTTCTGTAATTTAACTTAGTTTTATCAATAATGTAGATAGAGAGACAGTTAAGACTCCTTATCTGATGTAACAAAATGTAAATTGTGGTAAAACAATTATTCATCACTCTGATAGACAAATAATTTGAAGGGGTGTAGAAAACTGTCTTACAGTGTCACAGTTTTGACCACTAGAAATTATAAAGTTGTGGTATCATGAGATAATTATAGAATCATTTAATTAAAAACACTGAGATAATGATTGATAAAATTTTGCACACAGTGTGACATGGTAAAAACGAACAAAATAAGCCAAATCAGACTGAAACTGGGTCATGCAGTATCAGAACCTCAATAGTAGTGAGTGGGTGTGTGTTGCAAGAGGTATTATTATAGTGGAAATGTTGAGAATCAGGATACCTTTGGAAAAAGTAACAATCAAAAGAAAAAGAGAAGGCAGTGCTAGAGAAATCAATCACAAAAGTCATATTTAGTGACCAAAGATAAGGGTTGAAATAATTAAAGACAGTTTTAACAGATGATTATAGAACCAGAGAGAGAAAGGACCGAAGAAAATATTTGAAGAGACAATAATTTTTGATAAATAAAATATTTGCAGAGATAAGCTGAAAACTTCCCTAACATGGGAAAAGAAACAGTCACCCAAGTCGAGGAAGCACAGAGAATCCCAGGCAGGATAAACCAAAGGAGGAACACATCAAGACACATAGTAATCAGAAGGATAAAAATCAAAGACAAAGAAAAAATATTAAAAGCAACAAGGGAAAAAAGACAACATACAAGGAACTCCCCTAAGGTTATCAGCTGATATTTTCATCAGAAGATCTGCAGGTCAGAAGGGGGTGGCACAATATATTTGAAGTGATGAAAGGGAAGAACTTACAACCAAGAATACTCTACCCAGCAAGGTTCTCATTCAGATTTGACAGAGAAATAAAAAGCTTCACAGACAATCAAGCTAAGAGAGTTCAGCACCACCAGACCAGCTTTGCAACAAATGCTAAAGGAACTTCTCTAGGCAAGAAAGAGACCGGCAACTTAAAACAACTTTGTACAGATATAGACTGCTATGTCAAAACCTCATGGGAACAGTAAATCCAAAAACTACAATAGATACACACACACACACACACACACACACACACACACACCACAAAAAAAAAAAGAAAAGAAAAAGAATAGAAAAAAGAAAATCAAACACAACACTAAAGATCGTCATCAAAACACAAGAGAAGAGAATAAGAGAGGAAGGGAAGAAAAACAAAGCTACAAAAACAAACCCAAAATGATTAAGAAAATGGCAATAGGAGCTTACATATTGATAATTACCTTAAGTGCAAATGGATTAAATGACCCAACCAAAAAACATAAACTGGCTGAATGGATACAAAAACAGGACCCATATATATGCTGTCTAAAAGAGACTGACTTCACACCTAGGGACACATTCAGACTGAAAGTGAGGTGATGGTAAAAGGTATTTTATGCAAATGGAGATCAAAAGAAAGCTGCAGTAGCAATACTCATATCAGATAAAATAGACTTTCAAGTAAAGACTGTAAGAAGAGACAAAGAAGGACACTACAAAATGATCAAGGGATCAATCCAAGAAGAAGATATAACAATTGTAAATATATATGCACCCAACATAGGAGCACCTCAATATATAAGGCAGATGCTAACAGCCATAAAAGGAGAAATCAACTGTAACACAATAATATTGGGGGACTTTAGCACCTTGTTTTCATCAATGGACAAATCATCCAGACAGAAAATCAATAAGGAAAAACAGGCCTTAAATGACACATTAGGTCAGATGGACTTAATTGATATTTATAGAGTATTCCATCCAAAAGCAACAGAATAAGGTTTCTTCTCAAGTGCTCAGAGAACATTCTCCAGAATAGATCATATCTTGTGTCACAAATCAAGACTCGGTTTATTTAAGAAAATTGAAATCATATCAAACTTCTTTTCTGACCACAATGCTATATTAAATAGCATTAAAAATAAATAGATTAGAAATAAACTACATGAAAAAAAAATGTAAAAAACATAAACACGTGGAGGCTAAACAATGTGTTACTAAACAAAGAGTTACTAAACAAAGAGTGGATCACTGAAGAAGTCAAAGAGAAAATCAAAAAACACCTAGAGACTAATGATAATGAAAGCCCAATGATCCAAAACCTATGAGATGCAGCAAAAGCAGTTCTAATAGAGAAGTTTATAGCAATACAATCTTACCTCAGGAAACAAGAAAAATTTCAAATAAATGACCTAACCTTACACCTAAAACAACTAGAGAAAGAGGAACAAGCAAAACCTAGTTAATAGAAGGAAAGAAATCATAAAGACCAGAGCAGAAGTAAATGAAATAGAGATGAAGAAAACAATAGCAAAGATCAGTGAAAGTAAATGCTCGTTCTTTAAAAAGATTATAAAAAAATGATAATCTTTTAGCCAGACTCATCAAGAAAAAAAAGGAGAGGACTCAAGTCAATAAAATTAGAAACGAAAAGAAGAAATTACTATGGACATGTCAGAAATACAAAGGATCATAAGAGACTACTACAAGCAAATGTATGTCAATAAAACAGACAACCTGGAAATATGGACAAATTCTTAGAAAGGCACAATCTCTCAAGACTGAACCAGGAAGAAATAGAAAATATGAACAGACCAATAACAAGTACTGAAATTGAAACTGTGATTTAAAAACTCCCAACAAACAAAAGTCCAGGACCAGATGGCTTCATGGCCAAATTCTGTCAAGCATTTAGAGAAGACTTAACTACCTATTGTCCTGAAATTGTTCCAAAATATTGCAGAGGAAGGAAAACTCCCAGACTGATTCTATGAGGTCACCATCAACCTGATACCAAAACCAGACAAAGACACCAGAAAAAAAGAAAATTATAGGCCAGTATCACTGATGAACAGAAACACAAAAATCCTCAGCAAAATACTAGCAATCCAAATCTAGTGATATTTTAAAAGGATCATACACCATGATCAAGTGAGATTTATCCCAGGGATACAAGGATTTTTCAATATACACAAATCAATCAATGTGATACACAACATTATCAAAGTGAAGAATAAAAACCATATGATCATCTATTGATGAAGGAAAAGTTTTGGCAAAATTCAACACCCATTTATGTTAAAATAAAATACTCCCCAGAAACTGGGCATAGAGGGAACATACCTCAACATAACAAAGGCCACATATGGCAAACCTACAGCTAACATCATAATGCTGAAAAGCTAAAAGCATTTTCTCTAAGATCTCCAACAAGACAAGGATCTCCAATTTCACCATTTTTATTTGACATAGTTTTGGAAGTCCTACCTATGGTAATCAGAGAAGAAAAAGAAATAAAAGGATTTCAAATGGGAAAAGAGGAAGTTAAACTGTCATCATTTGCAGATGACATGATACTATACGTAGAAAATCCTAAAGAAACTACCAGAAAGCTACTGGGGCTCATCAATGAATTGGTAGAGCCACAGGTTACAAAATTAAAACACAGAAATCTGTTGCATTTCTATACACTAACAACAAAAGATCAGTAAGGGAAATTTTAGAAACAATCCCATTTACTGTCACATCAAACAGAATAAAATACTTAGGAATAAATCTACATAAGGAGGCAAAAAACCTGTACTCAGAAAACTATAAGATATGGATGAAAGAAATAAAAGAGGACAAAAACAGATGGAGAGATATACCATGTTCTTGGATTAGAAGAATTAATATTGTGAAAATGACTATAGAACCCAAAGCAATCTACAGATTCCATGCAATCCCTATCAAATTACCACTGGCATTTTTCAAAAAACTAGAACAAAAAAAAATGTTAAAATTTGTATGGAGACACAAAAGACCCCAAATAGCCAAAGCAATCTTGAGAAAGAAAAATGGAGCTTGAGAAGTCAGGCACCCTGACTTCAGACTATACTACAAAACTATAGTCAACAAAACAGTATGGTACTGACACAAAAGAAAGAAATATAGATTAATGGAACAGGATAGAAAGAAAGCCCAGAAATAAACCCACACACCTATGGTCAATTAATCTATGACAAAAGAGGAAAGACGTTGCAATGGAGCAAAGACAGCGTCTTCAGTAAATAGTTCTGTGAAAACTGGATAGCTACATGTAAAAAAATTAAATTAAAACATTCTTTAGCACCATACACAAAAATAAAATCAAAATGGATTAACAACCTAAATGTGAGACTGGACACTATAAAACTCTTAGAGGAAAACATAGGCAGAACACTCTATGACATAAATTGCAGCAATATTTGTTTTGACCTCTCTCCCAGAATAATGGAAATAAACACAAAAATAAACAAATGAGACCTAGTTAAACTCAAAAGTTTTGCACCTCAAAGGAAACCATAAACAAAATGCAAAGACAACCCACAGAATGAGAGAAAATGTTTGTAAATGATGTGACCAACAAGGGGTTAATCTCCAAAATTTACAAACAACTCATGTGGCTTAATATTATCAAAACAAACAACCCAATCAAAAAACAGGAAGACCTAAATTGACATTTCTCCGAAGAAGACATACAGGTGGCCAAGAGGTACATAAAAAGATGCTCAACATTGCTAATTATTAGAGAAAAATCAAAACTACAATGAGGTATCACCTCACACCACTCAGAATGGCCAACACCAAAAAATCTACAAACAATAAATGCTGGAGAGGGTGTGGAGAAATGGAAGCCCTCCTACACTGTTGGTAGGAATGTAAATTGGTGCAGTCACTATGGAGAACAGTATGGAGGTTCCTTAAGAAATTAAAACTAGAGCTACCATATGGTCTTGCAATCCCACTCCTGTGCATATACCTGGAGAAAAACATGGTTCAAAAGTATGTACCCCAATGTTCATTGCAGTGCTGTTTTCAATAGCCAGTACATGGAAACAACCTAAATGTCCATCAACATAAGAATGGATAGAGAATGTGTGGTACATGTATATGATGGAATATTACCCAGCCATTAAAAAAAGAAATAATGCTGTTTGCAGCAACGTGGATGGACCTAGAGATTGTCATACTGAGTGAAGTAAGTCAGAGAAAGAGAAATATTGTATGATATCACTTATATGTGAAATTTTTAAAAAAATATGATACAAATGAACTTATTTACAAAACAAAAATAGACTCACAGACTTAGAGAATGAACTTATGGTTAGGTGAGGGGAGGGATAGTTAGGGAGTTTGAGATTAACAACTACACACCTCTATATTTAAAATAGATTACCAAAAAGGACCTAATGTATAGCACAGGAAACTCTGCTCAATATTCTGTAACAGCCTAATTGTGAAAGGAATTTGAAAAAGAATTGATACATATATATGTATAACTGAATCACTTTGTTGTACATCTGAAACTAACACAACATTGTTAATCAACTGTACTCCAATATAAAATAAAAAGTTAAAAAAAAAGGAGATAATTCCTACAATGACACAACAATAACTTCTGTGGGTTTCCTGCCAAATGTGTGTAACCAGAATCTAATCATGACATGATGTCAGACAAAACCCACTGAGGATCTTCCCACAAAACAACTCATTGGTGCTCGCAAAAATGTCAAGGAAAATGTCGAGGTCAAGAAAGACAAGGAAAGTAAAGGAAGGCTTCCAGTTTAGGGGATTAGAGAGGCATGACATGGAGGTGGTGTTTGGTTGCTTTTTGTTTTCTTTTGTTATAAATGGCATTGCTGGCACAACTGGTGAAATCTTAATAAGGTCTGTAACTTTGATATCAGCACGGTATCAATGTTAGTTTTGTGAGTTTGACAATTTTACTGTGGTAACATAAGAGAACGTCCTTGTTTTTAGAAAACACGGAATAATTTAGGGGTGAAGGAGCATCATGTTTGTGTCTTACTCTCACAGTCAAAATATCTCTATGTATGTATATGGAGAGGAGACGGGTGGAGGGGGAATCAGAAATCAAATGCGGTAAAATGTAAACATATAGAGACTCTGAGTATTTGGAAATTATTTGGACAACTTTTCTTTATGCCCATCATTATTTAAAAAAAAAAGTTAAAAAAAAAGACTTATTTCATGACCCTCACTCTATGTGTCCACAGACAAAGAAAAATCATTGCATAAAGTTATAGTTCATCTGTGAGCAATACAAAGGCAATGATTGCAGAGATTTTATGTTTTAGTCATTGAAGAAAGTCACTAAATATTATAAATAATTATATATTATGTTATAGAGTCACAAATAATATGGAGAAAAAAGACACTGGGAATAGGGTATAGGTGTGAGGTCACAATTATAAATAGAGTGGTCAAAGCAGGCTTCACTGAGAAGGTGGCATTTGAACAATAGTTTAAGAAAGTTAAAGTGATGCTGATTTTCGGAGTAGATCATTGCAGGCAAAGAATACAACAGTGCAATATCAGGATGGGTATCTAGAGGATCCAAGTTAGTAAGGAGGCCACTGAGACTGGAATGGAGGTAGAAAATTGTCAGATAGTTTCCTGTGGTAGGGATTGAAAATGGACAGTGAAAATATCAATGAAAATATTTTCTCGGCCATTAAAATATGAGAGGGTAAAGAGAGTTATGAGGAGAGAAAGATCATGATTTGACCTACATTTTAAAAGGATTAGACCGGTTACTGGGTGGGAATAGATGGTAAGAAAGTGATGGTGGTAGCAGGGAGAGCAATTAGGAAGCAATTGTATCAAGGCAAGAGATAATAGACTGTGGTGGTAATAATGGAGGTATTGTGTATGACTTTATCAATAACCAAATGTAATTTGAAGGAAGTCTCAACAGAATTTTTAATTGTTTTGCTGTGCTATAGGAGAGAAAAAGAGGAATCATGAATAATTCCAACTCTGTATGTGCCAAAACCCTGTTTATGTGTTTGACCATGTGTATACAAAATAGGCAAGGGCTATCCTAGTAATTTTTGAGAATCTGGTAAATTAAATTGTTATTTTCCCATTCCTAAATAATAAGTTCTCTTTTAGTATTTTCTATTAGTACATTGAAGTTATTAATATGAGAATTTCCAGTATTAGCTTGAGTGTATCAAAAAAAATTGCTGGAAAACAAATGACCAGAAACAGGATTATAGAAAATTTTACTTAAGTACTGAATATCATCTTTTCCTCTGACATTAAACCACTAATATTGTTAAGTCTGTTTAAAATTCCTAAAGTATCTAGCTACATTAAAGAGATGTCATTTGAGAATTAAAAACAAAATTAATAAGAATTTTATTTTCATTAAATTTTATTGTGGTAAAAAACACATAAAATAAAATTTTAACCATTTTTAAATGTTAAATGCAGCTATATGCACGTTTTTGTGCAAGAGATCTCTGGAACTTTTTCTTCTTGCAAAGCTGAAACTCAATACTCATTGAACAACTTCCCTTTTCCCGCAGTGCCTAGACCCTGGCAACCACCAGCCTATTTTCCATTTTTAAGAGTTTAACGTCTTTAGATATCTCATATAACAAGTTTAATAATGTTAAGTGTAATTATGCAGTATTTGTCTTTCTTTTTTCTGGCTTATTTTACTTACATAGTGTCATCAAATTTTAGCTGTGTTGTGACGTCTGACTTCTTTAACTCAGAATAATATTCCATTCTATATATATACAACATTTCCTTTCTCCATTTCTTTGCCTGCGGATGTTTGGGTTGCTTCCGTCTCTTGACTACTGTGAATAATGCTGTTTTAAAATGGTTGCATAAATATCTCTTTGAGATCCTGTTTACAATTTTTTTGTGTATATATCCTGAAGTGAGATTGCTGGATCACATGATAATTCTATTCTTAGTTTTTTGAGGAATCTCCATACTGTTTTCCATAGAAGTTGCACCATTTCACATGCCCACCAAACAGTGTACAAGTGTCCCAATTTTTCCACATCCTCACCAACACTTGTTTTTTTTTTTGTTTTTTTTTTTGCTAGTAGTCACCATAATGGGTGCAAGGTGATATCTGACTGTAGCTTTGTTATTCATTTCCCTAATGATTAATGATGCTGTGCATCTTTTTTATATTCTTGATGGTCATTTGTATATCTTTTTTTGGAGAACAATCTATTCAGTCATTTGACCATTTTAAAAATGGTTGGTTTTTGGTTGTTGTTGAGTTGTAAGAGTTCTTTGTATATTCTGGATATTAACTCATCAGATATATGGTTTGAAAATATTTTCTTCCATTCTGTAGGTTTTCTTTTCACTCTGTTGATTGTTTATTTTGCTGTCAAGAAGTTTTAAAGTTTACTGTAGTCCCACTTGTCTATTTTTGCTTTTATTGACTGCTTTTGGTGTTATATCCAAGAAGTCACTGGAAAATCCAATGTCATAAAGCTTTTTACCCTATGTTTGCTTTTAAAAGTTTTATTGGTTTAGATCTTATGTTTAGGTCTTAAATTCATATAGAATTAATTGTTGTATATGTGTAAGGTAAAGGCCCAATTTCATTCTTTTGAATGTGGATATCCAGTTTTCCCAGCACCCTTTATAAAAAAGACTATTCTTTCCCCCATTGCGCAGTCATGACACTCTTGTTAAAAATAATTTGACCATATCTGTGAAGGTTTATTTCTGGGCTTTCTATTCTGTTCCATTAGTCAATATGTCTGCTTTTATATCATTATTATGTTGCTTTGATTACTGTAGCTTTGTAATATATTTTCAAATCATGGAGTTTGAGGCCTCTAGCTTTGCTTTTCTTTCTCAAATTGTTCTGGCTATTCAGGTCTCTTGAGATTCTATACAAATTGTATAATTTCTTCTTCTATTTCTGCAAAACAATGCTTTCAGATTTTGATAGTGATTGCATTGAACTGTAAATCACTTTGTATAATATGGACATTTTAATCATATTAAGTCTTCCAATCCATGAACACAGAAAGTCTTTTCATTAGATGTGTATTCTTTAATATTTTTAGTATTGTTTTGTATGTTTTAGTGTGCAAGTCTTTTGCTTCCTGCTTAAGTTAATTCCTAAGTATTTTATTCTTTTTGATGCTATTGTAAATAAGATTTTTTTCTTAATTTCCTTCAGTCTGTACATTGTTAGTATATCAAAACATAATGGGTTTATGCGTGTTGATTTTGTATATACAAATATGGACAGAAATCATGTCATATTTTTTAATAAATTCATGTATATGTGTATGTGTATATAAATTAATACAGCCATTGTATTAATATGTATAGAGAAATCTTGTATAAGATAAAACATGATTTCCTCTAGTCATTGTGGGATACTGTTATAAAGTGAGAAAACATGCTCATCTCCAGGGCCACTTCAATGAAGATAGTTATGTTACTTTTTGTATCATTTATATTCTTTATTTTTCATGTTTTATGAATTATTTATACATTGAAAACATAATGAAAATTTTATGGATACAATGAAAAGATTTTCTAAACTGACCAAACAGAAATATATTATTCAGAATAGTGAATACAAAATATACATTTTCATTTTAAGAACTTTTTACAGCAGGCAGAAAATTATGCTAAAATTTTCCCAAATTCTACATTATTATTTGTGTTTTTTTATTGTCCAAAAGGCAATAGCAATGATTATTGATACTGAACATAAGAGTACTGAAACTATGACTGAGTCATACAAGGTCTTTTCCATATTATTACATCTCTGGTTGATTGGCCAGAAATGAAGAAAAAGTTGGCGAATTATATTAAGCAAGTTTATTGGTTTTATCATTGTCTTGATATATTTATGTCACCATCTTAAAAATTATCAGATTAAAAACAATCATAAACTTGTCCAGAAATGTAATAAAAGTGGACTAGGAAAATATTGAGTGCATATTTATCAAATTCTATTAGTTAAAAATAACATTATTGTGCTATCTAATTATATTTGGTTAGCTATATCTCTATATATGTGTACCTCCATATATACATCTATATCTATACTAAGATCTATGCACATGTCTCAATCTGAACCAAGCAAGGGATAAAATCAGTAATCCAGAATACTTGGAATAAAACATAAAGTACCCACAGGAAAGAAAAGACATATGGGAATTGACATGTACGACAAAAATTAAAAGCTAATGGAGGATTATGGAATATAACATATATTTATTTTCTCATCCTATATTTTTAGTCATAATAACCTACTTTTAGTGGATGTTAATGAAGTGTCAGCTGACCTCCATATTTTCCCTCAAACTCTGGAATTGTTAAGCCTGACACAAATTTTTGAATTGGTCACATACAAACTTTATTGTTTCTTATTTTTTCTTCTTTCTAAGTTTTTAGTTTCTAATTCGATTTTTAATCCTTAAAGGCAGAAAACATGTTATGTAGCACTCTTTGCCTCTGGGTCCAAAGTAACACTCACATTGACTTATCAATTAGAGAAAAAGAAAGAGAAATAAAAACCTGTCGCTTTGAAAACAAAACATAAAAATTGTGCTTATGTACTATGATGCTGATGACATTCATATTGCTACAGAATGATACTCCAGATGTTTATAACTTCATTGGTGGTTGTCGAGAGTATAAGGCATGTAGATAAGTGTATATGAAATATATAATATTTATGTATACATATATAGAGAACTATATATGGTGAAATATAGTTATATAAGGATATCACTTCTGAAGCTATTTCAATGTAGTTAAGAAAAAGGTCTTTTTTTTTTTTATGTTTCCTGAATGACTTGCTCTCTTCATCACAAGGCTTACAGTCATTCACTTCAGCCCCCAAGCAGGTGCAGATGTCACTACCAGTGAAAGCCTGTGCACATGACCATGGACTTCGTTCTTCACAGGCAGAGCAATAGCCAATGTCATGCTACCTTTTACATCAATGTCTATTGTGCTTATGGCTTTCTTGCTTTCCTATTGCTATGACTTCAACAATACAATTCTTTTTCATGAAATAAATAAATTTTAAATAGATTTGAAAATAAAAAATTAAGACAAGAATTTGACAAGATGTGGCTGAACCAGGACTCCAACTCAGGCTCGTTTCATCAGTGTTTATGATCTTTCCTTTGTACAGTCTATTGCTTCTAATGAAGAGAATATATTTGCATCAAATTGTAAAATAGAGTAAATATTTTCTATTATCCTCTGAAACCAATCAGAATTATAAGGTTAGAGGCTACATCTAAGGCTACATCTCTATCCAGTTTGATAACTTTTAAATTAATTTAATTTATATGAATAAACAATTATTTCTTCTTTTCCAGACTCTAAAATTGTTTTCACAGTGAATTTTTAAAGGTTACTAGACTTATTAAAACACAAAAACTCATTTAAGTAAACAATTTATCATTGTACCTGTCCTGTAATTAGCACTCAATCAGTGGAAACTATTATTATGGTAGTTTTGTTTTTTATTATTATTTTCATCATTGCAGTTATAGTGGCTATTATTCTTATATTTAGATTTAATATTCAATGGTTTAAAAAACAAGCAAAAATATTCCAAACACAAAAATGGTTTTCTTCTTTTCCTTTGGACACACTACCAACTACACATTAAGAAGTTTTCTCACATTTGCCTTACAGAAATAGATGGTGCCACATTTGACCCACTTGCATCTTAAATATTTTTTTCAACTATTTAATAATGAATAAGGTCAAAAACTAAATATTGAACATCTAGCTTTAAAAAAATTATTTTCCTGATAAATAAGATTGTTTTAAATTTAAAATTATTTGGCTATAATTCAGACTTCAAAACTATTTTAAAAAGGAAAAGACATTGAAGCCAACATGAATTGTTCATAATATGTTTTGATTTAGGAGGCAAAAACATAAAAGACTTTTTAATTTAAATTCTGACATTAAAGATAGTGAGTGCTTTTATTTGTGATTTCATATGGTTTCACTGAAAAATAAAAATGAATACTACTCCATCATTTTAGCAGACACTTTAATGCTAGCCATTTAACTATCTTCCTGAAATGGAATGCTGCCTGACCTTTACTCTTTCCACCAAAAAGAAATTGTTAAAACCCAACAAAAATGTAATTTTCTGGCTTTACAATAGATGAAGAGAGAGAAGAAAAGACTAAGAGTAGAATCTAAAACTATAGTAGAAGAAAGTAGTATGAAGTGGAGGGTGTTTTTAGATATATCTGAGAGAGAAAGAATGTTTTTGATTGATAACAGAGCTTGTAGTCCAAACTCAGAGTTTCAGATTTTATACAGCAAGTAATAGCGTTTAAAAGAAAACTAGAACTGTACACTGAAAATCCTCATTTTATCAAAGGTATCCATACAATAAGGGCAATTAGTCATTTCAGTGTCATCTTTTATTAATTAAATGATTTGGCATTTAGAAAACATTCTTCACTTTGGAGGTCAAATGTCAAGTTATAATAGCTTATTTTAGATCCTAATTTATTAAAACAAAGATAAGATGTTGCTGCTTCAAAATGTCACTAAATATCAACATGAATCCTATATAATCACATATGAAATTTTTAAAGCTGAGACTTGGTAAACCATGACATATTCTAGATGATTTGAGTTATTATTAAGCCAACATAATCCTTATTTTTTTTCTCACTGTGATTCACCTAACTCACCATACCTTGGTCTCAGTTTAAACCAGGGCATTTAGGTTAAAGTATTTTTGTGCTGCTTTAAGATATTACATTTTTATTAGGTAAAAGTTATTTAACTACCAATCAGTTAATTCTTCTCTAAAAGTAGATCAGTCATTCTTATGAAATAAGAATAAGACATGGATTAGTGTGTTTATTTCCAAATAAGCAAATGATGAAATCTGATAGCTTTTAAATTGGACAAACAATTTCCTTGTATATAATCTGGGCTTATTTTTGAAATCCATACTATGGCTGCAACAGTCAAAAATGGACTCTTAAATTCTTAATATATATTCCAATTTATATATATGACCTTAGTATTTTAAGCATGTTTAACTGTACTTTTTCACATTCTTAGAAGAAGGTGTGCAATTCTTTTAAACAACTGAAGATTTGGAGAGTAGAGAGTTGGAAAAAGAATAACAATGAAGCTTTGATTCATGATTCAAATTTCTTCTGAATATCTTGAAGTATAATTCTCTAAATTATCTCAGTTTACATCATAGTAGTCCAACTAAAAAAACTGGCATACATCAGCAACTTCTCAAAGATGGGAAGTTTGAAATAGAGTTCAGTTGTGATTTCTTTGGTCTTAAAAAATAAATTAGTCTTCCAGTAATAGTAAATTTGCTTTTACTGGACTAATGCTCTTACTAGTAGCAACAGTAAACTCAGGAAAAAATATAGAAAACAACTTTGGAAGGCACTTAAAAAATGGGCCAAAAGCAAGCAGAAACCTTAGTAAATATAACTCATCCAAGAGGGGAACCCATTGGATGGCTGCTTTCATGAGAGCCCTGTTAAGCCCACAATGTGGAACAATGAACAAGTTTTAAGCAGAGAGCCAGAATTTTATTGGTCTGAGAAGTCAGAGGATAGAGTTTGGACTCACTAGAGTCTCTGGAAATTAATACAAAACTGCCAGAAGTAGGAAGCCACAAAAAAAGAAGGACCAAAAATCTGTATAAAACTCCCCTTAATCCTTCATCTGTCACTAAACTGGAAATGTAAGGGTCCAAGGGATTGTAAGAGCAGTTATTTAAGTAGCTGTCTACCTAAGGAAGTGACATTTGGAACTTAGTGTTCCACCAATTTAAAAGGGCTTGATAACTTTCAGGATTTTTATAGAAACATTGAATTTCACAACAGAGAAGTAAGAAACTGCATGTTGAGACAAGTATAAGCAAGAATAAAACTAAGCCTACAAAGGACAAAGCTGAACTGCCAGTAAACTACCTGCTAGAACAAACAGAACACTTTCCAGAGGAGGACAACAAAACCCAGGCTCTCTATTTCATATCTATTTACAAATGCCAGTGAAAAAATACAAGTTTACTGGACATGCACAAAACAGGAAAATGTGACCCATGCAAAAAAGTGTCAATAGAAATAGAACAAAAGGCAGCCTGAATGTTGAAATTGGCAGAAAATAATTTTAAAATAATTTGAATAAATATTTTAAAGAATCTATAGAAGGGTATTAAATGGGAAATTCATAAATTGAAAAAATAAAATCACATGAAAATCCTAAAAACTGAAAAACTCCATATAAAAACAAATTGGTTTGGGTATAGAGTAGATTGGACATAGCAGAAGAGAGGATTAATAAATTTGAGCAGGTCAACAGAAATCATCCAAACTAAAGTACAGAGGGAGAGACAAAAAGAACCTGTTAATGCATAACCTAGGGAATCCCAGAAACATTATGTTGGGCAAAATAAGCAAGACAGAAAAGAAGAAGAATGTTTCAGTATTCCAGTTATTTGATGTTCTGGAACTAATCACTGATGACAGAAATGAGAACAGTGATTACCTTTGAGGTCAGAATTGACTAAAAAGTGGCATGAGAAAACTTTCTAGAGTGATAGAAATATTGTATATCTTTATTAGAATCATGGTTACATGAGTGTAGTCATTTTTCAAACTCATAACTATACACTTAAATTTTGTATCTTTTATTGTAAGAAAATCATTTCACAATTTAAAAATGAATTATTGAAGAGATAATACTAGATTCCAAGACTCTTTGACTCTTAATATATTTCTATTAAATGAACTGCTTTCTGGAAAATAATTGTGCCCAGAAGTAGTGTGCAGTGATATTGAGCCACTAATCTGGAAGACAGAAGAAATCATTTAAGTTTCAATCTGTACCACTAATATATATTAAATGAAACACCTACCACTTCTCAACCTCAGTCTACTAATCTGTAAAGCATTTATGTATTTTTTATTGTAAACTCTGTGTATATTCTAATTATTTTATAAATATCTGAATACAGCATTTGTAATAGACTATCAATAATTTATATCATTTGATTCACACATAAGAAAAATTGAAAGATGAAATGTTGGTCCCCAAAATTAACTCAATGTACTTCATGCCACTGATGGAAGATTTAAAAAGTCAGTATCACTAAACACATACTAGTCTATCTAGGAGAGATAAAAGGGCATTCAGAAAATCTTTCAACCACCAAAGACTTTTATTATTCTGCAATATTTTGGTCTAAGGTACAGGTAGATTTCTTGTGCCTATAGAAAATAAATTAAATATGTAAGGAAGTTAGAACTGAATAACATCCTATGTAGAAAATAATTATTCTACTAATGTAGATGAAGTATTCCAGAGTGACTTTACTGGAAATCATAATGATGACAGAATCAAATTCATAAAGGTGTGCAGTTGATCCTTATTATTCCTGGATTCTGTATTTTCAAATTTTCCTGCTTGTTAAAATGTATTTGTTACCCCAAAATCAATACTCACAAACTTTTGCAGTCATTCAGGGACATGCACAGAGGATGAAAATTTTGAATCTCCCTATTGGCATGTTCCCAGCTCAAGTCCAGTAAGGTACCGTTAAGCCTTCAGCTCTCATACAGAGATGATCAGAGGATGGAAATGACAAGTAGGGGGAAGTACAGTGATGTGTGAGAAGCTCTGGCTCTGGGACTAGTTGGATGGAGTTTGAATTCTAACTCTGGCACCTGTTACTGGAGTGGCCTCAGGCAAGTCACTTCTCTTTTGTAAAGAAAATAGAATCTACCAGGATGAGTTGGTTTTAGGATTTGAGATTATAATCTATAGGAATATATATATATATATATATTCCCCCAGGAGCAATGGTTTAGTATTTGCTAATTCAGTATTAGGAGTGACTTAACAGAATATAACTGCTGTGAATAACAAGAATCCACTGATTTTTAATGACTCAGTCCATTACTGTCACTCTAGTTTTTGAAATGTAGATTCTCCTAATGCTCAATATGTATAATTCTACATAAGCCTGTCTACTTTAGATTCCAAATTTACTGAAAATAAAATGTTCATGTTATTTCACTTATTTTGCATAAAATAAAGTACAGCATGACACAGTATATATTTAATAAATGTAATTTGCAGGTTATAAAAGATATAAAGAAGAGTGTGAATTAACAAAAAAGCACCAAAGAAGTAAAAATATAATAATATGGGAAAAATAGACTTCACTTGGGATGATGCATCAGGTGTACAAACTGACCTTCAAATGTTGGTGTAATTGTTACCAAAGCTACCAAGTATTTGAGTGCACACTTTTCCACTTCCTATAATGCAGGGTTATTTTCAGCTAAAAAACTATTGTCTATAATCACACCACAAAAAATAAAATCACTCATTCTATTTAGCTCCCCCTAGGGAACTTTTAATATTGCTTTTTCAGGTAGCAGTGTTCATCCTCTACCAAAAATATTGATAACCATACTCATGTTCCAACCAAACTCATGAAAAGGTTTTCATGGATACAAAATATTATTTTTTTCCATCATCCCAAACCTACTGCTAGAAAATTAGAAGTTTACAGCCAGAAGAAAACTTAGAAGGCAATTAAAGATTTCAACTGCGTCTCTTTTCTTATATTTTCTCCGTGGATAAGTAAAGTAAGACAATTTAGAAAGTCTTAGAACTCTGCTTCCTCTTGCATCTGAACATTTGATTTGGGTCAGGGTCTTGAAATTTTCTCTCAATACTCCTATTGTTTAGTTATTATTGTTCAATTTCTAGATATTTACAACTCAAAATTACATCATACAGAAAGTTTTTGAGAAAATGATAAATTTAAAATGCCTTTCTTCAGTGATTCAAAATAGTGATAATAAACTGTGTAAAATCTTTAATTCTGTTAATGTATTTCCTTCACTTATCAGTTTATGTAACTACTATAATTTTCAACTAGTTATTGATCTGTTCACTTCCATTTAGCTCTTCTTTTACTTAAGCCTGTATTCACTTATCATCTGACCCATGTCTTTTCATATTTGGAAACATTCAAAATCTTTATAATATGGTTATCTCTGTGCTAATATAGGTTTAGATGGACAAGCAATGAAAGCCATTACCTAGACTTGTGTTGTGTTAATATGTGATTTTTTGTGTCAGTTTATCTGGTAATAACCATTGAAAGTTTTATACTTGCCAAATCTCTGTTAGCTGCTGCTGATATGGAGACAAGAAAAAAAAAAAAAAAAGAAGAACTTGTTCTCTGAGTTTATAATTTAGTGGAGACCTTCATTAATCAAGGATTTATATCAATATATGGTGAGGCATATTCTTATGAGAAGTTGGAGTTATTCTCCTGAGGAAGTGAAGATTGATGTGAGATCTGAAGAAAGAGTAGGAATTAACTAGATGAAAAAGGATTTTTAAAACTTCCTCATAGAAGTAACAACCTGCATAAATGCCCCGGGGTTGAGGAGATAATTTGAGATTAGTTTAAGCTAGAGAGTTGAGCATTAATCAGATTATTCAGAGAATTGTTCTCCATGTTAAGAATTCACTATGTTTCTCTTAAGTAAAATGGAATGTTAATAAAGGATTTTTTTTAGCAGTTTCTTGACATCTGATTTATTGAAACGCCTTTGAAATATTTTTATATCTGAGATAATAAGGCATAGCATACTTTAAAAAGTAGTTTATCCATAATGTAAGTAAACATTTTCATTTTATTTTTAAAATACACCATGCCAAACGTTTTATTTACCCTTTACCCTCTCTTTGCATAAGGGTAGAGGTTATTAGGAGGAATAGGGCATTGCTAGAACTTTCCAGGCCCTTTTATGAAGGAATACAATAGTATATTAAAATTTCTGGTGGTTTACTGCCAGGAGAGTTTGCTTGTCCTGATGTGTGGAAAGGAACAAATTATTGGATCTGAGTAGCTAACAGTTCCATAGTTCTTTATGAAACTGAAAATCATACTCCTTAAATTAAAAAAGGATCTTGTTGGATGCCTACGTGCATGCAAAAAAGAGTAGTTTATCTTAAAATAAAAAAATGTTTTTATCTGCAAAATAGGTAGTAGATTAAAGGGAGATATCTGTATTTTATTTTACTTAAATTTTTATTTCAGTCATTATATTTGACTAAACAAATTCTCCTTCACAATTGAGCTTGACTTCCAGGAGTGAGAATGTCGCCAATGAAATAATAATGTCAATACAAGTACTCTAGGTAAGAGTAGGATATATACTAAATTGGGGTTGAGGTGGGAGTTGTAGTGTAACAGAGAAGAACAAACCTAATTCCATACTGAATCTATTCCTTTAGCTCTAACCTTTGTGCTCTGTTACCTGTGCTTAGTCTTGCTGGCTCTGCAGTTTTGTAAAAGAATGTCGCCTGCAATATACATAATAGTCCTTTCTCAAGACTTTGCGTTCCAGACTTGGCATTTAAAGGTATAACACTTTTTATTGATGATATAGAGATTAAAACATTACAGAACAGAGAATAACTTTTGTCTTGTTGGAGGTTTACAGGAACATCATGACCAGAGCTACGTGGACAGCTGCAAGACCAAATAATTATCACAACCTCTCTGGGGTCTGTCTGGTACCAAGAAGTTTGCAACAACCAGCCACACCCCCAAACCCCCTTTTAGTATAAAAGAGGCCTGAATTCTAACTCAGGTGGGACGGTTCTTTGGGTCTCACCATATTCTCAGTCTGCTGACTTTCTGAATAAAGTTGTTAGTCCTTGCCCTAACATCTTGTCTCTTCATTTACTGATCTGTGGCACATCAAGCAGTGTGAACTTAGATTCAAAACCAGTAACATGCAACTGGAGGAAGTGGTATTTGGCTAAATGAAATAATTGAAAGAAATATAAAATTATCTAAAACAGGCTTAACCGTATAGATGATGGGAAAAAATCAGCAAGAAAATGTTCAAAAGATAAAAAGAATGCACATGCTTCTCGGTAGAACTATGGTAGTAAAAAACTGCAATTTGAAGATATACACACACACATATATATAAATATATACATATACCTATATATGTAAAATTAATTGGGTAATTGAGTCAAGAAATTTAGAAGAAAAAAGACAAATGTTGCAATCAGGGAGAAAGGCTGCGTTTGAACTTTATAAACTGACTGAATTAATCATTTACTTATTCATTTCTTTGTCATTATATTGCTTATAATGTCTTGGGTTGTATCTTGAAAAGCAAATTTAACCTAAAATTATACTTCATAGATCTGAAAATTAAAACCACAGTATATCTTTGAACAATACACGTCATGTAATTATTACATGAAAAAATAAGAAACTAAGTCATACTTATGAGACATGCAGAGTCTCCCCTATTATCGATATCCCCCACCAGAGTGGTACATTTGTTACTACAGATGAACCTACATGGACAGATCATTGTCACCCAAAGTCTAGTTTACGTTAGGATTCACTCCTAGTGTTACACATTCTATGGGTTTGAACAAATGTATAATGACATATATCTATTGTTATATAGTCACGTACAGAATTTTCACTACCCTACAAATCCTCTGTGCTCTGCCTATTCATCCCTCTACAACCCACCCAACCCCAACCCCTTGCAGCCATTGATCTTTTTACTATCTCCATAGTTTTTCCTTTTATACAATGTCATATAGTGGGAATCATATGGTGGGTAGCTTTTTCAGACTGACTTCTTTACTTAGTAATATACAATTAAGTTTCTTCCATGTCTTGTCATAGCTTGATAACTCATTTTTTCTTAGCACTGAATAATATTTCATTGTGTGGATGTTTCACAATTTATTTATCCCTTTACCTACTGAAGGATATCTTGGTTGCTTCCAAATTTTGACAATAGTGAATAAAGCTGTTATAAATGTCTGTATATGGGTTTTTGTTTAGACATATGTTTTCAACTTCTATGGGCAAATACCAAGCAGCATGATTGCTGGTTTGCATGGTAAGAGTATGTTTAGTGGAGTACAAAAATGCCAAATTGTCTTTCAAAGTGGCTATATCATTTTGCATTCCCACCACTAATAAATGAGAGTTCCTTTTGCTCCATATGCTTTGAGGATTTTTTAAAGCTTTTGTATAGAGCCACAAAAGAGCCTGAATAACCAAAGTAATCTTGAGAAAAAAGTTGGAAGTATCATGCACCCTGACTCCAGACTATACTACTAAGCTTCAGTAATCAAAACAATATGGTAGGGCTTCCCTGGTGGCACAGTGGTTGAGAGTCCACCTGCCGATGCAGGGTACATGGGTTCGTGCCCCAGTCTGGGAAGACCCCACACGCCATGGAGCGGCTGGGCCCGTGAGCCATGGCCGCTGAGCCTGTGCATCTGGAGCCTGTGCTCCACAACGGGAGAGGCCACAACAGTGAGAGGCCCGCATACTGCAAAACAAACAAACAAAAAACAATATGGTACTGGCACAAAAACAGGCACATAGATCAATGGAACAGAACAGAGAGCCCAGAAATGAACACATGCACATATGGTCAATTTCTCTACAAAAAGGAGGCAAAAATATACAATGGGGAAAAGACAGTCTCTTTAATAGGTAGCCAAAGTATGTAAGCAAAGTAAGTGTCCACCAACATATGAATGGATAAAGAAGATATGAGATATATATATATATATATATATATATATATATATATATATGATATATATGTGGAATACTGCTCAGCCATAAAAAGGAATAAAATTCTGTCGTTTGCAACAGCCTGATGAATATAATGAACAGAAACAGACTCATAGATACAGAGAACAAAGTAGTGGTTACCAGTGAGGAGAGGGAGGGGCAAAATAGGGGAAGGGGATTAAGAAGTACAAACTATTAGGTATAAAATAAATAAGATACAAGAATGTAATGTACAGCACAGGGAATACAGTCAATATTTTATAATAACTTTAAGAGGAGTATAATCTATAAAATTTTGAATCACTATGTTCTACACCTGAAACCAATATAACATTGTAAGTCAACTATATTACAATACAAAAAATAAAATAACAGAGATTTCAATCACTATTAACTCCCTTGATCCTTTTCATTTAAAACAAAAACCAAATAAAAAACAAACTCGAATGAGATGTAATTTATCTACAATGAAATACATATTTTTAAGTGCAAAGCTTGGTGAGTTTTGATGAATATATACACCTATGTAATCAACACCACCGACAAGATAGAGAATATTTTCATCAACTCAAAATAATTCTTCATACTCTTTTACAGTGCAGACCCAGGCAATATCTGCCCTTCTTTCTATTACTATAAACTAGACTTCATATATTGAGAATTTCATAAAATTGAATAATACACTATGTACTCTTTTAGATCAGACTCTTTGCATTCAGCATGTTTCTGAGCTTCAGATATTTTGTGTGTGTATCAATAATTTATAACATTTTATTGTTGAGTATTATGTGAATACACCACAATTTTTCTATCCATCTACCTACTGATAGACCTTTGGGTTGTTTCCAGTTCAAGGCTATCACGAATAAACCTGCTATAAATATTTGTATACAAATATTCTTATAGATATTTTCATTTTTTAGTGTGGGTTGGTCATACAACAAAGTGAGAATGGCTGAACCCTTCTCCTTATGTTAGCTTACTTTTGTAAAACTCTAATCTTTTATGCTTTTAAATAAAATTGGATCACATCACTCAAACTATAATTCACATAGCAACTATTTTTCAATTAAAATTAAATCCAACCACTTCATTTACTTTTTACAGACTTGCATGTTTGCCTCCAACTACATGTGCAATTTTAGCCTCATGACTCTTCCCTCTGTATACTTGATTTAATATCATTGCCCCTCTTTATGTTTCTTTAATATAAGTTATTTCTCATTTATGTCTTTGTGCCAAATGGTCCACTTGCAGGAATGCTCTGCTATCTTATTGTTGCATGACTGCATGACTGGTATATATATATATATATATATATATATATATATATATATATATATATATTTGTTTTTTCTTTCAAATCTCACCTTAAGTACCATTTCAGCAAAGGGAATTTCCTCTCTTAGAATTTAATATCTTTCATTGTGCTTTTTATGTTTTAATATATTTGTTGTTTGTTTGATTGTATATTAGTGTATAATATGTTTTACATACTAGAATTAAAGCTCCATGAAATAAAAGATTATATGAATTGTTTATTGTATTGTCTTTAGTGCTCATAACACCCCTTGTTCTATAGTTGCTCTTCAATAAATTTTTAAGAGAGCAGCTGAAGAACATAACATAAACTGATTCAACTTATGATGGTAATGCTCAAAAGGACCCACAATATGGCTTTATATTCTTAATGTTTTCCTTAATAAGTTTTCTTTCTGAAGCTGTTTCTGGCATAGGCAACTAACTCAATGTATGAATTCTTGCCATCTTCCTTTTAGTACTGAAGGTCTCCTTCTAAAATTTTAAGTAAGGACATATCTTCTTAGCCTTAGATTATGTTTCTAAGGTATTCTGTGCTAGAGGTAGCCACATGTCAAATCGTAAACAGTGAAATGTGATCAACTCTCCAAACAATGAAATGTAATTAAGTAGACTTTAGACTTTCATTTTACCTCTTCTGGAAGGCTGGAAAGTAATAACGACTGAAATAATAGTGGAAGCTATGTGTTGACGGTGGTGGAGCTGCACTCCTAGACCATGTTTTGAGTGACTACAGGCATGAGTGTCTACCCACCTGCCGAGAAAATTAGAGGTTAAAAAAATCTTATGCAAGTCACTGTGTTTTCTTTGGCACAGCAGCTTAGCCATTACCTTCAGTAATATCTTCCAAGAGGACTATTTAATACCTTCTTCTCTCAAACTTCTAGGCCCTTGCCACTTTCACCTAATGAGCTATTTTTGTTAAAATGAACCCCCCTCATCTTCCTCAGCTCAATTCTGTCCATTTGCTTCCATTTCTTCCTTCCTGTCTGTAGCAAATGAAGAAGAATTCTGGCTGCAATTAAAGGAATTAAAGCATTTCTGATATTCTAGATGCTATCCTCTCATGATTTCTTGAGGGCATCACTTCTGTAACTATCTTGCTTTATTGCATCAGTTGCTTCTATCTACTGCATCATCCCAATTAGCATTTACATGTGCCTAATATTTACCTTCTTGAAAAAAAAGAACTCCATTTTGGTTGCAGCCCCATTTCTCTGCTCCTCTTTACAGCTAAAGTTTCATTAGAGAATAATGTATATGCTCTGTCTATATTTCTTTACTCCCTATTCTTTCCTTAACTCACATCAATTAGACTTCTTTCCAACCCATTCTAGGTACTATAGTTGAGCTAATAAACAGCATCCTTGAGATAAATCCAGTGACCTATTCTCTGTTCTCACCTTTCTTAACCCCAAAGATGAGAACTATTTTTTGAAATGGTGAATACACACACACACACAAACAGAGACACATAAATATAAATACACACACACACACACATACACACAAACACACACAGCATATTTTTTTTGTGATAGCACACTTCCCTAATTCTCCAAACACACCAATTCTGTCTTAATCTTCTTGCTTCAATTTTTATGTAGTATGTATGAATTTTGAGAGTGAAGTGAGGCTGACATTTTATCTAGACCCTATTTTTCTTTAGTATCCTTTTTATTTAAGGTCTAAATAAATTTAACCAAGGAGGTTAAAGGTGTGTACATTGAAAACTATAAGACATTGATAAAATAAACTGAATATGACAAAATAAATTGAAGATGTACTGTGTTCATTAATCAGAAGAATTGATATTGTTAAAATGTGCATTCCACACAAAACAATGTACAGATTCAGTGCAATTCCTTAAAAAAAAATTCAATGACAGTTTTCACAGAAATAGAATAAACAATCCTAAAGTTTGTATGGACTCACAAAAGTCTCCCACAATAACTAAAATAATCTTGAGAAAAAAGTGCAACTGGACACACCACACTTCTTGATTTCAAACTATAGTACAAAGTTACACTAATCAAAACAGTATGGTACTGGTATAAAATCAAGCACATAGATCAATGGAATAGAATAAAGAGCCCAGAAATAAATCCATGCATATTTGACAAAGGAGCCAAGAATACTCAACTGGGGGAAAGGATAGTCTTTTCAATAAAGAGTGTGGGGAGGGCTTCCTTGGTGGCGCAATGGTTGAGAGTCCACCTGCCGATGCAGGGGACACGGGTTCATGCCCCGGTCCGGGAAGATCCCACATGCCGCGGAGCAGCTGGGCTCGTGAGCCATGGCCACTAGGCCTGCACGTCCAGAGCCTGTGCTCCACAATGGGAGAGGTCACATCAGTGAGAGGCCCACATACCGCAAAAAAAAAAAAAAAAAAAAAAAGAATGTGGGGAAAACTGGATATCCATATGAAGGAAATGATATTGAACTTTTTATCACACCAATCATGAAAATTAACCTGAAATGTGTTAAAAACTTAAGCATAAGACCTGAAACTATAAAGCTCCTAGAAGAAAACATGGAGAAAAATCTCCTTGAACTTGGTCTCAACAATGATATTTTTTGTATATGACACTAAAGCACAAGCAGCAAAAGCAAAATAAACAACTGACACTACATCAAACTAAAAGGGTTATGCACAGCAAAAGAAATAATCAAAAAGAAAATGAAAAGGCCACCTATATACTGGAAGAAAATATTTGCAAGCTATATATCAGATAATGGATTAATATCCAAAATGTGTAAGAATTCACACAACTCAATAACAAAAAGGCTAATAATCTGATTAAGAAATAGGCAAAGAACCTGAATATACATTTTTTCCAAAGAAGATATTCAAATGACCAACAGGTACATGGAAAGGTGCTTAACATCATTAATCATCTGGGAAATGCAAATCAAAACATACCTGTTTGAATGGCTATTATCAACGTGAAAATGTGAGAAATGGACACATGCACCTTTGGTGGGAATGTAAATCAGTCCAGCCATTATGAAAAACAGTGTGGAGGTTCCTCAAAAAATTAAAAATAGAACTATCATGTGATCTAGCAACCTCACTTCTGTGTATATATCCAAAGGAGATGAAATCAGGATCTCAAAGAGTATCTTCAATCTTACATTCATTGCAGCATTATTCATAATAGCCAAGATATGGAAACAACTTAAGTGTCCATCTATGAGTGAACTGGTAAGAAAAATGTTACACACACACACACACACACACACACACACATATTAGCATATATATTATTCAGGCATAAAAAGAAGACAATCCTGCCATTTGTGACAAAATGGATAGACTTTGAGAATTATCATATAAGTGAACTAAGTCAGACAGAGAGAGGAAGACAAATACAGTGTAATGTCACTGTGTATGAACACTAAAAAAAGCCAAACTCTAGAAACAGAGAGTAGAATAGTGGTTTCCAGGGACTGAGTTGGGGAAATGGGGAGATGTTGATCAAAGAGTACAAACTTCTAGTTTTAAGATGAAAAAGTTGTGGGGATCTAATAAACAGCATGGTGAATATAGTTAACTGTGTTGTATATACACTTGAAAGCTGCTAAGAGAGTAGATATTAAATGTTCTCCCTACAACAAAAATAGTAGTTATGTGAGGCAATAACCTTATGGTTAACTAACATTATTGTGGTAATTATTTTGCAATATAAACATGTAAGTCATCATTTGTAAACTTTAAACTTACACAGTGTTATGTATCATTTATATCTCAGTAAAGCTGGAGAAAAAATTACATTATTTAGAAGACTCAGCTTGTGGAAGCTAAATCCCAGATGCATTTACAGGGAAAACTTAGTTACAGTTTAGTTACAGTGTGGTATTTTTCATTTATTTGATTGTTGATTTTCCCACATTTTTAGTCAACAAATTTTTTTTTAGAGACTGTTTATATTTGCTCTGCCATGTAGAATATCTCATTTTACAAAGTGAATTTTAAATAAAATTTATACATTTAAAAATCATTGAGACTCATTATTTTAAAAATGGCTTTACTGGGAATAGTTTTCAAAAAAAATCTAAAAGAGGAAGTTATGATCACACAGTAAAACCTTTAGTACATATACAGAAAAACCTATGTATCAAGGAGTGAGCAGGGACTAGTGAGCTGCAGTGAGGACAGTTCTTTAAAGAAAAGGAAGTCAAGGAGCTAAGAGGCTAGAAATTCTGAAGTTGTCAAAGTGCATTTTGAAGACACCCCCAAAAATTGAGTGCATAGATTATGGATAAGGGCTGTGAACCAGTTGTTAGATTCTTAAAGAATATGGGTCTTAACCCAAGGTCAATTAATGTCAATAAGTAAATAAGACAATGAGGTGTTTAGGATAGAACAGTCACAGTTGTTTAGACTTCAATGGAACAATGGAACAGGATGTTTTAAAGGAAGTCACTCCTGGGCATATATCCAGAGAAAACCATAATTCAAAAAAATACAGGTACCCCAATATTCATTGCAACACTATTTACAATAGCCAGGATGTGGAAGCAACCTAAATGTCCATCAACAGAGGGATGGATAAAGAAGATGTGGTACATATATACAATGGAATATTACTCGGCCATAAAAAAGAAGGAAAATGCCATTTACAGCGACATGGATGGACCTAGGGATTGTCATACTGCATAAAGTAAGTTCAGGCAGAGAAAGACAAATATCATATGATATTGCTTACATGTGGAATCTAAAATGTGGTACAAATGAACTTCTTTACAAAACAGAAATAGAGTCACAGATATAGAAAACAAACTTATGGTTACCAAGGGGGAAAGGATGGGGAGGGATAAATTGGGAGATTGGGATTGACATATACACACTACTGTATATAAAATAGTTAACTAATAAGAGCCTACTGTATAGCACAGGGAACTTTGCTCAATACTCTCTAATGACCTATATGGGAAAAGATTCTAAAAAAGAGTATTCACTTTGCTGTACTGCAGAAACTAGCACAAAGTTGTAAATCAGCTATACTCCAATATAAAGTAATTAAAAACAATTTAAAATATGTAAAGGAAGTTTGAAGTAAGTACAAAAGTTACGTGGGAGGGACCTCAAAGGAGGTTAGCATCAAGAGTAAGCTAGATTTCAGTTAAGACAGAAAGGCAAGGGAACCTTGTTGAGAAGAGCTTGGGGATACAGGAAACTTGATTAACTATGTGATAATAGTTCCTGAGGACAAAATGAATGGATTTGAGTTTAGGAAGGAAAGAGAAGGTTGGGTCAGGACTAAGGAAGCACATATCAATGTGCAGGTGATAGTGAGGTCAAGTATGCGTGTGTGGTGGAAGGGCTGGGGTTCACATTTCATCATTGACTGATAAAAACAGGTTTGAGAGGGGCAAAAGATTGTCTCAACAGTGGTTCTTGGCTGTGGTACCAAATAGTGCCTGAGTATTGTCTGAATTGGCTGGGCAATGTCATATCCTGAAACCACTAAGTAAACTGATAGTGGGCCCAGAAACTGCAGATGCTGCTTGCAACATGGGCTGGATGATACCTAAGAAACTTCTCACTCACGGGATATACTTAAGTTGGTGATGTATATTTCCTAGTAGTGACCTTAAATTTGCATGTGTGAATTATGAATGGATAGGTGCCTCTGTGTGTGATCCCAGTATAAGGATGTCTGTAGACTGTATTTATGAATTTGTCTGGAGCTGCTCAGATAATTAAAGCAAGGTACTTAAGAAGCCAAGTATACAGGTTCATTTCCTGTGAGAGCTTTTTACATCTTCAGGGTACACAACGCATAATAGAGCCTTAATAAATGTTTGTTATTTAAATGAATAGTGAATAAACACCTCACAGGGTGAAAGGGAACGTTCCTTTAAAGTTATTGCCACTGTCTAGGCCTTTATGCACAGCCAGCATGTTCAGAACTTCATGCTTGAGTCAGTAAGAGAAATGTTGCAAGAGAGTGGGACAGATGAGCAAAATTATCACTGATCTCAGACAAGCAACCAAAGGACACATTCTTCTAAGAGTGTGAGTAATAACACATAGTGTAGTGAAAAAAAGAAATTCTTCTGTTCTAAAATTCTCAATCCAAGGGTGGCATGGACATATATATACACTACCACACGTAAAATAGATAACTAGTGGGAAGCAGCCGCATAGCACAGGGAGATCAGCTCGGTGCTCTGTGACCACGTAGAGGGGTGGGATAGGGAGGGTGGGAGGGAGGGAGATGCAAGAGGGAAGAGATATGGGGACATATGTATATGTATAACTGATTCCCTTTGTTATAAAGCAGAAACTAACACAGCATTGTAAAGCAATTATACTCCAATTAAGATGTTAAAAAAAATAGAAAACAATAAAAAAATAAAATTCTCAATCCTTTTGTCAAATATATAAATGTTCTATAAAAATATAAAATAAAGATAATATAATTTAAGAATAAAAGTAACCAAAAACTTTATTATTTTCAAATATTTGATGAAAGCATATGAATTAAATCTGAATAATTATATTTGATTAGCTTAATAAATTAAGATAGCTATTTTGCTAGCATTTTCTTATTTCTTACTATCATATACCTTGTGACAATTTTTAATACATTTATATATTTCCTCATAGGGTGCAAATTTTATGTAAGCTACACAATAAAATTAAAGCATTTTGCTTAGGAAGTTGTATATTTTTATGTAAACTCTAAAATACTTTTCCCTTGTTGGTTTCCATGAATAGACTCTAAATATCTCCAAGGGTTGAAAAGTATGTGAATGTAATTTAACATATGCTTTTCATAGAAATGCAAAATTAAAGAAATAATGCAGAAGGAAAAGAAAAAAAAAACTATTCTTAATCACCTCAAAGAGAAAATAGTTTTAACCTTTAGGTTGTTTCCTTTCTTACTTTTCTTTATGCATAATATTTTTATCAGGGGTTATAATATATATACACTTTTGTATCCCAAACTCCTTTACATTATAACATAAACAGACTTCTATTAACAACTTTTGAATGGTTACATATTTTCCATATATTATTTTAAACAAAATGTATTTATTGAATGCTTAGACACTAATCTAAATACAGAGATTATAGAGGTAAATAAAATACGCTGTTGGGGAGAGGGAAACTTCTCCCTTACCTTTCTTGAGTTCTTTTGACTGGTGTAATAATTATATTGACACAGGATAGACTAATAGGAGAAAAAAAGAAAAAAAGAACAAAACAGATTTAATTCATACTCCCGAAGTTCTCATAGAAATGGAGACCAAAGAGTGGCCAAAGTAGGCAGATTTTAAAGTTTTTAGACAAAGAAACAATAAATTTGTGAGTAATTGACAGCACAGAGAAATTTAGGCTTTGGGTGCTTAATTAGTGAAGAATCTAAAGAGAGTTTGAACTTGGATAGTAAATTAGTAAATAAGTAACAAGGTTTATACAGGCTTCTGGGCCCTGAATTCCCTATCTCTGGAGATAAGGGTGTCCTTCTACATCCAGATGCAGGAAGGGCACCTTTCACATGAGAGATTATTTCTTGTTCTCAGGCAGACAAAATGTCCCTCTTGAATGGGCTGTTTCTTAAGTAACTTTAATTCAAAATAATCAATATGCCACTTCAGCATATTTTGGGGTGGCCTGCCCTGAGCCCCAGCAAGACCAAATCTCCATCATTAAATAGTCCTCTCATATTGGAAAATATTTTGAATGATAGTTAATACAAAGGAACACAAATTTACCGAAGCACTATGTTTGCATTTGACGGCCTGGAGGAGAAAACAATATATATTTGTCATATCACAGCTTTTCACATATGTCTAATGTAATTGTTAGTTTACTTTAACTTCGTTTTATTTGGAAGACAAAGTTTTACTTTTAAATCTAAAATCTACTTTTCTTAAACCTAAAATTAAACAAAACCCCAACCATAAATGAACAGAAGCAGGGTTTTGATTTTTAGGTATCACTGACTTGATTTTAGGTTCTGACTTATTTTAAATAAATAATAAGAAACAGTAGTGCCCTGTGGCTTCTCATATAAAAAGTTTTTATGTTCACATATCAGCCAGACTGTCATTGTCCTACATCTGTTATATGGCAGCAACATTATTTATTATGTCTTTGTTCAACCAAAAGGCTCTTTGGTTTTGGTTTTACCCCAAATTTAACAGATGAACTGTGTTATCTCTGCACAGAAGTTATTTTTACTCTTTAACTTGTGAAACTTAACTGCTTGCATGTTTAAAAGCAAACAAACTATTGCTTTCTGCCTCAATGCCACAAAAAACCTGGACCATCTGTAGCTCATCACTTTCTTGGTCAATTATAGATGAACAAAGTCCTGAAATACTGAATAGATAATCCATCAAATAAAACCAAGGGCATGAGGCTTTCTTAAAGCAATTTCCCAATCAAGGTAGTAACTGCTATTGTTTGATCATGCTCCCTGTTTTATTTCCTTGGGCATGAAATGGCACATGGAAAAGACATTAGCCTCCTGAGGGACTCAGTACGGTTGTTTCAGTTTCTTAGAGGAAGCTGAGTTAACATTTAAAAAAAAATGCCATGTTATACAGCAAAGGTTTTATAATTTCTGGTGGAGTAACTTCAGTAACTCTATGATTTCACTTAAAGAAACCTCAACATTGAAAAATTAAATTTCAATGAACACTATAAAAATTAGGTAGAACACACTGGCTTATAAATATAATTGGTTTTACATTATTATTAATATCTGGCTTTATTGTATTTTTATCATATTTTTATGTATACTAAACCATAATAATTTGCCATATTATATTTTTAACCAATACAGAAAATATGTGATTGTGCAGTGTTGAAGTTATAAAATATGTTTTGATGTGAGAATATGTTTTGGAAATTTGTTTGGGAATGGGATATTTTGGAAATCAAATATGATAATTTATAAAGGATAAAAGGGATTTCTGTGTTCCTAAGCCTTGCTTTATCACAGATAATTCCTGGATGGTATGGGCAAGTTCTGACTCTCTCCACTCTATGTTCACCAAACACCCTAATTTTCTAGTCTTCAAGCTCATCTTATTTATATTTCTTTGCACTTTGTACTTTTCCCTCTGTCTGTTATTCTTTGCCCTAGGAATTCTCATTGCTGACTGCTTACTGACAGTTAAGACCAAACTTGAAATTTGTTCCTACCATCACCACCAAATCAAAACTAGACTTTCAATCTTCTCTTGCCAACTGTTCTAAATCACATCAACCTGGATTTTCATCCCTCCTTTTTCCTTCTTTCCTCCTTTCCTCCCTTTCCTCCTTTTAGCATGTATCACTACTGAACTATCTTGTTTATTTGTTTCTACTTGCAGATCAGTCCTCTCCAACCACCCCCACCATATATACTCTCTGTATTTTTAACACTTTATTTCCAATACATAGAATGGTATCTGGTAAATAAATATTTGTTGAATAAATTAAAGAAAAGTAAACAAATAGATTCAAGCAAAGTTTCTTATACATCTTAAAGAGACAATAAAAATAAGATTTTCTCTGAATTTCCTATATTTGAATTATTCTGTGTATACAAATATATGATATTCTGGTTGGTATATAGTGGTGTCTAGTGTTTTAATTTACATTTATTCATAGAATTTTATTATTATTATTTTCTAGCTATTCTGGATTATCAGTTCTGGTTTTCTCCTTCACCTTACAGTTATTTAAAATAATTTCTGGTAATCTTGTTTTCAATTTCCAGATTATTTTGATGTTTGTTTATAACTGACTTTAATACTTCTCTCTCATTTTTATTCATTATGTCCATAAAATGTTTTCTGTATTAATTACCTTTTGAAATGTATGTAAATTAACTTTTGAAATGTGTGCAACATGTGGTTACCTTTGGTAAATCAATCTTCCTTTTGTCCCTAAAAAGTATTATTCCAATATAAAATAGGGTTTAAAATTTCCCTGTTGGTTCAATACTAATAATTATTATATTCACATTCTTTATGTTTTATTATTTTCTACTAAAGCAATGTTTGACAGTGATGAACAAAAGTATATACTAATACTGAATTTCCTTTTGTTTCTTTGTATAGTTTATGTAGATTTTTCATGATGTATTTTCATACTATGATATCTGGCTTTTAAGCATTCATGATATCAAATTATCCTTATGGATTATACATTTTGTACCTTTCTGTGTTTCATTTAACACTTGTTACCATGAATTTAAACTTGTCTGATATTTATATGAAAAAAATTTAGCTTCTTTTTTTAGTATTATCCTGATTTTTTCATCCATCCTTGTAATTTCAAACTTCCAAATCACTATCTTATATTATATAATGCAAAGATGGTTCTTCTTTATTGATTCAATAGGTAAGTTTATTCCATCTACATTTATATGGAAATTTTTTTGTTTGAATTCTGCTTCTTTATTTTATTATGTGAATTCTTGCTTTTAATGTTTTTGTATTTCATATTTTCTAATATATGGCATGGGTTTTATTGTTTCTCATTTATTTTTTCTTTGGTTTCTTTCTCAGTGTTTCCTCATTCAATTTCCTTTAGTAGTTACCTTTCTGCCTTTATAAAATATACTTACAAAACACACTTATCCACTTGTTAATATTTAAGATTAGTACACAATTTTTTTATTTTTCCACATTACCTCATTCTTTATACTTTCTATATTATGATTATTTTTTTCTAATTATTCTAAATTTTGGGATATATTCATTATGTTCTACAATAATAATTCCCATAACTAAATTTATATGAACTGAATTGTTTTAAAATATCTATATTTAGTGCCAATACATTTTCTATAACATTACGTGAACCTCTCAGAGAAAAGCCCAAATTTAGCATCATTAACCAAGAATATTGATCTTTATTTATTAACTGAAGAGATAAGCCTAATTCACTAAGGTCATAGTTTTTAAGTAAGCTATAGAAAGTCAATGAGAAACCATTTCTGGGATGACCATGCCATCCAATTTTCCAGAGACTGTTCTGGTTTTAGCACTAAAGTCTCATTTCTGAGGAACCTACTCAGTCTCAGGAAAACTAGCATCATTAGTCATCTTACCTTTGCCTCTGTGTAGTTATTGCACTTTGGTGGTGAGCCTGGCACAGCTGTTGATCATCAGGACCAGCAGTTAAAGTAGTGAAAGAGTAAATAAGATGAAGGTCTCTATCAGTCCATCAACATGTCTAATGGCAATGATCTTCTACAAGTAAGGTCTACAGCTTCAAATCTATCTTCTAAATCCCACTCAAGTTTCTCCTCATGTCAACTCTAACCCAGTACCATAAAGAAAAGGAGATTCTGGGAAATGTAATTTCCATGCTGACCACATCAACACTGGACAAGCCAGCACACCTAAGAAAAAGGAAGGGGATAAATAAGAGTAAATGAGCATTAGGGATACAAGGAAAGATATTTATAATTCTAGAGTTTATTGTTTCATAATTTCAGAAGTACAATGATTTTGGATAATAAAAAATGTCAGCATGCGATAGGGAATTTGGGAAGATAATGTGTAGTTGAGCTAAAGTGTCTGGGATTGAGAAGGTCAAGGAAATGACAGAATTGATTCACGTGATTACTAATTTCATCTTGAAACAAAAATATTGTGAACAATGAGTGAAAGCTAATTGTATAATGGATAAAAAATGGTGATTAGGAGGGGTTAAGACACATAATATGATGGAGAGACCATCACCAATGAGGATGCAAGAGACCACAGATTCTTTTCCTCCAAATCTAAAAGAATAAACAACTTTCCCTTGAGAGGGGCAGCGTTCTCAGCATGGGTCTGCTTCTTGGCAAATGTTGAAGGAAATTTTTAGTGCATCTGTAAATAAAATTCTTAGTCATGAAACAGGCATTCTTGCATACATAATAGAAAAAGTTGGATGGAAGCCTGTCATTGAGATGTTGGATCAGAACAGAAGTGATTAAACACTAAGGACATTTAACTGTATGAAAATATATACAATTAAAAGGCTTATGACTCTATCAATGATCAAGGATAACTGAAATGTTAGACATAATTTCTTCGTCTAAGCTTAAGTTTTTAAAAAGATAATAGTGATAAATTAAATGGGAATAACAACATTTTTCCTGGTAGATGAGGAGACACTTAGAATGATAAGGACTCTTCTGTTGCCTCTCGGGATTCTACACTGCAGATAGATCTTGTATCTGCTGGTTGAACAACTTTTATTCCTCTGAAAGGAGTCAGTGTCGGTCTGGACTAATTAAGTGAGCTCTAGGAAGGGACACATAACTTACAGGAATTGTCTGTACTTAAAAGAGAGAGAGAGACAGTATCCTTCTGGCTGATTATCTTAGTGTTTGTATAGATCTATCAACAAAAGCCTGGTTTCTGTCTACTATGGAAAGAAGAAAATCCACTATGATTCCATAAAAGCTAGATAGCCTGTTAAGAAGAAGATTTCTAGATATGTAGAATATTGGGACGTGTGTCTAAGTTAAAGAAACTTTAATGGAAGTAAAGTCCTAGGCCTAGTAGCTTTGAATCTGAAAGAGCAGAAAGGCCATTGTCTTGGGTAGAGTGGCTTTTGAGGTTGTGCAGTATCCTGGTGAAAATGAAAAGTTATTCCCCAAATGGATGCCTTAGATCAATATTTTTCACAATATATGTTGGTGTATAACATAAGCAAAGTACAAAGACTGTAAGACTGGAGCTCCATGAATAAAACACAGCAATGTATCTACTACCAAGATCAAGATATAAAACAGTACCAGCACCTCAGAGGACTTCTTTGTGCCTTATCCCACTCATTAATATTCAAAGGTAACCAATCTCCTGATTACAAAACAATATCCCTCATGAACATAGGCACAAAAATATTCAATCAAAAACAGTAAATCCAATACAGCAATATTTAACGATATAATATATCATGACCAAGCAGGTAGAATAAGCAGATATACAGAATAAGTTAAATATTTGATTGTAATGTTTATGTAATCACCAACATGCTAAAGAAAAGGAAAAACAACAACAACAACAAAAACTATGGTTGCATCAATAGATGCACACAATTTTTTGACATATTCAACATTGAGTTATGATAACAGACTCTTAACAAATTAAGAATTAAAGGGAATTAACTTGATAAAAGCTATTTACAAAAACAATTCCAGCTAATATTATATTTAAATGATGAAAGTCTAAAAACATATTCAGTATATCAGGAACAAAGCAAAGATATCTTCTTTCACTCTACTTAATAGGGTAGTGGAGTTCCTAGCCAGTGAAGTCAGGCAAGAAAACACAGGAGCATAAAGATTTGAAAGAAAGAAATAAAAATGTCTATATCCACAGAAGATGATTTTCTACATGTAAGAATAAAGAATCTACACAAAAGTTAATGAGACTGGGTTTCCCTGGTGGTGCAGTGGTTGAGAGTCCACCTGCCGATGCAGGGGACACGGGTTCATTCCCCGGCCCGGGAGGATCCCACATGCCGTGGAGAGGCTGGGGCCATGAGCCATGGCCACTGAGCCTGCATGTCCAGAGCCTCTGCTCTGCGGCGGGAGAGGCCAGAACGGTGAGAGGACTGCCTACCACAAAAAAAAACCCCAAAAAACCCCCAAAAAACAAAGTTAATGAGACTGAGTTAGCAAGGCTAGAGAATACTAGATTAATATTCATTTTTATATACTCTCAAGGAACTATAGGAAATTGATCTATAAAATATTATTCATTATAATAATACCCATAAACATAGAATACTTATGCATAAATCTAACAAAACACTTGCAAGGTATATCTTCTCTAAATACAAAATATTGTATATTGTTATTAAATACCTAAAAAAGTGAAGCTATATACTGTATTCATGGATCAGAAGACATAATATTGTCAACATGTCAAATTGCTCTAAATTGATCTACAAATTCATTGCAAACCCAGTCAAAGTCACAGCAGGATTTTTGTTGTAGAAATCAACAGGCTGATTTAAAAATGCAAATAGGAAGGACAAGAATATGTGAAATAATTTCGTGAAAGAAGAATAAAGTTGGAGGACTCAAATTATTACTGAAAATATTACTATTTATATTCACTAAAAAGTCACTATCAAGGCAGTTTGAAAAGCTTTTAAAAAGGTCCTAGAAGAGGGCTGACAAACTTTTCCTGTAAAGGGTCAGATAAAAAATATTTTAGATTTTGCAGGCCAAAGTCTCTTTCACAATTCAACTCTGACATAGTAGCATGAAAACAATCATAGTTGTTATGTAAACAAATGAGAGTGGCTTTGTTCTATTCAACTTTACTGGCAAAAACCAGTGGCAGGCCATAACTGGCCCATGGGTCATAGTTTAGTAAAACCTGAGATAGATAATCCAAAAATATATCCACATGTATGTGGTCAATTGATTTTCAACAAAGGTGTAATGTATGTCAATGGAAAATGGACAGTCTTCAACAAACAGTACTTAAAAAATTGGCAACCATGTGCAAAAAATGTCCCATAATTATAACCATAATTTGCACTACATATGCATACATTGAATCATTCTTTGCACCATAAACATACGTTAATTCAAATGGATCATAGGTAAATTATTTCTCAAATAAGCTGATTAAAAATTGCTCGTAGACTTTAATGTAAAACTAAAGGTAAAAAAAAAAAAAATTCTAGGGCTTCCCTTGTGGCGCAGTGGTTGGGAGTCTGCCTGCTGATGCGGGGGACGCGGGTTCGTGCCCCGGTCCGGGAGGATCCCACATGCCGCGGAGTGGCTGGACCCTTGGGCCATGGCCGCTGAGCCTGCGCGGCCGGAGCCTGTGCTCTGCAGCGGGAGAGGCCACAGCAGTGAGAGGCCCGCATATCGCAAAAAAAAACCAAGAAAAAAAACAAAAAAAACAAATTTCTAGAAGAAAATATGAGAAAATCTTTGTGATTTGAGTTACCACATACTTCTTTGATAGGAAGTGACACCATAAAATAAGCCATAAAAGAAGATAATTAATAAATTGGACTTTGCCAAAACAAAACACTCCTGCTCTTTGAAAGACTTTATTAAGAAATTGTTTATAAGGTCACAACTGGAAGAAAATATTTGTCAACATATATCTTATCAATGACTCATATCAGGAATACATTCTTTTAAAAATAAAAAGAAAAATACCTCTTGAAACCCAATATTAGGAAAACAACCTAATAAAAAAATATTTGGGCAAATAACTTGAATAGACTTTTCAGCAAAGAAAATGTTTGGATTGCAAACACGCACGTAAGAAGACTCATCATCATCATTCATCATTGGGAAATGTAAATTTATGCCACTGTGAAATACCACTACACAACTATTACAGTGCCTAACTTTTTTTTAAAAGAAAAAATTATATTACAAAGTATGGGTGAAGATGTGAAGGAAACGAATATTCTATATCGTTTATGAGAATGTAAAAGTATACGGCCAATGTGGAGAACAAAGTGGTATATTCTCATAAAGTTAGCGTGCAATTAACACACATGTAAGCAAGGAATTGTCTAGATTGAGGCAGCTCTATGCTTAGTCCCCAAGAATGCCTGGAATCTGGAACTGACCCTTAGCCAAAATTAGAATACGGCTAGCTAGTTTTTTTTTTTTTTTTTTTTTTTTGCCGTACACGGGCCTCTCACTGTTGTGGCCTCTCTCCCGTTGCGGAGCACAGGCTCCGGATGCGCAGGCTCAGAGGCCACGGCTCATGGGCCCAGCCACTCCACGGTATGTGGGATCTTCCCGGACCGGGGCACGAACCCGTGTCCCCTGCATCGGCAGGCGGACTCTCAACCACTGCGCCACCAGGGAAGCCCTAGCTAGTGTTTTTAATACAACCTTTAAAGTCAAAACTCTCCTAGAGGCACTTTGTACTATCTTGTCAACATTGTTTAGTGATGGACTGGTTTTCACTACATGATCATTGAGATATGAAGGCCCTTCTGTGAAACTGTGTCTTGGTGTTTGTGAAACTGGGATGCATTGCTCATTACTTTGTGGTTCATAATCCAAAAATAAGGTGAGCCTATGTGACTAATAAAGAACCCTGGGGAGCGGCCCCCGTGAATTTTTGGAGTGTTCTATGATTGTCTACACTTTCTTTTTACCCACTATAGTATATCCTTGGCCTTTATTAAAACTTTATGCAAGTATATTGTGAGGAGTGCATAAGTCCTTTGAATTATCCAATCCCAAAGGATGGGTTGCAGTTCACGCTGTGAGAGGGATAAACTGAAATAACCCTTAACTCTAATTAAGATGATGGGGAGGGATTTGTTTGTGAGAAAGAAAAAGAGGAAAGAGGTGGTTGAGAAACTTTGTTGGCAGAATGGCTTCCTGGTTGCCCTTGATTTGAGGCTGCTCAACAACTGTGATTACTGATGGAAGCATATTAGTCGTACTTGCAGTTGGCAAATTCATGGCTGGCTAATGTATTAGAAAAAAAAAATCAGGCACATAGAAGGTGAGCAAATAATACTGTATGCTAGCTGCTTCTGTCTGTTTTGGTGAAATGGAAAGTAAAAGAAAAATAGCTCCAGGTTTCCAGAACCACCTTGTTATGGCTGATGGTTCAGTCTAAAAAGGGGAGAGATGTGACCTTAAAGGGGCAGATACCTCTTTTGACCAGAATGCAATCTGTCTGACTGATAATCAATACAAATATAGTATGGTGTACATGTGCACGGAATCAGGAATATAGGAATTATAGGAATATAGGAATATTCAGTCAATAGTTAAATTACTTTGTGGTCTCCCTGGGCAAACTCCTGCTGAGATATTTTACTGAGCCTCTTTTGAAATATATTTTATAAATTAGTGATAAAGAAGCAACTTCTTGGGCTTCCCTGGTGGCGCAGTGGTTGAGAGTCCACCTGCCGATGCAGGGGACATGGGTTCGTGCCCCGGTCCGTGAAAATCCCACATGTCGCGGAGCGGCTAGGCCTGTGAACCGTGGCTGCTGGGCCTGCGTGTCCGGAGCCTGCGCTCCACAACGGGAGAGGCCACAGCAGTGAGAGGCCCTCGTACCGCAAGAAAAAAAAAAAAAAAAAAAAAAAAAAAGCAACTTCTTTTGATTGAGATACTGTCAGTTGGAAGGGCTTGTTCAGTCTTTCTCAGGGTCCACAGTTAGATGCAGCTTTTTCAGAAATATGGATAAGTGGACAAACTCCCAACTGAGTGGAACAAAGATAGATTTCAAACATAGGCCTTGACAAGTTAATTGTCCTATTCTCCCTTTTGATACTTATAGATTCTTTTTCTAAGGCTGGTAAAATATTGAGAATGCAATCAACATTGGACTTTTATACGATGCTAGTAAAGTTTCCCATAATTCTATGCCTTTGACCCAAGTAATACTTGATGCTTTGATAAAAGAGATTCTCAACTCCTTATGAGACTCTGTTGTTGGGAGCGGGGACATGCAGTAGGGAGAATAATGTGAGGATCTTTTTGCCAGTCTCCTTGTACAACTCCAACCAATGGGATTGAATGATGAGAAAGTGTTTAATATTACTCATTTATCTTCTCTTTTTTTCATTTTATTGCTAATTAGCCATCTAAACGTTGTTGAAGTTACGAAAATTTTAATAGATTGTTATAAGACATTAGTAATCTAGCTGTCCCAACAACAACTCAAAACATTAAAGGATTTTAATGTATTAATTTAGCCTGACTTTGAATTTTGATGATGTTATAAAAGAAGAAACTTCAGGCCCTTCAGAACCCGTGATTATTAAAATGAGTGTTAGGTAAGAGAGCGGATTATGATTCCAAGTGACAGGACCAAAGATCTCTCGGTGAAATTCACAGTAGGGGATCTGAGGTCATTTGCATAAGTATGGATAAAGTGGACTGAGGATTGTGAAGAAACTTCATAGGGTCTGTTGAATGCTCATGCTGATTAGCCTGACCAAAGTACAGGTCCCAGCAAAAATGGTAAACTTCTTATATAACTTCAATTGGAGTTAACAGAAACATTATTTCAACAACAAAAAATACATTGTCTTTGACAGCTCCAAAGGTATTGTTTGAGATGTTTGGTTTCTGGAGAAATCCCATATCACATCTGGGATTCTATTAGTTTCTAGTCACAAGGTTACCAGAAGAAATGAATTTAAGGAGGCTCTGAACAACAGAAGTCTTTGTTGAAGTCTCTAAGAGACACTGCTCAATCCCTTTGTTTCTTACGGCCCCCCCATGCTCCAATAATATTGGAAGTTTCTACCATGTTCAATCATGCTGATTTGAGCGTTGGACAGAAACCTGTTTGACTTCCTGTGGAATACATATTTTCTAACTCTTCTTTTTTTTTAGTTCTGTCAATTTTCCTTTATAAAATTGTTACTGGGAATATATCAATTTATAATTATTTTATCTGACTCATGATTTAAGACTATAATGTGAAATGCCTTCTTTACAATGGTATGACTCGTCATTCTTCATCTAATGAGATAGGTACGTCAGCTTTTTCCTGATCCTTTTTTTTTTTTTTTTTTTTTTTTTGCGGTACTTGGGCCCCTCACTGTTGTGGCCTCTCCCGTTGCGGAGCACAGGCTCCGGATGCGCAGGCTCAGAGGCCATGGCTTACGGGCCCAGTCGCTCCGCGGCATGTGGGATCTTCCCGGAGCGGGGCACGAACCCGTGTCCTCTGCATCAGCAGGCAGACTCTCAACCACTGCGCCACCAGGGAAGCCCCCTGATCTATTTTTGCATGCTGCATAGTTTTCCATACTCTAACTTATGTCATCTGCTGTTAAGAAACATAGACTTTGTTTTACTTTCCTACTAAAAGTTACTTTTCTATAATACTTGGAATATTTGCTCTGTTTACGTATTGTGTAATCATTGCTGTATTTAGTTTAAATCTATTAGCTTTCTTTTGGTTTCTACTTGTTGCTGCTTGTCTTTGTTGTTTCTATTTTGCTTTTTATTTATTTTGGATTAATCAAGATTTTCTTTTAAATAATTTAATTTTTCCTATTATTTTGTTAGTTATACACGAATTTATACTTTTCTAGTATACTCTATAATTGACAGTAGACTTCTTAGTGGCTGCTTCAGATTTTTATTCTAAACATTTTGTGAAAAATGGAAAGATATGAAAATGTTAGCTTTGTTTTCACCCTTGATTTTGGGCTATAATTAATAGGTATTTTAATTTCACATATAGTTAAAGGTATACATTAGACTATTGTTATTAATATTATAGTTTCTTTGATACATTTATTTACTTATTTATTTTTGGCTGTGTTGGGTCTTCGTTACTGGGTGCAGACTTTCTCTAGTTGCAGTGAGTGGGGGTTACTATTTGTTGTGGTGCACAGGCTTCTCATTACGGTGGTTTCTCTTTGTTGCAGAGCATGGGCTATAGACACACGGGCTTCAGTAGTTGTGGCACATGGGCTCAGTAGTTGTGGCTCACGGGCTCTAGAGCACAGGCTCAGTAGTTGTGGCACACGGGCTTAGTTGCTCCACGGCATGTGGGATCTTCCCAGACCCGGGCTCGAACCCATGTTCCCTGCATTAGCAGGCAGCTTCTTAATCACTGTGCCACCAGGAAAGTCCCTATTAATATTATAGTTTTAAACAGTGATCTGTTTTGATAATTATCCACAAATATATATTTTTCAATGTCATCATTTCTTTTGAAGTCTATCTGAAATAATTCTCTCTTTTTTAAAAAATAAGTGTATTTATTTTATTTTTGTTTGCATTGGGTCTTCATTCCTGCTCACGGGTTTTTCTCTAGTTGCGGCGAGTTGGGGACTACTCTTTGTTGCGGTGCACAGGCTTCTCATTACAGTGGCTTCTCCTGTTGCAGATCACAGGGTCTAGGCATGTGGGCTTCAGTAGTTGTGACACATGAGCTCTAGAGTGTAGGCTCAGTAGTTGTGGTGCATGGGCTTAGTTGCCCAGTGGAACTGGGCCAGGGCACAAACCTGTGTCCCCTGCATTGGCAGGTGGATTCTCAACCACTGCACCACCAGAGAAGCCCTGGAATCATTTTCTCTTCATCGTCAGGAACTCTCTTTAGTATTTCTTTTAGTACAGGTTTACTGACAAATTCTATCAATTTTTTGTGTGTGTTTGTGCTGACACAAACACACATAGTTTTGGAGCCCATTTTTTCAAAAATGTTGAAGGATTTTATGTTGAAAAATTTTTCTTTACTCATAAAGATTTTTTAAAATGTTTCTTCTGGCTTCTATAATTTCTTTTTAAAGTTAACTGTCAGTTTTAATTTTACTCTTAAAGTAATAATGATATTTTATTCTTTCTAGATGCTTTCAATTTCAAGATCTTCTCTTTGAATATAATTTTCCACTCTTTAACTTTATACACCTATATTTAATTATGACCTGACAGTAATTTAATTAAATATAATCTATATTTGGTTATATTTTATCTTGATTGAATTTTGCTGGGAGGCTCATCACTTCAATCCAATCATGAATTCATTAGGCAGGGCTTGGTTGATGTTCTAATCATACCCATTGCACATCTGGCTCATTTTTGTTTCTCGTGCTGTACCCTCAGATTTTTAAATTAGAATCTAACAGATTCTAATCTTCAGTTTCTCAGATGTGCCGTTCTTGATTAATATTAATTAATATCAAATAATCTACTTACTCTCTTTGCTTCCACAGATCTCTGGAGTGTATAAACATAAATAAAAATATACACACACTTATTAAATATATATACATTTCTGTGTAAATTACCACTTATAATTTTAATCATTAATATATTTTCATATAATTTTATACACATGTAATTATACCTACCTCTTCCTAGTTTTTGCAGTAGAAGCATTTGTCTATTATGCTCAAATATATCCTTCTTATAAGCAGACCATACAATTCTGGGCTAATATTTTGAAAACAACAATATCAACAAACTGACCCCAATGGCCCAAATTTTGTGTGTAAATAATCACACAATGGAATATATTTTGAATAGCATCAATTTTTTTGTGGCTGTTCTAGAAATATTATCTTTTACTTGCTGCTTTTCATTTGCTAGATTAATAAATTCAGGAATATATGTGTATGTTTACATACCTGGCTATATTCTGATTTGGGCTATGGGTAAAAAAATGTGTGAAATTTATTACCCAAATTCATTTAAATAGTAAATACTCATTAATAATCTTACACTTATTAATAGTCTTTCTTTACCCCAAACACTGGTGTACAGTGTTTCACATAATAACAAGCTTGTTTTAAAGCAACCTTACTTAATTGGAACTATTAAGAAGTTTCTGAATAATACTAAATTTGTTTCTCTGGAGAATCAATCTGATAAAATAGTACAGTATACTACAGTAAAATTGGTATTGTTCAATATCAAAGATATGATTTTGGGGAAAATATCGAGTTGAGTCTGTGAGTTTTTAAAAGCTGGAAAAATTACCACACGTGTCTTTACCATTGGCTTCAGAGACAAAATTAATGAAAGCCCCATTACCCAGCTTTGCTTTTCCTTACTTTAATAAGAGGTAAAGTACTAAAGAAATAGTTATATCAAAAGCCGATGGCAACTAAATTAATATAATATCCCTCTAGTTATCAACTGTTAGATTTTCTGAAAACTTGTGATAATAGGATCATTTTTAGCTATTCATTCTAATAAAGATAAAAATGTGGCTTAAAAGATGTAAAAAGTGAACCTATTGGATCAAAAAATAATTCTCTTGGTTAAAATAGACTTCAGGAGGAAAAAATCCTTAATTGATGTTATATATGAGAAAATGTAAGTGCTTGTCAAATTTAAATGTTCAAAGATGTCTAATAAATACATATTTATAGAAAAGTTTTATTAGACTAGAATAAAAATTCAAATTCCTACAGAGGTTGCTACAGATATGAATTATTAGGCTTAAAGAAGCCATGTATATTCTTCAATCATTTCAAAATTAGTAATGGCTGAAGATCATATAAAGTTGATGTCCTTGTTGTTATTCAATTTTTTTCCTTTTTTATATTGACAAATTTCTATTTTTTTTTACTATTTTCTGTTTATGTATCATAAAGAGAAGGCACCCTTAGTTAAAAATTAATATTATCACTTTTCCTATTTCTCCAATATTACAACATTCTTTAATTCTATATTTATGTTAAATTCAACATACTAATTTTATTAATAGGTTTTTAACAATCAATATTTATACTCATATTTACCCTTTATGTTGCTCTTTAATTCCTTCCTTCCTGCAGTATTTTGGTCTGGTATTATTTTCTTTCTTCCTGAATGACTCTTTTTGGACTTTCTCTTAGTTCAGTTCTGCTAATGTTGAAGGCTTACAGCTTTTATTTGGCAGAACATGTATTTATTTTGACCTCGTTTTGGGGGGCGGGTATAGAGTTCTTTATACAATTTACCTTAAAGATGCCACCCATAAACTTCTGATTTTCAACATTTCTGAAATTTAGTTTTGAATTTTTATTTTTGTTTCTTTAAAGATAGCATGGTATTTCTCCTTTTCTTGGAAGATATTTCTCTTTGCCTCTGGTTTTCTTTGTATTTATTCTGATTGATATTTGCACAGCTTCTTGAATCCATTTGTGAATTTTGGGATGCTGTCAGCCACTACATTCTTAAATACTGCTTTAGTCCTATTCACTCTCTCTCTCTCTCCCTCTTTCCACCCCTCTTCTGGGACTTCATTTAAGAATATGAAAGAGTTTTTCACTGTGTCCCTTATAGCTCAATCTCACACTCTTTTTCTTCCTATTTTCATCCTTTTCTTATCTGTGCTTCAATCCAGATATTTTTCTGACCTGTCTTTCAATTTATTTATATTCTGTTCTGCTATAATGAACTTGCTTTTAAATCTATCTGTTGAGTACTTTCTTTTGGTTATTGTATTTTCTGATCCTACAATGTGCATTTGGATTTTTGTGTGTGTGTGTGTGACATATTTCAATTATCTGATGCTATTTACCTTCAACTTCTATTTTAATGTATTATTCTCTATTTTTGTAAACAGGTTAACCTTAACCACTTTAAAGATGTGTCTAAAAATTCTGAAGTCTAGATCATCAGGATAGTTCTGTTTCTTTTCTTTTGGCTTTAGGTCAGTTGATGCTCTCTTATGCAGTGTGATTATTTCTTTTGACCTAGAGAATTAACTTTTCCCTTTGCTAGGAAGATAGAGTGACTAATCACCTTAATTCAATCCCGACAAAAATGACTAAAAGTTGTATTACACTTTGGATTAATCTCTACTCTCTCTGGGTCATGTCTGATCCTCAAGCATAGCCTTTTAGTAGTTCCATCTGAGCCTGGGGTGTTATGCAACTCTGATGTGTACCCAAACTGCACTGTGATTCAGGTCCCTCAAGTACCTGTTTGCTATCTTTTGTGTCTTAAAAATTGCTATGTGACTTTTTTCCTCTGATTCTTAGTATCAGACCATTCCTGCAGGACTTTGCTGAGATCATTAGCCTCTTGCTCTGTTCTTAGAATTGGAAAATGTCCTGAGGGACTGCTGCAGTATGTCATACCATATTTTACCACAACTCCCTTTTTCTTAGAATTGTGTTCTCTCAAGACCTTGTTACCTTAGAAGATCTCTGATGCCTTCAAGTATAATTAATTTGTTTATTTATTACTTTTTCTTATCAATGAGTTTCTCTTATTCCCTTTAGGACAGTTGGTCTGCTGCAAGATAATCCATCTTTTCCAAAAGCAGAATTATAATATTCTTGTAAGTTGCTCAAACCATTTAAATTATAATTTAAGTAATCTTTTACAAACAATATTTTATTGTCAACTTTGAGGACAAGATGTTTGGATGTCTATCTGCCATCAGAATTATGTCTCAACTATTCTCAATTGCAAGTGACCGGGTAAAAAGTCTCAACCAAATTTGAGGAAATAACATAAGTACGCAAATTTCTCATGAGATAAGTTATTATGCTGAAAGAAGAGTTCATGACATATTCCTGAATAATTTGCCTTTCTTCCTAAATAAAAATTATTCTTTGTAAAGAATAAATGCACATATATCTTAAAATAATTTGGCAAATAATAATTAGTTACCATCTAAAGAACTACAATTTTTAAAGAGTTCTGAAATCTATTAGGAAAAAATAATTTGTGTTAGATCTCTACCTCACACCATATATAAAAATAAACTTTAGCCATTCTAAATATCTGAAAATAACAAAAATTAAGTGAAAATACAGAGGGCATGAGATAATAGTTTAAGACTTACTGTGTGGAGGTCTTCCTAAGTAAGAAAGGAAATCCAGAAACCATCATATACAAAAGTGATAGATGCAGCTATACAAATTACCCATATGTATACCTTTTCCAACCTTTGGTGTCATGATTGCTTGATCTCTGAACTTCTGGGAGTATTTTTATCCTCTTTACTGTTGACACTTGTTCCCAAAGTCATATAATCAAATTCTCAGCACCAAAAACTAATTCCCCAAATCTCAACTTCTCAAGTAATTTCTGGACACACAACTGAAATAATTTCTCAAATTCGTTGTGACATCAAACCAATTAATTCTATTTTATTTTCACTATTTCTACAACTCTGAATTTCTTGATGTTGCAAGAAAATGTTTCTGATCTACCCTTTTTAGATACGTCTTTGTAAATTGTTTCAAAACATTTTTGCCACATTGCTCTGTAATAATCAACTGACAGAGTGAATTTACTTTTCTATGCTATTACTCTTCAGTTTCTCCAAAGTTCAAAAAATCTCAAAGGAAAATAAACTAGACACTTGAAAAAATAGTTCAGATTTCTGGATTTCATTATTTAAAAAATCAACTGACAGAAATAGAACTATGAATGTTTTCTCTGTGTCTGCACTGAGCATCATTGATGGAGACAACTTCATACTCTATACATTGAATTCACGTTAAATTAGTAAACCCACACCTCAAACAGGATCTCAATGTTGCCTAGTCTTAAAAACTTATAACCTTACAATAAGTGTGGGTTTCTATGCTTAAAGTTATATGTCTGTATCAGTGAAGATGCCCTAGGGTAGCAGAACGATAGGATTCGTATATATACATATTTAGCCCTCTGTATGCCTAGACAATGGAACCTGCAGATATAGAGAGCTGATTCTATGTCATTTTATATAAGGGATTTGAGCTTCTGCAGATTTTGGTATCATCAGGGTTTTGGAAAAAATCCCCCATGAATACCTAGGGACACCTGGAAATAGAGATAGAAGGAGGATTAATTTTTATTTTTAGGAATTGGCTGATATAATTGTGGGGGTTGGTAAATTTGAGACTTGTAAGGCTGGCCAACAGGACAGAAATTCATGTAACAATTGATGTTGCAGTCTTGAATCTGAAATCTACAGGGCAGGCCATCAGGCTGGAAACTCAAGCATGACTTTTATGTTTCAAACTTAAGTCACAATTCCTTCTTCTTCAGAAAAGCTCACTTTTTGCTCTTAAGGTTTTCAACTGATTGAATGAGGTACACCCACTTTATGGAGGATAATCTGGTCTACTTAAAGTTAACTGATTGTAAATATTGATCATACCTATTTACCTTCACAGCAACATATAACCTAGTGTTTGAGCAAAAAAACTGGGTATCATAGCCTAGCCTACAGCATATAAAATTAAGCATCACAATGTGTCTTCTCTCTCTCTCTCTCTCTCTCTCTCTCTCTTTCTTTCACTCACATACGTAGTTATAATTTATAACTATTCCAGGCCTTCTCCTATAATGTGTATATGATATAAGTATAAATATGGAGGAATATATTACATTGTAATTGGTGTGTTTTAATGAGAGAGAGAGAGATGGGTATATGCATGAAACCAAAGGTTACCTGATAATTGTACACATTCCTAAAATTGTAACAATATATATTATATATACACACATATCTAATTTATATATGATATATGACATGTAATCTGTAACTTATAATAAAGCATAATATATCACAGTATAATGTGATACTGTATAATATGTATCATATAATTATATGCAGTCATCCTTCAGTGTCCACAGGGGATTAGTTCCAGGACTCCATGGATACCAAAATCTGTGGATGCTCAAGTGCCTCATATAAAATGACATACTATCCACAGGTTCTGCTTCTGGAATTCTGCAGCTATGGATGGCCAGCTGGATTATATATCACTTTCTTTCCCCAAACAGAAATTAATAGTTTATGTTTTCCATAAAAATTGCAAAGAAATATTTTTGAAAACTAGATAAATATGATTCAAACTTTTCTTCTGAAAAAATGAACTGAATTGAGCAGGTAAAATGTATTATGAATAAACAAGAATTATCATTGGTTATTTTTCTGTTAAATATTTAAATAAATTTTAGAACAATGATCATAAAAGATGATGTTAATATAATGGAATAAAAATATTTTGAAGAGAAAAAAATTATTAAGCCCAGTGTTGAAATTATAATTTTATTGCATTTGGAAAGCACAGAAATAAGGCAACTTCAATGAACTCCTAATGTTTATTTTTTAAACTTTCCTTTTTAATTAGCTTCAAATTGGGGAAAATAAAAGAATTTCATTATAAAATTGGTTAAATGTAGAAGATTATATTTCAGTGGCAGTATGGATTGATGGCTGCTTGTTATGCCAATCTAGACAGTCACACATCTTGGAAAACTTAATTGACACATTCCAACCCAAATCACTTTTAATTGTTTGACAGATGTCTGTATTTAGAACTTCTTTGTGTACATCCCACTAATAATTTTTTTTTTAAACAGCACTTTAAATTAAGTATATTTGTTTGTTTTTTTAAACATCTTTATTGTAGTATAATTGCTTTACAATGGTGTGTTAGTTTCTGCTTTATAACAAAGTGAATCAGTTATACATATACCTATGTCCCCATACCTCTTCCCTCTCATGTGTCCCTCCCTCCCACCCTCCCTTTCCCACCCCTCTAGGTGCTCACAAAGAACAGAGCTGCTCTCCCTCTGCTATGCAGCTGCTTCCCACTAGCTGTCTATTTTACATTTGGTAGTGTATATATGTCTATGCCACTCTCTCAACTTGTCCCAGCTTATCCTTCCCCCCACACCCGTATCCTCAAGTCCATTCTCTAGTAGGTCTGTATCTTTATTCCCATCTTGCCCCTAGGTTTTCATGACCATTTCATTTTTTTTTTTTAGATTCCATATATATGTGCTAGCATATGGTATTTGTTTTTCTCTTTCTGCCTTACTTCACTCTGTATGACAGACTCTAGGTGCATCCACCTCACTACACCTAACTTATTTGTTTTTTTTATGGCTGAGTAATATTCCATTGTATATATGTGCCACATCTTCTTTATCCATTCAACTGTTGATGGACACTTAGGTTGATTCCATGCCCTGGCTATTGTAAATAGAGCTGCAATGAATATATTGGTACATGACTTTTTTTGAATTATGGTTTTCTCAGGGTATATGCCCAGTAGTGGGATTGCTGGGTCATATGGTAGTTCTATTTTTAGTTTTTTAAGGATGGTCCATACTGTTCTCCATAGTAGCTATATCAATTTATATTCCCACCAACAGTGCAAGAGGGTTCCCTTTTCTCCACACCCTCTCCAGCATTTATTGTTTGTAGATTTTTTGATGTTGGACATTCTGACCGATGTGATATGATATTTCATTGTAGCTTTGATTTGCATTTCTCTAATGATTAATGATGTTGAGCATTCTTTCATGTGTTTGTTGACAATCTGTATATCTTTTCTGGAGAAATGTCTGTTTAGGTCTTCTGCCCATTTTTGGATTGGGTTGTTTTTTTTGATATTGAGCTGCATGAGCTTCTTGTATGTTTTGGAGATTAATCCTTTGTCAGTTGCTTCATTTGTAAATATTTTCTCCCATTCTGAGGGTTGTCTTTTCATCTTGTTTATGGTTTCATTTGCTGTGCAAAAGCTTTTAAGTTTCACTAGGTCCCATTTGTTTATTTTTGTTTTTATTTCCATTTGTCTAGGAGCTGGGTCAAAAAGGATCTTGCTGTGATTTATATCATAGAATGTTCTGCCTATGTTTTCCTCTAAGAGTTTGATGGTAGCTGGCCTTACATTTAGGTCTTTAATCCATTTTGAGTTTATTTTTGTGTATGGTGTTAGGGAGTGTTCTAATTTCATTCTTTTATATGTAGCTGTCCAGTTTTCTAAGCACCACTTATTGAAGAGACTGTGTTTTCTCCACTGTATATTCTTGCCTCCTTTATCAAAGATAACGTGACTGTATATGCGTGGGTTTAAATCTGGGCTTTCTATCCTGTTCCATTGATCTATATTTCTGTTTTTGTGCCAGTACCATACTGTCTTGGTTACTGTAGCTTTGTAGTATAGTCTGAAGTCAGGGAGCCTGATTCCACCACCTCTGTTTTTCTTTCTCAAGATTGCTTTGGCTATTCTGGGTCTTTTGTGTTTTCAAACAAATGGTGAAATTTTTTGTTCTAGTTCTGTGAAAAATGCCAGTGGTAGTTTGATAGGGATTGCATTGAATCTATAGATTGCTTTGGGTAGTAGAGTCATTTTCACAATGTTGATTCTTCCAATCCAAGAACATGGTATATCTCTCCATCTATTTGTATCATCTTTAATTTCTTTCATCAGTGTCTTATAATTTTCTGCATACAGGTCTTTTGTCTCCTTAGGTAGGTTTATTCCTAGATTTATTCCTGTTAATTTAGTGTATAGGAATGCCAGAGATTTCTGTGCATTAATTTTGTATCCTGCTACATTACCAAATTCATTGATTAGCTCTATCCGTTTTCTGGTAGCATCTTTAGGATTTTCTATGTATAGCATCATGTCATCTGCAAACAGTGACAGCTTTACTTCTTCTTTTCCAATTTATATTCCTTTTATTTCCTTTTCTTCTCTGATTGCTGTGGGTAAAACTTCCAAAACTATGTTGAATAATAGTGGTGAGCCCACTAATAATCTTTGATTAACAAATTAATTAAATCTACACTAGTTAAACCACACACACCTTGAAACCACTGCTGAAACAAGCCACTATTACTTTTCAGTGTGTGTTTGGTTGAAAATCTTCTGAGTTCATTCATTCATGGGCATGCAGATGCCTATGAAACATGGGTTCATGAGTAAAAGGAGCAAATCTAAAATGGAAGTGGGTAAACAAACAATGAACAGAGGAAATATATGCATTTCATTTGGTTTTATATTCTTACATCACTATCCAGCCACATTCAAGAGAATATCTAATTCTACATTTTACTACAATAGTACTACAGTACAATAGTGCATTATGTCTGTGTTTGTACTCGTATGAGATATTTGTTGTACAATTATAAGGTTAGGGTAATGTAAAAACTTTTTAAAAAGTCTGCCCAGTGACTTTTCCATTAAAAAAAAAAAAAAAGCAAGACTTCCATGTTTGAAGAATACAGAAGCTGGTAAAATGAGGTTTTCACTCTCATTTTAAAGGGGATGATTATAGAAGCATGATATTAAACTAGAAGCAGGGAAAACAGATGGATTAATCTCATTACTAAAAAGTCAACAGGAAAGAATAAATTACATAAACAAGACATCTGGATTATTGAAGAGAAACTAATTAACATAGTAAGAAAAAACGTGCCTGCCCTCTGAATTAGGAAGTAGCATTGTAAATGGTATAATCACAACACTGAGAATGCTTGCCAACACCTCTGTAGCAGACACATGTTCTCCCTAAGGAGACATATAATTACAACAAATTATAACCTAAATATGTGTCTGTGATTTGGTAGGTATAGTTTTCTTGTAAATTCAAACATTTTTAAGTGACAGAAATGTGCCTTTTAAGTAAACTTAACTTATTTTTAGAAGTATAGCTTATAATATTTCAATCATCACAAATCACTAAGTAATTACTAAAATAAACTAACATTGTTCTTGATAAAATATATAAAGCACTATTTTATACTATAATAATGTATGTATTGAATTTGGAAGTTTAAAAACAAGTCACATAATCAAATAACTTATTCACACTGTAACATGAAGATGTCTAAATACTCTCTGTCACAATTTCCTCTTTGGTTGTTAAAGCCAAGAAGTAAAGACCACTAGGAACACATCTATGTTTAACAAAATTAGGTTTATTGAGTTTGATATAGCAAAGAAAGTACACCCTAGAGGAAATGAAGGTGTCCCAAGAAAGCTGGAGTAGGGAGGCCTCTTCTAAGATTTAAGATTTTGGTGGGGGGTTTTAAGGAGGGGTTAAATAAAGGAGAGATGGTTACCTATTAGATGCTGTGAAGAAATCATGGCAGTTTAGTGATTGGATTTTAAAATAAATTTTATCTACAAAACAGTAGTCTAAAAGTGGGGCTATTTTATTGGTTATTCAGAAAAAGGGGGTATTTAGTTATTTTTGTGGTTGCTATGGCCTTCTATCACACTGCAAATATGATTCTAATGTAGACTTTTCTGAGCTTCATGGTTTGGCCTCCTGCAATGCTATTGTTTGTTATTGAAGATAAAATCCAAGTTACCAAAAATCTTCATATCTCTTTGGCTAATTTTTTTTGGCAAGATAATTTAAATAGTAAAATGACACTGTAATTACTATACATTTAAGTACAACCAAAAATTCAGTATTCTATATTGTATACTAGAAGCTATTTTTCCTTTCAATTTGTATATAATATCTGCTTAAAAGTTATTTTAGTGAAAGTTATTTTTGTGAATGGTGTGATGTAGACATTTTTCCCACATGGCTCTCCAATTTTTATAGGACTATTTACTGAATGCATTTCTCTGTTTTACCACTTATTCTTGCATATAAAATGCCTATGTAGTATGCTTGGTCTGTTTCTGGTCTGTCTACTCCTCTGATCTTTTTGTTTATTCTTGTACCAATATCACACTATCTTAATTAATGTAGCTTTAATATAATTATTGCCAACTACCTTGTATTTCTGTAAATGTATCCTGGCTATTTTGACACCGGAATTTATATAAATATTAGAACCAGTTTTTACAATTTCCACTAAATTTAATTAAGGGTATATTGAGTCTATAGAGTAATGTGAATTGACATATCTACATTATTAATTCATGTAATTAATTTAAATGATATGTTAATAAAGTATTAATAAAATATATTAATTATACATAAAATGTTAATATATAATAAATTTATTATATATAAATATATTAATTTATCATTAATAACTTAAATGATTAATTGTCCAGGGTTTCGATTGCACTTCATTATCTTATTGATTTTTAACATATATCTTTAGGATACCAGCTTTTATGATTTGTTTGTGCTGCAAATATTTTTTCCCACTCCTGTTTTTTCTTTCTAATCTCTTAACGGTGTTATGGTAGCATGAAATCCTATTTAATTTAACCAATCTATTAAGCTTTTTATTTGTAATTGGTATTTTTATTTTATTTTATAAAACTCATCTTTTAGGAGACAATAAAAATATTCAACTATATCATATGCTAAAAGCTTCACAATTTTGCCTTTTCACATTTAGGTTTACAAATCTAACTAAGTTAGGGTTTTGTATATGGTATGAGGTAAAGATCAAATTTCTTTATTTTCTATGTTGCTAATCCAATTGACCCACATTGTTTTTTGAAGACAATGTCAATAACTGCTCTTCTCAAATGCATATTGTGTTTATTTTTTCATAAACCAGATATGCAATCATCTAGTTTTGGACTGTACTTTATCCTAATGGTCTTTTTGCCTATCCCTGCACCAAAACCATACTTTCTTAATTGCCAAAACATTATAAGAAGTTTTGATGTTTGGTTAGATTAGTATTTCCATCTTGTCTTGCACAAATTGTCTTAGTTATTCTCTACCCTTTGCATTTACAAATAATTGGTATAATCAATTGTCCTTTTTAACATGCATAAACACATAAAAAGACTTCCATGAATATCATTGCATTTCCCTGTTTTTTTAACTTTGAGTAAGACAAGTTGCAAATCTTATAAGTTGAGTGTTCCAAATCATAGACACCATATATGCTTCCATTATTTAGATCTTAGAATTCTTTTGATATTATTTTATAAATTTCTATGAAAGATCTTACATATTTTAATTTATATTTATTCTTATATACTTGATATGTTTTAATTGTATTTAAAATGGTACATTTTTAATTTTAGTTTCCTAAATCTTTATCGCTATTATTTAAAATAAAATTTAAGACCTTGAAATAAAGTTCTAGGTCTTTTCCACATGTCTATTATATGTCTGCAATCAGCCATCCTGGACATTTTCTTATGGATATGGCAAAATGGAAAACAGTGAAATGAGGATTGCACCACAGCACATGCTTTTCGGGTCTCTGATTATGCTGCTATTGAAAAGTTTCCATTGGGCAAAGCAAATTACAGAATAACTCTCCCACTTTCCAAGCCAAGTAACAATGCATCAATGAAATTAATTTACCTCAATTCACCTTGTGGCCAAAATTACTTATATCCCTCCTATATATAATATATGCTAACATTTCTCCAAGGACCACAAAAATCTCATCAGATCATAACATTAAACTTGGATTTCAAGATCTTGTGATTTACATTTGGTCCAGATGTAGCACCGTGTGTGTTGCTCCTCTTGATCTGGATGATTATGTGTTTAAAAGACCACTTATCTTCTCGTCACACACCAAAAGCACAATGTGGACTAAAGGAGAGAATAACTTATAAACACTCCCTTGGATTAGGTGAAAAATGGGAGACAGGTACTGTCACTGGCTCAGTCATTTTGCAATCCAGCCGGCACATTTTGGCCCCAAAGTACAGAGCAAGGAATGTTCTTTCTTTTGGTTCAACTTCTCAATGTGAACTCTCCAGTTCATTTTCTCTACAACCTTCCCTTCTGTTCTCTAGGAAGCCCATCTTTTTACCCTCTTGGACACTTCTGAATAAGACATTGGGTTATATGCTCTTTGAGCAACATTCTCAGCCTGTTTCCAGCCTGGAGAAATTTGGGGGCCTAAGGTATATTTCCATCCTGAAAGTTTTAGTCTCTTTTCATCAAAGATGGGAGCTAATACAGTCCCCTTGAAAACTTATTTCCTATAAATCTGAATGCATTCCATTCTATGTGTCAAAAGCAATTATCACAGACTTTATATCTAACCATTGCTACTCTGGGCTTGTGATGCTGTGAGATAATGCCCTTAGGTATCCTAGAAGCCATTTTACCTGAGAGGGCATATCTCTTTAACTTTTTCAATGGTATTACCAAGGAACTTACAGTTATGCCTCTAGTTGTCTTTGCCCCAGATTGTATTTTACTTTAAGAAGGATTTTTGTCTAAAAGCAGGGGCTGGGAGAAGAGATAAGAGAGTTTTATTTTCTAAACAAGAGAGTTTTAAGCTCCTTCTATTTCTTCTAAGTTTTGTTTGCAATCTCTTCCATTCTCTATTTAGTTTTTCTCATCTTCTAATATCCTATCATATGTACCTTGTAAAACCCACATAATATGTCACCATTCTTTTCTGAAACCTCATTGCTCAAATTTTAAAGTTCATTAGGTACATGTTTTTCTATCATCCGAGGTACTAGAAGTAGAAGCCTTGTCCGTTGTGTCACAACTATACTATATGGATTACCATTTTTTTCAGCCTTCTATAACATTTTTTTTCACCATTTTTCAGCTCCTGCAAATAGTCTCTTCAGTACTTTGCAAGATTCTGCTACTGACATGGTCTCAAGACCCAAAACTCAAAGTTGTGAGGTTTTATTGTTTGCTTTCATTTTTGTTTTGTTTTGTTTTGTTTTTTTTCCAGCAGTACCACACTCTGGTAACAAATTTGTCTAATACAACTATTGCAGCATAACAAACCATCATTCTAGATGTTGTGTTTGTTTCTATATCATCACTTCTCAGAGTGTACTCCAAGAACTTTTGGGATTCCCTAAGCCCCTCTAGGGTCTGTAATTGTCAAAATTATTTTTATAATAATTCTAAGATATAATTTTCCTTTTTCAGTTAAAAATATACAGCAAAGTTTTTGAGGGGTCATATGAAACGTGATGGCACACTTCTAAATGCTAAAAGAATATGTAATTGTGCATTTATGTTTTTACCATAATTTTCTAGGTTAGCATGTTTAAGGTGTAAAATACATGCATTTTCAGAGACTAACTCATTTGTCTTCAGTACTTCTACTATGCTCGTATTAACTGTGTTTGATAATACTTTCTATAGACTCTGTAACCTCACTGTGGTACAAAAATTTGGTATTTTTAAATCCCCAAATTTTCCCATGTAATACAAAATGAAGTAAGTATACTTTTTTTTGCCTTGATTTGTTATAGTATCTTAAAACTTTTAAAAATATTTAAAATTTATGTAAAACTAACATCTTAGAATTTAATGACCTAATCTTATACCTCTTCTGATAATCTTAGCCTCTTTTGTAGTTTTGTCCACTTACTATTTTTGTATTATCCCTGTCCAAAGACAACAAGTCCATAGAGAAATACATCATGTTTCTGAATCCTGCCGATTCTAAGGGAAAAAAAATCAAAACTGTTCAAAAACAAGTTAATTTTTATTTCCCTTTGCCTTTGTTTACCTTTTAAATAGGAGACTGAGAAATATTTTGTATTGATAATTAATATATTGTTAAAAATATTTTTGTTTCAAATTTTTAGGGATAAGATAAAAGCACCTAAAAGCAATTTTTATTAATTGGTGAGGTTTTTATAGTTAAAACTTTAAATGTTATTTTCTATTTTTTTTAAAAAGTAGTACCTACTTTTGTGTCTCTGTGGATACTATACAAAAGATAAGATGATAGAAAATAGAAATATAAAAGATGAAATATATTACTCCACATGTACAATGCATTTAATTGATTCCATCTATTAAATTTTATCATAGTATATATGAAAATGAATGAGACATTATTTGATTTTTGAATATGCCCATCAAAGATCTTGAAAGGCCCTCATGAACATAGGTAAAGACTGTTTAATAGACTGTGGGCCTCCTCTGAGGAAGATGGTTGCACTGCTGGCTGATCATGTCCAAAATTAAGTTCAATAGGTTTGGATTAGAAAAAGCTGTGGAATGCTTGAGGGGAATATTCCTTTCCACCCCTGAAATGTCCTCTCATGTTATCCATGACTCCTTTGTGTTTCCTCCTAAAACCACCTATGACCTGTGCAAATGTTCCTGAAAATAGGTCAGAATAATGTGTTAACTAGCTTTTTCCTCAAAATCAGTATCCAAAGTCAAAATTATACATCTTTCAATTTTCCACCCCAATTTTTTCAAACCACATTATCCAGTATCATCTATCAAAGGATCTGAAAACCACAAAATTATAATTCTAAGATATTCCAATATAAAATTGTCAACTATAGGGTGTCCTCTTATTTTAATTAAAAAAAAAAAAACCCTGTCAAATTCTTGTCAAAAAAATTCTAAAAATTCAATTATCTTGCAAATAAAAATATAATAATGTCAAACATGAAGGAATTAAAATCTGAAATCAATGTTTAACTATATATGAGTTAGGAAGATAAAGAAATATGTCTATTATAATTTCACCTTCTGCTCAGTTTCATCCTGAGAGTTCTTGTTGGCTAGGAGGAATCAAGTTCTATAAGACGTTGCTTCTTGGGCTATTTTCTCTGGGAATGCATATGGTTCCTTCAAAATCTTAAAAGTTGAATCAGCTTAGTTAAAAGTATCTATTAAGTCATGTTTTAAAGAGCTTAGAAAGTTAATAAGACACACTTGATTTTTCACCTTTGGCACCATCTCCTGCCAAATGTAGAAAATAAGTCAGCTTCAACCCCAGCACAGTTATCCCAAGTAGAATCTTCCTCCCCTCAAAATGTTAATCCAGTATTCCAACCTAATATTATACCCAGCAAATTCCAAAGACCATAGCAGAGACTAAGATTGTGAAATAAGAAGGCAAACTAAGAAAAATCTTCAAAAACCAAGGGAGGATATGCCAGTGTGAACTCAAATTGAACTGATAGAAATCTTTAAGAAAGTGGTTAATTTTAGGGAACCCTCTTGCACTGTTGGTAGGAATGTAAATTGATACAGCCACTATGGAGAACAGTAGGGAGGTTCCTTATAAAACTAAAAATAGAATTACCATATGACCCAGCAATCCCTCTACGGGCATATACCCTGAGAAAACCATAATTCAAAAAGACACATACACTCCAATGTTCATTGCAGCACTATTTACAATAGCCAAGTCATGGAAGCAACTTAAATGCCCATTGACAGATGAATGGATAAAGAAGAAGTGGTACCTATATACAATGGGATATTAGTCATAGAAAGGAACAAAACTGAGTCATTTGTAGCAAAGTGGATGGACCTAGAGACTGTCACACAGAGTGAAGTAAGTCAGAAAGAGAAAAATAAATATGGTACATTAATGCATATATGTGGAATCTAGAAAAATGGTACACATGAACTGATTTGCAAGGCACAAATAGAGACACAGATGTAGAGAACAAACCTATGTATACCAAGGAGGGAAAGAGGGAAGGGGTGGTGGTGGTGGGATGAATTGGGAGATTGGGATTGACATATAGACACTAATATGTATAAAATAGATAACTAATTAAAAAAAGAAAAAAGAAGTAAAAATAAAAGTGGTTAATTTTGACATTGCACATTTTTTAAATAGCTGGGTTAGGAGGTTTCCCCTCTGCACACTCTCTCTTTCCTCAGAGACTGACATTAGAGACATTGCCCCCTTCTCCCAAGATTTAGAAATGAACAGTAGTGATAGCTCCAGTCAATGTCTTATGTGAGGCATTTTCCATAGAGTATATTCAAATCCTTTTTATTTTTACAACCTCTTTGTACTCCATTGTTTTTTTCAATCCCCATTGTAAATTTTAAATTGTCATAATTTCCACACTTACATGTGGAAGTTTATTACATGTTTATTCCTGTGCTACAGTGGCTTTATTCTTCTCTCCCTGGCTATGAGTTGGTTTAAAATTAAGAAGATTACCTTCATGTTGTATATGATAAGCAATACAGAGACAATTTGAGGAAGGGACTGTTGAGAATGTGAATCCAGTTAACTCCAACCAAAGTTTCCTTCTTGGCTCAAACAGAATGGAATTTGAGCAGCCAAAGATGACTATCTAGGCTCACAATAAAATTTTTCAAGAAGAGTTTCCCTACTCTTCTTCAGCCTAGAAGACTCAGCGATTTTGAAGTTTAAAGGTAACAGTTATGTTCTGTTGACCCATACTTAAACAATCTAAGTCAGCCTCAACCTTGCCTGTAATATTAAGCCAAATTTTGTTCATGTAGTTCAAGGTCAGCAGCTTGAGATCTATGACTGCTTAGAATCTATGCTTGTTTAAAATGCTTGTTTTGCACGGAGGTCAATTTCATTGACTGCTGCATCTTAGGTTTTTGCAACCCCAGCTTCTGTGGTTTGCTTACTGAACCCTGATCAGCCAGCATTTCTGAGGCCATCATCTGGCCAACTTTGGTTGGTCTTCCATGGTCTTTGCCTTGGATGTCTTTCTCAGTTCTTTTGGTGTTACCCAGAAGCAAACACTTTTGTGAGACCTGAAGTCTGTGGTATTTTCGAGGTATTCAACATTTGTTTTAAGTCTGGTTGCCTCTACAAAAATCATCCCCTCAACTTCAGTCAAAATTATAAGCTGCACCAAAACACCAAAGTAAGACTCTCATATGATCAGAATCTTAGTTATCAAAGCTTATTGTTACTCATATTCATGCCACAATCTTCAATCAAGTCATGTTTCTGTGTCCCCCAAGTTCCACTGTGTCTATTTGCCAATTTTTCTATTCCACACACCAGAATTTGAGGGATTTACTCTGTATCAGTAAAGTTTCCCACTCTTCACTTCAAATTAGTACTGAGTACCAAATTAATTTAAAAAAAGTAAATCAAAGTTTTATATAGATGAACCATGTTTAGAAGAAGAGGGCTAGTTTCCATGCACTGTATTTTTTGTCATCTTAATTACTATTTAGTATACAAAAGCTCATTCTTATTCTTAGATAGTGGAGTTTGCTATAAGAATGTGAATGTAAGGAAAAGAAAATAATACTTTTACTGTTGTCATCATGAAATAGAATTCAGGAGCATTCACGCTGGTAGTTTTGCTGTGTCAGAACATGGTGCTGGCAAATTCTCAGTTTTGCATTCAGCTTTGGACATTAGTCTTTATCTTGGTTATCCTTGGATTCAGATGCTAAATACTTCCAAAAATGTCTAAGAATATGTGGCCATGACTTTTTGCATGCAACTAGAGTTCCCAAAATTATAGGTTTAATTAAAATCATAGAATCAGCATGTTATAACCACCGTATTAGCCATATTTTATTCTCAGGTTAGCCTGGCATTTGAATTATAAGTTAACTTGGTTAATTCTGCTTAATATGCTCTACCTGAGGAATGGTACCTTATATTTACATAAACCATATCACTTATTTAACTTTTATAGGCAATAAAGCCCTCCATTTTGTGAATTAATGGATTCCAAAAAAAATATTATGTTAAAGTCACTCCACTGATTCCTATGAAAAGTATGTCAATTTATCTCTTCTCTAACAAGCAAAAGTGCTTAGTCAATTAAAGTTGTTTTGCTATTTTAAGCCAACACACTTAAGGTAAGTTCTGTATTAATTGTCAAATCACAGTATGAGATTCTCTGTTGAACTCCACTGAAGTTTAAAGGTTTTACTTTTTCTAATTGGTAACTATTTTATTTGTTATCATATCATTAATGGTCTCTTTTTACTCTCCCTTATTTCAATAGGTACAGAATCATTTCCTTCTGACAACACAGAATGTTTAAATTAAAAAAAAAGAAAACTAATTAATATCTTTATTTTGCATATTAACTTCATCTAATTTTTCTACACTGCTTTATACATTGAAAATAAATTTAGCCCATGTTTACTTGTTAAGCCCCTATCCTGGTGAAAGGAACACAATACGCATATAACATGAATTTTGGGGAAGTAAAAAAACTGTATCTCAATGTCCCCTTCATTGGATTATCCTCATCAAATGGTTGTTGTGAGAATTAACTCTTTCTCTATAAATGTTAGTTTTATTATTATTACTGTAATAATACTTATTACTCTATGTTGCAAAATGCTAAACTGAAGGTCAATGGAATTAAAAGATTTTCTCAAGCCAACTTTTAAATTAAACATTTTTATTTCAAATATTTATCACTTTCATCTCCTTTGAGGGATGCAAAATCGTCATTACTGTAATTTATAAAATAAAATATTTAGTTGACTTCACATTACTGACTGAAGAGAGATTTTCCTAAAATCTGTGGTGGGTTAATAGCACATTTAATTTTGCAAAGACATAAGAAAAGGGTTCCATCTTTAAGGAACTTTCTCTGGTAAGAGAGATTGTTCCACTCCAGACTTCTTACCATAGTTTCTAATATCTGAAAATTTACTGTCTACAAATTTACAAAGTACCTTCCTGAGATCCTCCCTGTCCACACTCTCCTTTGAGCTTTCTTGTTTCCTGGAGATCCCTTGTCTGATCCCCTACAAGAAAGCAGGGCCTTCTGTATTATTCTCTCCTGTACATTTATCTCCACGGTCCTTATTTCATGAACAAGTGATGGGAGGAAAGAGAAAAAGAAAATAACAATAGGTATTTACTCACCCTCTTGGGATCACGTTTTCCTCACTTCTCCAAATGTCAAGAGAGGTTCCCTTTCCCTAGAGATTTTAGGTTTCTACTTTTCACAGGATTAATTAAGTGCTGGGGTTGATAAAATGGATGAAATCAAAGAAAAAGAAGGAGGGTGAGGAGAAGAAAAAGAACAATATGGGAAATTTGCATTCTTTCTCTGTGGCCTCTTTCTCACTTCTTAGGGCAGAACTATTGGAATTCCCCTGGATTCCTTTCTGTCTAGCTAGTGTCATCTGTGAATTTTGTGGATGTGATAAGTTCAAAATGGGGAACACCAGAAGGGGAAAATTAGTAAACTCAAAAATTGTTCAGTGGTACTTTGAATGATGGTCTTTTTCCCATCTCTTTACTTTTGAGAGTCTTCAAATAGTTGTTTCATGTTATTCTGTTCAGGATTCAGTATGAGAAATACGGTGCAGTGTGGTGACTTCATCTTATCTGGAGCCAGGACATCACTGTCACATTTTTTTTTTTAACTTAAAGACTTTATATTTTTTAAAGCAGTTTTAGGTTCACAACAAAATTGAAGGGAAGATACAGCTTTGCCATATATCCCCTGCTCCCACACATGCATGGCCTCACCATTATTCACATCACTTTCCAAAATGGTACATTTGTTACAATTGATGAACCTACATGGACACATCGTAATCACCCGAAGTCCATAGTTTAACTTAGAGTTCACATTTGGTGTTGTTCATTCTATGGATTTGGACAACTGTCTAATGACATATATCCATCATTATACTATCATACAGAGGGTTTTCACTGCTATAAAAATTCTCTATGCTTCCTCTACTCATCTCTTTCCCTCATTTCACCCCTGGCAACTGCTGTTGCCTTTTATAAAATGTCAAATATTTGGAATCATACAGTATGTAGTCTTTTCAGGTTGTCTTCTTTCAGTTAGTAATAGGCATTTAAAGTTCTTCCATGTCTTATCATGTCTTGATAGTTCATTTCTTTTTAGTGCTGAATAATATTTCATGGTCTGGATGTACCACAGTTTACCCACTGAGGACATCTTGGCTGCTTCCAAGTTTTGGCAATTATAAACCAAGCTGCTACAAATATGTTTGTGCAGGTTTTGCTGTGGACATGTTTTCAACTCCTGTGCATAAAAAACAACAATATAGTTTGCTGGAACACATGGTAAGATTATGCTTAGTGGTATAAGAAACTGCCATATTGTCTTTCAACTTTCAAAGTGACTCTGTCATTTGGATTCCTGCCACCAATGAATGACAGTACTTATTGTTCCACATCCTCACTAGCATTTACTATTGTCAGTGTTAGATTTTGGTCATTACAATAGGTGAGTAGTGGCTGTCATACTTTTTTTATATATATAAATTTATTTATTTTATTTATTTATTTTTGGCTACATTGACTCTCTGTTGCTGTGTGCAGGCTTTCCCTAGTTGCAGCAAGTGGAGGTTATTCTTTTTGCATTTTGTTTTGTTTTGTTTTTCTTTAACATCTTTATTAGAGTATAACTGCTTTACAATTGTGTGTTAGTTTCTGCTTTATAACAAAGTGAATCAGTTATACACATACATATGTCCCCATATCTCTTCTGTCTTGCGTCTTCCTCCCTCCCACCCTCCCTATCCCACCCCTCTAGGTGGTCAAAAAGCACCAAGCTGATCTCCCTCTGCTAGGCAGCTGCTTCCCACTAGCTATCTATTTTACGTTTGGTAGTGTATATATGTCCATGCCACTCTCTCACTTTGTCCCAGCTTACCCTTTCCCCACCCCGTATCCTCAAATCCATTCTCTAGTAGGTCTGCATCTGTATTCCCATCTTGCCCCTGGTTCTTCTGACCATTTTCTTTTTCTTTTTGTAGATTCCATATATACGTGTTAGCATATGGTATTTGATTTTCTCTTTCTGACTTACTTCACTCAGTATGACAGACTCTAGGTCCACCTACATCACTACAAATAACTCAGTTTCATTCCTTTTTATGGTTGAGTAATATTCCATTTTGTATATATGCCACATCTTCTTTATCCATTCAACTGTTGATGGACACTTAGGTTGCTTCCATGTCCTGGCTATTGTAAATAGAGCTGCAATAAACATTTTGGTACATGACTCTTTTTGAATTATGGTTTTCTCAGGGTATATGCCCAGTGGTGGGATTGCTGGGTCATATGGTAGTTCTATTTTTAGTTTTTTAAGCAACCTCCATAATTTTCTCCATAGTGGCTATATCAATTTATATTCCCACCCACAGTGCAAGAGAGTTCCCTTTTCTCCACACCCTCTCCAGCATTTATTGTTTGTAGATTTTTTGATGATGGCCATTCTGACCAGTATGAGATGTTATCTCGTTGTAGTTTTGATTTGCATTTCTCTAATGATTAATGATGTTGAGCATTCTTTCACGTGTTTGTTGGCAATATGTATATCTTCCTTGGAGAAATGTCTATTGAGGTCTTCTGCCCATTTTTGGATTGGGTTTCTTGTTTCTTTGTTATTGAGCTGCATGAGTTGCTTGTAATTTTGGAGATTAAACCTTTGTCAGTTGCTTCATTTGCAAATATTTTCTCCCATTCCGAGGGTTGTCTTTTCATCTTGTTTATGGTTTCCTTTGCTGTGGAAAAGCTTTTAAGTTTCATTAGGTCCCATTTCTTTATTTTTGTTTTTATTTCCATTTCTCTAGAAAATGGGACAAAAAGGATCTTCCTGTGATGTATGTCATAGAATGTTCTACCTATGTTTTCCTCTAAGAGTTTGATGGTGTCTGGCCTTACACTTAGGTCTTTAATCCATTTTGAGTTTATTTTTATGAATGGTGTTAGGGAGTGTTCTAATTTCATTCCTTTACATGTAGCTGTCCAGTTTTCCCAACACCACTTTTGAAGAGGCTGTCTTTCTCCACTGTATATTCTTGCCTCCTTTATCCAATATAAGGTGACCATATGTGCGTGGGTTTATCTCTGGGCTTTCTATCCTGTTCAATTGATCTATATTTCTGTTTTTGTTACTGTTCCATACTGTCTTGATTACTGTAGCTTTGCAGTATAGTCTGAAGTCAGGGAGTCTGATTCCTCCACCTCCATTTTTCTTTCTGAAGATTGCTGTGGCTATTTGGGGTCTTTTGTGTTTCCATACAAATTGTGAAATTTTTAGTTCTAGTTCTTTGAAAAACGCCATTGGTAGTTTGATAGGTATTGCATTGAATCTGTAGATTGCTTTGGGTAGTAGAATCACTTTCACAATGTTGATTCTTCCAATCCAAGAACATGGTACATCTCTCCATCTATTTGTATCATCTTTAACTTCTTTCATCATTGTCTTATAATTTTCTGCATACAGGTCTTTTGTCTCCTTAGGTAGGTTTATTCCTAGATATTTTATTCTTTTTCTTGAAATGGTAAATGGGAGTGTTTTCTTAATTTCACTTTCAGGTATTTCATCATTAGTGTATAGGAATGCAAGAGATTTCTGTGCATTAATTTTGTATCCTGCTACATTACCAAATTCATTGATTAGCTCTATCCGTTTTCTGCTAGCATCTTTAGGATTCTCTACGTATAGTATCATGTCATCTGCAAACAGTGACAGCTTTACTTCTTCTTTCCCAATTTGGATTCCTTTAATTTCTTTTTCTTCTCTGATACCTGTGACTAAAACTTCCAAAACTATGTTGAATAATAGTGGTGAGAGTAGGCAACCTTGTCTTCTTTCTGATCTTACTGGAAATGATTTCAGTTTTTCACCATTGAGGACGATGTTGGCTGTGGGTTTGTCATATATTGCATTTATTATGTTGAGGAAAGTTCCCTCTATGCCTACTTTGTGGAGGGTTTTTATCATAAATCGGTGTTGAATTTTGTCAAAAGCTTTCTCTGCATCTACTGAGAATATCATATGTTTTTTCCCTTTCTATTTGTTAATATGGTGTATCATGTTGATTGATTTGCATATATTGAAGAATCCTTGCATTCCTGGGATAAACTCCACTTGATCATAGTGTATGATCTTTTTAATGTGCTGTTGGATTCTGTTTGCTAGTATTTTGTTGAGGATTTTTGCATCTCTGTTCATCAGTGATATTGACCTGTAGTTTTCTTTCTTTGTGACATTTTTGTCTGTTTTTGGTATCAGAGATGGTGGCCTTGCAGAATGACTTTGGGAGTGTTCCTCACTCTGCTATATTTTGGAAGAGTTTGAGAAGGATGGGTATTAACCTTCTCTAAATGTTTGAGAGAATATGCCTGTGAAGCCATCAGGTCCTGGGCTTTTGTTTTTTGGAAGATTTTTAATCACAGTCTCAATTTCACTGCTTGTGATTGATCTGTTCATATTTTCTACTTCTCCCTGGCTCAGTCTCTGAAGGTTGTGCATTTTTAAGAATTTGTCCATTTCTTCCATGTTGTCCATTTTATTGGCATATAGTTGCTTGTAGTAATCTCTCATGATCCTTTGTATTTCTAAGTGTCAGTTGTTACTTCTCCTTTTTCATTTCTAATTCTATTGATTTGAGTCTTCTCCCTTTTTTTCTTGATAAGTCTGGCTAATGGTTTATCAATTCTGTTTATCTTCTCAAAGAACCAGCTTTTAGTTTTATTGATCTTTGCTATTGTTTCCTTTATTTCTTTTTCATTTATTTCTGATCTGATTTTTTATGATTTCTCTCTTTCTGCTAACCTTGAGATTTTTTTGGTCTTCTTTCTCTAATAGCTTTAGGTGTAAGGTTAGGTTGTTCGTTTGAGATGTTTCTTGTTTCTTATGGTAGGCTTGTATAGCTATAAATGTCCCTCTTAGAACTGCTTTTGCTGCATCCCATAGGTTTGGGGTCGTTGTGTTTTTATTGTTATTTATTTCTGGGTATTTTTTGATTTCCTCTTTGATTTCTTCAGTGATCTCTTGGATATTAAGTAGTGTGTTGTTTAGCCTCCATGTGTTTGTATTTCTTACAGATTTTTTCCTGTAATTGATAGCTAGTCTCATAGCGTTGTGGTCAGAAAGATACTTGATATGATTTCAATTTTCTTAATTTTACCAATGATTGATTTGTGACCCAAGATATGATCTATCCTGGAGAATATTCCATGAGCACTTGAGAAGAATGTGTATTCTGTTGTTTTTGCATGGAATGTCCTATAAATATCAATTAAGTCCATATTGTTTAATGTACCATTTAATGCTTGTGTTTCCTTTTTTATTGTCATTTTGGTTGATCTCCCCATTAGTGAAAGTGGGGTGTTAAAGTCCTCTCCTATGATTGTGTTACTGTCAATTTCCCCTTTTATGTCTGCTAGCATTTGCCTTATGTATTGAGGTGCTCGTCTGTTGGGTGCATAAATATTTACAATTGTTATATCTTCTTCTTGGATTGATCCCTTTATCATTATGTAGTGTCCTTCTTTGTTCTTTGTAATAGTCTTTGCTTTAAAGTCTATTCTTTCTGATATGAGAATTGCTACTCCAGGTTTCTTTTGATTTCTATTTGCATGGAATATCTTTTTCCATCCCCTTACTTTCAGTCTGTATGTGTCCCTAGGTCTGAAGATGGTCTCTTGTAGACAGCATATATATGGGTCTTGTTTTCCTATCCATTCAGCCAGTCTATGTCTTTTGGTTGGAGCATTTAATCCATGTACATTTAAGGTAATTATTGATATGTATGTTCCTATTACCATTTTCTTAATTGTTTTGGGTTTATTATTGTAGGTCTTTTTCTTCTCTTGTGTTTCCTTTTTAGAGAAGTTCCTTTACCATTTCTTGTAAAGCTGGTTTGGTGGTGCTGAATTCTTTCAGCTTTTACTTGTCTGTAAAGCTTTTTTTTTTTTTTTTTAAGCGGTACGCGGGCCTCTCACTATTGTGGCCTCTCCCGTTGCAGAGCACAGGCTCCGGACACGCAGGCTCAGCGGCCATGGCTCACGGGCACAGCCGCTCCGTGGCATGTGGGATCTTCCCGGACCGGGGCACGAACCCACGCCCCCTGCATCAGCAGGCGGACTCCCAACCACTGTGCCACCAGGGAAGCCCTGTAAAGCTTTTAATATCTCTGTGAAATCTGAATGAGATTCTTGCTGGGTAATCTTGTTTGTAGGTTTTCTCCTTCATCACTTTAAATATGCCATGCCCCTCCCTTCTGGCTTGCAGAGTTTCTGCTGAAAGATCAGCTGTTAACCTTATGGGGATTCCCTTATGTGTTATTTTTTGTTTGTCCCTTGCTGCTTTTAAAATTTGTTCTTTTTATTTAATATTTGATAGTTTGATTATTATGTGTCTTGGCATGTTTCTCCTTGGATTTATCCTGTATGGGACTCTCTGTGCTTCCTGGAGTTGATTAACTATTTCCTTTCCCATAGTACAGAACTTTTCAACTATAAGGTCTTCAAATATTTTCTCAGTCTGTTTCTTTTTCTCTTCTTCTTCTGGGACCCTTATAATTAGAATGTTAGTGCACTTAATGTTGTCCCAGAAGTCTTTGAGACTGTCCTCAATTCTTTTCATTCTTTTTTCTTTATTCTTCTCTGCAGTAGTTATTTCCACTATTTTATCTTCCAAGTCACTTATCCGTTCTTCTGCCTCAGTTATTTTGCTATTGATTCCTTCTAGAGAATTTTTAATTTCATTTATTGTGTTGTTCATCACTGTTTGTTTGCTGTTTAGTTCTTCTAGGTCCTTGTTAAACGTTTCTTGTATGTTCTCCATTCTATTTCCAAGATTTTGGATCATCTTTACTATCACTATTCTGAATTCTTTTTCAGGTAGACTGCCTATTTCCTCTTCATTTGTTTGGTCTGGTGGGTTTTTGCCTTGCTCCTTCATCTGCTGTATGTTTCTCTGTCTTCTCATTTTGCTTAACTTTCTGTGTTTGGGTCTCCTTATTGCAGGCTGCAGGTTTGTAATTTCCATGGTTTTTGGTGTCTGTCCTCAGAGGCTAAGGTTGGTTCAGTGGGTTGTGTAGGCTTCCTGGTGGAGGGGACTACTGCCTGTGTTCTGTTGGATGAGGCTTTCTGGTTGGTAGGTCCATGTCTGGTGGTTTGTTTTGGGGTGTCTGTGGCCTTATTATGATTTTAGGCAACCTCTGTGCTAATGGATGGGGTTGTGTTCCTGTCTTGCTAGTTGTTTGGCATAGGGTGTCCTGCATTGTTGCTTGCTCATCATTGAGTTGAGCGGGGTCTTGGCACTGAGATGGAGATCTCTGGGAGATTTTCACCATTTGATATTACATGAACCTTGGAGGTCTCTTGTGGACCAATGTCCTGAATTTGGCTCTCCCACCTCAGTGGCACAGCCCTGATGCCTGTCTGGAACACCAAGAGCCTGTCCTCCACACAGTTCCGAATAAAAGAGAGAAAAGAAAGAAAGAAAGAAGAAGATAAAATAAAATAAATAGGGCTTCCCTGGTGGCACAGTGGTTGAGAGTCTGCCTGCTGATGCAGGGGATATGGGTTTGTGCCCCTGTCTGGGAAGATCCCACATGCTGTGGAGCAGCTAGGCCCGTGAACCATGGCCGCTGAGCCTGAGCATCTGGAGCCTGTGCTCTGCAACGGGAGAGGCCACAACAGTGAGAGCCCCACATACTGCAAAAAAACTAATAATAATAAAAATAAAATAAAGTAAAATAAAATAATTTAAATAAAAAATTATTTTTAAGAAAAAAAAATTTTAATTAAAAAAACAAACAAAAAAAAGAAACAAAAAATGGTCAGACAGAACCCTAGGGCAAATGGTACAAGCAAAGCTATACAGACAAAAGCACACACAGAAGCATATACATACACACTCACAAAAAGAGAAAAAGGGAAAAATATATATATATATATATATATATATATATATATATATATATATATATATAGTTGCTCCCAAAGTCTACTTCCTCAATTTGGGATGATTCATTGTCTATTCAGGTATTCCACAGATGCAGGGTAGATCAAGTTGATTGTGGAGATTTAATCCGCTGCTCCCAAGGCTGCTGGGAGAAATTTCCCTTTCCCTTCTTTGTTCCTCAGCTCCTGGGGCTCAGCTTTGGATTTGGACCCGCCTCTGCGTGTACGTCGCCTGAGGGCATCTACTCTTCTCTCAGGACAGGATTAAAGGAGCAACTGCTTTCGGGGCTCTGGCTCACTCAGGCCAGGGGCTGGTAGGGGTACCGATGCGGGGAAAGCCTGCAGCCGCAGAGGCCAGCGTGACGTTGCACCAACCTTAGGCATGCTGTGCGTTCTCCAGGGGAAGTTGTCCCTGGATCACGGGACCCTGGCAGTGGCGGTCTGCACAGGCTACCGGGAGGGGCGGCGTGGATAGTGACCTGTGCTCTCACACAGGCTTCTTGGTGGCGGCAGCAGCGCCTTAGCATCTCATGCCCGTCTCTGGGGTCCGCGCTGATAGCTGCGTCTCGCGCCCGTCTCTGGAGCTCCTTTAAGCGGCACTCTTAATCCCCTCTCCTCGCACACCAGGAAACAAAGAGGGAAGAAAAAGTCTCTTGCCTCTTTGGCAGGTCCAGACTTTCCCGGACACCCTCCCTGATAGCCGTGGCGCACTAGCCCCCTTCAGGCTGTGTTCATGCCACCAACCCCAATCGTCTCCCTGGGATCCAACCCAAGCTGAAGCCTCAGCTCCCAGCCCCCACCCGCCCCGGCGGGTAAGCAGACAAGCCTCTGAGTGCTGATCGGCAACGATCCTCTGTGCGGGAATCTCTCCACTTTGCCCTCTGCACCCCCATTGCTGCACTCTCTTCCATGGCTCCAAAGGTTCCCCCCTCTGCAACCCGCAGTCTCGGCCCACGAAGCAGCTTCCTAGTGTGTAGAAACCTTTCCTCCTTCACAGCTCCCTCCCACTGGTGCAGGTCCCGTCCCTATTCTTTTGTCTCTGTTTTTTTCTTTTTTCGTTTGCCCTACCCAGGTACGTGGTGAGTTTCTTGCCTTTCGGGAGGTCTGAGGTCTTCTGTTAGCGTTCAGTAGGTGTTCTGTAGCAGTTGTTCCACATGTAGATGTATTTCTGATGTGTTTGTGGGGAGGAAGATGATTTCAGCGTCTTACTCTTCCACCATCTTGAAGCCGTTCGGCCCCGGAGCTAATCTTCATTGCGGTGCACAGGCTTCTCACTGTGGTGGTTTTTCTTGTTACAGAGCACGGGCTCTAGGCTTGTGGGCTTCAGTAGTTTTGGCATGTGAGCTCAGTAGTTGTAGCTCACGGACTCTAAAGCACAGGCTCAGTAGTTGTGGCACATGGGCTTTGTTGCTCTGTGACATGTGGGATCTTACAGGACTAGGGCTCAAACCCATGTCCCCTGCTTTGGCAAGTGGATTTTTAACCACTGCACCACCAGGGAAGCCCTGTCATACTTTTGAAAATGAAAAATCATATTATTAAAAATTAATCCAGGAGACAGATGTAACTCAGATTTCTCTCTGATAAATATCCAGATATGAACACTTAACATGAACAGTCCTCCTTTAAACAGTTTTCTATAGCCCTTGCTGCTCTCCTTTGACTCTCATTTACTCATTGACTTCGTGAAATCTTATTTCTACCCTAATAATTCCATTGGGATATTCATGAAAAGACTTATTTAACTCTGGACAACATATTACATAACTAAACATTTATTTCTTGCCCACTATCTTCCTTTTACTTAATGTCATGACAAGTCGATGGTTTTCCACCTAATTTTCTGGCACGCCTTCACAGGTACCCAGGAGAATCTTTTTCCTCTCCTCCTCCCTTCAGTAGGAGTCATGTTCTATTTCTCAGTCTTCTCAATATTCATGCAGCCAAGAATTACTTAAAAGCCAGCCCCTGAATTTCTCAATCTCCACCTGAGAAAGTAGAAAATAATAATCAGCAGGGTTGGGAAAACATGATTCCTTTTGGAAGTGTTGATGCCAAATCTGATTTTTTTTTTTTTTTGGTTAGCTGGATATATTGGGGTTGAGCCTTCCTTAAAATGGTCAGATAAAGACAGGGAGCTCTGCTTCCTAACGGGCACATGAGAAGGTGAGCTTGAGAACAAATTAATCTGTGGTTACTACTCCAGTGCCCCGCCCCCTCCACCTGTGAGAGTGGAGGACTCTTCTGTTTGGAGCCACAAGGCCACATGCATTGCTTTGTTCTGACCAAAGCATTGTTTAGATATATTGAGAAAATATCATAAAATGTTTAGAGTTGGATATCTCCAAAACTAATGGATCTTAATCTTGGCTAAACACTGGAACTTCTTGTAGAGCTTTAAAAACTACTGTTGAATGCCTGGAAGGTTCTTACTTAATCAGTGTAGGGTGCAGCCTGGACATGGGATTTTTTAGAAACTCCTTGGTAGATAAGTTTACTCTAACATGCAGGCAAGACAGAATTACTGCCCTAACTCAACCTCAATGCCTCAAAGTGGAGAAATTCAGAGAGGTTATTTGGGGCCAGTATCTTCTAGCTCCCAGGCCAGAGCTCTTCCAAAAATAGGCTATCTGCTTCTGGCTACTTGAAGGGTTATAAAAACTCAAGGCTGCTTTGTAATAGTCATCGCTCTGTTGAGACTCCTGTTTCTTTGCTGCGATGTTCCAGTAAGACAAAGATTCTTCCATCCCACTCCTGGGCATATATCCAGAAAAGAAGAAAACTCTAATTCAAAAAGATACATGTACCCCAATGTTCACAGCAGTGCTATTTACAATAGCCAAGACATGGCAGTAACCTAAATGTCCATCGGCAGATGAATGGATGAAGAAGATGTGTATATGTGCATATCCATCTATCTATCTATCTATATATATATAATGGAATATTACTCAGCTATAAGAATGAATGTTGCCATTTGCAGCAGCCTGGAAATGCCTAGAGATTATCATACTAAGTGAAGGAAGTCAGAGAAAGACAAATATTATATGATATTACTTACATGTGGAATCTAAAAAATAATACACATTAATCTATTTACAAAAGAGAAACAGATTCACTGACATAGAAAACAAACTCATGGTTACTGAAAGGGAAAGGAAGGTTGGGGGAGGATAAGGTAGGAGTTTGGGATTAACAAATATACACTACTATATATAAAATAGATAAGCAACAAGGATTTAAGTATAACACAGAGAACAATATTCAATGTCTTTTTTTAAAATAAATAAATAAATTTATTTTTGTCTGTGTTGGGTCTTTGATGCTGCACACAGGCTTTCTTTATTTGCAGAGAGCAGGGGCTACTCTTGGTTGCAGTGCACATGCTTCTCATTGCAGTGGGTTCTCTTGTGGCAGAGCATGGGCTCTAGGAGCACAGGCTTCAGTAGTTGTGGCACGTGGGATCAGTAGTTGTGGCTCATGGGCTCTAAAGTGCAGGCTCAGCAGTTGTGGCTCACAGGCTTAGTTGCTCCACAGCATGTGGGATCTTCCTGGACCAGGGTTCGAACCTGTGTACCCTGCTTTGGCAGGCGGATTCTTAACCACTGCACCACCAGGGAAGTCCAATATTCAATATCTTGTAATAACCTATAACAAAAAATAAACTGAAAAAATTATGCATATAACTGAATCACTTTGCTGTACACCTGAAAGCAACACAATATTGTAAATCAACTATGATTCAATAAAAAAGATTCTTTTGGACTGGGAAATAAATATTCATGCATTGATTTTTATCCATTCCAATAGCTTCAAATGACATTTGATTCTTTTTTTTTTTAACATTTTTATTGGAGTATAATTGCTTTACAATGGTGTTGTTTCTGCTTTATAACAAAGTGACTCAATTATATATATACATATATCCCCATATCTCTTCCGTCTTGCGTCTCCCTCCCTCCCATCCTCCCTATCCCACCCTTCTAGCTGGTCACAAAGCACTGAGCTGATCTCTGTGTGCTATGCGACTGCTTCCCACTAGCTGTCTATTTTACATTTGGTAGAGTATATATGTCCATATATACACTACCATTCTGACATTTGATTCTTAATTACTCAAGACCAATATCATCCACCATGGTTATCTCTCATAATAATTTACTACAATATATTGAAATATGATTAAAAATTTTTATATGCACCTCAGGGCTGACAAATTTTGAAATATCCCAAACTAGACTCCTAATCATTGTCCCAGAACATTTTCTTTCCCTGTTGTTTCTGGATTAATAAAAAGTAGTACTACCACCTACCAGATGCTCAAATTAGAAACTGAGGTAGAATTCTGAGGCTTTTTTTCTGAATTCAACCCCATGTTCAATTATTGTCCTTTGAATACTAATTTATAAATATATCTAATTTTTTTCCCACTTCTGTGAAAGACTAGTAAAACTCTTCTGATGCAAAAACCATAATCTCTTCTTGGATAGTTGTAACAACCTCCTAAGTGGTATTCTTGATTACAGTCTTGATTTCTTCCAGTCACTTCTCACACTGAAGCCAGGATAATCTTTCTAAAATGCAAATATGATCATCTTTCTAAATTTTTATTGGTTATCCATTATCCTTATAATAAAGCACAAAACTTTTAACAGAGATTACGTCTTCCATTCTATGGTTTCAGCTTATCTTTCTAGACATATCTTTTAATGCTCCCTTCAAACCTAATTTCGAACCCACTTTAAACTTATATCTGTGCTTGTTAATATTCCTCAAGGGTATCACATATGTTGTTACATTTGATCCTTAACATATAATTTTACACAATTCCATAGCAGGGCAATATTTTTCAAAGTTTAGTTTCAGTATAAATTTCTCTATGAATTTTCCATCATTCCTGCTAAAGCTATTTTAGGGATATTGTCAATGCCATATATTGTTCATATTTCCCCTATTCCAGCACTTTTTTTTTTTTCGGTACGCGGGCCTCTCACTGTTGTGGCCTCTCCTGTTGCGGAACACAGGCTCTGGACGTGCAGACTCCGGATGCTCAGGCTCAGCGGCCATGGTTCACAGGCCCAGCCTCTCCACGGCATGTGGGATCTTCCCAGACTGGGGCACGAACCCGTGCCCCCTGCATCGGCAGGCAGACTCTCAACCGCTGCGCCACCAGGGAAGCCTCTCTAGCACTTTGTATATCATTTTGACATAATTGTTTATTACTCTTTAGTTCTCCCAAAAATATAAACTCCATGAGGACAAGATTCATGTTTATCTTGTTCACTGTTAATATCTTCATCATCAAGCACAGTGCCTGGTACTTAATAATTTAATGGACAAATTAATGAACTAACAAATATGGAACAGTAATCAAAACCACAAAAGACAAAAGAAAAAGGATGTTCTTCCTCAGATGGCAAGCTAGTTCTCATTTGAGAAAGCAAATATATATATATATATATATATATATATATATATATATATATATATATATCTATCTCACATTTTACTCTAGGTTCTTTTATATAAAGCAAGAATATACAAGCCTGAATATATCATTTCACAGAAAAATCAACAATATGCAGTCCATGTGATGAGGAAAAGATAGATTTTTTCAGATATTGAAACTAGTAGAAATCATGAAATATTTCTAATCATGGAAATTAGCATTTGTTGATTATTAGACAGCTTCATATTTCTTTTCCTTCATGCTCTGTATGTGTCTTACTTGTTGAGAGTTCAAAGAAATATAACAGGGATATCTATATATAACATACAACAATTGCATTTGTTAGATAACAAGAGCTAGATATTATGGTGATTCAGTACATATTTCACACCACACTGTTCTGACTGAATCTAAACTTTACAAATTTAAAAGCTGTGTAAACTTTGGCAAATTACTGAAACTTCTCTGCCTAAGTTTCCTCATATATAAAATGGGCATAGCAATAGTAACTACCTCATAGGTTTGTTTTAAGGATTAAATGAGTTAACATATTCAGAATTCTTAGATCAGCACCCTCTTTAGTTACATTTTTAGTGCTATATATTTAGTAAGTTATACATACACAAATATATAGCTATTAGTATATCCCTATTTTCCAGATAAAAAGTTAAAACTTCTAATGTTCACTAATGCCTCTAATATTACACAACTGGAGAAGCCCAGGCTTAAATCTATGTCTGTTTGATTCCAAAGATCATGATCTTTCCACTCTCCAACTTTTGATCAGCAAACCCAGGAATAGGCATGTCAGTGCTTATATATTAGAAAACTTTAAACCAGGTGTATTTAAAATGAAAAGTCTAGATTAGTATTTAACCATTAGTATTTAGCTTTTACAAATTATCAACATATTTTTAGTGTTGAATTTGCCATTTAACTCAATCCTCCAACATAGATTATTAAGGAAATCTAAAATGTCATCTTATTTCTATGCAATTTTTTCTTAGATATTCTTAAAAAGACTAATTTTTAATATGACCATGATAGTATTACAAAAACATAAAAGTAATTAACAATAATCTCAGTATTTAGCCAGTAACCAAATGTCCTTGATTATTACAAAACCACTTCTTGGCATATTATTTGTCAACAATTCCTTTATTAATTAAATTTAGGATGTCAGATTTCTTATACACTCTGCCCTATACACTCTGCTCTATCTTTCTTCTTTGAACTTCCATCCATTCCTGTAACTTCAATAGCCACATAAATTAGATTTATTATTTCCATATTAGTGGAGAAAAAGTAGTATATAGAATCATCAGTTTTACTTTTATTCAGTATTGTATTTCATAACGATCCATTTTCACAAAAGATTATTCCTGAACATAATGTGAGTAATGCATCTTTATGTTGTCATTGGTTCCCAATCTGTTCTTATGGCTATATCTGTTTTTAAACTAAATTATTGGAATTGCATGAAAAAAAAAAAAAAACAGATTCAACATCTTACTGATTGAAATATAAAAACAAAAAAAAAACTTACTAAAATATACTCTCAGAAACTTTTTTACTTTGGTGTCATTTAGTATTGCAACTAAAATATCAATAGATGTTCATAGTTGCATTTGAAATTGTCGTACTAGTGTAAAAAGTATTTTAAACAGTCATGGAGTTGCTAGAAATGTTAGAATAAAGAAAATATTAGTCAGCTTCCATGTAAATTTTAGGCTTAAGAAAGAATGAAATAAAATGGAAATATGGATTAAAATCACAAGTGTTAAAGATAACTGAATTTATCTATGTGACTAGATGAAAACACCAACTTGTGACATAGAGCTAGATAAGGAAGATGAAAAAAAAATCTCAGATGCACTGTAATCATCGAGATTGAATAGTATTCTACCTTATAATTGAGTCTCAGCAGCACAATTTTTACATCATTCACTATGACTCTTCCAATAAGCTCCTGTTAACATTAACAGGCTTGAACTGCACTGAAAATCCATCACCTAAAGGTGAACATTGGCCTGGTAGAATGGAACAAAATGTGTGTGTGTGTGTGTGTGTGTGTGTGTGTGTGTGAAGGGGATAGTCAATTCTTAAAATTACACTTTATCAGGATTTTAATGTCAGTACAAGGTCTAGAATGTTTTCTAAAGAAAATGAGGGTATCAGTAAAAGTAATAAGTAGTCATAAATCATTTTGCACTCTATATCTATAAAACATAAATCACACAACAGAAGCCTATATAAAGGAGCATTGTGAAACAAGTGAATATATATATTTTCATTATCTAGGAGATCATATAGTTTGAAACATTTAAATTTTGATAAATTTATATTTCTATGATAATATTTTTTAACCTAATGTTCTCTCAGAAAAAGGTAGTACTTAAAATTGGAGAAAGCTAAGCATTAGAATAAAAATTTCCTGGCAGCGAAGTTTTAACCATGCCCAAGCATTATAAAAAAAAAGTTATTTCTCTATTGATCACATTTGATTGAAGATAAAGAGATTATGAAAAGTGTTACCATAGTTTAAATGAGGGCAACCTTATTTAAGAAGTGAAAAGAACAAGGTAGATGAAAGGAAAATGTAAAAGAAAAAGGAATAGATGAAAAGTGACTCAGTGTCTTTTCCTGAGAAGGACTGTCCCTTCCTAATCTATAGCAGTATTAGCAACATACATTTGTTAATAGCTATGCAGTCTTGGAATGCAGCAGGTAGTTATGGAACTAAGAGAAAGTAACCTAAGGTGGAGGGTTTAATCTTTGGCTTAGACCCTAAAGAAAGGAAGGTTACTGAGACCATCTGGAAAACGTAATTGGTTGCTGAATGCCTCTCATTCTCATTGCTATGTAAGCAAAAACTCAATTTTAATAGTCTATTCAGAAATATCTGTTCTGTTAGAGGCTAAACAAACCAACAAGGAAAAATATATAGGAAAGAAATCCAATATATTGATATGCAGTGAGGAAATGACAATAAAAATGGTTGATTTAAAAACATCTCCAACATCTCATAGAAAGTTTATAACATGAACTCAGTCATTTATTGGTGACTTAAACAACAATTGTCAAGTATACCACTTTTATATTTATGCCTAATATTTCAAAAGTGCTTCCTCTACTGTAACATTTAACTGAGGTTAAAATTGTTAGAATTTTGATTGGTGAGAATGAACTCACAGCACCAAGAATCAGATGAAGTTCAAAATGATTGACATAATAAGAGTAAAAGTAAGGAATCAAAGATATGTAGAGAAAAGTGGCCTAGTCTTTTGCTTTCCATGTTCCAAACAATTAGATTGCATGAAAAACCCACTTGTTCATTTTGTTTACACATTATCTCTTCAAGTATACTTTTAATATTTACTGGGCCAGAATCTTTTTAAACAGCATTTCTCAAGGTTTTTTTTTTGTTGTTGTTGTTTTATATTTATTTATTTTTAATACCTATATGTTGGGTCCAAACGAGAGAGAAAGAGACAGAGAGAGAGGGAGAGAGAAATCGGGAAAGAGAAACAGAGACTAAAAGAGAATGTTATAGGCATCTACTAATAATGTTTAGGTTGGTAAGAGTAGTATTGTGTTGTTAAGAGCCCATGGATAAATCAGAAAACTTTCCATTTGAGGTCAGTTACCTAATCAGAAGCAACCCCATGCCTTCTTTATTTTCTCACACATGATATTGATGTCACAGGTTCTGGTTCCTTGCTGGATTCAATTCTATCTACCCTCTTGAAAACAGGATCCAGTGATGTCTGGGTAGTAGTTCTTTTTTTCTCACCATAGATGACACAGTAGCACAGGATTGCTTTATTTTCTAAAGAGAAGATTGGCAGAAAGGCCAGAGAAAAATATTAAAATCTAACTCAAAAATATAGGCATGTCTACAGGGGGGGAAAAATGTTACCAGACTTCCATAGATAATTAAATTTATTAACTACTAGATAGCACAACCAATTCCACAATTGTATCTCTCCTTTTCAAGGAACAACAAAAAAAGAAAACAAAATTCTGAAAGATTTATTTAATTACAAATGTCTGATACTTGGTCCTGCAGGCAATGTTTAAGCTTATATACAGACAAAACATTCAAACAAAGTTATTGGAAACTCAAAGAGAATTATGTTAATTTTGTGAAAAGTTTCCCTTAATCAAATGAAGATTCATACAAGGATATTCCAATTAAAAAGCCGAAATAAATCAAAAGATAGATAAAAAATACATTTGGAGGAAAATTACTCCCAGAAAACAAAAACAAAATTACACACTTCTTACAAATTAAAATGGACATACACAAGCTGAATACAAGAAGTCCAAGAAAAAATATTAATAAAACACCACAAAATGAAGAGGTTTTTCCCTTAATTTTCAGGGGAAAATTACAGGAAAAATATAGAAATTAAAAATGCATAAAATAGGGCTTCCCTGGTGGTGCAGTGGTTGGGAGTCTGCCTGCCGAAGCAGGGGACACGGGTTTGTGCCCCGTTTCAAGAAGATCCCACATGCCGCGGAGTGGCTAGGCCCGTGAGCCATGGCCGCTGAGCCTGCGCATCTGGAGCCTGTGCTCCGCAACGGGAGAGGCCACAACAGTGAGAGACCTGCGTACCGCAAAAAAAAAAAAAAAAAAACATAAAATAGAAGATATATAAAAATATATAAGTTAAATATACTTCTTTATTCTTAAAGAAGAAATGACATTGTGTAAGTCTTAGTAAGGTCAGGAAATATTTATAAATATAATTAGATTTCACCTTTCATCAACATACTTTTTTTGTTATAAAACAAATATAAAAGTTTGCTAATGATTATTAAACAGTTTCATTGTTATATTTAATATTAACATTGATAATATTTACAGATTGCTATATATAAAGCTATAAGTATGTAAATAACATGTGCATTCAACTCAAGCTAAAAAGATAAGAAAACAAAAAAAAACTAATTTGGACTTTATACCTGTTTGTTCAATTAATGAATATAAAAAAGGGAAATACAACCTGACAAACAATATTTTCTTGTGGTCCAACAGATTTTGTGAAATAAATAATCCAGTTGTTTTATAATCCGTGGCTGTACTCCCCATGAGGGCAGTTTAAAATTTATTTATAATTTCATGTGTTTTACTTGGCATCAAGTTTGTTTTGTCTAAGTTTATCATTACACTTTTAAAATTCTTGGCTCCTTCTAAAATGAGACAGCTTTAAAAATTGCCTGTCCAACATCACATCACCCATATCACTGTGATTCATTGACCTGTTTTGTTAACACTATCAAGAAAAAATGTGTTTTATTATATATGGTGGTTCCAATGCATTAGGGGGTTTCACCTCTAAAGATATGTGGGATTTTGTGAGTAGTTAGCACTTTTTTTTATTATTATTTGACAGTAACTACTCTCTCTGTCTAGATCTTTCATTTTGAACCATCTGGCCTGCTCCTTGTCCCTGCCAGATGTCCCAGATGTATAAAACATACATATCATTCACAAAAGTAACAAAAGAACTGTGCATATCTTATCACTCCCTGAATTCTTAAACCATTTCAAATAAATTCATCCAATTGTAACTTTTATAAAACAAATACCTTTTACTTCATATTTTCTTTCATCTTTTGAGTAGCAGTATGAATTCATGTATTTGCACAGATTCAACTTATTCTAGTTAGCCATTATTACTCTTATTATGAATAATGCTAATAATAGTAATGGTTGTAATAGCTGACCTTTTAATTTGCCTCCTTGCCTCTTCCAGCATAAATGCTAACAAACTTGAAAGGATTCTGTTTCTTACACTGATATATATAAGGATAGATATATAACTATCCTTCAAGAGGTGGCAAAAATGCTGCTGGTGTTGGTTCATTCATTATCTTGGAAATCTATCTATTTATCTATCTATCTATCTTCTATTCAAACTGACTTTTCAAAAATAAAACATTATATTGCTGAATTCTAATTTTATCACAGGATGTTTAATAAATCAGTGTTGACTTGGATTGTTAAAAAAATGTGTAAATTAAACTATAAAGCAATTCAGGAAGATAGACACAGGAAAACTTAGCATACTGTAATCAAGTATAAAAGGAAGGAGTAAGTAATTAATTAAATGATGACCTATTGAAAAGTCGGGTCATTGTCACTTAAACTCTCTGCATATAAGAGTGACTAGGAGGAAATTTGTTAAATTCCTGCCTAAATTCAAAAGAAATGCTTTAAAATAAAGTAAATAAATATACCAAAACAAAACTAACATGTTAAGGCTGGGGAAAGAAGCAGAATAGAGTACAAGGTAATTTTAGGCTTTTACAATGGAACCAAAGGAAATGACAAAATACATACCAGAAATTCAGTGAAAAGCTCCCTCTAATATTACAAATGTAGGAATCCTGATTTGCCTAAGTATACCTTCATACTGTGCCTTCATCATGTAACCTTGCATAGACCTCTCCTTTCGAGTCACTTTTATGGGTCAATCCAAATTTTCAGTCACAAATATCAGTAAGTATTAAAAATTCACATATTTACATAAAATCATCATCATAAAATATAAGAGTAAAAATGAACAATAAGAAAAACTACCCCCAAAGGAAATAGAAATAATTAAGGAAATAGAAAAAGTTAAAAAGTTTAGAAAAAAGCCCAATTTGTAGTCTCAGAGAGTTTGTAGAGAACATAGCATCCACATAAAGAATAGGACGCTGTAAATAAAGAAAGTCTTCAATAATATAGCAACCCTGGAACTCTGAAAAATTTCCTAAATAAAATATGACATATCCAGTCGAAGATTTCTATCTCTAAATTATCATTCTGCAAGATAATATTTGAGACAATCTCAGAATACATAGCAAAATTTTATTTGCTATTTGACCAAATAATTCTTCATTTAAGAAAGATTCTATAAAGAAGCTGTTGTAAGGGTGTACACGTATGTGAAAAATGGTGGAATTTGTAGTATTGTCCAAAATAATAAACATTTGAAAACAAATATCCCTCAACAGGGAACTGAATTAACACATTACACAGTAAATCTAAAAAGTGAGACACTAAATTTCTTTAGAAATAATGAAATTTTAGTACATATATATCAATACTAAGAGTCCATGTCCATTTTTATCAGAAAAAGGCAAAATACAAAACATTTTTTAAGCACTGCAAAACATTCCTGTAAAAGTTATTTTTTTAAACTAATATGGGTAGGAAAAGAGAAATATGAGCAAAAAAATCAAGTTTTGTTTTTTTTTACCATTGGTAATATCTCAGACCCTAAGGGAATTTTCATTTTTTCATTCTTGTTAGTTAAGTTTTACTGTATTTGTATAACAAATCACATTTTGATTGTAATTAAACATTTAAACTAAGGTTATTTTCAAAAATATTATGCAGACACTTATGAAATAAGCTAATTATAACATTAAGTAATCTCTCATTAAATCCTTTATTTAATAGCTTACAGTAAGGTGACGTAAAGGTGTGAGAAAACTTAAATAAGAAATTTGTCAGATTTCAAAGTAACTTTTTTTGAGATTTATCATCTTTTTCTTGCTGCCCTTCTCCTACTTTCCAGTCTTTGTATTTCAGGCTACAGAGTTTACACCAACTATGAAGAGAGCCTTGTTCTGGCTTAACCTATATGCTTCACATCTGAATGTGAGGAGCAGGAAGAAGCCAGAGAGCAAGTGTGTCTACAGATTTTGGGAAGCTGACAAGGATAAAGGCAGAAGTGGTGAAGGGATACTTGACTTTTCTTTGGGTAAATTAAAACATTTCAGTCCTTGAATCATGGCAGATTCTTTGAGGTAGTTTCTTACATTCTTAATGATTGTGAAACATGATTTCTTTGGGTAAAAACTAATTATGTTCTGGAAGTCTAATTATAAGTTTCTAAATTTTAAAAAAAATTTTCCTAGAATAAAACACTCCTTATAATCAGTCTACTGAACAGTTTTTACATTCATACTTTGAACAAATGTGTATTCCATAGAAAAGTAGAATACCATCTGTATATTCACTGAAGCCTGAATTAAATTGTTAGGGCTAGTCTTCCTATCTTTGATCTACAAATATTAAACTTACTTAATCTACCTTGATTTGAATATTTTTTCCCTCAAAGTTAATATTATTTCCATCGTTTCCAAATAAATGGGAAGTACATATACTTTTCCATCTTACAGTGTGCAAACCACATGATGTAAGAGATGTCTCAGCAAATGAACAGTTTAGAACAGCTTTATTTATTGTAAGATTTTAAAAAGCATATACTACTTAAGATTGTGTATGTTATTGCCTTTATAGTAGTCTAGGAGAAAATTTAATACTATTTTTTAATTTGCATTAGTAAACATTCTGTACACAATGATTCACTTTGTGTTTGTAAGATACTCCATAATGTGGTCTTTGTCCCTTATTTTTTTCTCTCATTTTTAATCACACCCCCTCTTTTGGCTTGAGACACACACTTTCCAGTTTCTAACTGAAAAACATACTTTTCCACATATTCATGTAAATTATGTTTCATATCCCTCAACAGATTTAGCTCTTTTTCCATAAGCAAGCATGGCACTTTGTACATCATCGAGACTTTCATCAGACTATTATTTGCCTGTTTTATTCTTGATTTTTCTTTATTATTTAAATTTTGTGGGGGCAATAAATGAGTCTGCTTGCTTATCACTATGTTCCCAATGAGAAAATTACATATAGAAAGACTTACAAATACATGATACTCAAAATACCTTCAAATAACTAATTATTATACTAAAGACTCTAAATTACAAGACGGACAAAGAAATGTTTTAACATCTATATGATGGCAGAGTTTTAGCTGTTTATATTTTAAAGAGACAATGTTGTTTCCAATAACAGTGCATTCAGAGCCAAAATTTATTCTCTCATTTAAAAAGTGGATACTGCATATAATATATCTTACAAAATTAAAATCACCAATGATCTTGAAAGAAAGTTAAGAATAATCAGACCAGGGATTAAGTGAAGGCTTAAATTTAGGTATGAAAGAGGAATACAACATACACGTTTTACATTTAGAATATTTGCTGAATTTGGTGAAACTGAGTATTTGAGACCTCATGGAGCATGGGAAAATATATGAATTCCAGAGGCTACTAATAAGCTATACTCTTCTGTAAAGTTGGGACATTAATAGGTTATACCATCAATACAAGGGTGAATAGAAATAGAGCTATTATCATCAGTGGACTGTGAGGTAACTAATGATATATATGTTTTAGCACTGAAAAAAGATGGAGAAATTCACTTTAAATGTATAGCCTGATTGATTGTATACTTCTCTGGCTGCTTGGTACATCTCTGGTAGGAATATAATTTAAAATGATCCTAGAATAGCAACTCCACAAAAGATATTAGAAGAAACAAAAACAAACTTTCCTCAAGAAATTGTCTTCACTTCATGTACTAGACTTTCAATGTAAAAAATTCCCAGGAAAATTAACAGTGTATGCAAAAAAAAAAAGTAAATATAAAATGAAACAAAGCTTCATGATCTGGAACCAGGAGAAATAATAGATGAGGAAAACAGACCTAAAATGATTTAAGGTGATGGAATTAGCAGATACAGATACAAATCAATTATCTTAAAAATGTTTTGGAAAATAAGAAACCTTATTGACCATATTCACAGGGAATGAAAAAAGCAAATAATGACAAGCAAAATTTGAAAAATAAAACTAACATAAAATATGAAGAAAAACAAAAAAATACATTAATTTATATGAATAATTCTACTGATACATTAGAAAATTTTATACAATGATGACAATTTAGGAGGAAACTAGATACAAAGAAATCACATGGAATGCAGCCAGAGGGAAAAAAAAAGAGATGAAAATTTAAAAAATGATTAAGATATATGCAGTATGGAAGGAGAAGTTATAAATTTTAACTAAAGTCTCAGAGAGGAGAAAGAGAGAGAGAGGAGGGAACAAACCTAATGAATATATTATATCTGGGAAATTCATGAAATGCACAAACCCACAGATTCTTGAAGCTCAACCAATTCAGAAGAGGAGAAATATAAAGATATCCACATTAAATATCTCATGATTGCATATCTAAAAAGACTAAACTGATGTTGCTGGTCTGGAGATGACACTTTCAGAACTACTGCCATAGACCAACTATAGCACATAAAAGATAAGCTTTAGAGAAGATCTAAAAGACTGCTTGAGGAAAGAATTTTTGTTTTAATAAAGTAACTAACAATTAGACCAAATGCTGATTTTCCCACCAGTAATAATGGAAACCTGAACATAACTAAATTATTTTTTGAACATGCCAAATATAAATGTATCAATCTATAATTTTATGCACAGCGAAAATGATATTTTTGTGAATGAGGGGTAAAGTAATTTAATTTTTAGACATTAAAAAATAAGAGAGTAAACATTCATTAAAGGAAAATCTAGATATATATTTCATGAAAAGGAAAATGATTTCAGAAAAAAAAATTATAAAGAACAAGTAGAAAGGAAAAACAAAAAAAGAATGGTAAATATATGGTTAAAACTAAATGAGTGTTGCTTATATACAAAGCTAATAGCAATATATTGAGGAACTTAAAATTCTTCAATAAATAAATGTGACAGTGTATGTTAGAAAAATGATGAGCTCAAATCAGTCCTTTCATTTTTCATGAGGAAGATGGAGATAATTATTAACTTTGTGGTGTAATAAATTAATTATACTCACTGTAATTACTGAGCTCTTTACTAATTAAATTGAAATAGAGAACAAAACTTTCAAAAGAGTAGTAGGAATAATTGAATGATTCAAAAAACTCTATTGAAATAAGTGTAAGAAAGAGAAAACTATATAAAAAACAGGAAGAAAAGTAGAAAATATAAAATAAAATAAACAAGTATATGTATTAGTCATTATAGTAACTGTAATTGGATATACTAAATACTCCAGTAGTGGACAAATTTAATAGGCTGTGTTAAAACTGAAACTCTTCACAAATAATGCACAAAACCCCACAAAATTTGAATTCAAAGAAATGGACAAATTGCACCAAGAAAGCCGTAACCAAAAAAAAGACTGGTTTAACTATATTAATTTAAAACAAACACCTAGAAAAATATAAGATATTGTTAGAGAAAAGGAAACAATAAAATAAAATATTCAATTTGCTAAAATGATAATCCTTTTAGAATATATAAAATAATTTCAAAATATATAAAGCAAGTCTTGACAGAATTACTGGAAGAAAAACAAAAATCTATCTTCAGAGTGGGAGATATTAACACAGCTCTCTGTCAATAACTGACATAAAAAGGACACAAAATGTGTCAGTAGGAATAAGGATGATTTGAATAATAGGAATAAAGGAATAACACATTTGTTTTATTTGGCTATACAGAGAACATTGCACTCTCCAACAGTTTTCAGTTATGCATAAAACATTTACCAAAATTTACCAATTATTTGAACATAAATTTTAAGCAAACGAATGTCAAAGAATTTAAATAAAAATAACATATTTTGACAAGAATAAAAGTTTGCTTGAAATTAATTGCAGAATGTTAACTAGAAATCCCATGTTGGAAAATTAGTGCATCAAAGAAGAAATCATAATGTAATTAGAAAATATTTTGAATTTAACAGTAGCAAGACTATCACAAATCAAAACCTGTGAGGTGCAGCAAAGAGCATATTTAGAGGAAAAGTTAGTCTTTTGTGCAGAGATGAGGAGGCTGGCTTTTAAAAGAACATGTTTTGCAGCGGTCTCCAGCCATTTCCTTGTGAATTGCCTGCTTCAGCACTGCTGTTCATCTGTGATCATCAGATAGATAATAGTATCCTGAAGTGTCCTGAGCTAGACAGTGACAAAGACTGCCTTAAGTTTCCCCTCAGTTTATCTAAGCTTTCTCAAGACTTCTTGACTACAGATCCTGACCTCCCTTTCCTTAAAGCATTTACTTCAGAAAACTTGTAATTGTAAACTCTTTCTCTGCCCTTATGAGATGTTAATCTTCTACACCACTGGAATGTTTTTCTCAAGACCAGTGGGATCATCTCTGTGAAATGGAATCAACATGAATGATAACACTCCATCTCCCATTTGCCATGGGAGGGTAGAAACCTAACTCTGAAAAGGGACAATTAGCAAACACAGATGACCCCATCTGTTTTGCCGAAAGCCTACTTTTAGTTTCAAGGTTTGTTGGATTCGCTGGCAAAATAGCCACTTGTCTCACACAACTGAACAGATTTAATTAATTTTTAATAGAAGATTATTTAACTTAATTTCAATATACAGTCATTAGAAGGGGATGAATAAAAGTATTAGAGGTACATAACAGAGTATACATCATCAGATTGGGCCAACACCTACATCCAGATTCAAACAGCAGCTGGAAAGTCCCAAGTAACAGCAATCTGGAGTCCCAATTGGGAAGGGTCCTGGGCCATGCGTTCACCTCACAGGTGAGACTTCAAATTGCAGTTCTGGGGGCTTCTGTTCATAATCCCAATCCACAACCAGCTATCATCAGTTTATGAGCAAAAATGCAACTCTGGTTTAACTGTAACAGTGCTGTTGGTTTCACTGTGTGAGTCAAAAGATTTTCTAGACCATGGGGGACTGATCAGATCCCCAGGGCTCAAGAAATTTCAAGACTCATTCCCTTTCTTATCTTAAGTGTTGTTTGACTTGTTGGTAACAATTGTTAGGTGTGCAGGCAGGCACACAGTCTAGACAGGACCACAAGTCGGTCAGGGGTCTGCTTCTGCCTCTGAAGCCTGAACAAGACACTTTACTAGTTTTCTCAACACCATCTCATTGGCCAACCACTCTCCTAATGTCCTCTAGCACTTTGCCATTGGCTTATCCCAGCATTTAAAAATCCTCCACCCTTTTGTTTTAGCGGAGTGGAGTTGAATATCTTGCCCCTATTGCAAAAGTCTTGAATGAGGTCTTCTTTGTCTGTTTAACTTGCATTGGCTGGTCAGTGGTGCCCACATGCATTTAAAACTTTTGAGAGAATGTAGCATGTTATGGAGACAGTTATAATTATTAACAAACAAACAATGCCAATGGTTTGGATAGCACTCCTGAGCCAGGTTCTCCATGACCCAAGCCAGTTAGAATCAAATAAGTCAAAGAAATAATCCCAAATAGAGGGGTATTTCTTTAAGCCTGTAGGCCTGTTTATGTATTTCATGTAACTGTGCCTTTACTTCCTCAGAAGTGTTTATCCAGTGAGCTTGTTTCAGAGAAACGGAGACATTGGAAATCAGGGAGAAGTTCTTAGTGGGCAGAACTGCAGGATCACCAGCATCACAGCAAATCCAACAGTTACTTGGAGGCTGGATTACTCTCCTTTGAAATGGTCTGAGATACTAAACAATGCCATCTTTCCAGACCAGGTCAAGGCAAAAAGTGGGCAAAATAATTATAAAAGACCTTCATGGTATAAGAATTAGGCAAAGGATGTTAAGAGAGGAAAGGAAGAATGAAAAAATGTTCTTGATCTGATGTTTTGGAATGAAGCAATCTACCTCAATGTAGCTATTTCTCTTTCTACTCCATTTGATTTTGAGGTCTTTGGCATTTATACAGGACCAGAGGGGGTCTGAGAACTTATAATTTGGCAGCAGTGTCAGTGGTCAAGTGTACTTGGTAGGGTTCTTTCATGAAACTTACTTTTGCAAAAACCTCAGAGTAAAATAATAACTGTCTGAAAAAATATAAGACTTAAAAATCCCCATGGTTAGAGAATTGGTTAGTGTTCATTATAATGGCATTGGCAAGAAAATTGATTATTTCTGTGACAATATTTTAAGATGATAATGGTAATTATGACTGATAATATTATATCAGGACATACCAGATTTTTAGGAATTTTATACAGTTTCTGGAACAGTTGTATTAATAATAAATACTCATACAAATATGTATCACTTCTTATTTGACAATACTTCCTATGCAATTTAACATATTAAATAAGCCTAATTAATTCAACATTTCTCTTTTTATAAATAGAGAGAATAAATCTTTTGAGATGTTCCAGGGGCTCTCTGGAAAATACTGAAATTAATTTGAGGTGAAAAAGACTTCATTTAGAATTTGATATTGGGGGAGTTTTAAAAAAATACCCATTTAACCAATGTGACAAGGACTTTGAAGGTAAATACAGAAGGTTACATAGCTATAAAAACCTAAGCTCTTTTAATATTGAGAAGAGTGAGTTTTCTTAAGTAATCAAAGACCTGATAAGATGAAATTAAATACAGTAAATTGTTTTGGGAAAACACAAAATCTTTACTTTCCGGGAAGATTATTTAAAAGATTAAAAACAAATTTTGTTTGTACTTTCTTATTAAGAGTAGGTCAATAATGTAAGAAAACTTTGTTCTTTTAACAGACAGGAAACCAAATTCTAATTTTGTACTGGTGTATCATTAATATTAAAACTCATTTTTAAAAAACTAAATAAATTCATTCCAATCTTAGCCAGATTGACACATATACAGTTCTTTTTCCAAGATTCCTTTTCACAAAACTTCTACAACTTTTTTACATCCATTCAGATTTTGTCCTAAGTTCCCTCCCCCACCCCCACCCCCCTTTTCTCATTCTGGAACAACCAGCTATTTTACTTCAGGACAAAATTACTCTCTTTTTTCCTTGACCACAACCACATCTGCCTACCTTTGCTTACCAAAAACACATCCTACTTTCCCTGTATAGAGATGTTTCCTTTATTAGGTCTACTAGGTTTAATTGCATATGTTAATTATAATTCTTAACCCTTAGAATACTTAATTCCAAGTGGAATTAGAATACTTAATTCCTAGTGGAAACTAAGAAGTAAGCAATTGTGGGCTCTCAGTTACACTAGCATTCTGTGATTGACACATTTTTAAACATATCTAATATATTCTAGAAATATATTCTTCCTCATACTAAATTTTTCAATGTGGCACAAGATGTGTTTACTAATAAACACAAATATCTTTAGTTTCTCTGTAAAAGGAAGCCAAAAGTGGATAAACATATATTCAGTAATTAATGTTTCAGTGTTTGTCTTATTTGGAAATGATCTAGATATTTGATGAATATCCATCATTTAACTTATTACAGTATAACTTTGTTTCAAATTATCAAAATGATTTTGGAAACTATTTTTAAGTAGACCTTTTATAAAGCATAGTTACTGGTGAAAAGTTTACTTATAAACTTTTGTCTTATATCTGTTTATTTGTCCTTAACACATGCTTAAATAACATGAGCTTATTTGACTTTTAGTAAACCTAAGTAAATTAAAAGTTGAATGTCTACATTATATTCAATAATTATAGATCTCAAAACATGCCTTTTTAAATTAAATCAATAAACAAGCTTTATTCATTGAAAATTATCATAGATCACATGAACTTGAAAAACATTTGGGTTAGTTTCTCTAGTTCTGAGAGTATACTTGATTTTTATAATGTTTCTTTATAAACCAATTAAATAGAGCTCTTTACAAAGTAATTTTGGCAATACCATCTGGAGGTACAAAAATATTACATGTTTATAACACATATATAGAGAGATATATAAGCATATATAGAGAGGTAAACAGAGATCTTGTTTAAAATGAAATGCTTTAATTTAAAAATTTAACTATGAGACAATAATACAAAATACACAATAATACAAAACTCACTAGTTTGTAAAGGAATAGCTGTTTACACCTGTGTTTTCTTCTCAGATGGCTTAAACTTTTCACTGGTATGGCAAAGACTTCTAAGCTTTTTTCATAGGTTGTTTTCAAATATGCCTTCTTTTTTTTTTTGTTTTTTCTTCCCATCTGATAATAACTACCTCCGTGTTTGCTAGAGAAGACCAGGTAGGATATTTACATATCAAAAGGAGCAGAGAAAGAATGTAACTTCCACCAAGAAGGACTTTTGTTCCCTATGACCAGACTGTTGACAATACCTACAAGCCTTTTGAAATGAATATGGAGGTTTGGGGATTGATTAAAAGGGTAGGTGGGCTTTTTCTCTTCTGATAAAGGCTCAATTTGTAAGACAAGCACAGTTGCCTTTAATTTATCAAAGAACTGGGTGTCAACCTGAATGATGTCAAGGAACTGACTCATACATCTAACCACATTATCTTGAATTTACTTCTTTAAATCAGGGAGAAGATCTTCAACTGAGATAGAAATCAAAAGATTCCTGTGTTCCAGTTTTAGAGCTGTTTGTCTTTGAAATGTTTTTTTCTTTCCCTCTGGGTGTGTAGTTTCAATTAGCTTAGGGAAGAAGGCCTGAAAAAAAGTTTCTATCAGGTTCTCAGCATCAGCATCCAATTTAACCAACTTCTACTACAGCTACTTTTGAAAAAAAAGAAAAAAATCCTTTAAAATATCTAGCTAAGTTTTATCCAGAACAAACAGTAAATATTCTTGGTGTTAGAGCAGGCAGATAGCTAGATATGAGCAGAGAAAGAGGAACATGGGCTAGGTGGCAGGAAACCATACATCTTGTGAACAATGGGGGTCCTTGGGTAGACAAAGGAAAGCAGGAACCTCCAGGCTGACCAGAAGATATAAATCTCGAGGTGACAAGGGGTTCTAGAGGCAGACAAAGAAAGGTGGGAAAAGGCAGAATCTCTGGTATCCAAATGTAAACTTTTGCTCATTATGCCCTCATTACAATAAAATTAGCCTTGCAGATAAGAAGTACCCATCATGCACTGATGCCATGACACTTCCAATCAAGGCTAAATAAGGACAAAAATCCCTCTCCCCTCGGGAAGGTGGAGCTGGGATGAAAATCAGTAATAAGATCCAAAACCCCTTCTTCCTCAGTGAATATTCTTCCCATTCATTTTCACATCTCTTATAACCAGCTTGCCAAATAAACTCATGGCAGCTACTCACCTGAGTGCCCATTCAACCCTTGAGAGTATACTATCCCTTAAATCTTCACTTTGCTTTCTTGGCTTCCAACTCATCTCTGAGTTCTTTTTGTGTTGAGACAAGAATCTACTCTCCAGTAACACTGGCAATATTGAAAAATCCCATGGACACAAAAGACATCCCCAAGGAGGGTGCAAAGGTACTATTCTTCCTAAATCCAGAGCCACTCCCAAAGATAAAAGAAAGAAAGAAAGACAATTCCCGTGAGAGCTGACAACTGTTAATAAGATCCTGGCCACAAATGGACTGCAATCCACATTTATGTCAGGTCATAATTCTGGGTGCTTAATCTCATCATTTAGCTGGAGAGGAGTAGGAGTCATGTTGGTCTTACAGTCTTTTGGGTTTGGTACTTCTTGTGTCTTAATTTTTCTTTTTTCTTTTAGCTATATTTTTGATATTGGAGAACCAATAACCTGCATGCTCCAGACAGACAGAAAGCCAAACCAAGTTCTCAGGACAGAAAATGAGGCAAACAAGAAGGCAATAGCTGTCCCTGGAACAAAAAAAGGATCAATAACCAATGGGTACCCTCAAACCACATTCACAGGAGTCTGGATTTGAAAGGGAAAGAACAACTTGAAATTTTACCTTCCTTTCCTGGGACTACTAGAAATCCAGGAGAGCTAACTCTGGTAAGAATTTTCACCCTTTTCTGGTTTCTGCCAGTTTTATTAGGATTCTATCTGCAAGCTCCTGAGAAAGTGGGATTTAAAGTAGAGAGTGTAGTTCTCTATCTACCAGAATGTGGTAAGGTATTCCATTAATTTTAATTTTAGTTAAGGGAATAACTGGTTGCAGTTTACCAGAGAATCTGTTGGAGTCCTGTCAACCCTAGGAAGGGTCCATATGGGGCCCTTTTCTGAGGGTAGATATGTCGGGGTTCAAGTTGATGTCAAAGAACTTGCACAAAACCTTCATGGACAATATTTTTTCCAGTGTTGCAGCTGATTGCAAATGAGACATCAATTTCTGGGCTAGTGTTTAATGATGAACCCCTAAGAGGGTACAAGCAAGTGTTCTTTTAGGTTTCTGGCCTTGGAGCTGTTCCAGTTGAAAGACCACTAAGTTGGTAGACTTTTGTTTACTGTCTTGGGGTATTTTCATAATAGAGAGGTAACTTAGTTAGAGGATTAATAGAATAAGTACTCAGGTAAAGGAGGATAGAGAGGAGTAGGAGTCATGTCAGTCTTACAGTCTTTTGTTTTTGGTACCATTTGTGTCTTAATTTTTCTTTTTCTTTTTTTTTTTTTTAACTGTTTTTTTTATATTGGAGTATAGGTGATTAACAATGTTGTGTTAGTTTCAGGTATACAGCAAAGTGATTCTGTTATACATATACATGTATCTGTTCTTTTTCAAATTCTTTTCCCATTTAGGTTGTTATATAATACTGAGCAGAGTTCCCTGTGCTATATAGTAGGTCCTTTTTGGTTATCCATTTAAAATATAGCAGTGTGTACATGTCAATCCTAAACTCCCTAACTATCCCTCCTCCCACCCTTCCCCCTGGTAACCATAAATTTGTTCACTAAGTCTGTGAGTCTGTTTCTGTTTTGTAAATAAGTTCATTTGTATTATTTTTATTTCAGACACTGCATATAAGTGATATCATATATTTGTCTTTCTCTGTTTGACTTAACTTTACTCAGTATGACAATCTCTAGGTCCATCTGTGTTGCTGCAAATAATATTATTTCATTCTTTTTAATAGCTGAGTAATATTCCGTTGTACATATGTATAACATCTTCTTTATACATTCATCTGTTGATGGAATTTTATGTTTCTTCCACATCTTGTTTATTGTAAACAGTGCTGCAATGAACATTGAGGTGCATGTATCCTTTCAGACCATGTATTTCTCTGGATATATGCCCAGGAGGGGGATTGCAAGATCATATGGTAGCTCTATTTTTAGTTTTTTAAGGAACCTCCATACTGTTCTCCACAGTGGCTATACCAATTTACATTCCCACCAACAGTGTAGGATGGTACCCTTCTCTCCACACCCTCTCCAACATTCATTGTTTGTGGATTTTTGATGATAGCCATTCTGACCGGTGTGAGGTAATATCTCATTGTAGTTTTGATTTGCATTTCTGTAATAATTAACAATGTTGAACATCTTTTTTTTTTTTTTTGCCTCTTGACCATCTATATGTCTTCTTTGGAGAAATGTCTATTTAGGTCTTCTGCCCATTTTGGGGGTTGTTTGTTTTAATGATATTAAGCCACATGAGCTATTTAAATTTTGGAGACTAATCCCTTATCAGTCGGATAGTTTGCAAATATTTTCTCCCAGTCTGTGGGTTGACTTTTCATTTTGTTTATGGTTTCTTTTGCTGTGCAAGTTTTGAGTTTAATTAGGTCCCATTTGTTTACTTTCATTTTTAATTCCATTACTCTGGGAGAGAGATCAAAAATGATATTGATGCAATTTATGCCAGAGAGTGTCCTGCCTGTGTTTTCCTCTAAGAGTTTTATAGTGTCCGGTCCCACATCTAGGTCTTTAATCCATTTTGAGTTTATGTTTGTGTATGGTATTAAAGAGTGTTCTAACTTCATTTTTTTACATGTAGCTTTCCAGTTTCCCCAGCACCATTTATTGAAGAGTCTGTCTTTCCTCCATTGTATAGTCTTGCCTCCTTTGTCATAGATTAATTGACCATAGGTGTGTGGGTTTATTTCTGGGCTTTCTATCCTGTTCCACTGATCTATATTTCTACTTTTGTGCCAGTACTATACTGTTCTGATAACTATAGATTTGTAGTATAGTGTGAAGTCAGGAAGCCTGATTCCTCCAGTTCCTTTTTTCTTTCTCAAGATTGTTTTGGCTATTAGGGGTCTTATGTATCTCCATACAGATTTAAAGAATTTTTGTTCTAATTCTGTGAAAAATGCCATTGGTAATTCCATAGGGACTGCAAGGAATCTGTAGATTGCCTTGGATAGCATAGTCATTTTGACAATATTGCTTTTTCAATCCAAAAACATGGTATATCTTTCTATCTGTTTCAGTTGTCTTCTATTTCTTTCATCAGAGTCTTATAGTTTCTGGGCCACAGGTCTTTGGTATCCTAAGGTAAGCTTATTCCTAGGTATTTTATTCATTTTGATGCAATGGTAAATGGGCTTGTTTCTTTAATTTCTCTTTCTGATTTTTGTTGTCAGTGTATAGAAATCCAACAGATTTGTGTCTGTTGATGTTGTCACCTGCAACTTTACCAAATTCATTGATGAGTTCTGCTAGTCCGCTGGTAGTGTCTTTAGGATTTTCTATGTATAGTATCATGTCATCTTCAAACAGTGACAGTTTAACTTCTTTTCCAATTTTGATTCCTTTTATTTCTTTTTCTTCTCTGATTGCCGTAGCTAGGACTTCCAAAGCTATGTTGAAAAAAAGTGGTGAGAGTGGACATCCTTGCCTTGTTCCTGGTCTTAGAGGAAATTCTTTCAGCTTTTCACCATTGAGTATGATGTTAGCTGTAGGTTTGTCATATATGACCTTTATTATGTTGAGATATGTTCCCCCATGCCCACTTTCTGGAGAGTTTTTATCATAAATGGGTGTTGAATTTTGTCAAAAGCATTTTCCTGCACCTATAGAGATGATCACATGGGTTTTATTCTTCAATTTGTTGATGTGGTATATCACACTGTTTGATTTGTAGATATTGAAAAATCCTTGCATTCCTGGGATAAATCCCACTTGACCGCGGTGTATGATCCTTTTAATGTATTGTTAGGTTCAGATTGCTAGTATTTTGTTGAGGATTTTGGCATCTATGTTCATCAGTGATATTGGCTTGTAATTTTCTTTTTTTGTGATATCTTTGTCAGGTTTTGGTATCAGGGTGCAGGTGGCCTCATAAAATAAGTAGTGGAGTTTTCCTTCCTCTGCAAGTTTTTGAAACACTTTCAGAATGATAATGTCAACTCTTTTCTAAATGTTTTATAGAATTGGCCTGTGAAACACTCTGGTCCTGGGCTTTTTATTTTTAGAGTTTTTTTTAATCACAATTTCAACTTCAGTACTTGTGATTGGTCTGTTCATCTTTTCCGTTTCTTCCTGGTTCAGTCTTGGGAGATTGTACCTTTCTAAGAATTTCTCCCAGGTTGTCTGTTTTATTGGCATACAGTTGCTTGTAGTAGTCTCTTATGATCCTTTGTATTTCTCTGGTGTCCATTGTAACTTCTTTTTCATTTCTGATTTTATCAATTTTAGTCCTCTCCCTTTTTTTCTTGATAAGTCTGGCTAAAGGTTTATCAGTTTTATTTTTCTTTTCAAAGAACCATTGATCTTTGCTACTGTTTGCTTCATCTCTATTTCATTTATTACTGCTCTGATATTTATGATTTCTTTCCTTCTACTAACTTTAGGTTTTGTTTGTTCTTCTGTCTGTAGTTGCTTTAGGTGTAAGTTAGGTTGTTTATTTGAGATTTTTCTTGTTTCTTGAGGTAAGATTGTATTGCTATAAACTCCCCTATTAGAACTGCTTTTGCTGCATCCCATAGGTTTTGGACTGTTGTGCTTTCATTTTCACTTGTCTCTAGGTATTTTTTGATTTCTGCTGATTTCTTCAGTGACCTCTTGGTTATTTAGTAGCGTATTGTATAGCCTCCATGTGTTTCTGTTTTTTACATTTTTTTCCTGTAATTTATTTCTAATCTCATAGCATTGTGGTAGGAAAGGATGCTTGATATTATTTCAGTTTTATTAAATTTACCAAGGCTCACTTTGTGGCCCAGCATGTGTTCAATCCTGCAGCATGTTCCATGCACATGAGAAGAATGTATATTCTACTGCTTTTGGATGGAATGCTCTGTAAATATCAATTAAGTCTATCTGGTTTAAAGTGTCATTTAAGGCCTCTGTTTCCTTATTGATTTTTGTTCTGGATGATCTGTCCATTGATGAAAGTGTGGTGTTAAAGTCCCCCACTACTGTCAATTTCTCCATTTATAGCTATTAGCATTTGCCTTACATATTGAGGTGCCCCTATGTTGGGTGCATATATATTTACAAACATCTTCTTGGATTGATCCCTTGATCATTATGTAGTGTCCTACTTTGTGTTTTATAACAGTCTTTATTTTAAAGTCTATTTTGTCTGATATGAGTATTGCTACTCCAGCTTTCTTTTGATTTCCATTTGTGTGGAATAACTTTTTCCATCCCCTTACTTTCAGTCTGTATGTGTCCCTAGGTCTGAAGTGGTTTTCTTGTAGACAGCATATATACAGGCCTTGTCTTTTTGTCCATTCAGCCAGTCTATGTCTTTTGGTTGGAGCATTTAATGCATTTACATTTAAGGTAATTATTGATAGGTATGTTCTTATTTCCATTTTCTTAATTGTTTTTGGTTTGATTTTGTAGGTCTTTTTGCTTCCCTTCCTCATTTGTTCTCTTCTCTTATGGTTTGATCACCATCTTTAGTGTTGTGTTTCGGTTGTTTCTTTCTTTTTTGTGTGTGTTATCTATTGTAGTTTTTGGGTTTGCTGTTTCCATGAGGTTTTGACATATCAGTCTTCATATATTCAAGGTTGTTTTAAGTTGCTTTTCTCTTTCTCACCTAGAGAAGTTCCTTTAACATTTGTTCAAACCTGACCTGGTGGTGTTGAATTCTCTTAGTTTTAGCTTGTCGAAAAAGCTTTTGATTTCTCTATCAAATCTGACTGAGATCCTAGCTGGTTAGAGTATTCTTGGTTGCAGTTTCTTCTGTTTCACCACTTTACCTATATTATGCCACTCCCTTCTGGCCTGCAGGGTTTCTACTGAAAAAATCAGCTAATGGCCTTATGGGAGTTCCTTTATATATTATTTGTTGGTTTTCCCTTGTTGCTTTTAATATTTTTTCTTTGTCTGTAGTTTTTGTCAGTTAGATTACTGCATTTCTCAGCATGTTTTTCTTTGGGTTTATCCTGCCTGAGACTCTCTGCACTTCCTGGATTGGAAGACTGTTTCCTTTACCATGTTAGAGAAATTTTCAGCTATTATCTCTTCAGATATTTTCTCGGGTCCTTTCTCTCCCTCTTCTCCTTCTGGGACTGTTATTACGTGAATGTTGATGCATTTAATATTGTCTGAGGGGTCACTTAGACTGTCTTCACTTCTTTTCTTGTTTTTTTTTCTTTATTCTGTTCTGTGGCAGAGATTTCTACCATTCTGTCTTCCAGCTCACTTATCTGTTTTTCTCTCTCACTTATTCTGCTATTAATTTATTCTAGTGTATTTCTCACTTTAGTTATTGTATTGTTCATCTCTGTTTGTTCTTTAGTTCTTCTAGGTCTTTTTTTATTTTTATTTATTTTTGCGGTATGCAGGGCTCTCACTGTTGTGGCCTCTCCCGTTGCAGAGCACAGGCTCCAGATGCACAGGCTCAGTGACCATGGCTCACGGGCTTAGCCGCTCCACGGCATGTGGGATCTTCCTGGACTGGGGCACGAACCCATGTCCCCTGCATCGGCAGGCGGACTCTCAACCAATGTGCCAGCAGGGAAGCCCCTCTTCTAGGTCTTTGATAAATATTTCTTGCATCTTCTCAATGCTTGCCTCCATTCTTTTTCCAAGATCTTGGATCATCTTCGCTATCATTATTCTAAATTTTTTCCAGGAGCTTGGCTATTTCCACTTCACTTAGTTGTTCTTCTGCAGTTTCATTTTGTTCCTTCATCTGGGATATATCTCTCTGCTTTCTCATTTTGACTAACTTTCTGTATTTGCGGTTTGTATTTCACAGGTGCAGGATTGTAGTTCTTGCTTCTACTGCCTGCCCTCTGGTAGATGAGACTGTCTAAGAGGGTTGTGCAAGCCTCCTGATGGGAGGGGCTAGTTGCTGCCCAGTGGTGGGTGGGGCTGGTTCTTGTTCCTCTGGTAGGCAGTGCCATGCTCAGGGAGATTTTAAGCCACTAGTCTGCTGATGAGTGGGGCTTTGTTCCCACCCTGTTGGGTTTTTGGCCTGAGGTGACCCAGCACTAGAGCCTACATGCTGTTGGGTGGGGCTAATGGCAGCCTCTGGGAGGGCTCATGCCAGTGAGTACTTCCCAGAGCTGGTGCTGCCGTTGTCTTTTTCCCTGCAGTGAGCCACAGCCACCACCCCTACCTCTGCAGGAGACCCTCTAATACTACTAAGTAGGTCTGGTCCAGGCTGTTATGGAGTCACTGCTTTTCTCCCATGCATCCTGGTGCACATAAGATTTTGTATGTGCCCTCCAAGAATGGAGTTTCTGTTTCCCCCAGTCCTGTGGAAGTCCTGTGATCAAACCCCAATGGCTTTCAAAGATAGATTCTCTGGGGACTCCTCTTCCCATTGCCAGACCCCTGGCTAGGAAGCCTCACATGGGGCTCAGAACTTCCATCCTGTGGGATAACTTCTGTGGTACAACTCTTCTGCAATTGGTGGGTTGCCCACCTGGTGGGTATGGGATTTTATTTTATCACAATTGTGCCCCTCCTACTATCTTGTTGTGGCTTCTTCTTTGTCTTTGGATATAGGTTATCTTTTTTGATAGGTTCCAGCATTTTTTTGTTGATGCTTGTTCAGCAGTTAGCTGTGATTTTCGTGTTTCTGTAAGAAGGGGGTGAGGTTATATCCTTCTACTCTATCATCTTGAGCTGTTCCTGTCATATTAAATTTTCGTTAGCCTTTTCCAATAAACCTGTCAGTGAAATTATTTTGGAAACTTGAAGTCTTTTAGAGGCTTCTGCCTGCTAATTACAATAGAGATATCATTCTGTTTGTTTGAGTTGGGAAACTTGCTTTCAAGTGCACTTCTTAAATGGATGGTCTTGTCAATTTGGAACATTCCCCATAATGGCTATTTTAATTTTAGTTTGTCTTAGTAAGATTTTGCCACTTTGGTATATATCTACAGAGACCACTGTTTTTAAACATAAAATAAGCAGGTGTGCCAAAAGGTGGCATGCTTAATTCTTTGACACTTGAGGATCCTATTTCTTTAGCTAAGCCTTGGATCTCTTCTAGTCAAATTAGTACCTAAGAGGGATATGTAAATGGGTTGGGGATTTTATGTTGTTTTGCAATGCACCTTGTTCCGTGGAAATTTTCTTGAAGTTGGTGTGTGACTTACTGTAGATCTAACTCATTCTATGATCAACTTATCCTAGCAAGGGAGTCTCAGAATTAGGTCATGAGCACTCTAACAGTTTTTAATTGCTCAATCCCATACCCATCAATTTTGCAGCTTTGGCTTCCAAGGTTCCCACTAGCAATAGATCTAGTACTCTTTTCACAAGGTTATATCTTTATAGTGACAGATGCCCTAAGGGCTAATAGTCCAACTTTTGTGTCTACTTAGATTTTGATGTGCCATTTGTTAAAACAGTCTGAATTTCTTGTCTTAATTTATTTCCCCAAGTCCCCCCTAGGTTTATGCTTTGGACTTACGTTGAAGCTTTGTGGCTGCCTCCTATTGCCAACTTACAGTATAACTACCCTGGAAACTCTCCAGGGTCTCAAAACATTTCTGGGAACTTTAACAAGCCCCAGAACATTTTCAGGTTTTTTATCTTTTTTGAAAAAAATTGTTTGGATTGGAGAGCTGCACACAAGGGAGAGAGCTCAAATGTCAATGAGTTACCCTAACATCTCTTGGTAATAGCAACCAGAAACAGTGAACTCAAAGTGCTCAGTGGTCCCCTTGCCTGTGAATTCATTGCCCTGCAGGCTGTTAGCAGTCAGCTTCATAATCCATTCCTTCTTACCAAAAACTATTAAAAATGATTGAGGAAGACAACTTAGGTGATACAAACAAACTTTATTTAGCACTTCATGAAGTGGACAGTCTCCATTTAAAGAACTGAAAAATGGGGGTGGATGGAAAAAAGCCTTCATAAGATAAAAAATAGGGCTTCCCTGGTGGCACAGTGGTTGAGAGTCTGCCTGCCAATGCAGGGGACACGGGTTCGTGCCCCGGTCTGGGAAGATCCCACATGCCACGGAGTGGCTGGGCCTGTGAGCCATGGCTGCTGAGCCTGCACATCCAGAGCCTGTGCTCCGCAATGGGAGAAGCCACAACAGTGAGAGGCCCGCGTACCACAAAAACAAACAAAAAAGATAAAAATAAAGAATAAAGAAGTATAAAGCACAGAGTTGGCTTGGCATTTTGGGATTGGCTGGCTGGATAAACTGTGTTTCTGATCAAGGACAGCAATTACAGATGCATGAAAGTTATCTAAGTGTGCTGACATGGCACCCCAGGCAGGAACAGCTCCATCTTGGGCCTAGAAATTTATTACAACACTTTTCCAATATAATTTTTCTTTGACAGCAGCAGCAGTAACTTCCTGATATCCTGAAGCACAGTTGCAGTGATTGCCTGTCTGAAATTTTACTCCTACATCCTATCAGATAATTTTGTAAATATCTAATTCCCTATGTTAAATCTATTCATTTTTGAAATAGCTAGAATACTGTATCCTGTTTGAAGCCAAATTGAAACAAGAACCAAAAGGAGTACAAGACCTTTCCAGATAGTACTATAAAACTTTATGGAAAGATTAAATAATAGTTGAACAAAAATAAATGCTCAGTATTATTATCAGTAATCAGTAAAATGCATAAAAACATCCACTCAATTCGTAAAGAGTAAAATTCTGAAAAGTAAAACATCTGGAAATCTACACTCTGTGTGAGAGTATAAACTGGTATTATTTTAGAAAATTTGTTACTATAACCTATTATGATTGCACATGCTCAGTTTTCTAATGCTTCATCTGCTGGACATTTATAATAGAGAAAAATTGTAGACATGCACCCAAAGAGACAAGTGATAAATATTCAAAGTGACTTTTCTGTAAGAGCCGAATATGGAAATAATATAAATTACCATCAGTAGTAGAGGGGGTAAATAGATTGTGAGAGTTTCATGTCATTTGTTCACAACTGGTGATTATGTGTTTTTTTTTTCCTATAACAACAATTGTTAGGTCAAAACTCAATTAAGTGGGCTGAAACAGTCAAAAAGGGGTTCCCGATTAAGTAAGATGAAATTTGTAATTTGAAGGATATGATGGGTGGGATTAGAGTAGACAGATAAAATAGGAGTAAGGAGGAGACATCCTTTCAAGGAAGTTAGAGCAGAATATTATTATTTTACAGCTATTGCATCAAGATGCTTATGAAACAATAACAATATATTAAACTATGCATAGTTATATAATAAATATTATGAAACTTATGCACATATTTTATAGAAGTTGTTTATTTGTCTAACCTCCAGCAAAACAGATTATTATAAGAGTTTGAGGTCAGAGGCCAGCGTACGTATACCTTGTACTGTAAAAAACTGTGACTTATTCATGATTAACTAAGAAATATATGCTTAGTTTAAGCAAAAAGGAGGAAGTCTATATTTTCCAAAGAGGAGAAAACTTAGAATTTTTGAATAAAAATTTTGATTAATTGTATCCATACTAGGGAAAAGGTGTGGTGACTATCATGAGCACTACTGAACATGATAGAAAACTCTTGAATTGGTGAAGCACTGAGAGACTGAATGAGATATTTCCTACTTTCATTTTCACATGTCCCAATAAAAATCAGCATAACCAAAAATTTTAAAAATCAGTTGTGTTGAGGACATAGCAGATATTAAATTGATAAGAATAGATACTACACTTGATGTCACAGAAAAAGGCCAATATCACTGATGAACATAGATGCAAAAATCCTCAACAAAATACTAGCAAACAGAATCTAACAGCACATTAAAAGGATCATACAGCATGATCAAGTGAGGTTTATCCCAGGAAGGATTCTTCAAAATACGCAAATCAATCAATGTGAGACACCATATTAACAAACAGGAGAATAAAAACCATATGATAATCTAAATAGATGCAAAAAAATCTTTTGAAAAAATTCAACATCCATTTATGATAAAAACCCTCCAGAAAGTAGGCATAGAGGGAACTTTCCTCAACATAATAAAGGCCAAGTATGACAAACTCACAGGCCACATCATTCTCAGTGGTGAAAAACTGAAACCATTTCCTCTAAGATCAGGAACAAGACAAAGTTGTCTGCTCTCACCATTATTATTCAACATAGTTTTGGAAGTTTTGGCCATGACAATCAAAGAAGAAAAAGAAATAAAAGGAATCCAAATTGGAAAAGAAGATGTAAAACTGTCACTGTTTGCAGATGACATGATACTATGCATAGAGAATCCTAAAGATGCTACCAGAAAACTACTAGAGCTAATCAATGAATTTGGTAAAGTAGCAGGATACAAAATTAATGCACAGAAATCTCTTCCATTCCTTTATACTAATGATGAAGAATCTGAAAGAAAAATTAAGGAAACACTGCAATTTACCATCACAACAAAAAGAATAAAATACCTAGGAATAAACCTACTTAAGTAGGTAAAAGACCTGTATGCAGAAAACTATAACACTGATGAAAGAAATTAAAGATGATACAAATAGATGGAGAGATATACCATGTTCTCGGATTAGAAGAATCAACATTGTGAAAATGACTATACTACCCAAAGCAATCTACAATTTCAGTGCAATCCTTATCAAACCACCAATGGCATTTCTAACAGAACTAGAATAAAAAATTTCACAATTTGTTTGGAAACCACAAAAGACTGCAATTAGACAAAGCAATCTTGAGAAAGAAAAACGGAGCTGGAGGAATCAGGCTCCCTGACTTCAGACTATAGTACAAATCTACAGTAATCAAGATAGCATGGTACTGGCACTAAAACAGAATTATAGATTAATGGAACAGGATAGAAAGCCCAGAGATAAACCCACACATACAGAGTCACCTTATCTTTGATAAAGGAAGCAAGAACATACACTGGAGAAAAGACAGCTCTTCAAGAAGTTGTGCTAGGAAACTGGACAGCTACATATAAAAGAATGAAATTAGAACACTTCCCAACACCATACACAAAAATAAACTCAAAATGGATTAAAGACCTAAATGTAAGGTCAGACGTTATAAAACTCAGAGGAAAATATAGGCAGAACACTATATGATATACATCACAGCAAGATCCTTTTTGACCCACCTCCTAGAGAAATGGAAATAAAAACAAACAAACAAAGAACAAATGGCACCTAATGAAATTTAAAAGCTTTTGCACAGCAAAGGAAACTATAAACAAGATGAAAAGACAACCCTCAGAATGGGAGAAAATATTTGCAAACTAAGAAATTTACAAAGGATTAATCTCCAAAATATACAAGCAGCTCATGCAGCTCAATAAGAAAAGAATAATCTAATCCAAAAATGGGTAGACGACCTAAATAGACATTTCCCCAAAGATATACAGATTTCCAACAAACACATGAAAGGATGTTCAACATCACTAATAATTAGAGAAATGCAAATCTATACCACAATGAGGTATCACCTCACAACAGTCAGAATGGCCATCATCAAAAAATCTACAAACGAGGGCTTCCCTGGTGGCGCAGTGGTTGAAAGTACGCCTGCCGATGCAGGGGATGTGGGTTCATGCCCCGGTCTGGGAGGATCCCGCATGCCGCAGAGTGGCTGCACCCGTGAGCCATGGCCACTGAGCCTGCGCATCCGGTGCCTGTGCTCCGCAACAGGAGAGGCCACAGCAGTAGGAGGCCCACATACCACAAAAGCAAACAAAAAAAATCTACAAACAATAAACGCTGGAGACGGTGTGGAGAAAAAGGAACCCTCTTGCACTGTTGGTGGGCATGTAAATTGATACAGCCACTATGGAGAACAGTACGGATGTTCCTTAAAAAAACTAAAAATAGAACCACCATAGGACCCAGCAATCCTACTACTGGGCATATACCCAGAGAAAACCGTAATTCAAAAAGAGACCAGTACCACAATGTTCATTGAAGCACTATTTACAATAGCCAGGTCATGGAAGCAACCTAAGTGCCCACTGACAGTTGAATGGATAAGGAAGATGTGGCACATATATACAATTCAATATTACTCAGCTATAAAAAGAAATGAAATTGAGTTAATTGTATTTAGGTGGATGGACCTAGAGTCTGTCATACAGAGTGAAGTAAGTCACAAAGAGAAAAATAAATACTGTATGCTAACACATATATATGGAATCTGAAAAAAAAAAAAAAAGTTCTGATGAACCTAGTGCCAGGACAGGAATAAAGACACAGACATAGAGAATGGACTTGAGGACACAGGGAGGGGGAAGGGTAAGCTGGGACAAAGTGAGAGAGTAGCATTGACATATGTACACTACTAAATGTAAAATAAATAGCTAGTGGGAAGCAGCTGCATAGCACAGGGAGATCAACCCGGTGTTTTGTGACCACCAAAACGGGTGGGATAGAGATGGCTGGAGGAAGGCACAAGAGGGAGGAGGTAAGGAGATATATGTATACATATAGCTGATTCACTTTGTTATACAGCAGAAACTAACACAACATTGTAAAGCAATTATACTCCAATAAAGATGTAAAAAAAAAAAAAATCAGTTGGGTAAAACCTGTCACTCTTCAGTATTCCAAAGCATAGTAACCTCAGTATTTTAGTCTCTTTCTCAGTCAAAGGGACATGGATAAAAATATTTGTATTGGGAAAGAGGAATGCAATTCAACAGAAAATTCCTGGTAAGAAAGGATGAGAGTTATCTCTCTTCCTTAAAATAGAAATTTTCTATTAAATTTACTTTCTTTACTTTTTATGTTAACATCTAAGGAATTATTTCACAATTTTTTCCTATCATACTAGGTATTTAAGGAATAATTTTTCTTCCTGTGAATGAAATGTTTAGTTTACCCATTTTCTGTCAATAAAACACTATTTCATCATTAGAAAGGGTGCAATAAACTTAAAAAATAAAACAAGACACAAATGACCAGTAGTCAATTGTAAGATTACAATTCTAAAAAAATATGGCCAAAAGTAGAAATTTTACCATCTTTATTCTGATTTAACATATTCTCAAGTTTGTTTTGGACCTAAAATAAATAACTCAGTCTTCCCTACATAGAGGATTTATTTACACAATTGAAATGGCTGCTCTCTTTTCTTTTTTCTTTAAATGTGTTATTAAATGCAAATCTCCATAAGCAAACACCAAGCAAACCTTTATTCAATAAGCAGGTGTTTATTAATGCCCGCATGTGCATGCCATCTTACTAATTATTTTGCAAGATGCATGAAGATGTAAAACTAAATAGGAATACTGGTTATATGTCCATTTACTTTTGAGCCCAGCCATGTAGAAAGCAATTAAGGATATTTAAAAGGGGATTATATGGGATAAACAGAAGCCGAAAAAAGGTAAAGAAGAAATTTTAAGAAGAAGAATCAGTTTTATTTTAGCACAACATATTGATATTTAAAATAGCGAGGGAGAGGGGGATGAGGTCAGGTTGCATTGGGAGTTTGGGACTAGCAGATGCAAACTATTATATATAGAATGGATAGACAACAAGATCCTATCATATAGCACAGGGAACTCTATTTAATATCCTGTAATAAACCATAACGAAAAAAATTGATATATAGATATAACTGAATTGCTTTGCTGTACAAAAGAAACTAACACAACATTGTAAATCAACTATACTTCAATAAAAAAACAAACAAAAAAATAGTGAGGGATATGTTAAAAAATGAGTTTTATGTTGATAAAGAGCCTGAATGAAAACTTGTTGACAATTAAAATCAAAGCAATTAATGAGTATGTATTATGTGTCAAACACACTGACAGATACTTTTGATTAGAGGAGGGGAAAAAATGTCTCATCTCACAGAACTGCATTCTAATGAAAGAGAGACTATCATAAAAACTATAATACAACTATAGTTTATTATAAAACTATAAAAATTTAAAAAAACTATAATAAAGTGGTATCCATCATAACAGAATATTTATAATTAAGAATACAATTCAACCTTGGTTTCAAAAATGACATAAGAAGGTACCATTTAAACTGAGATTTAGGTATAAACAGAAGAATAAAAGGAAGTTAAAATATGATGTAAAGCTGGGGAAATAGAAGGTGGTGACTTTTTTTTAATATGTAGTAAAGAAAATTGAAAAATATTTAATACATCTGCAGCAGTGGTAATTGAGACAGATGCAATATAATATACATGATTATCCTATATATATTAGTTTAGCTGTGTGATTTAATTCTAAAACTCTTGTCATCCTTGGTGTATTTAGAGGTAATTTTTTTTAATCTTTATATTATTTTTGTAATCAAGTTATATTAATTCCTTCCCTATGCTTTACCAAGAACCAAACATATACAGAATCCACTGGCTTCCTAGTCAATACTTTGTGCATCAATTCTTGTGTAAAAACTATAACTATCCTGGTTTGAGGGAAAGGATAAAATTTTCAGCAGAATTTCAAATAAGGAAAGATATTTAGCTTGGTTGATAGGTAAACAAGATCTTTTTCATTTAGCAGGAAAAATTTTGCAGTTTAAGACAAAATAAATGGTGAGAGGCAAAGGGCAGACATGGGATGTTTTATGCAGACACAATCCAACTAATCACAGAAATAGAAAAAGAAAAAATGTAAGGACTAGTTGAGAAATGTACATCTTCATAGCAATAAGGACATGTACATACACATGACCTCTATTTTCACAGCCAATCCTCAGTGAAATTACAAAACAAATTTACCTTTGGAATTTTTATGTTTCATTTCTCCTATTTCTTAAGATAGAAAATTTTCCATTTCCAAATATTTCCCATTCCCATTATGATTCTTCCATTGAATATCTTTTATATTATTCTTCATTCTCCAGATTTGTCTCTCTTTTACATATTCCTCAGATCATTAAGTAAACAGCTACCCTTTCAATTAGAGTTAAGTCTGGATCTGCTTGTCTCCTTAGACTATATCGAAGTCTTCAATCTGTCATACAATTGGCTAGAATATTTTTGGTTTTAATGGAAAAAATCTTTGAAGTGAGGCACGATAAATATTTTTGACACCCACGTGGGAAAATGAGCTGGTTTTCTGTATCAGTAACTTTCATTAAATTGAATTGGCACTGTATTGCATTAGTTCTCTTTCCCACTGTTATAACATGAGAGTTTTTAATAAGATCATTTTGTACAGTATTAGACAAATTTAATATTCATGCATTATGAAGAAACATTGTTAATATGATAGAAAACTGCTAGGAGGAGCAAATGATTTCATTAAAACTTAAATAAAGCTCACTTTGCATTTTTCCCCTCCTTGAATACCTGTCTGTACTAATCAGATAGTAGAAAAGGCAGATTGGGCCCTAGAGACTAGGCAATACATAATCCATACTCTCTCATCACAGTCTGATGTCACCTTTCAGGCTCAAAATATTTCTACTAGATTGTAGTTGGAAGTTTTTAGTGCAGAAATATTTAGAATGTTTTAATTTAAAATGATCATGACTTGTTCTACTTTATCCTGGCCTTGCTAATTTGAGTCTATTATAGCTGCAGAAAGAAGATATTCATGAGCTGTACAATAACTAGCTGCATCTTCATGGGCTCTGAGTCAATAAAATGATGACACAAATTTCACATTCTCTTAATGCAACATCTGCTTCATCACTTGAAAGAATTACAACTCTTGCTTTGAAGGAGTCTTAATGACACAGATCAAATCTTAATAGATAAGTAACTAAGATGAACACACTCTTCCCTTCCATGCATAAAAAGAACACTATTTTAATTGGAACTGAATTAGAGTGTATGGTGGATTTTGTGTATACTCAAATATTTAATTTGGGTTTAATAAGATCACTCATAATTCTGAAAATGAAAAAAATAATTAGGGCAAATTATTGGAAAACCAAAATGTAAGTACATGAATTTGTTCCAGAGTTTACTGTGGAATATTGAAGATTAAATTATCTTTCTATTCTTATTTTGAAGGTTATTTAACTGTGTGATTCACCTACTGAACAGTCAAAATACAGGAAAATATATCATAAATAAGTTCTAGTTTCTACTTACCACACAGACAGATATTAAGACAAAAGAACAGTTGAGAATACACCCAAAGAGCAATTGGTCATTTGTCTTTTGGAGTATATAAATCGTTTGGTAGAGAATAAATTAGGAAGTAGTAGAGGTGTGCCAATTCTGGGAACAGTTCTTAGTAGATAGACTTTGTGGAAAATTGCTTTTTAATCTGTGTGTATTTTATAAAATCATCCAAACATAGTGTTTTACCAAAAGTTAGAGCTATTCAAATTTATCTCTCAATTACAATTCTGTATAAACATATATCCACACTGCTGAAGTTACCAATCAGTAGAGAATAGAGGAAAAGCTAAGCTAACTATGTTACATTCACAATAGTCCTTACCATTATTAGGTCCTTGGGAACACATTCAAGATGGGCCTTACATCTGTTAAGATTCAGGCTTTCAAAATCTTTTACCTAAAGAAAAAATAAGGAAAGCACATTATTAGCACAACTTAAAGCTCAGAAGTACCAATGCAAAAGAAAGGCATTGCCTATTAAATATTGGTGCCAAATCTTCACCAATTACATGTGTAAAGCATACTCACACTTGTTTGTATGTTGATGGCCAAACACTCAAATGAAAAAATAAGTTTACTACTATTGAACATTAAAAACAGGACCTACAGACACTTTTATTACCATCCTATTGCTACTTGGACTTTTCTTCAATGTATGGTATTTAAGCTATTCATGCATTCTAGCCAAGGGTAAAGTTAATCTTGTTATAATGAGAAACAGAATATTACTACATAATTACATTTTTAAAAAGCTCTCATATAATATTTGAACTTTTTAGATTTCAAAAGTTATTGTTTCAAAAGATTCTCTTGGATTTAAACCAATCAGATATTATCTACACCCTAAATATTCTCTCACACTGTATTTTTCTCACACACATTGAATTAACTCATTGTTGATTCATGATATCCAAACTGCTTATTGTCTTACTCTCCATGCCCTTATGCTTCAAAAGAAACCGACATGGTTATATAAGTTAAAGAATGCACAGAAACACAAATTTTAAGCTCTAGAAGAATTTACCAAACAAATTATAGAATTTAGTTTATTTATTCGATGCAATGTACAGCTCAAGAAAATAAAATCTGATTAAAATTTAGGAGCATATCAATACAAAAAAGAAATGTTGTAGAAGATGATACCACAAGAGGAATATGTCTAACATCTATTCAAAATAGAAACGTCACAAACAATTAAATTATCATGAAGTCACATTATAAGTTAGTCAGCTGACAATAATATAAAAACGATTGCTACACCTCCAGATGTTTTATAATATCATTTTTGGCATAAATTTTGAAGTAAGTTTGGAAAAATAATGAGGTCAGGAGTAGAATTCACTTTATCTCCCTATTTCTTAAAGAATAAATGTGATAGGCATCATCTTATTGATTTAGGTAATAATCTTGTAATTCCTTTTCAATCCAACCTAGTTTATGCATATATTGTTATTTTGATTATTTATTTATGGTAAGCTGCTCCAATTATAGCAAACTGTAGCATCTGTGGTCTCGTTTATGGTGTGGAAGGAAAGTGATTACTGTATTATGAGGCAGCCAGACTCTAGAGTATAACAAAACATGAAATACAGCTAGGTTGAGCAAGTTCTTATTTTCCAGAAATGTGGTTTTCTCTGAGGAGTCACATCTTGTAGTTACCAGATGTTCCACAATAACTGTAACTCTGGAGTTGCTTAGTTGTTATAACAAGATGATTTTACTACATAGGAAAAGATTGGCATTTTCTCTGCTGGAAGCAAATGAAATTAGCAATTTGAAAGACAGTTTTAACTGAGCTATGTGGTTTACATTGATTAATCTATCTCATTAGAATATTAGCCAACCAATCAGAATCTCTTCCTATCTATTTTCTAATCTCTGCCATATGTCTAGGTCATAAAAATGCATTTTCTTTAATTCTGGCTACTATGGAATCTGCATTAGAAAACAAGATGACCTTTTCTCTTAGCCACCAAAAGTTTGGAAGATGAATTTTATTATTTTAAGAAATGTTTTTGTTCTGATTTGAAGTACTTAAGAAGACAAGAATAAAGAAAATTTTGGAAAGTCATTTGATTTTTCCATCTTTCTTCCACTATCACCTTTTCTTATTCCTTGGTGGCAGTTTCAAATGACATAAATTGTTCTTCAATATCTATGGTCTGTCTTACATATACTCATCATAGAAGTTTGAATGCATGTCACATCCAAAACTATGGATAAAGGAAACTCCAAATAAATTTATCTAGAGAAAAAATATATTATGGGGTTTATATAGTGGACAAATATCATAGACATAAAAAGAAAGAGTTCCCATATTTCATTCCTGTAAATACAGTTTTTTTTAATGACATTGTAGTAGTACAACACTAGATGTCTTATTATCTTGGGACAAAATAGACTAGAAAAGGCCAGGAAAGAGTTTTCTTAAATATGTTCAGAGAAGGTTCTTCTACTAGTAGATTTCTGTCAAGCTCCAGCTATTTTATAAAGGACACAGGTAATATCTGTTTAAACCACAAATATATGTATAGGTTGATCCATCAAAAACCTCTGTGTATAGATCTCATAAAAATAAATAAAAGTATAAATACCTGCAGCTCATTAAAAATATGTTTGATACACCATTTTTTCTTATTCATAAAAATAGAAAGTAAGTGCCTGCCAGTAGGAAAATGAATGACATTTTTACATCCCATAGAATATTATACATTCATTAAAATGAATAGGTTAGAATTATGACATTTAGGCTAGAGAAATTTTTCCAAGGTATTTTAAAACAAGAGTCTGATAATTGAAAAAAATATCATAATCCTTTTTAAAAGCTATGACATATGTATATGTGTGTGTGTATGTCTACTTTTGGATATTGTATAAGCACAGAGAAAAATATGAAAAGTTCTACTAGGTCATGAATGATGTGTGGATGATGACCAAAGTGAAGTCAAGTATTGGAGGGAAGCAGGAAGAAACAAACAAAAACTAAAAACAATGTTGAAAGACTACTTAAATGTTAAAAAAAAAAAAAAACCACTAGATATGATCATCTGAATGCATTTGGTACAGCATAACAATAAATGTCAGGCATATGTATATAGGAATAAATGAATGAGGTGAAACATTGCATTAAATAATAATTTTTAAATTGAGTCCTTCATTTATCATTCTATTTAAAATTGTCTTTTCCATTAGTGTCTTTCCCAGAATCTGGATCTTTTCCTTTATAGCAGTATTCACAATTTTTATTTATAAGCTTTATTTTTATCTGCCCTTCTCCCTCACTACACTCTGAGATCAAAAAGGCCAGTGACAATTTTGTTTAGTTCAGCATCTGGTGCAGTTATAAATACTTCTTTCATGAATACTGTATGAATGAATGAAGGGAAATGTAGACATTATATGTTATGAATGGCAGATAAATAGTTAATAATATTAATGTATGTCATGAGGAAACTCAAAAATTGGAGCCCAAGGAAAAGACAAGGTACTGACAGGCCTAGGAGGAAACCCAGAAAAGTGTGCTGTAATAAAAGCTTAGAAGGCAGACAGCCTCAAGGCAGAGTGGTTAGCCACTTGAAACAAACATTAATGAAAGGGTAAGCTAGAGAGGGAAAGAAAATGCCCCATAAATTTGGCATCATGGACACAGCTGGTGACATAGATTTAAGCCAGAATAATATTCCATAAAATAAATGACCAGATTAGCAATATTTAGCAATCAATCAGAATAGACAGTGTTGTAGTCCCAGAACAGGGTCATGGAGACCCTCGATTATGTCAAGCATTAACCCTTTAAGTGCTAGACTTAGAAGAAGCTTGGGATGTTGAGAGAGGGTCTGGGACAACCCACACAGTGGGAAGGGACTCAGGAGCTCATGGCAGCAAATTTTCCCGGTATAACAGTCTTTTAATACGTTAGCAAACTGTAGGTACATAGTTGTGCACAGCTGCTGAATAACAGTCTGAAATTAAGCAACATAGCAGAATGAAGGAGACAGAAGCCAGTCTGAAGTCAGTTATAAACATGGAATTTCCTTTTCTGACAATACAGCAGATTAATGGCATAAAGAGTTAATATGAAAATGAACAGCATGGAAACATCTCCCTGATTAAGAAATAAAACCTTGCTGATAGTTTTGAAACTATCTGCTTGGCCACAAACACCTCATATTCCTTTCTCTTTCCACTGCTCTTTCTTGATTTTTGTGTTTCTTTGTCCTTTTTGTTTTTTTAAAGATCTGCTTAAGTTGTAGGTATCATTAAATAATAGTTTGTCTGGGGGTGGAAGGAGTAGGAGTTTAAAAATTTAATACAAACAGAATCATAATACATAATTATTTTTTAAATGTATTATTCAAAATAAATATCAACTCTATTACAGTGCAATAAATCTCTTCAAAGAAAAAGACAAAGAAAATAAGGAAGATCAGGGAATAACAGCCTTGCAGCAGACCTTCAGGCCAGCTAGTTCAGACTAGAGTAAGGCGAGCCTCAGGATACCCACTGCCAAGATAAATACCACCCATTGCCAAGAAAATAAAAGCAAATGACTATTTGATGACAGAACATACTGAGAGAAAAGAGTTAGGAAAAAGAAATGTATACAGAAAAATATACACATTAAAATATGATGACAAATGAAGACAAATTGAAGCAGTTAAAATTGAGGAATTATAGCATCAAGGAAACTTTCTTGGAAGAAAACAAAATAAAGCACAACACAGCTCAATGACATTGTCCAGACAAGAAGGTAATAATCAAAATGAAGACTTGTATAATATATCTGCACTGTCAAAAGGATCTTTGCATTTATTTAAATATACAACTGAATTATAGACAAAAAAACAGAATGTGTATGTTATAAAGCTCAAAAAGATACACAAAATCATTCTTAACACAAACACAATGTTGGTAGAAATTAACACAACATTATAAATCAACTATACTTCAATAAAATTTTATTTTTAATTTTTAAAAAATCCAGTGTTGGAAAAACTATATGTCAAGAAGTGTATCCTTACTTATTTCCTAAATTGCCAATCAAGAAGACAATTGATATAATTTTTAGAAATTACATATTTAGAGTAAAAAAGTAAAATCTTTCTTTATCTCTCCACCTCTCTAACTACTCATATTGCAAGTTGTAGTAGAAAGTCTGCGCCTCAATATGTCAAATCTGGAGGGTGTCAGGTGGCCTAAATGCAAGCTCCCTTTCCTACTGAACCTCATAGATAAAGACCCCCTCCCCAAATAACCCTCCTTATAGTAGGGAGCAGCATGGTGCCTGTTTATTGTTGAACAGCAGGCTTCATTTCCCTACCAGCCTGCTGAATTATTCAAAGAAGTCAGCCACATCTTCCCACTGGAACCAGGAGTCATCCTACTTCTTGTTATTATAGGGCATGTTTCCACAGCTCCCGCTTGTTCAGTCTGCTCCAGAATGCAACTCCCATGTGGCGCTGCATGTTATATGGTGTCCTCCACCCAGGGCTGTGAGTACATGTGACTATGACCAGCTGTCCATCTGATCTGGCTGGTGCTGGGTCTCATATGTTTGGTCAGCCCCTAACCCTAGGGCAGAAATCCCTCCTTCATCAACAGGGTGAAGAGGAGGTTATCAAGATATGACCAGCCAAAATATCATGTTCAGTCTATGCACTTGAGAGAAATACCTGTATTCTTTATTTGTAATATTTAAAGCATATAACTTTTTTCCCCAAAATATTGGGATATTGATTTCTCCATGAGGAAAAAAGAAACTTTTACTTCCTTTCCACCTAAGCACTAAATATGAATAGCTGAGTAACTAAAAATATGATCTCATAATAGCTATGAAGGACTTTTAAAACTTGGAGCTTTGAGAATACTAAGAAGTTCTTCATTTACCTTTTTATTTAATTATATTTTAATACAGGTACTAACTAGATAAATAATTCCATAAATAATTATTTTAGATGTTGGCCTATATAAATTGAGTGCATATACAAATATTAATTTCCCATTTTCTGTATTTTTAAATTATCCTAAAATTATTTTTTTCTCAAATTATGGAAACAATTAATAGTTTTGATTTGAAATGGAAGAGAAATAGTGTGCTAATAACTGTAATAATGTATTTTTTATTTTATTGAAAAAGGAAAATAGATATCTCATTTCATCCTTTAGAGAGAGAGAAAGGAGGGGAGGAGAGAGGAGGAGGCAAGGGGGAGAGGGTAGGAGATACTGAGAGAGACAGGGGGACAGAGCAAAGAAGATCCCACCCCTTGCAATTTTATTTGTAAATTTCAAAAAGAAAATCAAAACTAATTAAAAAGTCACAGTGACTTCTTTTTGTAATAGGACTTTCTGTTTGTGAGAGTCACTGGAAAATATGTTTTCAGTCTTAAGTAAGGACACTTTACAAAGACTAGAGAACTGATTTACAATTTCTCATTGATCTTGCTGTCAGTCAGTCCTTCCACTAAATACAGAAGAAACAGGCTTTATGAGATGGGCCAGTGACAACAAAATTGATAATTAAAGAGTGGTTGTACAAATATGATGTGAAAATATAAGCAGAGTCAGCAAGGGAACAATAGAGGGTGATTTATATGGTTTATATTAGCATGCAATTTGGAAGTAGGAGGTTTGAATAGGGCATGCCCACAAGGATATGAATAGGCTGATGTTAAAAAAAAGACAGAACTCTCACAGAGCATAAGTACTAAAGAATTAATATAAAAAAAAAAAGAATTAAGATGAAGGACAAATTCATGATATTGATATAGAAACCACATTTTACAGGAAAAACTAAAATATTGTGGAAATCTAATCTGAACATATCAAACAACTGACATTATACTTCATATCTAAAACCACAGAAATCCGTTTACTACAATCAGTCAGCAAGTCAAGATTTGTCAAAGAGCCACTTATTCTGAGATATTGCCATGCATTTATCATAGGCTTTAGGGAAAACAAGCATTTGTTTTGCCTTTATGGTAATAACAGTGACATCCAAATCACATAACATAGTAAGTTGGGACATCTCAGCATGCATAACATGCTGTGTAAGAAAATTTGAAGACTGTCAAGAGAGCAGATACTGCTAATTCTAGAAACATTCCAATAATTTGTATTTATGTAGCCATACAGAACAAAAATACTTTACTCTTTTATCAACTCACTTTTTACCACTTTGATTATCACTGTGTAGATAGTTTTCTCTTAGGTGAAGCATGCTGCCTCCAGAAGCCAAAGAGGATGTCCAGGTTTGTGCTAAATTCTTACCAGTTGGAGGGAGAGGTACAATTTGGGGTTCTTTTTTACTAAAATAAAAATATTTTAGATGATTAATTCTACTTTTTTTGGTTTATATGTCTATGAATTTTAATATTTGTGTGGTAAACATCAAAGTCAAGATACAGAGCAATTCCATCATGTGCTCAAAATTCCTTTACTAAACTCTCCCCTGATCCATAATACCTAGCAATCACTGATCTGTTCTCCAGCACCATAATTTTCTTTTTGAGAATGTCATATAAATGTAATCATATAGCATGTAACCTTTTGAGATTGACTTCTTCCATTCAGGATAATACCTTTGAGATTAATCCAAGTTGTCACATTTATCAATAGTTCATTCCATTTAATTTTCAAGAAAAGTTTCACTGTATGGATACATTATAGTTTGTTTATTCATTCACCAGCTGAAGGACATTTGGGCCATTTCCAGTGTATTTGTTACAGTTATGAATAGAACTGCTATAAATATTTGTGTACAGGTTTTTGTATGAATATATGTTTCCATTTCTCTAGAGTAAATACGCAGGAGCGGAATTTCAAGGTCAAGCAGTAAGTATGTTTATAAGAAACTTTAACCATTCTTCAGGGTGTTTGTACAAATTCACAATCCCACCAACAATGTGTAGTATTCCTAGTTCTACAATCTTACCAATAGTGAATGCCTTACGTGACCTAAATCACTAAACTTTAAAAACTTAACTGATAAGACATTATTCTGAATCTTTTATATTTTTATTTTGCATCCTATAGAGTACATGTTCTTCAACAAGGATTCCAAGGCTACTTTTTACTTTTGCTCATTGCCAATTGACATGATGCCAGCAGAATATGCAGATGGGTCACATCCCTTTGGATGATAATTTACAGAAGATTAGAAATAACATAGCCCTTGGGCAAGACTATCAATATATACTACAGTCTATCTTTTGTTAATGAAAACTCATTCTTGTCCTCCTTCCTTATGGAATATTATAGAACATATTTTTTGATAAAAGGCCTCTTACCTGTACCTGAGGCCATGTTATTCTGTTCTAATAAAGATAATATATTTATCATTGCAACTGCAATTAGTGTTACAACTTGGTTGAGTTTCCAGAAGTCCACTCTCATCTTCCAGTATCTATCTTGCTTTTCTGGGGGGATTAAATGTGGTCATGATTGGAAACATGAACCCTGAATCTTACAGGTGTTCAAAGATGGCAATAATCACTTTCATTCATCTTGGGGTACTGTTTTTGATTCAATATCTTGACCAGGGTGAGAGAAGTATCATAAGCTCTGTGTTGCCTTCTCTATCACAAGAATCCTTACTCCATAGGCCAAGTAATCAGTGTGGGAATTCTGCCAACCCCTAAGTATTTCCATTATATTTATACATTTGGTGACCAGGGAAATGAATACTGAGTGGGTCTGTGACCCAGAGAAAAAAAAAAAACATGAGCTATACCTCAGCCATGTTATGCCCTCACTCTAACACGGAGATTTAACATCATAAAATTAGACAGTGAGGGCAACAGAGTAGGTGCTTAATACATGTGTATTATTTCAGTGATATTTGTCACAAGGTATCCCATATGTATCTCAGATTCTTATTAAAGAGCTACATGACAGCTTGAAGACAGCTTGAAAACAAAGATGACTCCAGATGTGTATAAAATCATTTATCACTGCACAATCTAAATAAGTTGATAAATACTTCCAGTTATAGTCTTCCATTTACTTTTAGTCACTGTTGCTATTCCATACTTAAATTTTAGGTTTATGTTTCAGTTAGTTGTTTTTACTCTCTATATTTTCTATTTTGTTTCATTTTATATTCTTTACTTTCATTGTAAGCATATTTCAAAACCATGAGTAATCAAAATTTAAAGGATGTCACTGCTAGTTGTATAATTATGAGAGTACACAGATGGCTTATTAAGAGAGGGAACATAAAAGCCTGAGCGAAACTGCAAAATACTAACTTTCAACATGAGAATCTTTCATCCTATAACATAAATTCACTGCTAGCAAGTTTTGTATACAGAAACCACACTAACAGTTCTAAAAGAGCATCAGAGGATTTTAATGGGACTGATATCCAAAATGTACTGATCCTCAGCTATAGTTGTATATCTCTTTTCCACTGAGATAATTTCAAAGTTTTCATTTGGCTTTAAAGTATATTTTGTAGAAATAAATGTACTAAACAGCAAAACCCAAACCAAACAGTCCTGATATTAGCAGATGTTCTTAAGAAATATTTGGGGAAATATAGCATAAAAGTGTTTTATTCTTATTCTGAAATAAGGCTGATAGTGACTGTAAATGCAATGTCATGCTGATTATTAAATGTACTTAATTCTTAAAAAGGTTTTAGTCAGACTTCAATAAATTTTTACTTTCTACATAGGCAGTCATGGGACTTAAGTTCACTTATGTTTTGTGTTTTTAATCAAACTTGACTGAGCTTATAAAAGAAAAGTCAGTCAATTTGACCTGCATGTGCCTTCTTTTCCAATAACACAATCATGTACCAAAACAATGATCTTTGCAGGGGTAACTGTTATTTCAAAGAACAAATAATTACTCTTTCAAATTTAAGCAACTATCTTTTTCTCTTTGGCATTATTAATTAAATAAAAAGAAGAAGGGAGATGTTTTCAACAGATATGCAAGGCAAGAAGTTTTGACATATTTGGGAGTAAGAGAATAAATATAAATAAGAATACAACTGTTGAGCATTATATTATATAGGACTGTAAAACACTTTACAGTGTTTTTAACTGATAAAACACTTTAATAAAATGTTTTAATTAGTTTTACTTACACATCCCCTAAATAGATATTTAATTCTCTGGGTTCTCACTTTAAGGATAATCCAAATATATATATAATCATGTATGGAATTTGCTAGATGGCTGCTTCATAGCTGGAGAGTACCATGAAGTTTCACCATCCAAATCTATATTTCTATTTATCATGGCTTGGCTTCATAAATACTACCTTAATTATGTGGGTGATTATAAGGAAAATAAAAACATTCTAAACAAGTTATTCACAAATAGCATAATAATACTTTTTCCGTGCTTTTGTCCATGATATTGCCACAAGTGTGATGGTCTTTTGATAAAGCAATATATATCACAGTTGAACAACTGAGGTTTCAGGACAGATTCAAGAAAGATAGTTCTTCTTCTTCTTCTTCTTCTTCTTCTTCTTCTTCTTCTTCTTCTTCTTCTCCTTCTCCTTCTCCTTCTCCTTCTCCTTCTCCTTCTCCTTCTCCTTCTCCTTCTCCTTCTCCTTCTCCTTCTCCTTCTCCTTCTCCTTCTCCTTCTCCTTCTCCTTCTCCTTCTCCTTCTCCTTCTCCTTCTCCTTCTCCTTCTCCTTCTCCTTCTTCTTCTTCTTTCTTCTTCTCCTTCTCCTTCTCCTTCTCCTTCCCCTTCCCCTTCCCCTTCCCCTTCTTCCTCTTCCTCCTCCTCCTCCTCCTCCCCTTCTTCTTCTTCTTCTTCTTCTTCTTCTTCTTCTTCTTCTTCTTCTTCTTCTTCTTCTTCTTCTTCTTCTTCTTCTTCTTCTTCTTCTTCTTCCTGTTAACTTGGTCATGATTACTGGTAGCTGCCATTAGGTATTTGTAGGCTTCATTAGAGTAGGATCAACCAAATTCCAAATTCTCATACAATTTTCAACTCTTAGAAAAGAAAAAGCATGCTATTCTATGCCCATATATTTTTTTTTGAATGTTGAGAAAAATGTCAAGCCTATCAAACCCAGCAAACTAAGTTTTAAAGAAGAATGATTATCTTCTGTTTTTTCACATGCTGTTAGAAGTGTCCATGAAGGTTCAGAAAACAAAAGATTTGGTTCATGTTTCTTAAAGGGCAAAACAAACTTTCCTTCACAAGTCAAATGACTTGTAATGAATGACTTCAACATAAATGACATGTTTTTTCAGTAAGAAATCCATTTTAAATCTCATGAATTCTTTTAAAAGTAAACTTTTGAACCTTAAGTGTGATCACTTAGAAAATCAACCAAATAAAGATAACAATCTATAAGGACCTAATATTTACCAGACAACTTCAAGGGTAAATTGGAATCCACATGTTTGAAGAGTGTTAACAATCTTCATAAGTCCTTCATAATTCCTTTATATACAATCTTTATTTTAAAATATATTGGTCAACATTGTTTTATAAATTTATACAATTTTTATTTTTATAGTCCATATTATTTTCAATATAGTCTTCTCAGTGTTCTATTATCACTCATAACCGTATTCACACTGAATATTAAAACCTTTAGTTTTTACTCAATTATCATCATAGTTCTTCTCACATCCTCTAGCATTTCTCATTTCTTTCCACACTTCCTAATTTTGTTTAACCATGATACTACAAATATCTCATTACTCTAGCTCTATTATTATTCCTCACCTTTCTTTAAGCTAATATCACACATTCTTTCCAATTGTAAAGTTTCATATAATAGCCCTTCCATTTCCCCCCCCCCCCTTAGTCCCTGGCATATTTTTCTTTGCAATTATTCATTTGCTATGCCAGCTACTATCTCCATGAAAAGATTTAGGTTGTGGTGTCCTACATTTTTAGAAAGCTTTTTACAACCGTCAGTTCTTCTGATAATTAGTATGAAACCCTTACCAGCAACTTTCTTTGCCTTTTTGAGTCCTGAAAATTAATTATTTATGCAGCAAATGTAGGATGACTTTGATTTTCATCTATTCTTTTGTCAACCAGAGTTGCTATTCAGATACTGTATTAAATACCTAGTTCAAAATTTACCACATAATTGAAAGGAGAAATGGAATTTCAGAGGAAAAAAAGTTTTCCCAAGAATATAGCATGTTTTAGTAGAATTAAAAAAGGCAAAAATTATAGATATAACAAAGTTAATTTCATACATTTCAAAGCACATTACCATTCTTTATTTTTAAAGGGGACCTCAGTCCTCTACCATTGTTACTGAGAGATTGTTTTCTAAATTAATTATGCCTCTGAATAAATATTAATATATATGGTATTCTGTATCTGATGTTATATCTATTTTTATTTTTTGCAAAATATCCCTTTTCTTTTAAAAGTCAGGTTTCAAATCCCAGGGGAATATTCCTGCAAAAACTCCTCCTCAAAAGAACTAAGCATTATATGCTAGTGGCACAATGACAACTAGAAATGAAAGAACAGAAATGCGGGACAAAGGGAAAGTGTAACTAAACTAATCCCACCACTGCCGCCCTGTGCATATATACACTACTACTGCTACTACTACTACTACTATTAGCAAACAGTCATTCGATATATAGAATTATGAAACTGAGTTGAGCCATAATTATCTCAGCACTTAAGTAATAATATAATAATGAACACTTGAGTTTTAATTATATATTTTGCAGGCAAATGAATGTCAGGATAGTTGGAATGAAGTATCTAAAAAAACAAGAGACACAAAATGAAATAATTGATAGAGCAAGAGAGGAGAGAAATTTCTCACAAAGCTCATTTCTTCACACCTGGAACTTCTATTTGACTTTTTATCACTTGGCTCCTAATTTTATAAATTAATTAAATGTATGTTATCATATTCATATATAATTTTGAAAAATATACATGAGAGTGGCATATATTTTAAAAATAATCTTATACATATATTAAAATGGACCATATTAAAACACAACAAATAAACAGATGACATCTAGCAGATGAACACAAGAAAGTAGGAATAATTGCAAGCAGCTGTTTAGAATAATAAACGTATGGAGTTTCTAACCAACTGAAACTGTTGGTTGAACTGTTTTTGAGCCCTGAGTCACTTACTGACTTTATTTTGTATATATTACATCATTTTAAGTAAACATTAGTAATTTAATATTTAAAATGTGATTAAAAAGTAGCACCCAACTCATACTCCTGTTATGAACATGATGTTTTTGTCATAATAAATGAAAAATATTTAGCCTAGTGTCTAACACCTGATAAGAACTGAATAAAAACAAAATTATTTTATTATTAATAATGTCTCTAGGATCTTTTATAAACTGTCAGTCAAAACTCTAATCATGATGCTCTAACTCTAATCATGAAAATTGGAATAAAACACTTAGAGTTCTTTCAAAGAAAGAAGGTTTAAAGATGAAGCATGTAAGACATTGTAAGATCTTTCACCCCAGGGTAGTGCCTTTGACTTTTCCAGCAGCTGGTTGAATCTAACACAATGTCTTACATGCAATAAGTACTAAATCATTTCTTGTAAGATGAATGAACTCTTTCATATGAAAGGCAACTCAAGTTACAAAGAATTATGCTTTAAATAATAGATTATCTGAAAGAAAACAATACAGTAAAACAATGCATATTTTTAGGAAGATAATTTTATTGAAAATTGTGGATTAAGAGAGTAGTGAACTAATATTAATGGAAAAATACACAGTTCAACTTAGATTTTATCCTCTGTTAAAAATATTAGACTGAAAACAAAGTTTTCTCTAAGTTTTTAAATTGTGGATAGAAAATCAAACAACCTGACTGGTAATCTTTGTAAAATGTATAAAGTATCCTTTTTATTCAAATAAAAATTTACAACCAGAATCATATTGACAGATATTCATAACTCTAAATATAATACATCGTAACTAGAAAAAAATGATAAGGATTCCTTGCAACCCTTTCCATGGAGATTTTTTGTCTTTTATATCTTAAGTATCTCATAGCCAACAGTTGAGGTAGTTGTTCACCTTGGTATCAGTTAGTACACACATACAATTTCTCCACCTTCATCCTGTAAAACTGTGTGCTTAAAAGGTCATCCTTTAAAGCTCTGTTTCCTCTCCGTCTCTCCAGTACTGTAATACACAGATCTACTGATCCCCTTGTAATCTTTACATGAAAGATTTTACATGAAAGTCTGTTTTAAATCCTTAGGCTTAAAAAAACTACTTCTAAATAAGATAAAGTTTCTTGTCACCAATTCCAATCTGTGCTAGTGAAGGAAGGGTTTCATCAAACCATCAAGCAATTCTCCATCACCAGTTGAGTGCTCAGTAATTCAACTCTGTTCTGATATTATTTATCCCAAGATAGTGTCAAGTCCCACAGTTAAGGGCTCAGTCCCACAAAACTGCTGTCCTCTTCTACACTTCAGATGCCAGTCACAAATCCAAGTTCTCGCCTTTGCTTCTGACAGATGGTTATAGATCAGAAGTTCCCATGTTCCTCTTCTTGGGTTCAATTGATTTGCTAGAAAACTTCACAGAACTCAGAGAAACATTTTACTTACTGGATTTCCAGCTTCATATAGAAGAGTATAACTAAGGACCTGATGGAAGAGATGCATAGGGCAAGGGATGAGGAAAGGGTGCAGTGTTTCCATGCTCTCTCTGAAAGTTTTATTCTCTCATCTCAACATACATTCACCAACCCAGAGGCTCTTCAAACCCAGTCCTGTTGGATTTTTATGGAGGCTTCTTTATATAAGCATATTTTGATTAAATCATTGGCCATTGGCAATTGATTCAAACTCCAGCTCCTCTCCCCTCCTCAGAGGTCATGGGGGTGGGACTCAAAGTTCTTATCCTCTAATCATGTGGTTGGTTCTCCTAACAGCCAGCTCCCATACTTAGGTGCTTTCCAAAGCTCACCTTATTAACCTAAACCCAGTTGTGGTGGAAAGCAGCTGATTTTGAATAACAAAATATCCATTTCACCTCTTTGACTTTGAAGCAATTTCAGAAACTGACAACAAGAGATTGAATTTTATAACAAAAGATGCTCCCATTGCTTTTACTTCTCAGAAAATCCCAAGGTTTTGGAAGCTGTAAACCAGGAACCTTGGTTAGAGGTCACATACTATAATAAGATTACATCCTTACTATAAATCACAATATCACACAGAGTCTATAGATCAGAGAGAGAAGATAGAAAGTGGGTGGTTTTGAGGTTTGAGAATAGTTACCCAGGGTTGTGTCCTTGAGGGTAGAATTTAAAAAGGCAAAAAGGGCTAAAGGGAATGATGATGTACACAAGGGAGTGAATACAATGATTGACTGTGAGATTTAAGCTGGGTAGGAATGGAAGATGATGTTAGCCAATGAGTGTCAGTGAAAATGGTGGTAGGATTAATATGTTCTGCAGGTTGTTAAGAGTGAGCAATCATGATACTACAGGGATGTGATAGACAGAGAAAAGAGGATGACATTCAGGTTTTTGTTGCTTGTAGTTATCAGTAATATACTTGAAATTCAATGCTGGGAAGTTGGAGGATGGAAGGAAGAAGAATGTTCTAGAAGTAACAAAGGAGGAGTCAGTAGGCTACTTATACTCTTTGTGTGGCCAAAGGTAAAGAAAACAGGCACCTCTTGAGAAAATTGAAGGGAAATAATCAGAGATCTCAGGGGAAAGCAAGGTTTCTGTGTGACAAAGGTGATGGAACTGTTCAGAGAAGATTCTACAGACATGGGGGAGTATTTATGACCTACTGTGTTTGCATAATTGAAAAGAGATGGAAAATGCAGATATAAAAGGAGACATTCCAATCTACATGGGAATTAGTTTGAGGGAGATTGTGGATCCCTGTGAGTCTGGGTTTTTTTTTTTTTTTTTTTTGATAATTGGACAAAATATGACTAATAGTGGTATATAGGAAATTGTATGCTTCTAAGACTTGCAAATGGAGATGGCATCCTGAAAAGTTGCTGTGTTACCTGTAAACAAGCAGGATTTCCTCTTGACCCATTTTAATGTGGAGATAGAAGGACTTAGTCCCATGAGTGTTAATGCTTCAACCCCTCTAGGGTGTGTGATTTGGAAACTTTCTCGTTTTAAGTATGTGGAGCTCTCTTGAATCCTGGTTTTAGGTCAAAGAAGGCAAGGCTGACAAATGTACTCATAAATCCATCTTTGTTCATGAGGAAATCTTTTGCATTGAAATTTAAAGTGCCCTCCTTGAAAATTAAGTAATTTCAACTATCAGCAGGTGTTCAAGAGCCATAAGGTACTTGCAACTTTGAGTGGCAATGAGATTTATTAGTAGAACATGAAATTAGAATCCCAACAAATGCTGTAATTTTAATTTGTAGATACCAGAGTTTAATAGTCATAATTACTTATGGAAAATATAACCTTTCAATAAAATAAAGAGAAATAAAAACAATAAAAAAGTGCATGATTTTCAATTAGTTCCTACCAAAGAGAGGAATGACTCTTTAAAAGAGTCATGACTCTTTAAAAGAGTAAATTATTTGGCAGTCTTTCATTTATTAATATTTACTTATTATCAAACATTTCTGTATTGTCCATACTGTGTGAAGTATCAGGCATGGAATTATATAATATATGCAGTTTCTTTTCTCACAGTTAGTCACCAAAAAAAGAAAAACACAATACAAATAATCTAGTACATTGAAAGCAATATTGCATTAAGCATTTCTTAAGGGTTCTAAGACAGTTAATATACTCCTGAAATTTAGATTATTATAATTGAGTCATTTTATGCATGGGAACATTCTTATTTTTCTGAAAATTAAAATATTTTATTCAAGACACCGTTATTTCTAAGATTCTTAAATCAATGTCTTTTTTCCTCCTCCTTCTACAAAGTAAGCAAATAAAAGGAACAACTGCACACTCTGACCCGTTATAATTATTCAAATAAGCTAATCACTAACATTTGCCTTTTCAAGCTTTGAATCTCAGAAACTCTGAGAGATAAAAATGAAGTAATTAGACCTGGTTTCCATAACCCCCATTCATGAAGTATATATTATAGGCTACTTTGCTAGGTGCTTTTTTCTTTCTCCTTTATTATTTAATTATTGGCTTGAACTAACAATATTGTGATTATAAATAAAAACAAGATAAAAAAGTAAAAGATAAAAAAATAAGATAAAGAAAACAAAGAAGAGGAAATTCAGTTTTAGAGATTAATGAGGTTTTCAAGGTAGTTTAGAAAAGTGCATGTGATGGTTAAATTTATGTGTCAATTTGACTGGGCCATGATGCCCAGATACATGATTCTAAATATTATTACAAATATTATTCTAAATGTTTCTGCAAGGATGATTTCGGGTAATAGTAACATTTGAATTTCTGGACTGTGAATAAATCAGATTGCCCTCCATAATTTGGGTGGACCTCATCCAAGCAGCTGAAGACCTGAATAGAACAAAGACTGATCTCCTTTAAGCCAGTGGGAATTCTAGCCCTCAGACTTGGACTGGAACATTGACTCTTACCCGAATTTCCAGTTTGCCAGCCTACCCTGAAGATTTGAGACTTGTTAGACTCCATAATCATGTGAGTTAATTCCTTAAAATAAACTTTGCTATATATAAATACTCATCCTGTTAATTCTGTTTCTCTGGAGAACCCTGACTAATACAGAGTGAATCAAGGATTATAACTCATAACTACCTGATCCCAAATCCTCTACTCTTTCTAATATGCAATGTACCTTCTTGCAAAATATAAACCTCAAAGAAAGATTCAGTCAGCTTTTAGAGTGTAGCATCTCTTAGCTTGATGTTTAGTTGATTGGGCAGAGATCAGAGTGAAGGATTAAAGTTCTAAATTAATATAAAGGAGGAATAGCATCACAGTACAATAGTTAAGAGCACAGAATTGAGAACAAGATGCCAGGAGTTCTAACTCTAGCTCCACTGTCTACTCGAGAGAACTTGGGAAATTTATTTAATCTCCCTGTAATGAAGACTGTAGTATCTCTTCCAGAACCCCTTGCATATAAATCCCTTTAACTGTTTATGTTCATTCCATCCTCAACTATGTGTTATTTCCTTCAAATTGCTTCCCCAGGGGCTCTATTCAGAGGACTCTCATTTACAACTAAAGCCATTTTGAATACATGTAGAGACTAGGAATGCCTGGAAGCTTACAACTGCCTTGGGTATTGTACTCCAATGAGTACAATGAAGGAGGGTGAAAATTCAGCTAATTTGCCTTCAGGACAAAATATAAGGTCTAATTTATACTCTAGAGCTTCCCTCTGGGATAAGGGCACACCTAGCTAGGAATTACACCTTGTTTTGTTTCTTTATCTTTCTCAACCTGCTTTTACCACTTCCTACTGGTTTCCTCTGGGAGCTTTTGGAAAATTGAATTAAGGTACCCAGTTTCTCATCTCTAAAATTGGAATGTAGTGGCAAAGTCAAAGGATGTTGTGAGGGTTAAGTAAGTGACTGCATGTAAAACACTGATAACAATAACAAGCACATATCATATGGCAAATGTGTATTAGTATATTAAATATAAAATAGTGAAACTAATGTGCCAATCAACAAAATAAATAACTTGTGAATGTTTACTCATAGTAAACACATTCTATGAACTAAAAAACAAGAAATCAATTTTCCCACAGGAATGGAATGTTAGAAAGACAAGTCTGACAACTGTGTTGAAAATGAAATTGAGGGTAGAGATGGTAAATAGTTTTGCAAATCACATTCCAACTCTGATCAATTGGTAGTGGCTGCCTAGAGTACTTGTTGAGAAAGATTTTGAGGTCTTGTCCAAGCTTAGTAGGAAAGAACACCATGATTGGTAATCAATGCCTTCCATTTATTTCTCAAGTCTTAACCCTTTCGTAACTGAATCTATCCTCTACAGTGCATATCTGTTTTAGATATCAGATGTAGATCAACTGATATCAACATAAAAATATGGATGGAAAACTTGTCTTCTCTGAATGTTCCTAACCTTGAAAATACAATGATATTTTTACTTGTCTTAGAAAGAAGTATATGGGTTAGCACAGACATTAACATGTAGATATATTAAAATTATTAATTTAATTATTTCAGCCAATTTTTAAACACTATTTGGAAACAAAGCTCTGATATCTATACCTTGTAGTATCAGAATAAAAAAAAACACATAAATAAGAAGGAAACTTTGATATTAGTTAAAATTATGAGAAAATATTGTGTTTATAAATAAACCAATTTTGCCAAAACTTTCACCTTCTTCCACTTCAGTTACACTAAATACCCCTCCTGTTACATGTTTTGAATATCGCCCTACTGATTTAGATTTAATTGATTAAGTGTTATAAAAGATTCCAAAGACAACTTTAATAAATAGTCCCTGATAGTGCAAAGAATAAAACATTTGGAGCCACACAAGCCTACCTTATAATCCTGACTGTGTCAGATTATAGACCAACAGTCAGATCTGAGGCAAGTTTTCCTTGGTGTGTCTCTTCTCTAAACATGTGGTATTAATTTAATAAAGTTTTTATGAGGCTCAAACAGAATAATATGTATGCATATAAAATGCAGTTGATAAAATAGTTTAATGACATCTGACAAGCTTTGAAATTATAGCTCCTAGGTCACATAACATTAATTGTTTTAAAAAACTTGAATTAACTTCAGAATAAATCACATACTAAGAAATGTTTAAAAATAACAAAAAATCATACAATACCCATTTATTTTTAGTCCATTGTATACTGAAATGTTAGATATTGGGATTACTTTTAAAAATTCATGGTTCACTAATAAGCTAATGGTACAAAAAGAGTTGTATGCGTGCCTTATTTTCCATTAGGCAAAGAATAAGTTGAGTCAAATTTCCTAACGATTTCTCAAGAGAAAATCTTATAGTAAATATTAAATATAAGTTTAACTGTATATCAGTTTTTACAAAACCACTCTGAATTGCTTTTATAGTACATGGCTATCAATGTATGAATTCTGAGTTGAAACCTGGTTTCAAATACTATTGCCTTCCTGAAAATGTCCACACAGGAGATCAGACATGAGAGTAAATAGATCTTGTCACTTTTTAATGACTAATAATCACCCTTCTAAATGACATCTTCATTGATGGTACCATTTTAATTGCAATTTTTTGATTCTATAAAATAAGATAATGTTGGAAATAGAACTAATGATTTTACTTAAGATAATGATTTTCATTGTGCTTTATGGACCTTAAGCAAACTCTGAACTAAAGTGTAGTTGATCTGACATATATTGAGTTCCTTTCTACTCCAGCACATGTTGCATTAACATGACCTTAGGGTCTGGTGTTTTAAAACCTGGAAAATAGAGCAAAACCTGTCAAAAAAATGACCCTTAGAGCCATCAAAGATTTGCAAAAATATCGTTCTAAAAGTTAGCATCCTTAGTCCAGCAATAAATATATATTAATTTTGATAGAAACAAGCAAAATATGAAACCATTCTTCTAATACTTACACATTTATTGTAGAAAATTCAATTTTTCAGGAGTGTTTCTTTTAATTTCAAGAATATCACATTTAGTGGATCACCATTTAATATGCTTAGTGCATCACTGTTTAATTATACAAAGACAAAAATACTAGATAAATGAGCCATTTTATACATCCTTACTATATTTAGAATTAAAATCTGTCTGTTTTGTGATCTCCAGAAATTTTATGTCACACATTATCATCTTCTTTTTATTTAGTAGAAGCATGGGGAAAGAAAATGAACTATCCAGTCACGGTTGAGTTTCTTTATGTTTCACTTCAGTTTTCTGCGTGTTACTAGTAGCTTTTATTTCACAGTTGTTTCTTGTTTAATTCTCACACAAGATGACAACAGCATGGGGCAAATCATTTTTAGCTTAATTTGAAATGTTATTTTCAGGGTATTTTAACAGCAGCAATTCTCATATGAGCAAGTAAAGATCATAAATGCTATCTGTAGCTCCCCAGATAAACCACAGAAAGAAAAACAAACATGCAACAGAATTTGTAAAGTGATAAAGGAATTTAGTGTTGTCTAGGCCATGCCTTTAGAGTTAGACCATGGGCAATATATATATATATATATATGTAATTTGGCATACTCTTAAGAGAACAAGGTAAAAAATAAGGAAAATAAAAATGCTTACAAATTAAATTCTACAACTGAAATTCAATCTAAATTTATTCTATCCAGGTGAAATATATGCTAGGTATCAAAAAAGTTAACAATTATGAACTCATTGCTTTGTGTTTATGTGTGTGTGTGTGTGTGTGTGTGTGTGTGTGTGTGTTGGGAAGGGGTATTAAAAACAAAAACAAAAAAACAATAAAATACTTCTTACCAAAAAAGTGCATTGAAATTACTTCAACAGAAACAGATTGATGTAAACTTGGGAACAGGAACTATGTCTTGCAGATCCTTGGATGTTCTACCTCAAGCAAACGACCCTCTACCTGTTGGTTAAAAGAAAAAAATTAACAGATGAGATGGCCAATCCACTCACATTTAAACACAGTCTATCACTAAGATTATTCCCATCTAATGTTGTTTTATATCTTAGAAAAAATTTATGTTGGGCAGAACTCATTTTTTTTCTAGTATCATTTGAAATAATAATAAACCTCTCAGTGGTCATGTTTCAAATGCAAATCTTCATTAATTCATTCATTTCATAAGTGTTTGTAAATTTAGGGGAACTCTTACATTCTGGTCATAATCTTTAGACCTGTCTACATTTATCAATATCTGATTTAGAGTATGCATATCACAAAGAGAAGTGTTTTTGTCTCCTAATCATCTCAAATTAACATTGTAATGAACTCTTTGCATGGAGAACCATACCATCCAGTTATATAGTGAAGTTACTTTCTTCCTAGACCTATATTATATTCTTGTATAACTTAAGCTTAAGATTACATCTGCTTTTTTAAAAATGACATTGAATTACACTGATGATCACATTGTTTGTTTTAAATAATACCCAAACTTTTTTCACATGTAGAAATCAGGTCAGATTTTCTTTTCTATGTATATGTAGTTGATGTTTCTGAAATTGATTGTAAAAATGTGTACTTAAGTCAAATGAAAATTAAAATTTTGGTTAGAAATGTGATGACCCAAGACAAATACATGTACTTAAAATATATTTATTTATAAATATGAGGATACTATTTCATACTTTATGTATCTTAATTTTAATTATTCTGCTGAGACTGAGGTAAATGAATTTGGGAAAGATGCAATACTTTCAGAGATATTGTCTGAGAGTCATACCCACATAAAACTGATGGGCAAAAAATATCTGCAGTTGGGCTTCCCTGGTGGCACAGTGGTTGAGAGTCCGCTTGCCGATGCAGGGGACACGGGTTCGTGCCCCGGTCTGGGAAGATCCCACATGCTACGGAGCGGCTGGGCCCGTGAGCCATGGCCGCTGAGCCTGCGCTTCCGGAGCCTGTGCTCCGCAACGGGAGAGACCACAGCAGTGAGAGGCCCGCGTACCACAAAAAAAAAAAAAAAAAAAAAAAAAAAAATATGCAGTACCACAGCTTCTATTAATTATTACTAAATTTTCTTCTTTTGTTTTGTTGTTGCATTCATAAACAAGTCTCTTACCTATCACCTTCCCTAACTCACACTAGTTACTCCTACACGTACTGTACATATCCCCCAAGCAAAAGTAGGACTGAATTTTACCCATGTCAGTTTGGTAACTAAGTGAGCAAATATAAGTTCACATGAGTTTGATTTGATATCAATGAATTTACAATCATAATGATATAGTGGATATTTGCAGTCAAACCAGCTATTTCTAATAATTAAATAAAGTATACATACCCCAGTAAAAGTAAGTTTCAAAATCATTAACCTTTCAGAGGGAGATGTGGAAGAAGAAATAGACTGTTCAGTTAACCATGTGAAAAAATCTAGTCCAGAAAGTTTGGTTGTGTTTGGGGGGCATAAGGTAGATATGCTTAAAATGGACAGTTTTTTTATGTGATGTATTTATTTTCTCCTTATGAAAATTGTCCATAGCTTATATTTATGTTTTAATTAATTTTTTATTGAAGTATAGTTGATTTACAATATTGTGCCATAGCTTATATTTCTAAAGATATTGATAGATTTACTTGTTGAAACTTATTGTGAAGAGATGCTTTCTGAAAGAAGAATTTGTATCCTGTACTCTCTTACTTTTTGCAGGCCCAGCAATGTGTTTTACCTTAAGTTAGATCTAATCAGCATTGCTATTCTGCCTCCAATGATTTCTCATTTGAACTTATTTTTTTCTCACCAAGATTCACAGACACTATTTTTTGTTTTTCCACATCTCATATAACTTTTCTAGTATTTATCTTTCTATTTTTATTGAGTTCTCAGCTTAGTTTGCCAACCCCCTTAAATCTATTAATATGTTTCTATATTATTTCTTTAATAACTATGTTTCTGAGAACAATGTTTGTTTCTGAAATCTATCTTACCCATTAATAGATGTCTTGTTGTGCTTAAATACATATTAAAAAGCAGATACATATGTCTAGGAGAATAAAGGAAGACTGTTTAGGATGGTATTCCAAATTCAAATTCTAAGTTCACTTCTTTTACTTATTACAAATGAAAACAATAAACTGTCTAAAAGATAATTAAATGATATAACCAAATACAAATGTAAATTAAAGCTTAGTTTATATACCATATCTTATTTATAAGATTGGCAAGCATTCAAAAGTTTGCAAACATACTTTGTTGTCAAGGTTAAAAGGAAGAAAGAACTCATACATTTTTTTGTTGGGAAAGCAAAACTGTACAACCATATGAGAAGGAATTTGGCAAATTACATATGCATTTCCCTTTTTACACTGATATCTCATTTCTAGAAACCCATCCTAAAATACACTGGCAAAAATCCAAAATACATATGCACAAGTATATCTGTTGCAGTAGTGTTTGCAATTTTAAAGAGTACATCCTGGATACAACTTATTATTCATCAATAGATTGAATAAATTATATAGCCCCACCCCACAATGGAGACTTGGTATCTGCTAAGAGTAATAATGTATATGTGTATATACTTTTATGATGTAATATTTGGGATTTATTATTTAAAAAATAAGAAGTAAAGTGTGTACAGTATGTGGGCAAGGTATCAATTTACTGTCTCTCAGCTCCTAATCTACACTTCTTTGTCCTGTTTTGTGATACTGAAGCAATATACTCTAAAAATTTCTTTATAGCTAGCGAAAATGTTCAGCTTTGTCAGGAGAAAGGACTAGAGTGACATTGTAAGGAGACAGAGGTAACACATCACTTGCTTTCCCAGTTCTGGTCCTGCTTCCAGTTTTCCTTTTACCTTTGATGGTCACATTGTAAGAGAAAACACAAATTACAATAAGAGGCTTAATTCTCCCTGTAGAAAATAAGGGTGGAGATGACCCCCAACCTGTCTTTTCTTAGAGCATTTACTTTAGAAAACTTGTAAGTATTTTCTTTGCTTCTTTGAAATGCATGTGTTTTATCTTTTAAAACAGTAAATGAGTAAGCCAGGAACGTGGGAACCTAGTCAAGGCCTGGGAGCCATCTCTTTGAACTGTAATCATCAAGCAAAATATCAGCTCTATAACCCAGTCTCCTGGGAGTATGGGAGCGTCAGCTGACTCCTGGCTCCAAATTGTTAGCCTAACCTTCCTCCCATTATAAAATACAAGAAATTATTTTTTTTTCTTTTAAAAGCATTTAGCAAAACAAGGGGCTACTCCAATTACCAAGTGATTTAGGATGAACTATGTGTAACAAATGGTGCTATTGAGTCTTCTTACTCAAGGATTAGCTATTGTTTATTTTGAAAAAAATATATACAATGTTCACTTGGCTACATACAAGGGTAAGATTTCTTGCTGTCTTTGCAATCTCTTTAGGGATTGCCTGTAATGCACATCACATTCTGGTTTAATGCTTTTTCAATAATAAAACTGTTTTTATTTCTCTTCTACTTTCATGGAGAGTTTTTCGGGGGTGGCAGGAGATTTGTTTTCAATTATTTATTTCTCCAACAGTGGTAGTGGATCTCACAGACTCCCAACCCAGAGGATACTTTTATACAAGCTTATACACTCAAGCTCTCAGGCCATTGTCTCCCTACCTCTAAAAGCCTATGTAGAGGTCATCTGTGTCTACAATGTCAGTCCACACCCTCCTGGTCAGTGGTCTATTTCTATGAACAAGTTGCTACCACCACTCAGACAAAAATTTCCCTACTTAACAAGGGCTGCCATAGATGCTCTCTTGCTGTGCGCCCTGAGTTACCTGTTTCCCTACCAAGCAGCCACTCCCACAGCGGATCTGGCTGTACCCTTCACCAACCCTTCCCAACTCAGTGGTCACTTCTATAAATCTGGTGTGTCCTGCCCCATACCTCGTGGCAACCCTGGGTGACTTCTACAGCATCACTCCAGCCTACGCTTTCAAGCAACTTGCTTTGACACCAGTAGGGTTTTTTGTTTTTGTGTTTTGTCAGATCCTCTTCAAAGAGATTTTGAATCTTAGTCCTTGGATAATGGTCTTCTTTCTTTATTCCCCTCCCTTATTCTACAGAGAGTAGCTTCATGTTTGCCAGAATAGCTGGGTCTGGGAATCAAGGGGTAGAAGTGTGTGTGGCTCCTCTACTATTCCAAATATCACACTCACAAAGGTTTTGCTTCCTATACCAACTGTTTTTATCTCTGATGGTTTGGAGGTCTTAGTTCTCACTTGGGTAATGATCTCACTAATGTATACAGCAATGGTTCTGTTGAATTGGAAGATGAAATCAACGCCTAGCTATTTTGGAATCCATAAGCCACTAAATCAACATGTCAAAAAAGGGCTTACTCTATTGGGTGGAATGATTGATTCTGCTTACTCAGAGAAATAGGATTGTGCTATACAATGAAGACAAGAACAAATGTGCCTTCAGGCCAGGAGATTCTTTGAGGACATCTTTAGTACCTCTATTCCTAAATCGTTAAGATTAATGGGAAACTACATCATCCAAAAAAGGCAGTAATTTTGAAAGCCAGACCATTCAAAAGTGAAGATGTATGTAACTCTACAAGATAAGGAATTCAAACTGTTTGAAGATTTTACTAAGATTGAGGAAATGTGGAGTGGGTGGTAGGAGAATGATGTCATGGCCATCAACTATGGCCTCACAGTGATGACCTTAGTAGCTTTGCGTATTTATTCTTTGCTTATTAGCCGTATCTGTGTACATATATCAAATTTTATTCTTCTCTGTTTTTCTTCCCAATTTTATTTTATTTACAATGTGTTAGAAGTTAACTTCACTATTTAGTCTTTTTAATTATTCTTAAATTTCTGTCAAAGTACTACTGGATATTTGGTTATCTTTGTTCAGTTATACTTTGACAGAAGTTGAGTAATTAACTGGAGATGGATAAAATTACTATTGAGACTCTTTGCCTCCCTTTTTTGAGGAGAAGGTGAAACTATTCTTGAAAGAAGGTGAAACTATTCTTGAATAGCTGCATCTTGCTAGGTTCAAAGAATGGTATATATAAAAGGTGAGTAGCAAAAGGGTGGACCATGACAGTTATTGATTTAATTTCTATTTGCTTCAAATTCATCATATTGCCAAACTTTGTGATATTGACACTCAACCCATAAACAATTTTTCTTTGCCAGGCTTTGTTAATAGAGTGTTGGAATGAATGCCACTGTAAGTCAAATGCCTTGTTTACTGGTAAGGAACCACTCTTCTCTGCACCTCTGACCTCTTCCTCTCTCTCTACCCTGATCTAATCTACTTCAAGAAGAATGATGATTAGTGGTAGTTCAAAGACATATTGTCCAAAATGAAGGCTCAAGACCATAAACACTTGTCTGTGTATTCTGAGTAACTTTGGGAAGCAAGGGAAATAAAACTTTTATGTCTCTGTTAGATGTGGGCACCAAAGTTACAATTTCTGTCTTATAACAAGGGGGAGAGTTTACCAAATCCAATTCATGGAGTTTGGACAAATTTCATAGTGGGAAAAAAATATGAACATGCCCTTGTTGTGAGATCCTTTAGGTCAAACCAATAAACTATTGTTGCTTCTACATCTGAGTGCATAATAGAAATTGAGTTACACGCTTGATCTTCACTGTATCATGATTACCAGAGTATACTGTCTTGATAATAAACAGATTCATGTAGAGAAGTGTTAGGCAGACAAACTCCCTTGGAATTTCTCTCCAAGTGGGTTGATCAGGATTTAGCATAATTTACTCTATATCTGCTATCCTAAGATCTGCATAGATGATGTCCTGTTAGTTGGCAAGTCCAAAGCTTCAGCTGCATCAGCCCTGATTTCATTGTTAATCAAACCTCTACCAACAGAAGTAAGTGACAATCCCTGACAAAATACAGAGGCCTGCTCACCAAAAAAACTTTTTTGGAACTATGTGAGGATATTCATAATGTTCAATCCTTTGAGCAGTCAAGTCAAAACTGTCATAGTCTAAGCACTATTTTCCTTAACTTTGGAAGCTGTCTATCAAAAACAAAAAAAGGATGGTCCCAGATCCTTCACCTTCCACATAAAGTGCCTGTCAACACCTTAGGATGTCTTTTTCACTCCTATTCTCTTGACTCTTTCTCAGAATGCCTTTTGGCTGTTGGTGTGGGAAAGTTGAGCAGGTTGAAATAACTGCCCTCAGATAATCCCTCCAAAACCAAGAACTAGACTCAATTATTCAATTGAATTGGGAGCCCCAGTACCTATCAGTCATCTAGGAGCCCATTCAACTTTCACCTCTTAGCAGATATCAGTACAACTTGTAGGGCCCCAACAATTGCAACCAATGCTTTGGGCTTCTGGAACTGTGCTTTATATCTGAAATCAACCCTAGTAATTTTTTTTTTCTCTTAAACCAATGATGACATGCACTTTAGGGCTGGTCACAAAAGATTTGCAAATGTTTAAGGAAACGTTACTAGTAGATCATGTAGCCCTCAGATGACTAGGACAGTTTCTCCAAAATGAGCCAAACTTGGTTTTAGTGTACATCTAAAACCTGATATATTCACCCTGAGAATCCACAGACAGTATTGCCTCCATGAAGTTTTCATTTTTCCATTTGCCTTTCTGTTTTTATCCAGGAAAAAATTTAAAGTCATTGTCCAGATTTGTAGAACTGGGTACTTAGCTGAAGGAAAAAACTATTTTTTTCTCAATAGACCTTTTCTCAATACAGTCTATTTTACACTGTGACATAAAACTTCATGAGACATTGAAAAATTATTGTAAGAACAAGAAAGAAAATCATTTTTCAATTATGGTTGAATATTTACTATATTTGATAACAATATAAATTCTTTTTGCAAATAATTAAATCAAAATTACATATACATAGGGCTTCCCTGGTGGTGCAGAGGTTGAGAGTCCGCCTGCCGATGCAGAGGACACGGGTTCGTGACCCGGTCCGGGAAGATCCCACATGTCGTGGAGCGGCTGGGCCCATGAGCCATGGCCGCTGGGCCTGCGTGTCTGGAGCCTGTGCTCCACAACGGGAGAGACCACAACAGTGAGAGGCCCGCGTATCCCCCCAAAAAAACAAAAAAAGAAAACAAAAAAACACACAAAAAAAACAAACAAAAATTACATATACATAAACATATTTGTTATTCAGAGGGGTGTTCACACTAATTTTTAATTCCTCAGTACTGACAAATGTGTGAACATTAACTAAGTTTGATTAAGGGAAAAAGTTGATTTTTTTGTTGTTTATGATTGATCTGTTTTTGTTATGAATGGAAATCATCATACACTATGAGTATCCAAGCTTAAAAGCACATCTCCCATTGGATAGAAACATAGACATCATGATATGCAACTCTATTCAGTGTCACTTATTTCCCCATCAGCTCTCTCTACTAAAAAGTTTATGAATATGTTTACCAAAAAATATTAAAACTCACCATAAAATGCATTATTTAAGGCAGTAGGATTTTAATTCATTACTGGCTATGGAAAATAAAAATAAATAATAAAAGTCTATTTTTTTCATTTTTTAAAAGTTTTTTCTGATCAAATCAAAACAGTATTGTACTTTTAATTATTTTTCACTGCTTACATAACTAAGTAACTCTTTGAGGTAGAGGGCAACACACCTGCAAATTCTTCACTATGTTAAGGTCAGATAATCAATTTCCTATCCCAAAAGACAAAACTAATACAGTACAGAGGATTATCACTAAATACTAACAGCTGCTTTTGTAAGACTGGAGCTTTTCTGGGGAATCCTGCAATAATGGAGTAGGTAGGAAACAATTTTATATATTTTTATCTTTGAATTCTGTGAAAGCCACATAGGTATTTTTTAAACTACGGATGAAACGAGGATTAATTTTGCTTTGATTCAAGTAATTGTTACTAAACATAAATGCATTTGAAGCAAATCATGGAATGGTTATGAAGAAAATATTTCCCTTTGTTCTGAATGTCATTCGAGATTTAATCCTTAATAAATTTAACTCTAATTCTTACACATGTGAGAATTTTAGGAGTTTACCTACTATAAACCATTTAATGCAAGTATTAACTTCATACTTACTACCTCTAAATATTATTATCAAAGCTAATAGACTTTTACACCCTACTTCTTTTAATAGAACTGACAACAGCCCTATGTATTATTTTCTCTTCATAAGTTCAAACAATGTTGCAATGTTCTGCAAAGAATGATTAAATATAAACAATTTCTAAATTTAATTAATGTTATAGATCAATTTCATAAGAAAATACATATGCAATTTTATTCTTCTCTAAGGGTTTTATCTTAAAATCTATTAATGCAATGTAACTCATTAATATTTCAAATCCTCCTTAGTTTTAATTCTAGGCATGATACTTGCAGGCAAATTATATGTCTTTGCCTGGAAATGTAACAAAAGAATCAGTAATCCTAATATTAAAATTATTTCTTTGCTTAGTTAGCTAATTAGTTAGATATCTTAGCAAAATTCAACACAATTGAGCAAACATTTCTTTTGTAATATTCTCTTTTCTTAATCTCCATCATATTACTAGTTTCTTTTCTCAGTTTTCTTTCATAGTTGTTTAACCTGATATGTCATTACTGGAATTCCTTGTCTGTCTTAAGCTCTCTTGTTTTCTCCTGTTCACTCTATCTCTAAGTGAATTACTTTATTTACAAGTTTTTAAAAGCATCTGGTATTATCTCTTAAATTATAGTTTTTAATCTATAAAAATCCAGATCTGTATGTTCAACTATATTCATAATAACTCCAGTTGTAGACATATTTCTTGGCCACTTTTAAATTAATATGTTCAGAACTGAATGCCTGATTCCTTTACATCCTACTACTTTCCCATCCCCACTCTGTACCCAGCCCTCCACCAACTTAGTGAAGCAATTTAGTCTACCTGTGTTTGCCGTTTCAATAAGTTTTATTTCATCTAAAAGTTTGATTCTTCCTAAAAGCTAGGGGTTATCTTTGACATAATGTTATTGGTCCATTCCCTACCTACTTTGGTCTTTAAAATAGCATCAATTTGTAGATATCTAACATCTAAAATACATATATTCACTGTTCTCCATAACACCTGCCATCATTCTAGTGCAACCACCATCATCGTGCATTACTTCAAGTCTCTAATATGTCTCTCCTCTTCCACTCCTTAGGTCCAAAACACACTTCCAATTTATTCTCCATACAGTAGAGTGGTTTTTAAATAAGCATAATACTCCAACCTTTCTATGATTCAAATAATTCAATCATTCCCCATAGTAATTAGGCTAATTCACAAGCCTACATGTTTGTTCCCTGCTTGTGTGCCACTTTCTATTCATGCTTTACTCACTACTCTTGTCTTTCTTGCTGTCACTTTCCACTTTATGTACCAGTTCTACTTACTGTGGACTTTTTTCTAGTTTCTTGTACACAATGTAGTCATTAAACCAAAGAAAATATTCTTCCCATTCCAAGGAATGACCTCCTCCTGCTCTTTAATTGACTACTTCCTATAGCATTTTGTTTTTCAAATAGACCTAATCTGACTCTCAAATCCCAAATAAGTATTGCTGTTATACTCACTTAAATTTATATTTAGTTTTTCTCTATATTAATTAATCTTTTAAACTACATATCTATCCATAATTCTCTCTCTCTCTTTCTCCATCCATCCACTTAGGTACCTTTGATCTATCTGTAGTCATTTATTTAGATTTTTATTAAATTTACATATCGTTACAGGATGTTTATTACATATCATTTGCTTTGTTTATCATTGTGTTCCTAGAGTCTTCCAATGTTAATAAATAGTATATATCAAGTATTGAATGGGTAAAAAAATTGAGTAAAATATTATGAATGAACAAACAAATGAGCAAATTTGTTATTTATACATATATGAATTACTTAATTTCCTAATTTTAACACATGTACATTTACTAAATAATTATGTTTATTAAGTTTTCAAAAATTGAGTCAAAAGCAAAAATTAAATACACTCACGTCAACTTTATATTTGATGCCAAGAAGATTGCAAAGATTATTAAAGTTCAAAATAAAATAAAAATTACACATAAAAGCATAACATTATCGGGCTTCCCTGGTGGCGCAGTTGTTGAGAGTCCGCCTGCTGATTCAGGGGACACGGGTTCGTGTCCCAGTCCGGGAAGATCCCACATGCCACGGAGCAGCTGGGCCTGTGAGCCATGGCTGCTGAGCCTGCGTGTCCGGAGCCTGTGCTCCGCAAACGGGAGAGGCCACAACAGTGAGAGGCCCACATACCGCAAAAAAAAAAAAAAAAAAAAAAGCATAACATTATCTTAACTAACAAATGTTAGGTTTACTTTAAATTTAACCAAACTTTAGGTTCAATTTAAATTTAAATTACTGTAACATTGTAGTCTCATGTACTGCTAATGAAAACTATAGTATTCAGCCAACTTTGCATTATTTCCTGACAAATTATTATTATCTAATTGAAATAATTGGAAAATTTCAAACTGTCTTTGGGACTGAAACTTTCAGCTTTTGTCTTCACACAACTATTGGGTACACATTTGGCCATATCACAGAATAAGAGGAAACATATACACAAATGAATGTTTTTGCACAATAATCTAGAGTTTTAAAATATTTTTAACACTTGTCATGCTTTTGTATTTAACAAAATTTGTTGTAGAACTAAATGATTACATATACTTTAGTCACTGAAAATAACAATGATCCTACACTCTTAGGGTAAGATGCTATTATATTATTATAGCATAGGTTTATCCATATTTTAAGAAATGTTTACTGATTTAATCATCATTGACAACAAATAACATCTAAGTACCCACTGACCTATTCAACAGTATTTTCAGTGTTAAGTCAGCAGGAGACTTTGAAGATGTTTTGCCTTTCTCCTTGGAGCAGCCACTTCTGCAAAAGTTGATAGCAGAGAAGTATCAAATATACTTTATAATACATCAAGAATGTAAATAGGACCACTCAAGCACTCTGTTTATGACATAGATCCCTAAAAAAAAAAAAAAAGAAAAAAGAAAAAGGAAAACATATTGTAACATTTATAATAAAGTATGATTTACCTTTGCAATGATTTTATCATACTTTTCTTAATATAAATATTTACATTAATTCAAATTCAACAAAGAACTGATGAAAACCTCCTTAGCTTGGTACCATAGTTCACGAAATTATATAATGTGATCTCTGGCTTCAAGGAGCTTAAAACAAGAAATGAGCCACTGAGTTACATAGAGGTACCAGCATACCTTGGAGCTATTGAGGGTTTGGTTACAGACCACCACAATAAAGTGAATACTACAATAGAGTGAGTCACATAAGGTTTTTTGATTTCCCAATACATACGCAAGTTGTATCTACTATCCTGCAGTCTATTACGTTGCAATAGCATTATGTCTAAAAAAACAATGTACATGTCTCAGTTAAATAATATTTTGTTGCTAAAAAATGCTAACCATCATCTGAGCCTTCAGTGAGTCATAATCTTTTTGTTGGTGTAGGGTCTTACCTCCTAGTTGATGGCTGTTGTTTTTTAGTGTAGCCTGCTTCATTCATTTTCTAAACTAGATCTTCTGGATAACTTGCTGCAGCTTCTACATCAGCACATGCTCTTTCACATGGCACTTCTATGTTACAAAGATGTCTTCTTTCCTTGAACTTCATGAAACATACTCAGCTAGCTTCAAACTTTTCTTCTTCAGCTTCCTCACCACTCTCAGCCTTCATAGAACTAAAAAGAGTTACAGTCTTGTTCTGGATCAGGCTTTGGCTTAAGGGAATATTGTGGCTGGTTTGATCTCCTATCCAGACCACTAAAACTTTCTTCATATCAGCAAAAAGGCTGTTTTGCTATCTTACATTCATGTGTTCATCGGAGTAGTACTTTTAATTCCCTTCAAGACTTTTCCTTTGCATTCACAAATTGACTGTTTGGCATAAGAGACCTAGATTTAAACCTATCTCAGCTTTCAATATGCCTTCCTTACTAAGTTTAATCTTCTAACTTTTTATTTAAAGTGAGAGACTTGCAAGTCTTTCTTTCACTTGAACCTTAGAGGCCATTGTAGGGTTATTAATTGGCCTAATTTCAATATTGTTGTGCCTCAGGGAATGAGGAAGACTGATGAGAGAGAGAGAAAGAGGGGGTGGCACTGAGGAATAACTGGTGGGTAGAGCAGTCAGAACACAGACATTTATCAATTAAGTTTGCTGTCTTATATGGGCATGGTTTGTGGAACCTCAAAATATTAAAATGGTAACATTAAAGGTCAATGATTATAGATCACCATAACAAATATAACAATAGAGAAAAAGTTTGAAATATTGTGAAAATGTGACACAGACAAGAAGTGAGCAAATACTGCTGGAAACACTGTGCAGGTAGACTTGCTAGAAGCAAGGTTGCCGTAAACCATCAATTAGTGAAAAATGCAATATATGTGAAGTGCAATAAAGTGAAATGCAATAAAATGAGGTCTGCCTGTGCAGTATATTTATATTGACTGCTCTCAGAGAGATTTTGACAGACAATAAAAAAGAGAGAGAAGGGAAACAAAAAGTATAATTGCCCTCAGGTCCTAGCAAATTTAGAAGTTAGTCTTTGAGCTGAATTTTAATAATGAGTGTTGGATAAGTAAAAATGGTAAATTAGCTATATTCAGAAATAAAGACAAAAGTTGGAAAAAGTAAGTGACAAGTGGTCTAATCTAGTTTTAATTTGAAAATCTAGAAATTCTTAGTAAAGAATAAAAATGAAAAAAAAAATAAAGCCTGAGCTTAAATGTATATTTTATATTATAGGTTTTGAGCTTTATTTTGGAGGAAATGAGAAGCTATTGAGTGCTTGTAAAACAGGAATGTTATAATCAGATCTGTGTTTTAAAGAGGTAACTTTATCCAAACATGACTACTACATAAGAAAATAGGTTCATTCCCATACAAATTCACTGGCCTTATGATTATCCATCATTCAGAAGCAACTGGCACTAAAAAAATGGCCAGAAAAAATTAATTTAAGGAAACCAATCAACCAAGTTGCTGTCCCACATGATAGAAAATATTTCTTAAACAAAAGGTCTCTATATGTGGACATCTCTTCCATAGACAGAATGTATCGAAACCAAGGAAAGGAGATGGGAGTAGCTCATTACACTATTAAAACTATCAACTGACTGAAGGAAATTTGCTTTTGTCCCTACAGTCTTGATCAGCTGGGAAGTCCTAGTGACCAAAGGATGAATGCTTCTCTGAGAGAAGTAAGTCACAGTTCTGATAAAATAGAAGCTGAGACTGTCATTTTGGGGTCCTCATCCATTGAGTCTACAGCAGAGGAGAAGGCTGTGTATCAACTGTACTTAGAAAAAACTGGCTCACTGCTTCACAATAGAGACAGTGAAGTTTCTTTTTCTAACCATTATGACTCACTGTGGTACTTTTTAATTCTTCCTGAATGAGAGTCCCAATAAGATCAACTCAATAAAGATAAGGTCCCGAAAAACCCAGAGGATATGGAGTGAAGATTTTGGTTTCTCCACTAAGTGAAAGATCCTGTCCAGCTGAAGTTAAAGAGAACATGGAAGGGGAAGAAGGTGGATATTATTATAATATTAGGTCTCATGACTAAACATAAAGAGAAGACTAAGGCAATATGCTTTATCCAAAAACATTATTTCATTTTACCAACCCCCTCTCACTATCTCATATAAAGAACCCTGAAAAGCTAATATTTTAAGTTTCAGGTGGGTAGTAACAGTATGATTATAGAATAGAGGATTAAAAACTGTTTGGGGGACACAATATTTCACTTAAGCAAAGAAAAGAAGGAGATACTGATGGTAAAAAGTGTTGATTATGAGAGATATCATTCACTCGTCTATCCAGATCCACTCTCCATCCTGCTATATATTGCTCAGTGCCTCAGGATAGGAGCTGGTTCAGTGTACCTAATTTAGCTCTATAGCCTCCTTGCTTCCAATTGGTTTCAGGCAACATATTACACTGGAAGTCTAGCAGGAGACCAGAGGGAGAGATGAATGGGAGGTTGCATTATGATCTTCTCCAGTTTCCTTTCACTTTGTACCAGCAGAGCCCCTCAGCTGAAGGCCACAGCTACTGCCAGATGACCTTTCACAGCTTCCTCTCTTTTTAGGTTTCATCAGCCACACCCTCTCCTTGCCATTTTTTACCAAGACTGTTGCCCCAGAATCATACCTCTGCCCCTGCCTTGAAGAGAAACCAATTACTCTTAGCTGTGCTTCAGGAAGCTTGCAAGGAGATAAAAGCAAGAACTGATTGAAACCAAGAAGGCCTAAGATAACAGAATATTTGACTGCCAGTAGACCTTGAGCTCATTGTAATTCATTAGCATGCTAAATGACACCCACCAGCACCACGACAGTTGGTAACTGCCATGGCAACAACTGGAAAAGCCCATAAAAGGACTAAAAGGAGAGTTGCATCAGTTCCAGGTCCAAACCACACCCCTGTTCTCACATAACTCACGAATATTCCTCCTACGCTTTCCAAATCCCTCTTTTACCTCAACCCTACTATATATTTAGTGTCTCCAACTGAACTTGGGTTGAGAAGTTGATTTCCTTTGTGAACTAGTTTCCCCTTCTCTATTTTTGGTCATGGCGTAAAGCTTGTGCTGTTCCAGTCTCAGCATACATTTTGCTATCAGCTGTGAGAATCTGATAGGAAAAAGAACCTCCCTGGCTGAGACAATGGGACTTGTCCCAGGTTAGGACCCTGGAGAGGGTCCAGTAGACCAGTTCAGTAACACTTTAAGGCCTTGCAATGGTAACAGATTTTTCTCCAATCTACATGTCCCCACACTGCTACAGTTTTTTGTGATTTTCCTATACTTGTTGCAAACTTTGTATGCTGTGTGAGTTTGTCTAAGGCATTAATCTTGCTGGATTTTGGTTTGTTTCTCTAGAAAATGATAAAATTGATCATTGTGATCTCTAAATTGGCATATAGGCTAATGAGATATTACTTTGTCTATTATTGTGTTGCCAGCAGTTAATTAAGGGGTTGATAATCCGTAGGACCTCAATATATATCAAATGGATTTTTTTAAAAAGTCATACAATTCTATAGCATCCTTCTTTAGTAATTCAACGTGTGATAGATGCATCTGTGAGTTTTATACTATAATACACTAATCAGTACGAAAAAGTGTAGTTCATTTTCATAGACAAATTATTTTTACCACAATGATGCTGAGTTAAAACTGATAAGTTTTAACACAAATTTTATAGACGAATTTTTCATGATTTGTCAGTATTTAAAAGTGGAAACCATTGTTATTAACTTGTTGAAGGTCTATATTGAGTTATTCATTGTATTTGTGCTTTCATTTTTGCTTTCAATTTATACTATATTGATATACCAGACCTTATTGACCTTATTTCATCAGACTATTTAAAGAAAATCTTTAAAGCAAAAACAAAATAGAAATAGATGTAATAACTTGTAGAATCAATAAACATTATTTTTAAATAAAGCCTATCTAATAACAGAATATTTAGTTGTAAATATATATAATATATATCATATATATTACTTATAATTTATATAAATATATGTATTATTTATATTTGGGTTGTCAAACTCAATCGATTAATTACTTTATTAGCATGTGAGTTAACTGAGTATATTTATAAAGAGAAACAGAGAGACAAAGACATGCCAATACATGCTGAAAGAATATTTTAAAATATATATTTGTTTTTCCTTTAGTTTAAGGTGAGATTTTTGTGGAACAGTAAGCCCCACAATCACAATTTCCCTGTTTTAATCTTAGATTTATTTCAACATTATTTCTTACAAGTTTAAAGTTTAATTAAAAAATAATTATTAGTGTATATTATTATAATATTTTATATATTTATAAATATTCTAAATTTAAATACATATAAAGTATTCAATTTTAATGCAGTGTCTATAATTTCTCATAAATGAGTGTTTATATACACACACTCTGAGAAGTTTGTTCTTTTTCATCTGTGCCAAATTTCATGACATCCTTTAATATCTATAACTAAATATATTTTGTAGGATAGAAATGAATATATAGTCAAAAAGTCCACCTGTTCCCTCTGAGAAATACATGGAAGAAACAATCTACTTGCATTCCTATTATCTAGGACTATCACAAACTTATAAATACTAATTTTTCACTTTTCCCTATTATTTCCCCAATGTGTAGTGTATTAAATGGCCTGATCTCACATGAGAAATAGAAAAATCTGGACTAATATAATAATGACATCTGGTGAAAATACAAATTATTTTATTATTAAGTAAGGATATAAAATATACATAAAAACATTTTATTATTTGATTTGAAAATAACTTTTCATATTTTGTATTTCTTTATCATCTCAAAGGGATTTACTTAAAAACAAATTCCAAGAATGACATTCTGGCAAATGCAACTTTTAAAACTAATTTCCACAACAGACTAGCAAGATCCTTCTCAGAAATATCTCTGAATAAAAGCAAATTGATGGATGCATACTTTCCATGCATCAAAATCAAATGAATTTGTCACCAAGAATTGGAGGAACACGGTTATAGTCATTTTTTTCTGTTTATATTATTCTATATTGGTAAATTTCCTTCTCTTTCTTGAATGTCAGTTTCTTAGCAAATTATATTTATAATTGGTTCTCTTGTTTCCTCATTATGCACGTTATATGAAAGTAGGGTTAGGTAGCCTTATTTTGCACTTTTAAATTTTCAGCCACTTCATTTCACTTTTAATTTCTGCTATATGGGCCATATTTTAAAGTTTGTACCTGTTTGCTAGTTGACTTAACACTGTACCCTTGCAGTATCAGCAGGATCTAACATATAGTAGACCAATAATACATTTAATGCACGAATAAATGGCATAGTTATGTATAAAGCTAATTGTCAAATTATTTATATTACAAACTGACTTTTATCTCCCATGAAAAGTCTTGAAGTCTTAATCTCAACACTCTGATATTCTAGGAACATAAAATCATGCTATCATAAAAAAATTTATTATGTACCCCAAGACCACTTTTAACATTTAGTTTCCCAGTATAGCTATTCTGAATTTCTTAAAAGTTTACATATTCTACTAGTTTTAATACATTCTCTTCTGAATGAGGGAGATATTTTTTTAAAAAATCAAAATAATTATATAGTGTTTTATGCATCAAATTAACAATCTGCACCTTTTAACTTTGGAATTTTATTTTATTTTAAAATAACGTTAGCAAGACATTACCTAATCAAGAAAAAAAATTCTTAATTGTGATTATTATATTGATTCCAAATATGGAATGTAATATTAAGTTATTAATTTCAAACCTTTTTCCTATGTCCTATATGACTTATCCAAGTTTGGGTCTAATTTTGAAATCAATAGAAAATACATGAGGATGGAATTGAGGCATGAATAAAAATATTATTGGTGCACAGTAAATGTGACCTTTCATTCTCTAAGGCTGAAAAATGAAAACAAAGATAATAGACAAAGTGATAATGGCTTTCTACTAGAATTAAACTTCATAGTGATCTAAATTCATAGGTTTAGAAATAGAACGCTCTTCAAAATAAAAGATATTATGAACAAAATATAAAAAAATTGTAGAATTTTCATCTTCAAAAGCATGTTACACTTTCATAGAAAAACAATGAAGCCCTAAAATAGACCTTTAACACATGTACAAATGAGCAAAATAGAATTCAGGTTTATGCTGATTGCAAAGCACAGCAGCATTACCACCGAGTGTGAAGAGCAGCCACAAAGTCTCCATTTCATAAATACTTTCTTCAGTTGCTAATAAAAAAAGTATTTATTACCCTATCACATCCACATGTACATCTTACAGTCACAGCTCTGCCTCTGGAACTTTGTGGTGTCAGAGGCTACCATCTGGAAGGTGGTTGTGTATAGTAAATGAGTTTTAACAGAACTAGTTGGGTTGGTTTCCTCCAGAGGAAAAAGCCCCTAACTGCAAAATTCTTAATACAGCATTGCATTTTGCAGGAGAGTCTGCCCTACCTATTTGCTATATACACACTTGCCACCAGCTGTTTTATGCACTCTTGGCTCCCCAGCTGAGGCAATTAAGGGAATAGGATTTGGCATTCTGTATAAATATGAGATAAGACTCTGGAGCTATTTCCAGGTTGGCAGAGCATGGGGTAAAAACAAGGTTTTGCTGAGTAGAGTTTTTAATCTTATAGACAATGATCGAGGAATGAAAAAGGCAGATGTTAAGAGGATAATGTGAGGAAATATGGAATCCTGGCCATCAGCAAACTATTGTAAATTCAATTAAGTACAGAAAAGTAGCTGCATCCTGCAAAACAGGCATGAGATAAAATGCTAAGGTTTGGGTAAGTGTAGCAGATTGGGATATTTTTGCTCTATATGATGCTTCTCCTATACACTGCATCTAGGTATACAGTAGCCATTATAGCTACATTCACTTCTGTTTCTATCATCTACTGTGCTGTTGAGTCCAAAGTCCTATAAAGAAAATAGCACGGGGGACAGGGATTTTGTAAAAGATGAATGGGGTAAGGATGTGCTCTTTACTAGAACTATTGTTCTTATGCATATAAAACCAGTGACTGAAACTATTTTAAGTAGGTATATAATTGTTTCTAGGGAAAAAAATCTGTGAATGCAGAGATGATTTTAAAAGCTATATTTCCTACCTTAACTTCTAGTCCAGACACTAGACTCATATCAATAATTATTTACTTGATGCTTCAACAAAACAAACATCTCAAAACTAAAAAAGGCAAAATAAAAATCTTGACTCTGCCATCACTTAAATTGCATGTCCCTCACTCTTTCAATTTTGTGAAAGGAAACACTAGCATCCAGTTGTCAAACCTAAAATAATTGTGTTCCCTTTGATAATTCTCCTTCCCAACTACACTCTCCACACTTATTACATCAGAAAATTCCACTTATGCTGCCTCTAAACATATATGGACTCTGACTATGTTCTTACATATACATTACTACCACCTTAACAAACGCCACTGTCAACTCTCACTGAGATTACTGTAATAAGGGTAAAAGGAAGGAAGGAAGGAAGGAAGGAAGGAAGGAAGGAAGGAAGGAAGGAAGGAAGGAAGGAAGGAAGGCAAGCAACTATATTGGGAAGGGGGGAAAGATTGAAACTCCTTCCCCTAACTTATGAAAGCCTTAGGTGGTCTGACCTTAGCCATATATCTCATTACTCTTCATCTTACCTACTGTGTTAAACTCACACTACAGTTTTAGTTTTTCAAATATGAAAAGCTCTTAACCACTTAAGAATATTTGAGATAGGTGTTCTGATTTCCTGGAATATTCTTCCTTCTCCTCTTTCTATGGTGAATTCCTTGACCTTCAAATTTCTTCTTAAATGTCATCCTTTTGCCCATCCAATCTAAGGAAATAAAAAAGTCACTATCACATTACTTAAATTCCCTACACAACACTTAGCACTATCTCACATATGTCTCACACACACACAGAAAGTTTATCTGTATCACCCTATTAGCATAGAACCGCTTTAAGATCAGAGACTTTAACTGAACTGAGTACCACAGCACTCTGGCCATTCAGAACAGTGACTGACAAATAATGTTCACTCCATAAATATTTGTTAAACAGGTGAATGGGTGGAAACGTTAGTTATTCTAACACCTTAAAATTTTATATAATTTTGATAACCAGACTAATGTCATTGTATTTCACTCTAAGTTTCAACTCAAGCTAGGCATATCTGGAATATGTTTTATTCAAGGAGAAAATTGAAAAGATGTACTCATTTTAACAAAATATTATACAATGTCTAATATGGATAGATTACTCCTTAAACATATTTTATTGCATTCACCTAAAGTAAGGTAACCAAATTATATGCTCATACTGTAAATAGAGTATATCAAAATATTTTAATATTTCCTTGAATATCCATATTATTAGCTTCTTAAAACCTTAGTTGGTTTCAAAATCACTATTGCTTTACTAATTTTCTTAGCTAACATTCATCAAATATTCTTACAAAAACATTACACTAGGGCTTCCCTGGTGGCGCAGTGGTTGAGAGTCCGCCTGCCGATGCAGGGGACACGGGTTCATGCCCCTGTCCGGGCAGACCCCACATGCCGCGGAGTGGCTAGACCTGTGAGCCATGGCCACTGAGCCTGCGCGTCCGGAGCCTGTGCTCCGCAACTGGAGAGGCCACAACAGTGAGAGGCCCGCATACTGCAAAAAACAAAACAACAAACAACGAAAAAAACAAAAAACATTACACTAGTGCATATTTTACATTTATCAGAGTTCTGTGCTCTCTCAATAGATTTGCTGGACTGGAAACTGTGATAAATCATAAAGTTACATTCAGCTATTGTAAAGTAATATGAAGAGTGGCAATCTCAAGCAGAATAGATAAATTTAAAAAGTGATAGAGAAATGCAAACTACTAGGAAATGTCTGAATAACCTAGGATATCCAATCAGAAATTGATCAAAGTATTTTCTTTTAGAAAATATTTGGTAAACAATAGGTATTATTTTCCTATGGTTTATTTATTTTTTTGTGGGTGACTTCACTTTTATTTTATTTATTTATTTATTTTTTAACACCTTTATTGGAGTATGATTGCTTTACAATGGTGTGCTAGCTTCTGCTTTATAACAAAGTGAATCAGCTATGCATATACATATATCACCATATCTCCTCCCTCTTGTGTCTCCCTCCCACCTGCTCTATCCCACCCCTCTAGGTGGTCAAAAAGCACGGAGCTGATCTCCCTGTGCTATGTGGCTGCTTCCCACTAGCTATCTATTTTACATTTGGTAGTGTATATATGTCCATGTCAATCTCTCACTTCGTCACAGCTTACCCTTCCCCAGCCTCATGTCCTCAAGTCCATTCTCTACGTCTGCGTGTTTATTCCTGTGCTGCCCCTAGGTTCTTCAAAACCATTTTTTTTTTAGATTCCATATATATGTGTTAGCATATGGCATTTGTTTTTCTCTTTCTGACTTACTTCATTCTGTATGACAGACTCTAGGTCCATCCACATCACTACAAATAACTCAATTTCACTTCTTTTTATGGCTGAGTAATATTCCCTTGTATATATGTGCCACATCTTCTTTATCCATTCTTCTGTCATTGGACACATAGGTTGCTTCCATATCCTGGCTATTGTAAATAGAGCTGCAATGAACATTGTGGTACGTGACTCTTTTTGAATTATGGTTTTCTCAGGGTATATGCCCAATAGTGGGATTGCTGGATCATATGGAAGTTCTATTTTTAGTTTTTTAAGGATGGTCCATACTGTTCTCCATAGTTGCTGTATCACTTTACATTCCTACCAACAGTGCAAGAGGGTTCGCTTTATTCCACACTTTCTCCAGCATGTATTGTTTGTAGATATTTTGATGATGGCCATTCTGACTGGTGTGAGGTGATATCACATTGTAGCTTTGATATGCATTTCTCTAATGATTAATGATGTTGAGCATTCTTTCATGTGTTTGCTAGCAATCTGCATATCTTCTTTGGAGAAATGTCTAGGTCTTCTGCCCATTTTTGGATTGGGTTGTTTTTTTCTTTGATATTGAGCTGCATGAGCTGCTTGTAAAATTTGGAGATTAATCCTTTGTCAGTTGCTTCTTTGGCAAATATTTTTCTCCCGTTCTGAGAGTTGTCTTTCCATCTTGTTTATGGTCCTTTACTGTGCAAAGTTTGAAGTTTCATTAGGTCCCATTTGTTTATTTTTGTTTCCATTACTCTAGAAGGTGAATCAAAAAATATCTTGCTGTAATTTATGTCAAAGAATGTTCTTCCTATGTTTTCCTCTAAGAGTTTTATAGTGTCCAGTCTTACATTTAGGTCTCTAATCCATTTTGAATATGCTTTTGTGTATGGTGTTAGAGAGTGTTCTAATTTCATTCTTTTACATGTAGCTGTCCAGGTTTCCCAGCACCACTTATTGAAGAGGCTGTCTTTTCTCCACTGTATAGTCTTCCCTCCTTTATCAAAGATAAGGTGACCATATGTGCATGGGTTTGTCTCTGGGCTTTCTATCCTGTTCCTTTGATCTATATTTCTGTTTTACTGTAGCTTTGTAGTATAGTCTGAAGTCTGGGAGCCTGATTTCTCCAGCTCCATTTTTCTTTCTTAAGGTTACATTGGCTATTCAGAGTCTTTTGTGTTCCCATACAAATTGCAAAAATTTTTGTCTAGTTCTGTGAAAAATGCCAGTGGTAATCTGATAGGGATTGCATGGAATCTGTAGATTGCTTTGGGTAGTGTAGTCATTTTCACAATGTTGATTCTTCCAGTCCAAGAACATGGTATATCTTTCCATCTATTTGTATCATCTTTAATTTCTTTCATCAGTGTCTTAGAGCTTTATGCATACAGGTCTTTTGTCTCCTTAGATAGCTTTATTCCTAGGTATTTTATTCTTTTTTTCTTGTGGTAAATGGGAGTGTTTCTTTAATTTCTCTTTCAGATTTTTCAGCATTAGTTTATAGGAATGCAAGAAATTTCTGTGCTTTAATTTTGTATCCTGCTACTTTACCAATTTCATTGATTAGGTCTAGTAGTTTTCTGTTAGAGTCTTTAAGATTTTTATGTATGGTATATTGTCATCTGCAAACAGTGACAGCTTTACGTCTTCTTTTCTGATTTGGATTCCTTTTACTTCTTTTTATTCTCTGATTGTTGTGGCTAAAACTTCTAAAATTATGTTGAATAGTCATACTGAGAGGAGGCAATCTTGTGTTTTTCCTGATCCTAGTGGAAATTGTTTCAGTTTTTCCCCATTGAAAATGATGTTGGCTGTTGTTTTGTCATATATTGCCTTTATTATACTGAGGTAAGTTCCCTCTATGCCTACTTTCTGGAGGGTTTTTATCATAAATGGGTGTTGAATTTTGTTCAAAGCTTTTTATGTATCTATTGAGATGATCATAAGATTTTTTTGCCTTCAGTTAGTTAATATGGTGTATCACATGGATTGATTTGCATGTATTGAAGAATCCTTGCATTCCTGAGATAAACCCCATTTGATCATGGTGTATAATCCTCTTAATGTGTTGTTTGATTCTGTTTGCTAGTATTTTGTTGAGGATTTTTGCATCTATGTTCATCAGTGATATTGGCCTGTAGTTTTCTTTCTTTGTGACATCTTTGTCTGGTTTTGGTATCAGGGTGATGGTGGCCTTGTAGAATGAGTTTGGAAGTGTTCCTCCCTCTGCTATATTTTGGAAGAGTTTGAGAAGGATAGGTGTTAGCTCTTCTCTAAATATTTGATAGAATTCACCTGTGAAGCCACCTGGTCCTGGGCTTTTGTTTGTTGGAAGATTTTAAATCACAGTCTCAATTTCAGTGCTTGTGATTGGTCTGTTTATATTTTCTATTTCTTCCAGGTTCAATCTCAGAAGATTGTGCTTTTCTAAGAATTTGTCCATTTCTTCCAGGTTGTCCATTTTATTGGCATATACTTGCTTGTAGTAAACTCTCATGAACCTTTGTATTTCTGCAGTATCAGTTGTTATTTCTCCTTTTTCATTTCTAATTCTAATTCTCAAATCTAATTTCTAATACTGATTTGAGTCTTCTCCCCTTTTTTTTTTTTTGATGACTCAGGCTAATGGTTTATCAATTTTATTTATCTTCTCAAAGAACCAGGTTTTAGTTTTATTGATCTTTTCTACTGTTTCCTTCATTTATTTTTCATTTATTTCTGCTCTGACCTTTATGATTTCTTTTCTTCTGTTAACTTTGGCTTTTTTGTTCTTCTTTCTCTGACTGCTTCAGGTGTAAGGTTAGGTTGTTTACTTGAGATGTTTCTTGTTTCTTGAGATAGTATTGTTTTGCTCTAAACTTACCTCTCAGAACTCCTTTTGCTGCATCCCATAGATTTTGGGTCATCGTGTTTTCATTGTCATTTATTTCTAGGTATTGTTTGATTTTCTCTTTGATTTCTTCAGTAATCTCTTGGTCATAAAGTAGTGTATTGTTTAACATCCATACGTTTGTATTTTTTACAGATTTTTTCCTATAATTGATTTCTAATCTCATAGTGTTTTGGTCAGAAAAGATACTTGATATGATTTCAGTTTTCTTAAATTTACCAAGGCTTGATTTGTGACTGAAGATATGATCTATCCTGGAGAATGTTCCATGAGCACTTGAGAAGAATGTGTATTCTGTTATTTTTGAACGGAATGTCCTATAAATTTCAGTGAAATCCATCTTGTATAATTTATCATTTAAAGCTTGTTTATTTTCATTTTGGAGGATCTGTGCATTGGTGCAGGTAGGATGTTAAAGTCCCCAACTATGATTTTGTTACTGTCGATTTCCCCTTTTATGGCTGTTAGCATTTGCCTTTTGTATTGAAGTGCTCCTATGTTGTGTGCATAAATATTTACATTTGTTATATCTTTTCCTGGATTGATCCCTTGATCATTATGTAGTGTCCTTCTTTGTCTCTTGTAATAGTCTTTATTTTAAAGTTTGTTTTGTGTGATATGAGAACTACTATTCCAGCTTTCTTTTGATATCCACTTGCATGGAATATCTTTTTCCATCCCCTTACTTTCAGTCTGTATGTGTCCCTAGTTCTGAAGTGGGCCTCTTGTAGCAGCATTTATATGGTTCTTGTTTTTGTATCCATTCAGCCAGTCTATGTGTTTTGGTGGAAGGATTTAATCCATTTACATTTAAGGTTATTATCAATATGTATGTTCTTATTATCATTTCCTTAACTGTTTCTGGTTTCTTTTTGTAAGTCTTTTCCTCTCTTGTGTTTCCCGCCTAGAGAAGTTCCTTTAGCATTTGTTGTAAAGCTGGTTGGGTGATCCTGAATTTTCTTAGCTTTTGCTTGTCTGTAAAGGTTTTAATTTATTGGTCGAATCTGACCAAGTAATCTTGGTTGTAGGTTTTTCTCCTTCATCACTTTAAATATGTCCTGCCCCTCCCTTCTGGCTTGCAGTTTCTGCTGAAAGATCAGCTGTTAACCTTATGGGGATTCCCTTGTATGTCATTTGTTGTTTTACCCTTGCTGCTTTTAATATTTTTTCTTTGTATGTAATTCTTGATAGTTTGATTAGCATGTGTCTTGGCATGTTTCTCCTTGGATTTATCCTGTGTGTGACTCTCTGCACTTCCTGGACTTGATTAACTGTTTCCTTTCTCATATTAGTGAAGTTTTCAACTATAATCTCTTCAAATATTTTCTCAGTCCCTTTGTTTTTCTTTTCTTCTTCTTGGACCCCTGTAATTCATATGTTGGTGTGTTTATTATTGTCACAGAGGTCTCTGAGATTGTCCTCAATTCTTCTCATTCTTTTTTCTTTATTCTGCTCTGTGGTAGTTATCTCCACTCTTTTATCTTCCAGGTCACTTATCTGTTCTCTTGCCTCAGTTATTCTGCTATTGATTCCTTCTAGAGATTTTTCAATTTCATTTGTTGCATTGTTCATCATTGTTTATTTGCTCTTTAGTTCTTCTTTGTCTTTTTAAAAGTTTCTTTTATTTTCTCCATTTTATTTCCAAGATTTTGGATCATCTTTACTATCATTTCTCTGAATTTTTTTAGGTAGACTTCATATTTCCTCTATATTTGTTTTGTCTCGTGCATTTTTACCTTGGTCCTTTACTGCTGGTGTGTTACTCTGTCTTCTCAATTTCCTATCTTACTGTGTTGTGGGTCTCCTTTTTGTAGGCTGTAAGTTTGTACTTCCTATTGTTTTTGGTGTCTGCCCCCAGTAGCCAAGGTTGGTTCAGTGGGTTGTGTAGGCTTCTTAGTGGAGGGGACTAGTGCCTGTGTTCTGGTGGATGAAGCTGGATCTTGTCTTTCTGGTGGGCAATGTTGTGTTTTTGTGTGTCTGTGACCTTATTATGATTTTAGGTAGCCTCTCTACTAATGGGTGAGGTTGTGTTCCTGGCTTGCTAGCATAGGGTGTCTGGCACTGTAGCTTGCTGGTCGTTGAGTGGAGTTGGGTCTTAGCATTTAGATTGAGATCTCTAGGAGAGATTTCACCCTTTTATAGTATGTGGCACTGGGAGGTCTCTGGTGGACCAGTGCCCTGAACTTGGTTCTCCCATGCCAGAGGTAAAGGCCTGCCACCTGGCTGGAGCACCAATACCGTTAGCCACACAGCTCTGAACAAAAGGGAGAAAAAAGAAAGAAATATAGAAAAAAATAAAATAAAGTTATAAAAGTAAAAAAATAATTATTGAAATCTAAAAATAATTTTAAAAAAGTAAGAAAGAAAGAGAGCAACAAAACCGAAAAAACAAATCCACCAATGATAACAAGCACTAAAACTATATTAAAAAAAAAAAAAAAAAGACAGACAGAACCCTAGGACAAATGGTAAAAGCAAAGCTATTCAGACAATACACACACACTCACAAAAAGAGAAAAATTTAAAAAAACTACATATCATTGCTCCTAAAGTCCACCGCCTCAATTTTGGGATGATTCATTGTCTATTCAGGTATTCCACACATGCAGTGTAACTCAAGTTTATTGTGGAGATTTAATTCACTGCTCCTGAGGCTGCTGGGAGAGATTTCCCTTTCTCTTTTTTGTTTGCACAACTCCTTGGGTTCAGCTTTGGATTTGGCCCCACCTCTGTGTGTAGATCACCTGAGGGTGTCTGCTCTTTGCTCAGACAGGACGGGGTTAAAGGAGCAGCTGATTAGGGAGCTCTGCCTCACTCAGGCTCCATGGGGAAGGGAGGGGTACAAAATGCAGGGTGAGCCTGTGGCAGCAGCAGCCAGTGTGATGTTGCAACAGCCTGAGACATGCTGTGTGTTCTCCTGGGGAAGTTGTGCCTAGATCACAGGACCCTGGCAGTGGCAGGCTGCACAGCCTCCTGGAAGGGGAGGTGTGGATAGTGACCTGTGCTTGCACACAGGCTTCTTGGTGGCTGCAGCAGCAGCCTTAGCATTTCACGCCCGTCTCTGGTGTCCTTGCTGATAGCCGCAGCTTGGGCCCATCTCTGGAGTTTCTTTAGGTGGTGTTCTGAATCCCCTCTCCTTGTGCACCCTGAAACAATGGTCTCTTCCCTCTTAGGCAGGTCCAGACCTTTTCCTGGACTCCCTTCTGGCTAGCTGTGGTGCATTAGCCCCCTTCAGGCTGTGTTCACGCAGCCAACCCCAGTCCTCTCCCTGGGATCTGACCCTGAAACCCGAGCCTCAGCTCCCAACCTCCATCCGTCCTGGTTGGCAGGTGAGCTGACAAGGCTCTTGGGCTGGTGAGTGCTGGTTGGCACCCATCCTCTGTGTGGGAACCTCTCCACTTTGCCCTCCATACCCCTGTTGCTGCGCTATCCTCCATGGCTCTGAAGCTTCCCCCCTGCCCACCCACTGTCTCTGCCAGTGAAGGGGCTTCCTAGTGTGTGGAAACCTTTCATCCTTCACAGCTCCCTCCCACTGATGCAGGTCCCATCCCTATTCTTTTTCCTCTGTTTATTCATTTTTCTTTTGCCCTACCCAGGTACATGGGGAGTTTCTTGCCTTTTCAGAAGTCTGCGATCTTCTGCCAGTGTTCAGTAGGTGTTCTATAGGAGTTGTTCCACATGTAGATGTATTTCTGTTGTATTTATGGGGAGGAAGATGATCTCCACATCTTACTCCTCTGCCATTTTGAAGGTCTCTCTATTTTCCTATGATTAACTGTGTTTATCTACTAAGTATAGGTTAATATACTGAATTTTGCTTCCTTATTCTCTCTACATGTGACTTACTGCTTTCTGTCAGGACAATGGTAATAACTTGCGCTTCATGATAAAAAGACAGTGAGCATTAATATATTATTTTTATAAAGTGCTCTCAATCTTAAGTTTTAAACAATACATTCATTCTAAAGATTATCAGCAACTGAAGGGCAATTGAGTGAAATGTTCCTACTGTTTTAAGTGAAGCATTTCTGGCAATTAGCACAAAGAAAATGATTTCTGAAGATGTGGTGACAGCACTGAAAGACAAGTCCCTTAATGCTATGAGAAAATAGTGTGCATATAGTAATTTTTTAAAAAGACATTAATACTATTAGTCATTTTGATCTAACTTCATAGACCTTCATAGCTATACGTATCTAAAATTATTATCCAGTTATAAAAGTAATTGTATTGGTGTGAATTGTGTTAAAAGTAAGCTAGATGGTGCTAAAGAACACCATTCTATTTATTATGTGCTCATATTTACAACATAATTGTTATTGGTAAGAATGAATGACAAGTTATGGACCTAACACATTGACCTGAAATTTGGTATGGCACTATGAATTAACCAAAAAGTTTATGAAGATGTCATACTCAATAATACAGTAAGATTAATATACTCATAAACTTGTATTGAAGTATAAGACACCACAATTACAAAATAATAATCCTTGCTATATAGCAAGCCTATGCCAAATTTCTACTGCAGACATGTTACTGTTCTTTGGATAAATCTGTGGTAAATATATATTTTCATTATTTTGGGATAACTTTTTTATTTTATTGCACATAATTTAAAATTTTAATTTCAATTAAATTATTTAAATTATATTTAAAACCTCAAAATTGCTATTAACCTCACTTATGTCTGAAGGAAAACTGATGTTCCAGTTAAAATTAACTCTTTTTTCCCCTCAAATTAAAGGAGTCCTTTTGGATTAAGTCAACCTCCCAGAGGCTGCCCTGATCAGAAGAACCACTTGCTCTTCTGAATGACTCTGCTCCAGTTTGAGAAGGTTCTGAAGGGCAGGTGCCTACTTTGGCTTTGACTTTAGCTTTCTGGGGCACAGAGTCTTTAAGCCCAAAAAGACGATTGTGAGATAACACTTTAAAAAAAAATAGCCATTTGATAGGTATATAGTGATATCTCATTGTGGTTTTTATTTTTATTTCCATAATGGCTAGAGATGAGCACATTTTCATTAAATATATATTTTTTAAATCCAGACACTAGCATGGTACCTTGCACAATTGTATGTGTTGCATGCATATATATTAAGTAGCTCATAAATTTTCCAATCCATAAACAAGGTATATTATTTTATACTCACAAGATCCTCCACGGTAATGTTATATACACATCTGAATATGTCTCTGGTCCAGAAGAAACCAAGAATCTTTTTAATGGATGCCATAAAAGTAACAGTTGATCATAATCATCAGGAATTATGAGACTATGCACTGTTTTTCCAGTTAGTGAGAAAGTATTAAGTGCTTTTTTGTAAGAATATAGGTTGATAGTGTGTGTCATGTTCTCAAAGGAGCCAGCAACTAGATTTGGGAGGGAGTGACTGATACAGGGAATTGAGGAAATAAAATATTTCTCTTAGGGCTTCCCTGGTGGTGCAGTGGTTGAGAGTCTGCCTGCTGATGCAGGGGATACAGGTTCGTGCCCCGGTCTGGGAAGATCCCACATGCCACAGAGCATCTGGGCCCATAAGCCATGGCTGCTGAGCCTGTGCGTCCGGAGCCTGTGCTCCGAAATGGAAGAGGCCACAACAGTGAGAGACCCACGTACCGCAAAAAAAAAAAAAAAAAAAAAAATTCTCTTAAAATAGGCAATGTGGACCCCCTATTCTCTTGTGATTTCTGTGGTGAAGGATATTAGAAATTAAATTCAAACTCTGATTACTTAAGTTTACTCTTACTTAAAATAGCATAAAAATTTTGGCAACAGGTATACAACAATAGTGTATAGTACTTGAAAAACAAGAGAATAAAGGTTAGAACAAGAAGATTGTTGAGCTATGCTGAAATTTTTACCTAATAAACTCTATGTAACATGTGGTGGGGTCATTAAATCCCCTCACCCCACAAAAAATAGCACACTGCTTTATGTTTTTTGTTTTGTTTTTTTTCTATTTTGTTTCATTCAATACAATTGTGGAAAGTTTTCAGAAATAGAAATCCTCTACATGAAAGAACAGATGAATAAACTGACTATATTTCTTATGGTGTTTGAAAGGTAACCAAAGTTTTTTGCACAAGCCAATATGTGAATGAAACACACACATACACATATACAAGTGAATTGTAAAGTCCAAGAAATTGATAGCAAATGGATCAGTTCTGCTAGTAAGACCATAACAAAATCATCTTCTCAGAGTTGAGGCTGTTGTTTTTTCATTCAAAGCATGCATCTCAGACCATCCCAGAAGTTTAAAATGAAATATACAGATTAAGCTGGGTGAAATGTTAATCGTGTAAAGCAAAACTGAAGGATTTAAGTTTCACACAGCAGTATGCACCATATGCATGTTAAATATTGAAAGATAAAGTTTCATCTAGCTAACTGAAAAATAGATATTGAATAAATTTAACATTAAGGAATATATAATTACAATGATGCCCCCAAATATTTGATTTACTTAATGAAAAGCTGTTTAGCAAGATGAACTCTTACAATGGAGTGAATATTGTTAAAGATCAGTTCAATATCATAATTTTTCTTTTATGTGTTCTACCTATCAAGACATCTTAAAAAAAATGACAGCAGAACTGATTTACAGTAATCTTCCTAAAGTCAAAAATTTACAGTCCTCATATAAATAGTTTAATTAATATAAGCCCTTCTAAGACACTGAATGCTATAAAAAGAAACAGAACCATGTTCCAAAGTGCCATCAAACAGGTCCAAGTACACTTAAGTAATGAAAACTTAATTTGGTAGCAACAATAAGGTGGAAAACTATGGACCATATTAGTTACTTGCTATTTAGTTCAGGACCAAGTAGTGAAAAGCAGAAATGATAGAGCTCCCTACATATTATTAAATAGGCTGAGGCTAGTAGGTGTGCTTCATGTAATATGGAAGTTAATTCAGGGTTCTCCTTCACATTTCGGGCATTTCCTTACTGGATAATGGAAAAGAATTCGGTAACATTATAAATCAGAGCTCATCTAATTGTATTTAATTCCAACTGCATTCAATAAATACGTTCTTCCTCATGTAGAAGCTTTAAAAATCCTTAGAAAATTGTAAACAGATTGAAACATGTGAGAAAGCAATGTTTGATTTAATTTTGTTCCACCTACCTAAACCTACAGTTTACTTTGCCTACTAGAGGATTACATATCATTTTCATATGAAAAATATTACATGTTTAACTGACTACTACATTCTAGAAACACAGAGTGTATCATTCATAAAATAAACACTTTGGTTGCACACTTACTTTCCTGAAACAGTTATGTTAATCATATTGTTTAATACTTTCTTTCAAATTTACATGGTAGGCAGAATTCTAAGGTGACTGCAAGATTTCTGCCCCCCCTAGTGGACATTCTCTGTAATTTCCTCCTATTAAGTGTGGATGGATTCTGTGAATACAATGGCGTATGTTTCCCTTGCTTAAATTACACTAGATGGCAAAAGTAAATGGATTTTGCAGATGTAATTATAATCTCTCATCAGCTGACTTTGAGGTAATCAGTAGAGAAATTATCCCTGGGTGTGTTTGTGACATAATCAGCTAAGCCCTATAAAAGAGGCATTAGAAGTAAATATCAGGAAGCAGCAGTAGACACTCCTCTGGGCCTTGAAACAACAACTGCCATGTTGTGGAGAGGGCCATGTGTCAGGGAATAATAGGTGATCTCCACAAGCTCAGGGGCTCAGTCTTAAAATTTAAGGAGCTGACAATAACCAGTGAACTTGGAAGAAAACTCTGAGCTTCAGATGAGTTTGCAGCCCTGACTGCCACCTTGATTTCCTGAAGCCTGGTGAAGACCCTGAGCAGATCATCCAGCCAAACAATGGCCAAGCCTCTGCCCTAGAGAATCTGAATCTTACTTTAAGCCACAAAATTGGTAATAATTTATTACATAGCAAAGATAACTAAAACAACCCTTTCATCAAAAACAAGAAGATATTAATAGAGCAAATCATTCATGTCTCAGGGACTTCAGTAGGACATTACAACAAAAGATCATTATTGTTGAAAATATAAATACTTTAGACTTTTGAGAACTCTGAATAAAATAGAAATAGAGGTTTACAAGTAATTTTTCCTGGCATTTAAAGGGCATTTTCACTGATACTCATGAAATAGTGGTCAGAATTCCAGAACATAAGTAAACATGATTTTTCAGTTTGGTGATCTGTATAGGTGTACCCTAAATTTCTTCTAGAGTGTGTGAAAATACCTAAATATTAAACAAATATGTGTCTTTTGAGTATATACACAAAGCATGAAATACATAGAAGCAAACTGTACTCTCAGAAGCAGAAAACGGAAAGCATTCAGCCATTCATGCATTTGCAAATCACCTTTAAATACTTACATATTTGACTGAATAAGGGCAATAAGGAATTTAAAAATCAGTAGAAAGGAACTTACAATTTAAAAACAGTGAATTATTGCTTGGCAAAGCAGTGCTTTCTAATCAGTTGAAGAGGTTTTTTTTTGTTTTGTTTTTTGGTTTTTTTTTGCAGTACATGGGCCTCTCACTGTTGTGGCCTCTCCCGTTGTGGAGCACAGGCTCCGGACACGCAGGCTCAGTGGCCATGGCTCACAAGCCCAGCCGCTCCACGGTATGTGGGATCTTCCGGGACCAGGGCACGAACCTGCGTCCCCTGCACTGGCAGGCAGACTCTCAACCACTGCGCCACCAGTGAAGCCCTGAAGAGTTGTTTTTATTTTAGTTTCACATTCCACTTTGTATCCTTTCCACTTACCTCAAGAATTAATGTATTCAACCTCACTGAAGAAATATTACCAGATAATATTTGATGTTATGTGATTCAAATAGCATGAGAACATTCTTCTAATTTATGTTTAAGAGAAAAACCAAAATTTTGTTTTGTTGGTGGTTGCTATGTATTATCAGATCTGAATTTGAGCCTGGTTATTTACCAGGTTCAGAAGAGAAAGGGTCTTTCTTAAAGAAAGAGAGAAAAGAGAAAATAATTTACTTAAAACAAATATATATACATATATGTATAGGTATAGGTATATCTATATATTTGTGTCTATGTATATATCTATATCTATCTATATGTTCTTTTATTGCACTTACTTTCTTGCCAGTGAAAAATGATATAATCTGAGAGGAAAATTTCAAAAGCAAACAAAAGGCACAGGAGAGTCAGGAGAAGCAGGCAGACATTGGAGGAGATTCCACCTTTGCATGAAGAGAAGCATGCTAGATGATATATCAATCTAGCTGGCTTTGTCCGATGGCAAGGTGACTAGAACACCAGCAGAGAAGGGCAGCCTTACTGGGCTGAGGAAGCAGAGTTCAACATGACTGTATCAGAACAGAATATTTCCCTTCCTACTTAGAACAGGTGAAGGGTTTCTTCTTTTCTTACTGATCCAAGGTGAAAACAAAGTCATCTGACCCTGGACTAATTCTGATGCTTCACAAAGGTCCTCTTCCTCTAGTTCCAGCCCTACTGGTCTCTTTTAGTGTTTCCTAAGGGGTACGTCTTGCACCTCAAAGCTTGTTTGCATGCTGAACTTTCCACCTAATTAATTCCTCATTTTCAAATCTAGGTTAGCCATCCATTTCTTTGGGGAAGTTTTGCCTGACAACTCCAATGAGGACCAGTCCTCCTGTTTCATAGTATTATGTAACTCTCATTAATAAGCTTATAATTTGTAATTTAAATTCATTTGGTGATCGTTTTGATGATTGCTTGTGTCTCCTTCTATCCTATAATTCTTATATGATCTTGCATAGGTATAAGTGCTAAATTACTATATCTTATATGTTTCTGTACCATTTTATCTTTTCCAACAAGCATGTATTACTTCTGTAGTTGTAAGAAAAATTAAGAATATTTAAAAAATCACCATAAGAGGTGGGAATACATATATTACTTCTGGATCCTAATAAGAAAGACTTTGAAATAGGTGGTTAAGAATTTAAATAGAACCTACAGGGTTTATGGAGTTTTTCTATTATAGCTCAGCTGCTTTGGTGATAACATGTAGAAAAGCAGACATGTAAATTTATGGGAAATAGGGTTTCTCCAACAGATGCACCAAAAAAGATAAAAAGGCCTGGAATTTATATTGTTGTCTCTTTCTCAAAGTTTTCTTAAAATAATCACACTGCAATATTACCTCAATTTTCTATATTTTCCTACTCATACAAAATCATAATCATAAAAAAATATATTTAGTTTTACAATTAATCTGTAAAGCAACAAATAAAAATGTTTGCCATCTTTGCCCTATAGGTGTAGTTTAAATAGGTTTGTTTTCACCACGCATATATATTGTGTGGTGCATCTATGTGCAAATTTTAAAGTCATAGTTTTCCCAAGAATATAATTTTGAGGATGCTAACTAACCTAAATGTTAATTAGTTCTACACAATTGGTATCGATGAATATAATAATAATTCATATAACCAAAAAGCATAGTTCATAGTAAAATACAAACTATCCATAAAACAAGAAAACCTCTTCAACCAACACATTCTCTCTTCATATTTCTGAGCCACCTCCTCCTAACCTTTTTAAGGCACATCCACAGATGCCAGAGTGTATTCTGCAAGATTGTAAACTACCAGTCATTGGAATTTTTAACTGTTTAAGAAGTTTTTCAAATGTCCTGAAATCTTTTCATCAGTTTTAGGGAATTCAATACGATCTACTTTATTCACTAGTTCCAAAAATCAATGAAAAACTTTTTGGGTCTGCTTCATGATTAATGTAAACCTACAATTGCTAGAGAAATTAGTGTACTTCCTAGTTACACTGTCAGAGTGCAGTACTAATGATGCCAGGAATATCTGGTAATTGGAATGACCTGTGTGAAATCTCAAAATAACTTAATGCTCAACCACATGGGTAAATGTTGTTTGAAAGGATTATGTTAATTGCTGAAAGTTCGAAATGAGAGTATGTATTTTTCTTATTTTTTTTAATTTTTCTGGCTGCACCATGCAGGATCTTATTTCCCTGACCTGGGATAGAACCTGTGCTCCCAGCAAGTGGAAGCACAGAATCCTAGCCATTGGACCACCAGGGAATTCCTGAAAATACGTATTTTAAACATAAGCATTTTAACCATCCCTTAGAACAGCTTAGAGAATGTTAAGAAATGCAAAGTTTATGAACATTATATACATTTTTTTCAACAGGAGATATAAATGGTGACTATTAGGAATCCTTAACCAAGATCTTCAAAGCAAAACAAAAACACATTCTATTTAGTTCATTGCATGGCCTCCACTTTCTTAAAAAAGAAGCAATTCAAAATATTTTTCAATTGTATTTTTTTAACATCTTTATTGGAGTAAAATTGCTTTACAATGGTGCGTTAGTTTCTGCTTTATAACAAAGTGAATCAGCTATACATATACATATATCCCCATATCTCCTCCCTCTTGCATCTCCCTCCCACCTGCCCTATCCCATCCCTCTAGGTGGTCACAAAGCATGGAGCTGATCCCCCTGTGCTGTGCGGCTGCTTCCCACTAGCTATCTATTTTACATTTGGTAGTATATATGTGTCCACAACGCTCTCTCACTCTGTTCCATCTTACCTTTCCCTCTCCCTGTGTCTTCAAGTCCATTTTCTACATCTGCGTCTTTATTCCTGTCCTACCCTGGGATCTTCAGAACCTTTTTTTTTTTTTTTTTTTTTTTTTAGATTCCATATATATGTGTTAGCATATGGTATTTGTCTTTCTTTCTGACTTACTTCACTCTGTATGACAGACTCTAGGTCCATCCAACTCACTACAAATAACTTAATTTTGTTTCTTTTTATGGCTGAGTAATATTCCCTTATATATATGTGCCACATCTTATTTATCTGTTCATCTGTTGATGGACACTTAGGTTGCTTCCATGTCTTGGCTATTGTAAATAGAGCTGCAATGAACATTGCGGTACATGACTCTTTTTGAATTATGGTTTTCTCAGGGTATATGACCAGTAGTGAGATTGCTGAGTTGTATGGTAGTTCTAATTTTACTTTTTTAGGAACCTCCATACTGTTCTCCACAGTGGCTGTATCAAGTTACATCGCCACCAACCGTGTAAGAGGGTTCCCTTTTTGCCACACCTTCTCCAGGTTTTATTGTTTATAGATTTTTTGATGATGGCCATTCTGACAGGTGTGAGGTGATAACTCATTATAGTTTTGATTTGCATTTCTCTAACGATTAGTGATGTTCAACATCCTTTAATGTCTTTGTTCCCAATCTGATTTTCTTCTTTGGAGAACTGTCTATTTAGGTCTTCTGTCCATTTTTGGATTGGATTGTTTGTTTTTTCAATATTGAGCTGCATGAGCTGCTTGTAAATTTTAAAGATTAATCCTTTGTGAGTTGCTTCATTCACAAATATTTTCTCCCATTCTGAGAGTTGCCTTTTCACCTTGTTTATGGTTTCCTTTGCTGTGCAAAAGCTTTTAAGTTTCATTAGGGCCCATTTGTTTATTTTTGTTTTTATTTCCATTTCTCTAGCAGGTGGGTCAAAAAGCATCTCGCTGCAATTTATGTCATAGAGTGTTGTGCCTAAGTTTTGCTCTAAGAGTTTTATAGTGTCTGGCCTTACATTTAGGTATTTAATCCACTTTGAGTTTATTTTTGCATATGGTGTTAGGGAGTGTTCTAATTTCATTCTTTTACATGTACCTGTCCAGTTTTCCCAGAACCACTAATTGAAGAGGTTGTCTTTTCTCCATTGTACATTATTGCCTCTTTTATCAAATATAAGGTGACCATATGTGCATGGGTATATCTCTGGGCTTTCCATCCTTTTCCATTGATCTATATTTCTGTTTTTGTGCCAGTACCATACTGTCTTGATTACTGTAGCTTTGTAATATAGTCTGAAGTCCAGGGGCTTGATTTCTCCAGCTCCTTTTTTCTTTCTGAAGATTGTTTTGGCTATTCGGGTTTTTTTGTGTTTCCACACAAATACACTATTAAATAACCAAGAGGTCACCAAAGAAATCAAAAAGGAAATTTAAAAATACCTAGAAAAAAATGACAATGAAAACACGACAACTAAAAACCTATGGGATGCAGCAAAATCAGTTCTAAGAGGGGAGTTTAGAGCAATACAATCCTACCTCAGGACACAAGGAACAACTCAAATAAACAACTTAACCTTACACCTAAAGCAATTAGGGAAAGAAGAACAAAAAATTTCCAAAGTTAGCAGAAGGAAAGAAATCATAAAGAACAGGTCAGAAATAAATGAAAGAGAAATGAAGGAAACAATAGCAAAAATCAATAAAATTAAAAGCTGATTTTTTTGTGAAGATAAAAAAATTGATAAACCATTAATAACACTCATAAAGAAAAAAAAGGAGAAGACTCATATCAGTAGAATTAGAAATGAAAAAGGAGAAATAACAACTGACACTGCAGAAATAACAACTGACACTGCAGAAAAGGTTCATGAGTGTTTACTATAAGCAACTATATGCCAATAAAATGGACAACCTGGAAGAAATGGACAAATTCTTAGAAAAGCACAACATCTGAGACTGAACCAGGAAGAAATAGAAAATATGAACAGACCAATAACAAGCACTGAAATTGAGACTGTGAGTAAAAATCTTCCAACAAACAAAAGCCCAGGACCAGATGGCTTCACAGGAGAATTCTATCACACATTTAGAGAAGAGCTAACACCTATCCTTCTCAAATTCTTCCAAAATAGAGCAGAGGAAGGAACACTCCCAAACTCATTTTACAAGGCCACCATCACCCTGATACCAAAACCAGATAAAGATGTCACAAAGAAAGAAAACTACAGGCCAGTATCACAGATGAATATAATTGCAAAAATCCTCAACAAAATGCTAGCAAACAGAATCCAACCGCACATTAAAAGGATCATACACCATGATCAAAGGGGGTTTACCGTAGGAATGCAAGGACTCTTCAATGTGCACAAATCAGTCCATGTGACACACTGTATTAACTTATTGAAGTAGAAAAATCATATGATCATCTCAATAGATGCAGAAAAATCTTTCGACAAAATTCAGCACCGATTTTTGATTAAAATCCTCCAGAAAGTAAGCATAGAGGGAAGTTACCTCAACATAATAAAGGCCATATATGACAAACCCACAGCCAACATCATTCTTATGGTGAAAAACTGAAACCATTTCCTCTAAGATAAGGAAAAAGGCAAGGTTGTCCACTCTCACCACTATTATTCAACATAGTCTTGGAAGTTTTAACCACAGCAATCAGAGAAGAAGAAGTAAAAAGAATCCAAATTGGAAAAGAAGAAGTAAAGCTGTCACTGTTTGTAGATGACATGATACTATACACAGAGAATCCTAAAGGTGCTACCAGAAAACTACTAGAGTCAATCAATGAATTTGGTAAAGTAGCAGGATACAAAATTAATGCACAGAAATTTCTTGCATTCCTATACACTAATGATGAAAATCTGAAAGAGAAGTTAAGGAAACACTTCCGTTTACCACTGCAAGAAAGAGAATAAAATACCTAGGAATAAACCTACCTAAGGAGACAAAAAAATCTGTATTCAGAAAACTATAAGACACTGATTAAAGAAATTAATGATGATACAAACAGATGTAGAGATATACCGTGTTCTTGGATTGGAAGAATCAACATTGTGAAAATGACTACACTACCCAAAGCAATCTACAGATTAATTTCAATCCCTATCAAACTACCAATGGCATTTTTCACAGAACTAGAACAAAATATTTTAATTTATTGAAAAAGTACTTAACCTGATTACCATAACTAACAGATGCCAGTGATGAGAACATATGGTTCATTCACAATACCTAAAACTAACCTTTAAAACCCTAGTGTTTGTCTCAAATTTTTTCCTGTGAAGAACTCCTTTCTAGTTTTTATATCTCAAGTTTACACTGTTATATTTCATTGTCTGCTTAGAGAAAGGATCTCTTCAATGTCTTCATCAGTCTTACATTGAACAATTAGAGGAAAATGGTTGACTTGCAGTTATTAGAAAACAACTAGAAATTATCCCTTTTAATATTGGCTGTTTATTTAACTTTAATTCCATTATATTAAATTAATGTAATAAAAATCAATCATTCTAAATTGTGCCTTGCTGTCAAAGATGATGGAAACTTAAAAACATCAGTTTAGCTTTTGTTTCATTTAATATGATAAATGTATCTTGTGATAGCTAAAGAAGTGAAGGAAGTTCTTTGGTAACCACTAACAATAGTGACAGTGATAATTAAAATGCAGCATTATTCTAAACAATGTGTGCTAGTTATAATCTGACTTTTTGTTGGTTGAAAAGAAAAATTCCTTTGTATTGTTTAAATCACTTAATTTAACACACTACAGTTGCATTTTTAAAAGTATATTTTAATAGTCATATTCAGGCATATTGTTTTAATTTGTATTTAAAACAATCAAAGAGATTGGTTTTATTGGTAATTACATTGCCTAGGGAAAAATAAAATAACTGGAGATGCTGATTATGGCCTGACTTTTAATTTAGTTTATTGAGTGATATTTAAATGGAATCATAGATTAGGAAGTGATTTAAAGAATTCATTTTGTGTATTATCTTCTCTTCAGATATGAAAATAGTTAAATATGCCTTCAACATAATTATTATGCTGAATTATAGACAATAGATAATGCTTTAACAATTTACTTTATACATAATATTATCAATTTAAAATATGCTAATAGCATAAATGTTGTTTACATAAATTTACAAATAATATTTTACATTTATAGATAATACTATTGGCAAGGTATACTAATCTTAAATTTTTTATGTGTTCCACTTGGAATATGCACATAAAGATTTGTGATAGAGCATCCAGGTACTTTCTTTGCGAGACCATTGTGTAGGGGTTTGAAAGAAAGAAAGGAAGGAAAGAAGGAAGAAAGAAAGAAATAAAAGATGGAGGAGGGAAATGATACCTTTAATTTTAAAATATTTTATATTAGTACTGCTAATCAATATTTTATTATGTCATACTTGCCTAATTTAATATTTTATATTAATTTTAATACATATTATAAGCCACTGTTGCTTTCCTAAAGATAGCCTTATATATGTTTTCTATTCATTTACAAATCTACTTTGTTTTCTTTAATTTCATTATTGAAAGAATGCCTTCTACATTCCTAAATTAAAACTTCCTTTTTGATCACTTCTTACTAAATTCTGTCTTGACCTACATTGAATATAATTTCAAATTAGCAATAATGTTGATTTAACAATCATCTGGTGATACTATTCTTATTTACTATTGAACTTTAGCTCCATTAGTTATTAATTGACTGCTGAAGTATCTAGATGTAACAGAGGCAAAGGTTCTACAGGGGACCAAATACATCATCTTCAATGACGCAGCATGTCTTCCATATGTAACATTCTTCTCATCACAAAACACCCATAAAACATAAAATTGGGAAACTAAAGAAATATTTATTGAATATATCATACACCAATCTGTAAGCTAAAGATCACATGTAAAAGGAGTTACAAAATATAGATGATAAAAGAGAAATATCATAGAACAGAAAAATTTCATATAAAAACACAAACACAAGCACTCACATACACAAAAAATGCTATATGAACTGAACTGTGTAGAGATGAAAGAGAACAAGTCACATTTTTTTTTCACATTTTTGTCTGTTTTTAAAATAAACTTTATTTTCTAGAGTAGTTTTAGGTTCATAGTGAAATTGTGCAGAAGGTACATAGGTTTGCCATATACACATGCATAGCCTCCCCCATTATCAACATCCTTTATCAGAATAGTACATTTGTATATTTCATAAACTTACATTGATGCATAATTATCACCCAAGCTCCACAATTTTCATTAGGGTACACTCCTAGTACATTCTATGGCTTTTGACAAGTGTATATTGACATGCAGCCACAGTTATAGTATTATACAGAGTAGTTTCACTGTTCTAAAAATACTCTGCTCTGTGAATTCATTCTTCCCTGTCCCCTAAACCCTGGCAACCACTGACCTTTCAACTGCCTCCATAGTTTTGACTTTTCCAGAGTTGGAATGCCTTGTCACAGTTGGGATCATACAGTACATAGATTTTTCTAATTGGCTTCTTCAACTTAGTAATAAGCATTTAAGGTTCTACCATTTCTTATCATTACTTGATAGCTCATTTCTTTGTAGTGTTGAATAGTATTTCATTGTCTGGATGTACAACAACTTATTTATCCAAAAGCTGGATGTTCATGCTTTGACAATTATGAATAAATCTCTTATGGATAGCCATGTGAAGGTTCTTGTGTGAACATAGATTTTGAATTATGTTGTGGAAAACCAAGGAGTACAATTGCAGGATTGTATGGTAAGATAATATTTAGTTTTGTAAGAAATTGTCAAACTGTCTTCCAAAGTGGGCATTTTGCATTTCCACCAACAATGAATGAGTTTCTGTTACTACATATTTCCACCAGCATTTGGTACTGTCAGTGATTTGAATATGGATTCTTCTAGTATATATGTACTGGTGTCTCATTTTTGGTTTAATTTTCACTCCCCTGATGAAATATGATATTGAGGATTTTTTCATATGCTTATTTGCAATCTGTATATATATACTTTGGTGAGGTGTCTGTTAAAGTTTTGGGCACATTTTTTCTTGTGTTGTTTACTTTCTCATTGTGGAGTTTTAAGAGTTTTCTTAATGTTTTGGATAGCAATTCTTTATAAGATATATATCATGCAAATATTTTCTCCCAGTGCGGTTTACCTGCTCATTCTCTTAAGAGTATATTTTGCAGAGCTAAAACTTTTAATTTTAATGAAGTCAGGCTTGTCAAGTCTTTCTTTCATGGATCATGGAGGTTATATCCAAAAAAGTCATCACCAAACTCAAGGTCACTTAGATTTTCTCCTATCTTATCTTCCATGAGTTTTATATTTCTATGTTTTGCATTTAATTCTGAAATATTTTTGAGTTAACTTTTTATGAAGGGTGCAAGGGCTCTATCTGGTTCATTTCTTTTACATATGTGTGTCAGTTGTCCCAGCACCATTTGTTGGAAAGACTATCTTTAGTCCATTGTATTGCCTTTGTTCCTGTGTTAAAGATCAGTTGATATATTTGTGTGGATCTATTTCTTGGCTCTTTATTCTGTTCCACTGATCTCTTTATTCATTATTTTGTCAATATCAAAAAGTCTTGATTATTGTAACTTTATAGTAAGTATTGAAATTGGGTAGCATCATTCTTCTAACTTTATTATTCTCCTTTAATAGTGTGTCAGCATTTCTGAGTCTTTCACCTCTCCAAATAAACTTGATAATCTGTTTGTCAATATTGACAAAGTAACTTGCTGGAAATTCAAGTAGGATTTCATTGAATCTATAGAGCAAGCTGGGAAAACTGATATGTTGAGTCTTCCTATACATGAACATGGAATATCTCTCCATTTATTTAGTTCTTCTTTGATTTCTTCATCAGACTTCAAATTTCACTTGTTCATTGCTGGTATGTAGGTAAGTGATTGAATTTTTTATATGAACCTTCTATCCTGCAACTATTCTACAGTTTATTGGTCCCAGGAATTTTAAAATTTATTCTCTTGGATTTTCTACACAATCATTTCATCTATGAACAAAAAACTTTAAAATTAAAGTTTTAATTCTTCCTTCCCATTCAATACACATTTTATTTTCTTGTCTTGTCTTATTACGTTAGCTAGGAATTCCAGTATGATGTTGATTAAAAATGGTAAGAAGCAATGCTCTTCCCTTGTTCCTGATCTTAGTGGGAAAACTTTTATTTTCTCACCATTAGGCGTGATAGTAGCTGCAAATTTTGTAGCTATTCTTTAACTAATTGAGGAAGCTTCCTTAGTTTACCAATAATTTTATCATTAATGAGTGTTGGATTTTATCAAATAGTTTTTCTGCATCTATTGGTATGATCATGTGATTTTTATGCTTTTATCTGTTGATGTGATGGATTACATTAGTTGATTTTTTGAATGTTGAGCCAGCCTTGTATACCTGGGAAAAATTCAAATTGGTGAGGGTGAATAATTATTATGCATTTGAAATTAAGAGATCAACAATTTAAAACAATTAAGGATATATATATATATATATATATATATATATATATGCTGCAAACCAAAAACCTATAATAGATGTACATACAAAAAAGAAAAAGGAATCCAAGTATATTACTAACAATAGTTAACAAACCACAAGAGAGGACAGCAAAAGAGGAAAGAAAAACAAAACACTTACAAAAACAAATATAAAACAATTAACAAAATGGCAGTAAGAACATACATATCAATAATTACCTTAAATGTAAACAGATTAAATACTCCAACCAAAAGGCATAGACTGGCTGAATGGACACAAAAACAAGACTCTTACATATGCTGTCTACAAGAGACCCACTTCAGATCTAGAGACAAATACAGACTGAAAATGAGGGGATGGAAAAAGTTATTCCATGTAAATGGAAATCAAAAGAAAGCTGGAGTGGCAATACTCATTTCAGAAAAGATAGATTTTCAAATAAAACCTGTTACAAGAGACAAAGAAGGATGCTACATAATGATCAGGGATTAATCCAAGAAGAAGATATAACAAATGTAAATATGTATGCACCCAACATAGGAGCACCTAAATATAAAGCAAATGTTAACAGACAAAAAAGGAGAGATCAACAATAACATGATAATAGTAGGGAACTTTAACACCCTACTTACATCAATGGACAGGTCATCCAGAGAGAAAATCAAAAGGAAACACAGGCCTTAAATGACACATTAGACCAATAGAATGTAATTGATATTTATAGAGCATTCCATCTGAAAGATGCAGAATACACATTCTTTACAAGTGTACATGGAACATTCTCCAGGATAGACCACATGCTGGGCCATAAAGCAAGCCTCAGTAAATTTAAGAAAATTGAAATCATATCAAGCATCTTTTCTGATCACAATGCTATGAGATTAGAAATCAACTACAAGGAAAAAAACTGAAAAGTACACAAACACATGGAGGCTAAACAATATGCTACTAAATAATCAATGGATTGATGAAAAAATCAAAGAGAAAACCAAAAATACCTAGAGACAAATGAAAACAAAACCATGACAATAGAAAAGTTATGGAACACAGAAAAAGCAGTTCTAAGAGAGCAGTTTATAGTGGTACAAGCTTACCTCAGGAATCAAGAAAAATCTCAATTGAAAAACCTAATTTTATACCTCAAGCAACTAGAGAAAGAAGAACAAACAGAATTCAAAGTTAGTAGAAGTAAATAAATCATAAAGAACAGAGCAGAAATAAATGAAGTAGAAACTAAAAACACAAAATAGAATATCAATGAAAATAAAAGCTGTTTTTTTTTAAAGGATAAACAAAATTCATAAACCTCAAGCCAGACTCCAAGAAAAAAAGGGAAAGGGGCCAAATCAATAAAATCAGAAATGAAAAAGGACACTTTACAACAAACACCACAGAAATACAAAGGTTCATATTTTCTACAAACAACTATATGCCAATAAAATGGGCAACCTAGAAAAAATAGACAAATTCTTAAAGAAGTACAACCTCCCAAGACTGAACTTGGAACAAATAGAAAATATAAACAGACCAATTGCCAGTAATGAAATTGAATCAGTAATTTAAAAACTCCCAGCAAAGTCCTGGGCCAGGTGGCTTCACAGGTGAATTCTACCAAACATTTAGAGAAGAGTTAATACCTATCCTTCTCAAACTATTCCAAAAAATTACAGAGGAAGGAATACCGTCTGAACTCATCCTATGAGGCCAACATCACCCTGATACTGAAACCAGGTGAAGATATTACAAGAAAAGAAAACTAGAGACCAATAACACTGATGAACATGTATGCAAAAATCCCCAATAAGATACCAGCAAAGTGACTCCAACAATATATTAAAAGGATCATTCACCTTGATCAAGTGGGATTTATCCCTGTGATGCAAGGATTTTTCACTATCTGTAAATCAATCAATGTGATGTACCACAGTAACAAATTGAAGAATAAAAACTATGTGATCATCTCAATAGATGAAGAAAAAGCTTTTGATAAAATTCACTATTCATTTATAACTCTCTAGAAAGTGAGAATAGAGTAAAAATACCTTAACATAATAAAGGCCATATATGACAAACCTACAGCTAACATCATACTAAACAGTGAAAAGCTGATAGCATTTCCTCTAAGATCAGGAACAAGACAAGTATACCTGCTCTCTCCACTTTATTCAGTACAGCTTTGCAAGTCCCAGCCACAGCAATCAGAGAAGACAAAGAAATAAAAGGAAGCCAAACTGGAAAAGAAGAAATAAAATTGTCTCTGTTTGCAGATGACATGATACTATACGTAGAAAACTCTAAAGATGCTGCAAGAAAACTACTAGAGCTTATCAATGAATTTGGTAAAGTTGCAGGGTACAAAATTAATACAAAGAAATCTGTTGCATTTTTATACACTGACAATAAAAGATCAGAAAGATAAATTAAAGAAACAACCCCATTTACCATCACATCAAAAATATTAAAATACCTAGGAATAAACCTACTTAAGGAGGCAAAACACCTGTACTCTGAAAACTATAAGATGCTGTTGAAAGAAATCAAAGATGACACAAACAGATGGAAAGATATACCATGTTCTTGGATTTGAAGTATCAACATTGTTAAAATGACCATACTCCCCAAGGCTATCTATAGATTCAATGCAATCCATATCAAATTACCCATGGCATTTTTCACAGAACCAGAACAAAATTTTTTCACATTTATATGGAAACACAAAAGACCCCAAATAGCCCAAGCAATCTTGAGAAAGAAAAACGGAGCTGGAGGAATCAGGCTCCCTGACTTCAGACTACTACAAAGCTACAGTAATCAAAACATTATGGTACTGGCATGAAAACAAAAATATAGATCACTGGAACAAGACATAAATAAACCCATGCACCTGTGGTCAATTAAACTATTACAAAGGAAGCAAGAATGGAGAAAAGACCATCTCTTCAATAAATGGTGCTGGGAAACTGGACAGCTACATTTAAAAGAATGAAATCAGAACATTCTTTAACACAATATACAAAAATATACTCAAAATGGATTAAAGATCTAAATGTAAGACCAGATACTATAAAACTCCTAAAGGAAAACATAGGCAGACCACCCTTTAAGTTAAATTACATCAATATTTTCTGGATCCATTTCTTAGAGTAATGGAAATAAAGACAAAATAAACAAATGAGACCTAATTAAACTTAAAAGCTTTGCACAGCAAAGGAAACTATAAACAAATAGAAAAGCTGATGTATGGAAAGGGAGAAAATATTTGCAAAGTTGCTACTGACAAGTGACAAGTTGCTACTGACAAGTTGCTACTGACGAGTAGTTACCAAAATATATGAACAGCTCATACAGTTCAATATCAGAAAAACAAACAACCCAATCAAAAAAAATGAGCAGAAAATCTAAAGAGACAGTTCTCCAAAGAATTCATACAGATAGCCAATAGGCACATGAAAAAATGCCCAACATCGCTAATTATTAGAGAAATGCAAATCAAAAGTACGATGAGGTACCACCTCACACTGGTCAGAATGGCCATCATTAAAACATCTACAAATAATAAACGTTGGAGAGGGTGTGGGAAAAAAGAAATCCTCCTGTACTGTTGGTGGAATGTAAATTGGTGAAGACACTCTAGATGCTCCTTAAAATACTGAAAAATAGAATACCATAAGGTATTGTATCCAGCAATCCCACTCCTGGTCATATATCCAGAGAAAACTGTAATTTGAAAAGAAACATGCACCACAATGTTCATTGTCACATTATTTACATTAGCCAAGACATGGAAGCAATCTAAATGTCCATCGACAGATGAATAGATAAAGATGTTTAAAAAAAAGAAAGAAAAGTAAATTTTAATTAAAAAAAAAGTAAAAAAAAATAGATGTGGTATACATATATTCAATGGAATATTTCTCAGCCATAGAAATGAATGAAATAATGTCTTTTGCAGAAGCATGAATGGACCTAGAGATTATCATACTAAGTGAAGTAAGTCAGACAAAGACAAATATATGTTATTGTTAATATGTGGAATCTAAAAAAAATGACACAAATGAACTTATGTCCAAAATAGAAATAAACTCACAGACATAGAAAACAAACTTACAGTTACCAAAGGGGAAAGGGGCGGACAGGTAAATTAGGAGTTTGGGATTAACCTAATTTATTACACAGTAATAAATATAAAATAAATAACCAACAAGAACCAACTGTATAGCACATGGAACTATACTCAACATGTTGTAATAATCTATAAGGGAAAAGAATCGAAAAAAAATGTATATATATATTTATATATACATATATATGTACATATATATATATATATAAAACGGAATCACTTTTCACTGAAGCTAACACAACATTGTAAATCTAATATACTTCAATTAAAAATAAATAAATAATATAAAATTTGCAAAGAAAAATAAAATAAATGTGGGCAAAATCAACAAATCTCTAAGAAAATGATGAAATCTGAGATAAAAAGTAGAAAATTAAAATATTCCTATAAACTTAAAAAATTGAATCAATAAGATAAATGCATTTTCATATAATTGCCAACAACACTGCTTAATGATGAGTTCCTTTAAGTATATAGTGAAGAATCAATTCAAATTTTACACAAACTCAGAAAAAAATTGGAAAGTAGAGACAAGAAAGATTTAAATAAAACTATACATTAAATATTAATGTTTAACAGAAAATCATAAATGTCAATTATTAAAACTTATGTCTCATCTCCCTAAGATAATTATATCCTAAATGGACTTAATGTAGATTATTATATAGTGAAATATTTGACAGACACTCACTACATATATCCACACATATATATGCCATCAACGATGTGGTGGAAGCATCCTGATGTCAATGATGTCTTTTCTGTATGTGCTTTTCAATACTCTGTGTAGGGTAGAAGATGTGCCACTCCCATCCCTCTTCAAGGAAGGACTTGTTAACCTAATTGCTTAGAGCACTGTTAGCAGATATTTTGTAGCCATCAGCCCCTTGAGGAATTGCCTCCACTGCAGAAGCCGCTGTGCTCAAGGCCACATCACATCCTTTTAAGGTTTTCCCCTGTCAAAAGTCTGAGGGACCATTTTACTTTCACAAGTTTATGTGAGATCAGTAGAAACTGTTGCAGCTGCATTGCTGCTCAGTTTCTCCCTGTGCCCAATCCTGCTTCCTCTCCTCCTTTCCATAGGCTTAATGAGTATTTGTACATTAAACATTTGTCATAGAATATGCTTCCTCAAAATCAAAACATCAGAGCTTCCCTGGTGGCGCAGTGGTTGGGAGTCCACCTACCAATGCAGGGGACGCAGGTTCGTGCCCCTGCCCGGGAGGATCCCACATGCCGTGGGGAGGCTGGGCCCGTGGGCCATGGCCACTGGGCCTGCACGTCTGGAGCCTGTGCTCCATGGCGGGAGAGGCCGCAGTGGTGAAAGGTCCGCGTACCGCAAAAAAAAATTCAAACATCAACATTATGTTTGAATAAGTGAGCATAAGTTATGCATAAATATATCCCTATATAAAAACTGCAGTAAAATTAGGAATAGATTCTTTGAACTTCCCCTACCTTCAGAATTTAAAAGAGACATCCAAAAAATGTATGTATTTAAGACAGACATCAAATCTAAAATACTCTCTATTATGAATAAGGGCTTTGATGAAGGGATACCTTTGTTAGAAATTGTATTAGAGAAATGATGGTAGCATGGGAAAGAGACTCCTCAAATTCAAGATACTTGATTTATAAGATTTCATCTGGAAAAAAGAACTGATTTTCTTATAGAAGGAGTAAAATGTTAAGTAGTAAGGATATTTTCAAACATCATCCCTTTTGCTATATACAAAAAAGAACTCCAACTAGTATTAGACAGAAAAAAACTCTAGGAATTGATCCTTATTTTTTTTTAAATTACACTTTTGAGATTAAATGTTCAGTCATCGCAAACTTTTATTCCATACTGTGATTTCCAATACATTTCCTGATCTAAAAGTATATTTATGTTGAACATACCATATATTTTACTAATATACATTTAACATATGAAATTTACTTTTTAATTTAAAATATAATTATTTTGAAATGTATAATATTGGCTCTTACAAAAAGAAATATATGTTTGTAAAGGCAGTTGATTAAAAGTTAAACTACCTGATCCCTTCTAAATTTGGCTTTTAGGAATAAATACTTCAAGAGAAAGTAATCAGTCAGGAAAGAAAAGCAATTTTTAAAATAAAAACACTGAGTTAGAGTAGTGTAATATGCACTATAATCTTCTATACTACCTAAATTCCTATGTCAAAAATATTAAGCTAGTTTTACACAAAATTTCAGAGGCCAGATGATTTATGCAAAAATTATGACATGCAAAAAAGTACCTATTCTAATATTTGAAATTGGATTTTCTAACTACAGTGCAGTACTCTTGACTTTATCCCGTGTGTGAAAAAATAGTAAGTGGCTGGGGATAAGTATGGTGAAAAGCTGAGAAAACTGGGATTCTCCATCAAATATTGAGGAATATATGCTTTAAGATGAAGGCATTGCCATGAAGATTGACATTTAAAAAAAAGTATTTCTCTTTTTTTTCTCGTGGATAATTTCATTATCTATTGTATCCCCACAAAGTCTCTAAATTATTTTTGCCTATTTACTTAACTTTTCCTATAGGCTATTTTAGTAAATTGTTTGATCAACTTAAACATGTTCTCAGATATTTCCAGAAACCAACAATATGTAAATGTAATAGATGGGTGGTATAATTACCACACATTTTGTCCTTTAGATTACTGCAGTCCTTTTAAATGTGTGCACCAATTTTTAGGGTTTTCTCATTCAGTTTTACTTAAATGATTTTTCACAGATTGGCAATAAATCATAATTCTTTTTTATTCTTCATGGTGTCAACAGAATAATGCAGCTATTTATATCAATACAAAATATGTAGATATGTAATTAGAAAGTGGTTTTAATTAGTGTCTTGCTTGCTAATAACAATAAAGTCAGTTGATGACATAATGTATCCCAATACAATTCTTCTAATAATTGTTAATAGAATACAGCTGCAATTAATCATTACAAATATGACTTTACAGATAGATCCCACTTTTGATACACAAAATACTCTTTCTCAGAGATTTCCTTTATAAAAGAAAAATTTGGAATAAATGTAACATGTGGAGTACAAAAGTAGAAACTTCACTTCCTGGTGATCATTATTTTAATTGGTAAAATACTATTTTTAGTTATAATATTTACCATCAAGAGAAAAATAAGGGGCAGATGAAATTTAGCATACATAAAATTTCTTTACTTGCCAACAGATGTGTACCTCAACTCAAACATCTGTTTGTGCTTTTTTTTTTTTTTGGTGCTTGTTCATGTGTGTGAATATGTAATTTAAATTAATTTATAAAATGTTTTTAAGAAAAAGCTTAACTATTTCAAATGAATAGAGGCTTTAGAGAAATCATGTGATACTTTAAATGAGTGTTGTATGTTAGGGAAGATCTCAGAAAAAATGTTTAAATGTTTATATGTCTTGGAGATGATAAAAGTGTATTAAGTATATGTATGGCCCACTGTTGTCTGGAAAGTATTAGTAGTATTTGTGTGGAGTTATGATTTCAGTTTGATAAGAAATTTTAATGTTTTTCAGTAGTTGTTTGCCATGAAATCGTCCTAAAGAAGATAATGTTACAATAAACTTATACTTCATTTGAATCTTGAGTAATAGGAAGTGGTTTTTTAAATCATTTTGTTAAAATAAAGAAAATTTACTTTTAAAAATCAGCTATTTTTAGAAAGAATATATTCAAGCTATATCCTGTGATTAATGAACTTCAAAATTTTCATAAGTTCAGCATCAACAATACCATTCAATGAAAGATATTATTTTGAATGATATTTCTTTAAAATTTTATGATTCTGAAATACTCAAAAACAATTATTAAATTCATCAAAACATTATTCCAGGTAGACATTATGGAAGTTTCCTCATTTACTGTCTCTCACCTCTGCAGCATCCCTCCCCCAGCCACAACAGATACCTTCAAAATATGAGTTTGTTGATGGTTCCAAGGTGGAGATTATTAATAAACAATTTTGGATTCTTCTGGAATTTATTTCTGAATCAACATTGCTTTATTAATTATTCTGAAACTTTTAGCTTATTGTCATGGCTATTTAGTGAATAATTGATTCTGTTTTTAAGTGGTGAGTGCCCTTAATGAGTTCTCCACTACTTCCTGGACACACAAGTAGAAGACTCTTGCATTTATGAGGAACACATGAATTAGGTTTTTATCTTTTCCCCATTTTGAGGGTCTCCTAAAGATACACTTCAACAATGGCAATTTGTCTTACAATATTTTGCTTCCCTATCTCCCTGTCACTCCTCACAGCCTCATTCTCACCCACTACCATTCCAAGTAAGGATCCTTGAAGGAACTGCTGGCACAACACGTTTGTGGTCCAGGTCATTGTTAGTGTCCAGCTGGAGAGAAAACTTCAAATGAGTTCCTGGAATACTTTATTTCCTTGGCCTTCATACTCCGCTAGAGGATTTTGCCTTATCTATTTTCTCATTTAACTTCCTTTCTGCTAAATTCCTGTTTACTGAAGGAGATAATTAGCTCTGGGTGATTATGATAATTTTGTCTTCACTCTCCAATAGGCACACACACACACACAAAAATGCTTAGCAAACTGTTTTTTTACACAAGCTTTATGAGTAGCTTCTGTTATTAGGATGTTTTAGATTTGCGTATCTATTCCCAGAATTTCTGCTTAACCTAACCATCTGCTTCTTTCCAAATTAGGAGTAAAAGAAATGTCAAGATTACCGTCTGCTTAATTTTTTTCTCTCTTGTATCTCATCTTCACAAAACTTTTTGTTTGGTCTATGTGAGGGGAGAATGAGCAAGATTAAGAGCTAAGAGATTTCTCTTTGCCTTTCCTTGCTTCTCAAATCCACTTGGGAAAGTAGGCAATCATCTGCATTTTCATCTGTTTTTGCTTGGATTATTGTGATATATAGATATACATAATAGATATAGACAGAAATATAGCTATAGATGTAGATAGATAAAGAGATACAGAGATACAGGTTGTAATCAGTTAAATTGCATTCTTCTTTTCACTTTTTTAAAAAAAAAATTTAGCAATGTTGAGTAGCCTTTATTTTGTCTGGCATTACTCTGCCACACAAGCCATAAAATTTAGTGGTGAATTTGGACTTACAGAACTTTTATTTAAGTAGACTCAAATCTCTTAATTTCTTTCTTATGCGAATTACGCTTTTAATTCTGTGCATCAATACAGTTTACATGTACCTAAAGAACACCCAAACATATGTCTATAAAGCAAAACTGAGGGCTTCCCTGGTGGCGCAGTGGTTGAGAGTCCGCCTGCCAATGCAGGGGACATGGGTTCGTGCCCCTGTCCGGGAAGATCCCACATGCCGCGGAGCGGCTAGGCCCGTGAGCCATGGCCGCTGAGCCTGCGCTCCGCAACAAGAGAGGCCGCAACAGTGAGAGGCCCACGTACCACCAAAAAAAAAAAAAAAAAGCAAAACTGAGTTTGTTCTTATTGCCATCTTGACAGAGTCCTAGTAACACCTCAAAGCAGGAAAGGCAAAGTCACAATAATTTTGAAGTTTTGAGTCTTGTTTAAATTACATCTCTCAACACATGGACTTGGTTAAGTTTGGGTGAAAACCATGATATGATAGTTGAGCATTAGTGGATTTAGCAAAGTAAAGCTTTTGACCTGAGTATTTCAAAAAGTCTTGGGGAGTCACTTGATGCTCTCTTTTGAAAACAGAAAAGTTTAATATTTATTCAATGGGTTTTTCAGAACAATGACATTATTTGCAACTTGTATCTCCCTTGACAAGTATTCTTTTAAGTAGTAGTATAATGTCGTATTGATGAAGATAGTACAATAAGAAATTTGTGTTGGTAGAAACTGAGGGCTCTGTGGCTGTAGATGGTTTTGATGATCATAATACATTGATTTAAAGAAGGTCATATGATGCTTAATTCTCACATTTTTGGTAACTAAATTAATGTTATTACCTTAGTATATCCTGTGTAATGGAGCCTTTAATGAAAATAATGGAATTATAAAATAGAACTTACAAGTAAAAGGGAATTTAGCAATCTTCTTTCCAATTCAGGAAAATGTTCTGCAAAATTCTTGATATGTGATTGTCCAGTGCTGGCAAAATAAAATAATCCTGCCAACAAAGTTCCCTTCATGTGAATACTGAAGAGAGATGGAAAACAATTTAACATTAAATAAACATTATCAATGTGCGTGCATGTAAGTTAGCACAAAAATGACCACGAGTCTGGATGGAATTTCACACAAATTAAATAGTAAAGTGGAAGAAAGAAAAATTAAAACTTTTATCTCCTTAAGAAACAAATAGATGTACCTAGTGGTTGTCTCCTTTGTTGATTATGAGAAGGTTAATTTCAACGTTATATATACATGGTACCAAGAGTCAGAAAGGCTACAACTCTGCATTGTAAAATCAAATCTTTGGTCCTCTTATCTGGTCTATTCTGCTTTCAAGGAGACACCCTACAGAAGGATGAATAGGGATGCAGCTGCTGCCTCACTCCTCAAAGAAAACGTTTTCAGTTTACCCTTATACAATCCTCCACTTCAATGTTTCCTTCCTTCTTTCCTTTATTAATATATGACTTCCTCTCACCTATTTTGCTATAAGATCCTGTACACACACAATTTATCATTTTTCTTCTTGAATTATCATTTATTTATTTTTGCCTCTCTCCTTTAACTAGACTGCAAGTTCATAAAAGAGGAATTCTATTTTATTCTTGGTTTACTAGCCAACTTCTAGTGTGTACATGAAAGATATTTGAATTCTCCTTTTGATATAAGTAAATTTTTATTAATATTCCTATTAAAATGTCATGTTCAAAACAGAAAAGATTGCTCCAGTGCAAAGTATGAGCCTTAGTTTTTGTACTTCACACACTTTACTAAAATTTCCAGGCTTTTGGAAACATTAATTTTTCTACTGCCAGGAGCATCATGAATGATTACGCTATTGCAGCTGAGCATGGTTACCCCACCTTTTTAACTTCTATTTGCTTGTATTAGCATGGACTAATACATTTCTCATTAGAAACTGCATCTAATACTCATTTCATACTTATTTTTGCTCTCTTAATCGTTTTTCTGTTTTGAGACCCAAGCAATCCAAGGATGTGGTAATTGTATAAATGGAAGATCATCAGTGTGATTCACAAATCATGTTTGATCCAATGTTATAGATGTTTAATTTCCATGATTTCTGACATGACTTCTCCACTAACACAGCTTAATTGCATTTTTAAGGGCAGCACCATATATTAACTGGAGTAGAAGTACTATCTTTTAAATTAGAATCTCCCTCTACATAATAAGAAAGATTTAGAAGCTGAAAATATCTTCAAACCATTTTTTAGTTTGAAACTGCACAGACTTTTTACTTAGGCTTTGATTGAAATGAGTATTTATAGCATGGTTTGGTCAGCTATTCTACTGGGTTTGTATAGCAGAAAAAGACTAAAATGTGTGGAGACATGGCTTTCAGTTGGAGCAACTGAAGAGTAACAAGAACAACTGGAAAGAAAATGAGACACAGTCAAAACAAGTTACAATGTCTTAAAGCCTTAGAGAAAATACGCCTTTGAGACAATTTTCATTTGAAAACAAACTACAGTACCGTGCAATTTTCTCATATTCACTTGTGTGTTTTTTTAAACCTTGAAATAACACAGACTTCTGAACTATTAATGAAAGCTAATATGTTTTCTAACATCTCTGAATAAAATTTGAATAAAACATATAGAGGATAACTTGCTGAAAAGAGGAGTGTACTTATATTAAATAAAATTGTTCAGAATATTAAATTAGAAATGTTCATACTGTAAGTAAACAGATGCTATGAATGAAGCATAGAAAATGTATGTATTAAAACTTATTTTTTCTAAGAACAATAAAAAGATTATTGTAATGTGAAATATATACTGTGACTTATATGAGATTTTAGAGGGAGGTGATTTTGAATCTCTTTGTGTTATTAAATTTCACCAGTCCATTTTAGAGAAAGTGCACCATTAATCCAACTCACTGCAATTTTTAATTTTAAAATGATTACTTATATTTGTTTCAAATGTATGGATAGCTTAAAATAGCCTTTTTCACATTCTGCTTAATTACAACGTGTGTACTGATACTATGCTTTATGTTAGTCTTCATTGTTAAAGTAAAATAAATTCAGCACATTTTATATATGTTCTAAAGTGTTTTGTCTGATTCTGTGTTCAACCAATTAAAAGTTATTGAGAACTAAAAGTGCATAATGTTTTACTAGAAACTGTAAAGAAAGCATGGAAAGAATTCGGATAGACATAGAGAATGGATTAAAAACATCTTGTGCAGTTTTCACATGCATACACAATAAATACCTAGGGGCAAAAATCCAGAACTGGATTATGTGGCAGGTATATTCAAAAATTTTTAGATTTCTCTTAATTGTTTTGATATATTTTATTGTGACATCGTCTAATTAACATTAAAAGAAATTTTCTCCACAATGTGTTTTTATTTAACATTATCTTTCAATCTCTCTGTCTACTTCAGCCAATAAACCTATTATTCATAAGACAAAAAAATGAAATAAAATGGACAATCAAATTAGGGAAAGTTATTTAATTCATAAACAAGATCGATTAGGTCTTTTCAAATTCTACTTTTGTTTATCAGTATACTAAATAATGAAGACATATCCATCAAGAAACTGTAATGTGCATATGTACACAACTTTAGATCCTATAAGAAGTTAATGAAAGATCCATTTCAATTGTACTAGCCAGGCAAGTAGAAGTGGTACAGTTAAATTTGGAATCAAGTGTTAAGTGGGTTTCTTTACTATAAAGAATAGGAATCTAGACAAAAAAGAAAAATCATTAGAATTGGGTTAGCTGGGAATGGTTTCTTCATGATCTGAAACTCAAAAGGAAGGGTGAAATATGATTACATGAGGATAATATTTCAGATATAGGTTTGGCATAATCAAAGAAATTGATGCTCTGTTTTATTAAAATAAAATTTGTAGATCACTAGGTATCATGCACACATATATACACAACCATACTTTATATGCATTATGTTTCATAGATATTTAAATTCATATACATATGAATACATATATTACAAACCATTTGTTTTGAAGTGATACCTTACAAGTGAAATGTTTGTTGAGTATAATAATTAAGTTTTGAATCAAAGTTTTTTCAGACAACATTTCAGAATATATTTTCCTTTAAAAAAATGTTCCAGGGATTATGCAACAGTGGGCACCAGTACCCTAGTATGGATAGGGAGTAGTAAGAATAGATGAGGTGTTGTTTTAAGGGATGGGAGCAAAGACATTTTGATGACAAGGGGTGGATTATCAGTGAACTTTAAAGGCAGCTGAGGGCTTCAGACATGAAATTATAGATAACCAGAGATCAATATAGATTCCTGATTATAGTGGGGGAATGAAGAAAAAAAAAAACCTTTAAGAATATAAGATTAGAAGTGGCATTTGAGGAAAGATTTGGTGAGTAAATGTCAAGAGCCAGGGATACCTAAGAAGAATAGTTTCAGTAAAGTCAAAACTTCCCCTAGATTTGGCCACTATGCATTTAGAGTGAACTAGGACAGCCACATAGAAGTGTATTGTAAGTAGCTAGAAAAATGGAATGAGACCTTCAGTGAATTTCATGGTAAAAATATCCAAATCAGTGAAATAAAGTTCTGACACTGCCTCCACCCCACCAAAAAAATACAAAAAACAAACAAACTAAAAACATTGACAAAGCATGAGAACGGAATATTTCTGTGATTAGGTTAAAACATAATTATTGTAGCACAGTATGTATAAGGGTCTCATGTAATTGTCTCCAGGTATACTTCTTAACAGAAAGAGGTGTATTTCAAAGAACTTTGAGTAAATATTAGATTTTATTTCTTGCCAATATTGACATATCTCTCAGTCCCGTTTACTTATTTATCAAATAAATTAAACACATATACACATGCACAATTTTCCATTACACTTTACAAAACACTAGTTTATTTTAGGTAAAAGTTTATTATTGATAAAGCATCAAGCACAATGCCCAGTGCTGTAGAACTTGATTAAAAGCAGATGCATTATTTTAGACAATTCTAAAAGCAAAATCAATTAAAGATCACATTAATATTCATGTGAGTCAATATAATTTAATAGATAAACACAGGGTTTTTGATTAAGACAAACATTGTTTCAGTGCCTGCTGTGTCACTTGCTAGTGTTCACTTACTAGATATGTGTCGTGAATCAATTATTATGAGATACCAATGCTTTACATTTTAAATATTCTTTAAAAATTAGTTATTATTGTCGATAACATTTTAAAATTGACTGTGTAAATAGTGGTGCTCAACCTTAAATGTGAAGTATATATGAAATAAGTTAGATACTCAAATATTAGGCTTTTATTTTGTTTTTTAAAAAAAAATCAAGATGCATAATACCATGTACTGTCAAGGATTAGTCAGGGATGAGAGAAAAAGAAACATTTGAATATATTAAAACCTTTTATAAAAAAGTTGGATAATTATAAAAAAGCAAGATGAATTATCAAAAAACTACTCAGGAAGGGCATCCTAAGGGGAAAATAAATTTCATCTTTCAGTAGATTGAGGAGAAAACAGAAAAAAATATAGAAAATTTCTAATGTAAAGCAATACACACAAGTAATTAAAATCATGAGATGAACTGAAATGAATAAAAATAATGGACATAGGTAGTAACTTGACTCACAAATCTCAGAGAATACTATCTCACAAATGAAACTCCAAATCCAAATGGCTTCATGTAAACTCATTCAAGAATTTAAGAAAAAAAATATACTAATATTATGTAAAATACTTCAAAGGATAGAAAAGGGTGCATTTCCCAACCAATTTTATGGGACAGTACAGTCCTGATATCAAAACATGAAAAGGATATTACAAGAAAAGAAAATAATGAGTCAATATATTTTATGACTATAAATATAAACACCTTAAGCATAATCTAGCAAATTGAATTTAGTAACACATAAAGAATAGTACTTCATGGGAGTTCCCTCCTGGGCCAGTGGATAGGACTCCATGCTTTCACTGCCAAGGGCCCAGGTTCAATCCCTGGTAGGGGAAATAAATTCCTGCAAGCCACGCAGCCAAAAACAAAAACAAAAACAAAACTTAAAAAGAATAGTACTTCACATCCAAAACAAGTTTATTTCAGAAATGGAAGGTTGAATTAAGTTTTGAAAAATTAACCAAAGTAATTTACCTATATTATACAGCTTTTGTTTTGTTTTGTTTTGAAATGTCTTGACTCAGTTTTGAGGCCCAAGTATAGTCTAGTCACCTCCATTCTTAAGCAGCTGATTAAGTCTACACCCCACTTCCCTTATCAGCATCTGACAATCAATTGTCTTTATGCATCCTCCCAAATCATCTCTCTCACCAGAGACCTGACAACTAGGAATAGCTCTCATGCCTTAGAGGAGGGGGAAATTATTCAAATGAGTCAACTGACAGTAATACTGCAAAATCTAAATAATCTCACCTTGCCCATCATACGTAAGCTGCTTCCTGTCATCTTAGCTTGTTGCTACCCTGTCCCCAGGTGCATCTCCTTGTATTACTCTACCAGGTGGCCTTATCTACATGTAAAGAGTTCTCCTTTTCCTCTATGTAAGTGTCAGTGTGTTGTGTCATGGTATCAAAAGAGTCTTTAAATATTATAAAGCCCCACATTGGTATTGTCAGTTCAATGTTTAGTAGAACCACTGATAATACACATCTTTGTTTTGATTCTAAACTTAGGAGAGAAACACTTAATTTTAACATTTAAGTCATATGTTTATTGAAGATTTTTTATAAACATTGTATCTGTGTTTAAGTGACATCTCTTCACAGTTTGTGAAAGTTTTTATCATAAATGAGTGTTTTAACTCATTTAACTCATGAAAAAATTTTCACAAACTGTGAAGAGATGTCACTTAAACACAGCAGAAACTTAACACACAATGGTAAAGCAATTATACTCCAATAAAGATGTTTAATAAATAAATAAATAAAATAAAATAAACGAGTGTTAAATGTTTCCAAATACTTTTTTGCATCTAACACAATGGTCATGTATTTTCATTCTTCTCCATTTTGTTAATGTGGTTAATTTGTATGGAATGTAAAGAAATTAAAAGAGTAAGATACTATGTTATTAAAGAAGAAATAGTTAAAAGGAAAAGGACCAAAAATACAAAACACCCACTATCTATAAAAAACATGAAAGAATGCCATTATTAAAATGAAGAAACTGTTCACCCAAAAACAATAAAATTGTGAATCAGTAATTCACAAACGTGGTAAAATATATCTGTAATACTATATTGGAAAAATGAATCTTCTTTGTTGTTTCAGAATTTAGATAATTAATACTCTTATTTTTCATTTTTTTTATTTTTATACAAATTTTAAAGATTACTTTCCATGTACAATTGTTACAAAATATTGGCTATATTTCTTGTGTTGAACAATACATCCTTGAACCTATCTTTCACCCAATAGTTTGTATCTCCCACTCTCCCATTCCATTGTGTATATATATACCACATCTTCTTTTTCCATTCATCTGTTGATGGATACTTAGCTTAGTTCCATATCTTGGCAGTTGTAAATAATAATGCTATTAACATTGGGGTGCATGTATCTTTTTGAATTAAACTCTTATCCAGAATATATAAAGAACTTCTCGATAAAAGAAGGTAAGTATCCCAACAGCAGTGTCTGCAAAAGGTTTGAAATGGTGTATTACAGAAGAAGATATTAATATAGCCAACAGATCTATGACAAGAAGATCAAGTTTTTTTATTATTAGAGAAATGAATATTATGACTCACGTGAACTATCACTACTGTGTTGACTGGTTTCTCTGGGAAGCAGGCATCAAATGGATGGTTGATGTATGAAATTTGTTGGGGAGAATTCCTGTGAAAGATCAAGGGTAGAAGAAGCAAGTAAAATCCTTAAGGTTTCAGTGCAAATCTGTGAAAGGAGCAGGGCAGAAACTGAGGATCAGAGAGGAATAAACTCAGACTGCAAGGAGCCCTGAGAATGTTTTAGCCAGCTCAGTGAAGAGCTCCAGCGCAAATGTTGCCCATAAAGAAATCCTGCACTTCTGAGAAGTGGCAAGACATTGTGGCAATATTTGGCTCCATCACTGACTGAACACTGGCCAGAAAATTACATGGTCTCAGTTCAAAGTCTAAGTCAGATAATATGGACAACTGCTGTTAGCCTACATTCCCTGTGTCAGGTTCTTTAACACCAAGTCTGTTACACCGATAAACCCATCACAATGGCTACAACTAAAACAATTTACAAAAACAATTATTGGCAAAAAGATTGGATTCTCACACATTGCTCGTGGCAGTATAAATTGGCATAATGATTTTGTAAAACTATTTGACAGGATCTATTAAAGTTAATCATATGCCTATCTTTTATCCCTGGGTATATATGTACCTAGCTATCAATTCCCAATGAACTGAGAACATTTGCCAACAAAATGATTTGTACACAATATTTATAGTAGCATAAATAACAAACATGGTAAATCTACACGTTCATTAGTGATAAATACATTTTGGTATATTCATATAATGGAATATTGCAAAGCAAGAACAAATGTTTTACATAATAACGTATATGAATCTTACTATCACTATGTTGAGTGAAAAGTGTCAGGTGCCAAAGGGTACATAGTGTATGATTCTATTTATATGAAATTCAAGAACAGACAAGCAGTACAGCTTTCAGAACTAGTGACCAAATCACTATGCTGACATCCTTCTCTGAAATAATGCAGATTCTTCAGTAATAGCACCTTTTTGTCTATGAACATTTTCTGAACACATCACATCCTGTATTTCAGATGTGCCAATTTTATCTCTGTCTAGAAGAAATTTCCCAGTCTTATTACCATCCCACTATGCCTTGCTTGGTTACATTATTTTAGTCCTAAAAGCGTTGATTTAAAGTTAGTTCATTTGGCAAAATTTATAGGGTAATATACTCCTCCTATACGTCCTCTAGCAAAAAATTGTGAGATCTTGTTCTAAGCACTTTATATATATTATCTCAATTGGCCATCACACACACACACACACACACACACACACACACACACACACCCCTACTGTCTAGTTATTATTGTCATTACCAGTTTACATATAGGAAAACTAAAGCATAGACTAATAAATAACATGCAAAACAACATACATTTTTAAAATGATGAATGCTTTGTTATTATTTCTTTTTTTTTAAACATCTTTATTGGGGTATAATTGCTTTACAATGGTGTGTTAGTTTCTGCTTTATAACAAAGTGAATCAGTTATACATATACATAAGTTCCCAAATCTCTTCCCTCTTGTGTCTCCCTCCCTCCCACCCTCCCTATCCCACCCCTCCAGGCAGTCACAAAGCACCGAGCTGATCTCCCTGTGCTATGTGGCTGCTACCCAATAGCGATCTACCTTACATTTGGTAGTGTATATATGTCCATGCCTCTCTCTCGCTTTGTCACAGCTCACCCTTCTCCCTCCTCATATCCTCAAGTCCGTTCTCTAGTAGGTCTGTGTCTTTATTCCTCTATTACTCCTAGGTTCTTCATGACATTTTTTTTCTAAAATTCCACATATATGTGTTAGCATACAGTATTTGTCTTTCTCTTTCTGACTTACTTCACTCTGTATGACAGACTCTAGGTCTATCCACCTCATTACAAATAGCTCAATTTCGTTTCTTTTTATGGCGAGTAATATTCCATTGTATATATGTGCCACATCTTCTTTATCCATTCACCTGATGATGAGCACTTAGGTTGTTTCCATCTCCAGGCTATTGTAAATAGAGCTGCAATGAATATTTTGGTACAAGACTCTTGGAATTTTGGTTTTCTCAGGGTATATGCCCAGTAGTGGGATTGCTGGGTCATATGGTAGTTCTATATGTAGGTTTTTAAGGAACCTCCATATTGTTCTCCATAGTGGCTGTACCAATTCACATTCCCACCAGCAGTGCAAGAGTGTTCCCTTTTCTCCACACTCTCTCCAGAATTTATTGTTTCTAGATTTTTTTGATGATGGCCATTCTGACTGGTGTGAGATGACATCTCATTGTAGTTTTGATTTGCATTTCTCTAATGATTAATGATGTTGAGCATTCTTTCATGTGTTTCTTGTCAGTCTGTATATCTTCTTTGGAGAAATGTCTATTTAGGTCTTCTGCCCATTTTTGGATTGGGTTGTTTGTTTCTTGTTATTGAGCTGCATGAGCTGCTTGTAAATTTTGGAGATTAATCCTTTGTCACTTGCTTCATTTGCAAATATTTTTTTCCCATTCTGAGGGTTGTCTTTTCATCTTGTTTATAGTTTCCTTTGCTGTGCAAAAGCTTTGAAGTTTCATTAGGTCTCATTTGTTTATTTTTGTTTTTATTTCCATATCTCAATGAGGTGGGTCAAAAAGAATTTTGCTGTGATTAATGTCATAGAGTGTTCTGCCTATGTTTTCCTCTAAGAGTTTGATAGTTTCTGGCCTTACATTTAGGTCCTTAATCCATTCTGAGCTTATTTTTGTGTATGGTGTTAGGGAGTGATCTAATCTCATACTTTTACATGTATCTGTCCAGTTTTCCCAGCACCACTTATTGAAGAGGTTGTCCTTTCTCCATTGTACATTCCTGCTTACTTTATCAAAGATAAGGTGACCATATGTGTGTGGGTTTATCTCCGGGCTTTCTATCCTGTTCCATTGATCTATCTTTCTATAATTGTGCCAGTACCATACTGTCTTGATTACTGTAGCTTTGTAGTGTAGTCTGAAGTCAGGGAGCCTGACTCCTCCAGCTCTGTTTTTTGTTCTCAAGATTGCTTTGGCTATCCAGGGTCTTTTGTGTTTCCATACAAATTGTGAAATTTTTTGTTCTAGTTCTGTGAAAAATGCCAGTGGTAGTTTGATAGGGATTGCACTGAATCTGTAGATTGCTTTGGGTAGTAGCGTCATTTTCACAATGTTGATTCTCCCAATCCAAGAACATGGTATATCTCTCCATCTATTTGTATCTTCTTTAATTTCTTTCATCATTGTCTTATAATTTTCTGCATACAGATCTTTTGTCTCCTTAGGTAGGTTTATTACTAAATATTTTATTCTTTTTTGTTGCAATGGTAATGGGAGTGTTTTCTTGATTTCACTTTCAGATTTTTCATCATTAGTATATAGGAATGCCAGAGATTTCTGTGCATTAATTTTCTATCCTGCAACTTTACCAAATTCATTGATTAGCTCTAGTAGTTTTCTGGTAGCATTGTTAGGATTCTCTATGTATAGTATCATGTCATCTGGAAACAGTGACAGCTTTACTTCTTCTTTTCCGATTTGGATTCATTTTATTTCCTTTTCTTCTCTGATTGCTGTGGGTAAAACTTCCAAATCTATGTTGAATAACAGTGGTGAGAGAGGGCAACCTTGTCTTGTTCCTGATCTTAGTGGAAATACTTTCAGTTTTTCACCATTGACGATGATGTTGGCTGTGGGTTTGTCATATATGGCCAGTATTATGTTGAGGAAAGTTCCCTGTATGCCTACATTCTGCAAGGTTTTTATCGTAAATGGGTGTTGAATTTTGTCGAAAGTTTTCTCTGCATCTATTGAGATGATCATATGGTTTTACTCCTTCTATTAGTTAATGTGGTTTATCACATTGATTGATTTGCATATCTTGAAGAATCCTTGCATTCCTGGAATAAACCCCACTTGATCATCTTGTAGGATCCTTGTAATGTGCTCTTGGATTCTGTTTGCTAGTATTTTATTGAGGATTTTTGCATCTATGTTCATCAGTGATATTGGCCTGTAGTTTTCTTTCTTTGTGACATCCTTGTCTGGCTTTGGTATCAAGGTGATGGTGGCCTCGTAGAATGAATTTGGGAGTGTTCCTCCCTCTGCTATATTTTGGAAGAGTTTGAGAAGGATAGGTGTTAGCTCTTCTCTAAATGTTTGATAGAAGTCGCCTGTGAAACCATCAGGTCCTGGGCTTTTGTTTGTTGGAAGAATTTTAATCACAGCTTCAAATTCAGTGCTTGTGATTGGTCTGTCCATATTTTCTATTTCTTCCTGATTCAGTCTTGGCAGCTTGTGCATTTCTAAGAATTTGTCCATTTCTTCCAGGTTGTCCATTTTATTGGCATAGAGTTGCTTGTAGTAATCTCTCATGATCTGTTGTATTTCTGCAGTGTCAGTTGTTACTTCTCCCTTTTCATTTCTTATTCTACTGATTTGAGTCTTCTCCCTTTTTTTCTTGATGAGTCTGGCTAATGGTTTATCAATTTTGATTATCTTCTCAAAGAACCAGCTTTTAGTTTTATTGATCTTTGCTATCGTTTCCTTCATTTCTTTTTCATTTATTTCTGATCTGATTTTTATGATTTCTTTCCTTCTGCTAACTTTGTTTTTTTTTTTTTTTTCTTCTTTCTCTAATTGCTTTAGGTTCAAATTTAGGTTGTTTATTCTAGATGTTTCCTGTTTCTTCAGGTGGGCTTGTATTGCTATAAACTTCTCTCTTAGAAGTGCTTTTGCTGTATCCCCTAGGTTTTGGGTCATCGTGTCTCCATTGTCATTTGTTTCTAAGTATTTTTTTATCTCCTTTTTGATTTCTTCAGTGATCACTTCTTTATGAAGTGGTGTATTGTTTAACCCCCATGTGTTTGTATTTTTTACAGATCTTTTCCTGTAATTCATATCTAGTCTCATAGTGTTGTGGTCGGAAAAGATACTTGATACAATTTCAATTTTCTTAAATTTACCAAGGCTTGATTTGTGACCCAAGATATGATCTATCCTGGAGAATGTTCCATGAGCACTTGAGAAAAATGTGTATTCTGTTGCTTTTGGATGGAGTGCCCTATAAATATCAATTAAGTCCATCTTGTTTAATGTATCATTTAAAGCTTGTGTTTCCTTCTTTATTTTCATTTTCGATGATCTGTCCATTAGTGAAAGTGGGGTGTTAAAGTCCCCTACTATGAAAGTGTTATTGTTGATTTCCCATTTTATGGCTGTTAGTATTTTCCTTATGTATTGAGGTGCTACTATGTTGGGTGCTTAAATATTTACAATTGTTATATCTTCTTCTTGGATCAATTCCTTGATTATTATGTAGTGTCCTTCTTTGTCTCTTTTAATAGTCCTTATTTTAAAGTCTATTTTGTCTGATATGAGAATTGCTATTCCAGCTTTCTTTCGGTTTCCATTTGGATGGAATTTTTTTTTCCATCCCCTTACTTTCAGTCTGTATGTGTCTCTAGGTCTGAAGTGGGTCTCTGGTAGACAGTTTATATATGGGTATTGTTTTTGTATCCATTCAGCCAATCTGTGTCTTTTGGTGGGAGCATTTAATTCATTTACATTTAAGGTAATTATCGATGTGTATGCTCCTATTCCCATTTTCTAAATTGTTTTGGGTTCGTTATTGTAGGTCTTTTCCTTCTCTTGCGTTTCTTGCCTAGAGAAGTTCCTTTAGCATTTGTTGTAAAGGTGATTTGGTGGTGCTGAACTCTCTCAGCTTTTGCTTGTCTGTAAAGGTTTTAATTTCTCCATCAAATCTGAATGAGATCCTTGCTGGATAAAGTAATCTTGTTTGCAGGTTTTTCTCCTTCATCACTTTAAATATGTCCTGCCACTCCCTTCTAGCTTGCAGAGTTTCTGCTGAAAGATCAGCTGTTAACCTTATGGGGATTCCCTTGTGTGTTATTTGTTGTTTTTCCCTTGCTGCTTTTAATATGCTTTCTTTGTATTTAATTTTTGAGAGTTTGATTAATATGTGTCTTGGCATATTTCTCCTTGGATTTGTCCTGTATTGGACTCTCTGTGCTTCCTGGACTTGATTAACTATTTCCTTTCCCATATTAGGGAAGTTTTCAACTTTAATCCCTTCAAATATTTTTTCAGTCCCTTTCTTTTTCTCTTCTTCTTCCGGAACCCCTATAATTCGAATGTTGGTGCATTTAATGTTGTCCCAGAGGTCTCTGAAACTGTCCTCCGTTCTTTTTATTCTTTTTTTCTTTATTCTGCTCTGCAATAGTTATTTCCACTTTTTTATCTTCCAGGTCACTTATCCGTTCTTCTGCCTCAGTTATTCTGCTATTGGTCCCATCTAGAGTATTTTTCATTTCATTTATTGTGTTGTTCATCGTTGTTTCTTTCATCTTTAACTCTTCTAGGTCCTTGTTAACTGTTTCTTGCATTTTGTCTATTCTATTTCCAAGATTTTGGATATCTTTATTATCATTATTCTGAATTCTTTTTCAGGTAGATTGCCTATTTCCACTTCATTTGTTAGGTCTTGTTGGTTTTTATCTTGCTCCTTCATCTGTGGTGTGTTTTTCTGTCTTCTCATTTTGCTTATCCTACTGTGTTTGGGGTCTCCTTTTTGCAGGCTGCAGGTTTGTAGTTCCCATTGTTTTTGGTGTCTGTCCCCAGTGGCTAAGTTTGGTTCAGTGGGTTGTGTAAGCTTCCTGGTGGAGGGGACTAGTGCCTGTGTTCTGGTGGATGAGGCTGGATCTTGTCTCTCTGGTGGGCAGGTCCATGTCTGGTGATGTGTTTTGGGGTGTCTGTGGACTTATGATTTTAAGCAGCCTCTCTGCTAATGGGTGGAGTTGTGTTCCTGTTTTGCTAGTTGTTTGACATAGGGTGCCCAGCGCTGTAGCTTGCTGGTCATTGAGTGTAGCTGGGTGCTGGTATTGAGATAGAGATCTCTGGGAGATTTTTGCCATTTGATAATATGTGGAGATTGGAGGTCTCTTGTTTACCAGTGTCCTGAAGTTGGCTCTCCCACCTCAGAGGCACAGCACTGACCCCTGGCTGTAGCACCAAGAGCCTGTCATCCACATGGCTCAGAATAAAAGGGAGAAAAAGTAGAGAGAAAGAATTGGTAGAAGTAGGAAGAAAGAAAGAAAGAAAGAAAGAAAGAAAGAAAGAAAGAAAGAAAGAAAGGAGGGAGGGAGGGAGGGAGGGGGGAGTGATGGTGGGAGGAATGAAGGAAGGAAAGAGGGAAGGAAAAAGGAAAGAAAGAAATAAGATAAAGTAAAATATAATAAAGTTATTAAATTAAAAAATAATTTTTAAGGAAAAAAATTAAAAAAACAAACAAACAAAACCAAAGCAGAACAAAAACAAATGAAAAAAAGGGATGGATAGAAGCTTAGGACAAATAGTGGAAGCAAAGCTGTACAGACAAAGTCTCATACAGAAGCATACACATACACACTCACAAAAAGAGGAAAAGGGGAAAAAATCATAAATCTTGCTCTCAAAGTCCACCTCCTCAATTTGGGATTATTCGTTGTCTATTCATGTATTCCACAGATGCAGGGTACATCAAGTTGACTGTGGAGCTTTAATCCGTTGCTTCTGAGGCTGCTGGGAGAGATATCCCTTTCTCTTCTTTCTTCTCACAGCTCCCTGGGGCTCAGCTTTGGATTTGGCCCTGCCTCTGCGTGTAGGTCACCGGAGGGCATCTGTTTTTCGCTCAGACAGGACGGGGTTAAAGGAGCCACTAATTCGGGGGCTCTGGCTCACTCAGGCTGGAGGGAAGGAGGGGCTCGGAGTGTGGGGCAAGCCTGCGGCGGCAGAGGCCAGTGTGATGTTGCAACAGCCTGAGGCTCGCCATGCATTCTCCCGGGGAAGTTGTCCCTGGATCCCGGGAACCTGGCAGTGGCGGGCTGCACAGACTCCCCGGAAGGGCAGTGTGGCTAGTGACCTGTGCTCTAACACAGGCTTCTTGGTGGCGGCAGCAGCAGCCTTAGCGTCTCATGCCTGTCTCTGGTGTCTGCACTTTTAGCCGCAGCTCGCACCCATCTCTGGAGCTTCTTCAAGCAGCACTCTTAATCCCCTCTCCTCGTGCACCAGGAAACAAAGAGGGAAGAAAACGTCTTTTGCCTCTTCGGCAGCTCCCGACCTTTTCCCGGACTCCCTCCCGGCTAGCCGTGGTGCACTAACCCTTTCAGTCTGTGTTCACACCGCCAACCCCTGTCCTCTCTCTGCTCTCCAACCAAAGCCCAAGCCTCAGCTCGCAGCCCCGCCCACCCCAGCGGGTGAGCAGACAAGCCTCTCTGTCTGGTGAGTGCCGGTCAGCACCAATCCTCTGTGCGGGAATCTCTCCACTTTGCCCTCTGCACCCCTTTGGCTGCGCTCTCCGTGCCTCCGAAGCTCCCCTCCTCTACCACCCACAGTCTCTGCCCATGAAGGGGCTTCCTAGTGTGTGGAAACCTTTCCTCCTTCACAGCTCCCTCCCACTGGTGCAGGTCCCGTCCCCATTCTTTTGTTTCTGTTTCTTTTTTCTTTTGCCCTACCCAGGTACGTGGGGAGTTTCTTGCCTTTTGGGAGGTCTGATGTCTTCTGCCAGCGTTCAGTAGGTGTTCTGTAGGAGTTTTTCCTCATGTAGATGTATTTCTGGTGTATCTGTGGGGAGGAAGGTGATCTCTGCATCTTACTCTTCTGCCATCTTCCCCTCGTCTGCTCACTCACTCTTATATTCAGTCTCTCCCTCTAACTCTGCCAATATACTATAAGGTATTAGGTACTAGAGATTTTCCTAATGTTTCATTGTACTGACACTTGCTATCTTCAAGTGTCTCACATGTATTAAGTCTGCATTAGCTATTTAAATTTCAGTGAGTATGTTCAGTGAATAAAAATCAAATGACTATCTTAATGGATAGTAATATATGAAATTATTTACCTACTTCCAAGAATTCACACTAAATGCATGAGTTCCTGCTTTGTATGTCTTTCTTGTGATCTTATTTGAGATTAATCTATTTAGTTTCTATAGTCTTTACTTTAGTAATAGATTACCAATATATTTCTGTCAGAGATACTTGGTAAAAGAAGAGAGTACTTATGAAGTGATATCCAGGGACCAAAGATACAATGGTTAATGTGAAAGATAATTATAATTACATTCTATTATATCATTGGTTAGAGTGCTTCTCTGAATTAAAAGTATCATCATTCATTGGAGCTTATCATTACAGAAATATATTAGATAACTCTCTAGAACAAAGTGATTTTAAAGAAAAGGTCAAACTTACTGGTAGCTAAAATTACATATATATAAGGGAAATTATTAAGATTTTTATATACACATCTACATAAATATTTATTCAATAATTTTTTTGCATACCCTTTAAATATTCTATTCAAAATATTAGCTAAGACCTAATTAATTGTATATTAACTAACTTAAATTTTTAAAATCCTCACTTTTCTGAACAAAGTATTGACTAATTTACTCAGAAATTTTCCTTTACTGACTTACTGTTATAATTTGAAATTAAAGTATGCTCAAGGTCTTCCTGTTTTTAGGTAGTCTAATATTTCTCAGTATTTTGTTTACAAGTTCTAGTATTATTTTATCTCCAAGCTATTGCTGTCATTTTCCATTAAAGGCTCACTTGCAACCAATATAAGAAGAGAGAATGACTTTATTCTGATACTTGGTGAAAATTTTTAAGAAAAATTTAATTTTGTAATTTTATAGAATATTTCATTAATATTAAAACACTGGAAATATCAGATTTTAAAATATCTTCTTAAGCTTTAAATTGACATGTGCATGTATGTGTGTTTCATTAATAAATGACATAAAGCATCAGAGAGAACAGCAACGTTCTTAATTAAATGACTGCAGATAGATGCTGATAGCCTAAGCCATTGAAACATAAAATGTTACTTCAAAACTTCTAAGCATTTCACAAATTGATGGGCATTGCTGAAGCAATGTTCCTTTTGTGAAATTATTCTATATACTTAGTCTTATCACACTGTTGTGAATAATGAAATACATCTTTATAAAGAGTATCAGTTTAATACTTGAAAAACCCACATACTTTTCTCTGGTTATTACCTTTAAGTACTGTGTGAACATATTTGGGGAATTATCTCTCCCATATAAATTAATTCCAAGTTTATTTATTTTAATGAATATAGGTTGTTTTTCTTTGGGAGAATTGAATGCACCTAATCATAGGCATGTCTGATTCCCATTTTATGTGGTTAGTGAGAACAAAGAAAAAAAATGCCAGGCACTGCAATTAATTATATTAATGTTTACCAACTGTAAATAAGAGTAACCATGACAGCTGGGTTAGTATTGTGATTTCCATTAGTATGGGTTTGGTACCAATATTTAAGTTAATCTTACCTTTTTGGTAAAGTAGCTAATACGTTGTCAACACCAAATTGTAAGTACATAAATGATTCATTTTTGAGCATATTAAACAATGAATTAGAATTACTGTATTTGGTGTCTTCTCCTTTTTATTACAACAGGTTTGTCCACCAAATTTAATCAAATCAAATGATCAAATTAGCATTACTGCCTTGCAACATATATTGGTATTGGTTCAATTTAATACAACTGAACTTAATTGATACTCATTAAGAATCTATGTGTAATTGTACAATAAAACATATGGAGATACACAAAAAATAACCTGTACCTTATATTACTTATTCAAATCTTGCACTGATTTCACTTTTTTTTTTTTTTTTTTTTTTTGCGGTATGCAGGCCTCTCACTGTCATGGCCTCTCCCATTGCGGAGCACAGGCTCCAGACATGCAGGCTCAGAGGCCATGATTCACGGGCCTAGCCGCTCCGTGGCATGTGGGATCTTCCTGGATCGGAACACAAACCTGTGTCCGCTGCATCGGCAGACAGACTCTCAACCACTGCACCCCCAGGGAAGCCCTGATTTCATTTTTTAATAACAAAAATTAATTGGGCATCTCTGATGTAATACATACCAAGCAGAGTTATTACATTTTATTTGATCACTATGAACACAAGTTCCCAGAATGTCTTTTGAATAATAGTCGATGTGTAAAATGGTTCCATTCTTAATTAGAAAATAAAGACATAGGCATCTTGTATCAGGTATCTTTCTAGGAAGAGTAAGGCATCTCAAAAGACCTGTGCTTTTTTAACTGGGGATTACTCAACCATAGGTAAATATGAATGGATCCTCCTGTGGGCAAAAATAAAGAAGAACTTGGAGATCTGGAACACTCTTGAATAAGAAAGATACTTCAAAAATAAATTGTTTTATATTTTCTAATAAATATCAACAAAGAAATGGACCAGTAGACATTATTCCTAACCTAAGTATTTTGAACAAGGGAAAAGTCTCTACAACTTTGATAACAAAAAACAAGCTCAGGAGGAAAAATTCTCTGGGTAGCATATGTTAAATGCACTAAAGTGAATACCTCTCAAATATCTGAGAAATAGCAAGTACCCTACGTTGACTGTTTCTTGGTAATGGCCAAGGATCTGTTCAGAACCTAGCATTTACCATCACATTTATTATTTTTGTTTTGCATCAACAAATAGCTAAGTCTTCTGAAGTTTAACTTATAAACACAATGGCAGTTTTGGACAAGATGTCACATTAACCAAGACTATGGATTAATTCTAGAATGAAACCATAGAGATAGAAGAGGAGGAAGAGGTTGAGAACATTTTTTTATGAAGCAACAATAACAACAACAATAACAACAACATAAATTAATTGATAATGACCTTCAATAAAAACAGCAGAAACAGCAACCACAAAAAATAAATTGATGATAAACATGTGGGAGATAGAAAGTGAGTAATTCTTGATTGGGAAAGTTGGGAAGTGAGGTGTTTCAACAAAGAATAGTGGTGGCCAGAAAAACTCATGATGGGGGACATTTAAGAAGAAGAAAGATAATTCAAAGATAAATTGTTAGAGGGTTCAAAATAATGAGAAACAATGTTTAAGTCCCTGGAGTTAAACATTATAATGAAAGAAGGAATAGAGGATAATTGTATTACTCTGATAAGATTTATTTATCAAAAAAAAATACCACAGTGCAATACAAAAAATAATAATATTATAAACATTGCTTAATGTTTGGAATAAAATAAGAATGTTCATTACCACTACTACATTCAGAAATGTATACTATATATTTAGAAATTAATAAATACTAAACAAGCAATGGATCACTGAAAATCAAAGAGGAAATTAAAAAAAAAAAAAACCTAGAAACAAATGAAACAAAAACACAACAGTCCAAAACCTATGGGATAGAACAAGAACATTTCTAAGAGGGGAGATGATTAGGAGTAAGTGATGGATGGGAAAGGGCTACCTTGTAATTGTGTCCACCACTAGGTGGAAAATGCCCTGACAGATAAAGAGATGTTATGCTGTTGTATTTTTATGTTTCTACAACAAAGTGTAAGGAAGATTCCATATTAAGAGATGTTTGGCAGCAGGGCAAGGAAGCAAAAATATGACCTCTGCGTTAGTAGATCTGGGTTTGAGTCTTGGTTCTGCTAGTCACTGGCTGTGTGATTTCTGAGCAGTATGTTAACCTCTGTAAGCCATATTTGTATCCTAGGTGAACTGGCAATAAGAATAATACCTACTCATACAATGTGCAGAGTAACATGCAGTGAAGATACTCATATTCATGCTATCAGCTTAGACGGGTCTGTGGGCCACTCTGTGCTTTGGTTTCCATGTCTGAAAATGGGCATAATAGTGCAACCTACCTCCTAGGTATATAAACCACTTACAATATGTTAAGCACTCAAAAGAGTACCTGGTATATAACAAAGGATGTGTAAGTTTTTCAATTAGTGTGATTTAAATAAATTTGTTTTGTAAAACATCTTTTCTGGAAAGAGATTCAGTAAGGGTCTGGAAGCAATTCTTTATCTGGAGGAAAACATGGGCTGCCTTTTGACCCTTTTTCAATGTCCCCTCTTCTTACTTGGAAGGAAGGCTTTGTTTCTAATAGAGTTTGTGCCTCTAAATTCCATCTTCTAGTTTGTTGTAAAGTGAAGGCTCAGGCCGATTTGAGTAACAGAATACCAACTGGGTGTAAAGTGTTTTTCTCTTTTCACAGCCTCCAGAAAGTTGGAGCCCTAAGCTTGTCCAGAGCCCAGGGGCCAACAATCTGAGGAGCCTCTGCCTCATTGTGGAAAAGGCATCCAGGTGGTTATGGTGGAGGAATGGACCGTGCCCCTGTCTCCTTCACAGCCTGAGTTTGTGACCCAAGGCCATCAGGTGTTGTCACTGTTACTGAGCCACTGTCTCCTCCTTTTCTCCACCCCTTTCCCCAGATCTGATCCAATATCAGGGTAGAGACAACCTAAACTCACACCTAAAGGAACTAGAGAAAGAACAAACAAAACCCAAAGTTAGTAGAGGGAAAGAAATCATAAAGATCAGAGCAGAAATAAATAAAATAGAGATGAAGAAAACAATAGCAAAGATCAATGAAACTTAAAGGCAGTTCTTTGAAAAGATAAACAAAATTGGTAGACCTTTACCCAGACTTATCAAGAAAAAAAGGGAGAGGGCCCAATTAATAAAATCAAAAATTAAAAAGAAGAAGTTACAACCAACAGAAATAAAATGGATCATAAGAAACTACTATGAACAACTATATGCCAATAAAATAGACAACCTAGAAGAAATGGACAAATTCTTAGAAAGGTACAATCCCCCAAGAGTGAACAAGAAGAAATAGAAAATATGAACAACCAATTATCAGTAATGAAATTGAATCAGTAATTTAAAAACTCCCAACAAACAAAAGTCCAGGACTGGATGGCTTCACATGTGAATTCTACTAAACGTTTACAGAAGAATTAACACCTATCCTTCTCAAGCTATTAGAAAAAATTACAGAGGAAGGAACACCTCCAGACACATTCTATGAGGAAGAGCATTACCCTGATACCAAAACCAGACAAAGATATCACACACAAAAAAAGACAATTACAGGCCAATATCATTGATAAACACAGATGCAAAAATCCTCAACAAAATACTAGTAAACTGAATCCAGCAATACATTAAAGGGATGATGCACCATGAGTTATTTCACAGATGCAAGGATTTTTCAAAATCTACATATCAATCAGTGTGATACACCACATTAAAAAACTGAAGAATGAAAACTATATGATCATCTCAATAGATGCAGAAAAAGCTTTTGATAAAATTCAACATCCATTTATGATAAGAACTCTCCAGAAAGTGGGCATAGAGGGAACTTAACTCAACAAAATAAAGGCCATATATGACAAACCCACAGCTAACATCATACTCAATGGTGAAAAGCTGAAAGCATTTCCTCTAAGATCAGGAACAAGACAAGGGTGCACACTCTCACCACTTTTATTCAGCATAGTTTTGGAAGTCCTAACCTTAGCAATCAGAGAAGAAAAAGAAATAAAATAATCCAAACTGGAAAGGAAGAAGTTAAATTGTCACTGTTTGCACATGACATGATACTATACACAGACTATCCTAAAGATGCCACCAGAAAACTACCAGATCTCATCAATAAATTACATAAAGGTGCAGGATACAAAATTAATATACAGAAATCTGATGCATTTCTATACATTGGCAACAAAATATCAGAAAGAGAAATTAAGAAAACAACCCCATTTACCATCTCATTGAAAATAATAAAATACCTAGGAATAAACCTTAGGAGGCGAAAGACCTGTACTCCAAAAACTGAAAGACACTGATGAAAGAAAGTGAAGACAACACAAACAGACGGAAAGATATACTATGTTCTTCAATTTGAAGAATTAGTATTGTTATAATGACCATAATATACAATGGAATATTGCTCAGCCACAAAAAGGAATGGAATTGTGTCATTTGCAGAGATGTGGATGGATCTAGAGACTGTCACACAGAGTGAAGTAAGTCAGAAAGAGAAAAACAGATATCGTATATTAATGTATATATGTGGGATCTAGAAAAATGGTATAGATGATCTTATTTGCAAAGCAGAAATAGAGACACAGATGTAGAGAACAAAAATATGGATACCAAGGGGGAAAAGGGAGGGTGAGATGAATTGGGAGATTGAGATTGACATATACACTAGTATGTATAAAATAGATAACTAATGAGAACCTACTGTGTAGCACAAGGAACTCTACTCAGCGCTCTGTGGTGGCCTAAACAGGAAGGAAATCCAAAAAAGAGGAGATATATGTATAGGCATTGCTGCTTTTCTATACAGCAGAAACTGACACAGCAGTGTAAAGAAACTATATTCCAATAAAAAAAAAAAAACAATGACTTTGCTACCCAAGGCAATCTACAGATTCAATGCAGTCTTTATCAAAATGCCAATGGAATTTTTCACAGAACAGGAACAAATAATTTTAAAATTTGTAGGTAAACTGGAAAGACCATGAATAGCCAAAACAATCTTGAGAAAGAAAACCAGAGCTGGAGAAATTACACTCCCTGACTCAGACTATAATACAAAGCTACAGTCAGCAAAAGAGTATAGTACCAGCACAAAAACTGACACATGGATTAATGGGACAGGATAGAGAGCCCAGAAATAAACTCACAAACTTATGGTCAATTAATTTATGACAAAGGAGGCCAAGAATATACAATGGAGAAATGACAGTCTTTTCAATAAGTGTTGCTTGGAAAACTGGACAGCTACATGTAAAATAATAAAATTAGAACATTCTCTAACACCATATACAAAAACAAACTCAAAATGGATTAAAGACCTAAATGTAAGACCAGATACTATAAAACTCCTAGAGGACAACATAGGCAGAACACTCTTCCACATAAATCACAGTAATATTTTTTTGGATCTGTCTCCTGAAGTAAAGGAAATAAAAGCAAAAATAAACAAATGGGACCTAATTAAACTTAAAAGCTTTTGTACAGTAAAGGGAACCATCAACAAAACAAAAAGACAACTTACAGAATGGGAGAGAATATTTGAAAATGATATGACTGATAAGGGATTAATATGTAACATATAAACAGCTTATACCACTCAATTTCAAGAAAACAAACAACCCAATTAAAAAATGGGCAGAAGAACTGAATAGACATTTTTCCGGAAAGGAAATGCAGATGGTCAACAGGCACATGAAAAGATGCTCAACATCACTAATCATCAGGGAAATGCAAATCAAAACCTTAATGAGATATCACCTCATATCCATTAAAATGGCTATCAGCAAAAAGATGACAAATAATAAATGTTGGCAAAGATGTGGAGAAAAGGGAAAACTCATACATTGTTGCTGGGAATATAAATTGATGCAGCCTCTGTGGAAAACATTATGGAGGTTTCTCGAACAACTAAAAATAGACTACCATATGGCCCAGCAATTCTACTCCTCAGTATGTATCCAAAATACCTAAAACACTAATTCAAAAAGATACATGCACCCCAATGTTCATAGAAGCATTACTTACAATAGCTAAGATCTGGAAGCAACGTTAAGTGTCAATCGACAAACTAATGGATAAAGAAGATATGGTATATATATATATATATATATATATATATATATAGATATAGATATAGATATAGATACACACACACACACACACACACACACACACACACACACACACACACACAATGGAATACTACTCTGCCATAAAAATAATGAAATTTTGCCATTTACAGCAACATGGACTTGGAGGTCATTATGCTAATGAAATAAGTCAGACAGAGAAAGACAAATACAGCATGATATCACTTATATGTGAAACCTAAAATATACAACAAATTAGTGAATATAACAAAATAGAAGCAGACTCAGATATACAGAGAACAAACTACTGGTTACCAGTGAGGAGGGGGGAGGGGAAATTTAGGTGTGGGGGAATGGGAGGCACAAACTATTGGGGATAAGATAGGCTCAAGGATGTATTGTACAACACGGGGAATATAGTCAATATTTTGTAATAACTGTAAATGGAAAGATACCTTTAAAAATTGTATACATTTTTAAAAAAGACATACATGAAAAAATAAAAGAGGGAAAATTAAATATAGTAATTATGTATCTAAAATAGCAAAACATGCAAGTAGTATAATACTTGGAAGTGAAATGTTAAAATTTTATTATTTGGAGACATTATAATGTTTTAAATAGAAAACTCAAGAGAATCAATGGACCAAATAGTAGATCAATAAAAGAGTTTAGCAATTTTGACTGTTAAAAGATTCATAGCAAAAAGATGAGTGTTTATATCAAAAATAACAACCTGGGAAATGTAAAAAAAATACCCAGAATATTTGCCACAGTGACAACTTTAAAATGCATATAAATACCAAAATTGGATCTTTAAACAGAATTTTTTTTAAAAAAACTCCATTATTGTATATAAGAATATTTTATTACAAGAGAGACCTACATTGTTATAGGATGATTAAATATTGTAATTATGTCAGTTTCCTAAACCAATAAATAAAGGTAATTAATTCAATGCCGGATTTTTAGATAAGCCAGACAAGTTTATTCTAAAATTCATATCAAGTAATAAAGGGTAATAAAAAGCTAATACTAATATTGAAAAATAATAGCAAATGACAAAAGACTCAGCTTGTCATATATGGAGACATATTAACAGTCATTTAGTATGGTTCAGTATCAGTTAAATAAGTAAATATATAGTTCAAAATTATAAATACATATATGCTTGGGAGCTTCATAGGTAATCAATATGGCATTACAAAATCATAAGTGTTCAGGGAATTTTAAATTAAAGTAACATCAAGACAATGCTGTACAACAATTAGATTAGCAAAAAATAGAATGTGGTATAAGATTGAGTATTGGAGATGGTGTATAGTAACTACTTCAGAAATGTAAGCAGTTGATACAATTTAGAAGAGTATTGCAACCCCATTTAGTAAAATTACGAATCTGAATACCCTGTATACCAGCAATTCTATTTTCAGTTTTCAGAAACTGACTTAAATTTTTAAGATGACTCATTGTGACATTGTGAGGACAAAAAGTTGGACATAACATAGGTTTTCATCAATAAGTGATAGACACACTGCATATCTGTGTATGATGGGTATAATGCAGCAGATAGAAGGACTGAGTTAGAGCAACACAGAGTACCATTCACTGATATCAACAATAAAACTTTGAAAGCCCAGTTTATAACACGATATAATTTATGCAAATTAAAAAACACATATACAGCAAAGCAAACTAGTTTTTAAGGATATACCATGAGACATCTATGCACACTTTAATTGATACATACATGCAGATCTTGATCTCTGATGGATGTATTAATATAGATATGTGGATATGTATACATATACTTGATAATATATATAGGTATATAAGCTTGATTAGAATGCAATTATGCATTTACTTTCTGTAAAGTGAAAATATAATTGATTAGTCTCTGACAGTGATGTATATCAATCCAAATTATGATTGAACAAACACTTCCCCAAGTTAAGCATCCCCTCTGCCTTTCAAATTTAGTAACTAATTCAGTATTTATTCATAAACTCTCATATGTGAAAAGTGTTTTCACACATGAATATGCTTTCTACTTGAGTCAAACAAACTGAAATATTTATTCAAATTATTCCAGGCCCCAGTCTCAGACATAGTGAATCACAATGTCTAAATTGGGGCCCAGGAACCTATCTACTTTTAAAGCATCCCAGGTGACTGGTAAGCTGCCAAGTTTGGACAACAGGGGTTTACAAGTGTTTCTATTAAAAGTTCCAAACTGGGGCTTCCCTGGTGGCACAGTGGTTGAGAGTCGCCTGCCGATGCAGGGGACTCGGGTTCGTGCCCTGGTCCGGGAAGCTCCCACATGCCGTGGAACGGCTGGGCCCGTGAGCCATGGCCGCTGAGCCTGCACATCTGGAGCCTGCGCTCCGCAAAGGGAGAGGCCACAAAAAAAAGTTCCAAACTGTGACAAAAACGATAGAAATAATATTTCCATTATGAAAAAATTGTGTCATTTGTTTTTATTATACCTGTTAATTTGTATTGAAATTAAGTATATCTTGAATAAAAATATTAGAAAAGTTAGTAATATTTGAACATGTATTTAATGTCACTCATATCTAGTACATCTATTACATTTTAATTTGAATTATATAACTTTTTATTATCTAAGAATAAAACATTTTTCTTTGTGGAGGGTTATGTTTAAGGGAAAGACACATTGGCAGTTTTATTAAGTGAAGTTGAAATAGCCTCAGGGAAAAAAAGATTTCTCCTGAAGTTAGGCACTTTAGCTTTTTGTGTCAAATTTTCAAGAATGAATAATTGCCAATTATTTTTCTTCTAGTCTTCAACCAGCTTCATGTTTAAAACACACACACAGCACACATACACATTTTCTGTTTCAGAGGAGAGGAAAGTTCAAGGTCAAATGGTAATTTTGCCTCTAAACAATGTACACATGTGTTTTTAAACCTGATCTAATATGGGTTGTTAATAGGAAAAAAATGTTTGCCATAGATGAAAAACTTATATAACAAAAAGAATAAATTATTAGTCAAAATTTGAGAGTTTGCTTGAATAAGTATACATTGTTAAAGATATGTCATTCTGCAATAATTTTGACTTTTTAATAATAGAAAAGTTTAATGAGAGGCATACAAGTGTATTAAAAATACAAAGAGAAACTAGCAAAAGAAGACTGTATATGATTTATGGGTGTTTTATAAGTAAAATATGAAAAAATCTAATAAACACAGAAATTCATATTTTGCTCAAAGAATTCAAGGAATTAAGTAAACATCTTAATGTTACTACCCTAGTAAATGAATATATGATCTTGGGTAGGCCCTTAAAAAGTTTCACTGGGAAAAAAAGTAGAGAAAGTATAAGTTATTTTGATCATTCATTCCTTCTACTGATATATGCTGAGTATTTATTAGCTTCCATGACTGTATGAGATCAGCAACCACAAAGAGGAAGAGATAGAAATCCTGCCAACAAGGGCCTCACAGACAAATGGGGAAGAGTTACAGATAAGGAAGTCATACATAATAATAATTGTATTAATTAATACTTGTAATAAAAGGAATAATTACACGTTGTGCAAAGAGTGATTACAGAGGCATAAACATGGGAAATACACATATCAAATGGCACTTGACTCTGGGTTGTAGATGACATTAGGGAAAGATTTCTAGACAAGGTAATATTTGATTCATGCTATTGAAACTAAATAGAGTTTTTTAACAAGACCAAAGAACAAAACATATATAAGATTAAAAAGAACATATATAAACAAAAGTAAGTGAGAAATGCCATGGGAAATTTGAGGAACTACATGAAGTCCATTACAGTTACAAGCAAAGTGCTCATGTCCATGAAGGATGTCTTATTTTCTACCTGCAGCACTTAGTAGTGTTTCCAAAATATGCCCTTGGTAATGGGAAAATAAGTTAAAGAATACCCAGGAAGACTACAGTGTGCAGATGTATTGAAAAAGTAGAGACTATGAGGAAGTAAAGGCTCAAATTCTGCTCTGTTATAGATTAATCCTACAAAGTAATGGAAAATCAGTAAGCACTCCCCCTCAAAGAAAAGAAAGAAAATAAATAAGCCCCATCTATTGATAGCATGAGAAACAAACACAGACAGAGCTTCATCTGACCCTGAATAAACACAGATTCCTAAACCGTGGTCTCATTTCCCTTGAGCCCTACATGGGCAGTCCTCTTCGTGTTATCTTTGCCCACGAAGAAAGTCATTTGTGTTTATGTGTATTTTTAACACTAACTCCTGTTTGTGAGGTAACCTCAATAAATCTGTTTCTTACTGCCATGAAACGTAAATAAGATAGGATGTATGGTTCAGAGGATGAGTGAAAGTTTTCAAATCAGACAAACACGAAATTTTATGTCAACTCTTACAAATATTGATTTTTGGCTTTGACCATGTAATCTTTCAGAGCCTAGTTTTATACTTTGTAAAATGGGGAGAGGGACTTCCCTGGTGGGGCAATGGTTAAGAATCTGCCTGCCTATGCAGGGGACACAGATTCGATTCCTGGTCTAGGAAGATCCCACATGCCACAGAGCAACTAAGCCTGTATGCCCCAACTACTGAGCCTGTGTGTGCTCTAGAGCCTGTGAGCCACAAATACTGAAGTCTGTGTGCCTTACAGTCAGTGCTCCACAACAAGAGAGACCATTGCAATGAGAAGCCCGTGCCTGCGTGCAACAACAAACAAGGGGATAATAATATGCATTTTCATAAATTTCTTATCATCAGTGATTATATTAGTCTTGTTAGGAAGCATACAATAAGCTAGTAATAAATGTTATTCAGTATTGTTCAATTAACAGTAATTATTATTGAAGCAATAAATGAGCTGGGATAGAGAAGATATCTATATTCAAGCCCCAGAGAAAAATCACTAATCTTATCTTTTTTATTCAATGTATTTGTCAATGTCTTAGAGATTTAGATGGCATGCTTATCAAATTTGCCAATCACATAAAGCTAGTCACACCAGTTAATACTGAAGAATAATTAAGTTTTCAGAAAGATCTTGAAGCAGCCTAACAATGAAAAATTAAAGTCACGTGTTTAGAATTATTTTCTTAAAGTAAAGGAAAGTTTTCAGTACTGACAAAAATTTTAAAACTCTTTAAACAAGTTATTTGCTAGAAAATGATCTTGCAAAAATAACACAGGCTTGCAAGAATATATGTACATAGATGCTTACTACAGTGCTATTTAAAACCATGAAAAACTAGAGAAAAGCTAAAAGCCCATTAACGAGGAAAGTCTTAAATTCATTATGATACATGTATATTATGTAGTGGTAGACAGCTGTTAAAAGGATGAGGGTGGCCTTTCTGTAGAAAGGAAGTATTGTGCAATATTGAAGAACAAAGTTCTCTGGAGCTAGATTACCTGGGATAGAATCTCAGCTAGTGATCATGTGCTAGTTACTTAATCTCTCTGTACTTCTGTTTTCTCATCTGTAAAATGGGAATAACAGACCTATCTCGTAAGGTTGTTGTGATATTTATATCAGTTAATATATATAAAACTTTTAGCATAGTACCTGTAATATAGTAAATGATATATGCCCATTCACACTTATTAATAGTGTTAGTATGGAAAATGTTCACAATATACAAAGTTAAAAAAATGCTGAAAGCTATCTATAAGTTGACTTCCTTTGTGTTTAAAATAAAAATTAAGTAATTTCACTTATATGTAGAAATAAGTAAAAATATAGAGTTAGATAAGACTGGAAATGGAGAGTTAAATGTAAATAAAATATAGATACAGATATGAAATTACAATTAGAGGGAGAGAGAGAGAAAGAGGAAGAGACGGAGGAGGAGGAGCAGGAGGAGAAGGGTGAGAAGTGGGTGGGAGATGGGAAGAGTAGAAGAAAGAAGAGAGCAAGAGAGATTAATGACCAGAAGTCATTACAACGTCCATAACAGGAATTTTTTAAAAACTCTTTATGCGTATTAGAGTCCTCTGGAATTCTTTCAAGCTAGAGTAAAAATATGTTTAATGTAAGGATGAATTTATATTTTTTGGATAAAAGGTAAAGGTGAAAACATTTGGTGACACTTAAGCAAACAGGAAAGTACAAGGAAACAAGAAGCATTACATGAGTGTTATAGTTTTCACAGGGAAACCAATACATACAAGCAGAATTATCTTATATTTTTTACAAAAAAGTATCTTTAAAACATTTTTCTGTTGAGAATGCAGGGTAGCTGGGAACATGCAATTACATTACTCATAAATATGAGTTCTTTATGTTAAAGAAATATTTATGAAAAATCTAGTTTTATTTTTCCCTTTTTCTTTACTTCTTATTAGCACATATTTTAAAATTAAAATAAGCTTGGCAAAACATATACATTTTCACAAAGAACTTTTAATGTTCCTTAATTCACTTCATAATGAAGTGAAACATGGTTAATGTGTTCTGGTTCTTTCTACTAATATGTTCGTTTGTGTAGGTGATCCTCAGACTTAATATGAAGGTTGACTATGTCAAAATGCTGAAGAAAAACAGTTAAATGATCATTACAGGTCACTTAGAGTATAATTAGCATTAATGCCACTCACAGATTAGAGACCTCTGGCAGCTACCTATATCTGATCAAAATCTATTTTGTCACTTTGACATTGGAGAAATAAAAAAATCTGCTGAAAGTTTAGCCACAGAGAAGAAACCCATTTTTACTTGGTCAATACATATCACTGGATTCAGTGGGGTTTGAGAAATGAGAGTGACACCCACCATAATCAGCTATTTGTATACTCAGCCAGATGTCCCATGTGCAAACTGATGGCATGCATTTCAGCTTTTCAATTAGGAGAACTATTTATTCTGCTGTGTAAATCAGACAAGTCAAATATGGTACGGCACAAGAGCAAATTGTAGTTCATAGTCTATCTCCATAGGAATTATTGAAAGGGAAAAGTCATTTTCTTTTTGGTAAAAAGTAAATTTGATTGTACTGTAACTGCAAAGTAATAGTATACATGAAATGATTATGCTCCAACACAAATTAAGCAACAGGGGGCCAATGAAAGGCTGTGTATGCTATAGAGGAGGTTAAACACTAAACTCACAGATGAAAACATTAAATTTGTAAGCATATGTAAAAATAGTCATTATTACTACTTGTAACTGTATCATCTTCTAGGTAGAATATACTGAATTAATAAAAATGTAAATTCCAACTTGGTTTTCCGTAACAATATAAGAAATTAACAGCATAATCTGGTAAAATATTACAAATTTAAGAATCTAAAGATGTTCTATGAAAAATAGCACATTCTATTTTAAAAGCACTAATTATAGGTTGCCGGTTAAGTCATTTAATATTCTGAGATTTCAAAGGTCTTTAACTGATTAGTGTGAAATACTGCCCACACTCACAGTTGAAGTGCACTAGTACATACAAAAGTGTACCAGAATAGAGAAATAACTGTATATTGTATTTTCACTCCTTTTCAGACTATCAATGGGTAATATTTTTCATTTAACTTCCCAGCCTTTGCTATGGATGTTTCCCCATAAAAAGTCATCTTTGGAATTTCTAATAAATGTGCGTAATAAAATGAAATCCTGCCTATTCTTCAATATAAATACTTCCACTATATCTCTGCAGGTAAGGTAAATCTTCCTCCTAATTTTCTATTTTTTTCTTGCAATGTAAGTAAAATGTCTGATACTTTATAAGGAATAGTTACTCACATAAAGCTAAAAATTCAATAACAGAACCCAGGACATTTTCTGATACATTTTTCTGAATAGAAGATGGAATTTAAATTGTAAAATCCTCATTACTAGAATTTCAGAGGGGCAAATTCTTATTTGATTTTTGGACCTGGAAACTTAGATAATTTATTTATGCTTGTATATTTCATTTCATTTATAAGTTTCACACAGTCCATTGTAGTTTAAGATAGAGCATAGGAAAATTCAACTTTCTGAATGTTACAATGAAATAAACTCAAACTCATCCAAAGCTCTCAATTTATTTATTTTATTTTTTCATTTAAAAATTAGTTTACTTATTTTTTTTTTAATTTTAGCAAACACTTAGAAGTCCTTAGTACAAGCCAAAGTGTAGGTTTGCATCTGGGCAAATAAAACCCAGTCATGACTCTATCTTACAGCAATTTGTAGTCTGGATCCACTGTCCTCCATCATAGGAAATGAACATTCAACCTACATATCCTCATTTATTCACACAACCATTCTCCATTTTTATATTTGGAAAATAAAAAATAATGATCCTTATTAACATATGTGTTGCACTCTATGTATCAGGTTCTGTGCTAAGGATTTCACGAATAAATTATTTTAATTTTGCAACTCTATTGTCCTAAATATATATATAAAAAAGAACCTCAGAATATTTTAAATCATTTACCCAGGAATACATAATTAATGGATACAAGGAGAAGCTATACATATTTTACTTAAGAAATTCTATAGACTGAAGAGTACAGTAGAATTTTCCAAACCTAGTCACAAGAAACCTAGACCCTGGTTCCTAGAAATATTCTATGGGGGGGGGGGGATGTGTTAGTACCCAAACAATTTCTGGAAATACACATAATTCCCTCTTCATACACAATTTATGTTAGTATTCATAAAGCTGTGGGAATATTGCACTAAAAAAGACTGCTTGAATTCTTTTCAAATCCACTATAAAACCCATTTTTTATGTCAAATACACATTAATATTCCCTGACACTTGTAATACACAGAAAACATTTAGATAAGCATTAATCTATAGGAATAGTTAAGATTGTGAACTCTCATAATGAAAAATGAGAACAGAACAAAGAAAACCAGCTATATTCACTACATAAGTCTAAAAATAAGAAACCTATAAATTCATTGGACATTGAATATTTTCCTGAGCCTTCTAGTTTAAAATGTCTTGATAAAATTTTGTGAGAGTTAAAAACAAGCAAACCAACAAACCAACAAACAAAACTTTATCACTATTTGCTGTGGTCTATTTAACTGTGGTCGGTTACATAACCTTACACCCTCTTTCAATACCAAGGACGTTGTCTTGTGGTGGTCAGCTTTTAATTACTAGAGTTAATAAGGGAAAGTGTGCAGTTGGTTAATTAACAATCTATCACAACTACCAAAAAAAATTTAAGTAACTCGTACCTCAAATAGAGATCAAAAGATCTGTCATATTTGTATAAAAGAAACTGAGCCTTTTTGTCTTACTTTAATTTCATTATCATACCCAGGATTATTGATCTGATGGTGCCCAGAAACTTCTATATGTCCATCTGTTACTTTAACATTTTATCAGGTAGTAAGGATCAAACACAGGATGCCACTGAAGAGTCTTGTGAAATAATGACAAAGAAAATGAACTCATTATCCCCATTTCAAAAGGTAAGATTTAATCATTTATCAGGTCTAAAATGATAGTGCCCACAAAAAAAAAAAAAAAAAATTTCCTAACTAACTCACTTCTTTAGGCTCAATCACTCCACAAGTTCAGTAGGATTAGTATCATTCTTTATTCCTTCAAGAGCAAGTTAACCAAGTTTATTTCTCATTACTCTTTTCTGAAGAGGCCTAATAGCAGCACATTTCTTTCTAAATTTTTGTAGATTGTTGTGTTTCTATTTCTCCATCACATTCTCTCTTTCTCATAGGCTAAAATTATGGTTTTCCAATTTCTTGCTCTTGTGCAATCATTTGCCTCTAGTCTACACTAAAATGAAATGGAAGCAAGGCCTGAAAAATTATTCTTCATTGTCTCAAACATCCTTGCTTTAAAATTTAAGAGAGGAGTGGGCATGGAAATTGTGCAACAAGGGCAAAGGCTGATTCATAGGGCTCCCCCGTGCCTTGAGCACTCCTGGCCCTGCAATGACCATGCCCTGCCTGATTTCAGATACCCAGACTCCACATTTACTTTCACCTACATTGGCTGACCCAAAAGATGGGCATGTCTAAAATATCTTGAGGAGGACCTTCAAGACATCAAAGGAGTAAGACGTGGACATCAACTTCCTCCCCACAAAAATACCAAAACTACGTCTACATGTAGAACAACTCCTACAGAACCCCCACTGAACGCTGGCAGAAGACCTCAGACTTCCCAAAAGCCATATGGCTGAAAGGGTCTTGGTTCTACAGCCAGTGTCAGGCCTGAGCCTCTGAGGTGGGAGAGCTGAGTTCAGGACATTGGACCACCAGAGAGCTCCTGGCCCCACATAATATCAATCAGGAAGAGCTCCCCCAGAGAGCTCCATCTCATGGCTAATATCCAGCTCCACTCATTGACCAGCAAGCTCCAGTGCTGTACACCCATGCCAGATAACTAGCAAGACAGGAACATAGCACCACCCATTAACAGAGAGGCTGCCTAAAATCATACTAAGTTCACAGACATCCCAAAACACATCACCAGAAGTGGTCATACCCACAAGGAAGACAAGATCCAGCCTCATCTACCAGAACACAGGCACCAGTCCTCTTCACCAGGAAGCCTACACAACCCACTGAACCAATTAACAACTGGGGGCAGACAATAAAAACAATGAGAACTATGAACCTGTAGCCTGCAAAAAAGAGACCCCACACAGTAAGTTAAGCAAAATGAGAAGAAATAGAAATATGCAGCAGATGAAGGAGCAAAGTAAAAACCCAAAAAACCAAACAAATTAAGAGGAAATAGGTAGTCTACCTAAAAAAGAATTCAGAGTAATGATAGTAAACATGATATGAAATCTTGGAAATAGAATGGAGAAAATATAAGAAATGATTAACAAGGATCTAGAACAACTAAAGAGCAAACAAACAATAATGAACAACACAATAAATGAAATTAAAAATTCTCTAGAAGGAATCAAAAGCAGAATAACTGAGGCAAAAGAATGGATAAGTGACATGGAAGATAAAATAGTGGAAATAACTACCACAGAGCAGAATAAAGAAAAAAGAATGAAAAGACTTGAGGACAGTCTCAGAGACCAACAGGCTGTGGGACAACATTAAACACACCAGCATTTGAATTATAGTGGACTCAGAAGAAGAAGAGAAAAAGAAAGGGACTGAGAAAATATTTGAAGAGATTATAGTTGAAAACTTCCCTAACATGGGAAAGAAAATAGTTAATCAAGTCCAGAAAGTGCAGAGAGTCCCATACAGGATAAATCCAAGGAGAAACATGCCAAGACACATATTAATCAAACAATCAAAAATTAAATAAAGAAAAAATTATTAAAAGCAGCAAGGGAGAGGGCAGACAGCAGAAGCAAGAAGAACTACAATCCTGCAGCCTGTGGAACAAAAACCACATTCACAGAAAGATAGAAAAGATGAAAACACAGAGGGCTATGCACCAGATGAAAGAACAAGATAAAACCCCAGAAAAACAACTAAATTAAGTGTATATAGGCAACTTTCCAGAAAAAAATTCAGAATAATGATAGTGAAGATGATCCAAGACCTCGGGAAAAAATGGAGTCAAAGATGGAGAAGAGGCAAGAAATGTTTAACAAACAACTAAAAGAATTAAAGAACAAACAAAGAGATGAACAATACAATAACTGAAATGAAAACTACACTAGTAGGAATCAATAGCAGAATAAATGATGCTGAAGAATGGATAAGTGACCTGGAAGACAGAATAGGGGATTTCACTGTTGCTGAACAGAATAAAGAAAAAAGAATGAAAAGAAATGAAGACAGCCTAAGGGACCTCTGGGAAAACATTAAACACAACAACACTTGCATTATAGGGGTCCCAAAAGGAGAAGAGAGAGAGGAAGGACCAGAGAAAATATTTGAAGAGATTATAGTTGAAAACTTCCCTAACATGGGAAAGGAAATAGCCACCCAAGTCCAGGGAGCTCAGAGAGTCCCATACAGGATAAACCCAAGGAGAAATATGCCAAGACACATAATAATCAAACTGGCAAAAATTAAAGACAAAGAAAAATTATTGAAAAGAGCAAGGAAAAAATGACAAATATCATACAAAGGAACTCCCATAAGGTTAACAGCTGATTTCTCAGCAGAAACTCTACACGCCAGAAGTGAGTGGCATGATATACTTAAAGTGATGAAAGGGAAGAACCTACAACAAAGATTACTCTACCCGGCAAGGATCTCATTCAGATCCAACGGAGAAATCAAAAGCTTTACAGCCAAGCAGAAGTTAAGAGAATTCAGCACCACCAAACCAGCTCTACAACAAGTACTAAAGGAACCTCTCTAAGTAGAAAACACAAGAGAAGAAAAGAACCTACAAAAACAAACCCAAAACAATTAAGAAAATGGTCATAGGAACATACATATAGATAATTATCTTAAACATGATTGGATTAAATGCTCCAACCAAAAGACACAGGTTTGTAGAATGGATACAAAAACAAGACTTATATATATGCTGTCTACAAGAAATCCACTTCAGACCTAGGGACACATACAGGCTGAAAGTGAGGGAATGGAAAAAGATATTCCATGCAAATGGAAATCAAAAGAAAGCTTGAGTAACAATACTCATATCAGATAAATAGGCTTTAAAATAAAGACTGTTACAAGAGACAAGAAAGGACACTACATAATGATCAAGGGATCAATCCAAGAAGAAGATATAACAATTATAAATATATATGTACCCAAAATAGGAGCACCTCAATATATACGGCAACTGCTAACATCTATAAAAGAGGAAATCGACAGTAACACAATAATAGTGGGGGACTTTAATACCCCACTTTCACCAATGGACATATCCTTCAAAATGAAGATAAATAAGGAAACAGAAGCTTTAAACAACACAATAGAACAGATAGATTTAATTGATATTTATAGGACATTCCATCCAAAAGCAGCAGATTACACTTTCTTCTCAAGTGTGCATGGAACATTCTCCAGGATAGATCACATCTTGGGTAACAAATCAAGCCTCAGTAAATTTAAGAAAATTGAAATCATAAAAAGTCTCTTTTCTGACCACAATGCTATGAGATTAGGAATGAATTACAGGGGAAATAACCATAAAAAACACAAATACATGGAGCCTAAAAAATATGTTACCCAATCACCAAGAGATCACTGAAGAAATCAAAGAGAAAATTAAAAAAAAATTACCTAGAGACAAACGACAACGAAATTATGATGATCCAAAACCTATGGGATGCAGCAGAAGAAATTCTAAGAGGGAAGTTTATAGCTATACTAGCCTACCTCAAGAAACAAGAAAAATCTCAAGTAAACAATCTAATCTTACACCAAAAGGAACTAGAGAAATAAGAACAAACAAAATCCAAAATTAGCAGAAGGAAAGAAATCATAAAGATCAGAGCAGAAATAAATGAAATAGAAACAAAGAAAACAATAGCAAAGATCAATAAAAATAAAAACTTGTTCTTTGAGAAGATAAACAAAATTGATAAACCATTAATCAGACTCATCAAGAAAAAGAAAGAGAGGACTCAAATCAATAAAATTAAAAATGTAAAAGAACTTACAACAGAAACCACAGAAATACAAAGCACCCTAACAGACTACTACAAGCAACTCTATGTCAATAAAATGGACAACCTGAAAGAAATGGACAAATTCTTAGAAGGGTATAAACTTCCAAGACTAAACCAGTCAGAAATAGAAAATATGAACAAACCAATCACAAGTAATGAAGTTGAAACTGTGATTAAAAATCATCCAACAAACAAAAGTCCAGGACCAGATGGCTTCACAGGTGATTTCTATCAAACATTTACAGAAAAACTAACACCCATCCTACTCAAACTCTTCCAAAAAATTGTGGAGGAAGGAACACTCCCAAACTCATTCTATGAGTCCACCATCACCCTGATACCAAAACTAGACAAAGATAGAACAAAAAAAGAAAATTACAGACCAATAACACTGATGAATATAGATGCAATAATCCTCAACCAAATACTAGCAAATAGAATCCAACAACACATTAAAAGGATGATACACCATGATCAAGTGGGATTTATCCCAGGAATGCAAGGATTCTTCAATATATGCAGATCAATCAACGTGATACACCATATTAACAAATTGAAGAAGAAAAAAACATATGATCATCTCGATAGATGCAGAAAAATTTTTGACAAAATTCAACACCCATTTGTGATCAAAACTCTCCAGAAAGTGGACATAGAGGGAACCTACCTCAACATAATAAAGGCCACATACAACAAGCCCACAGCAAACATCATTCTCAATGGTGAAAAACTGAAAACATTTCCTCTAAGATAAGGGACAATACAAGGATGTCCACTCTCACCACTATTATTCAACATAGTTTTGGAAGTCCTAGCAATGTCAATCAGAGAAGAAAAAGAAATAAAAGGAATACAAATTGGAAAAGAAGAAGTAAAACTGTCACTGTTTGCAGATGACATGATACTATACATGTAGAATGCTAAAGAGGCCACCAGAAAATTACTAAAGCTAATCAATGAATATGGTAAAGTTGCAGCATACAAAATTAATGCACAGAAATCTTTCATTCCTATATACTAATGATGAATTATCTGAAAGAGAAATTAAGGAAACACTCTCATTTACCAATGCAACAAAAGAATAAAATACCTAGGAATAAACCTACCTAGGGAGAGCAAAGAACTGTGTGTAGAAAACTATAAGACACTGAAGAAAGAAATTAAAGATAATACCATCAGAAAGAGAGATACACTATATTCTTGGATTGGAAAAATCAACATTGTGAAAATGACTATATTACCCAAAGCAATCTCCAGATTCAATGCAATCCCCATAAAATTACCAATGGCATTTTTTACAGAACTAGAACAAAAACTCTTAAAATTTGCACGGATACACAAAAGACCCTGAATAGGCAAAGCAGTCTTAAGGGAAAAAGTGGGGCTAGAGGAATCAGACTCCCTGACTTCAGTCTGTACTACAAAGCTACAGCAATCAAGACAATATGGTACTGGCACAAAAACAGAAATATAAATCAATGGAACAAGATAGAAAGCCCAGAGATAAACCCACGCACCTATGGTCAGCTAATCTATGACAAAGGAGGCAAGGATGTGCAATGGAGAAAAGACAGTCTCTTCAATAAGTGGTGCTGGGAAAACTGGACAGCTACATGTAAAAGAATGAAATTAGAACACTCTCTAACACCATACACAAAAACATATTCAAAATGGATTAGAGACCTAAATGTAAGACTGGACACTATAAAACTCTTAGAGGAAAACATAGGAAGAACATTCTTTGACATAAATTACAGCAAGATATTTTTTGATTCACCTTCTAGAGTAATGGAAACAAAAATAAACAAATGGGACCTAATGAAACTTCAAACTTTGCACAGTAAAGGACCATAAACAAGATGGAAAGACAACTCTCAGAATGGGAGAAAATATTTGCAAATGAATCAACGGACAAAGGATTAATCTCCAAAATATATAAATAGCTCATGAAGCTCAATATGCAAAAAGCAAACAACCCAATCCAAAAATGGGCAGAAGACCTAAATAGACATTTTTCTAAAGAAGACATACAGATGGCCAAGAAGCACATGAAAAGCTACTCAACATCACTAATTATTAGAGAAATTCAAATTAAAACTACAATGAGGTACCACCTCACATCAGTTAGAATAGGCATCTCCAGACAATCTACAAACAACAAATACTAAAGGCGCTGTGGAGAGAAAGGAACCCTCTTCCACTGTTGGTGGGAATGTAAATTGATACAGCCACTATGGAGAACAGTATGGAGGTTCGTTAAAAATCTAAAAATGAAATTACCATATGATACAGCAATCCCACTACTAGGTATATGCCCAGAGAAAACCATAATTCAAAAAGATACATGGAACCCAATGTTCATTGCAGCCCTGTTTACAATAGCCAAGTCAGGGAAGCAGCCTAAATGCCCATCGACAGATGAATGTATAAAGAAGATGTGGTACATATATACAATGGACTATTACTCGGCCATAAAAAAGACCGAGTTTAGGTCATTTGTTGAGACATGGATGGATCTAGAGACTGTCATATATAGTGAAGTAAGTCAGAAAAAGAAAAGCAAATACTGTATATTAACACATATATATGGAATCTTGAAAAGTAGTACAGATGAAGCAGTTTCCATGGCAGAAATTGAGACAGAGATATAGAGAACAAACATATGGACATCAAGGGGGGAAGCGGCAGGGGATGGGGGTGGTGTTGTGATAAATTGGGTGATTGGGATTGACATGTATACACTGAGCATATAAAATTGATGACTAATAAGAACCTGCTGTATAAAAAATAAATAAAATAAAATTCAAAAATAATTTCCTCTTTATCATGTATGCCAATGGTAATTAATGAAATATAACAAATATAACATATATTTATTATATAAAATTTAAAAAAGCAGCAAGGGAAAAGCAACAAATAACATACAAGTGAATCCCCATAAGGTTAACAGCTGATCTTTCAGGAGAAACTCTGCAAGTCAGAAGCAAGTGGCAGTACAATTTTACAGTGACGAAAGGGAAAAACCTACAACCAAGATGACTCTACCCAGGAAGAATCTCATTCAGAATTGATGAAGAAATTAAAACATTTACAGGCAAACAAAAGCTAAGAGAATTCAGCACCACCAAACCAGCTTTACAATAAATCCTAAAGGAACGTCTCTAGGCAGGAAACACAAGAGAAGGAAAAGACCTACAATTACAAACCCAAAACATTTAAGAAAATGGTAATAGGAACTTACATATTGATAATTACCTTAAATATAAATGTATTAAATGCTCCGCCCAAAAGACATAGACTTGCTGAATGGATAAAAACACAAGACATGGATATATGCTGCCTACGAGAGACCCACTTCAGACCAAGGGACACATACAGACTGAAAGTGAAGGGATGGAAAAAGATATTCCATGCAAATGGAAATCAAAAGAAAGCTGGAACAGTAATTCTCATATCACACAAAACAAACTTTAAAATAAAGACTATTACAAGAGACAAAGAAGGACACTGTATAATGATCAAGGGAACAATCCAAGAAGAAGATATAACAAGTGTAAATATTTATGCACCCAATACAGGAGCACTTCAATACATAAGGCAAATGCTAACAACCATAAAAGGGGAAATCAACAGTAACACAATCATAGTAGGGGACTTTAACACCCCACTTTCCCTAATGGACAGATCATCCAAAATGAAAATAAATAAGGAAACACAAGCTTTAAATGACACATTAAACAGGATGGACTTGATATCTATAAGACATTCCATCCAAAAACAACATAATATACTTTCTTCTCAAGTGCTCATAGAACATCCTCCAGGATAGATCATATCTTGTGTCAAATATCAAGCCCCAGTAATTTAAGAAAATTGAAATCATATCAAGTATCTTTTCCAGCAATAATTCTAAGAGACTAGATATCAATTAGAGGGAAACACTGTAAAAAAAATACAAACACAGGGAGGCTAAACAATACACTACTAAATAATCAAGAGATCACTGAATAAATCAAAAAGGAAATCAAAAAATACCTAGAAAAAAATTATAATGAAAGCATGATGAAGGAAAACCTATAGGATGCAGCAAAAGCAGTTCTAAGACAGAAGTTTACAGCAAAACAATCCTACCTTAGGAAACAAGAAAAATCTCAAAAAGACAACCTAATCTTACACCTAAAGCCATTAGAGAGAAAATAACAAAAACACCCTCAAAATTAGCAGAAGGAAGGAAACCATAAAAATCAGGTCAGAAATAAATGAAAAAGAAATGAAGGAAATGATAGCAAAGGTGAATAAACTGAAAGCTGGTTCTTTGAGAAGTTAAACAAAATTGATAAACCATTAGCCAGAGTCATCAAGAAAAAAAGGGAAATGACTCAAATCAACAGAATTAGAAATGAAAGAGAAGTAACCACTGACACTGCAGAAATACAAGGATCATGAGAGATTACTACAAGCAACTCTATGCCAATAAAATGGACAACCTTGAAGAAATGGACAAATTCTTAGAAAAGCACAACCTTCTGAGACTGAACCAGGAAGAAATAGAAAATATCAACTGACCAATCCCAAGCACAGAAATTGAAACTGTGATTAAAAATCTTCCAACAAACAAAAGCCCAGGACCAGATGGTTTCACAGGCCAATCCTTTCAAACATTTAGAGAAAAGCTAACACCTATCCTTCTCAATCTCTTCCAAAATATAACAGAGGGAGGAACACACAAATTCATTCTATGAGGCCACCATCACCCTGATACCAAAACCAGACAAAGATGTCAAAAAAAAAAAAAAAAGAAAACTCCAGGCCAATATCACTGATGAACATAGATGCAAAAGTACTCAATAAAATACTAGGAAACAGAATACAAGAGCACATTAAAAGGATTATACACGATGTTCAAGTGAGATTTATCCCAGGAATGCAGACTCTTCAATATATGCAAATAATCAATGTGATACACCATATTAACCAATTAAATGATAAAAGCCATATGATCATTTCAAAAGATGCAGAGAAAACTTTTGACAAAATTTAACACCCATTTATGTTGAAAACCCTCCAGAAAGTAGGCATAGAGGGAACTTACCTCAACATAATAAAGGCCATATATGACAAATCCACAGCCCACATCATTCTCAATGGTGAAAAACTGAAAGCATTTCCACTAAGATCACAAACAAGACAAGGTTTCCCACTCTCAGCACTGTTATTCAGCATAATTGTGGAAGTTTTAGCCACAGAAACGAGAGAAGAAGAAGAAATCAAATGAATCTAAATGGAAAAGAAGAAGTAAAGCTCAGTGTATGCAGATGACATGAAACTATACACAGAAAATCCTAAAGACACTACCAGAAAGCTGCTAAAGCCTATCAATGAATTTGGTAAAGTAGCAGGATACAAAATTTATGCACAGAAATCTCTTGCATTCCTATACACTAATGATGAAAAATCTGAGAGAGAAATTAAGGAAACACTCTCATGTACCACTGGAAGAAAATAAATAAAATACCTAATAATAAACCTACCTAAGGAGACAAAAAACCTGTATACAGAAAACTAAAAGACACTGATGAAAGAAATTAAAGATGATATGAACAGATGGAGAAATATGTCATGTTCTTGGATTGGAAGAATCAACATTGTGAAAATGACTATACAACCCAAAGCAATCTCCAGATTCAATGTAATCCCTACCAAACTACCAATGGTAGTTTTTCACAGAGCTACAACAAAAATTTTCACAATTTGTATGGAAACACAAAAGACCCTGAATAGCCAAGGCAATCTTGAGAGACAAAAATGGAGTTGGAGGATTCAGGCTCCTGGACTTCAGACTATACTACAAAGGTACAGTAATCAAGACAGTATGGTATGGGCACAAAAACAGAGATATACATCAATGGAACAGTATAGAAAACCCAGAGAAAAAAACATGCACAGTGGTCACCTTGTCTTTGAAAAAGGAGGCAAGGATATACAATGGAGAAAAGACAGCCTCTTCAATAAGCGGTGCTGGGAAAACTGGACAGCTACATGTAAAAGAATGAAATTAGAACACTCAGTAATACCATATGCAAAAAAAAAACTCAAAATGGATCAAATACCTGAATGTAAGACCAGACACTGTAAATCTCTTAGAGGCAAACATAGGCAGAACAATCTATGACATAAATCACAGCAACAAACTTTTTGACCCACTTCCTAGAGGAATGGAAATAAAACCAAAAATAAACAAATGAGACCTAATGAAAATTAAAAGCTTTTGCACAGCAAAGGAAATCATAAAGACAAAAGATAACCCTCAGAATGGGAGAAAATATTTGCAAATGACAAAGGATTAATCTCCAAAATATACAAGAAACTCATGCAGCTTGATATCAAAACAAAAGAAAAAAACTCAATCCAAAAATGGGCAGAAGACCAGATAGACATTTCTCCAAAGAAGATATACAGATTGGCAACAAACCCATGAAAGGATGCTCAACTTTACTAATCATTAGAGAAATGCAAATCAAAACTACAATGAGGTATCACCTCATCCCAGTCAGAATGGCCATCATCAAAAAATCTACAAAGAATGAAAGCTGGAGAGTGTGTGGGAAAAAGGGAGCCCTTTGCACTGTTGGTGGGAATGTAAATTGATACAGCCGCTATGGTGAACATTATGGAGTCTACGTAAAAAACTAAAAAGAGAACTACCATATGACCCAGCAACCCCTCTAATGGACATATACCCTGAGAAAACCATAATTCAAAAAGAGTCTTGTACCAAAATGTTCACTGCAGCACTATTTACAATAGTCATGACATGGAAGTAACCTAAGTGTCCATCAACAGATGAATGGGTAAAGAAGATGTGGTGGAGGACCTTGAAGATGGTGGAAGTGTAAGACGCGGAGATCACCTTCCTCCCCACAGATACACCAGAAATACATCTACACGTGGAACAACTCCTACAGAACACCTACTGAACGCTGGCAGAAGACCTCAGACCTCCCAAAAGGCAAGAAACTCCCCACGTACCCGGGTGGGCAAAGGAAAAAAAGAAAAAAACAGAGACAAAAAAATAGGGACGGCACCTGCACCAGTGGGAGGGAACTGTGAAGGAGGAAAAGTTTCCACACACTAGGAAGCCCCTTCGCGGGCGGAGACTGCGGGAGGCGGAGTGGGGAGCTTCGGGGCTGCGGAGGAGCGCACAGCAACAGGGGTGCGGAGGGCAAAGTGGGGAGATTCCCGCACAGAGGATCGGTGCCGACCGGCACTCATCAGCCCGAGAGGCTTGTCTGCTCATCCGCCGGGGCGGGCGGGTCTGCGAGCTGAGGCTTGGGTTTCGGTTTCGGTCAGAGCTCAGGGAGAGGACTGGGGTTGGCGGCTTGAACATAGCCTGAAGGAGTTAGTGTACCACGGCTAGCCAGGAGGGAGTCCGGGGAAAAGTCTGCACCTGCCGAAGAGGCAAGAGACATTTTCTTCCCTCTTTGTTTCCTGGTGCGCAAGGAGAGGGGTTTAAGAGCGCTGATTAAAGGAACTCCAGAGACGGGCGCAAGCTGCGGCTAAAAGCGTGAACCCCAGAGACAGGCGTGAGCCGCGGCTAAAAGCACAGACCCCAGGGACGGGCGGGAGACGCTGAGGCTGCTGCTGCCGCCACCAAGGGGCCTGTGTGCGAGCACAGGTCACTATCTACACCCCTCTTCCGCGGAGCCTGTGCAGCCCGCCACTGCCAGGTTCCCGGGATCCAGGGACAACTTCCCCGGGAGAACGCACGGCGGACCTCAGGCTGGTGCAACGTCACGCTGGCCTCTGCCGCCGCAGGCCCACCCCACACGCAGTGCCCCTCCCTCCCCCCGGCCTGAGTGCACCAGAGCCCCCGAATCAGCGGCTCCTTTAACCCCGTCCTGTCTGAGCAAAAAACAGATGCTCTCCAGCGACCTACACGCAGAGGCAGGGCCAAATCCAAAGCTGAGCCCCGGTGAGCTGTGAGAACAAAGAAGAGAAAGGGAAATCTCTCCCAGAAGCCTCAGAAATAGAGGATTAAATCTCCACAATCAACTTGATGTACCTGCATCTGTGGAATACATGAATAGACAACAAGTCATCCCAAATTGAGGAGGTGGGCTTCGAGAGCAAGATCTATGATTTTTTCCCCTTTTCCTCTTTTTGTGAATGTGTATGTGTATGCTTCTGTGTGAGATCTTGTCTGCATAGTTTTGCTTCCACCATTTGTCCTAGGTTCTATCTGACCATGTTTTTTTTTTTTTTAATTTTTTTCCTTAATAATTAATTTTAAAAACTTTATTATACTTTTCTTTCTTTCTTTCTTTCTTTCTTTCTTTCTTTCTTTCTTTCTTTCTTTCTTTCTTTCTTTCTTTCTTTCTTTCCTACCTTCCTTCTTTCCTTCCCTCCTTTAGACAACGAATCATCTCAAATTGAGGAGGTGGTCTCTGAGAGCAAGATTTATGATTTTTTCCCCTTTACCTCTTTTTGTGAAGGTGTTATGTGTATGATTCTGTGCAAGATTTTGTCTGTATAGCTTTGCTTCCAACATTTGTCCTAAGGTTCTATCCGTCCCTTTTTTTTTCCCTAAATAAGTATTTTTTAATTCAATAACTTTATTATACATTATTTTATTTTACTGTATCTTCTTTCTTTCTGTCTTTTTTCCTTCTTTCCCTCCTTCCTTCCTTCCTCCCCCTTCTTTCCTTCTTTGCTTCTTTCTTTCTTTCTTCCTTCCTTCCTTCCCTCCTTTCTTTCTTTCTTTCTTCCTTTCTTTCTTTCTTTCTTTCTTTCTTTCTTTCTTTCTTTCTTTCTTTCTTTCTTTCTTTCTTTCTTTCTTCATACTTCTACTAATTCTCTCTACTTTTTCTCCCTTTTATTCTGAGCTGTGTGGATGAAAGTCTCTTGGTGCTCCAGCCTGGAGTCAGGGCTCTTCCTCTGAGGTAGGAGAGCCAACTTCAGGACACTGGTCAACAAGAGACCTTCCAGCTCCACATAATATCAAACTGCAAAAATCTCCCAGAGACCTCCATCTTAACACCAGCACCCAGCTTCACTCAATGACCAGCAAGCTACAGTGCTGGACAACATATGCCAAACAACTAGCAAAACAGGAACACAACCCCATCCATCAGCAGAGAGGCTACCTAAAATCATAATAAGTCCACAGACACCTCAAAACACACCACTAGACATGAACCTGCCCACTAGAGAGACAAGATCCAGCCTCATCCACCACAACACAGGCACTAGTCCCCTCCACCAGGAAGTCTACACAACCCACTGAACCAACCTTAGCCGCTGGAGACAGACATCAAAAACAGCAGGAACTATGAACGTGCAGCCTGCAAAAAGGAGACCCCAAACACAGTAAGATAAGCAAAATGAGAAGACAGAAAAACACACAGCAGATAAAGGAGCAAGATAAAAATGCACCAGACCTAACAAATGAAGAGGAAATAGGCAGTCTACCTGAAAAAGAATTCAGAATAATGATAGTAAGGATGATCTGAAATCTTGGAAATAGCATGGACAAAATGCAAGAAACAGTTAACAAGGACCTAGAAGAAATAAAGATGAAACAAGCAACGATGAACAACACAATAAATGAAATTAAAAGTACTCTAGATGGGATCAATAACAGAATAACTGAGGCAGAAGAACGGATAAGTGACCTAGAAGATAAAATAGTGGAAATAACTACTGCAGAGCAGAATAAAGAAAAAAGAATGAAAAGAACTGAGGACAGTCTCACAGACCTCTGGGACAACATTAAACACACCTACATTCGAATTATAGGGGTTCCAGAAGAAGAGAAAAAGAAAGGGACTGAGAAAATATTTGAAGAGATTATAGTTGAAAACTTCCCTAATATGGGAAAGGAAATAGTTAATCAAGTCCAGGAAGCAAGGAGAGTCCCATACAGGATAAACCCAAGGAGAAATACACCAAGACACATATTAATCAAACTCTCAAAAATTAAATACAAAGAAAGCATATTAAAAGCAGCAAGGGAAAAATAACACACAAGGGAATCCCCATAAGGTTAACAGCTGATCTCTCAGCAGAAACCCTGCAAGCCAGAAGGGAGTGACAGGACATACTGAAAGTGATGAAGGAGAAAAACCTGCAGCCAAGACTACTCTACCCAGCAAGGATCTTATTCAGATTTGATGGAGAAATTAAAACCTTTACAGACAAGCAAAAGCTGAGAGAGTTCAGCACCACAAAACCATCTTTACAACAAATGCTAAAGGAACTTCTCTAGATAAGAAACACAAGAGAAGGAAAAGACCTATAATAATGAACCCAAAACAATTTAGAAAATGGGAATAGGAACATACATATTGATAATTACCTTAAATGTAAATGGACTAAAATGCTCCCACCAAAAGACACAGATTGGCTGAATGGATAAAAAAAACACGACCCTTATATGTGCTGTCTACAAGAGACCCACTTCAGACCTAGAGACACATACAGACTGAAAGTAAGGGGATGGAAAAAGATATTCCATGCAAATGGAAACCAAAAGAAAACTGGAGTAGCAATTCTCATATCAGACAAAATAGACTTTAAAATAAGGACTATTAGAAGAGACAAAGAAGGACACTACATAATAATCAAGGGATCAATCCAAGAAGAAGATATAACAATTGTAAATATTTATGCACCCAACATAGGAGCACCTCAATACATAAGGCAAATACTAACAGCCATAAAAGGGGAAATCTACAGTAACACATTCATAGTAGGGGACTTTAACACCCCACTTTCACCCATGGACAGGTCATTCAAAATGAAAATAAATAAGGAAAAACAAGCTTTAAATGATACATTAAACAAGATGGACTTAATTGATATTTATAGGACACTCCATCCAAAAACAACAAAATGCACATTTTTCTCAAGTGCTCATGGAACAGTCTCCAGGATAGATCATATCTTGGGTCACAAATCAAGCCTTGGTAAATTTAAGAAAATTGTATCAAGTATCTTTTCTGACCACAATGCCATGAGACTAGATATCAATTACAGGAAAAGATCTGTAAAAAATACAAACACATGGAGGCTAAACAATACACTACTGAATAATGAAGTGATCACTGAAGAAAACAAACAGGAAATCAAAAAATACCTAGAAACAAATGACAATGGAGACACAACGGCCCAAAACCTATGGGATGCAGCAAAAGCACTTCTAAGGGGGAAGTTTATAGCAATACAAGCCCACCTTAAGAAGCAGGAAACATCTCGAATAAACAACCTAACCTTGCAACTCAAGCAATTAGAGAAAGAAGAACAAAAAAACCGCAAATCTAGCAGAAGGAAAGAAATCATAAAAATCAGATCAGAAATAAATGAAAAAGAAATGAAGGAAACAATAGCAAAGATCAATAAAACTAAAAGCTGGTTCTTTGAGAAGATAAACACAATAGATAAACCACTAGCCAGACTCAACAAGAAAAAAAGGGAGAAGACTCAAATCAATAGAATTAGAAATGAAAAAGGAGAAGTAACAACTGACACTGCAGAAATATAAAAGATCATGAGAGATTACTACAAGCAACTCTATGCCAATAAAATGGACAATCTGGAAGAAATGGACAAATTCTAAGAAATGCACAACCTGACACCTGCAAAGACTGAATCAGGAAGAAATACAAAATATGAACAGACCAATCACAAGCACTGAAATTGAAACTTTGATTAAAAATCTTCCAACAAACAAAAGCCCAGGACCAGATGGCTTCACAGGTGAATTCTATCAAACATTTAGAGAAGAGCTAACACCTATCCTTCTCAAACTCTTCCAAAATATAGCAGAGGGAGGAACACTCCCAAATTCATTCTACGAGGTCACCATCACCTTGATACCAGACAAGGATGTCACAAAGAAAGAAAACTACAGGCCAATATCACTGATGAACATAGATGCAAAAATCCTCAACAAAATACTAGCAAACAGAATCCAACAGCACATTAAAAGGATCATACACCATGATCAAGTGGGGTTTATTCCAGGAATGCAAGGATTCTTCAATATATGCAAATCTATCAATGTGATAAACCATATTAACAAATTGAAGGAGAAAAGCATATGATCATCTCAATAGATGCAGAGAAAGCTTTTGACAAAATTCAACACCCATTTATGATAAAAACCCTGCAGAAAGTAGGCATAGGGGGAACTTCTTCAACATAATAAAGTCCATATATGACAAGCCCACAGCCAACATCATCCTCAATGGTGAAAAACCGAAAGCATTTCCACTAAGATCAGGAACAAGACAAGGTTGCCCACTCTGACCACTCTTATTCAACATAGTTTTGGAAGTTTTAGCCACAGCAATCAGAGAAGAAAAATAAATAAAAGGAATCCAAATCGGAAAAGAAGAAGTAAAGCTGTCACTGTTTCCAGATGACATGATACTATACATAGAGAATCCTAAAGATGTTACCAGAAAACTACTAGAGCTAATCAATGAATTTGGTAAAGTAGAAGGATACAAAATTAATGCACAGAAATCTCTGGCATTCCTATATACTAATGATGAAAAATCTGAAAGTGAAATCAAGAAAACACTCCCATTTACCATCACAACAAAAAGAATAAAATACCTAGGAATAAACCTACCTAAGGAGACAAAAGACGTGTATGCAGAAAATTATAAGACACTGATGAAAGAAATTAAAGATGATACAAATAGATGGAGAGATATACCATGTTCTTGGACTGGAAGAATCAATATTGTGAAAATGACTCTACTACCCAAAGCAATCTATATATTCAATGCAATCCCTATCAAACTACCACTGACATTTTTCACAGAACTAGAACAAAAATTTTTGCAACTTGTATGGAAACACAAAAGACCCCGAATAGCTAAAGCAATCTTGAGAACGAAATAAGGAGCTGGAGGAGTCAGACATCCTGACTTCAAACTATACTACAAAGCTACAGTAATCAAGACAGTATGGTACTGGCACAAAAACAGAAAGATAGATCAATGGAACAGGATAGAAAGCCCAGAGATAAACCCACATACATATGGACACCTTATCTTTGATAAAGGTGGCAGAAATGTACAGTGGAGAAAGGACAGCCTCTTCAATAAGCGGTGCTGGGAAAACTGGACAGATACATGTAAAAGTATGAGATTAGATCCCTCCCTAACACCAAACACAAAAATAAGCTCAGAATGGATTAAAGACCTAAATGTAAAGCCAGAAACTATCAAACTCTTAGAGGAAAACATAGGCAGAACACTCTATGACATAAATCACAGCAAGATCCTTTCTGACCCACCTCCTAGAGTAATGGAAATAAAAACAAAAATAAACAATTGGGACCTAATGAAACTTCAAAGCTTTTGTATAACAAAGGAAACCATAAACAGGACCAAAAGACAACCCTCAGAATGGCAGAAAATATTTGCAAATGAAGCAACTGACAAAGGATTAATCTCCAAAATTTACAAGCAGCTCATGCAGCTCAATAACAAAAAACCAAACAACCCAATCCAAAAATGGGCAGAAGACCTAAATAGACATTTCTCCAAAGAAGATATACAGACTGCCAACAAACACATGAAAGAATGTTCAACATCATTAATCATTAGAGAAATGCAAATCAAAACTACAATGAGATACCATCTCACACCAGTCAGAATGGCCATCATCAAAAAATCTAGAAACAATAAATGCTGGAGAGGGTGTGGAGAAAAGCGAACACTCTTGCACTGCTGGTGGGAATGTGAGTTGGTTCAGCCACCATGGAGAACAGTATGGAGGTTCCTTAAAAAACTATAAATAGAACTACCATATGACCCAGCAATCCCACTACTGGGCATATACCCTGAGAAAACCAAAATTCAAAAAGAGTCATGTACCAAAATGTTCATTGCAGCTCTATTTACAATAGCCCGGAGATGGAAACAACCTAAGTGCCCATAATCGGATGAATGGATAAAGAATATGTGGCACATATATACAATGGAATATTACTCAGCCATAAAAAGAACTGAAATTGAGCTATTTGTAATGAGGTGGATAGACCTAGAGTCTGTCATACAGAGTGAAGTAAGTCAGAAAGAAAAAGACAAATACCGTATGCTAACACATATATATGGAATTTAAGAAAAAAAAATGTCATGAAGAACCTAGGGGTAAGGCAGGAATAAAGACGCAGACCTCCTAGAGAACAGACTTGAGGTTATGGGGAGGGGAAAGAGTGAGCTGTGACAGGGCGAGAGAGAGTCATGGACATATACACACTAACAACCGTAGTAAGGTAGATAGCTAGTGGGATGCAGCCGCATGGCACAGGGATATTGGCTCGTTGCTTTGTGACACCCTGGAGGGGTGGGATAGGGAGGGTGAGAGGGAGGGAGATGCAAGAGGGAAGACATATGGGAACATATGTTTATGTATGACTGATTCACTTTGTTATGAAGCAGAAACTAACACACCATTGTAAAGCAATTATACCCCAATAAAGATGTTAAAAAAATAAATAAATAAATAAAAAATAATAAAAAAAAGAAGATGTGGCACATATATACAATGGAATATTACTCAGCCATAAAAAGAAATGAAATTGAGCTATTTGTAATGAGGTGGATAGACCTAGAGTCTGTCATACAGAGTGAAATAAGTCAGAAAGAAAAAGACAAATACTGTATGCTAACACATATATATGGAAGTTAAGAAGAGAAAAAAATGTCATGAAGAACCTAGGGGTAAGACAGGAATAAAGACACAGACCTACTGGAGAGCGGACTTGAGGATATGGGAAGGGGGAAGGGTGAGCTGTGACAGGGCAAGAGAGAGTCATGGACATATACACACTAACAAACTTAAGGTAGATAGCTAGTGGGAAGCAGCTGCATGGCACAGGGACATCGGCCCTGTGCTTTGTGACTGCCTGGGTGGGTGGGCAAGGGAAGGTGGGAGGGAGGGAGATGCAAGAGGGAAGAGATATGGGAACATATGTATAAGTATAACTGATTCACTTTGTTATAAAGCAGAAACTAACACACCATTGTAAAGCAATTATACCCCAATAAAGATGTTAAAAAAAAAAAGATGTGGCATATATATATATACAATGGAATATTACTCAACCATAAAAGAACCTAAATTGAGTTATTTTTAGTGAGGTGGACGGGCCTAGAGTGTGTCATACAGATTGAAGTAAGTCAGAAATAGAAAAACAAATACTGTATGCTAACACATGTATGTGGAAATTAGAAAAAGGTTCTGAAGAACCTAGAGATAGGACAGCAATAAAGGCACAGACGTAGAGAATGGGCTTGAAGACATGGGGAGGGAGAAGGGTAAGCTGGAATGAAGTGAGAGGGTGGCCTTAACATATATACACTACAAAATGTAAAATAGATAAGTAGTAGGAAGCAGCTGCATAGCACAGGGAGATCAGCTCCATGCTTTGTGACCACCTAGAGGGGTGGGATATGGAGGCTTGCAGGTAGACACAAGAGGGAGGGAATATGGGGATATATGTATACATAAAGCTGATTCACTTTGTTATACAGAAGAAACTAACACAACATTGTGAAGCAATTATACTCCAATAAAGATGTTAAAAAAATAAAATATAAAAAAAAAATTTAAGAGAGGGCTATAATGAGGTTCCCATTGTCCTGAAAGATAGGTGAATCTGTAATTTCATGACACATTCAAGAATTATTTTCCCTTTTGGTGGACTAAAAGAAGTGTTTCTTATTTTTGGAAACCAAGGGACTATTTGCTGGCATCTATCAAAATGTGTTATGAGTAAATTTAGCTCAATGAGCTAAAGCAAAAAGGTGTAAGTAAGTCATGCTGATAGATGAAATGGAATAGAGTCCTTTGTATTACATTAGGAAGCACTCTTCTTTTTACTCATTACTTGCATTTTCTCTCACTATATTCAGAAAAACCTAAGTAATGAATGTTAGAGGCTTTCAGTAAAGAACTGATTTTTGAAAGATGAAAGGAATTCAGAAGGAAAAGTGGTGGAGTTTTGTATTAGCTTGAGGAGTGGGGGAGATTGTACTAACTGGAAAATTAACCAGATTGATTAATCCTCCCACATTATTGAGAACTTTGCAGAATATTTTATGAAAATTCTATTACATGTCTGTTTTAGTCTGTTCAGGCTGCTATAACAAATACCATAGCCTGAGGGTCTTATAAATAGCAGAAATTTATTTCTCATACTTATGGACGCTGGAAGTTCAAGATCAGGGTGCCAGTGTGGTGAGATTCTGTTGGGAACCGTTTTCTGGACTGCAGACTGACAACTTTTCACCCTGTCCTCACATGGCAGGAGAGGCAAGAAAGCCTTCTGAGGTCTCTTTTATAACGGCACAGGTTCCATTCATGAGGGCTCCACCCTCGTGACCTAATAACCCTCAAAGGCCCTACCTCCAAATACCATCACATTGGGGCTTAGGTTTCAACATACGAATTTTGGAGAGAGACAACTATTCAGTCTCTACTAATGTCTTTCCAGAGATAAGCTCCTCATGTAAATAATACAAATGTATCAAAATATTGCTTTCTCACATTGCTAATTAGCATTGGTCTTTATTTACATCACAGAAAATGGTTTAACATTTGATATCCTTCATTATATCAACAACATATTTTCAAATTTTCCTGTACTAAGTAACTAAAAACTTCTAAATAGTGTTTCTTCAAGCCATTAACATGCAATATTTTCAATTACAAATACATGAAGCTGAGAGTTGGGAGAAAGATAAAACATAGCCACTAAAGAGAAGTATTTTAATGTATTGGCAGTTTGTAAGATGAAAACGTTCTGAGTATTTTAGATTTTACTTTATTAATCTCTATAATAAGTCTGAAACAACAGCAAAGAATTTCAATGAAGCATACATAGAAGTATAAAAATATATCTTATTTGTTTTAAAGTAGTTTTTTACTTCCAGATGTGATATTTAATACTTGTGGAAAGCACCAAAAAAAGTTCATTTTTTCTAAAATTAACAACCTACAATGCTCCTTTTGCCAAACTGATCATAGCTAAAATTTCCTCTATACACTAAGTGAGAATTTGAATAAAAGATCCTTTGTGTATCATAAAACAACCATATTTGGTTTCTTAAAACATTAAATGACGTTTATTCTATTCTTTTATCATTGTATTCTACAACTGTCTTTTCATTTCCCTTTTCTCTTATAATTCCTAAAATGTCAAACAAGATTCTATGTATCTACAAAATATCTCTGGACCTGAGGATGATGCCTTAAATTTCTAGCATTTGAAGGAATTAAAATCAGGTAAAATTCCCAAGGACTTGAAGCCAACACATATTTTGATCTAAGACTTTTTTTTTTTGGTTTCATAGGGAGAAGTGCCTGATAGATTAATGTTTTTCTGGCTTAAAAAGGCACTTTTCTCCTTTTCAATTGCCAACAAACACTAAATAGCAAAATAATTGTTTGTATTATCTTTAAGATTGGAAGCTCCTATGGGAAAGTATTTCCTTCACAAATTATTTTGGGAGTTAAAAAAATATTTGCACCAATGTTTTAGAAGGGCCTCTGGACTAACCTCTTGATTATAGAGGGGAAATGACATTGATGTTGAAGGCAGTTTAACTTTTTTTTCTACAAAGTACTCAATGATGCCTCAACCCTGTACTTTATTTCATCAATTAGTATTCTAATTTTATAAACCAGAATAGTGCGCCATATACTAACTCTACTCACATTCCCTCTGTGATTTTTGTCTTTGAGTTTCTTATTTGTAAAATGGGTATTTTATCTTAATTGTTATTAATTTCCTCCATTTCTTATACATGATGTTTCTATGGGGTTAAATGAATATGAGTTTAAATAAATATCAGGATGGTTGGTGAATTGAAGAAAATAAATGTTGAGATAGAAAGGAACTTTTGGATATTTGTATTTCCCCCCAGAATCTGAATTAAGTTAACATGTATTACATTTTCTTTTTCTGCCAGCTAGCATTACTCTAATTAGGGAAAACTATCCGGAGTTAGAAACTTATAATTCAAGTATTCATTTATGACCACTTTTAGGACCTGCTCACGGATATTTTTGAGGATTTTAATTGAAGATATTATAAATGGTCAACACCCTAAAACCTCAAAGGAGGGTGTGAGTCTAATCAAATAAATCCAGCAAGTACTCAAATTTAGGCTTTTGCACTTTTAAATCAAATTCAGAAAATGCATTCTCTTCTCATCTTTAAGGTCATTGGAATAGGGCTACTTTTTTTCTCACTTTCTTTTCCTAATTCATCTTCCTAGACTCCCTTCTCAGACTTACCCATGAACAAATATATGGACTTAAAAAACAAAGTTATTTAGCAAAGAACTGTGGAAAAAAAAATATTTAGGTATTCATATTATGTTAAACAGTCCAAGCAAGATAACTTACTTATGAGTTACTAAAGGTATTACTAGGTACATACTATGTTCCAAAAGGTGTCTCTGTAATCTTAATATGATAAAAGAAAAACATTAGGGATACCCTTGGACATAAATAAAAATAATTCTGTTTCTGTACAGATGAGCCTGAGATAGTAAGCCATTCAATGATTTTAAAATATAAACTGAACACAAAAATCAGGACTGCATATGTAGTAACACTATAAGCTATAATCTATATGTAAAACAGTGACATAAAAATTGTGAGAAAGTTTAAGATTTTTTAATTGACAAAGACAGAAAGACAGACAAACATTCGAAGGAGAAAGTTACATTAATAGCTCTTATTTAAGTTATCTTTTTCATGAAGTACTACTCTTTTGTCTAATATTTTGGTTTTCTGTATTATGAGAAAACAGAGTCAATTTTTGAGGTTGTTTACATTTTCAATTTCAGGTATAAACAAGAAGAAATGAAGGACAAAGGAATGAAGCAGAAAAAAAATCCCTTCAGGCAAATCTTGAACTCACCTTGTTATGTTATTAATGCGGTAACCTCAAAGGACTATTGATTCCTTTGAGGTTAACACATTAGGAAATCTAATCTCCTTTTTTATTTGAAGCTGTTTTAGAAATACTATTATGTGAACTATGGTTTTGGAATTTTAATTCTCTTGTATTTATTTGCATAGCAATTTATAGTTTATAAAATAATATGCATCATTTAATTTTTATTTGTATCTATACAAGCACTGTGAGAGGAAGGCAAGACAGGCATTAATATCAGATTTATAGAACAGAAGGGTGAAACTGATAGATTGGGAATTTCTTGCTCAAGTTTATGAAGCAAGGAAGTGAACCCAGTTTCCATGAATTTAAGCCCACCATATCGCGTGACTTCCTCTAACAGTTCATTGATTATAGACACTTTGTAAACATATTCTAGCCCCAAAGTCCATTTCCCATGTATTCATTCAGTTTTTTCCATGGAAACCTGTTGTAAAAGAAAAGTGAAAGTTTCCATAGTTTGGAAAGACAAGAACAGAAGATATTGGTTGCCTTGCAAAAAAAATTTTTTTTCCAATATTTGATAATACAACTTAAAATTTTTCCATAGGTGTTTACAATAGGTTAAGCCTGAAATAATTAAAACTCAGAACAGTGATGTGCATATTTTTAATATTAAATAAAATTAAATATTAATCCACAATAATGCTGCCTTTCTTTAAAGAAATCTTAGAAGTAGAAAAAATGAGAAGGGCTATGTCTTATTCAGTCTCATACCCAGTGTAAGAAGCTTCATGAATATTGGTAAACTGACCAATTGTGTAATTGTTTTTCAATAGGCTAATAAACCTAACTCCCATCTTCCAAATTGAACTACATTGAAAAATGCCCCATATTTGATATCATTTATTGATATGTTTGAAAATGATTTATATTGAACATTTATATTACAGATTGAATAAAATTATAAAATATATAAATTTAATATAGTATATTAAATAGTAAATTTAATATAGTATATTTCAGTATCTTCAATTTGACTTAAATTTATTATTTTATGATTATACATTGGTTATAGTATTTTTCAGTTATAGATATAATAAAAATTTCTGTAAGCTATCAAAACTTGGGGCAGAGAATGAGTTTTTCAAAAGTATTGAAATGATGCATGCTGAAGAATTATGTGACAAAGAAGAATTAAGAACCCACATATCCATAATTTACATGGAAAATTCTACACAGAAAATCTCCAGCTCTAGAAGATGTGAAGCCCTAAGCTGAGTTATGGCTAATTAGTCATCCAAGTGCCATCATGCAGCCAGGCAGCAGTGGTCTCTGTAGTGGTTCTCTATAGTATTTTTGAGACCCTATATATAATTTTTAAACCTTTCAGTGTGCAAAGTAGGGAATATAACTTTGCACAAAACACACTTATTAAAGTTCAGTAAGACTAAGAGTCTCGAATAGATATAAGATAATTTCTCTCTCTGTTTATACACATAATTTCTCTCTCTGTTTATGTGTATGAGAGTTTATGTATAAATTTCTTAAAATAAAGATGGGCAAATGTCAGTAAATTAATCCACATTTAATACTCAGTGGAAAAATATTCCCCTTGACCTGGATTAAATAGAATCTCATAGTTTATTGTACCATAGTTTGTTAAAATTAGATATTTAATGAAAAAATATCCACATTAATATGTATATAAATATGTATTTTCATTTAAAATATATACTCATATACACGTTTCCAAAAGAAATACACTTATAATATTTAATTAAATTCTATGGTAAAAATAAATTATTGGATAAATTTATTAAAAGTAAAAGTTTGGCAGATCATCTAGAAATTTGAGCATTTAATGTCACTAGACTTTATGTTATTAAATTGTTAGAATTAATAGTTATAATTTTAATAATGTGGCATCTCATTATTTTTTAATTCTTATGATTTTTTTGTTCAAATTAATTTTTAAATAGTATACTTCTACCATCATTGAACTTATTAGTCTCTTAAGGCTAACTGTACACTGTATAAGTGTAGTTTTATAAGTTCATGAAATATTGTGAGAAAACTACTCATAAAGCCAAGATACAAATGTTACTTTTTATTGTTTTCTTAGCAATGAAAACTTACTCAAAGCAAACAAGCTAGAACATAGAGCAACTGGGTAAATAGATAATGCTTGGAAAATTAATACAAAAAACCCTTATTTATTGTTTGATTTCAAATTCACATTTTGTTTAGTTGACCAGTGGACTACATTGCCATTAGCATAACCAATCAACCAAGAAATAATTGTTAAACACCTACTATGTGTCAGATAATATTTTAAAAGTTTGGTTCTAGGAATGAAAAAATGATGAAAATCTTTGCTATTTTAGAGTTTGTATCTAGTAGGAGAAGGCAGACAATAAGCAAAACATATACTTTCAAATGATGGTGAGTGCTTTAGAGAAAATTAAGTGAAGGGCCTAGGATATCCCAGCTGTTTGTGTGTTTGTGGATGGAGCATGGTTTGGACTTTTATGTAGAATGACCACAAAAGCCAAAGAGAAAATGTCATCTGAGCAGAGACCTGAAGAAGCTGATGGGACAAGCCAAAGAAAAGAACGTTCTACACAATGGAAACAGGAAGCGCTAAACTGTAAGACTGGGGTTTGTCTGCTATACTCAAAAAGGAGTAAAGAGGTGAGTAGTAGAAATCAGATCACATGGAGACCCCTAGGACATTGTAAGTCCTTGTCATTTACTCTGAGTGACACTGAAGAGGCTGAGCGGAGGGGTGCCTTGATCTAACTTAATTTTGTAAAAGACCAGAGTAGAGCTGTTGAAACAAGAGAGAATTCTGAACACATTTTGATTTTGAACTCATTTGATTAGGCATAAGGCAAACAATGAATTTTTAACCCATATAACTGCTAAATCCATCTGTGTGGTGTGAAAACATGCAGTAGAAATGTTTTCAGTTTGTTTCATTGCTACGTATGCAGAAGACCATTCATTCTGTAAGTTGTGAATTGATTTGTATAGTATTATATCACAAAAATATTTATGCACAGCTAAATTGTTAAGAGGAGTTAAAATTATTTTAATTAAAGATTTCTTACATTTAAACTCTGTTATTTTCATTTTTTCTTTTGTACCAATCATTGATAAAAGTTAACAGGACTAGAGAAAATAGATGCACTAGTCCTATTCAACATAAATACACAATATTTACTAATAAGTTTGTACCTATCAAAAAGGAAAATATCCAATGAGTTATTTACATGATATGTGAATACCGTGTATTTTCCTAAAGATGTTAAAAATATCATATAATAAAAAGATGGGAAAAAGTTGATTCAGAGTGCCCTTTCATGTTGCCAGAGTTCTATACTGAACTGTCCTTAGGTATTGTAAAATCTGTACATTGTACCAAACAGCAGGCCTCATGAGAATGTTTGTGAGCTTTAATTAGGAGCCAGTATATGACCGCTTTCATCTAATGCATCCTTATAGCAGAAAACCTAAAATGAACGCACACTGTTATCTGCTCTGAAAACAACATACCATAATAATCAGAGGTCATCTTCCAGACAAGTCTATCAGCAGGATCGTTGGGGTCCAATGAAAATCCGACAGAGAAGCAGTCAATGCATGTAAACTGCAAGCTGCGACCTTCTTCAGTTAAATGTACTACAGTAGATTTGACCTTGCCTCTGGGTTCTCAAAAATTCATACTTTACATGAACTATTTTATGTTAACCACAGACTCAGTGATTCTCACTGTTTGGTTTTTGGGTCTTAATGACTGTCTGCAGCATATTTCCTTTAAAAGACATGATTATACAACAGTAGAAATCATTTAGAATATACACAAAAATGGATACTTGGGAAGCAGTATTCTTTTCACAGTGATAGTTTCCCTTAACTTTCAAATTTCATGTGAATTTAAGCTCCCTCTTGCTCTACTGCTGTGTGATTTTAGACAAATTAATTTTATCATAGCATAAGTAATGGGTCACTGTGTAGAAATCAAAGTAAATAATTACTTATTTTGGTTTTGTTAAATATTACCCACATGACCTTGGAAAATCTCTTTGACCTACAATTTCTTAGTTTATAAAAAGAGGACAATAATATCTGTCATGTTTATCTCACAGAGATATGGTGAAATGTTTTTAATTGTCAAATGCTAACATGTGTAAGATGTTTTAAGTACAGGGTTTTTTTGTCTGTTTTTCAGTATGCATGTCATTGGTATTGGTAAAGATAGTCCTTGATTGAGTAATAAAGTGTGACATTTTTGGAACATAAAGTGTTTCAGATATTATCCAATGTGACCTAGATGAATATTTTCTACAAACATTGGGTTTGGATTCCTATCTTGACTGCAACATTAAATACTAATATTATTACTAGTTACCCTATTACTAAGTATTTTAAAAATTAATTTCTTGAATAAATGTAAACGAATTAAGAAATTAGTGATTTATTTCTTCAATACTTATGTATTTACCTATCTCTACACAAAATTGTGGATAGACACTTGAATTTAAATATCAGTAAAGCAATTTATAAATATCTATTTTACATGAAAGTTTGAGGTCTACCCATTGTTTATTTTTTTCAGAAATAAGGGTCTCAATTTTGATTCTAAATATTTTCTGTAAACCCTTGGGCAGGTTTTCATCTTATTGATCACATTATATGACTCTCTGATTTCCTGTCCCAAAAGAGTTTAGAATGTTGTATGTGCTTCCTCAAGTTTTCATGTGGCTATATCAGTCCAAATAACTTATAGTCACTAAAAAAATACTAAAGTCATCTTTTAAAAAGGGAGAATCATTGGTAAAATTTTGAGATAATTAGGAAATATAGAATGAGGATAGTGCTTTATACAGAAAGTTGAGTGATTCCTTAAAATGATAAATTATTTTATTTTCTGTCTTTCTGGTTAGCTTATGTAATAGTATATATCCATGAAACTGTCTGTTAATTGATGACTAATTAAAATTAGTCTGATCAAAAGATGCCATTGGGAATAAATAACTCTCAACAAGAAGTATGGGGAAAGAGTACAATTATCCTACGTTGCAGGATTTATGTGAATGTGGTTAAAATAGGACGTAAACAATATTTGTCAGAGATGACATTTCTGTTTGACACAGAACAAAAGAACCCACCAATCACCAAAAGAGGTCAGTTTTAGCCTAGGAGCACCAGTCCTGATTGAATGTGTAATTCCATTTTAAATATACATAAAATGTAATGTTTAAGTGTAACAGTAAAATCATCTCATGTTTTGCAATGCTTTACAGTATTTCCAAATTTTCCCAGTTAGATGAGTAAATTTGTCTCTAGTTTTCATTAATTAAAGCAGTAACCACTAACCAAATCCTGTGGAAATATGATTTGATACATGATTGAGACCAACCGATACCTGGCAAAATATGTGTCATTTCCATATTTATATAGGTCTTAACATTATTATCCAGAAACTTTCACATAGAAAATTTTGTGTGTATGTATATTTATTCACACACTTGCACATATATGTACATGGTTTTTCTAGAAACATCTGTTTGCTCCCATGAGTGTAATTATGAAACATGCCACATGTCACCCTCAGAGATTGAGTCCCAGCAGTATTGAAAATTAAGAGAACTGGAAGATATCCATATGTTTGCTGAAAGAGAGGAAGAGAGATTTGAGCAGTAATAAATAAGTTGTCTAATCCTATTCAGTTATGAGGACAGCTGGTTCAGACGCTAAGCTAATCTCTGAATTCGTTTTGGTGTGCTTAGATAAAATAGCTTGAAAACAGCGGAAATAGCTGCCAAACTGATATCACTTAAGTCCCTTTATAGCATATTTGATTCTCTACTACTTGCTTCTCTCCACAGGTATTGACACCAATGCCTGAAAAAAATCTTCCTAATTTCCTATTTTTTACCATTAGCCTAACACCATATATGTACATTTCTTCAGGTTTTAACTACTTATTTTGTTTGTGCTTTGAATTTCTATTTGTACTTTCCAGTTCTAAAAAGCATAAGGAATTCAGTTTTTCTTATTCATTACCTATTATGTTATTTTATATTGTAAGCTCTCAATAAAGAATCATTACTCTGGGTAGAAAAGTTAGATAATTTCTAAAATTATTAAAAAGTATTATTCTTAATAAAAATAATTATTTTATTTAATTATTTTAACAATTATTCTTAATTATTCTTAGTTAAACTGAAAACAGCAAACAAAAAAAAAATATATACATATATTTTTTGTGGTACACGGGCCTCTCACTGCTGTGGCCTCTCCCGTTGCGGAGCACAGTCTCCGGATGCGCAGGCTCAGCGGCCATGGCTCACGGGCCCAGCTGCTCCGCGGCATGTGGGATCTTCCCGGACCGGGGCATGAACCCACGTCCCCTGTATCGACAGGTGGACTTTCAACCACTGCACCACCAGGGAAGCCCAACAAAAAATATTTTTAAGTGAAATTCAAGTTTGTGTGATGAAAATGAAGTGAAAAGCAGATGAAATAAAAATACATATGAATATATGATATGTAAAAATTTTATGATATTCAGCAATACAATAGCAATTTACTTTATACATCTGTTTATGTGAGTGCTGAAAAAAACAGAATCTCATTAATTTTTTTTTCTTTACTTTATTGAAGAATAGTTGATTTACAGTGTTGGGATTAACATAAACACACTACTATATATAAAATACATAACCAACAAAGACTTACTGTATAGTATAGGGAACTATACTCAATATTTTATAATAATCTATAAGGGAAAATAATCTGAAAAATTATATATATATATATATATATATATATATATATATATACACACACATAAATAACTGAATCACTTTGCTGTACACCTGAAACTAGCACAACACTGTGAATCAACTATACTTTATTAGAACCTAATATTTTTTGAATGAACAACCCAGTATATTAAACACACATAGATAGGCATATTATTGTGAAATATTTTTTATGAAAGTATGAACACTTCAGTTATGTGTGTGTATCTACCCTTCAGGGCCTGAATAGAGAAAAAGGTAGAGAACTGTTGATTTCACTCTCTGCCTGACTGTGTGAGCTGGGACTTCGATCTTTTCCTGACCTAGGCACTCTGGGTTCCCAGGCTTTTAGACATGGACTAGAATCTACACCAACAGCTCTCTGGCTTTCAGGCCTTCCAACTACAACACAAGCTTTCCTGGATCTCCAATTCACAGATTGCAGATTGTGGGACTTCTCAGCCTTCATAATCACATGAGGCAATTCCTTATGAGAAATCTCATAAAAGAGGGAGAAAGGGAGAGAAAGAAATGAGAGAGAGAGGGAGTGGGAGGATCCTTTTGGTTCCATTTCTCTGGAGAACCCTGATACAGTCTAAAAATTATCAAAGCATAGATATTGCTATAATAGGAATTTCTGCTTACCTTTAAATTATACTGAACGTTTCTATTTTTCATATTATCATATTCACCACATAAATATAAATAATATTTCTGCTGAAACAAAAAAATGAATGCACATATATAATACAGTTGTTTGTGTGGGAATGTAGAAGCAAAACATTTAAGATATTATAATGATTAACACGATTATTAAAGTTAAAATATTTAGTCCCTTATATATAAGAAAATCTATATTATACAGTAATAGGGATGAGCAACCTTCATGGAAAATTCATTATCCCCAGGATACTCTCAATATCTCTGCAAACATGTTCATGCTTATGATTATTCTTATGCATATGATCCTTGTTTTATATTTAAGAATACTTAGGCTTATAGTTCACAGTAACTTTCCCCAAGTTAGTAGCTAGTAGATGAAATCTGAGCATTCTTGTTCTAAGGTCTGAATTGTATACTACCATGAAGCTTCAATATATAACCATTAAATCCTTTGAAATATAATAGTATAAAATGTGAAAATTTCTAAATATTTTTGGAAATCTATATAATATAAAAGTCATAAAAATAATGAGTGGTAAGTTATTTATTAAATAACACTATTTTTTTAAACTTAAAAATAAAAAAAATTCTCTGTCCAGACTTCTAAAGAATTTGATTCTGGATATAATTGTTGTTCTCTGTTACAAAAATATGTAAGTTTCAACAGCCTTTTCCTAGCTATGTTGACAAAAATGTTTGGTGGCAGAAGGCACTTGCTTTTCACATGATTTAGCTCCAAAAACTTCTAATATGATATGAAGCATAACAGCTTCCTCTTTATAAACTAACTGAGGTTGTTGATCTTTAACATAATGTTTAATTTAGCTATTACATTTATCATGTAAATTAATTTTTAATTGCTTTTGAAGAGAAACTTTAAAAATATTATCAATGAAAACAATCTCAAAGTGTTGTCTTTATCTATACTACCCTCAAAATAAAATACATTGCTAACATTCATGGTAAAATGTAATTCTTGTACGTAGAAAAAAAGTTTTCTTACCTTGATAAGATGATAAAAATGACTTGATAATTATTGGGGGTTTTTATGTTAAAAGTGAATGGAAGTTATTATGTAGAAATTTTTTTTTCTTTTTTGTTTTTTGATGAGCAAAATAATACCTCAGTTACAGCATATAAATGATTTTAATTAAATTTAATTAAATATAACCTTCAACTAACTTGTTTCCTTAACACACACACATTAGCTTAAAATTAAAATTATTTTGGATGGTACAAAAATATTTAAAAATTGTCCATAAATCTCAATAAAAATATCAAATTTACAAAACAATTTGTATAAAGGAAATATGCCTTGTAGCAAATATGTAACTCCATCCAATTTGGAAATTTTTCTCTGCATATTTTTTCTTAAAACACCTTGTGGCAATGGCTGTCATTTTGCATTTTGACTTTGTAGCGTGAAGCACTCAAAAATTGTTTTCTTCATAGATCCTCTCTAGAAATGAGGATAGTTGTTAGTAATTTGAGCAGATTATTCAAGTCATAGGGCCTATTTTTTCAAAAGATTTTGTCAAGAATGAATACTTTTAAACAAAGATTAAAAACTTGTTTAAAATAACTCGGTGTTATAATAAAACAAATCTTTACACACTTTAGATAAATTTTTTGTCACTAACTTTTTTTTTTTTTTTTTTTGCAGTACGTGGGCCTCTCATTGCTGTGCCCTCTCCCGTTGCAGAGCACAGGCTCCGGACACGCAGGCTCAGAGGCCATGGCTCACGGGCCCAGCCGTTCCGTGGCATGTGAGATCCTCCCAGGCCGGGGCACGAACCAGTGTCCCCTGCATCAACAGGCGGACTCTCAAGCACTGTGCCACCAGGGAAGCCCCTGTCACTAACTTTTTTATCGTAGTTTGATTTAACCTCTTCCTTAATCCTTAGTGGTGTATTTATTGCAGTATTACAGTATAACCTCTCTTAATGTCAAAAATTTATGAGGATTGGTACAAGTCTCTGGAATTTCAGCTTATTTTCACTACTATATGTGGGCACTCTATCTTAGGAGACATTCCTAGGGGTGTCATTATTCATGGTATGTTACAGAGATTTTGCTTCAAAACATGGACCCTACAGAAAATGGTTTCAAATACTAGCTCTGACTCTAATTACACATGACTTATTTTTTTCTGAGTTTCATGAATCTTAAATGTAAAATGAAAATGATAGTTCTTACCTCACATCAAGATAATGTTTCTCCAGCACCTGACATAAAATTGCATTTAGTTTACCTTCACTTTCCTCCTCAAATCTTGTTCTAATTTATTTTTTTAATACATAATAGCTTTTTTCCTTAATATATAAATGAAATTTATTAAATTATACAATAGGATAAGCATCATATTGGCCCTTAGAGAGACAAGCAGCCTGTGTTTCTGGTTCATAAAATTCAGGGGACATCAGCCTGATACTATCAGAGAAAAGATAAAAAAAAAGAATACCTTCAGATTAATAAGGCTGGGTTTACTAAGGTGGTATATACCCCAAAACTTTAGGTTAAGAAAGTGAAGACAACAAACAAAATATAGGTAGAAAACAACTGATGTTATAATAATTGTGGTAGTAGAAAAAATATGGCTAAGCCATTAAAAGTCTAGAAATAAATGAGTCAAATAGATTGAGTACTTTCACTAGGTAGACATTTCATATTGTTTAGTACTTGTCTCTGTGTAGTATATCTTGGTGATTTAGTAATATTGTCTGGCTTCTTATACAGTTAGCTCTCAATTGCTTATTGGTGGAGGTAAGGGGGTATTAGCATGAGAGCATAGTCACCAGTCATAAATCTTGGAGAAAATAAAAGGAAGGGAGCACTAGTATAATAAGATAATAAGGAGAACAAGTTCAGAATGGTGATATGAGGAACTTGGCACATCTTTTCCTGACAAAGCAAGTTTAACTGATGAAAATTATTAAAAACAAACAAACCCACAACCATTTAAAGTTTTTAGGAATTGTTCTAAAGGCAGAGAGTAAATTAAGAAGTATTTATTCAAGAAAATGTAAATCTCACTAAGAATAACAATAGTCTGTGATGTTTGAGCTATAGCCCACTCACTTCCCCCATCAGTTCATTGTAATGGAATCTGTAATCCTGGTAAGAACATTCAAGAGCTTGGTGCTCCCTCTTCTCCTACATACCAGACAAGAGATAATTTATCTCCACAGAAGGGGGAAGCTATCAAGTTTTCCCAATCCCACAGCTCTATTTTTTGGAAATTCTATTCCAGGCAAGATAATCTGAGCCATCTGGGACTCCTTTCTCCACCCAAACCACATTTATAGGGCAGAAACTGAGAATAATGGAGTCCCAATCATCCTTGTGTGCCTTACCCATAGTACATTGGTTCCACATAGGGAGAGTAAATCTGAGAAGACTGGAGGCTAATATTCTGGACCAGCAAAGAAATGGACAAATATCTGCACACCCAGATCCAGAGCAGCAGCAGAGACATTTTGACCAAAGGGAGAGGCAGGCTATAAGAACAGAGAGAGACTTTGGAAGTTCTTCTCAATAAAATTGACCTCATTTGAAAGAGTGAACGGGAATGTCAAAAACAATAGAGATTTTAGTGGTAGATATTTATGAATAGGCTGTCACTCTATGAGAGCTAACCATTAAACCATCTAGAAGTTTAACAGAGAGAACTAAAGGGAGGAGCCCTCCTGAATTTAGAATGAACCACAAAGACTGCAGTTTTAAAACTGGTTTAAAATTTCCCTTGTAAAGGACTAAATTGAAAGGGATCAAAATTTGGAGCAATTTATGCCTTCAGGTAACTGTCAAAACAATAGAGCATGCAGTCTGCAATTAATGAAGACAAACAGCTGGGTGTGATACAAATAGAGACAGACTGCTTAACAGAAATATTTGGGGAGACAGCCAAAGATAGCACAGCTACTCTAAGTGTTATCTCAGGGGACAGAGTGCAGAACAGGTTTACTGATTAGAAGGAGCAACATAAGAAACTGATCTTGTAAGAAGAAATAAGCTACATTAAATAGTATATCCAAGTAGTAAGTGACTGAGCAAACAAAGAGCAACAACAAGCCATAATGGGGAGTGGGGGAGAGTATTGATTTTGGTATAATATATTATCTAAAATGTCCAGTTTAAAAAACTACTTCTTTGCAAAAACCAGGGAAGTGTGATGTATACTCAGAAAAAAAAAAGACAATAGAAATAGCCTTTTAAAGGGACCCAAAATCAGATTTAGTAAGCAAAGATTTCAAAGCAGCTATTGTAAACATTTACAAATATTTTCATTGACGGAAACAATGCTTAAGAAGTAAAGGAAAATAAGAGAACATGAGTCAAGAGATCGAAATAATAAAAAGAAAAAAATCAAATGGAAATTCTGGAATTGAAAATACAATAACTAAAACTTTTTAAAAAAGTCATTAGTAGTGCCAAACAGTATGTTTAGATTGGCAGAAGAAAGAACAGCAAAATTGAAAATAGTTTAACAAAGCTTATGCAATCAGAAGACTAGAAAGAAGAAGGAATAAAGAAAAATAAACAGAACCTCAGAATAATGGGATACCATTAAGTGCACTAACATATGTATAAAAGAAGTATGCCAAAAAGAAGTGGGAGGAAAAGAAGCAAAAAAGAACATTTGAGGAGTAAGGCTGAACACTTCCCAAATGTGATGAAATTATTAATCTACAGATTTAAATGAAATCTAAGTGGATAAACATGAAAACATTCACCACCAGACATATCATAGAAAGAATGTTGGAAATCAAACACTGAAAAAGTAAGCCTTGAAATGAGCAAGAGAAAAATAACTTGTCATATACAAAGAAACCTCAATAAGATTGACAGCAGACTTCTCATCAATATCAATTGAGGTCACAAGACAGTAAGATGACATAGTCAAAATGCTGAAAGAAAAAAAAAGTCAAACAAGAATCTTATCAGCAGTTAAATTATCTTTCAATAATTAATGTGAGATAAAGACATTTCCAAACCAAAAAATGGGGAGAAGTGGTTGCTAGAAGGCTCACTTTACAACAAGTACTGAATGAATTTCTTCAGGCTAAGAACAAGTGACACAGAGAGTAATTTGAATCCACATGAAAGAAATAAAGAGCACTGATAAAGGTAATCATGCAATTTTAAGACAGTATAAATGTATATTTTTTCTTTATTTGCTAAAGTGGCTGTGTAAAACAACATATATATATATATATATATATATATATATATATACATTTAGCAATATATATGCATATAATCTATCCTACTGTCTTTTAAATATATATCTTTTAATATATATATTTAAAAAATACATACATACATATATATACTATTGGTCAAAATACATGCAGAAATTTAGTATAGTGTTCGATAATAGCCCAAAAGAAGTGAGTTGTAGAAAACCTGCACCAAATAAGGAAATAAAATCAGATGTTAACTTGAACTCTCAGTAACAAATTAAGAGAACAGGAAAGGGTAAATAAGAATGTTAATATAAACAAATAATATATTGGGTTGGCCAAATAGTTCATTCAGTGTTTTTCTGTAACATCTTACAGAAAAATCCAAACAAACTTTTTGGCCAACAATAAATATATAAATATAGACTTGTTTATTCTCTCCCTGGATTAAAAAAATAATGCAAGATCCAACTTTGTGCTTTCTAGAGGAGGCACACTTTAGATTCAAAGACACAAAGATAATAAAATTTAAAAGGTTTTTAAAAAATATGTCATATAAACAACATCCATAAGTATGGCTGTATTCATCAGGTAGAATAAAAAAAAAAATCCTTTAAAGCAAGAAGTTCCTACAGCAAAGTGGGACATTTTATGATGATAAAATGTCAGTCAATCATGAAGCTATAAAGATTATATACATACATGCACCTAACAACAGAGTCACAAAATACATTAAGTAAATTCTAAGAGAAATAAAGGAATATTGATAATACAATAATGGTTATAGTCTTCAGTACCATACTTTCAATAATGGAGAGAAAACTAGGCAGAAGATTAATAAAAATAAAGGCATCTCAAACAAAACTATAAGCAAAATAGACTTAACAGACATCTATAAATAATTCTACCCACCCCCCCAAGCAGTGGAGTATATATTCTTCTCAAGTGCACGTTGAACAGAGGACAGTCTCCAGGATAGACCACACACTAGAGCACAAAACATTCCTTAATAAATTTGAAAGAAATAAAGTCATACTAAATATGTTATCTGACTACACTGCAATGAGATTAAAAATCAGTATAATAAGATATTTAGAGAATACATAATATGTGAAAGCTAAAGAAAACACACTGCTAATCAGTAAGTTAAGGAAATCACAAGAAAAATTAGAATGTACTTTTAGATGAATGGAAATTAAAACACTATATACCAGAAATTATGTGGTGTATATAAAGCAGTGATTATAATTAAATTTATGTATGTTAATGACTTTATTCAAAAACAAAAAAATCTGAAATCAATAAGCTAACATTTCACCTAAAGATACTGATAGAAGAGCAAACTAAGTCTAAAGCAAGCAGAATAAATAATACAGCAGAGATTGGTAAAAGAGAGAATAGAAAATTAAATGAAAAAAAGTTAGTTCTATGGTAAGATCAACAAAAATTGACAAAGTTTTAGCTAAACTAAACAAGACTAAAAGAAAGAGGAGACTCAACTGATTAAATCAGGAATGAAAGAGAAAGCATCGTATTGACCGTATACATATGAAAGACATATTAAGAGAATAACGTGAGAAAATATATGACAACAAAACAGAATTTGACTGCAGAAACAGACTAAAGAAGATATAGAAAGTATGAGTATGTGTAAAACAAGTAAAGAGATTGAATTGGTCATTAAAAATTTCACACAAGGAAAAGACAAGGCTTAGATAGATTCACTTGTGAATTCTAACTCAAATTTAAAGAAGAATTATTATTAATTCTTTAGAAAGTTTTCCAAAAAGTAAAACAGGAGTGAACAAAAATAAATGTCTACACACAAACTTTTACACAAGCCTTCATAGCATCAGTAATCATAAAAGCCAAGAAGTAGAAACAACCGAAGTGTCCATCAACTGATCAATAGATACAAAAAAATGCAGTATATGCATACAATGGAATATATTCAGCAATAAAAGAATGAAGTACTGATACATGATTCAGTATGAATGAAACTTGAAAACACACTAAGTGACAGAGCCCACTATAAAAGGTCACATTTTTTATTCCATTTATATAAAATGTGCAGAATAGAGAAACCTGCTGAGAGAAAGTAGATTAGTGGCTCTCTGGGGCTTAGGGCTCAAGAGATATTGTGAAATGAGAAGTCACTGCTAATAGTCATGGGTTTCTTTTTGGGTTTATTGATAATGTTCTAAACTTAGATTGTGTTGATGGTTGCCTGACTGAATATAAAAAAATGAATTGTACATTTTAAGTGAGTGAATTGTACAGCTCCTGAAATATGTCTTAATGAGAGGAGTGTGTGGGCAGGGAGAGAGAGAGAGAATGAGAAAACAGCAGACGACATTTAGAAAAAGTAGACCTTATAACAGATCTATCTATTGTTATTATTATTATTTTTTTTTTTTTGCGGTACGCCGGCCTCTCACTGTTGCGGCCTCTCCCGTTGCGGAGCACAGGCTCCGGACGCGCAGGCTCAGCGGCCATGGCTCACGGGCCCAGCCGCTCCGCGGCATGTGGAATCTTCCCGGACTGGGGCACGAACCCATGTCCCCTGCATCGGCAGGCGGACTCTCAACCACTGCGCCACCAGGGAAGCCCAGATCTATCTATTATTGTGTGATATTTTACTAAACCATTTTATTTCTCTAACGGTTTAAGTTTCCTCAAGCACTCATTAATTGAAAGAAAATTTATAACCTCTTTATAGAGAAGGATAATACAAGAATATCAACAGATGAGGGGTTAACTATAGCGGTTGACATTTGACAACCATTCTTTGAATATGAAATTAATTCCATAGCCAAACAAATTAATAAACTGGTGCTTGAATTTATGAATGTATGACCCACATGGTCCTCTCTCCTTTCCTACTCTCATGCTTTAAGGAAAAGATGTTTTTCTTTTTTCTTTCCTTTTTTTTTCAGGGGAGGATAGTGTGGAAGCATGTGGTTTACAACTGAGGGCAATTCAAGGTGAGATGCAGATGAAGGGGACACTAAGCAGCTAAATACCTTGAAGAAGCTGATTGCTGATAGATTTTAGAAATGAAATTAACACTAGAGAAAATTGTAGGTATTGACAAATTTCAGTCAGCATGAACTAATCATGCTATGGGGATTTTAGGTGGCCATCACTCCTCCAAATCAAAGAAAATTACTTCCTGGTGTTCTAACTACTGATTCCAAGTGCTGGTAATGACAAGAGAAAACTGATTCATTATCTTTCTCTCCAATCACTCATTAAGACTAAAAGTAAAAATCCATGTATTAATATTCATCCTTCTTACTTTACAAGGACATAAACTTAAGTTTAAGAATGTTCCAAGGTATGGGACTTCCCTGGTGGTCCAGTGGGTAAGACTCTGTGCTCCCAATTCAGGGGGCCTGGGTTCAATCCCTGGTCTGGGACCTAGATCCCACATGCATGCTGCAACTAAGAAGTCCACATACCACAACTAAACATGCCACAGTGAAGATCTCACGTGCCACAACTAAGACCTGGGACAGTCAAAATAAACAAATAAATTAAATAAATAAATTTTATATATATATATATATATATATTTAAAAAAGAAAAGAATCTCCCAAGATACTATAATTGCTGACTACATTGCTGGCATATGTGTATAGGACATTAAAAAATTCACTCCTTCAGCAATTTTTGGTTATTTCCCTAAAGTGCTTCTTTCTTGTAATATTAGGCTTGTCTACTCAGGAAAAAAATAAATAAATAAAGAACAGAATGTATCAGGCATGTAACCCACTGAATGACTAGTAAAAATGGAATTCTAATTACCCTGAAATAACCATTCTAATTTCTTCTTTAAATCTCAACAGATGTTACAACAACATCTTGTCCCCTCCCCAGGGATAAGATTGACATTTGCATCAAACCTCTTCCATTACCTATTTCTTTCAGTAATAGTTCAGCATGAACAACAGCAACAACAACTCTGTCACATTTCTCTCCGCATAGGTAACCAATTGGTAATTTACCTTCTGGTCACAATTGTAGTATTTAAAAATATTTTGATGTAAAATTCATTATTTTGTATAAAAGTCCTGTTTTTTTCTCCTAGAAAAATATCTCTGAAAATAGTTTTAATCTATTTAACCTTATTCACTAAAGTGTACTCTTTAGAAAATCCCATAGTGTTAGGCTATTATACATACAGGATAAATTAAAAGAAAAAAGTAAAGATTCATCATGACACCTTGTAAGAAGATTAGCCTTCATCTTATGTTAAGAATGAGTAGCCATTAGTGTCTGGCCTTAAATTTAGGTCTTTAATCTAGAGTTTATTTTTGTGTGTGGTGTTAGGGAGTGTTCTAATTTCATTCTTTTACATGTAGCTGTCCAGTTTTCCCAGCACCACTTACTGAAGAGACTGTCTTTTCTCCATTGTATTTTCTTGCCTCCTTTGTCATAGATTAGGTGACTGTAGGTATGTGGGTTTATCTCTGGGCTTTCTATCCTGTTCCTTTGATCTATATTTCTGTTTTTGTGCCACTACCATACTCTCTTGATTACTGTAGCTTTGTAGTATAGTCTGAAGTCAGGGAGCCTTATTCTTCCAGCTCCATTTTTATTTCTCAAGATTGTTCTGGCAATTCGGGACCTTTTGTGTTTCCATACAAATTATAAAATTTTTTGTTCTAAACCTGTGAAAAATGCCATGGATAATTTGATAGGGATTGCATTGAATCTGTAGATTGCCTTGGGTAGTAGAGTCATTTTCACAATATTGATACTTCCAATCCAAGAACATGGTATATCTCTCCATCGGTTTGTGTTGTCTTTGATTTCTTTCATCAGTATCCTCTAGTTTTCTGAGTACAGGTCTTTTGTCTCCTTAGGTAGGTAAACATAGGCAGAACACACTTTGACATAAATTACAGCAAGATCTTTTTTGACCCACCTCCTAGAGTAATGAAAATAGAAATAAAAATAAACAAATGGGACCTAATTAAACTTAAAAGCTTTTGCACAGCAAAGGAAACCATAAACAAAATGAAAGACAACCCTCAGAATGGGATAAAATATTTGCAAATGAAGAAACTGACACGGGATTAATCTCCAAAATATACAAACAGCTCATGGAGCTCAATATCAAAAAAACAAACAACCCAATCAAAAAAATGGGCAGAAGCCTAAATAGACATAACAGACATAACATAGAAGACACAAAGATGGCCAACAAACACATGAAAAGCTGCTCGACATCACTAATCATTAGAGAAATGCAAATCAAAACTACAATGAGGTGTCACCTCACACTGGTCAGGATGGCCATTATCAAAAAAATCTACAAACAATAAATGCTGGAGAGGATGTGGAGAGAAGGGAACCCTCCTCCTCTGTTGGTTGGAATGTAAATTGGTATAGCCACTGTGGAAAACATTATGGAGGTTCCACAAAAAACTAAAAAGAGAACTACCATATGACCCAGCAATCACACTCCTGGGCATATACCTGGAGAAAACCATAATTCCAAAAGACACATGTACCCCAATGTTCATTGCAGCACTATTTACAATAGCCAGGACAAGGAAGCAATTTAAATATCCATCAACAGAGGAATAGATAAAGAAGATCGATACATATATACAATGGAATATTACTCAGCCATAGAAAGGAATGAAATAGTGCCATTTGAAGAGATGTGGATAGACCTAGAGACTATTATACAGAGTGAAGTAAGTCAGAAAGAGAAAAATAAATATCGTATAATATTGCTTATATGTCATATCTAGAAAAATGGTACAGATGAACTTATTTGCAAAGCAGAAATAGAGACACAGACACAGAGAACAGACCTATGGATATCGGGGGGGGGGAAGGGAGAGTGGGATGAATTAGGAGAATAGGATTGACATATATACACTCTGTATATAAAATAGATAACTAATGATAACCTACAGTACAGCACAGGGAATTCTACTCAGTGCTCTGTTGTGACCTAAATGGGAAGGAAATTCAAAAAAAGGGGAAATATGTATATGTATAGCTGATTCATTTTGCTGTACAGCAGAAACTAACACAATATTGTAAAACAACTATACTCCAGTAAACATTAATTTTTATAAAATGAATGAGTAGTCATTAAATGTTTTAAAACACAAAAGGGATATGACCATTATGTGCTTTCAAGAAGTCACTCTTGGGCTTCCCTGGTGGCACAGTGGTTGAGAGTCCGCCTGCCGATGCAGGGGACACGGGTTTGTGCCCCAGTCTGGGAAGATCCCACATGCCATGGAGCGGCTGAGCCCATGAGCCATGGCCGCTGAGCCTGCACGTCCGGAGCCTGTGCTCCTCAACGGGAGAGGCCACAACGGTGAGAGGCCCACACACCGCAAAAAAAAAAAAAATAGAAGTCACTCTTTCTACATTTTGAGAAATGGATTAATCATATCAGAAAATTGATTAAAGGTTATGTTAATAACTCAAATGGCAATGATTGGGCTTAGGTGAAGATGTGTAAGTGAAGAAAAATAATAAATGTATTAAAGATGTAATTGAAAGAAGTTTTTATGGTTATGAGGGAATCAGAGAGGGAGGTTCAGAGAATAACACTAGGTGTCTGGATTATGCAATTCAAAAGATGATGGTTCATCCACTGAGATGATGATCTACCCTGAATTGTAGTTCCAGGGTGGAGATAGTGGAAGTGTGAATCATGAGATCACTTTTGGACAAGTTGAATGTGTCTTTGAGACATGTATCTGAGGATATGAAAGTAATTTGAACCTCAGAGAAAAGTTATATGGTAGATATAAAATTGGGAGTTAATAGCAGGTAGGTTATGACTAAAGTCTGGCAAAGATGTAACATGTACACTACAGAGTTAAGTGACTTGAGAAAGAACCCTCCTCACCTTGTGAAGTGTTAAGTTTTAATGGAAACAGTAAGTGCTTCAGTATCATGCTGACTAATGAGGAAATGTTCATGATGGGGTGGGCAGCTAAAACAGAAGACTAGTAAGAAAAGAAGCTCTTTTAATAAACTTAAAACATTTCAAAATAAATGTAAATTTACCTAAAATTTGTAAAGATATTAGTGTTCCCATATACCCCAAACCCTGTTTCTCCTATAATTCACTACATTAGTATGGATTATTTGTCACTCTTAATAAACCAATATTGCTGTATTATTATTATTAACTAAAGTCCATACTTTATTCAGATTTCCTTAGGTTTTATCTAATGTCATTTTTAAGCACCAAGATCTCATCTAGGATACCACATTTGATTTAATTGTAACTTCTTAGAGTTCTTTCCACTGTGTATGTTTCTCAGACCTTCCTTGTATTTGATGACCTTGACAATTTTGAGAAGTATTAATCTGTTATATTTTTGAATATCTGTCAATGGGATTTTATGATGTTTTTTCTTGGATTAGGAGGAAGACCACAAGAGGTAAAAAGCTATTTTAATCAAATTATCCCAATGGTCCATACTATTAACATGACTTCTCCATGTTGATGTTAAATTTGATCAACTGACAGTGGTAGTATTTGTAGGGTTTCTCTGACATAAAGTTACTTTTTCTCCCTCTTAACATACTATGCTATTGTCAAGTATGTCACTATACGAGCACACACTAAACAAGTGAGGAGTCATCCTTTACCTTCTGGAGGGTGGAGTATCTACATAAATTATTCAGAATACTTTTGCATGAAAATATAGTCATATGGATATTTATTTAAAATTCAACATTATTGATATGATTATATGATTTTGCTTCTGTAGTCTGTTGACATAATAGATTAAACTACATAATTGATTTTCACATATTCAGCCAGCCTTATATACTTGGTACACATCCCACTTGGTGTGTAATTTTTTATACAGTATTGGATTCAATTTGTTAGTAATTCGTTGAGGATTTTGGTATCTATATTCATGAAGTATATTAGTCTGTAATTTTCTTTTCTTGATTTATATGTGATTTTGATATTAGGGTAATGGTGGACTCAGAATAAGTGGGAAGTATTCCCTCTTTTTCTATCTTCTGGAAGATAGAGAATCATTATAAATTCACCCTTAATTTTTCAGTAGAATTCACTAGTGAACTCAGCTAGATCTGGTTCTTTATGATTTGAAATGTTATTTGTTATTGATTCAATTTCTTTAATAGATAGGGTCTATTCAAATTATTTCTTCCTTTGTGAATTTTGGCACATTGTGTCTTTCAAGGAATCGGTCCATTTCATCTCAGGAATCAAATTTGTGGACATAGAGTAGTTCATAATATTTTTTTATTATATTTTTATGTCCAGGAGGTCTGTAGTGATATCTCCTTTTTCATCTCTAATATTAGTAATTTGTGTGTTCCTTTTTTTCTTAGTTAGCTTGGCTAGAGGCTTATAGATTTTATTGGTCTTTTTAAAGAACCAGATTTTAGTTTGGTTGAATTTTCTCTATTGATTTTCCATGAAATTCAATATCATTGATTTATGTTCTACTTTTTACTACTTTTCTTCTCTCTGTTTAGTTTGGATTTAATTTTCTCTTTTCTTCTAGTTTCAAAGGTGGAATCTTAAATTATTGATTTTAGGCCTTTTATCCTTTCTAATATATGCTTTTCAATGCTATAGATTTCCCTCTAAGCACTGCTTTCACCAAATCCCACAAATTTTAATATTGTATTTTTTATTGTCACTTAGCTCAAAATGGTTTAAAATTTATCATGATATTTCTTTTTTAAATCATTATCATTTAGAAGTATGTTTTTAATCTCTAAGATTTGGGGGGCTTTCTTTTATTGACTTCTAGTTTAATTCTATTGTAATCTAAGATCAAACATTGTACAATTTCTATTCTTTAAATTTTATATGTTTCATGACCCAGAATGTGATCTATCTTGGTAAATGTTTCATGTGAACCTGAGAAGAATGTGTAATTTTCTTTTATTGAATAAAGTAGTCTATAGATGTCAATTTTAACCAGTTAAATGATGGTGTTGCTGAGTTCAACTGTGTTCTTACTGATTTCTGCATGCTGGGTCTGACCATTTCTACTAAAGCGATGTGAAAGTCTCCATCTATGATAGCAGATTTATTAATTTCTCTTTGCAGTTCCATCAGTTTTTGCCTCATGTATTTTGATGTTCTCTTATTATATACATACACAATAAGGATTATAACTTCTAGAAGAATTGACCCATTTTTCTGTAATGTCCCTCTATATCCCTGATAACTTTCATAGTTCTGAAGTCTATTGTGTTTGAAATTAACATATCTAACCCCTCTTTTGTTTGATTAGAATTTGCATGGTATGTTTTTCTCCATCCCTTAACTTTATCCATGTGTGTCTTTATATTTAAAGTGATTTCTTGTTGACAATATATAGTTGAATCTTGTTTTTTGCTCCATTCTGACAATCTCTGTCTTTAATTAGTGCACTTAGATCACTGATATTTAAAATTATTTTTCATACAGTTGGGTTAATATCTACCACATGTATTACTGTTTTCTATTTGTTTCCCTTTTCTTTGTTCTTAATTTTGTCTTCCACGGTTTTTCTGCATTTTATTATTTTAATTGAGATCTAATTCCATTTTGTCTCCTTTTCAGCCTATCAGTTATGCTTTTTTTTTTTTCTAGTGTCTATTCTGGAGTTTGCAGTATAGATTTACATTTAATACAAATCCACTTTAAAATAACACTAAGTGCTTTATGGGTAGTGCAAGTGCCCTTTAATAACAAATATTTCTCACTTGTCCTTTGTAAGATTGTTGTCATTCACTTCAATTATGCATAATCAAACATAAATATTTATTTATGTATTTTAGATATAAATACATCATTTTGAACAAGGACTTATCTGATCAAGAGTAAAAAATAACAATTTTTATTTTATCTTCACTTATTAATTTTCATATGTTCTTCCCTTATTTAAGTAGATACTAATTTCTGATCTATATCATTTTCTTTTTTACTGAAGAACTACTTTTAACATTTATTACAAGGCAGATCTACTGATAACAAATTTGCTCAATTTTTGTTTGCCCAAGACTATTTAATTCAACTTCAGTTTTAAAGGATAATTTCACAGGGTACAGAATTTGAGGTTGGTGGATTTATTCTCTTGCAACACTTTATACTTCACTGCACTTTCATCTTGCTTGCATTGTGAAGAGAAGTTGGATGTAGTTCTTAACCTTACTTCTCTATAGGTAAGTTGTTCTTTTTCCTCTGGCTTCTTTCAAGATTTTTTCTTTGTCTCTGTTTTTCCATAGTTTAAATATGATATGCCTAGTTTTGTGTTCGCTGAGCTTGGTGTTGTCTGAGCTTCCTGGACCTGTGGTTTGGTGTCTGACATTAATTTAGGGAAAATTCTCAGTCATTATTGCTTCAAATTTCTGTTTTTTTCTTTCTCTTTTTTCTCCATCTAGCATTCCCATTATGACTATGTGACTCCTTTTATAGTTGTACTACAGTTCTTAGACATTCTGGATTTTTTTTCAGTATTTTTTTGGTTTGCTTTTCAGGTTTGGAAGTTTCTATTTTCATATTCTCACTCTAAGATATTCTTTCCTCAGCCATATCCAGTCTACTGATGATATTATCAAAGACATTTCTGTTACAGTGCTTACTACAACATTACAGTAATAAAGACAATGTATTACTGGTGAAAGAATAGACAAATAAATAAATGGAACAGAATAGAGAGCCCATAAACAGTCCCATACAAATATTGTAAACTGATCTTTGACAAAATATTTTAGGCAATATGATGGAACAAAGATAGTCTCTTCAACAAGTGGTGCTGGAACAAGTGGACATAGACAAGTATAAAAACAAAATCTAGACACAGACCTTACATCTTTCACAAAATTAAATCAAAATGGACCTAGCCCTAAATGTAAAATGCAAAATTATATAACTTTTAGAAGATAACATAAAACAAATTCTATATATATATATATATATATATATATATATATATATATATATATATATATATATGTGTAGCTGATTCACTTTGTTATAAAGCAGAAACTAACACACCACTGTAAAACAATTATACTCCAATAAAGTTGTTTTTTTAAAAAAAAGTCTTGATTGTGGGGGGTGTTAGGTGAAGGCGAGGATTAGGCAGAGGTGGTAATTAGGTGGGAGTGGGGCCTATGCTTAGGACTCACACTGCTGGAAAATTCCCTGGGTGTTTGGGGATCAGGGCTTAGGCTCAGTGTGGCTGGAGGGACCCTGGAGTGCCTCTGGCCTCAAGGTGTGGATGATCAGGCCCGGGACCTCAGCTGCTTCTCGGGGCCTGAGTGGGTGAGGGGGAAACACTAGCCATGCTTACCCCCTCAATCCTCTGATCCCAGTGGTCCCTCCCCATTACCTCTCCTCTAATTTACCCCTCCCTCCTTCCTATATCCCTAGGGCCCATGCAGTTGGAGGGTGCTCTGGAAAGCTGGGGACAATGCCCAGGAGCCCAGCAGGCTCCCAGAGGCCTGCATGGGTGTGAGACATGCTAGCTGCCTTTCCCCCGATCCTCCGAACTCCCGAGGATCCCTCCAGACATTGGAACACCTCCCCTCCCCCAGCCACCCCTCAGGGGTGCCTGTCTCATCTGGCCTCCACCTCTCCTCCCCTCTTGCTCCCCTGCCATGTCCTACCCACTTGCTCAGGGGTTCCTCCCATCCCCTTGGGTGTCGAGGTTCCCCACCAGTGCCTGGTAGGTGCCCTAGTTGTGGCGAGATGTGAACTCTGCATCTTCCCACTCTGCCATCTTGATTCTGCCCCTAAGTATTTCCTTTGGTGTACTGAGTTTTTAAGTTTGCTCTACTCCCATTTGTCTATTTTTGGTTTGTTGACTGTGTCATTGATGTCACATCCAAGAATCATCATCAAATACAATGTCCTGAAGATTTTCTGCTATGTTTTTTCAAGGTTTTTTTTCCATTTTACATCTTATATTTATGTCATTAAAATAGTTTGAGTTGATTTTTATATGTAGAGTAAGGTAAGGATCCAACTTTATTCTTTCATTTGTGGATATCCAGTTTTCCCAACATTATATTTTGAAAACTTTCCATTTACCATTGGGTAGTATTGGCAACTTTGTTGAAGATAATTTGACTGTATACACAAGAATTTTTTTCTGGGCTCTCTATTCTGTTCCATTCCTCTATATGCCTGCCTTTATGCTATCACATCATTGTGATTACAGCTGCTTTGTTTTATATTTTGAAATCAGGTATGTGAGTCTTCCAACTTTGTTGGAAGATTGTTTTAGCTATTTGAGTCCCTTGACTTTTTATATGAATTTTAGGATGGATTTTTCCATATTTGCAAAAAACGCTCTGGGGTTTACATAGAGATTGCATTGAATCTGTAAATTACTTTGGGCAGTATGGGCATTTTAACAATATTAATTCTTCCAACCCATTAATATGGAATGTTTTTTTCATTTATTTATACCTTCCTTGATTTCTTTGAGCAATGTTTTCCATTTTCAGTGTACAAGTCTTTTGCCTCTTTTTTTTAAAAAAATATTTCATATTGGATTATAGTTTATTAGCAATGTTGTGTCAGTTTCAGGTGTACAGCAAAGTGATTCAGTATACATGTATCTGTTCTTTTTCAAATTTTTTTCCTATTTAGGTTATTACAGAATATTGAGCAGAGTTCCCTGTTCTATACAGTAGATCCTTGTTGGTTATTTTAAACATAGTAGTGTGCATATGTTAATCCAACTCCCAATTTATTCCTCTCCCCCCACCACCACCACATTTGCCCTTTGGTATCCATAAGTTTGTTTTTGAAGTCTGTGAGTCTGTTTCTGTTTTGTAAATAAGGACATTAAGGACATTTGTATCATGTTTTTTAAGGTCCCACATATAAGCATTATCATATGATATTTGTCTTTCTTTGTCTGTCTTACTCCACTTAGTATAATAATCTCCAGGTCCATCCATGTTGCTGCAAATGGTAATATTTCATTGTTTATATGTACCACATGCTCTTTATCCATTCATCTGTCGATAGACATTTAGGTTGCCTTCATGTCTTGGCTATTGTAAACAGTGTTGCAGTGATCGTAGGGGGGCATGCATCCTTTCAAACAATATTTTTCTCCAGATATATGCCCAGGAGTGGGATTGCTGGATCATATGGTAGCTCTATTTTTAGGTTTTTGAGGAACCTGCATACTGTTCTCCATAGTGGCTATACCAATTACATTCCCAACAGTGTAGGAAGGTGCCCTTTTCTCTACACCCTCTCCAGCATTTTTTTTTGTAGACATTTTGATGGTGGCTATTATGACAAATATGAGGTGATATCTCATTGTAGTTTTGATTTGCATTTCTCTAATAATTAGCAATGTTGAGCATCTTTTCATGTGCCTCTTGGCCATCTGTATCTTCTTTGGAGAAATGTCTATTTAGGTCAATCCACTTTTTGATTGATTTGTTTTTTGATATTGAGCTGCTTAAGCTGTTCATAAATTTTAGAGATTAATCTCTTGTGGGTCACATTGTTTGCAAATATTTTCTCCCATTCTGTGGGTTGCCGTTTTATTTTGTTATTTTGCCTCCTTGGTTAAGTTTATTCCTAAGTATTTTATTCTTGTCCATGATATTGTAAATGGGTTTTTAAAAAATTATTTTCCAGATTGGTCACTGTTAGTGTATAAAAACACAACTAGTTTGTATTAGTTGTTGATTTGTATCCTCAAACTGCCAAAATCACTTATTAGCTTTAACAGTTTGTGAGTGTTTGTGTGGGATCTGTAGGGTTTTGTAAGTACAAGATCATGTCATCTGCCAAGAGAGGTAATTTTACTTCTTTCTTTCTAGTTTGGATATATTTTTTTCTTGTCGAATATTTCTGGCTATGATTTCTAATACTATATTGATTAGAAATGGTACAAATGGGAATCCTTGTTTTCTTCCCAATCTTAGAAAAAAAATTTAGTCTTTCATCATTGGCTATGATGTTAGCTGAGGGTTTCTCATATATAAGCATTTATATACTGAATTTCCTTCTATTACCAGTTTTCTGAATTTTTTATCATAAAGTGTGCTGAATTTTGTCAAATGTTTTTTTCAGAATCAATTGAGATAATTATGTGGTTTCTTACCCTAGATTCTGTTAATGTGATGTATTACATTAATTGATTTTCCTATACTGAGCCATGCTTGCATGGTATAAATCCAATCCAGGTAGAAATCTAATTTGATTATGGTATATAATGATGTTAATGTGCTGTTAATTTGTTTTGCTAGTATTTTTTGAAAATTTTTACATTAATATTTATCAGGGATATTGGTCTGTAATTTTTTTCCTGTTGTTTCTTTGTCTAGCTTTGATATTAGGGTAAAGCTGACCTCATAGAATGAGTTGGGGAGTGTTCTTTTTTCTTATTTTCTTTGAATGTTTTCTTCTTTAAATGTTTGGTAGAACTCTCCATTGAAATGATCAGTCTCTGAACTCTGAGTTGGGAGTTTTTTTTTAATTACTGTTTCAATCCCTTACTCTTCATAGGTGTGTTCATATTTTTTATTTCTTTAGAGTTCAGTTGGTAATTTCCTATTTTTCTATCTTGCTTGCATCACTCCTCCTTGAAGTGTTTCTTTTCTAATCCAATGTATTAAAGATAGATTTATGTGACCTAATCCAATAATATTTTTCCATGCTGTCCATCCCAAAATTAATAAAGTTCCATTAATGTGAGAAATGTTATTCCAAACAATAGGAAATGAAAGAATATGGGTAATATTTTTGATAGAAACAATATCATGTGGTATAAAATAAATGCTACAATTTCAACCTTTGATTTTAGACTATAGTCATTACTTATAAAATATTTTTTGCTTTTATTAAATTTCTATTTTGTAATGCAAAAGGTATCTATTTGATCTGGATAATTAATAGATTCAGTGAGAGCAGGGGATGAAAATTTACAGAGGGTTGATAATATAAAATTTATAATGTGAGTGTATTTTTCTTTGAACTTATTGTGTCCTTGATTAGAAGACATATTATGATAGAAGTTGAGGAATATAATTTAATGCATATTATAAATTTAGGCTCTGGAATCAGATAATTTTAAGTGAAAATACTCCTACTTCACTTCAGAACTGGGTGATATTGCACAAGTTATTTAACCTTTCTGAATCTCACATTCTCTTACATAAAATATCGTAAGAATAATACATATTTTACAGGATTGTTTTGAGGATTAAATAGTATTAACAGTAATAATAGTGGTAGTGGTAGTAGCAGTAGCAGCAGCAGTTAATATATGTTGACTGCTTATCATGCGTAAGACCCAGTGTTAATAGATTTACTTGTATTAACTGATAGCACACTTTCTGGAACATAATATTCATGTTCAGTAACTGTTTAACTCATTGCTATTATTACTGCCACAATTCATGAAAACACCAAGTTGGATTTGATTACAAGATTACATGACAGGCCACTATAAAAAGCCTATGGTAAAGGATGTAATAGATAATTATAATTTTGGAGGAAAAATACTGTCATTTGTAATGAAAAATTCTGTATATTTCTTACTTGGGAATCAGAATTTGTTTTAAGTAAAATTTGGGATGGACAAAATTTTTCTTTATCTATGTCTGTCCCCTCTAAATTTTTTAGTAGATACTTCCTTTCTATCATTGATATTCTTTATTTTCCCATTCTGAAGCTTCTTATGTCCACCTGAAATCATTCATTTTATGTTTCCATGAATCAATTTAAATTTTTTCACCCATACATAATCAAAATTTATCAGGACTTATTACATTATATGTCTCAACTCTTTGAAGTGTCTGTGGAAATAAATAGACTGACATGTTTTAAGTATCTATATGACTATATATCAGAGATTCTCATTAAGGACTCCTTAATAAAAACACACACACACACACACACACACACACACACACACATATCTATCTATCTATCCATCTATCTATCTATCTATTATATACCTAGCTGGTAAATTTACATTTCTATCTACATAGCAAATGCATTATAAAATAAATCTTAAACTATATGTTTCTGGTGCTCTTGCTCTGACACAAAGTGGAAAATATGTTTTGGTCTAGTTGGGTTTTAGTGACCCCTTGAATTCACCACATTTCTTTGCTCTATACTGCCGACAGTATTACTGAGGCCATCTTTATCCAAGAGAGTTGTGGGATCCAGATTATTAGCAAATATGCTCCTTGTTTTCCATCTCCTCAAACATGACTTGACTCCAGTCATCCTTACAGCATTTTGAAAATACTGACGTCTGTATTTTTCCTCAAACTATATTTAACCAATTCATTCTGGGTGGGACCTACTTATTCTATTTGTAAATAAGAAAGTCCGAAATTTATTTTGAGCAACAAAACAGGGTTAAGAACACCGATTTAGGACTTAAATGTAGAGAATAAGTCTTGTTCTCATTTAGAGTTCCCTATACTAACATTGGAACTCAATAAATGCAGTGTCTTTGGGGCACCAAAGCATAAGCAAGAAAAGTGCTAAACTATGTCAGGGAGAAAATATCCATGATAATCAGTAAAAAAATGTCTTTACATCAGTACTTGTCAGATTTTAGGCCTTTCTCAGAAAGACTGGAGGCATATCAGTCAGCTACCTGAGCAGTGCTCAGGTAGGAAATGACAGTCTGCCAAGAACTTTCTCTCTTGGATTTTTATACTCACATGGAACCCAGGAAAGCAAGCCCCCTGGCCTCTAAAGCCAGGCAATCAAGGGACATCCCCTGGGTGGCAGCTGCCAAAAACAGGTCATTAAATGTGAAAACCAGGGCACCAGGTAGTATAGAAGCTACTCTCTGGGAGGTACTGGTGCTCTGGAATGTGGCAGAGGGGAGTGCAAAGATGGCACTCACTAAAAAAAGGTAAAAAATAGAAAATGAAAAGAAAAAATGGAAAGGAAAGAAGAAAAAAGAAAAGAAGAAAAAAGGGAGAAAGAAAGATGATGCGCGCCAGCTTTCACAGGGAAGAAAGAGCAAAGAAGAAAATGCCCACTGGCTGGAGCATTTGAGAAAGGAAAAAACAAACAAACAAACAAAATTACACCTGCTGTCTTTAGGAAAGCAGAGAGAGAGCAGGAAATGATACCCACCAGCCTCCATCTCAGCAGATCCCTCCCCCTCAGGTCAATGTTTTAAAATTAGGAAATGATTCTCTTTCCCATAAAGTGTAAGTAATTTTCAAAGGGCTGCTTCTACTCCGAGCCCTGAGGCGGGTGTCTATATTGAGTTATTCAGTTCACCATAGCCCATTAGGTCTCCTGGGCAGGAGCCCGTTGGTTTTCAAAGCCAGATGTTTGGGAGGCTCATCTCTCAGTTGTTGGTTTTAAAAGTTGGTATGCCTTCACTCCTCAGGAAATATCTCCAGATTTTGAGCTGCCTCCTGACTGTGGGTCACCATGCTACAGTGGAATTAATAGTGAGATTTCCTGCCTACTTTGATGTGGTTTCCCATTTGTTTGCCCAGTGTGAAAGGGTTGCTTTGCCAGATTTCAGGGGTTTTTTTCCAGAGGAAATTGTTCCACATATAGCTGTAGATTTGTGTGTCTACAGGAGAAGGTAAGTTCAAAATTTTCCTACCTCAACTTCTTCAACCAGAATGGCTTCTCACATTTTAATGTGCCTAGGAATAACTTGGGAATCTTGTAAAAATGCAGATTCTGATCCACTAAGTCTAAAATATGATTCTCATTTCTAACCAGTTCCCAGGGGAGCTGGTGCCAAACATATATCCTGAGAAATAATTTAAACTCAAGAAAATTGCTACAATGTCATTTTAAAAGTATTCAGCAAAAATAAAAGGGATCTCAAAATCTCTGTTTTAAATAATATAAAATTTATTCTCATGTAAATCAAACACTTAAGTCAGACAACTGAACATTCGTTAATGTAGTTTGTAATTTAAGATGACACAAATGCGTTCTTACTGGAGATATGTGTGAAATCTATTAGGTAGGTATGGTGTATATCAAAATTTCTTTTAGGGCTTCCCTGGTGCCACAGTTGTTAAGAATCTGCCTGCCAATGCAGGGGACATGGGTTCGAGCCCTGGTCTGTGCTGCTTTCACATACCGCGAAGCAACTAAGCCCATGTGCCACAACTACTGAGCCTGCGCTCTAGAGCCCTTAAGCCACAACTACTGAAGTCTGTGCACCTAGAGCCCATGTTCTGCAACAAAAGGAGCCAGCACAATGAGAAACCCACGCACCTAAATGAAGAGTAGCCCCCGCTCACTGCAACTAGAGAAAGCCCATGTACAGCAACAAAGACCCAACACAGCCAAAAATAAATAAATAAAATAAATTTATTAAAAAAAAATTCTTTTATTTTCTTGAGTTTAGGTGTCTACTGCATGATATTTCATATAGTGCATTTTGCACTATGCTGAAATGATAACAATGGTGACTTGATCATTTGTTAGGGATATTTCCAAATATTTCCTGTAATTATATCATCAAAAGAGATCTTCATTAGGATAATCAGGATTATCCTTATCTTTCATTAGGATAATTTCCAAAAATTTATTTTGAACTATTTCAAAGTAATGTGATCAACATAGCTTGTATTACATAAATAAACACTTTAATTTATTTATATATCAGTTAAATTGAATTTGCTAAAATATTTGGGATTAACAAGGTGGTTATTTTTGTGATATTAAGTTATAACATATGCTTGAAATTAATTATTTTTTAAAAAGTCATTAATTTATTTAAAAGGTGCATGAGGAAGAAAATTAATGTCTTAGGTACTTGAGAAACTTTATGCCTAATATTTTTGTACTTCTCTATTATCCACATTATAAGCCCTTGACAAGCACAGTAAGATGATCTTTTAAAACACTCATTATATATGATATTCTATTATCTTACAACCATTATAAGTTGTTAGAAACTTTTAATAATGCATGAATCCAGAAGGCAATTCCCCATAATAGATACAGATATTTAAATATTACTCTATCTATATTTTATTACTTTAGGAAGCATAGTGGCAACTGAGCCAGTAATTTTGTCAGAAATGAAGGGTTACTAAGCAGTTTCAAAATTATCCAAAATATTAAATATAATAGTAAAAAATATCAAATCAATTTCATTTTATAAAAAAAATTATTTCCCAGGAAAGAAAGAAGAGTTATTTGAAGCTTTCTTATGATCTTAAAAACTCAATTAAAAGGTAAGATAACCATCCAGATTTGATAAATTTCCAATATATGTATGATATTATCTCTATTAGAATGTTATAATTTAATGGTATTTGTATTAAAAACATTTATTTTTGGCAAATATTATCTATTGTCTTCTCTGATTAGTATAAAGAATAAAATGTAATCAGACTCATTAAATTATAGCATATCTTATGTAAATAAAACCTCTACTATTTGAATTTGTTTTCAGTTGGAAAAGAGGAAGAACTTCAATTTTATTTTAGTCTGGTCATATAAAATCATTCCATTTTCGAGCCATTTGTAGGACCATTTTCCAAAAATAAGTAATATGAACTGTACAGAAGAAAAAAAATGTTCTAGGATATGATTAAACAGCTTTTGTAAGAAATATTAAAATGAACATTGCTAGATCTGAGTAATGTAGTAAATTATTTTTAGTAAAGGTAATCCAAGAGTTTATTTACTATTTATAAAATGGTGATTTTTCATTACATGTTTAATAAAGAAGGGTTACATGGAATAGGAAATGTTGCCTGTGACAATTTTCATTGTTTATGAAACTGACAAAAGAGTAAGTAGATATATAAGTATGACTGGAATATTGTTAATAACTTTATCAAAAGCAGAAACAAAGTGAATTATCTCTAGATTAAGAATTTCTATGATCATATAGAAGATGCTACAACTTCCTTGATAATCCACCCTTACATTTACTTTTCTAGTCAATAAGTAAACTGCACATATTAAATATGTTCTGGTACCTTTTCAGTTAGCTCTGGTAATAAATAATAACCTAATTCAAACTTCCATGAAATTACCAATGTCATCTTCAGATCAAATAAACACCAAGGCAGTTTACCAGATATCATACACCTGGAATTTATGAAAATAAGTATTTTTACATTTACAGCTCAAACTTGAAACTATTTTTAATAGGTTATATTTTTTATTATAATGGCAAGTTAATGGCTTGCCACATGCATCCTACAAAGCCTACCTCCTAAATGGACATTTTGTAGACATATATATATATATATATATAGAATGTATCTTAGTGTTCAGTATAGTGGCACCAACATTCTTTAATGCTAGAGCAATAAAGGTGATTTCTAGCAATTGTATGATAGGTGTTCTTAATATGTGTTATTCTAGCAAATAAATTATTTTAAAATATAATTTTGCTAATTAGGCCATTTTTGTAACTCTTTTCTGCAGTTTCTCAAAATATTTTAATCCATCATAAAGCGTTGTTACTCCTTCCAGCATACTATTTTGTCTGACCATTTTGAATATATTTTTCTTTTTCAATTTTAAGTTTTCATGAGTTATGTTATATAGACTTCTTTTGGTTACTTTCTCACCTGACATCCCAGATGAAAAAATTGAAGCCTTGTTCAATGGGAACAAAAAGAAGTCTCACAAAAAGAAATATACATTTTTAACTGAAAATACAGATAGTAAAATCCATTTAATGCTGCTGTTGGGTAATAAGGATAATACTTGTATTACACACACTGTATGTTTATTGTAAGGCAGATAAATGATTCAGATCTGGGAATTGTAATTTTATATGTGACGTAACTGAATATGATGCTTGATGAGGCAATTTATCTTTAGGTTTTATTTTATGTTTACATACAATTTAAAGTATTATAATCTAATGTCCATCTCGAGTACAAAATGTAATCATTGATCCTAGGTACTGATTAGTTTAATCTACAGACTTGAATTTGATTCTATACAGGCTACTGAAGAGTTCTGTCATGTTCACTTTCCCAAGAACTGGATTAAAATGCCTTAAAAATTTATCCTATGAAAAATATAGTATACAGCTTCATAAAACAATAAGCAGTCAATACAGCATTATTCATACTTCTATATTACTTTCCTTGTATTTCAATTTAATTAAATAATTAAACTGTCAAGAAAAATATTAAAAGAAAAAGTATGCAGTTCATTTAATTATTTACATCCCAAGCCATTACAAAGTTTGCCTAGTCTTAGAAAGATATATTGTGGAAGTCTTGGTTTAATGTAGGTTTTCAGAGCTGTTTCACTTTCTTATTAGAAAAAAGGAACTAATACAACTTATAAATATTAATAAAGCTATACACTAAAAGTGGAGCTAAGAAAAGTCAGTCAGTGTTTTTCTGCAATTCTTTAAACACATAGTTTAAATATATGAGAATAGAATTCCTGGCTCTTTTTCTTTTCTTTGCCTTACCCTGAGATTAAATTTGCAGATTTTCCACATTAGCACTACTAGAAAAATATGTGTAATGTTCAATAAAATTGTACTACATTTGTTTATTTTTGTTTTTATTTCCATTTCTCTAAGAGGTGGGTCAAAAAGGATCTTGCTGTGATTTATGTCATAGAGTGTTCTATCTATGTTTTCCTCTAAGAGTTTTATAGTGTCTGGCCTTACATTTAGGTCTTTAATCTATTTTGAGTTTATTTTTGTGTATGGTGTTAAGAAGTGTTCTAAATCCATTCTTTTACATGTAGCTGTTCTGAATACCACTCAGCCATAAAAAGAAATGAAATTGAGTTATTTGTAGTGAGGTGGATGGACCTAGAGTCTGTCATACAGAGTGAAGTAAGTCAGAAATAGAAAAAACAAATACCGTATGCTAACACATATATATAGAATCTAAAAAAAAATAAAAATAAAAATGGTTCTGATGAACCTAGGGTCAGGACAGGAATAAAGACAGACATAGAGAATGGACTTGAGGACACAGGGAGGGAGAAGAGTAAGCGGGGATGAAGTGAGAGGGTAACATTGACATATTTACACTACCAAATGTAAAGTAGATAGCTAGTAGAATGCAGTTGCATAACACAAGGAGATCAGCTCAGTGCTTTGTGACCACCTAGAGGGGTGAGATAGGGAGGGTGGGAAGGAGGCACAAGAGGGAGGGGATATGGGGATATATGGATACATACAGCTGATTCACTTTGTTATACAGCAGAAACTAACACAACATTGTAAAGCAATTATACTCCAATAAAGATGTTAAAAAAAAAAAGAAAGCATATTAGGCATATAGTTGCTATAGATTAAAAAATATATATACTACATTAGTGACTGTGAACAGCATTCGATAAATGGTTTTAATATTAAGCATGTTTAGCAAATATACATAAAATTATATTAAAATTGAATTATTTACAGAGAACTAGTTTTCTAAATTTGAATAAGATACAGATTAAGACACCAATTTTGGCACACACCTTCATTATTCCTTTCCCTTGCCTCACAACTGGCTAATTTAAAAGCACGTAGGGAGACTGTGTGCATTGCTTTATTAAATGAAGGAAAGTGAGCAATAAAAAATCCAATAAGACTATAATTTGGGAAACAATACAAATGTATGTGCATATATCTAATATAGACATGCATATGTTAGAAATATATATCTCTATATATTAGTGACAGCCTTGTGTAGTGTCACGATTTAAATATCCTCTTAATTAGCAATGGGATATTTTCTACCAAAAATTGTTAAACAAAACTCTAGCTATCTTCAATATTAGTAAATGTATTTACTCTATAAATTATTAGAATAATAAAAAATCAATAAGAACTGAAAGTGCTTGCTATATATCCAGCATGATGCTAAGTTATGCTTGGTACCTACAGTTTCTTATTTATTTAGTTTGAAATTATCCACCAAAATTAATATAATTGTTTGCAAGTGTATCTGTATGCAAAAAAAAAAAAATCTGTTGGCATAATCTTCACAGAGTTTTGAGTTAAATAATGTAAGTGAAATGCTGTATTGTAGTATGGACATATAACTGGGCTTCAAAATAATTATTAACTGAATTATGTTTGTATTCTCCCTAACCACATTGCACCTCCTGCAAATAAAGTTTATTTTTACTGAATTATGCTTAGTTGATATTCTATCAGCCAATATTTAGAAAAGTAGTTTAAAAGTCCTCTCAAAGTTATACTGTATTGAGGAGGATTTTGTTATATTACACAGTTTTCTTATTAAGTGGTGTCTTATAGAACTTTTTCTTGTTCTTAGAAATAGTTGCATTTCTGAAAAGTGTATTTACTTTATTCTTAATGTACTGGTGAATTCAAAACTAAATATGTTTAAGCTTTTCTTTTGACTTCTAGAAAAAAAGTTAAATTTTTATCAAAATTATTCTGATTTCCTCATTTTTAATTTAATTATTTTCTTTTATTTCTTTTACCTAGAAGTTATTAAAGCATCATATCAGGATTCAAAAATTAGATCAAGATGATATGATTAACAACAGAAAGATTTTTTTTTTTTAAATGTACTAGTGTTATTAAAGTTGAATATGTAGCCATGATGGCAAATGATTCTACAAAGTCATTTAGACTTCTAGAGCGGCCAGCTTCCAATGTTACACAACGCACGATAGGCGTATATTTAAAACCAGATAATTTCTTAGTCATAGTGCTACCATATTTGGTCCATAAACAATTAAAAATATTATCCTAAAATATTAAAAAAGGAGAGAATAGTCTACTCTGTATTCAACAGTATCCTTATTGAGAATATAGTGACAGATTTCTTAAGAATATAGTGACAGGTTCCTTAAGACTCATTTCTTGGAGAGTTTGTCACCATAACTTAATGACATATAATAAAAACATGATTAAATTCATGGGTATTAATTACAAGAACAATATGATACACCACTTTGAAGGTCTGGGGAAACCTACAGATATATTTCATAGAAACCAGAGGAACACATGAATTTTTACGTCCTTCAGGCAATCCTTCACACATATCATTTCTCTGAACTAAACTTTTGATAAACATTGAATGGTTGTAAGCTTGAAATTATCCCCCCTGGGTAATGCCTGGAGTGTAACTCTGCTATTTGTGGGTTGAAATCTGTCTCATGTACCTGACCTGATCTTGGTTCTAGAAAGTTAAGCATCTTTCATGAAAACTAAGGAAGCTAGCAAAGGCTTAGGACAAAATAGCATGTATATTATCACTACAATATATCCATTCAGATTTGAATCAGAGAGTGTCTGAATACAAAAAAAGGATTTTCTTTAAAAAATAATCTTTACCCATGGACACATTAATAAAGTTGTTAAGGTTCCATATTATTTAACTATATGAAATATAAACAAAATTATTTTGGCATACTTTTGTTTCAGGCAGTAGTAATAAAAAAGTCCCAATTCTCTAACAAAGTCAAATCTCAATACAATATTAACATAACTAGTTTGGAAGAATAATGGATCAATGAGTATAGATATAGCTGTCAAGAAAAACAGAAAGAGGAAAGGACTGCAGTAGGAAATGGATGATCTATATACCAGTGGTAAAAGGGGTAGTTTTGGGATCCACACTGCTATGTTCAAATCCAAACTTATGTAGTCATGGGAAATTTACTTACTCTTATTAAGTCCTTCATCCAAATATCAAAATAATAATTAATTTGAAGCTTACATAAGATAGTATCTGAAGCACATTTAACATGGTCTCTGGAATGTTTACAAACTTTTGGAGTTTAGAGTCAGGAGGTACTAAAAATGGGCATGAGAAAACATGTAATTATAAAACATCTTAAGTTAACATTTACTCTAAATCAGGTTAAAATAATGATCACTAAATAACTTGAATGGATATCCTGGGGGTGAGGGACAAATATTGGTAGAAAGTTTCTCTAAAGAAAAACCTTCTAAAATTTGGAAAGCCTCTCAGCTTACCTCATAGGAAAAGCCTCTTTTATCACTCTAAATTAGAAGCCCATCAAGTAATTGACATGCTTCAGGCATATACAGACTTCAGTCATCTTTCTCATTCTGCTAAAATGATGACTTCAGAAAAGATTAACTTATACAACAGAGAAGTCAAACTGAACCTTCATCCAATATAATAAAGGACCACCTAAGATTAATATGCATATAAAGAAAACTCATGAAATTAAAATAAATTTAAAAACACTGAAATAAATTATAAAATGAATCCCAGAGGACAAAAACATGAAATAATTCAGAGACTCAAGAGCAAATTGCTATCTATTTAATTGACAGGAGCCAACAGAGAAAAGAAAATGCTCTTGAGAATTTTTTTTTAAGTTTTAGAAATAACATTTCAATCATTGCGTTAGAGATTAAACTTGACAATATTTCACAGAACACAGAACATAAATTCAAAGAGTTGGAAAATGTAAAATAAGATGAAAAATATAAGAACTATTCAGAATGTATAACAACCTATTAATATGAGTGCAATAAAGAAACAAAGAAACTGGAGGAGGAAAATTATCAACAATAATAAAAAATGTTTCCAAAGATGAAAAAGTTCCTGCATCTTAAGCATGAAAGGATTCTTTGAAAATAAAATAAGATAAATAAAGAGAGAATTAAAATTAGTCTTGAAAATTTAGGGTGAGAGTGAGTGGTTAGCAATACAAAATAAAAAATTCAAAATAAGTGAGAGACAGGCTTCAAATCTCTAGATAATAGATAAAAAAGAAGAAAAAAGCCATAAGTTAAAAGGTCTGAGGGAAAATATTTTTCTATCTTTACAGGCCAAATTATCGACTAAAGGCAAGGAAAAATAAATACATTCTTATACACTTATGAAAACACAAATGAACATATATACGGATTTTTTGCATTACAAAATTAAAAAAAATAAGTGTATCTATATATATATATATATATATATATATATATATAGTTAACATCTATACCTATATCAACATCTGTATCTATCTTTTCTGAAGAAATTAGTTGAGAACATATCCCAATCAAATGAGAGTGAAAACCTATATGGAACTTAATTCAGAAAGTAGTTGATCTGGCTCAATGTTAAGTTAAAAGAAATTCAAGAAAAATTTCTACCTCTAAGTAGGAGGTCATAACAGATCAAAATTTGCATTAACAGCAACTAGAAAGAGGAGTACATTTTAAAAATATTATAATTTTAAAGCGTTATATTTCTGTGGAAATAGCAAGGAGAAAAAGAGTAATATTCTAGAGAAAGAATATTTACAAGTGAGCTTCTATCAGGTAGCTTCCCCTCTCTCCTGGGATCATTAGTCTGATCTAAGATGGGAGATCAAGATATGGGCAAGGAAGACTACAGCAAGTAGGAAAGAATCCAGGAAGGGGCACAGGATGAAGCTTCAAATCTCTAGATATTAATGTAAAGTTGGAAACTTTTTCCAACAGTCGTCAAAATGTTTATGTATTCCCCTTTCTCCAGTGTAGTTTTCTGAGTAAATGGAAGATAGTGTCTTTGTAGAAGAACTGGATATATTGGTTTGGCCAAAAAGTTCGTTCGGATTTTCCTTAAGTTGTTATGGAAAAACCCAAAGGAACTTTTTTGGCCAACCCAATATTATTATCATGTACATTTTCCATGGTGTTGCAGGGTTATTGCTACTGAGGATCCAAACTCTCCTTCAGTCATTGTGTCCTTTGAAGAAAACTGGCTCAGGTCCAGTGATTTGGTTTGACTGCCCCTCAGGCTGTCATTCATTCATTTGGCAAAGATTGTTGGATAATCTGTATTGCTCATCATATTGCAATAATCATTTTTTATCATGCTGCAATTTTAATGGCATCACTCATCACTGTATTTTCTCCCACCTTGCTTTTGACAGTTAAACTTTGATAGTTGGGCCTCTATTATTTCATGATTCTTTAACTCTTTTGATAGTACTGAGCCTAATGTTGTAATAGCATCTTCTGCCACCACTGGAGTCACCTATATAGAGAGCAGTTACCACTGCATGTCTCAGTGGTGCTTTTTCCCCTCTCACCTGTCCATTTCTTATCACTCTAGTGAATGGATTGACATCAAGGCCTTCCAGTAGACTGTAGTTATCTGGTGAGTTTCCCTACTTTACTAACCCAATTCCTGGAGCACTTTTAATCGCTACTACCACAAACTGACATGGTAATTCTAGTATTTCTACTTCACCTTATAAGGGGCTTTGCTTTCTCATGGTGTGTTAGCACTGACTCTTGCCAAGAAATTAATCCTATATCATGAGAAACTTCTCTCATAATCATAAAATATCACCCTTCTGTTTGGCATGGTTGATTGAGCATCTTCAGATCCAGTATCAGATATATTCCCTGGATTTCTGCTCTTACATATTGGTGAGATCCTGAGCTTCTTCCTGGATACGGTTACTTTTCTCTTTTACTAGAAGTAGAGGGGTTCTGGTTATGTCAAGTAATCTGACCTGAATAGTTATGTGACTTCACAGTAATTATTAGTTTGGTGGCCAGGGAAACAGGTGTCTTACCTTGAAGAAAACACATGTTTTCTTGCAAGCAGAGAGTTTTGCATCATTTTCAGGCTTAGGGATAGTGTAAAACTTCAGAGAGGGGAGTAGGCTTCTTCCATAGGTACCACATACACATGAATTCTGAGGATTTAATATATTCATGTGTACAAATCCAATTGCCCACATATACAAACTCAGAATCTCAGTCCTTCCTAATCAGCCCTCAGGGTTTGGTGTAGGGGACTTGCCAAAACTGAAAACTCAAACTTTCTTTATATCTCTGCTAATTATGTAAATCCTGGGCTTGAACATTGGTTTATTTTTATTTTTGTTTTTTCCTCCAGCTATAGGAAATTATAATATTTTTATGGTACCAAGAAAACCTCCTCAAAGTCACTCTTAACCTTTAATTGGTGATTAATCACCCTTAACCTTTTATCTTTTTCCAGTGAATCAATTTTCTCAGGTAAATACCACTTAATTCCATAATCTTTATAATTAGAGCTTTTCACTGTAGTCCTTATATGCCAGATTCCTTACATTCATCAGTGAATTCTCATTAACTGCACCCATTCCAGTGCACCAGAGATGAATGGTTTAACAATTGGATTACCACCACAAGACAAGGATTATTATTTCTCCACCTACTATTAGTACTTGGTCTTTATTACCAGCTAACCAGTACATGATCTGACTCCAATTCCCATTTCACAGTTGCTTCCTTAGCCCACTCTTGCTTTTGACTCTTTTAGATTTTGTTCCTTAGGAAATAAACACAGAGAGATACAAGAAGTTTGTGGGGAAATGCTCTCATAGTCAACATATGTTCTCACATATGAATGTAGGAGGATCGGGCAGAGGAAGAAATTGAACTGCAGCAGAGTTGAAACAAAGGCCTCAGCTAATCCCACAGGTATTTTGTTAAGGCCCTTCAGATATACCCCAAATTGAGGTAAGAAGACCAAACCTTTATACCTTTATATCAAATAGGTATTAGATGTGGACTACCATCAGGCAGGACGCATGACTTTGGGTGAGGTGACTCTTTTCAGTAGAAGATGATTTCTGAAGAGAGATTCAGTTGAGAGTTATTAGCCAACTGGGAATATGAAAAGAGAATCTTTAGTCTTGAAAGGAGAATCTGGGTGGCCCACCATCACCTGATCTACATATATGTTTATACATACATATTTATAAATGTATATAAATGCCTAGAAACATGAAAGCCATAATGACAACAAGTGTTTACTTCTAGGGAGGAAATCAGAAACTGTGGCAACCAGGGATTAAGAATATATGTTTTTCCCTATCTGCTTAGTTAAATTTTCATAATAAGAATGTATTGGCATAGTCTCCTTATAGTAAAAAATATCCATGAACAAAAAAAACTGTTTATTTTCAATTGGTAAAAATTTCAAAAGAAATGTTTTCTAAATATAGTGGGACTTGGATGCAAGTCAATAAAATAAGTGAATAAAACCAGGAAGATCTTACAGATATTGTTAAAATAAAGTATATCTTTATTTTTCAAATTGAATAAAGCATGCAATAACAAATAAGGAAAATCAAACAAAGAAAACACAACCCCAAGTTTTGTACAAGAAGTCGTTACTCAAATATGATACAAATGAATTTGAACAACTGATACTATTAAGAAAAATAATTACCTTCCTTTAAGAGATTTCTCCTTTAATTGACATAGGATTTTTCCCCCGTTGGATTATAGAGGAATATATGCAGGTATATCTCATTTTATTTCATTTTGCTTTCCTGTGCTTCACAGGTATTGCTTTGTTCACAAATTGAAGGTTTGTGACAACTCTTCAACAATTATATGCACTAGGAAACCAAAACACTTGTGCAACTTGCTTTATTGCAATATTTTATTGCAATGGTCTGGAACTGAATCCACAACATCTCCAAGGTATGCCTGTGAATGATCTTTGCATCTTTATTGTCTTTAACAGAAACTGTATTCAACTAATGTACATGTTATATGTTGGCTTTTAATTAGATATCCACAATGCAGCAAAGGCAAAGTCTGAAGATTTAAAGGAGGTTAACAAGAAGATTAAAAACTCTTAGTATGATTACATATTACAATATTATTGCATTTACTATTGACATTAATTATTATGATACTATTTCATTATTCTTATTACTTTATTACAGTTTATTATATTAGTAGTATATTTTTTGTTTTGCCCATGCAAAAGTGAATGTAATATTAGTAACAAATTTTTAGTGGAAACAATTTGGTTTAACCTCATTGTACGGAGATAAGACATACTACAGAAACCTGACAGAGTTAGAAATATAGTTTTAAATATGTTATTCAAATTTAAAAGAATCATTCAGAGAAGAATTGTTAATTATTTAAAAAAAACAGTAAAGGTTGAGGAAAATTAAAGTATTGAGCTGGATATTCATCTTACATGGAAGGTACACATTGGAGAATATGCAGGTTGATGAATCAAAAGATAGAGACTTAATCATGTTATTTAAAATGATAAGGGATCACAAGAAAGAATCCCTCCCCACCAAAAAAAAAAAAAGTTAAAATTGTTTATGGGTAATGCGGCTGGAGGGAGAGAAAGTTAGGGTGAATAACTATTGATTCTTATTGAAAGTATCTATTTGATATTGCTTACACTGTGCATACACTGCTTCTAGTAAAATTAAAAATTGGCAAAAATGGAGGCTTATCCTACAAATAACCAGTTTTATTCTTATGGTAGTGGTAAAATTCAGGTTTCACTATCTCTGAATTTTTTGTAAACATTGCAAGATTTTAGGGTATGCATTGAATGTGCTCATTTTATTCCTGGTTTCATTTAAAATCCTCATCCATCCTTGATTTCCCTTAGTTCATTGTCTAATTTAGTTCTTTTTCCAAGTTATCACTCCATATTTTATGAATATCTGCAAGATGACTTAACCACTTTCTGGATTAAGGCATTGTAAACTAAATATTTTTAACTTTGTTTAGCCAGATTTCTCCTTTAATATCATACTGTGGACTGTGGTGTAGGTGCTCCATCTGACAATATAGTGGGTAATCCTCTCTCTCCTCTCTTTCTCTCCCCATTAATAATCATTAAAGTAAACAGGCAAGTTCACAATTTATTGAATAAATTGGGAAACATACACATTCTGAACATTCTAAATGTAGTAGAAATTGCTGTTATTATTCTCATTTAAAATTTACATAATATATTAAGAATATTGAACTGCCGTTTCAGATTTAAAAAACAAATAGATGATTTCTTTTGAGAAAATATTTAAGTTTTGTATATAGTTGAAAACCTGCCTTAAAACTGACACTTTATGGAGGAAGAGGTTCAAGAATTAGTCCTCTTCCATTAAATCACTACAGTCATCTCTGAAACTTAATTCTTTGTAAAAAAGAAAGTAATTAAACTTTGGTTTGCTTGTTCAAGTGAGATTAACACTTCGTACTTTTTGTTTTTTTTAAATTTTTGTTGGAGTATAGTTGATTTATAATGTTGTGTTAGTTTCAGGTGCACAGAAAAGTGAACCAGTTATACATATACATGTATCTACCCTTTTTAAAAATTATTTTCCCATATAGGCCATTAAAGAGTATTAAATAGAGTTCCCTGTGCTATACAGCAGGTTCTTATTAGTTATCTATTTTATATATAGTAGTGTGTATATGTCAGTTCCAATCTCCCAATTTATCCCGCCCCCCACCATCATCTGGTAACCATGTTTGTTTTCTACATCTGTGACTCTACTTCTGTTTTGTAAATAAGTTCATTTCTACCCTTTTTTTAAGATTTTAAAAATGAAAATATCATATGATGTTTGTCTTTCTGTGTCTGATTTACTTCACTCAGTATGACAAAAACAGAAATATATGGAACAGGATAGAAAGCCCAGAGATAAACTTATGCACCTATGGTCACCTAATCTATGACAAAGGAAGCAAGAATATACAATGGAGAAAAGACAGTCTTTTCAATAAGGGGTGCTGGGAAAACTGGACAGCTACATGGAAAAGAATGATACACCATACACAAAATAAAACTCAAAATGGATTAAAGACCTACATGTAAGGTAGATACTATAAAAGTAGAGGAAAACATAGGCAGAACACTCTTTGACATAAATAGCAGCAAGATCTTTTTAAATCCACCTCCTAGAATAATGAAAATAAAAACAAAAATAAATAAACAGCACCTAATTAAACTTAAAAGCTTTTGCACAGCAAAGGAAACCATAAACAAAACAAAAAAGACAACTGTCAGAATGGGATAAAATATTTGCAAATGAAGCAACTGATGGATTAAATCTCCAAAATATACAAATGGTTCATACAGATCAATATCAAAAAAAACCCCACAAATAACCCAATCAAAAAATGGGTGGAAGATCTAAATCGATATTTCTCCAAAGAAGACATACAGATAGCCAAAAAGCTCATGAAAATATGCTCAACATCACTAATTATTAGAGAAATGAAAATCAAAACTACAATGAGGTATCACCTCACACCAGTCAGAATGGCCATCATCAAAAAAATCAATAAACAATAAATACTGGAGAGGATATGGAGAAAAGGGAACCCTTCTACATTGTTGGTGGGAATATAAATTGGCAAAGACACTATGGGGAACAGTATGGAGGTTCCTTAAAAATCTAAAAATAGAACTACCATATGACCCAGCAATCCCACTCCTAGGCATATACCTGAAGAAAACCATAATTCAAAAATATACATGCGGCCTTCCCTGGTGGCACAGTGGTTGAGAGTCCGCCTGCCGATCCAGGGGACACAGGTTCATGCCCCAGTCTGGGAAGATCCCACATGCCACGGAGTGGCTAGGCCCGTGAGCCAAGGCTGCTGAGCCTGTGCGTCTGGAGCCTGTGCTCCGCAACGGGAGAGGCCACAACAGTGAGAGGTCCGTGTACCACAAAAAAAAAAAAAAAGATACATGCACCCCAATGTTCACTGCAGCACTATTTACCATAGCTAGGACATGGAAGCAACCTGAATGTCCATCAACAGAGGAATGGATAAAGAAAATGTGGTACTTATATACAATGGAATACTATTCAGCCATAAAAAAGAACAGAAACACTCAGTACTTCTTATTCTGACTTTTGTTACCATCTAAGCCATCCTGCATGGCTGAGTGAACATTGCCACAGAAAAGGATGGTAGTAAGAAATTAGTGGAGAGAGTATAATGACATAATTTCAACAAATTGCTTGAGATTGTATTTGTTCTGAAAAATCTTTTGATCATAAATTTATGGATTATTATTAAATTTTTCCTTTATAGATAAACACACATAATCTTTCCATCTCTTATGCAAGTTGTTTTGCCAGCATTTCCATACAAAGACTTTCATTAATGCACTGATGTACTAAAGTAAGTAGTCAATCTAAACCTCCTTTGTGCACAGAATTCTTATAAAGCCAGTATTGTTTCTGTAATATTGTTTTGCTAATCACATAAATCTATCTGTCTAAAGAAAGGCTGCTAAAACACTTCAAACAGTAGTTTCACTAAACCTGATTCTCCTCCACTAATTGTGCTTTAATGATAGTTTTCCATTTTGTGGATAACAATGTTTAAATATTCAGAGAACAGATTATTAAAATTTTTGCTGAATGACTCATACAGGAACACTAATTAGAACAGGAAAAACAGAGTTGCAACTTTCCAAAATAGTAACTGTGCCAGGTGAACTCAAGAAATGCTTCTGCTAACTGAAACTTTTATATAGAAACTGGCAAATAATACATGTAATAATGATTAATGGTTTTGCTCTGGATATTTAAAAATGAATCGCTTCCAACAAGTCAGGACTGCTGGTTCTTATTCTAATTTCTGTCATTCACAGTTTTACTGATTGACCTTTAGTAAGTATTCTATTTTTGTCTTAATTATTTTCTAAAAATATAATCTGGGGATTATAATTAAAAACAAATAATTAAATACATTTGATAAAGTGACAAAAAATATCCTCTAGTTAAGAGGTTCTGATTTAAATTTTGTTCATTTTCCATATTTACTGTTAATGAGATCTAATTGCATCAACCACTGTAAAAAAATATCTTGCCATCAAAGTACTTACACTAAATAGAAAACAACCTTAGATCATTTTTTTCTTTAGATATTTTCCTCTTTTAAGAGAATACCTAATTAAATTATGTCATGAGTTCCAAAGTTCTAAATTAAAGTCAGAATTTTTAATAACAGAGCATAAAGGCCTCTACTTGCTAAAGTATATAGTAGGAAAAATATTACTTTTTACAAATCTGAAACAGAAAATAATGACACAGATACACTTTTCTTATTATTTCAAATTAGTACTTCAAAATTAACACCTAAAAGGACTAAGGCCACTTTATAGTTTATCTTAAATTTTCTTTCATGACAGCAAATGACAATTTTTTTTTCTGTCATGACACATAATACCATAACAAATCATTTAAATTCAAATTATATCATACCACTAATTTAAACTCATCATTTTTCTGTTAAGCAGCCCCCTCTCCACTCTCAGTTGCAACTTTTTGTACCTTTTCCAATGTGCAGTGCCACCATGCCTGGTAATTGTTTGTGCTCATGACATTTCCAAGCAAACACTTTCAAAGATCATTTCTCTCAACACAAACATCTTTAGTAGGATGGGAGGTTTACTTAAGATCAGATGGCCCCTTGTTCAATCTTTGCTAATGCTGCAGCATTTGGAAGTCTTCCTGAAAATAAATTGTCTGATGTTTTTCTGTAGTATGCAGAAAGTACTGTACCTGAAAGATTGTACCAGTCAACTCAACACATAAAATTCCTTTTCTGGCACCAAACTAAGTTCCAAGGAAATAAAATGATCTGCCCTCTCTACAGTGCTTTGCACATATAGATGCTCATTAACTATTTGGTGCTGGAAAAACTTTTATTCCCTATCCATATTGCAGTAGTAAAGCTTCTGCCACTGACTATTTTTTTCATCTAATTTTTCACTATAACTCTCAGGGCCATTAAAAATACCACCTGCTATGTCACAATGCATCTGTAGATTTACAATAAATTCAGCATTCTCACTTCATTTGTTAGCAGATGCTGAACTATTCTGGAATGAACTGATTCTTTGTGGTATCCTATAGGAATTAAATTTGTTGTGGGGTTTTGAAGGGTTGAAAGATCTAATTTTTTATTTACATAATTATTTGTTCTACATAGAGTTCAAAATCAAATGCTATACAAATAAATGTAAGGAAATTTTTTAAAAATTAGGTAAATCAGCAACTCTGTATTGGAAAGAAACCCAGTTATAACTATTTATAGTCAATCTTAAATTTGCAGAAATTCAAATGACAAGAATTTTCTGAGTTTAATTTAAACTTTACTAACAGCTTATGTTTTCACATATTTATCTTAAGTGGAGAAAAATAAGGAGCAGTGAAAGGAAAGATGCATGTCTGAGTCACAGAAATGAAACAAAATGGCTTTTTAACATCAAAACAAATTGCCTTCTTGAAGCTTATGATCTTGTTTTCTTTTGTTTTTTTTAGTACTTCCTCTGACCATTTCTTTTTCATTTAGGATTGTAATAGAACTCAGGTTTGGCTGCTCACTGCTCAAAAGCCAATAGTTGAGGGGCAAGTGGTGGTAGACAGGAAAGCAGCTTTATTCAGAAAAGCTGGCAATCTGGGAAGAAGGTGGACTCATATCCTGAGACCAACTCCAAAGATTCTGCTCAGCCATGACAATTTTTAAAGGGAAAAAGGGAAAAAATCTCAGTTAATTATTAAGGTAAGAGGTCAGATTTTTTGTCACTTTCCCACTGCATGTAGACCTGCTGACTTCTGATCTTCCTTTGGATGCTATCTTGCCTGTGTGGTCTGCCTGCAAATTTGCTAAGGGGGAAGCTAGGTGTAGAGAGCCAGTCATTCTTTAACTACTTAATTCTTCATTCCTACTCCTTTTAATCCAGGAAAGGTATCAACAGATTAGGTAAGGCATTGTGCACATTCAGTAGAGCAGAAGTCAAAAATTAGGTTAAATGTTACATAGTAATTTCATTTATATAATTAAGGTTTGAGGGGAACAGAAACAGACAAACAGGAAAGGGGCAAAAGAGCGGCTTACAAATCCCCACTTGTCTCATTTCTATGGGATTAGGGGCAAAATCTGTCTTCTGTAACTTCTTCATACTGACATAGGGTGCCATATTTTCAGAGTGGAAGATGTTGACATGGGTATGTATCACTCTTTGCTGAAAATTTTATTTGCCCACTTACATATAGGGGCAGAGCAAGCTACAAATATGTTGATGTCCACAAAGATATAGATTATTATGAGCAATAATGTTAATCCCATTTGCTTGAGGCCAGTCCTTGAAATTGTGCTAACCATAGATTCAGTACTGTCCAAGATAGAACAGTTTATATCATGGTTACAGTCTGGTCATCACACAGTTAGCTTTTTCCTTCTAGTGTCAGTATCTGCCAAACAACTCAAGAATGTGTATCAGACACTTAGTCTGTGACTCTATTGTCCTAATCATTAACTGCTCGAGCCTGCTCTTTTGTGATTCAGGGAGGCCTGGGAGACTTCAGTTTTTCTATAAACAAGAGGCAGGGGACATAGAGGGGTCTTTATGTCCCCTCTATGGGGGGCTCTGCAGGGTTCTGCTCAGTTCCAGGATTACACTGCAACACTACAATTCTGGGATTTTGCATCCTCATAGGGAAAAATGTTACTTATCCAAACCAGCAGCTTAATGATTTTCTCATCGGCACAAGAGAGTGAGAACATCAAAAACTCATATAAATTTTACTAAACATACTTCCTTAGTGTGGACATACCCACTTAATTCCTTAGCATGGATGATGAACTCCTTTCCTTAGCAGCACATACCCACTCAGTTCCTTGGCATGGATATACCTACTCAATTCTTCAGCATGGACATTCACACTCAGCCTCTTAGACTGGATGTACAAACTCCATTTCTTAGTGTGGTTATACCCACTCAGTGCCTTAGAATGGAAAAACATACTTCATTCCAAAGAGAATATGTGAAATTCCAGGAATGTAATTTGACATTAGGTCAGAATCTTTTCCAACCCTGTTAGTTAACTAAAATCAGTTTAACCTAACAATGGAAATCTTGAGAGTTTCTTCTGTAGGAAAATAAATTGTTCAGGTAAGGTGGGCCTGGACGGGAAGAAAAAGAGATTAAAAAATGAATAAGTTATAGAAGTTGAATAGGTGAAGAGTAGATGAAAAAAGAAAAGAAAAGAAAGCACCAAAAAAACCTATCAGCTTTGTTATTTTGCCAATTAACCCCATTGTAATTCTACACAATTCTAGTCAAAGTATTTCTTGATGTATCTATATAACAAGGTTAGTGGCATTCCTATTATGTGTTGCTGTGTGCAACTTTAAATTAAAAAAAATTAATTTATTACAGAAAATTTTAAATGTCTGCAAAGTAAAATAGTATAATGCACTCCCATGTGCCTATCATCCACCTTCAATAATTGTCACCTCTTGGCCTAATTTGTCTCATCTGTAACCAGACCCACTTATCACACTCTCTTACCTTATCCCAGATTATTTTGAATCAAATCAGACACCAGAATTATTTTATCTAAAATTATTTAAATCTATACCTTCAAAATACAAGAAATCATTTATATGTATATTCTAACAAGTATACCATTATCACATTTAAAAAGAAATTACCAAGAGTGGTCAAGATGTTGGAATAGGAGGACCTGGGGTTCACTTCTCCCCACATGTACACTAAGAATATATCTACAAGTGGAACAATTTACACAGAGCACTTGGTGAACACTAGCAGAGGATCTTTACACCTAAAGGACAAGAAAAGATCCCCACATAACCAGGTAGGACAAAGGAGAAAAAGGGAAGAAAAAGAAAAGAGAAAATGGGATGGGACCCACACACCTCCGGGGGAGCTGAAGGAGAGGAGAGGTTACCACATCCAGGAGGCCCCCTCACCAGAGGCAAGATATACTGAAATAGAGGGGGGCTTTGGGAGCTAGTGGAAGAAAGTGCAATGGCCAGTCTTTGGCAGGCAGGACACAGAGAGACTTTCACTGGCTGTCTGTGTCACAGCCCTGCATGTCCCAGCTTGAGATAGATGCCTGCCAGTGCTGGTGGGGTCTGGGTGCTGAAGCATGGGGTTAGGAGAGTGGACCCAGGAAGAGGACTGTTGTTGGCTGCACAGAGACAGCCTGAAGGGATGGGAGTGAGGAGCTCTGCATCCAAGAATGCTTCTGAAGGAAGCATGGACTGCCTTGGAAGTGAGGCGCCATTGTTGAGTGGCATGAAATGGGCAGGGCTACCATCGCAGCCTCTCTCCCCACACTCCAGCCCCTGCCTCCATGGGCACTGGGAGGGACTCCCACCAGAGCAAGTGTGCATGCCCAGTCTATGACTGCTTCCTGCTGACCCCGGCATCTGCGGGCACTGGAGGGGGAAACCATCAGTACAAGTATGTTTACTACAGTCATAGTCAACTTATGCCCCTCCTGCCTGAGCAAGTACGTGTGCACCAATCTGTTGCCACCTCTGGCCCATCCCACCTAAGCAAGCAAGCGTGGCCCCCCTCAGTTGTGATCTTTGCTCCCTCTCATCTGGGTGGGGAGCAGACCCCTGAGGGTGGCCCACATGCAGAGGAGGGGCCAAAACCAAAGCTAAGCCCCAGGGGCTGTGCAACTAAGGAAGAGGAACTGAAACCTCTCTGTGCAACTGTACAAGGTATGGATTAAACCCCCAAGATTGGCCTGGTATATCCAATGCCTGCAGAACATCTGAATGGACAACAAGCACTCTCACAACTGAGACTCATTGAGCTTTAGCAGCTGTGGACTTTGGGGACATGTACAAGTATGGGTTGGGCCAGGTCAGAATCTGAGCTGCCCCCACACTGCTATCAGCAGGTCCAGAGACCTACCTAGAGGTCTTGGTGGGCCTCCTGGGGAGGTGAGGGTATGTGGATGTTCACTGTGGGGGCAAGGACACTGATGGTAGAGGTTCTAGGAAATTTTTTGTTGTTGTTTTGTTTTGTTGTTGCTTTAGTTATATTTTTAATTTTTAACATTTTTTGATTATTATTTTTAATTACTAAATATATATATTTTTGTCTCTTTTAATATTTTTTGTTGTTGTCTTTTTTGTTTTTTGTGGGTTTTTGTTTTGTTTTGCTGTCATTTTGTTTGTGTCATTTTATTTTTTATTTTCTTTGCTTTTTTGTTGTTTTGATTTTTGTTTTTGTTAGTTTCCTTTTTATTGTTTGTTTCTTTTTTGTTTGTTTCTTTAATTGTTTTCTTCTTTTCTGGTTTCTTTGTGTTTTTCAAGTTTTTTGTTTGCTTGTGTTTTTATTGTGTGTCTTGGTTTTGCTTTGTCTGTTTGCTTTCTTCTCACCCCCCCCCCCCACCATTTTATTTGGCCACACCATGTGGCTTCTGGGGTCATGGTTCCCTGGCCAGGAGTAAAGTCTGGGAGTGCCAAGTCCTGGCCACTGGACCACCAGAGAATTTCTAGCCCCAGGGAATATTGATAAGCGTGAGCTTTCCCCAAGGTCGCCATCTCAGCACCAAGATCCAGCTCACTTCCAACAGCCTGCAAGCTCCAGTGCTTCTGGATGCCTCAGGCCAAACAACCAGCAAGACAGGAACACAAAACTACCCATCAGCAGACAGGCTGCCTAAAGTTGTACTAAGTTCACAGACACACCAAAACACACCTCTTGGCACTACCTGGCAAACCAGAGACACAAGAGCCAGCTCCACCCACCAGAGCGCAGGCACTAGTCCTTACCACCAGGAAGCCTATGCAAGCCCTTGAACAAACTTCACCTAACAGGGGACAGACACCAGAAGCAAGAGGAACTACTACACTGCAGCCTGTGGAAAGGAGACCACAAAAACAGTAAGTCAGACAAAATAAGACAACAGAAAAATATGTTGCAGACAAAGGAGCAAGGTAAAAACCTAAAAGACCAAATAAATGAAGAGGAGATAGGCAATCTACTTGAAAAAGAATTCAAGTAAAGATAGTAAACATGGCCCAAGATCTTGGAAACAGAATGGAGGCACAGATTAAGAAGATATAAGAAATGTTTAACAAGGACCTAGAAGAACAAATAAACACTTATGAACAATACAGTAAATGAAATGAAAAATACAACAGAAAGAATCAATAACAGAATAACATATAAATGAGCTTAAATACAGACTGGTGGAAATCACTGCCATGGAACAAAATAAAGAATAAAAGAATGAAAAGAAAGAGGGCAGTCTCAGAGACATCTGGGATGATATTAAATGCAACAATATTCAAATTATAGGGGTCCCAGAAGAAGAAGAGAAAGAGAAAGTGTCTGAGAAAATATTTAAAGAAATTATAGTCAATAACTTCCCTAACATGGGAAAGGAAATAGTCACTGAAGGCCAGGCAGTGCAGAGAGTTCCATACAGGATAAACCCAAGGAGAAACATGCCAAAACAAATATAATCAAACTAACAAAAATTAAATACAAACAAAAAATATTAAAAGCCACAAGGAAAAGCAACAAATAACGTACAAGGGAATCCCCATAGGGTTATCAGCTGATTTTTTAGCAGAAATTCTGCAGGATAGAAGGGAGTAACATGATATCTTGAAAGTGATGAAAGGGAAAAACCTACAACCAAGAATACTATACCCAGCAAGCTCTCATTCAGATTCAATGGAGAAATAAAAAGCTTACAGACAAGCAAAAGCTAAGAGAATTCAGCACCACAAAACCAACTCTACAACAAATGCTAAAATGGAAAGCACAAGAGAAGAAAATGACCTTCAAAAACAAACCAAAAACAATTAAGAAAATAGTAATAGGAACATATGTATCAATAATTTCCCTAAATGTGAATGGATTAAATCCTCCACCCAAAGGACACTGGCTCACTGAATGGATACAAAAACAAGACCCAATATATGTTGTCTACAAGAGACCCACTTCACACCTAGGGACACATACAGACTGAAAGTGAGGGGATAGAAAAAGATATTCCACGCAAATGGAAATCAAATGAAAGCTGGAGTAGCAATACTCATATCAGATAAAATAGACATTAAAATAAAGACTGTTACAAGAGATAAGGAAGGACACTACATAATGATCAAGGGATCAATCCAAGAAGAAGTTGTAACAATTATAAATATTTATGCACCCAAATAGGAGCACTTCAATACATAAGGCAAATGTTAACAGCTATAAAAGAGGAAATCGACAGTAACACAGTAATAGTAGGGGACTTTAACACTTTACTTACACCAGTGGTTAGATCATCCAGACAGATAATTAATAAGGGAAAACAAGTTTTAAATGACACAAGAGAGCAAAAAGATTTAATTGATATTTATAGGACATTCCATCTGAAAACAGCAGATTACACTTTCTTCTCAAGTGCACACAGAACGTTCTCCAGGATAGATCACATCTTGGGTCACAAATCAAGCCTCAGTAAATTTAAGAAAATTGAAATCATATCAAGCATCTGTTCCACCCATAATGCTATGAGATAAGAATTAAATTACAGGGAAAAATTGTAAAAAACACAAAAACATGGAGGCTAAACAGTACATTACTAAATAACCAAGAGATCACTGAAAAATCTCAAAGAGGAAATTAAAAAATACATAGAGACAAATGGCAGTGAAAACACAACAACCCAAAATCTATGGGATGCAGCAATAGCAGTTTTAAGAGGGAAGTTTATAGCAATACAATCCTACCTCAAGAAGCAAGAAAAATCTCAATTAACAATCTAACCTTACACCTAAAGGAACTAGAGAAATAAGAACAAACAAAACCCAAAGTTAATACAAGGAAAGAAATCATAAAGATCAGAGCAGAAATAAATGAAACAGAAACAAAGAAAACAATAACAAAGATCAATAAAACTAAAACCTAGTTCTTTGAGAAGATAAACAAAATTGATAAACATTTAGCCAAACTCACCAAGGAAAAGAGAGCGAGAACTCAAATCCATAAAATTAGAATTGAAAAAGAAGTTACAATGGACACCACAGAAATACAAATCATCATAAGAGACTATTACAAGCAACTCTATGGCAATAAAACAGACAACCTGGAAGAAATGGACAAATTCTTAGAAAGGTATAACTTTCCAAGACTGAACCAGGAAGAAATAGAAAATATGAACAGACCAATTACAAGTAATGAAATTGAAACTGTGATTAAAAATCTTCCAACAAACAAAAGTCCAGGACCAGGTGGCTTCACAGGTGAATTCTATTAAAGAATTAGAGAAGAGCTAACACCTATTCTTCTCAAACTCTTCGAAAAAATTGTAGAGGAAGGAACACTTCCAAACACATTCTACAAGGCCACCATCACCCTGATACCAAAACCAGACAAAGATACTACCAAAAAAAAAAATTATAGACCAATAACACTGATGAATATAGATGCAAAAATCCTCAACAAAATACCAGCAAATAGAATCCAACAATACATTAAAAGGATCATACACCATGATCATGTGGGATTTATGCCAGAGATGCAAGGATTCTTCAATATAAGCAAATCAATCAATATGATACATCATATTAACAAACTGAAGAATAAAATCCATATAATTACCACAATAGATGCTGGAAAAGCTGTTGACAAATTTCAACACGGATTTATCATAAAAACTCTCCAAAAAGTGGGCTTAGAGGGAACCTACCTCAACATAATAACGGTCATGTATGACAGACCTACAGCTTACATCATACTCAATGGTGAAAAGCTGAAAGCATTTCCTCTAAGATGAGGAACAAGACACAGATGTCCACTCTTGCTCCTTTTATTCACATAGCTTTGGAAGTCCTAACCATGGTTATCAGAGAAGAAAAAGAAATAAAAATAATCCAGATTGGAAAAGAAGAAGTAAAACTGTCAGTGTTGGCTAATGACATGATACTACACATAGAAAATACTAAACATGCTACCAGAAAAATACTAGCACTCATAAATGAATTTAGTAAAGTTGCAGGAAAAAAAATACATACACAGAAATCTCTTGCTTTCCTGTACATTAACAACAAAAGATCAGAAAAAAGATTAAGGAAACAATCACATTCACCACTGCATCAGAAAGAATAAAATACATAGGAATAAACTGACATCAGGAGGGAAAAAACCTGTACTCAGAAAACTATAAGATACTGATGAAAGAAATCAAAGATGACACAAACAGATGGAGAGATAAACCCCATTCTTGGATTGGAAGAATCAGTATTGTGAAAATGACTATACTACCCAAAACAATCAATGCAATCCCTGTCGAACTACCAATGGCATTTTTCACAGAATTAGAATAAAAAGACTTACAATTTGTATGGAAACACAAAAGACTCCAAATAGCCAAAGCAATCCTAAGAATGAAAAAAGAAGCTGGAGGAATCAGGCTCCCTGACCGGGCTATACTATAAAGCTACAGTCATCAAAACAATATGGTATTGACACAAAAAAAGAAATATAGATCAATGGAACAGGATAGAAAGTCCAGAGATAAACCCACGCACTTATGGTCACCTAATCTATGACAAAGGAGGCAAGAATATACAATGGAGAAAAGACAGTCTCTTCAATAAGTGGTGCTGGGACAATTGGGCAACTACATGTAAAAGAATGAAATTAGAACACTTCCTAAAAGCATACACAAAAATAAACTCAAAATGGATTAAAGACCTAAATGTAAGGCTAGATACTCTTCAAGGAAAACATAGGGAGAACACTCTCTGACATAAATCACAGCAAGATCTTTTTCAATTCTCCTCTTAGAATAATGAAAATAAAAACAAAAATAAACAGATGGGACCTAATTAAACTTAAAAGCTTTTGCACAGGAAAGGAAACCATAAACAAAACAAAAAGAGAACCCTCAGAATCGTAGAAAATATTTGCAAACAAAGCAACTGACAAGGGATTAATCTCCAAAATATACAAATAGCTCCTACAGCTCAATAGGAAAAAAACAAATACCTGAATCAAAAAATGGGCAGAAGATCTAAATAGAGATTTCTCCAAGAAGACATAGAGATAGCTAAAAAGCACATGAAAAGATGCTCAAAATCACTAATTATTAGAGAAATGTAAATCAAAACTACAATGTGGTATCACCTCACATCTGTCATAATGGCCATCACCAAAATATCTACAAACAATAAATGTTGGAGAAGGTGTGGAAAAAAGGAACCCTCCTAAACTGTTGGTGGGAAATTGAACTGATAGAGCCACTATGGAGAACAGTATGGAGATTCCTTAAAAAACAGAATATAGGGCTTCCCTAGTGGTGCAGTGGTTGAGAGTCCACCTGCCAATGCAGGGAACACGGGTTCGTGCCCCAGTCCGGGAGGATCCCACATGCTGCGGACTGGCTGGGCCTGTGAGCCATGGCCACTGAGCCTGTGCTCCACAACAGGAGAGGCCACAACAGTGAGAGGCCCGTGTACTGCAAAAAAAACAAAAACAAAAACAAAACTGAATATAGAGCTACTATATGATCCAGCAATCCCACTCCTGGGTGAATATCTGGAGAAAACCATAATTCAAAAATATACTTGAACCCCAATGTTCATTGTAGCAATATTCACAACAGTGAGGACATGGAAGCTACCTAAATGTCCATCAACAGAGGAATGAATAAAAAAGATATGGTACATAGATACAAAGGAATATTGCTCAATCATAAAAAGGAACAAAATAATGCCATTTTCAGCAACATGGATAGACCTAGAGATTTTCATACTGAGTCATACCGAGTGAAGTATGTCAGACAGGGAAAGACACATATCAAATGATATAACTTATATGTGGAATCTAAAATATGGTTACAAATGAACTTATCTACAAAACTGAAATAGTTCTACAGATGTAGAAAATAAACTTATGGTTACTGGGGGTGCAAGGGGGGAGGGATAAATTGGAAGACTGGGATTGACAAATACACACTACTATACATAAAATAGATAACTAATAAGGGCCTATTGTATAGCTCAGGGAACTCAATACTCCCTAATGGTCTATATAGGAAAATAATCTATAAAAGAGTGGATATATGTATTTGTATAACATTCACTTTGCTGTACATCTGAAACTAACATAATAAATCAATTATACCCCAATAAAAATTTTTTTAATGAAAAAATAAAAAGAAATTACCAATTTTTTCCTGTTCATCTTATGTTTTTTACAATTTCCTTATTTGGATTTGTATCAAAATAAAGTCCTTACATTTAGATTAGTTGATATGTCTCATAACTGTATTTTAATATGTAGGTTACTATTCCATCTTTATTTTTTCTTTCTTGCAATTAACTTTTTGGAAAAAAATGTGATATTTGTCCTGTAGTATTCTCTGAAGTCTGGATTTTGCTGAATTTTTCCTCATAGCATTTTTAAACACGTTTTTTGTCCTATGCATTTCCTGAAATTGTTAATTAGGTAGGCAGTAGGGGTTGGCAAATTATAGACTATGACCAAATACAGCCTGCAGCTTATTTTTATTAAAAAAAAATATTGGAAAATAGCCACAACCATTCATTTATGTATTGTGTATGGTTTTTGTCACTTAAAAAGTCAGAGTTGAGTAGTCATAACAGAGACCTCATGGTGAATAAAACCTAAAGTATTTACTTTCTGACTCTACAGAAAATATTTTCTGTCCCCTTATTTTGAAGACTGAGGTTTTTTCAAATTGTTTTTGTTTTGTACACTTCATATTTGGATTGTATACCTTTTAGGAGGTAAATAATACCCAATTGACTCCCTTTTTGTTGTGTTAAAAATCATTAACGAGAATTTCCTGGATCTATTAAATTTTTGAAAATGCCTAAGTATATACAAGCTGATTCTTTCAGTGCCATGACCTAAAACTATTTCTTTGAGATCTGATTATTATAAGGGACCTGCAAATATTGCATTAATATAACTCTTTGCATTATTTTATAGGGTGAAAGTTTACAAAAGTTTTGAAAATATGGACTGATGAAAAAAATGTCAGATTGAATTGGGATTGAATCATGGCTTCAGAAATGAAAGTTCTTAATATGGTTGTGAATAAATTTTCTAATATGTAAAACAGAAAATATAATTTGTATATATATGTACATATATAATAGGTGTATATATTATATATATATTATGAAATGTTATGTCAAAGGACTGAAATTCCAGTACTCCATCCAAATCATGACTAGTATAAAATATTTTACCACCATGATATGCATACTCTAAAATTAACATCAGAAACTCAGATTTCCAGTTTCTTCTATTAGCCTAAATCAATCATATTATTTTTTCATTTCTCATTCCTCAGTCTTCTAACATATAAAAATACATTTTAGAATCTTAAACATGTTTTTCATTATAAATTTTGTATAAATTCATTAAAAATTAGAAAAGATAAAACATTCTTCTTAATGCCAAGATACAAACTAAATACAATTAATTTTTACATTTTCTTTCAACTTATTTTCTCTAGAATTAATTATAATGTATATAATTATTTGATCTTGCATATGCTTATACCATAATATCCTTCCATGTTTCCTGTCATTTTAATTATTAAATGTTAATAGTTATTATTAAAATATTTCATTTAGTATTTGGGAACAATTCAATTTACTATTATTCTATGTTGAATACATTTCCCATGTTTTTTGGTTAAAACACCTTGCATTAAACATAGTAACCTCCTAATTTTTTTCTTCTTTTGGATCAAAGCTCTTGTATTTAACTCCAACTCCAATATGTGGAACATTAGTGCATCTCTTTCTTTTGACTGATTTTGTTTTTTTAATTTTATGTCACATTGCATCTTTACATGGCTTGCAATGCTTTACTCTTGCATGTAGAGAACAATAGAGGTGAAGCAGGTTGTGTATGTGTGTGTGTGTGTGTGTGCGCACGCATGTGTGTGTGTTTACATTTGTATTCTCCCCCTTCCACCTGAGGGAACATTCTTCCTTCTGTAAGAGACTAGAGTTAGAGGTTGATCAGTCTGACACAGTCAGAAGTGAGCTGTTTAGGAATTTCATTGTAGTTCTAGCCCTTCTAGGACATTCTTGAAATTTAAACACTAGGCATCAAAGGAGATCATTTTTTTTGTCTACATACCCCCCATCTTATGCCTCCATAATCACCCTGAGAAAAAAATAAAAATATACTACTACTGGTAGTAATAACAGAAAACACTTAATAAACTTACTATTTTCCAAGCACTATTTTAAAAACTGTATATATATTAACTTATTAAATCCTTACAAAAAATTGATAAGATCTATTATTATCATTTTATAGATAAGAAAGTTTATGTAATGTGCTAAAATCATACAAATATAAGTAGCAGAGGAAGAAATATTATAAATATAAATATTATAAATTTGTCTGGGTTACAGATAACAGGGTGGGTTTTTTTTATTGTTTTTGGCCAGAACTTCATGCAGCACACAGGACTTCCCTGATCAAGGATCCTGACTAAGGGTCAAACCCGCGTCCCCTGCAGTAAAAGTGCAGAGTCTTAACCACTGGATCACCAGGGAAGTCCTGTTTTGTTTTTTTTTTTTTTTTGGTACGTGGGCCTCTCACTGTTGTGGCCTCTCCCATTGTGGAGCAACAGGCTCTGGACGCTCAGGCTCAGCATCCGTGGCTCATGGGCCTAGCCGCCGACCGAGGTATGAACCCGTATCCCCTGCATCGGCAGGCGGACTCTCAACCACTGCGCCACCAGGGAAGTCCCTGTTTTGTTTTTTAATAAAACAGAAATTTGATTTTAAGCCGTCTAGTAACAAGAATAATCCGTAATTTATATTCCTTGGGCCTGCAAAGGTGCAGGGAAACAAGGTTTTCAACCTGCGGGCTCAGTAAGGAAACTAAGTTAAAATAATAATAATCGTAGTAATAATTAACCTTAGCTGAGACCTTGTGGATTTGTGCCAGTTTACTTCCCATTGTGAGCACATGGGAAGATTGTACTACTTATTCCCTCAGATTTAATTATGATCATATGACTTACTTTGGCCAATTAAAAGTAAGCAAAAACAATGTGTTCCTTTCAGTCAAAGTATTCATGATCCAGAATAAATTCACTGTGTACTCTTAGTCTTGCCACAACATCTTGTATGGATCCCTCTGTTAGGCTCATGAATGATGCTGTATGAAACAGAGATGGTTGCTGCTCTGCAGAGGACATATTTAGTAAAAGTAAATCTTTATCTTTAAAGTCACTCTTGTTTAAAGTTTGTTACAGTGGAATAACTTAGCTTATCCTTATAGTGTAGTTGGAATTACTTTTTGTCAACACACGTTAAACTTGGATAAGCCTTTGTGATTTGCCCTGGCTCACTTAGGTAGACATAATGTTCAACACAAAAGATCTCAAAAGAAATGTATATTTCTATGCCATTTCTTTTAATTAAGCTTATTAAAACATATATAGAAACTGTAGATTTTTTTTTAAAAATGAAAACATAAAAAGAGAATTATCATTATGAGTAGTCCCCCAAAATCTGTTACTATATTTATGTATGTGCTTACATTTTGAAACCCAGTAGTATGTGTGTAAATATTAAATGTTCAACAGTTTTTACAGAATTTCTTCAAAATATTTCTCTGTCTCATCTTCCATTTTTATCATCTTACATTTACTATGCAGCAGAAACAGCTACATTCACATATTTTAGGCATTATTTTAGGACTGGTTTATATCTCTAAATAAGCTAGTATTGCTATATTTATTTTTAAAACATATGTATTCTCTTCCCTCGGTGAAGAATAAGCATTTAATTTGTTTCTGTTTCTAACTACAATACACACTCATCACTTTCCACCCATCACCCTATCCTCTCATTATGATTTGTCATAATTTTGGTTAAATAAATATTTGTATTTATTTCATGATTACTGTACGTATGTTATTCAGATCTAAGTAACAAACTTTAATTTTTGAGTCCCTGCACTCTATAAAAATGTCTATATTAGACTAACAGTTGAATGATAGTTTGTCTGATTATGGATCTAGTTTAGTTTTCACTTTTCTTCTGAATTTTTAAGGTATTTTCCACTTCTTTTTAGTTTCTATTGTTTCTCATAAAAAGCCTGAGGACATACTAATGACTGTGTCTCAGTGTGTAGACTGTTTTTTTTTTTTTTTTTCTGGAATATTATAGGATCTTCCCATTTAACCCAATATTCTGAAATTTCACAAATGTATGCCTTTGGCATTGGTCTAGTTTTCTCAACTAGTTATGCACATTTAATGAAGCATTAAAATTAAAAAAATGCATGCCCTTAATATCTATAAAAACTACTCAAATTATTTATTTTTTTCTTTTTAATCTCATGTAGTTTCTTCTTCAAACTCCTATTATTTGGATATTTAAATTAATGGAACATGTCTCTCATTTTCTTATACTTCTTATCCTCTTCTCCATTATTATCTTTTTCTTCGTTTTTTTTTTCTCGTCTTTCTGTAAGATTTTCTCAACTTTATCTTTCAACCATAGTATTGAGTTTTTAATTTCCAATTGCAAAACAATTTCCTTTTGTTTATACATATATATAATACATATACATGCACACACATACATTTATGTGTATACCCACATATATTATATATAATCATCCTGTTTGCTTCATGAATGCAGTATCTTCCCTTCTTTTTCTTGAGAATTTGTCTTTTTTTTCTTTCTAGAGTCTAATTTTATTCTATCATTCCCTTTTTTAAATAGACTTCATTTGTTAGCTTAAAGGTTTGTTTTTAAAATGTTATTTTCTCTATAGCTCAGAGAATTGCTAATCAACTAGTCATATACTTTTATGTATGAACAGAGGATAAGATATCTAAAGAACAAAACTTTGTTAAGGATTGAGGAGACCAAAAAGGAAGAAAAGAAAAACATGCTTGACAGAAACAAAGAAAATGAAATTTGGCAAAATTGACTTTAAATAGAGATGCAAAAAGAGACGCTTTGTTCTACCCTCTTCAGAGAATAATTCTCAGGCCTTTTTGCCACAGTAGAAGATGGCAGATACCGGCTTTCTTTGATATTGTACGGCATCAAGAAATGTAAAATATTCTTTGCAGTCTGTTGATTAAATCTCCTTATTTTAGCCTAATTTTTGCCCTCTTCCACATTCTCAGTGGTAGGTGAAAGCTTTGGGAATATTTTAAGGTACAAACTCAGTTATTTCTTAGCTTTCCTCAGTGCTAATCAAGGATTCAATTTGGGTAGCTTTTCTAAATAGTTTTAGAACAGATCCATTTTATTTCCAACATCAATAGTTTCATTGATGATATGTCATTTACTATTCTCCTTTCTGGGTGTTTACTATAACATAAATAAATAAACAAATAAATTTACAGATATAATTTTTTTTTTATCTTTACCATTGCTATAATGGTTTTTGAGGATATAGAAGAGTAGATATATGTATTCAAATTCCTTCTTAATTGGGAGGTATGCTTTTTTTGTTTACATTACATTGTCAGAGTTTCTCCAAAACTTTTAATTCTTTTAGGAAAACAATTTTAATATTGTGTTGGTATTCCATCCTATTGAAATAGTTTATACCTTATTTAATCATTTCCTTTTGTTGCATAATTAGTTTCCCACATCTCATTAAAAATATTGAAAATCTTTTAATATATTTTGAAAAATGTGAATCCTATAACATTTTTCCAGTCACAAATTCTTCAATTCATAATTATCCATATTTTCAACTTTCTTCTCTTATACTCTAAACTTAGTTGTAAAGACAGTTGAATTTATTTTTAAGAGCTTAAATATAAATAACAGCAATTTATTTTCAGAACATGAACAAAATGGCAGAGTAGGCAGCTCTTAGCTCTTGCTCCACCCCCTCCCCCCTATGGAAACATCAAAAACAAGCAGAAACTATCAGAACCAACTTTGTTAGAACTCTGAAAGAGTCAAAGGTTTACAGCAACCAAGAAAAAGCTGGATTAAGAAAAAGGCAACTTAATAATGGTAGGAAAACTGCAACATTTTTATCTGTGCTTGCCCCACCACTTTCCCAGTGCAGTGTGCTCTCAAAGAGGGAAGTCTGATTTCCCAGTGTGGGACTCTGGTCTGCAGTTTAAGAGAGCATAAATTTATTTGAAAAGTTTTGTGCGTGTCTGTTCTAATCTGTCTGAGGACTACCTGAAGGATTTTGTGTTTGGCTCTGTTTTGACTAATGTGGTTTTCAAGCATTACTTGAAAATGTAATTGGTGCATTACTTGAAAACACTGCAAGCAGAACTAAGGACTCACAGGTAACCTGACATTAAAATATTACAATGGAAACATACAATAGACCACCTGGGAGAGAAAAATCTGCTGAAAGTGTCTTTGGGAAATTAGGACATGCAAATGTATATAGGAGAATTTAGAAGGTCACAACATGCCCAAGAAAAGACCTGAGAAAACCCTAAGTTTTCACCTGGAGCTGATTCCTAGGCTCAGTGTAAGCACTGGTGGTCCAGTGGCTAAGACTCTGCACTCCTACTGCAGGGGGCCCAGGTTCTATCTCTGATCAAGGAACTAGATCCCACATGCATGCCACAACTAAGAGTTTGCATGCTGTAACTAAAGATCCCGCATGCCACAATGAAGATCCCACATGTGGCAATGAAGATCCTGCATGCAGTAACTGAGACCTGGTGCAGCCAAAATAAATAAATATTTTTTAAAATTTTAAAAAAGTCGAATGAGTGCTCCAGCACAGAGCCTATTTGCAAAAATTGGGAGAGGTGTTTGTTTATTTGTTTTTTCTTTTTTTCTCCCAAAGAATGCACAGGAAAGCAACTAGAGCAATAAACAAATGCATCAAAACTACAGGGTGTAAAATCAACACATTAAAATCAGTTGTGTTTCTATGTACCAGCAATGAACAACCTGAGAAGGAAAATGAGAAATCAGTACAACCTATAATATCATGTAAAAGAATAAAATAGCTCAGAGTAAATTGTCAAAGAGGTGAAAATCTTGTAAAGAAATGTAAAGATATCCTACATTCATGGATAAGAACACTTGATATTGTTCTACTCAAAGCAACACACAGATTCAATGCAATCCATATTAAAATTCCAACAGCACTTTTTTGCTGCGATGGGAAAGCCAATCATCAAATTCACATGGAGTTGCAAGCAACTTAAATAGCCAAAATGATCTTAAAAAATAGGAACAATGATGAAAGACTCACATTTCCTGATTTCAAAACCTAGTACAATGCTACAGTAATCAAAACAGTGTTTCACTGGCATAAGAATAGACATATGCACTAATGGAATATATTGATAATTGAGATATGTCATTAAAAGCATGAACAACAAAAGAAAAAACATGCAAATTATACTTCATCGAAATTAAAAACTTGTGAGTATAAAAGGACATGATATACTCACAAGTATACATCTATGATACAACATAAATGGATCTTGAAAAAATTATGATAAAGTGAAATAAGCCAGACACATGGTGTGTGTCTGAAAGACACACTTTCAGAAAGCTGAAAGTCTTCAGCTTTCAAGAGTCAGACTGCTAATGCCATGCAAAATCTTGGAGCCATACCTTGCTAGGTGAACATACTTAGGAAGGTTACTTTTATTGCTCTTTTCTCAGTTTCTTCATCTGTAAAATAAGCTTAAATTTTTCCATACAAGATTCTTTTGAGGATATAATGGCCAAACTTATGCAAAACACTTAAGGGAGCATAGAGTAAGCTCAAAAATGCTATCAATTATTATACTGCCTGAATTTACACTGGACGGTATTATTAAAATATTGTCAAAATATTCAGGATAACAAACCTACACTGACTTTCAAGTGAAGAAATTTCTATTGGTATGCCTATACATGACAAGTTAACAAAATAGAAAATTTAATTAACTATCTGAAGAATTTCAACCCTCTCATTTAAATGATAATATAAAATCATACTGGAACAAAAGAACAACACCCCCACTCTGAATTACGTCAATAATCTCATAACCTTCTATCAATTTCACAAGTATAAATAATTTTTCAACTCTGTGAAGAATATGGAGCAAAACAAAAATAACGTGTAAAAATAAACATAAAATAGATTCATAAGCCAATGAATTTATAACATACTTTGAATAATGTCTAGTAAATTTAATATAGGCCTTTATATTTTGAAATACATATCTATTAATATTGATTACACCTCAAGACAGCAGAAATTTGAAAAACAAATACTAGTAGGCTCTTTTAAAGCAGCTTCATGTAGTTTCTAGCAAGTTATCTCATCTGAACAAATGGCAAATGCTATCTCTGATAGCTGAACAATTTAACAACCTGCTGGGTCACAGATGCACAAATCCTAATACATACAGAATATAATCTTGCCAAACACAGAGACTCACTGTTAATTACTTTTTTCTTTCTGTAAGTTATGTTTACAATTTTTTGCACGTTCTTAAATGGCTGAAGGTTTACCCACAGGATATTATGTCAATTTATTTTTCATCTATGTGTGATACCAACTCTAAAATCTTTTTTTAACTGTGTTATTTCAGTTTTTTAAAAAATTAATATTCTTCATGGAAAATCAGTAGTGGGTAGTGAATGATGTAGTTAATATATTGGGGTTCCTTTTGTAGTTTCTAAGAAATGTACAGGTTCTGTGTGGCTATAGCCGTAATATTAGCTGATGTACTGCTGATGAAAAGATTTTTAAAAATCAGTGGTACAGCAGTTTAGTACTTACAGATCACTTTTCACACTCACAAATTATAATAACACTCATTATCAGTAGCACAAAAATGACATCCTATGAGACTTGCTAAAAGAACACATGAGAGATCACCATTATATAAACATAATTAGTTCTAAAAAAAAAAAGACACTTTAAAGTAGTTAAAGCATTCACCATAATTTCATAGAAGAATGGTTAAAAAAAGATGTGATTATGATTTTATCTAGAAAATGCATCTAAAATAATATAAATATTTAAAATAATTCAATTTATCTTATAAGGTACAATAGGATAAGGTTATTTTAATGGCATTAATTATTTGAATACTTCAAAAATGAATTAAGCTAACTTGTGTTTGTGTATTTGTTTGGGTTTGTAATTTTGTCAAAATTTAATAGCATATTACACTGTGATTGTTTCAGAGAACAATCACAAAGAAGGCCATTTTGCCAAAATATTTTAGGGCTTCATCAAATTTCCCAAGGACCTCTTTCAATTCCTTGATAGTCAAATCATTCTCTTTTGAAGCACATATTCTATCATCATTCTTGCCAATATATTTCTTCAATTTTTGACCAGTCTAACTCTGCTACACCCTCATTTGTCAAAGACTTTCTTTACTTGTGACACAAATAATTGTAACTTTACTTCATCAGGTTCATGAAATCATGTAGTTCTTATAAGATTGCAATTTCACTTTGCATTATACTATATGGGTTTGTTAGATGTATACAGTAACCCAAAATCAAAAGGAAAATGACTGAAAAAGATGTTGCTCAGTGTATTGGGATAAATATTGTTGGGAAGCAGAAGGAAATTAGAAGTGGGAGCCAGTTAAATCTGTGTTATTAGTAAATAATATCATGCTATGATGACTTTTATTATCTAGCAAAGTTGTACATAATAGCTACTTGGGCACTGAAAAATTCTCATACACCTGGAAATTTGAGTAGAATTTTTGCATCAAAGCTTGATTTATCATTTTTTTTTGGTTTTCTAAAACTGAAAAAATCACTAATTATGTTTAAAAGACTTTCAACTTCATCTTACAATGGCTAGTGAATAAGGCACCTTTGCTTATCATGGAAATTTTGATGACATATCTGAAGTCTAATAGTTGAAACGCTAACTGAAATAATGTATTCATTTATACATTTATGTATAATATTTCTGGAAAGGGGTCAACCATCTTTCATTTGAATATCAATCCTTAAATGCAGTTTATTACTCCACCACATTAGCCCATCTTATGTTTAACCTTTCTCATTGTCAGAAAATACATCCTAACATTTGTTCTATATTAGAAAGCAGTCTCTCAACACACATTCTTTTGTTGACTCTACTTAAGAATTCTGCACCTATGCAGACTAAGGCACATTTCTATTTCATAACACAATATTATATATATATATATATATATATATATATATATACATACATGTATGTATACATATATATATAAAGTTTACAATTTGGTATGCTGCTTTAAGTGTTGTCTCTTCCAGGCTAAAGTTCTCTATTCCCTTATTTCTTTCCACATGACATTTTTATGCCCCACTGTTACAATGTCTGGATTCAATTTGTTTGTAGATGTCCATCTTAAAATGAGGTATCCAGAACTAATCAAGTCCTTTAAGAGACATCCCTCAAGGGTATAAAAGGCTTTGACTAATTTTGTGATGGTTTTCTCAAAGAATAAAACATTCTTATTTCCTAAAGTTCCGGCTTGTGCTGAAACTGACAAGTAGTGATCTGTTACAACCTTTTCTTAATGTGACTTATGCCTCATGTCATTTCTCTTACCTCAAATCCTACTTGTGAAAAGCAGAATGTCTTTTTTTTGTTTAATGACTGTATCTTATCTCTACTGCCACACTGTGTCTCTTTTTAATCAGTTTGTGTCTGTAAAATACTGAAGTACATTACACATATCAATTATGCGTGCACACATAAAAAAGTTCCAAAACATCTTGTCATAAAATAATACTTACGGTCCCCCTAAATTTATTTTTATTTTTATTTTTTGCGGTACGCGGGCCTCTCACTGCTGTGGCCTCTCTCGTTGCAGAGCACAGGCTCCGGACGCGCAGGCTCAGAGGCCATGGCTCACGGGCCCAGCCGCTCCGCGGCATGTAGGATCTTCCCGGACCGGGGCACGAATCCGTGTCCCCTGCATCAGCAGGTGGACTCTCAACCACTGTGCCACCAGAAGCCCGGTCCCCCTAAATTTAATATGAGATTAAAATTTTAAAACTCTATATGTTTTATATACCCTACACATTCTCCTTCATTCATAAGAGTAGATCACAATTTTTCTCATAATTCCTACCCTTTATACGAATTCAAATCTGATTTAAATATATTTGCTGGAAAAGAACAAGAATTATAATATACACACATTCTTTTAACTTCCAAATTATTATATTTTATGACTTTTGATTTAAAAATTTACATAAACAACATGCTCCCAAAGAATATGAAGAGTATAGAAGTAAGACAATTGTAATTACAAAAACATTCTGGTTACTGCAGTAAGCCCAGAAATCCCAATATTACAACCAAACAGAGTACATGGTTTCAAAGAGTGTATATTCTAGAGGGAGAGAAAGAAAACAGATGAGTAAAAATTGTTTTAAGTTGTAATAAATATTATAGCAAATATGAAACATAAACAAAATGAAAATCTAGTGAAGGGCCTACTTTTCACAGGATGGTCAGAAATTTTCTGACTAGGCAACGATTCAGCTGAAATCCATATATATATATATAGAGAGAGAGAGAGAGAGAGAGAGAGAGAGAGAGGGAGAGAGAGAGAAAGAGAGAGAGAGAGAATCAGCTAGTTTGTGAAGGAGGCAGGACACATATTCTAGAAATAAGAATTTTAAAACATCTATTCTTCACTAGAAGAAGAAGTCTGCTATTAGAAAACATTGAGATATCTTCAAATTTTTGTGGAGAAGAAATCCAACACAATGAAATTCTCAATTCAAAAAAATTGTTATTCAAGAGTGGGGACAAACCAAAAATATATTTAAATGCTACAAATGAGAAGGTTTACAACTCAAAGAGTTTAGAGTAATAATTACAGTGTCCTTAGAAATAAGGTGAGAGACTGAATATACAAATGGACAATGGCCAGACTATATACGAGAATGGGACTCTCACCCCAAAACTCTGCAGCAAACATTCCAGGAAACCAAACAATAAATTCTGGGGCCATTTGTCCAGGAATGACCAACTTCCCTATAATTTGCCTGTATTTCTCTAACACAGCACAAAACAGATGAAACCAAATATGTTTTCCCAACCAATTACGTAAGATGCCCCATTTCTACTTAGTCTTCCTCCAGTTTCCCCATGTCAACAACCTCCAATAAGAACACACCTGAAGTCTTTGAGCCTTTGAGTCTCTGCGAAAGAAAATGGTAGTAGTTGCTCAGCTTGCTATAGTAATCACTGAATGAATAGTCTTGCTTATTCTCAGTTGCATGATTCAAGTTTATTTTCAGAAAAGAAATAGGAAATTTAAAAGACTGACTTGGATGGATGACAGAAGGAACAGGGAATGGAGACTAGTAAATATATAGGCAAGTCAAAACAAACATTGCTAGTAGAACAATAATTCTGATAATTATATTAACTAATGGGGTTTAGAAAAAAAGGAAGAACTAAAATACAAGATGGTAATAATATAGATGGCATGATGAGGTAACTCACCCAAATGTCCTCATCTTATTCTGGTAGAGGGGTGATATTTACTATTTGTTAAATCAAGTATTTACATGAACAATTTAAGAATAAGTACGCAATGACTTATGAAATGAAGAGAAAAAAAGAGACACAAATCAAGAAAACTTTAACAATTCTTTAGATAGCAGTAAAGATATAGATATAGATTTCACAGAACCCTGGATAATACTAGAGAAGGCAAAAAGCTGAGGTTATTATAAGATTCTTATTTTGTTTTCCTATTTTTCTTTCCTTGAAAAATTTGATACTTCTATCTGAACATCTTTCACAGTTGCTGTGAAAGTTAGTACTCTTCTTTTTCAACATCTATGGCCACATCAGTTTCTTCACAGAGTGCACCCTTCATTCACAAGTGGATTTCATTTGAGCTTGACATGTGCATGTCAGAGAGAGCAAATATTGCTATGCCCATCACATGGATGAGAGTACTAATATATATATATATATAGTTTATGTAAATCTTGTAAGTAATTTAAGTAACACAAATGGTAGAATGGCTACTAGTCCTCAGGTGGAACTTAAGACAATAGTATTCTTTTCAGCATTCTAGTAGCCTCCATATTGATTGTCAATGAATCATATGCTTTATTCTCCAGACAAATGAGATTGAGAGTAAGATATGTTCAGCATATTAGAAACTCAAAGAACAGTCTCTGTGTTGGACACAAAGTGACATTTTAACATTATTATTCAATTAGAAAATTTCCTATTTGTATTATGAAAGTCATTCAAAAATGATGCCAGTGACATCTACCAACATGTTAATCAGATGTGATTTGATTGTCCCAAGCACTTCTTGCTCAGTGAATTTGATCTTTTGCCCAGGTGGAATTTAAAGAAAAGGATGCTGGAGTAAACACTACAAACCTTGCAAAGTGAAAAGTGGATAATTCAATGTAAGACAATCTCTCAAAGTAGTATTTTTTCTTTAACATACAGGTGAAGGGAATATTTCCATAGCTAAAGCATGTTTTAAAATGTTCTCTCCCGCAATTTTATTTTCTGAACTTTATATTTTTCTAATGACAAATATGTCTTTTGCTTTGTTTTTAAGAACATTAAAAATATATGTATTTCACCATGTGTAATTTATTTCTGCTCATATTTTATAGAGAAGCTTATGATACTTAAAATCTTATATCTGAAATAAGTTAACTCCAAGTTAATTTTTTAAAATATTTACTGATTTGCCTTAAAAACTACTTTAAAACTTAAACTTCCAAAATCAGTAATAGTCCAGACTGACAATTTTATTATTATTTCTTAGCTTCTGGACACATTTGAGTATCAGAATTCTAATCATGAAGACCCTTTTAGCATCACAAAATTAAGCTTTAACTAGATTATGGCTACCAGCTAATATTTATTTCTATAAACTGAAATAGCATATTATATTACTATTCTGATATTTAATTTACTTCCTATAGATTACTTTTGAATATGTGGCTATCGAAGATAAGAGAATGTTAATAATGTTAAACAGTTTAGCCTAAAGCATAAACATCTTTAATTCATATATTTGATAAGAAAGTTAACCTAAAGAATCCAAACATATAAATCCTTTCATTCATTGTATATCTTTGAAAGAAATTCAAACGTACCTACGGTCCAATTAATTTTAGATAATATACATCTTTTCCAAGTAAAATTAAAGTTAAACAGAGGAAAATATTTTATTTAACATACTGTTGTGAAAAACAATTATGTTGAGACTGCTAGTTTGTTTACCTTTGAAATTTCTAAGATATGGGAAAGAGTAACACATAGTTTTCTATTTTATTGATAATTTTTTGAGCTTTTGAGTTCTAGTTTTTCTTCTTTCACAATCTCAAGCTTTTATTCATGTATTCATTTACCCTATATGTACCCATTGATTAGCCATTATATGCCAGAGACATATTAAGCAGTAATGAGGAAGATAAATTTAGACTGTACCATCATATGCCATATGCCATGGCATGACATATGCCATGGTTTCAAAAATATCTAAAGCATCATCTTTTTTCACTACTTTAAAAAGGTTGAAATGTAAAATAAAATTCAGCCATCAAACTAAGTGAACATGAGAGAAAACTATATATCCACTTTTTGAACACTCAGTTTTTACATATTATATATGAAAATATTATTTTGCTAAAATGAACGTAAAGCACATATTTGGTTTCTATTTTTAGAAATATAATACAGTAACAGATTGATATACAACTATCCAGATACTTAATTCCTCTATATAAATTACTAATATTATTTTCTTTTTAAGAAACAATGTATGAGGCAAGACATGAAATTTTATTAACTACACAGTATTCTTCAATTACACTCTAGCAAAATGATTTTATCCTTGGGTTTCCAAAACATATCAGTTCACAAAAGGCGGGTATATATGTACCCGCCTCGATTTCTTACTAATAATATAGCATATAATATTAAATTATATTAATGTTGAATAATGAATATATGAAATTTTATACATGCTAGATTTCCATTGGTTAATAATCCATCATAACTCCCCGGTTTTATTATGTATTTTACAAAAAAATACTTCAAAGCTCAGAAATGTATAATTAAATTTACAAATTTTGTTTTTTCTAAGGCTTTCACCAAATAGGAGTTGGTTAAAAGAAGCAGCAGGCAAACAAATTACCCCTACTGTAGTTTAGTTGTGATAAATATGTAGGTTACACTTTATTTTAAAGTGTTATTTGTCCCATGTATGCCTGCAAGCCTATCAAACTCAGATATGTTTATGGGCTTGGATGTAACATTGGCAACTATTCAGTGCAGTCACTGTATGGCCCACACTGAAAATTCATAAAGCAAAGAAGCTTTCACTACACATCTTCTTTATATATTAAGAATGAATAAAATAGCTATACTCACAATGATCAATAAATATGACTTCACATTGAGCAGGATCTTTGAAATATGAGATGAGCTGATGGGTTATAATTTTTTCTTTGTAGGACTTAGCCTTTAGGATTAAATATATTGAGGATAATGTAAATGACAGCATCTTCCAGAGATTTAAGTGGTCACTTGCTTTTTGTAGAAATGCCTGTTTAGATGAACCAGTGGTAATTTTTTAACTAAAAGAAATTTGGAAGATAAAGAGCTTTGTTGAAAAAGCTCTTTCTTTTCCTTTTTAAATTTTTAATTGGTTCCAGAGGCACCTCTTAAATTTATTAGCCAGTCTTTTTAAAAAAGAAAAAAAAAAGTAACTTTTCACTTTGTCTACTGTTTTTCTAATTGATTACTTTAGATTTCTTCCACAATTAAGAAAAATCTATTTCCCCTACTTAAAAATAAGCGGGGGGGGGGGGGGAACTATTTTACTAACAGAACATACCTAAGAAACCTCAACTCCTTTCATTTAATACCTATTGCTCTCATTTAGATAAACCTCCAAAACTGTTTGTGTTAAAAGTACAAATACCAATATTCTTGTAATGGTGTGAGTTTACCTGACGTTTACTAGATATGGACATGTGTGACATTACTTCCTTCCCTGCGGGTTCTTAAGTCTTCCTAGATTCTCGTGGTTTGCCGGCAAGCTTCAGCGTTCCTTGGCTTATAGCAGCATAACCCCACTCTCTTGCTTCCTTGTTACATGGTGTTCTTCTTGTGTGTCTCAGACTTCGTATGGTTTTGTTGTTATAAGGACACTAGTCATATTGGATTAGGGGTCCATCTTACTCAAGTATGATGTCCTCTTAAGTAATTGCATCTACCCTATTCCAAGTAAAGTCATATTCTGATGTAATGAGGGACAAGACTTCTGCATTTATTTCTTGGAAAGACAAAATTCATCCTATAACAGACAGACGGAGCTCACTTAACACAAGTAAAGAATGGATCATGTCAGATAGAAAGAAAAATGTTAATAATAAGTTTAAAAGTGATAATGTTAAGCCTAGTAATCAAACTAGGCCACAATATAAGGAAGAGCCAAGTAGAAAAATTGCCTAAATGTAGAGCTACTGGATTCCTCCTGAAGAGAAATGGAATCTGTGGAAAAGCCTGAAAGAGTTGCAACTGTGGTGCTTGAAGTATTTAAAGGCAGGAGGCAGGTAATATAAACATAAAGAGGAGAAAAGCACAGATCCAGCTTCACAAGACTCATAGAGGTGAAGGTTGAAAAATATACAAGAAAAGAATGCAGCTGATAGTAAAAATAGCAAAATATGATGTGTCACCAGGAATGATCTTAAAGATTAAAAAGGCAAGATAGCATACTCTGTCACTTTATCTCATTATTTAAGAAATTGGGCATGCTTACTAGAGCCTGGCTATTCAAATTGTGTTCAGCGATCAAGCTACAACAGCATTTCATGGGAGCTTGCTAGAACCCTGATCAACTTTCTAAGAACATCTCCTTGGGAATCCATATGTACATTCAATTTTGAGAGGCACTGCACTACTGGTTTGAGTATATTAGAATTCCAATTTCTACACTGCTACAAGCTTTTTATGTTAACTGAAATGTGTGTTTCTGGATTTATAAAAGGATGATTTGAACTGATTCTTTCTGAGATATTCAAATTTTGTGATTCCATATATAACAAGTTTGCCTCTAAGTTTTCAAATTTATGTAAAAAAAGTTGTCCTGTTCCAAACATACAATAAAATGGACTCCCCCCCCCACAACATGCACTTTTCAGTTAACAAGAATAATAGCATATTTTCCATGAAAAGAGGGAAATTTTAAAAGGGGAAATTTTAAAATTTGCTCTTTCCTTTCGTTTATTGAACTAGAGAAATACAAAATTTTGGATAGTATTTTCACTAAACAGAATAGGTGAGCCTCTGAAAAGATATTTCAGAGTAATTATTTATACTTATTATTATTAATAGTTACCCACTATCCCTTGTTCCCTGGAACAACAGTATTTCAAGATATATAGTTAAATTTAATCACACAGCAGTTATATGAGTAAGAATAGGGTGATGGTTTCATTTAAAGCAGTGTTGTGAATATTCTAGAAGTCAGTAAGAAATGCAAAGTTCAGACCTAAATCCAGAATCAAACTAACATTCAATTATTAAAAAGAAAAACTGGATAAGTCTGGCCAGAATCCAAGGTATGCTGTTCATATAACATGATATAACAGATAAACACACACACAGGATAGTTTCTATCTATTATCTATCTAGCTATCTAGCTATCTAGCTATCTATCTATCTCAGTCTGCTGTTTACCAGTCTAACTGCAAATAAACCAGCTCTTCCCCAGGGTCATCGAAAAGTTCCATGTGCTTCAACATTGATTGTGTTAGGAGAGTAATCCTCCAAGATAATTACATCAACAAACAATGTGTTTATGTCCACATTCTAATCACATTTTGTGCCATGTCTTTGCAAGAGGGCTGCCCAGTTATAATTTTGTAAGGTATACCAATGATTGGACCTGCATAATTTGCACATAAATTAAACACTGAAAGTAATGATTAGGACAGTAAAATTCCTGGTACTTATCTTCAGAAACAATGGAAAATTAAGGGTTGATGTGTTTTTAAGGACAACAAAAAGACTACCTTAAAATGATTATACATTGATTATGAAATAAATTCCATTTAGTTTAATAAGCTAAGAAATTTTGGCATAACTATACAAAGAGCTGGTTACTTCCTTGTATTAGAGCCAGGAAACAGATTGGAGAAAATACTTAGTTTCATTACAAATTTGTTTGTCATAATCTTAAAGCTACTGAAGCAATCTGACATATAATACACAGATTTCATAAGCACAATTTCTATTATTCAAATTTTCATTTCCTAGTCAATTTCTCACAATTCAGAAACTTCTCTAAACAGAATCTCCCCCATCACTCATGTACTTTGCTGACACACACAGCAAATATACTGCCAAAAATGAATGGGTGGAAGAAGTATTATAAATATTATAGAACTTCAAAAATTCTGTGTGTGAGATAAATCATATATATATATATATATATATATATATATATATACACACACACACGTATATATACTCTATCACTTCAATGTTGGTTCAATTGTTTTCTATCTTATTGAATTTTTTTTCCGTCTTACTGATTTTTTTTTTGTACTATCTTACTCCAAAGACCTTTTTCTACAACTGATTTCTGTTTCCTTCAAAAACAGTGTTTCTCAAATTTCAAGTTGCTTACGTATAATCTGGGACCTTGCTGAAATGGAGAATTAGATTCAGCAGACCTGGGGTGAGCCCTGTACTCTGCATTTCTAACAAACCCCCAGGTGATACTAATGCTACTCATCCACATGCCACATTTTGAGTAGCACAGTTTTAAGAGAGTTTCCTCCCAAACTTGCAATTAAAACAAGTATGACTAAAATATTTCTTCTGGAGACCTTATTGAGGAATAGAGTAAAAAATTTAACCCACATTTTATGTGGGATAAACAGACAGAAGCACAGGATAAAGTGTGATACAGGGAGAAAAAAAAACTATTTCTTTATCAGACAACTTAAATTTGATTATAAGTTTCAGCATTGAATTCATGTAACATTATTTTTTTTAAATTCCTTTCATGCAAGATTGAGATTATTCCATCTAGAAGTTCCTCAAAAAATGAAAAATAGAACAACCATATCATCCAGCAAGCCCACTGTTGGATTTATATCCAAAGGAAATAAAAGGATATCAAAGAGATGTCTGCACTTCCATGTTTATAGCAGCATTATTCACAATAGCCAAGATATGGAAACAACTGAAGTTTTTTCAATAGATGAATGGTAAAGAAGATGTGGTATTAATATACAACAGAATATTATTCAGCCATGAGAAGAATAAATTCCTGCCAATTGTGACATGGATAAGGGAATTATGCTAAATAAGACAATTCACATGAAGAAAAGACTGTATGGCATTACTTACATGTGGGAATAAAAAAGGTGAACTTATAGAAACAGAGAGTAGAATGATGGTACCAAGGGGCTGAAGGGTGGGAAATGAGGAGATGTTGGTCAAAGGGTACAAACTTACAATTAGAAAATGGATAAGTCCTGGAGATCTAGTGCACAGCATTGTAATTATAGTTAATAATACTGTATTATACACTTGAAAGTTGTTGAGAGATTAGATCTTGTGTTCTCATGACAAAAAAGAAACTATAATCATGGGACCTGATGGAGATATTAGCTAATGCTACAGTGGCAATCATATTTAAATATATAAATGTATCAAGTCAACACACTGTGCACCATAAACTTACACAATGTTATATGTCAATTATATCTCAATTAAAAATATTCTAATATTCAAATAGAATGATATACATGAAATTGCTTTTTAAATGATAAAGCACTATATAAGCATATTATATTGTTATTGTATGCATAGGTGCTTTCCACTCCTACCCTGCTCAACATCAGTGCCACAGTCTTGCCAATTCCTTTCCTTAGCTATGAAAACTGCTTAAGAAACTGTCATTCAGCAGCTGCAAAGACTGCCAGCACTAAAGTAATTTGATAGAAGCATCCAAGAGGGGAGAGGAATGAAGATTTTCTTTCCTCTGCAGTTCTAGTTATAAAGCCCAGATATAAAAGGAGAGAATTGTTGTGGTATGGCATATGAATTTTAAGATGCTTTCATTGAGTTCATTCAAATACTAGAGTGGTGACCTGAAGAGTTTTTGCCTTAGAAAGTAAATATTTATAAATACATATATATGTGTATATATGTATATATTGTCTTTTAAAAAAATTTTTAAAGGAATATATTATCTTTACAAAGATGGGTTATTATAGTCATTGATCATGTAAGTAAGTACATAGATAAGATTCTGGACTTACTTGTAGCTAGCTACAAACCAAACAACGACTTCATATTTGATATATAGATGAAGTGAAATTGCTTTAAAACTAATGCAGAATTTATTTGTAGTGCACAATTTATTAGTATGCATGAAGATGAATTAAAACCTGCAAGCTATATTAAATTTAATGCATGAGAAAGGGAAGTAATGCATTACTTGAAAATCATGTTGAAGCATCATTGCGAATGCAGCTGTTAAACCGCAATAGTACTAACTGCAGAGGCAAATATTATTAAACCTGCCAGAGTCCCCAAACTGTATTTTACACAGTTCTTTAAAGAAAGTAAGCAAAGGCATTTGCCTCCTAGCTTCATGTATAAATATGGTATGAAAGTATATGCATCAAATCTCAAAAAAAATGGCTCAGTAATTTGATTCCCACAAAAGAATTCTTATTCTAATTGGTTAAAACAAAAGTTTCTTTAATTGTTAGAGGGATGAAACATCAGATTTATTAACTTCATATTTCTGATTGATGAAAGAAAATGTAATAGATGAAGAGATGAGCCTGAAACTACACTTGAGGGGCTTTATTTAGCTCAGTTAGCTGACTTCACTATCTTGAACTCTAATATTGTACTTGCTAAGCCTTTTAGTGTGCACTAAATCCCAGCCACATAAAAGTGAAGCTAAATTGTATTTACAGGTCTTTTTCATACAAAGTACTAACCAGCATTCCATTTATAATCCTATAATAACCCTTTGTAATCTGCATACCAATGCAGTGCAAATAACACATTTACTTTAGAAATGAACATAATTAGATTATATAGATCCTAGTTGAATTAGACTGAGTGACCTTTTGCTAGCATTCTCTGGTAACTCAAGAAAAATTTATTACTTGGCTGCCTTTTCTCTTTTAATCTAAATGATCAGTTTTTGGCATGAACCTCGAAAATCTTCAGAATCTTTCACAGTTTGGTTTATATGAAGATATTTTTTTTTTCCCCAGCAGGAAAAAAAAGTTGTAGTGTTCAACACAGAGCTAGAGTGAATGTTATCTTGTAAACACTCGAGATAAGGAGTTGAAACATAAAACACCAAATAAAAGATGATGTAAGAATTATTTATAATTGGGTTTAGTATGATTTTGTAATTACATTTTTAATTAATGTCTTGGAGGATATGCTTTACTTCTATGCATAATTTAAATCAAATTGGTATTATATATTACATAGTTCAATCCTAGCTTTCCACTTAACAATGCATCAGAAATTTGCAACAGATAATTCAACATCTTATAGCCATTTATTCACTAAAATAGTTTTGTGTACCTACTATGTGTCTCATACATTTGGCTAAGTGGTGACAATTGTGTGCTTGTTTCAAAGAATTCTCCTCCTGGAACACAAATGATAATCAAAGATAAGAGAGATAGTGTGATAACAGCAATGTAAACCAATTATTCATAAAGTAAATCCCAGCTCTTCTGGTTAAGGAAATGCAAATGTATTAAGAGCTATTTATAACCCTAACATATTTCTACTCTCGCTTCTAGGTCCTCCCAATAAGCACAAATCCATATAAAGTAGGCATGCATTTCTACATACATGTCACTGAAAACGACTCTTGTACTCTCAAGATAATGGAGGGTTAAATCCACAGCATGCTTCTATCCATCTCTTTATTCTTCCAGCAGGGAAATTTTAAAACTTAGGTAAAATAACACAAAGACAGATTGAGAGACTATACTCAAGAATATTTGTTGTTGTTTTTGTTGTATTTCTCTATCTCTCCTGTAAATTCCACAAGGGAAAACTTGTTTCAAGGTCTTCTCTGCTCAGAAAACAACCTCAAGAGAGTAAAAGTGCCTCACTTTTTTGGGCTCAGCAGACTACATTTACAGGGAGGTTAAGAAATATCATAAGGTTGTAATAAATATGAACATTTACTTAATTTAGAAAACAGGCAAATACAGTCTTCTTCAGAGTCCTATATCTCAAAGTATGTAATAAATGTGTGTGATTGTATGTGGATCTAAATGTCAAATGTTTTTACATGTATAAAGATACATAATTGTGATTCACTCTTTTGTATTTTATATTATGCCTAATAAACAAACCACAACATTCTCATAGTTAGTTTCTGTCCTTTTCCTCACCCAGACCCTTGAAGATATATTGTGAATTTTTGCTGACATCATTTTAGCCCAAGCTGCCCTGAGAGCCCCTAGAAGCCTCTTCTAACTGATCTCTTGCTTCCATTCTTGTAATGTTCAATTAATTCTCTATACTTCAGGCAGAGTGATGTTTTAAAAAAATGTCATCTTTTTATTTAAACTATTCAGTGTACTCCCATCACCCTCAAATGAAAATGCAGTGTTTAATCACAGCTTTTCAGTTGGATGTAATATGGCTGTTTCTCACTTCTGCAAACTCAACCTAAACTATTTTATTTCCTACACACTACTCTCGTCTAGACACACTGGTCTCCTTTGGGTTCTGTAAACACAAACTTTTCCCTTCCTCTAGGCCTTTGCATGATTTACATTCAGTAACTGTAAAGTTACTTCCTCAAAGGCTGGTTTTGGGGTTCTGAACTAAAAATGTCACCTTATGGAGGCTATTCTGTAGTTCCTCATTTAAAGTGGCGTTTACTAGTTCAGTGTTTAATCTCATCATTTGGATTTTTGTTATCCCTTCATAACACTTGTTCCAGTCTCTGAGAGTAGTATTTATTGTTTTACTTGCTTATTGTCTATTTCTTGCAAAAGTATATGCAGAGGATTAGGGTCTTTGATTTCCTAGTTCACCTTTTCATTTTTGTACTTGACATAGTTCCTGACATCTAGTAGCCACACAGCTGAATGCTAGGTGAATGTGTTGTATATCCTGGTGGCAAGGGGAGGGAAGTACGTTCCCATCCTGGGATGATTATGGATCTAAGTGGCTTCTGCTTAAGATTATAATTATATATACACAATCATCTACAGAACGTGGTTATTTGATATCTCCTGGCTGTAGTAAAGTTGCAGAAAAGATTTGTGTAGCTCAAGAGTTTTCTAATATTTACATTTTTAAAAAATTTACATAAATTATTTTGTTCATAGCATCAGCATCCCTTCATATTTCTAATTCTTTCAATCCTCTTCTGGAACTTTCCCTTTTTCTCCGTTGGTTCTATTGATTCTAACTTATCTCTTAGTCTTATATCCTTTGTTCTTATATTTATACCTTGCTAAATAAGTTTACCAATGATCATGACTCCATCTACTACATTTACATTGAAAACCACTTGTCCAATTTTGATCTTTTACATGCAGGACCATAACCTAACACCTTGAAATGTGGCATGATTTAGATAATGGACTTTTACCTCAGCCTTGCCAGGTTAAAAACAAATAAATTTTCTTCTTTATATGTCTTTCTCCTTACAGATTTTCTGTTTAATTATTGGTATGTCCAAGGCTAGAAATTTTGGCATCATCTTTAAATCAATATTCTTTATTTTTGTCTTTTTTTGCTTTCTTTGCTCTTAGTACGACCTTCACAGTCCCTCTTGAACCTATCCTTTATATTTCTTTTCCCATGGTCCTCACTCTAATCCCTTAACTCACTCTTGAATAACTATAAATATTTTCTATCTAAGTCACTGCCTCCAGATTCTTTCTACAATCCCCTACCACCAGACTGTATTTGAAAAGACATTTTTCATTATTTTTGCCCCCATACAAAAACCCAGAGTGGTTTACAGTAATCTATGTAAAAAGAACACACACACACACATTCCTCCCAAACCAAACTTCTAAAATCTTTTGATAAGATTGGATTGTTTTAAAATTAACTTACTATTTTATTTATTTTCTTAGCAACAGTGGACCATATTTATTTTCTCCTCCATATCATTCAGTATGTTAGTACCCAGCTTCAAGTTATTTTATTTTTTCTTCCCGTCTCTATACCCATATGAAATACATCATTTAAAGCTAAATTTAAATATATCCGTTAATTCTCCTTCCACCCCATGTTGAACTATTTCTTCTTTATATGTTTTTTTAAATATTTTATTAGAGTATAGTCGATTTACAATGTTGTGTTAGTTTCAGATGTACAGCAAAGTAAACCAGTTATACATATACATATATCCACTCTTTTTTTTAGATTCTTTTCCCACATAGACCATTACAGAGTATTGAGTAGAGTTCCCTGTGCTATACAGCAGGTTCTTACTGGTTATATATTTTATATATAGTAGTGTGTACATGTCAATCCCAATCTCCCAATTTATTTCTCACCCCATCCCCTGGTAACCATGTTTGTTTCCTAATTCGTGACTCTAATTCTGTTTGTAAATAAGTTCACTTGTAACCTTTTTGTAGATTCCACATATAAGTGATATCATATGATATTTGTCTTTATTTCTTCTTTAGATTTCAAACTCCCTTATATCTTGTACCCTGAATATTATTGCTTATTTATGTATATCTTATTTACATATTTACTTCCTGCGGTATGAGAAGCTACCTTTTATATTCTTAGTCATGCTCATCAAGGAAGTACAATTTAAAGTACCTTTAACTATTAAAGTTGGAAAGTGGTTTATAAATCTAAATGTAGGTAGTAAAAGAGTTAAATTTATAAAAAAATACTAATTTACAAATAAGTATGTGTACATACTATATTTGTAACAATTTTTACATACCTGCACTAATATAAATTACTTTAAGTCAAAAGTGATAGAGTTTTTATTTTTTTATTTTTTATTTTTTTGGCTGCACAGCAAGGCATGTGGGATCTTGGTTCCCTGATCAGGGATTGAACCGGTACCCCTTGCAGTGGAAGGGTGGCAATATTGGACTGCCAGGGATGTCCCTAAAAGTGTTAGAGATATTTTTAAAAGCACCTTGAGAAAATATTACTCCTTTTACATGAGGAGATACTTAAAATTCCCCGATGTGCCCAAAGAGGATATAATGAATAAATACATTTTAAAATGTCCTTACATTTTGGAATCCATCATCTTTACAAATATTTAAAGCTTAAGGTCACAAATGTTTTATAATTTTTCTTAGGAATGTAATATAATAATATTAATAAATTGGTATTGGTGGGAAAATGAAGAACATCAATAAATCCTATAGTTCTACACTAAATTTATCTTACACCTAAGACTAAGTCTTTGACTCTACAATACAGTTTTGAAATATTTCACTTTGTAAAGCTGCTCAAGACAGCAGAGACAAATAGTATATAGTATGTTCAAAGTTAGGAATGCTGCTTTCTCTTCATTTTGACACATCCGGGGCATGCAATTATTCACAAAGTTCACTTTCTAAAGAAGAAAAATAACAATGACTAAAGGCAGCATTTAGATTTCAAATAGACTATGACAATTTAATCAATGACAAACTCCCAATGTCAAGAACAATCTTATTTCTAGGTAGACAGAGAATGACATTTCATCAGAGCTAAAGTACAACTGCCCACATTAAAAACTAGCCAAAAGGAAAAAAAAAAAATTAGTATGGACTCTCAGAGTAAGATTTAGAGAAAAAAGAGAGGGAGAGAGATACAAAGTTATTTTAACTTTAAAAGTGAATACAACTTTACTTTCTTGACTGGCATTTTCAAAAACGTCTTATTATGAATTAAGTAATCTTAAGGATACATGAAATTCAAAGCTTGAATGAGAGAATATAACTTACCATCTCACCCCTCCCCCACCCCATTAAACACTTTTCAAATTTGTACTGCAATTTATTGACTGAGAAATATAACATGTTAAGATATCCCTTTCAGCTGATTTTTTTTTTTCCAAAATCAAAGTGATGTCCTAAATCATGTATATAACACATTTTAAGTTGTTTTGAAATGTAGCTTAAAAATATATTCTGGAATGCCGACTTTTATATTTGTTTTTAAAATAATATTCCTCAGTATTTTCAATCAGCATCGATAACACTTCAATCTAGGTATATATAGGCTATAACTGTTATTATTATTTACCTGGGAGAGTACTATTTTTAATGATATTTCAACTCTGATACTCAGTTTCTATTAGTTAAAATAAATGTAGCTGTACTTTAATACACATGAGGCTTTGAGATGATTCAGCAACACAGTATATATAAGCCTTAACAGTGTTTTAGACCTATATTTTTCAATAAATTTTTTAATGTATTAATCATTCTGTACTTACTTCATATTCTTCAAAATATATATCTTTTCTTCTATGAGATACTCCGGGCTCTTTTGTGAAATACTTTAAAACAGAAAGACATTGTGATAAGATATTCACATAACCTTTGTTCAAACACTTGCAAAACAATATTTTAGGAGAGAAGGAGAATAAGACAATCAGCCTGATTTCCAATGGAAATAACTAATCCAACCATGATGTGATGAGATAGCAGATGTGTGCTAGAGTTAAGGATCATGAGATTCCTGAAACAGGTAGAATAGTATTAGAAAATGGAAAGTGTCAAATAAAAAGTGTTATACTCTAGTATGTTTCTGCAAGCTGAAATGCCTGGATCAATTTTACTAAATCATAAAATTTTCATTTCATATGAAGAAAAAGTATATGTTATAGGTAATTGTAGTTGGGAAAACAGCAGGCTCTTTTTTCCCAGACTACCACTACTAGATATGCATAAATATTAAAGACTATATAATTAAGAGAGGAGGGTAAATTAAGTGTGAAACTTATGGATTATATAGCTAAACTAGTTTTACCTGAAAACATTTACAAGAATATCCAAGAGAGAGAAAAATTGCAATTAAGAAGGAAAATTCTACATTTTCTATAAATAGAAGAATTGCTATTTGTTAACTAGAGAAAAAAAAAAGAATGAGAATATTTGGAAAAATAGATTAAGCATTGTAATAGTCAATCTTCAAATTACAGTTTTTCAAGAGTCTGTTACACTGTCAATTTTTAAATTTTACTTTGTTTTCACATTCTTCAACTCTAAATGGCCAAAATCTTTCCATTTCACCCACCCACCTGATCACCTTAAATCTTTCCTGTTGATTGTCATTTCCCACACTCCATCTTGTTTTACTTGAAAGTATCTGAGATTGCTGAGTATGAAATTGATAGTGATTACTTTGCATTTTAGAAAAGGCTCTCAATAAGCTAATTTCTCCCAAATAAACTTCAAACTGTACAATATCTACAAATGTTTACAATAGAGTTGTGATTCTGTGGGTGGGTATTATGTGATAAAATCCATGAATCCTATCTAAAGCCCCTTAGAAATGTTGAGATAGGTTTATTTCTAAACCCTTGACGATAAAGTGACTATGACTAAATTTTTCTTCAATTTATCTTTTTTTCAATTTTATAACAAGAATTGCAAGATAGTTTATAAAATTTTAAAATATCACCATTGGAATCTGAAATAAATGTTCTAATCTACTTAAAGTAAATCCCTTGTAGATTTTACAAAGTATAACCAACATCAATGACATATTTTTCATCTCTCTAATTCATCATGTGTACACGTAAAATCATGTTATATTTAGATACTAAAAAAAGGATTGAAAATGTTTGTTTATTGGCACATTTGCAGAATCTCCACAATAGATATGGAGTTTCTAAATCATGCATACATAAAAGACAAAATCTTCCATTGTATACAACTACTTTACACCATTAAAATAATAGATTGCTGCAGTTTTTTTTTCTTATTAGTAACAGAACAAGCTAAAGAATATCATTAAAGTTCAATATCCTAGGTCACTTTTATGCACAGAGTAGATAAACATTTAGTGTTAATTAAGAAAAATCCAAAGGAGGTTTTATTTTTGAGGTTAATCCTTTTATCCTTAGGCTTTGATTCCTATTAAAATTCAAAGATTCCCTTGGGAGAAGAGATGCTTTATCAACTATAAGCCATTAAGTGTGGATAAAAGGTCTGAAATCTAAATGGCAATGGAGACAGGAGAATATGGTATTGGTAGAATTTTTTTTTTATTTTAAAATTTAAAAAGAATTTTAAAAATTTGGTAGAAAGAATTCCCTTTCTCATAGGAAGAATGAGAAAAAAATTTTCATTTATTCTTTTCCTCAAGTCTTCAGAAGATGTAAAGCAATGTGCGTACTGACCTTTGAAACCAAGATAACTATTGTGGTCTTCAAAATTTTTGCCATTGTGTTAAATTATGTACAACTGAACCATTTCAACATTTCCCAGTGTATGAAGGGTTGTGATACTATAACATTTTCTGATGCTTCTTTCCTGAGGTTCCTCTTTTCATCTTTGCCAATATTAGACCAGAAGATGGAAGATAGTGAAAATGGAGAAGGAAGGAATGAGATTCATATATATACATTTGTAGAATACATAATATGGCTTAGAAGATCCACCCAAGAACATTAATTTGAGCACTGACTATAGGTTAAGTTCACTACTAGACTTTAGGGATACAAAATTGATTAATCCTTGATTACAATCACAGTTCATATTCTAATGTTAATATGAATACCAAAATCTGTTCATTTTGACCTAAACTGAAGAAGTGTTTCATTTGCCCTTTTTTCAAATTGAAGTATAGTTGATTTACAATATTGTATTAGTTTCAGGTGTACAAACAATAATTCAATATTTTCATAGAATATATTCCATACAGATTTATTGTAAAATACTGACTATATTCCCTGTGCTTATTTATTTTATACCTAGTAGTTTGCATCTTTTAATTCCTTTCACCTATTTTGCCCCTATCCCCTCCACTCTCCCCACTGGGAACAACTAGTTTGTTTTCTATATCTGTAAGTCTGTTTCTGTTCTGTTATACACATTTTTTTTTTTATTTTTTAGATTATCCATGTAAGTGATAAGATAGAGTATTTGTATTTCTATGTCTCACTTATTTCGCTAAGCTCAACATTCTTTAGGTTTATCCACTTTCTGCAAATCACAGAATTTCCCTTTTTAATGGCTGAGTAATTTTCCATTGTATGTATAAATACCATATCGTCTTTGTCCATTCATCTGTTGATGGACACTTAGGTTTCTTCCATATCTTAGCTATTGTGAATAATGTTGCTATAAACATTAAGGTGTATGTATTATTTCAAATTAGTGTTTTTGTTTCCTTCTGATATAGACCCAAGAGAAGAATTCCTGAATCATATGGTAATTCTATTTTCAGTTTTCTGAGGAACCTCCCTCTCGTTTTTCAGAGTGGCTGCACCAATTTACATTCCCACTAACAGTGTATGAGTGCTCCCTTTTCTCTACATCCACACAAACATTAGTGCCATGTCATTTTGATGATAGCCATTATAACAGGTATGAGGTGATATCTCATTGTAGTTTTTATTTGCATTTCTCTGACCATTAGCTATATTAAGCAACTTTCATGTGTTTGTTGGTCATCTGTATGCCTTCTTTGGAAAAATGTCTATTCATGTCTTCTGCTCATTTTCTAATCCAGGTTTTTGTTTTTTGACATTGAGTTGTATGAGGTGTTTATATATTTTGGATATTAACCCCTTATCAGTCATGTCATTTTCAAATATTTTCTCCCATTCAGTAGGTTGTCTTTTAATTTTGTTGATGGTTTCCTTTGTAGTGCAAAAGGTTTTAAGTTTAATTATGTCCCATTTATTTATTTTTGCTTCTGTTTCTTTTGCCTTAGGAGACAGATACAAAAATACATTGACATGAATTATGTCAAAGATTGTTCTGCCTATGGTCTCTTCTATGAGTTTTATGGTTTCAGGGCTCACATTAATGTCTTTAATCCATTTTGAGTTTATTTTTGTATAGGGTGTGAGGAACCATTCTAATCTCATTCTTTTACATGTAGCTCTCCATTTTTCCCAGCACCACTTATTGAAGGACTGTTTATTCTCCATTGTATTGCCTTGCCTCCTTTGTTTTAGATTAATGGGACACTTGTGTGTGGGTTTAATTCTGGGCTCTCTATTCTGTTCCACTGATCTATATATCTGTGTTTGTGCCAGTACCATACTGTTTTGATTACTGTAGCTGTGTAGTATAGTCTGAAATCAGGGAGTGTGCTACCTCCAGCTTTGTTCATTTTTCTCAAGATTGCATTGACAATTTGGGGTCTTTTGGTGTTCAATATAAATATTAGGATTATTTGTTCCACTTCTGTGTAAAATGTCATGGGTATTTTAATAAGGATTATATTAAATTTGTAGATTGCTTTTGGTAGTATGAACATTCTAACAATATTAATTCTTCCATCAAAGAACACTGAATATCTTTCCATTTCTTTGTATCATCTTCAATTTCCTTCATCAGTGTTTTACAGTTTTCAGAGAATAAGTCTTTCACCTCCTTGGTTAATTTAATTCCTGGGTATTTGATTCTTTTTGACACATTTTAAACAGGATTATTTTCTTGCTTTCCTTTTCAAATAGTCCATTATTAGTGTATAGAAAAGCAACAGATTTTTGTATATTCATCTTGCATTGTGCAACTTTACTGAATTCATTTATTAGTTCTAACAATTTTTTGGTGGAGACTTTAATGACACCATATATATATATATATATATATATATATATATATATATATATATATATATATATATATATATATATATATAGTGTCATGTCATCTGCAAATAGTTACAGTTTTACTTCTTCCCTTCCAATTCTGGTGACTTTTATTTCTTTTTCTGTCTGGTTGCTGTGGGTAGGACTTCTAATACTATGTTAAATATAAGTGGTAAGAGTGTGCATCCTTGTCTTCTTCCTGATTTTAGAGGAAAGCCTTTCAGCTTTTCATCATTGAATATAATATTAGCTGTGGGTTTGTCATGTCTTTATTATGTTTCCTCTATATTCATGTTGATGAGAGTTTTTATCATAAATGTATTTTGAATTTTGTCAAATGATTTTCTGCTTCTATTGAGTTCATTGTGTGATTTTGTACTTCCTTTGTTAATGTGGTGTATCACATTGATTGATTTGCGAATATTGAACCATCCTTGTATCCCCGGAATGAATCTCACTTGATAATGGTATATGATCCTTTTTACATATTTTTGAATTTTGAATTTGGTTTGCTAATATTTTGTTGAGGATTTTTGCATCTATATTTATTGGACATATTGGCCTGTAATTTTCCTTTTTTTGTAGTGTCTTCATCTGGTTTTAGTGTCAGGGTAATGACGGCCCTGAATGGATTTGGGAATGTTCCATCTTCAAATTTTTTGGAATAGTTTGAGAAGGATAGGTATAAGTTTTTTTGTTTGTTTGTTTTTTGTTCTTTTTTTTTTTTTTTTTTTTTGTGGCACACAGGCCTCTCACTGTTGTGGCCTCTCCCATTGTGGAGCACAGGCTCTGGACACACAGGCTCAGCGACCATGGCAGCATGTGGGATGTTCCCAGACTGGGGCATGAACCCGCGTCCCCTGCATCAGCAGGTGGACTCTCAACCACCAGGGAAGCCCATAAGTTCTTTATATGTTTGATAGAATTCCCCTGTGGAAACTCTCTGGTCCCAGACTTTTGTTTGCTGGAATTTATGATTATTATTATTATTATTACAAATTCAATTTCATTAATAGTGATAGGTTTGTTCAGATTGTTTGTCCCTTCCTGATTCAGACTTCAAAGTTTGTATATTTCCAAAAATGTATCCATTTCTTCTAGGTTGTCCAATTTTTTGGCATATAACTGTTCATAGTATTCTCTTATGATTTTTTGTGTCTCTGTGGTATTGGTTATAATTTCTACTTTTTCATTTATTATTTTGTTTACTTGAGTCTTCTCTCTTTTCTTTTCAATGAGCCTACCTATAAGTTTATCAATTTTGTTTATCTTTTCAGAAAACTAACTCTTGGTTTCACTAATTCTTTTTATTGTTTGTTTGTTTGTTTTTGTCTCTAATTTATTTCCTCTCTGATCTTTATTATTTCCTTCCTTCTACTGACTTTGGGCTTTGTTTGTTCTTGCTTTTCTAACTCTTTAGATGGTAGGTTAAGTTGTTTATTTGAGATTTTTCTTGTTTCTTCAGGTAGGCTATATCAGTATAAATTTACATATTAGAAATGCTTTTGATGCAATCCATAGATTTTGGAAAGTCATGTTTCCATTTTCATTTTTCTTCTGGTATTATCTGATTTCCTTTGAAATTATGTCCTGGACCTATTGATTTTTTAGTAATATGTGGTTTAGTCTTCATATGTTTGTGCTTTTCTCATTTTTCTTTCTGTAATTGATTTCTAGTTTTATACCATTGTGGTTGGAAAAAAATGCTTGATATAATTTCTATCTTAAATTTGTTGATACTTGTTTTGTAGCCTAGAATGTGATCTATTTTGTTTGTTTGTTTTTGGCCATGCAGCACAGCTTGTGGGATTTCAGTTGCTCAACCTGAGGGCCTGAACCTGGGCCACAGCAGCAAAAACCTGAGATCCTAACCTCTAGGCCACCAGGAAACTCCCAAATGTGATCTAGTTTTGAGACTATTCCCTGTTCACTTGAAAAGAGTGTATATTCTGCTGTTTTCTAATGTAATGTGAAGTAGATATCTATTAAGTCCAACTGGTCCACTGTGTCACTGTTGTCTTACTGATTTTTCTGTCTGGATGATCTGTCCATTGACGACAGTGGGGTGTTAAAGTCCCCTACTATTATTGTATTATTGTCAATCTCTCCCTTTATGTCTGTTAATATTTGATTTTATACTTAGGCACACTTGTTTTGGGTGCATATATGTTAACGAGGGTAATATCCTCTTCTTTTATTGGTCTGTTTATTGTTTTATAACATCCTTCTTTGTCTTGTTTTATAGATTTGTTTAAAATATTATTTTGTCTGATGAGTATTGCTACCCCTGTTTCCCTGTCATTTCCATTTGCATGAAATATCTCTTTCCATCTCCTAACTTTCAGTCTGTGTGTGTCTTTAGCTCTGAAATAAGTCACTTGAAAGTGGCATATAGATGGATCTTGTTTTTTTTAATCCAATCAGCCATACTGTGCCTTTTGATTGGAACATTTTGTCCATTGACATTTAAAGTAATTATTGATAAGTATGTACTTAATGCCATTTTATTAATTGTTTTCAAGTTGTTTCTGTAGTTCTTCTCTGTTCTTTCTTCTTTTTGTTTCTTCTCTTGTGGTTTGATGATTTTCTTTAGTGGTTGCTTGTGTTCTTTTCTCTCTAGTTTTTGTGTATCTATTTTAGGTTTTCTATTTGTGATTACCATGTGGTTCATATATGTTAAGCTATAACTATATCTACTTGTTTTAAACAGGTAGTCCTTTAAGTTCAAACACCTTCTACTGTATCTACATTTTTTACTCCCCTCCTTCACTTTTTATGTTTTGGATGTCATATTTAACATCTTCATGTTTATCCTTTTACTGATTATTATCATTACAGTTGATTTTATAATTTTTTTGTATTTTACTCTTCATACTAGCTTATTTAAGTGGTTGATCTTCAGCCTTCATTATATATTTGCTTTATTAGCTGGATTTTTCCTTTCCTATAGATTCTTTCTTCTTCTTATAGCATTTTTTCCACTTAGAGAAGACCCCTTAACATTTCTTTGATGGTAGGTTTATTATTGATGAACTTTTTTAGTATATGCTTGTCTGAGTTCTTTATCTTTCCTTCAATTCTAAATGATAATCTTGCTGGGTAGATTACCCTAGGTTACAGGCTTTTCTCTTTCAACATTTTGAATGTATCACACCATTCCTCTCTGGCCTGCAAAGTTTCTGCAGAAAAATCAGCTGGTAGCCTTGTGGGGATCCCCTTGTATGTGACTCTTTGTTTTTCTCTTGCTGTCTTTAGAATTATCTCTTTATCTTTACCTTTTGCCATTTTAATTATGATATATCTTTGTGTGGGTCTCTTGGGTTCATCGTGTTTGGGTCCCTCTGTGCTTCTTGTACCTGGATATCTGTTTCCTTTTTCAGGTTTGGGAAGTTTCAGCCATCATTTCATCATATGCATTTTTGACCCTCTTCCCTCTTTCTTCTCCTTCGGGGACCCTTATAATGTGAATATTGGTAAGCTTGATGTTACCCCAAGATCATTTAAACTGTTCACATTTTTAAAATTTGTTTTTTGTCTTGCTGTTCTCACTAGGTGATTTCCATTATTATTCTTCTTGATCATATAGGCATTCTTCTGTATCACCTAGATTGCCATTCATTTCTTCTTTTGTGTTTTTCATTTCAGTTATTTTAGTCTTAAGGTCTGACTCATTCTATTATATATTTCTAGTTCTTTGTTAGAGTTCTAACTATGTTCATCTATTATTTCCCCAATCCAATTCCTATTATTACTACTAATGCTTTGAATTCTTTATCTGATAAGTTGTCTGTTTCTGTTTCTTTAGTTATTTTTCCAGGGGTTTTCTCTTGCTCTTTCAATTGAGATGCATTCCTTCCTCTTCTCATTTTGCTTAACTTTTCCTATCTCTGTGAAATTATGTGATACAATTACTTATTGCATTCTTGAAGAGGTTTACTTGTGTGTGATTGTCCCTATATAATTGGTGTGCACAGTGGCTTTGTGGGAGAGCTGGATTGATGTGAACACGAGTCACATATTTTCTCAGGTTTGTTTGGCATCTCTCACCTTGGTGGGAGGTGGGGCTGAAGATGAGATGTCTAGAGCCAGAGCTAAGTGTGAACTGAGGTTTCCCTGCTTCTCAGTGGCCATTACTGCCCTATCAGGGTGGAGGTCTGGTCTCAAGTTGCTGGAGCAGAAGGCCTGAGGGTCAGGTCTGAGCTGGATTTTTTCCCTGTAAACATGTGTTCTCCACCTCCCAGCACTGGCAATCTCACCCCCAAGGGAAGCAGTGCTGAAGCAAGCAGTGTTGGCATGGTGGGGCTGGTGTTGGCATTCAGCATGTGTCAGGACACAGGCTGTGGTGGTTTGCCTGGGGTTCAAGATCCAGACTGTTTCTGATGCTGTGTGTTAGGGCCTGTAATGGCTGCCCATACCCTGCTCAGATGCCATGTAGGTCTGAAGATGCCACCTCTTTGTCTTATGGCAGGATCTGAGTTGATTTCATGTCTCACAGCTAAGCTCTGCTTTTGTGCCTCACAGCCAAGCCCTCTTCACAATGCAGAGCTGAGTCAGAAATCAAGTGGTGTTAGAGCAATCACTGGTGTCAGGAAGTGTCATGTTCTGGTGTGCTCATGGAATACTGACCAGCTACTGGTGCAATTTTTAATCCACCTTCACCTCCCTGATTCAGAAGCAAGCATGTGTGCTCATGCTCCTCACAAGGAGAGTCCAGGCTTCCCGCAGAATTCCTATTAGTCCTACTGGCCTTCCAACCAGCTAAGGTGGCTCTTCTTCCTTGTGGCAGACCACAGGCCTCGGACATCCAGTATGTAGCTTGAATCACTCACTCCCCAGGGAGGATCTCTGCCCATGTAACCTCCCTTTTCCTCTGAGTCCCGTCCCAGGGACACAGGTCTCAACCTAATCACTTTTCTTCCCTTTTTACCCAATTCTGTGTGGATTTTCCTTACAGCCTTTGTTGTATGGGAGTCTTTCTGCCAGTCTCCAGTTAGTTTTCAGTGATAATTGCTCCCTGTGTAGATATATTTTTGATATGTTTACAGGAAAGTTGAGTTTCACATCCTCCTACTCCACCGTCTTGGTCTCCCCCTTCATTAACCATTTTAATCATGTTTTTTCCATTAGTAGATAGAAATACATATTATTACTAATTATTAGATTATCTGCCTCAAAGCATATGTGTTGAGTTCCAATTTTCTGCTAAAATGTTGATTGTGATACAAGGAAAATAATGCACTAAAGATCAATTCAATCATTGCAAAATGTCTAATAAACCATATCTTTTAAGGGAAACACACAGTTTTCCCTAATTTCTGCATTCCAAAATTTCAACTACATCCACAAATCAAGTTCCTATGATTATACAAGAATTTGAAAAGAGACATAGAAACAACATCCTGCACTTTTTAAGTATGTGTAAAATAATATATGCAAAAAATCAATAAAATAACTGATATTTTGCTTTTTACTTATAGTAACATTGGGATTCAATACATTGAGTTACCTTTACTGTTAATTAAAATTACATAAGCTAATTTAAAAATGTTCATCAAGTGATATCAATGTCTGATTTTAAATGTTTTGAAGTTTTTGAAAAATCTTTTCTATACTTTATTGTTCTATTTTATTCTTACAAGAAATAAGTGAGTGTTTATAACAATTTATTTCTATATTTTAAAAGTGATGAAACAAAAATTCAATTATAAATAAAATCTGGATACTTATTGCTAAAGTCAGAACAAGAAATTGGAGTTTGTTTCCATGTACTGCTTCTTAATTGCCACACCAATATTGATAATCCATATCACCTCTATACACTGTATACAATGTCAAAACTTTTATCAGTAGACTTGAGATTAATAGAGGAGACATAGAAATCTGTGTTGGTATACCAAATGTATTTGATGATGAAGCTTTGCAACATGGGATAATTTAAAATTACAGCAGGTAAAAAGGAGGAGGTTCACCTGTGCAAAGACAGGACAAGGTCAATATTTTTAAAAGAGGAGGTTAAAATAGTACATGTAATTTATACCTTTCAGTAAATTTAAAAGTGCCAAAACAGAATACAAATCCTGTAATCCCACTGCTACCCTTTCTAAGGAAAATGAGGGCTACAAGAAGAAATAATATTTTGTTAAGATACAAAAGGGATTTTGACTTTTTTACAGAGGGTTTTCTTATGAAAAGACATTCTAAAATTCCTCAAGCAGGAATTGGTTCAGAAAAGCTTTATGAATAGTGTGTGAGTAGTTATGATTCTTCTCCTTTATCTTTCCTCTGTTCATTGATGTCTGAACTTTTACAAATAACAGTAATAAATATTTCAACATACAATAAGATAAATTGTTATTATTATTATTTTTTGCGGTATGCGGGCCTATCGCTGTTGTGGCTTCTCCCGTTGTGGAGCACAGGCTCCAGACACGCAGGTTCAGTGGCCATGACTCATGGGCCCAGCCGCTCTGCAGCATGTGGGATCTTCCCAGACCGGGTCACGAACCCGTGTCCCCTGCATCAGCAGGCGGACTGTCAACCATTGTGCCACCAGGGAAGCCCTGATAAATTATTTTTAAATGAATATTTCTGCTTGGAAAAATTTACAGTCTGACTGAAATCAATACGCAAAACTATGAATATGAAGCTTTGAAAACTTTGAAAGACTATGAAAAAAAGGGACCTCTAATTTTGAAAGTAAAACATTGAAAGTATATAATTTCCTTCACATTTGGAAGACATTTAGAAAGCAAAGGAGATATTGATAACTGAAGGAGAAAGATGATACAAAATAAAACAAAACTGTAATTAAAACTAAATATTATGAAAAATATATTAATGTTACCATATTCAAATAGTCCAGAAGTTCTTACTTTTAAAGTTTACCTGACTTATGTATAACATCATCATCATTATTATCATCATCATCTCCATTGATCAATTTTTTATTTGGTGTGACACTGAATTAGATAATTTCCTCAATGTTTATCTTTTTTTCTCCCTTTTAATGGAGAGTAATATATATAATAAAATAAAATTCATAGAAATTAATTATTTACTTCCCATACACAATAAGATTTCTAAGTACTGCCTTATCTGTATGTTACAAATTTTGATGTTTTTATTATCATTTAGTTCATATGTTTAAATTTTTTTCTTGATTTCTTGAATCATGGACTATTTAGAACTATATTATTTTATTTCCAAATATTTAGAGTTTGTTTTGTTTTGTTTTGTTTTTTCTGCGGTATGCGGACCTCTCACTGTTGTGGCCTCTCCCATTGCGGAGCACAGGCTCCAGACATGCAGGATCAGCGGCTATGGCTCACAGGCCCAGCTGCTCCGCGGCATGTGGGATCTTCCTGGACCGGAGCATGAACCCTTGTCCCTTGCATCGGCAGGCGGACTCTCAACAACTGCGCCACCAGGGAAGCCCAGTGTTTAGAGTTTTTTAATATACAGTACTGTTATTTATTTCTAATTTAATATCACTTTGATCAAAGAGCACATTCTGCATTATTTCAATCATTTGAAATGTATTGATACTTTTTTAATGGATGTTTTATGTGCAAGTGAAAATAAACATGCATTCAGTGGTTGCTACAGTGTTCTGCAATTGTCATTTAGGTCAAATTGTTTAATAGTGTTGCTCAAATCTTTTATTTTCTAACATTTTTTATTAGCCTAACACCAAGAGAAGATTCTCCAAATCACATAATATTACTGTGACTTTTTCCTGTAGTTCTGTCAGTTTTACTGCTCTAAAGTAGTTTTGTTATTAAGTGTGTACACATTTAAGATTATTATAACTTGATGAATTGACTCTTTTATACTGTGAAATATCCCTCTTTAACTTGGCCATAATGTGTATTTCTATATTAATGTAGCTACATCAACTTTCTAATACTCAATGTGTTTGCAATGATACATGTTTCTCCCCTTTTATTTCAAGCTGTTCTGTTCTCAATATTTAAAATGTTTTTAAACAGCATATGATTCAATATTTTTAAATCTCTCCCTTTTAATTAGCGTGTTTAGTCCATTTACTTTTATGGTGATTATTGTTACGATTGGGTTAAAATTTACCTTCTTGTTATTTGCTTCTGTTGATCTATGATTCTCTGTTTCTCATTACCATACTTCTTTCAAGTGAATCAAATATTTGTTACTATCTTACTTTATCTTGCTTATTGATTTTTTAGATATATTTATGTGTTATATGTTATTTGTTGTTCTAGATAGTAGAGCAAGTATCTTTAAGTCATCAGGTTATTCCAAAAATAATCTACATCCTGAAAAATGTAAGAATTTTACTTCAGTTTGATTTCATTTACTACCTTCTACTTTTTGTGTTCTTGTTCTCATATATTTTATTCCTACAATGCAATAATCCCTTAGCAATGTTTTAACAATGTAAACATATCTATTTATGAATAACAATTTTATGAAAAGCCTTATATATTTACCCACATATTTACTTTTTACTATTGTCTTTTTATACTTTTCATTTATATGCACAAATTTTCATATAAACAGTCCAAAGGCCACCACACTATAAAACTCCAGGGAAACAAATTATTATTGTGATTTTTATGAATAGCAGCTTTTAGAGATGTGTCTTGAACATCTTGTATAGCCTTATATGGTATGACTGTAGTCTCCAAACATTATCTAAAACATGCCCTTTAAAATTACTTCTTTGACTATTTTCAAAGTCATTACCTTAAACTTATTTTTCTCAATATGTCTCTCATTTTCTGTTGTCAATGCCAATATACCTTTGGACTTCAGAGTACTTCTATAGTATGTACATAGAAATATAACAATTAAATTAATATGTAAATACATTATTTTTCCAAGTCATATATATATATATATTTGTGTGTGTGTGTGTGTGTGTGGTACGTGGGCCTCTCACTGTTGTGGCTTCTCCCGTTGCGGAGCACAGGCTCCGGATGCACAGGCTCAGCGGCCTTGGCTCATAGGCCCAGCCGCTCCACGGCATGTGGGATCTTCCCGGACTGGGGCACGAACCCGTGTCCTCTGCATCGACAGGCGGACTCTCAACCACCGTGCCGCCAGGGAAGCCCCTCCAAGTCATATTTTTATCTGTAAGTGATTGTGTGTAATAAAGAAGAAATGATAAAAGACCTATCAGATTAAAAAGTGTCATATCTAAATATAATTAAAAGTGAATAAATTAGCAGTGTTATAACCTTACTAGATAAAGTTGTAAATAATTTCAGTAGTGAGAGCAAAGTTGAAGAAATTTCAAAGTTACAGTTATAAAAGAAGTATATCTGGAAGATAAATTATTTCAGGAAATAAAATGGTGAATGGGATACATAAATAGCCTTCAATGGTAAATAATTTGGAAAAATTCATACATGCATAGTTTATAATCACCTTTCAGTCTATGTAAATTGAAATTTGTCAGTATGTATTCTTCGTGGGTTTTACCTTACAGGCAATTCATCTGTTGGTTAAAAAAAAAAAAAACAAGAAGAAAGAAAATGATACCCTATAGCATACACCCATAATGTTGGAGTCATAGGTTAATCTGAAGGTCAAATCTAAACCAATGTTGAAGGCAAGCCACTCAGTAGCTATAGCAACAGCTACACTCACGTAAGAAATGGGGGAATTTGCTATTCACATCCTTGCCTGCTTTGTAGCTATTTTAATCCTTTATTTTTCATAAAATGTAAATATAAAGTCAAACAAATTACTTTCTTTCATTGACATAAGTAAATTTGTTGTAATACATTACAGTGGAAACAAAGTTTAAAATGAATTAAACATTTCCTTTTCAAAAATGCCTTTCCTTAACTTTATTTTATTTCTTGTCAGGTTTTAAAAATCTTTTCTATTAACTTAGAAAAAATGTAGACTATTAAATAAATGAAGAAAATGGTATAACATTTTAAAGTATTAACAATAGAAATCATTATTCAAAGCCAAATTTTACTTGAAAAACTTACTTAAAATAACTAAAATTTGTTTATATCCATATTTAAAATAAAATTTTGATCATTCTTTCTTTGGATCATTCACATTCAATATGTATAAGTATCTTGAAAATATGAACAAATTCCTTAAATATAGAAATAATGGGCAAGTATTCAATCACATAGATAGTCATTTATAAGTCCTAATGATATTTACTAAGATCTTTTTAAAATTTGACAACATGTCCTATTGAAAAAGAATAATTAATGGTATTCAATGTTAATATTAGTATAACAAATATAGATTGCTAAATTGGATATACTAATTGAATTAGTGTATTATTATCTATAATCTATTTGAATTGTATACTGGTTGAGATTATTGATATTCCTTCTCCTTGTATCTGAATTTTGAAAAAGAAAGCTACATATTTGGCATAAAAACCTCTCTTCAGACTACTGTTTCTATTTAATTAGAGGAAAAAAGACTATATCAATTTTTCATATCCAAGCAATCTTTTAGGTATAGTATTAGTCATTTAAACATCGTGTACTGATAATCAATATGTTGTTGTTTCTTCATTTCCTTTTATAATATTTACATTCTATATTTTGTGATTACTTGCAGTCTGAAAATTACTAAGCTAACATTTTAGTCAATGGACTGCACAGATAGGACCTATCAATACACTGGTACTGTATTTTAGTCTGTGTCTTCCCTTCAAATTTTCTTTGACCTAAGGTACTTTATCTTAAATAGAATTTAAACTCTCCAGTTTTATTTCTTCTTGCTTGTGTGTGTTGGTGGGAGAGGAGCATGGGGTGTGTGTGTATGTGTGTCTATATGTTTGTGTGCATGCACATGTGTATAAAGCTTCAGGATTTAGCTACTGATGTTACTTGCTAACTTGGCCTGAAAACTAAGTGTCTAATACTATCCCCAACATTTTCCTGTTAGAAAAAGTTTAGAGTTATTTTACCAATAAGTACAACATTATATACTAAATCACACATGATGTTGCTCTTCCAAGGTGGATTCAGAATGCTGGTTGTAGTTAACATCCACACTGAATTGTAAAAGAAATGGCAAAGTAGGGTGTAAAAACAAAATGATCTACCAGTCACATATGAAAATGTGTGATTTACCAATATGAATGCATTTGCTTAGATTATTAAGAACTTTTGAAATTAATGTTGCCTCAAGTTAGCAACAGTTCTCTGTATCAATGAGTTACTTCAGTGGAGTTATTTACCTATTGTTGTGTCAAAGCACTTAAGGCCTCTTGGAATCATTACCACCATTTCCTTTATTTTTCTTTCTAGAGTGAAGCCTTTTTAAAGCAAAACCAAACTGAATATCTGTATACTCCAGCTGTTTTTCTCTATCTGCTTCCTTGATCCTTTTTTATGTCAGGAATTAAATGTTAAACACTATTTTCTTCTTACCGAAAGTAAAAAAAAAACAAAAAAAAAAACAAACAAAGAAAAAACACGACTAAGGTAAATTTATTCCCTATCATTCTTAATAAGAAATTCAGATAAACTTATCTCAAATTAGCATATATTAGATATGACTCTAGATAATGTCAAAGTTCAAGTAAACTAAGTCTCATAATCATATTATAAATCTACAGTGTACCATATAACTGATGATCATAAATAGCTTTATACATTTCTGTTTTCTGTTGTATATTAACTTACTGACATGAAATAGTTGAAGAAACTTTCCTAATGATTTTTGGAAAACTTGAAAAATTTGCAAATATTTTAAAGAAAAATTAGGTACTTTTAATATAGTGTCCAGTAGTTTAAAGTCGATAATTTCAAGAGCCATAATGGCAATATACATAATTCATAGCCTGTAACCTTTTAAAGATATCTCCTTAAAACACCAAATATATTACATTTTTCAACAGATATATTTATGGCATGCATACAGCATGACATATCCTCAAAGCACTTTATAATTTATACAATATCACGGGGAAACTGCTAATATTATTGTCCCCTTGATCTTGACGAAGCACCTGAAGTATAGAGATTTTGAACTTGTTACAGACTTATTTTGGAAATCAGTAAAATGCAATAACAGTGTAGTAAACTTTTTTCTGTAAATCTCTAAATCATTCTACTAAGGCACAGATTCTTATCTTTCTAAATTAAATAAAAATATTATAAAATTCTATTTGTTAATAATAATTAAATGTCTTTTTATCTTACTCTTCATAAAATATATGACTTACTCTGAAGAATATTTTACAGAAGCAAGAATCTGAACTGTTGAATTGTTTCTATTTGTTAATGATACTGTAAAACAGGAACTCAGAACAGGATCTCATCCTAACCTGTATTCAACCACCTTAGTTGGAGATGAGCATACAGTTTCAGTTTCATTTTGATATGAAACACTCTCTCAAAGCAAAGATTCTTGACAAGGCCATTATGTTATCGTTTGAATTAGTACCATACACATATTCCTAAAGGTAGCAGTCTCTGACTAAATAGGGAGAACAACTCTACATATACTATCCACACACTCTTTAGAGACTTAAAAAAAGTGGAAACTCTCCTTGGAATGAAATAATTTGTAGTGTCCCAATACTGCCTTGCAGATTTTCAAAATTCAATCTACATTTACTTCATTATTACAATGAGCTATATTACTGCACTTCTTTTTCCTTTGGATATTATATGTAAAAGTTTTTGAGAATGGAGAAGTACCTCATTGCACTGACTTTCATAGTGTTATTATGTCAATAAATAGTTAACTACTATGTGCATATTACTATTAGATTTTATAACAGTCATACAGAATAAAGAATGTTATAATAATATAAAATGTTCAAATTAGGTTCAATAATAATATTAATATGAAAATCATAAATTTCATTCATAGAAAAAAAAATCATTAAGTAAGAAAAAGCATATAACCTGGATGTTTGGTATGTGTGTGCATGTATTTTTGTCTGGCACTAACATATAATTAGCAAAGGGTATCCAAGGCCTAAAGTGAGAATCTGATATATTGAATACAATAGAGCTGGTATTTTAGATCAGTGTTGAAAGAATATAATATTTAAAAGTATGTTTTTATCTCTATATATACCAAGTGTCAAAACAATTGCTAGTGTTATCTGGGCTTACATTAAAAATTCAACATTTTAGAACTTTTAAAACCTTTAGGAGAAAACATGGGAAAATATTTTTATAAAGTTGCAGTGGTAAAGTATTTCATAAGCAAAACAAAAGCCAATCTATGCATGATAAGAATAATGACTTCAAACATATTAAAATTCAAATTATATTCACTAAAATATATCCCCAAAAAGTAACAAATATAAACCTTATACTGGAAGTAAATATTTTCAACACGTATACCATAGCAGAATTCATATGAAGAATATAAACAACACCTAAAAATCAGTAACACCAACAACCCAGGAGAACAATGGCGGAATATCATCCACAAAAACTTCCCAATAAATAAAACACAAACAGAAACAGCACGCAATTATATAAAAAAGTGCTCAACTTCACTTTAGGAATCAGGAAAATTCAAGTAAAAGCTACGAAGGATAATTATTTGCTACTGTGATTGTAAGTCAAAGGGATTTCCCATGCATTGCTAATAGGATATAAATTGATGTAACAACTTTGAAAAATGATTTACCATTATCATGCATAACTTTATGACCTGAAATTCTATTCTAGGTTTTGTATACACAAACATACACACAGCTATATCTATATCTATATCTATATCTATATCTATATCTATATCTATATCTATATCTCTATACACCTATATAGGCATAGAGATATACAGATATGTTGCCTAGCAAATGTCCCCAGGAGACATGAACATGAAGCTGTATTGTTTATCACAGAAACAATATGGAAATAATCCAAACGTTCATCCGTGGTGGAATGGCTAAATAACTTAAGGCATCTTTTAAAAATGGAATATTACAGTTGTGAAGATGAATAAAATAATGCAATGCATATTAATACTGAAATATCAGAAAGTAAAAATATGAAGAAAACAAATCATGAAACAATGCATATAATATAAATTAATTTATATGAAATACAAAAGTATGCATATGTCATAAAATCTTTAAAAAAACATTTAAAGTGCAGGATAGTCTTTACTTCCTGGGGAATGTAGAATAATGCAACTGTGGAGGAGAACACAGGTGGTTTTGAGTTTTTTGGTGATTTTCCATGTTCTAAGGTAAGTAATGAGTAAGTGGGTGTTTCTTTATTATTCTTTAGACTGCACAAATCTACTAAATAGACTTTTTACTGTGTAAAATGTATTTATTGTAAAAATGTTAAAGTATAAATAGGATACACTACATTAAAAGCAGTGAGTGTAAATTGGTGGATGTAAATGTTCCGATTGGTTTGGCTTAGAGAAGAGACTTGTTCACATTCAGATGCTGGGGAAGCAGGAGAAAGAAATTAAGGTTTCAAAATAAAGGAATTGAAGGAGAGCAAGGTCTACGAAGAAGAAAGTGGCAATTAGCACACACATGGATCTAGAAACCTCAGGCAAGAAGAGAAACATTTTCCCAATTCTACAGGAGGGAAGGAAAGAAGATAGTGGATATAAATACATTTTTAAGTGGGGCAGGGCATATAGAACAGTAAAGCTATTATTATCTTGCTCTTTATTTTCCATGGGAAACAGAAATTAATATTGTCAACAGAAAGTGAAGGCAGAATAGGGAATTCAGGACACTGCAAGCGAGAAATGGAAAAGAAACAGATAATGGAAACAGAATAATGTGCAGACATTACTGAGGATAAAGATAAGGTTTTTTACAAGTATATTATCACTAATCTATACAACTGGGTGATTTTTTAATTAATGCTCAGAAATGGGGTACAGAAATGACAAATATATTGATAAATGAGGAACTGTTGTCTTCATATAGAAGATGGAGCAGAGAGTTTCAAGTCACTGAGAAGAAAATGATGAAAGTAAAGGAATCCTGATTTCCAGATGAAGAAGTAAGGATATAAACACAGGAGCCACAGAAGAATTAGAAGAGAATTCAGGGTCAGAAGACGGTTAGACTCATAGTTATACCTGAAGCAAGGAAAAGAAAGGCTGTAGTTTGAGCTGGGATATTGAAGAAAGTTATTTCAAGGATTAAGATACAGGTAATGGCAAAGTCCAGGGCAGGACCTTGAGTCCAAGTAAAGAAGAGTATATCACTGGATTGTAGTTGAAAATGTAGCAAAATATATTATGGTGAATTCCATTGCTTCAGGGATTAGTGACAAAAGGTTAGGAGAGGAAGCACCGGGAAAAATGCTTCACCCTGTGACCCAAATCCCTGAGATGTTTAAACATTCACATTTAACCATCTAACATCAACCTATTATATCCATTAGCTGCTAGGTAAAAAGACTAGGGTTTGTATTATTTCTCTTTCCCTTCACAAATCTCTTATGCTGCATTTTGAATTTTATTCCATTTTTTTACCAATCTTTACTTATTTAAAATTATCACAAATATCAATTTTAATGATTGTGTGTGTGTGTGTGTGTGTGTGCATGTGTGTGTGTTTTAAATATTGAATCCTCATAAAAAGTGCTAAGGAGAAGAAATCCACAACATGATTGGCTACAAGGCTTGGAAGAAATTGTCCATACATTCAACTATGCAACAAACTTACTGTATGACATGTAAAAAACCACCTAATCTCTCTAGCCCACACATTCACTCATTAGTTGGCATGGCAGTACTGTCTCTCTTTCCATCATAAACTTGAACAGAACCAAACAAGATCATGCATCTCAGAGTAAAATGAAAATCAAGGTCTGAAGTTTATGATTCTACAAGTAAACATTAAACTCTGAGGAACTTATCAAGTAAGATTAAGAGAACTAAACACAAAATGAGATTCTCTACAAAAATGAATTTGATTTAACATATTAACTTTGATCCATGCTGGGTTATTCAGAGATTTGGTTTATATAGAACTGTTATAGTGTTAGTATATTATATCTTTGGTATAAATAATTGGATAAATTTAATGTAAAAAAATGGGATACATTTATGAGACTTTGTTTTATTTGATAAAATGCTAAAATATCTTTTAAGTGTTACCTATTTTTCATAAAGTATCTTTTCCTCCCTGACATTGTATATAGTTTTCCATGAAATGTAAATTAGCTTCAAATGAAAACAAGTAAAACATAAGGGGAGTTCTTATATGATGAAATAAACTACATAGGATAATGTTTTAATACACCATACATCATTTCATCATTTCATTTTAAAAGGAAATTAATATAGATACATTATAAAAAATAAGTTTTTTTAATGGATTAAAGTTTATAAACCTCCAAGATTGAAAGATACTACTTTCTAATTACAATATATTTTCTATGGACTGACAAACATTCATTAGAGGTATTAAATACCCAAAGCAGTGTTATTTAAATTGTATGTGTATATTCCAAATTAATATAACTTAGCACATGTAAGTTTTTTTTTATTCTGCCTGTGTTTAAAATTCACAAGTCCATATGAGTTTAAAAACCATAGCACACTGTTCAGTTTCAATAAAATGAATTACTTCTTAGATGTTCAGTACTTTTGCCTGAAATTTAAAATATTATGTAAGTAAAGTCTAGATTATTTCTTTTCAAAAATGCAGGGGCTCCCCTGGTGGCGCAGTAGTTGAGAGTCCACTGGCCGATGCAGGGGGCGCGGGTTCGTGCCCTGGTCCAGGAGGGTCCCGCATGCCGTGGAGTGGCTGGGCCTGTGGGCTGTGGCCGCTGGGCCTGCGCGTCTGGAGCCTGTGTTCCACGGTGGTAGAGGCCGTGGCAGTGAGGGGCCCAAGAACCACACACACACAAAAAAAATTCAGTTTATGAAATTTGGCACTTATATATTAGTTGTATCACTAAGGTTTTAAATATTACATAAAATTATAAAGTATGATATATGAGCATTATATATATTAATATAATGCATTTATATTACTTGAATAATATTTACATAATATGTATACATACTCTCACACTGTCCAAAATATAGTTTAAAGATTCTGTCATGTTTGTATACCAACCTTTGACATGTTGAAAATAATCACTGTGATTAGCCTGCAAGAATCACTTCTTTAAGAGTATGTTATAGGAGAAAACCCAAATGTTTCTTTCAGATATACATAAAAGTTTACCTAAAAAAATTGAAAATTATGATATGATCCAAGAATCCCACTTCAGGGTATTTAATCAAAAGAATTAAAGTCTGGATCTTGAAGAGATATATGCATCCCCAGGTATATTGTGGCATTATTCAGAATAGTCAAAATGTGGAAACAGCCTAAATGCTCATTGATAGATGAATGGATAAGAAGATGTGGTGTATATACATTAAAAAGGAATATTATTTAACCATTAAAAAGGAGACACTGCCATATACAATATCTTGGATGAACTTTGAGAGCATTATGCTAAGTGAAAAACACCAGACACAGAAAAATACTGCATGATTCCACTTATATGAGGTATCTAAAATAGTCAAACTCATAGAAGCAGAAAGTAGAAGGGTGATTGATTACCAGGGCTCTGGGGAGGGGGAATGAGGAGTTGCTGCTTAATGGATAAAAAGTTTCAATTGTACAAAATGAATAAATTCTAGAGATCTACTGTACAACATTGTGCCTATAGTTAAGGATACTATATTGTGTATTTAAAATTTATTGGGAGGGTAGATCTCACATTATCTGTTCTTATCACAATTTTAAAAAATGGTAATTTTTAAAAAAAGTTTACCGTATAAAATGTGTATAATATTGCCTTGCTCAGGAAGATGGAGTACAGGACTTGCATATCCTAGTGCTAAATCTATTTCCTCAAAGGATAGTGAGTATCTCAATTTGATTTTCTTTATTTTAAAATCATTTACCTATCACCTGCTGCAGAGAGCACATGGTCACGTGCAAGAAGATAATTACAGCTATGGTGACATTCTTTGGACAGTGTGAAAGATCCTTTGCTATTTATCTGCATTGTTCCATAACAGTAGCAGAATAAATTTAAATACAGTTAGAGCTGCAATTATTTACTGTTATCTTTTGCATTATTTTTTACCTGGATAACACAGAAGAATAAACATAATCAGTTCCAGCTGGAAACACTTCTACACTGTGTCAAGGACAATGAGTTCACAAATTGACTTTACCTGTTATTCATGTGGTACACAAAAAGAATTGGGCAAAGGGGAATTTAATTAGTGTGTCTCATAGTAGGAATAAATAGAAAAAAAGATAGATTACTGATTGCATTGAAAATGAATAGCATGCTTAGCTGTAAACAATTGAGCAGAGGTGGTTTGCTAGCATTTCTTTGGTCACAGAAATTTTGATTTTATTAGATTGTCTCATGTGGAATCTAACTGATACATGATTTTATGTATAAATGGAAAAATGAAATTTTATTATACTTATAAATATAGAGACTTCGTATCAAAAATGATACAATGAAAATAATTTACACTGAAAAACTGAAAGATTATAATATTTACTGAAGGCTTTATAGATGCAAAGAAGCAAGCAGAGAAAGAAATAATACCAAAGAATATTTATTTTTTTATCTAGGCTCCCCCTCTTTAAAACTAGAGTAACAAATCAATAGGTATCTCTGATTCAATGAAGCACACTATCAATGATATTTTTATCACATATATGTTATTATCATTTATTGTCATAAAAAAATGGAAAATAATTTGAAAAAGTAAAAATCAGGAACTTTATTAAGTACCAATTGTATACTGGTAATTACTAGAGGTAAACTATGTAAAGGACACATATAATATTGCTATTTTCATTGTGGAAAAATGAACCTGTATGTTGCCTTAGCATTCACATAAAAAAGAGCAAACATACACACACATTAATTTTTTTTTTAAAAAAATTGATGGAGTAAATTGTATCATTTGACATCACATTATATCCTGATATTTAAGATCTAATCTAACCTCCTTTTTCACTTATGTCCCTTATCTATTGTCTTTGAATTAGCAGACAGTCTAGTTGTTGAGTCATGCAAAAATAGCTCTTAGTTTTCTGCTTGCTTTGTGCTGTGTGAGGAAACCAAATAAAATGGGTGCATGCATTTTATACATTTTTTTATAAAACTTGAGTATCTATTATATGCAATCTTATTAAGAAAAACATCTTTACCTACCTAAAAGAAAAACAAAACAAAACAAATGGACAAAAAAGACAAAACAGAAACCATCATTGATACAGAGAACAAATAGTTGACAGAGGGGAGGCAGGTTGGGGGACGAAAGAAACAGGTGAGAGAGACTGAGTTACAAACTTCCAGTTGCAAAATAAATGAGTCATGGATATAAATGTACGGTATGGGGAATATAGTCAATAATTATGTAATATATGTGTATGGTGGAAGATGGTGACTAGACTTATCATGGTGATCATTTTGTAATGTACAGAAGTATCGAATCACCATGTTGTGTACCAAGAACTAACATAGTGTTGTAGTTTGATTATACTTCAAAAACAAGAAAACAAACTCATAGAAAAAAAGAGATGAGATATGTGGTTACTAGAGCCAGAGATTGGAGGGAGGGGGAATTGGATGAAGGCTGACAAAAGGTACAAATTTCCAGTTATAAGATAAATAAGTACTAGGGCTGTAATGTACAACATGATAAACATAATTAACACTGTTTTATGCTACATATGAAAGTTAAGAGTGTAAATCCTGAGTTCTCATCAGAAGGAAACTTTTTTTTTTCTATTTCTTTAATTTTGTATCTATATAAGGTGATGGATGTTTACTAAATTTATTGTGGTAATCATTTCATGATGTATGTAAGTCAAATCAGTATGCTGTTCTACCTAAACTTATACAATGCTGTATGTCAATTATGTCTCAATAAAACTGGGAAAAAAACAAAAAAAAATATCTAAAAGCGATGTCAAAAAGGATGCTCCTGAAATTCCCTCCTCCCATGAAGGCATACAACTACCCATAGATCAATCCCCTCTGAGAGAATTCCAGAAACTACACATTCAGCAACAGAAAATACCCACATTGAAACAGATAGGAAAGGCTGAGACATTCTCAACCGTAAAGTTCTCCACTGACACAGCCACAGAACATTGCAGTGAGGAGGGAACTTCCAACTCCCAGCTTCTCCCTGAGGAGTGAAGGATTTGGACTTAACATTTAGCACCCAACTTTTAAAGCTGCTAGCTGAAGAAAGGGCCCCCAAATCATCTAGCTCTGAGAGCCAACAGGGCTTGTGTTTATGAATCCCACAGGACTACAGAAGACAAAGAGGGGGTTATCAAGTTGGTGTGTAAGCACTCTTGTGGCTACACTCTCCAGGCTCAGTCTGGACGGAGAAGAAAAAAAACACCCATCTCTCAGATTTTCCCTGGAAGAGATTTAACTTTATGATTTCTCAGATGCTGCCTGAGGGTGTGGCTCCTAATTAGTCCACATCTAGGTGCTGAAAGGGATCCTCTCTGGAACCTGAAAGAGCCAGTGGGCTTTTCCCCTACCTTCTCCCCCTGGCTAGCTCCAACAACAAAACCAAGTCTCCAGCTTCTCCCTGGAGGCAACTTGCCAATACAGCTACAGCCCCAAATTTTGCAGCTGCTACCTGAAAGATAGACCCTCAAATCACCTAGCTCTGATAACCAACAGGGCTTTGCATTCAAGTCCCACAGGAACATATCAAACAACAAAAGAAACAATTTTCAAATGGGCACACAAGCACTTCCAACAGCTCCTTCCCAGGATTCAACAAAGAGGGAGCAGGCAAAAACACCCACCTCCTAGTTTCTCCCTGGAAGGGATTTTACTGCATCATTCCCAGATGATGCTTGACACTCCAGCTTTCAACCTGTCTGCTTCATGTAGGAGATGACCAAGATCCTACAGAGTCTGGCAGAGCTGGTGACATGTCCCCCATGTCTCCCCACAGCTGCCTCCAACAGTCACACCAAGCCTCCAGCTTCTCCCTGGAAAGAGCTTGTCCACACATCAAGCACTCGAACTGCTATGGCTGCCACTTAAGGGACTGGCTCCCAATCAACTAGCTCTGACAGAGAACTGGCATTCATGACTTCCCCCTGTACCACACAACAAAGATGTGGTTCTATCTGGGCACATAGGCACTCCCAATGGCTATCCCTCTGGCTCAGCACAGAGTGAGTATAAGCAAAAACATCCAGCCCCCAGTTTCTCCCTAATAGGGGTTAAACTGTATATCTAATATCTTGGTTTTCCCAACTGCTGCGTGAAGGTGGGGCTTCCAATTAGCCTGCAGTGGGTAACTGAAGGGGCAGGCAATTTGCAGTCCTTTGGGGCCTGAACACACTAATGGGCATTTCCCAAGTTTTGGGGACACTGATAGGTCTTGGAACACCCTCAACTATGGGTGGCCACTAAGAACAAATTTGGATGCTTGGATGATCACAAAGGTTTGAAAGGCAACCAGGAGCTTGGGGCTGGCTGATTGACAAGGTTACTTTCTATATGAGCCCAGTCTGTCAAGACAAGAAGAGGTGGCTGTTTCATCTACTCTGCAGAAACCAACGCAGAGAGATAAGGAAAAGGAAAAAAATAAGATAATATGTTTTAAATGAAAAACAACATAAATCTTCAGAAACTAATGTAATGAAACAGGGATAAGTGATTTACCTGATAGAGAATGCAAAATAATGGTACTCGCTGAAGTCAGGAGAGCAAAGAATGAATAAAGTGAGAATTTCAACAAAAAGAAAACAGTAAAAAAAGCACCAAAGACAAATCACGGAGAATACAATAACTAAACTGAAAAATTCAATAGAGGGGTTTAAATCAGTCTAGATCAAGCAAAAGGAAGGATCAGCAAACTTGAAGACAGAGCAGTGGGGGATGTCCCTGGTGGTGCAGTGGTTAAGACTCCACACTTCCACTGCAGGGGGCCCGGGTTTGATCCCTGGTTGGGGAACTAAGATCCTGCATGCTGTGCAATGCAGCCAAACAAACAAGCAAACAAACAAGAAGACAGAGCAGTGAACATTAACCAATCAGAAGAGAAAAAAAGGAAAAGAATGAAAAGACCCAACAGACTTATGGAATATAATAGGGGTCCCAGAAGGAGAAGAAAGAGAGAAAGGACCAGAAAACTAGAAATAGAAGAAATAATGGCTGAAAACTTCTTCCATCAGCAGTGCTACCTACTATCTTTGTCTAAACCACCATTATTTTATGTTTGGATATGTGTCTCTTTTATTAATAGAGAAGACAGAGTGATAGTTTTAAAACATGAATTGTCACATTTTAAAAAAGCCTTATAATGGTCCCATTTTTCTTTAATAGTAAAAGCTAACAATAGCCTTTGATGACCTACAAGTTCTGACCTTCTATTATTTATCTATTCTTCTACTAATCCCCCATATTATTGTCACAATTACCTTTTTGTTGTTCTTTAATTATACCAGGAATATTCCTGCAACACCATCTTTGCATTAGCTGTTTCCTATACCTGGAATGTTCACGCTCCACACCCCAGACATATGCATGAGTTGCTTCCCCATCTTTTGGTTTTTATTCAAATGTCAAATTCTCGATAAGGTTTACTGCAACATCCTGACACCCACACACCTCTTATATAGTCTGATTTTTTTTCCAAAAGTAATTATTATCTTTTTTAATATACAATACCCTCTAACTGTATTTATTTCAGTCCCACGTATTGGGATATTATTTTCACAAAGACTGATTATGTTCTGTTGAATTCCCAGCTGTCCTCATTGCCTTAGATGTCACCTGTTGCATCTAATTTGTTGAACTAACATTAAACCAAGGCATCTTTGTGAAGTTCTCTAGCAGACCACTGAAAACTGAAGATTAGAACTCAGGAAATCAGTGAGGGTTGGAGATGAATATTTAGGAGTAATTGATGGTCAATATGGATTTTAAACAAAGTCACTAAGAACAAGGTAGAACCTCTAAAATGGCTAGAATTAAAGAACTAGAGGAAGGTTAAGTGGAAGCTGAGAATAATCATTAAGGAAATAAGACTTCTATTATTAAATTCATTTTAAATAATTTAACAATTATTATTTCCTATTTAAAAAAGAATTACTAAAATTTTATGAAAAATATTTTTGGGAGGATGTATTTCTTTGTATGTCTTCATCCTCGCCCCTACCCCCCAGGTTTTTATATAGCTGGTCAGCAAATACTGAAAGGATTTAGAGCATAATGATTAACTAATTCCAATATTAGGAAAGGAAAACTAATTTCTTAGCGTGGATGTAGAACTAAAATTTTTGGCTATGTAGTTACGGTTATTAAATTTTTTACATTTTCTTTTCCTGATGGAAACATTTTTTAAAGTCACTATCTACTGTTTTAAAAAATCTAAGAATTCTCTGATATACATTAACTAAAATTACTTGAATATATGTATCCTAAGGAATAGATTAATGTAATTTGATTACCAATTACGTACAACCTGTGCTTTTTAGTGGCCTTTCAAAATGACTGTGAACCTTCTTTCTAGTAACCCTGTATAACCATCTTTTCTAGCTCCCTGCCAAAGGTGCACTGGGAATCAAAATTGCTTAGAAGAGATATGAAGAACCTGTTTTCTAGGTACTTTTATTCTGTGATAAAAAGTTGTTACTGATATTAAGAATATAATGCCAAAAGATTATACAACATTTCAAAGAGAGCAATTTAGTCAATTATTCAGACAAATGCTATATTTAAATGCATAAGGTAAAATGAAAAGGATATATAGATTGATAAATGAAGGAGCAATCCTGAATTGTACTGTGGGGTGGTAAATCTTTTCTAGTTAAGTAGTTGGAAATCAGAATTATAAGATATCTCCCTACATGGTATAAATGCTTTGTTTTGCTTCACAGGAAAGTAGTGAAGATCTATGGGGTGATCTCTACAAGTGCTTAGCTCTTTGAAAGACAAAACTACTGTGAATTTTGAATGGATACATCATAAAAGCAATAAAACTACATTGATATTTCACTTTAAAAAATCAGGAAAATAATTTAGAAATAAAATATGATAGGTAATTAAGGTTTCTGGTGACATTAAGGTTTCTGGCAAAGATGAGGAAGAAATACTAACAACAGATGCCATTGTTAAAACTACCCATGCTGAAATGAAATTGAAGAAAGTTATATTTATCTTAGGTATTTGAAAAACTTTTTGACAGTAAGGTCAGTCAAACTGTAGAAAAGTTTTACTAATGAAGTAGATATGGCAAAGACATAAAGATATGTCTGTAGAAAGTTTTACTAAGGAGGTAGATATGGCAAAGACACTAAATGTCTTTAAATAGTTTAGCCATATTAATGGCAATGGTAGGAGAGCTCTGGTTTGGACTATACATTTCTTCCAATCATTGTATTTGCTTCCAACCTTATCACCTAAAATTTTCTGTATGTTACCAGTCTCCAGTTAACTGGCATTTTCAATGACAGTTCTTAATCTTTCTGTCTACCTCAGGGCATCCAAGGCCCCTATTAAGAACAGTGGGAACCTTGAAGCCAAAGATTAAAAATCTTGGTTTGCAACAAGCACAAAACATAACATGGGAAATTAGGCACCAAAAACAAACCAATGTAAAATTTAAGGTAAATTATTTAATCTCCACGACTGAATTTCCAACGGTTTCTAAATATCTGGTAGAAAGTATTATACAACATATAGATGCAACTCAAAACATATCTTTTTAAAAAATTGCTTCTTGGCAGAGAGAGATTATTATTTGCCATATGTTAGGATCAAGATAAATTTCTACTTTACTTATGAAAAATAGCAGGAAATGGCCATAGATTATTGCTATACCAATGTGGAAAATTGTAAATCACATATTATATAATCTGCAAACTATACATTTGGAAAAAATGATTAGACAGTTTAATAAGGCAAATACAGAGGAATTAAAATAAAGAAAATTAATCAGATCAAAGATGGATCCTTTAAGGATATGAAGACATTCACTAAAAGAGATAAATAATTAAAAAAAATATGTATTGTGGTCCTGTCCTTCACAAAGTAAAGGAAAAAATAAGAATTATTCAATTATTTTAAGTTTTATTGTGCTTTAGATATACAATTCAGAAAAGGAAGCCCAATTTCATGCAATTGTCAGGGGACCAAATAATGTTATTTTTTTAACAACATCTTCTGATATTTGAAGACAAGAAGACATAATCTCTTGCCAAAGATTTATTAAAATTAAATAATATCTATTAGATTAGTAACTAAATCATGCCCTAGAGGTTGATTTATGTGCACACACATTCATTCCAACTACAACTATTTACTTTCTAAATAATTTTCCCAGGCACTGTGCTAGGCACCAGATATATAAAGATGAAAAATGCAAGATCCTCCTAGAATTCAGTTACTAGTCAGTTTCAAACATAATTCATAAGGAAATTTTATTCACTTTCATTTAAGCATGCCTTCAGAAACCATTTTTTTCTTTACCACTTTTAGTTTCTTTTTACATAAAAAATATACAGTAATATTGGCTGGAAAACACACCTCATTCTGCATGGATTCTACACATCCTTCAGGTACCAACACTGTGAATGGGAACTACTGAATTCTTACTGGTTTATATAGACCATTAAGAAAATATTTATACATCTGCTGGTAATAACATGTGGTCAGGCACAGTGCTGAACACTTTCTGTGCATTTTATTCCCAATAGAGTGCCCCTTTATACAGATACAGTAACTGAAGCTAAGAGAAGTTCACAACTTGCCCAGGGAGAAAATTGGGTAAATTGTCAGGTATATGATTTCAACTCTTGGATGGCCTGACTCCTGAGACTGATCTTAACTACTTCACTATATCTTACCAGTCACAGTTTAACTGACCTTCCAGGAAAGTTCCCAAAGCAAAAATCTCCCTGTATGTGAAAATTCCTTAACACAATTATACAGCAATTATTGGACTGCTGTATGATTGGACACCTGCGAACACGTATCTAAATATGCTATATGTTTTGTTTGCATATAATACTAGTCTTTATGCAACAATGTTAGGAAACTAGACATCATTGTACATAATTGGGAAGATAGCTTTGACAGGAATTTTCTTCATGAGAATATAATATTTTTGTTTATTGGTAATACTACTAAAATATTTGGTAAGAAATCAGCCATGATACTCAATGAATACTGGTGGCCAGAGTTCTTTGGGGGAGTGAATGCTCTTTGCAAAAGCTGCTGCAATCTGAAGCGCTGCTTCTTCACCTGGCTGCACACCACCTTTGCCGCTCTGATTTCTCCACACTGGGTTGGTCTTTCCACTGATATTATTTCCTAGTATTCTGCAGCCATGCTTCATTACTCGAAATTGTTCTTCAGTGTGTCTGGATCATGTTCCTTCAGCTTGCCCTATTTGATATCGCCCCACTTCAGCTCACCATACAAGAGCTGGCCAGGTATCCTGCTGCCATCCATTTTTTACACTTCTGCAGTCCAGTGGAGCTGCATTGTAACAAATATAACCTCACTGCTATTGGGTTGGCTGTATTCCAGGATTGTGTGTTGGTGAATATGTCCCTACTTGTGATGCTAATGTTAAACATAAAGACCAATATTCTGTTCATTTTTAAATTACAGTGTGTTAGTAAACATCTCCATACCTTTCCACTCTAAATAATTTTTTCATTAATCAAAATATTCATTTATTTAGTTGATAACATAATCTTTTTAGAATGATTTAAATACAACATTATTAATACATTAGAAATTTTAACAAGTGATGCAGTTACCTTGACCTTACAGGCTGTATTTTAGTTTATATATTAATCAATATCTGGTGAATTATTCAGAAATTTTGTAATGTGCAATTGTGCAAAAAAAATTATAATCATCAGCAGTCTCTAGGAAATATTAAGATTGCACCAGACAAAATACCTGTAGAACCACAAACATTGTTATAAACTTCCCATAAGATATGGAAAAATATTCAGAACATCAGCATAAATTTTGGAAAGCTATTTTTTATAAATATCAGTAAGAAACCTGATATTTATAAAAAAATATGATCCAGTCACTAATAAGTTTAAGATATTGGTCATGTATTATTTTAAGCTTCAAACATAGCAAAATATCGAAAAGTTGTTACTCTTTGAGCTACCTTGAGGCATAAATGATTCCATAGCTGACTTGATATTCAGTTTCCACACAGTTCTACATAACATATTGTTAAATTATAGTTAACATGAAATAGCCAAATACATAAAAGTGAGATCATTAGTGAGATCATTATCATAAATGATAGTGTCAGACCATCTCTTAGCTTTCAGTGGCTCTTTTTCTCTTTGTCAAAGCAAATTGTCCAAGGACACTAAGGCACACTATAGAGAACGTTTTCAAACACCTATACAATGATAAAACAAGAATCCCAGTCTGTTGTTTTGTGCATTGTACCACAGTATCACTCTTTATTCTGCTAGAGCCCTTTCCCTACTTCTATCTACACCACATAACCATGTCACATCACCATGGTATAATTCCAATATGATGTATGCCAATATTTGATGTATATATCACAAATGATTAACAAATTATAACACATAGTTAAAAATGAATAGTGTTAACTGGAGTACAGATCTTCCTTGACATACGATGGGCTTGCCTCTCGATAAACCCATAGAAAATTGAAAATTTCCTAAGTTGAGATTGCATTTAATACACTTCATCTACCAAACATCAGAGCTTAGCTTAGCTTACTTTAAACGTGCTCAGAACACTTACATTAGCCTAGAGTTGGGCAAAACCATCTAACACAAAGCCTATTTTATAATAAAGTGTTGACTACTCCTGTAGTTTACTGAATACTGTATTGAAATTGAAAAACAGAATGGCACTATGGGAACAGAATGGTTGTGAGAGTAAAGATTGTTTACCCTTGTGATCGCTTCACTGAGTGGGAGCTGTAGCTTGCTGCTGCAGCTCAGCATCAAGAGAGTAGCATACCACAAATTGTTAACCTGGGAAAAGATCAAAATTAAAAATTTGAAGTACAGTTTCTACTAAAAGGGTATGCTTTTGCACCATCATCAAGTCTCAAAGTTGAAAAATTGTAAGTGAAACCATCTTAAGTCAGGGACTGTTTATATAGGTTACACATATGTAACTGGTAAGCATCTTATTCCATAAATTCAATTGTACAAAATATTTATTGCCACACTTCAAACATGCAAAGGGCTTTGTTTTATGAACTTCTGTCCTGCACACAGAAGATATTGATTTTCAGTCAATTCAGCTTCTTCCCATCTCTTCTGTCCCCACTTGCTTCAGTTTCCTGTGGTTGAATCAGAGTTGCAAGGGCTTGAGACATTAGAAGACTATTGTATGTTGAGAGGTATTAACATCTAATTTCACTGATTTACACAGAGATCTACTTTTTTTTTTAACATCTTTATTGGAGTATAATTGCTTTACAATGGTGTGTTAGTTTCTGCTTTACAACAAAATGAATCAGTTACATATATACATATGTTCCCATATCTCTTCCCGCTTGCATCTCCCTCCCTCCCACCCTCCCTATCCCACCATTCCAGGCGGTCACAAAGCACCAAGCTGATCTCCCTGTGCTATGCAGCTGCTTCCCACTAGCTATCTACCTTACGTTTAGTAGTGTATATATGTCCATGCCTGTCTCTCGCTTTGTCACAGCTTACCCTTCCCCCTCCCCATATCCTCAAGTCCATTCTCTAGTAGGAGAGACCTACTTTTGTAGCTGATCTTTAGAGGTCTGTGTATTTCACGGCTGTTTCCACCTCATCCAGACTGCAAAACCCATCAAGTTTATTGGTTCTTGACACTGTGTCCATGGTACTCTTGGGTACATGGAAAGCACACTGGAGTCAGAAAAAACTTTGCAGGCTGCCTCAGACACACTTGTGTAGACAGCTCATGAAGACATTTCTACTCATCTCTTACCACATTGGTGCAGGAACACTTGGAGACTTAGGTGCTGGAGGGCTCAGGCAAAGGACCCTACTCTCAATTGCCCAAATTATCTGGATATTCTAACAACACTCTTTCTTAGAGTTAAGCAGTAATAAGCTTCTTAACATCTGGTTCAATCATTTACTTTTTCTCAATCTAGGGCATCCTTATCTGGTTCATTTTAGTCTTGACTCAATCTACTCTTCTTAATCTTTGTTTATAAAATTAATGTTTCTTAAATCCAACTTTCTAGCCTTGGCTTTTGAAATTAACTATTTTGAGAGCAGTCAAGGGGTACATTGTAATATAATGGAAGATGGCCTAGTTTAATATCTCAATGTAATATTCTACCAGATATATTTTTGAAAGAAGGAAAATTATTAGCCATTCAACTTTGCTTTTAGTTATTCTAATGTGTACTTATATCAGTTTAATAAGAAATACACTGACACCTACAATTTTAAGATATAAATTGGGTTTCAATATAATAAAATATCATTGTATTTTGAAGTGTGATATTTTTGACCTGACAATTTCCAAGTGTTAGAATCCTCATCAGTTTTATTATTACCTGTGGAATATATATATATGTAATTTAAAAAACAGTAAAAGATTTCTTACATTATATTCTGCAGAAGTAATTATTCTATACAATGGCAATATTTCCCATTTATTGAAATAAAGAATCAGAAAATACAAGACACTTTTATTTTGAATTCTTCTTATAAGATATAAATAACCAAACTTTATGTTCAGAACCACAGGGAAATGATTTAAATTAAGTTTTCCTTGGGTTGCTGTCCTGTGTAAAATCATGGGGTCATTTTTTATTTTTCCCCAAATTGTAAATTTAAGAGTATAACAAACTTTTAATGGGATCACTGCTGGAACTGAAACTTCTTTAGAGTTCACCAGGTAATGACCGTTTAAGAGACCCACATAAATGTGCTGCTGTTGTAGATTGCTAAGTGCAGCATCCCAGAAAGGAGATTTCATCCAGATTTCCATAAGGAGTTCAAAGATGTGATGCAGGTCTAAGTAGGTCTTATGACTCTTCAAACTTAAGTTCTTTTTTGTGTCACTGGGATATTCTGAGAAAACTACTATTCTGGATGATAGATGATCTGTATAATAAAGTGAATAAATGTGCTCCACTGAGGACCTCAAAATGACCTAAGATGATCTCTTCTTCAGCTTGGAAAATTTGAAGTTTCAGTTGGCTTTAAACTTTGAGGATTTTTGTTTAATAAAACTACATTGCTAAGATGATAAATCTAAAAATTTCTATTTAAAAATCTTAATAGATTTTAAATAGTAGTGGATATTTTCCAAAGAAATAACTTTTAAACATATACATCAGTCACAGCAAAAGAAATTTAACATCTAAGAAACCCAAATTTTGAAGGTTACTCTTAGCAACCCACAAAATTAACATTTAAACTTCTACTAACTTTGATTTTAAAACTTGAAGAAAATAATAGATTTTTTTTTTATTCCATTAGATGGCAGATAAAGGTAAGGGACTATTTTAATGTAATTTATTCCAAGCGTCGTGAACTTTGTCCAATTGAGTGTAGAATTTAGCTTGCTTTGGCAGCATATGAACTAGATTTGGAATCAGTAGCACCCTGAAAAGGCCAGTGTGACTCCTTTTCACATGGTTGAAAGTTATCCTCACCAAATATTTGCTTGCTAAACAGATGCTGACTTCATGGGCTAACATTCAGTTTAGAACTGTTTTATTCGTGTCTGAAATATGAAGCAAGAAATCCAGTTTGATTTATTAAGCATGAATGTCCAAAAATATTTTTCTGATTTTGAATTTTTTAGGAAAAACACAAATTTTAAACCTTTGTAGGACAATTTTGCCACATCCACGTAATTAAGTTCAACAGATATTTATCAAGTGCCACTCATTCCCTTGGTCAGGACCTATCCTAAGTAGCTTAGGGCAAAGAAAAGACAAATTCTTAGTTTTATATTTTTACTAGTATTCACTGGTTCCTTTAAACATCCAAAGAAAATGTGACAGGTCCTCTTCATTTGGACCTCACCATATCCATTTACACCCTTTTTAAAAGAAATCACTTATGATAAATTTTTAAGAAAAGTCACTATTTCTTCCATGAGGTTAAAAATGGTTTCTCCATATAATGAAGACAGTTCAAATTAAAAATAAAAAAATAATAAAAATTCTAAGATCAATAGCAAAGTAATCAGTGTAGAAGAAATAAGTAAAAGCCAAGAAACTGAGTTGGCATATCTAAATGGATAGAAAGAATGTGAATTGTAATGTGATCACCAAGTACAAGAATCACACAGCTCACATATGTATATTTATCTTTGAGAATCTGAAGCAATTAGAAAAAATAATCCCTTTCAACTAAATGTTCTCTTCCTCTGCTCTTATTATTATTGTTGTCCCTTCTAACAGTCTTTAGTACTGAAGACTTACTCTATTATAACTTTCCTCTCCACCATCTTACTTCAGTCAGGGCTTTATTCTCCTGCTCTAAAGCTATTTCTCCAATCTCTGCTGTATGGTAGCTCACCTACTCACTAAGAAGAAATAATAATAAAACAACAACAAAAACAACAGTAATAATGTCTATTCCTAAACAATCAGGGCTTTGTACATATGTTATCTCAGTTGATGCTCTCAGTAGTCCTGGAGATAGATAAGTCAAGCCTTCTTGTCTTCATTTGAAAGATTAGTAAATAAACTCTAGCAACACTGTGAATCTGCAGTTGCTAGTTTATTTCCAGCTTCTCAGGCTTATCAAGCCTTTCCCCATGAAACACACAGAGAAACTTCTACAAATGCAGAAACTTCAACCAGGTTCTGAGCCAACTGCATTCAATGAGAACAGCAGCTATTCTCATATTCTCAGCACTTTCTCACCCCCATTTCAGAATACAGGAAATTTTGCTTTGCTTTAGTCTATTACGTATCATCTATTTTATGTATCTGAAACTGTGATTCAGCATGTCTGGTTCAGTATCTGAACACCCTGCTAGACCCTGCCTTATTAAAGTAATTACCTATCCACTTTTTTCTCCTTTGTAAACCAGTAATCCCACTGGACAACTCCATCCCACTACACCCCAATCCACCACCACCTTGTTCACGCACTTGCTCACACACACATCATATTTAGTCATCCCCTTGTGTCTCCCATTCACAGGACTAGCCACCACTTCATCACTCCCACCTCATTTCCTTGCCTTTGGACAGTTTTTCCTGTGGTGGGTAGGAGATTTACTCAATCCACTCTCACTTCAGCGCCACTAATCCTTCTCTGAGTCCTAGCCTTATTTTGCTGCCCATTCTTTATCTTAGGGTTTGGACCCTCTTCTTGTTTATCTATCAGCTAATGGCTCCAATCTTTTTTCTTCCTTTCTTTTCTTTCTTTCTTTCTTTTTTTTTACTTCAGCTTACATCAAATAATGTATAACCTAATGAGGTAATACAAAGATTCACACAAACACAAACACACTTAAATACATGTATTAAATAATATTAACCCTTTACAAGTGAATTGGCAAGTGTCAGCATTCTGAATTTTCTATTTTTTCCTATTTTATTCTATCCTAGTCTACTTTTTATTCTAGTCTTCTGTCTCATTTAATCTAAATAAATGATCAATGATAAAATGATCAAAATAAAATAAAGTGAGTTTATAATTTGCTAAATGGGCCATGGCCCACAATTTGATAAGGCAATGCTGTACCTTGCTAGTAGTGTTCCTCCCAGGAAAACATTTACCCAAAGGAAAATATCTGCTGCTCACCAGGCTGACAAAGTCTTTGACCTCAAATTTAGGAACAGCTGACCAAGTTTCAAATAAATATGCATGCCTTCCAACAGAGGTTAAGAACACATGAACTAATACCATTTGGTCACCAGTTCATAGGACAGTTATTATTAATAAATCTTCTTGCTGTTTGCTTTTTTCTAAAATCTATTTGTAAGATACATGAGAGCAGATAATTTGTTTTATAATTGATATAGCTCTTTTGTCTAGACAGATGCTGGCACATAACAGGTACTCAAATACTTGTTGAATGAGTCAATCAGTGAATCAGTGAGTGTTTGAAAGAGACTTAGTAGACCCTTACTCATTCATGTAGTCTCTCACTCAGTAACCATCTGATGAATAACCGAATGTTAGTCACTGCCTGTTCCTGTTACATTATACAATTGATTTAAATCAAGTCCTTATTTTTGAGAATCTCCTGAACTAGTGGAATATTAAATAATAGGTTAATACCTATCCCTTTCTATATATGGAGCTCTTATGTGACATGCATATTAATTTGTTCCTTGTCCATCAGTTAATAAATATTTAAAGAGAACGTGGAATGTGTTGCATTGTTCTAGGCCTGGGAGATGGAATGACAAGTAAGAAAAATTCCATAATTTCAAGGAGCTCACAGTTCAGTGGGGCAGAATAGAAACACAATATAAACAAATAGACAAATAAGGAAAAGTAACTAGCAGTAGATATTATGAAGAAATAAAACATGGTGAAGAGAGAATGATATGGGAGGAGGGGGAAGGTTAGAAGAAAGAGAGAGTTATACTTTTAAAAACTACTAGAAGGCAATGGAAACTGTGATATCAAGGAAACTGGAAAAAAGGTGAAAAGCTACCCTTTTCTTTCTCAATTCAGAAGGACACAATGTTTTCACTGTTCAAAGTTTGAAGAAGAAAAAGGCTTTCATGATTGCTGGTCATTCATCTTCCATGAAGTAAAAACGCACACAAATTTAAAACAAGAAAGAAAAGAAACAGAACCTTCTTTTTCTAAACAACCAAGGTTAATACAAAGTATTTTGCTGGAAAGGAAGACAGGGTATTAAACTGAACCCATGTTTAAGGGGAAACGATGGCTATGACATGCATTTCTCATATCAGAGCAATTTAGATAGGAAATAACCAGCAAGCAGATATTTTGTATTATAAATGAAAAAATACTGAAAGGGTTATTGTTGTCTTTTTCACTGAACAAATCAGCAGGAAAAATTATTCAGCCTTGGGCGGAGGAAACAAACATCATCAAGTACAACGGTGTTGTTTGGATCCTTCTCCTATCCTCAAGGACTCTCATTTCCAACTTATTGGAAATAAGTTTCCAATACTTATTTCTTTGTATGTCGGCTTTCAATACACATCCTTATGTCTTGTACACACTCAATCTGTTCATTTTTGATTGCTGCCATTGTGAACTTCTAGAATCTTAAGCACAGCGAGGACAACTACTTTCCCTGAAATAATATTATGATGCATAAACTAAAAATAAATACAATTTGAACAAATCTGTAGTAAATTTATATAAGTAGACTGTTTTAAAACTTTACATTTAAAAACTAGATTTCATTTTCTTGGAAGTCAGAAATAGACAATATTTAGTATACTTCAGATGATGTTTTAGTAATCTCTCAGTAAAAACAAGCTAAGTAGAAAAAAAAAAAGGTAGTAAAGCAATTCTATTACTCTGAAAAGAAAAACAGAAATATACTCCCTTAAGATCAATTCCTCACTATTTGCTTTCTCTGCTTATATGATAAGGTTCCTGACCTTCGAGGGGTTCATTTCCTGAGCTCTCAAGGCAGCAGGCATCTGACTCTGGCCAATAAGAAGTGCTGGTAGGAGACAGAGGAATGTGAGGTAGGAAGAAGCCAAAGGATTTCTTCCCCTTTGCCAAAATTTTTATTACTCTGACAGTGATAACTCCAGCAATGTCTATATCACCTCTGGGGCTCTAACACCCATTAAACAGGACTGCCTGAATCCAGCTATTGCAGATAAACCTTTCTCCTGAACACAGGTAACATGGCCTCTTTCCTTTGTACCTCTAGCCAAAAAATACTATTGGCTCCCCATTGTTGCCAATATCTGCAACATATCATTGTCCCCATTTTCTTGCTCAGTTTTTCCATTGCCAGTGCAACCAATTTTCTTTATTAAGTTCTCTCTGCTTTAAATTTGTTGGTTTCATTTTCTTAGTTAAAACTTGAAAAATACAGCAATATTTAATCTATTCTATAATATTTGCAATATTAAAATGCTTTGATGGCTACATTGAAATAGTCTTCTCATAAATCTGGTCATAATTACATATTTCTGTATTCTTTTCCATTTCCATTTTTTAAATTAAATTTATTTGGCTGCATTGGGTCTTAGTTGCAGCATGCGTTATCCTCGTTGTGGTGAGCAGGCTCTTTGTTGCAGTGTGCGGGCTTCTCTCTAGCTGTGGCATGTGGGATCCAGGGCTCGTGGGCTCAGTAGTTGCAGCATGCAGGCTCTCTAGCTGCAGTGCACCAGCTTAGTTGCTCCACGGCATGCAGGATCTTAGTTCTCTCAACCAGGGACTGAACCCACGCCCCCTGCACTGGAAGGCAGATTCCCAACAACTGGACTGCCAGGGAAGTCCCTCCATTTCCAGATTTTAAGTTGTACATTTATATAAATGTTCTAGAAAGCAAGACTTTCTTATTCCAGTGTGGTTAATACTTGATAAATTTTAGTAAATCATTCCTCTTTCCAGAACACTTCCTCATTTTATGAAAGCAAACTACATTTCTCGGTATTTTTCTCCTACTTACCTCTTCCATACTGTTCTCACAGGAGTTGCTTGTTTTTCCCACAAATTCAATCTCCCATATTTGATTGGTTCAAGCAGGTGAAGAAGAAGAGGAAGAAGAAGAAGAAGAAGGAGAAGGAGAAGGAGAAGAAGGAGGGGAAGGGGAAGGAGAAGCAGAAGGAGAAGAAGAAGAAGGGGAAGAGGAAGGAGAAGGAGAAGAGGAGGAAGAGGAGGAGGAGTTAGGGGGGAGAATGGGGAGGAGGAAGAAGAAGAATAAGAAACAGGAGGAGGAGAAGAGAAAAAGAAACAATTACTTCTTTTAGGAGTTTTGGATAGGACTCTGGTATTGTTGGTTGACTCTGGTTTCTGCCTAATGAAGGAAAATAATCTGCAATGAAGTTGTGAACCTATATCCAAAGAGAAACAGAAATGAGAATGGTAGATTTGCAGTTCTTTTGAAGTCAACCTTCATTCCTGTCCTTCCATCTATGTATTTTAAGTATAAATATAAGTATAAATATATAAGTACATATACATATTAATTTATGTAATTGGAGGATGTACTCTAAGCCAATATAATCTTTTGATTAAGCTAGGTTGAGTTCATTTTCCATCACTTGCAACCTGAGATGCCTTAAGTAATACAAACAGCATTTTACTGTATTACTGTGTCATACTGGTAAACCTGTTCTTTGGAATAAGGACATTCCCTGTGTTATGGTAATGATGTCTCACATAGAAGTTAAATTATTCTTGTTGTCTAGAATCCATTTTTAAAAGCTTGAAACCCAGATTCCAACTAAAATTGAGAGCAAAAGCCACAGGTGGGCTGCAGATGCAAGGCCCTTCTAGGCCTTAACATGAACAAATCAAAATATCTACCCATGTTGGGGGTGAATTTTAAGATGGAATAAAAACATATAACAAGCTAGAAAGAGGAAGAAATAATAAAGTATATCAGGGAAGTAGAACCAACTCTTTGAGATGCAGTATATATATTGCAAAGCAATGGGTGGAATACAATTAATAACAGGTATCTAAATAAGTTAGCTGACAAGAACACAAAAATTTGCAAAGTGAAATTATACTTTTTTGTTTTATTTAATGTATTCATTTACCTCCTGTTCCTCCTTAAATAAATGAAAGAGAAGTCTCCAAGGGCAAAATGATATTCTATTGATGGAGACAGCACGGCAGGTCAGAGTTGGCAGCCACCTTTGAAATGTGTTTTATTTCCGTATATATGTATAAAATATACTTTAACATCTAGGTATTCAGAGCACAATTTGGAGAATTATTCTAATTGAGTTCCCTCTTAGTATTTACTACCACTTTAAAAAATGCTATATCACATTTTTTTTTTGAGAATGGGACTGTTGTATTTAAAAACATAAAAATTCTTAAGTACTTCCCTAGGATGACAGGGAAGAAAGTTTATTCAAAGTCTCCCACCCTATGCTTTATCTCAACACACATTTTTGACCCTTCCTTAGGGTCAAACGTAAACACATGCTCACTCACACACAAAATTTTTTTTTTTAACTAAGGCAAGGATGTCTAAAAAATGAGCCTTTGGCAAAATAATTAAGCAGGTAAATTTGCCTAGTTACAATTTGCTTCCCCTATTTCTTTTTTGTCTCAGAACCTTCAGAGTATATGTGCTGAGACAAAGTTGGGCACGTGCTCAAATAATTCACTGAGGTAAATACTTCACTAAATTATTAGTCAAATATTGCAAAAGTATGATTAAGGATTATAAAATCTCCTATTAGACTCTTGAATTCATTGTCCATAAACAAGCTAATTTATCTATCACTTATCTATTGCAAGTTTTTTCCTTATTAGCTAATATTTTATTTAGGGATCTTAGGACTTAGGTCCAATTTTTAAATGTTCTGTTTAAATTTAAGTTCCTTTTCAATGACATACAAAATAAATCAATGTACTGTCTCCTTCATAGAATAATGACTAGATATATGTCCATATCATCTAGATTTTTTTGGTGGGGAAGGGTTTAAATTTATTTCAATTAAGCTCTGTCATGAGAACAATGATAAAATTCCTTGACAGAATTTTTAGAAAGTTTTTTTTTTAATTGGGTCAATTTAATCACTTAAAAATATTTAAGTGAAAGAATGTATCTAATAATAATAAATACCAGGTTTAACCTGAGTATAAAAGAGTTATGGTGGAATAGGCATCTAGCAGAGGTTAGCTTTTCAAATCTCGAACTTCATATCATTTCATATTACTAATAGTATTTTTTTTCTAGAATTGTCCATTCTCTAAACTTATGTAGGATTTACATTTTCAAAAGTGTGAAGGGAACCATTATTGATTGTTTTGTTTAATGAAAAATTCCTTGTGACCAAGTTCCATTTATCTCTGGAATGTTATTTCCTATTCCACCACCTGACAGTAAATTACTCAACCATTAATTCTGTGTCTCAAAGATTTCCTTTGCAGATTCTCAATGTATACCTGCTGTAGTTAAAATAACCGTATAGCTAGGACCATACAGGTCAGCTTGATTTTACATACTTTTAAAAAATCATTTAACATAATTTTTTAATTATTTGCAAGGTTGTTAAGATAAATGATTTCACAAGTTAAAAATAATCCTCTGGTAGACTTCTGGTAATGAGTTTATTTTGCTAAACATGGCCTCCATAATTCCAGTAAGGGTTTCCTATCCTTATTAAAATACTTCTTAGCTGCTGTTACAATTTTACTGTTGTCAATTTTACATTGCCTTCTCTTGGTTCCTGTACAACCATGTGTAGCATTACCGTAAACACTGTACCTATTGCTGTCCTGCTCCCATAACTCTTAGCATAACATATTTTTTGTAGCTGTCACTTGTTCAAATGGAGCTTCAGATGTCTTCTCATTGTAGCATATCATTGCTCTCATTGGTCTTTATCTCCCACCACTGCCATCTTCAAAGGAAAGTAATCCTTTCTTTGACTCTACAAGTTGTACTGTTGCAGTCAAGACTGGCTCCACACTGACCATTAAATCTTTCCATTCTAACAGATCACATAAGTCATTCTGGTTTAGTACTAAATGCAGTGTGATGCTAAGCTGTAAGCCAATGAATTATAGATGCTAACATTTTGATTTATTCACTTTTACCTTCTATGTGCATTCTGAGTATTGGGATAAAAGAGATATTTTCCAGGAAGAATGTCACTAGAAGGCCTTTTACCATCTGTTCTATAGTGTACCTGATAATATCCTCAGGATGATACACACAATATTTCTGAAAGCAGAACAGGTAAATTTGGTTAAAATATAAATGTTCAAAATATGCAAAAATAAAAATACATGGAAAATATTTGTTATAATAAAAGTTAAAAGTGAGATTTATATCAAATACAAAACAAGGTTTAATATGCCATTCTGTGGGATAAAGCTACATGTAATCACAAGAGTGACATCCAAGAAAGAAAGTAAAATTTCAAGAGAATAAAGCAGTTTTTTAAGATGAAAGAGAATGATACATTTAAGAAGCAAAAATAAATCAGTATGAAACATTATACATTAATAAAATATGGATAGTCAAACCATTTACCAAATAAATTTAAAAATTATAAGAATGTAATTAAATTCTAAATTTTGTTTTTTATTCTTTTAAAGGGACCAAACAAAGTTGGAAATGTCAAGGTACAAATTAAGTATGAGTAGACATATTAACAAACCTATGTATAAAATATACATAGGTTAATTTCCTTTGTATTCTGAATCCTTGATTCTAGGAACACTATTAAACACTTGTACAAGATACAGTATTCAGTGATTTGAGAGATAAAAAATGGAGTAGAATATGGTTCTGAAATAGGAGTTGAGAGATGCTTATGTATGGTTATGGAAGACTTTATGGTTAGAAGATGCCTTTTCAAATATGCAAGAAAGAGGAAGAGTTATAAAATCTGAAGAAACATCATGGAACAAGGTGCAGAGGCTTGGAAATGTCCATTAAATGTAGAAACTGATGAGGAATATATCACCTTCAACTTCCCTTTCAAGTCTAATGATTATCATATGAAAGAGGCAGAATCATCTTTGATAGAGGATAATACAAGTCCAAAATACATTAGGATATAACAGGTGAGCACCTTGGTACTCTAAGGAATTTTGGATGTCCTGAGTCTGAGGTGCAGTAAGATCTGCATTGATATGACTGAACTACAGTTAATGATCTCTGAGGAACTGTGTTGAAAATAACACAGTTCCAGAAGTTGTCAGGCTGGCTAATTTGTGGAAAATGACAGACACAGCTTAAGAAGGTTTTATCAAGTAGATGCCTCTGAGAACTTAGAAAGGCAAGAAGGGAAGAGGTCATTGTTAACAGAATAAAACCACAAAGAACAAACAAAGATCAAGTCTCATCAAGCATACCTCCTTTCCTTTTTTCTTCCCTTCTTCCTTCCCTTTTTCTTTCCTTCCTTCCGCCTTCTCTCTCTCTTTATCTTTCTCCTTCTCTCTCTTTCCCCCATCCTTCCTTCCTTTGTTCTTTCATTCTTTCCTTCTTTATTTGTATGCACTTGCCATAGCTAATTGAAGAAATTATATAGATTAGTTTTCTCAGTGTTGGCATTGCATTGTCATTATCCTGATATTTTTTTGTTGGGAGAAGGAGGTTGTCTTCTAGGATGTTTAGCAGTGTTCCTGGTTTCAACCAACTAGATGCTAGAAGGATCTTTCCTTCCCTCTCAACTTCCTGGTGTTGTAACAAACTGTCTCTCTTCCTTGGTGGGCAAAATTTCACATGGTTGAGAACAATTGTTACAGATATAATGTATCTGAAAATTTTCCAAGCATTTGACAGAGTCATTCATGATATTATTTGGGATAAAATGAACAGATATAAATGGATGGTTTCTAATAATTAAGTGTATTCTTACCTGGCTTATTTACTTATTCACAAATATTAATTGAAAATCTACTTATAGTCAGGCAGTGTCTGGTGTTGGGATCAAAAACAATGTGAGTTAATATATCAATATCAATTTTCAAGAAGTTTGTCATGCCTCTATCTTTAGTCCTGTAAGGTTCAATATTTGACTGATGGTCTGGCTGTAGACAAAATGTTATTGGTCCCTAAACACATCTGGGAGCCTTGACTAAGTGGATTTTCAAAGATTGGTAAACATTTGTTATACCAAGGGCAAGGGAGAAAAGTGAAGTTGGAGGATGTTTTAGGATGAAGAAATAATACGTCTGAAAGCCCTTATGTGGAAATCACAAGGCCTACTAGATCTTAAAAATACCCTTTCAGTCTGGAGACAAAGAGTGAAGGAAAAATGTGGGAGAGCATGAGTATATAAAGGTAGTGAAATAGCAATGTCATGATGAGCTTTGTAAACAATTCTTAGAGTGTTTTATTTTACATAGAGTAATGAGTGAGAAAATATCCAAGTGTATTAAGAAAGAAGTATCTGATAGGAAGAGATTTTCTGTTGGTAATATTAACTCACTATGCAATGTAAATAGGCTGAAAACAATGAAGAGCCATGGCAATAACCTAGATGTAGCCTTGATTAGAATGGTGGCAGTAGACTGGAACAAGGTAGAGAGATTTGAAAAAAAAAATAGAAACTAGTGAAAGAAGATGCTGTTGTGCAAGATCCAGCCCCAGCCCCACCTCTTTCAGAAATGAAGCAATCCCACAACTTCTAGGGATTGTCAGTTCTCAACTGATTGCCTACCTGGAAATTGCCTTCCAGAAGAGAGCCACCTCACCCAAAGTCATGACTTGTTCTGTGGTCAACCTGCATCCAATGAATGGTCAATGCAGAATTGTGCAATCTTGGATATTTGTTACACATAAATAGTAGCTAGAACATCCCATTGTTTCAGAATATCTTGTAAGCTATGTATGACTAATGTGATTAAAAGAGTGTTCCTAGATAAAATATCTGCATCTCTCATGGACACTCTATTAAATGAGTAATGATGTTGTATGAAAATTGCTCTGAGAAGTGGTGGCTGTCACAGTAGGGAAATGTGGTGAGGTGATGACTTTCTTGACTTAAGGTATTTCCTAATTAACTTTTACTGTTTAGAAGTTTCAAAAATTCTATTTATTCTGTTGCAATGTCAAAATTGTATTGATAGCCAAAATACACACAAGATGTCACAAGTTCCACTTGGAAACATTTTATGTGATAGGCTAAGTGACAGCCAAAGTTAGGAATACACCTACCATCCCAAAAGAAGAAAAGAATATAGTAGCAAGGAAAAAAAATTACTCAAACACTGATACTATGAAGCACTCAAATAGTTCTCAGAATATACTTGTTTCCTATTTTCTCTTCAACATCACAGCTTTGCTAAATCTTTCACTCTAAATTTTAGAAGGCTGAACTACCTACCTGCCGTACAGTTGCATTAAAATAAAAAGAAATCTCCACCAATGAATATTGATTCAAACGGCTTGCTCCTATCCACCTTTGCATTGCCCAAGAATGTTTGCTGTGTGGTTATTAGAATGACCAAGGTAATTGACACGTGTGCTAATCCTTGTGGCTGCAAGGAAAGACTCTCCAGGAGTTTCATCCCTATTCTTCTTTAGTACCTTTGTTCTGAAATGAGTCAAGAAAAGTGTGCCTTCTGAGATGAGCCACAGTTCAAATAGTTTTTATTTTTAAGTTTTTCAATAGCTTCTCTTGCTGGAGACATTTATTTGAGTGTTCTTGATTATTATTAAACCTGGCTGATTCATCCTGAGTACCTGCAGTGCACCAGCTCCTTTTGGAAAGCTGGAAGCAGGAGAGAGTGACTGCTGTATAGAGAATAACATCCGTCTGAAATAGCACTGAGCTTTGACCTTGGCAGTTTCTCTGTAGCTGCTTCGAGTATTTATTCAGAGTGGGCAATAACTCATCGGCTCTGTCACTACCTCAGTCACGTTACATTAATTCTAAAGACTTCATGCTGCAGACCCTCCATTTTTAATCTTTATTTGTGCTCCATAGTGTTCAGACTTGAATACACTTAACCTTCAAAATAAACTTATTTTGGGCTTCCCTGGTGGCACAGTGGTTGAGAGTCTGCCTGCCAATGAAGGGGACACAGGTTCGTTCCCCGGTCCGGGAAGATCCCACATGCTGCGGGGTGGCTGGGCCCGTGAGCCATGACTGCTGAGCCTGCGTGTCCGGAGCCTGTGCTCCGCAACGGGAGAGACCACAACAGTCAGAGGCCCGTGTACCGCAAAAAAATAAAATAAAGTAAACTTATTTTATTCTTTTAAACATTCATTTGGAAATAATAAAGTTCCGGTTATGAGACAGTATTTCTAATTGTAGAATAATGTTAATATAATCACCTGTTGGACTAGCTTATGGATGGCTACTTTATCCTGGCATTTAAAAAGTACTTTACTGACCTTTCTTCCCATGATGAGAAGAAGAAAATGCTCCTTTTACTTTTCTCTCTAGGTTCATTAGAGTGGGAATTTTATTTACATACCCACATGCAAAATTAATATTTTTTATAACTTAACATAAAAAAAGCTATGACATTTATTAAGATATATATATATATATATATATATATATATATCCATCTATACCATTGGAATTATTTAAACTAGTGAAGATTTACAAGATGGTAAAGTAATAAAATGCAGAAATTATCTAACATGTTTCCCCTATTCTCATCATGATATACATATATATATACATATATGTATATATATACACACATTTTTCACTATATATATTTTTATCCACAAACATGAAAGTTTATATATTGTGAAATTTATTTTCATTTGGAAACAGAGTTTTTGAAAAATATGCCATATCTTCCTATTAATATGATCTATATTTGAAAAATAAAACCTGTCCATTTTCATTGAGAAAATAGAGTAATAAGCATTAAAAAATATACAGAACTAGAAAAAAAAATACATCCCTACTGTGAATACAAAATATCACATATACGTAGTTCATACAACATCTATATTTTCTGCAACTATCAAACACAAATTAACTCAGAAGGAAAGCTGGACATTTTATGTAATTCACTGTAAACAGTAGACTTTATTCCCCATAGCACAAATTTAAATCTTCTTAAATTATGTCAGAATTGCATATTTCCAAAAGAATTACCCCTCCAATTTCATACTTGAAGTACAATTTTGAAACTCTATCTTAATTAAAGTTAATGTTTTTCTATAGTGAATTTACCATCTTATATAAAGTACATCTGATCATTTATTTCCCTTGAATAGTGAGTGGGTAAAACTATATACTTCCTCTCCCACCTTATACCCTGGTTATATTTTGCTGTACCTCTCTTTTATTGCTGTTCATCAATTGAATTAATGAACTGTGAAATCAGTTATTATTCTGTGTGTATATAAATTATAATTTCAAAATCAATGCTTCCTTTAACCCATACATATCTGGGAAACATTTTTCATGAGTCTTTCAAAAAGAATTAAATAAATAACAACATAAAAATAACTGCCAGTGAGTTAGGAAGAGTAGGTCACTAGCTATGATTCCAGCTGAGGCATTGTGCTGTGTACAGCAAGCTACATACAAGTAAATGGTGTTGAAAGTACTCTGTCAGGATGAATCTGTCCTCTGGGTCTCCACTGAATGTAATTAGTTTTATGTAAAATGACTGTTTTTCAAGTTTATTGTATATGAATTTAACATACCAAATAGAATACAAGAAATGATAAGTGGAAAAAATTTTTGAAGATTTATATTTCTCCAATGAGCACAAAAATTGCCTCTCCTGCATTGTTCTCAGTTGCTGCTAGATGTATATTACTCTGGTTTTTCCCACAAGTGAAGTGATTAACTGTTTTGTGAGGGGCTTTTTATTCTTTCATTTTTTTCTTCGAAGGTTAAAAAAGAAAAAGCCCATAAAGAGGATACATACCTGAGTTTGTGAAATTAAAGAGCATGTAAAACTTACACCTCCTCTATATAAAATGTTTGAATTATAAGAATCCCTGAATGATAATTTTGGAAAAGTTGATAGGTGCCTTTCAGTTCAGTTCAGTTTATCTAATTTATTTGTTATTGGTAATATTAATACAACAGGGAAATTAATTTGATAAATTTACTCTGCTTGTGAAAATTGTCCATGATCACATATTTTTAGCAGCTTTTATGTTTATAATACATTAATAGTGACTTCTACAGTATTTTATATTTATTTTTTCTTAGACATGTATATTTTCCTTATACAGAAGTCAGGTTTTTCTACAATATTTTCCTTCTGTTGGAAGCTACACTTAATTAAGCAAAAGTTCTTCCTAGTCAGAAATAGTTCATTGTAAACTATATATTTGATAGATCAGAGAATTTATACATGCTCAGGTGTTATCTCTTTAGAAAGCTCTTCTCTGACCACCTCTTCTAATATAGTTTCCTCAGTCACTTCCTACGTATTATTCTGTTTCATTCTCTAATATTTACTGTTCTCTGACACACCTTCATTTAGTTTTGTCCTGGTATATTTTCCCTAACAGCCATCATTCCCACACATTAAAATATCAGTGTACTTGCCAAACTGATTAATTTCTTTGTCCTTAATACCTAGGATTTTGTCATGCACCACTAGGAATCAGGAATATCACTTGAAAAAAATACTTCTAGATATTGAGGACAAAGGATAAATAAGTAACATATACTACGTATTCTAAGCATCAACCATGATTCTGACAATAAACTACAAGCACATATAAGGTGTGTGTGCCTGTGTGCATGTGTGTGTGTGAGTATGTGTGAGTGTGTTACTGGTCTTAAAATGAAGTTTTGACTGAGGTATTTTTCAAAATGTGGTGCTAAAACCGTGATCCAAGCATTTGCAGTTTACTAGGCAAAAACCATTTAGACTGGGAGTGTGGAGATTGAGAGAAGGAAACAGACAGAGATGAACAGAGAAAACATGTAAACAATGTAGGAAGCATACATTTAGGATTAAAAACTATTTATACCTTTGAATCCCCTGTGCTCCTGTCTACTCAACATTCTGTGAACATGTTCCATACAGTCACAATTCCAAATGCAGCAGTTTATTTCTTCACCCAAATAATTGCTGCCCCAATTTTTCTACCAGAGAGATTATTTAGAGTATTTAAGGCTTAGCTCAGTTGCCATGACTTCTCTAAGCATTTTCTAATCCCGCCAGAATATAACCCCAGTGTGCAAGTACTTCATTAGATCTTGGGTGATACTGGGTAATTCATATCTGTTTTCCCCACTAGATTTTACAGCTCTTCATTATAAGCTTATACCTTATTGATCTTAGCAAGCTGGTACAGGATACCTTGTATGTAATTTCCTATAAATAATACAGTGCAGTGTACTGAAGTGGAAAGGGTGTGGGTTAGGAAACCACATGAGAGGACTTGTCTGCCAGAGGGCTTTTCCACATCCCTCCCAGTCAGCACTTTACACACGACTTCTGCCACTTCTGATAAGAGAGCTTGGTTCCCTGATACTCCCTTTACTGCCTATGAATTCAGAACTCTAATGCTTATCTCATAGAGTTTTTAATAATAATTATATTAGCTAATACATATAAAGAGTTAAGGCATTCCATATATTACAATTGTTATTGTTAATATTTTAATAATAGCTCTTTTTAATGGAAATCAGTTTAGTTAGAATGATGAACAAATACAATCATAGCACCTGTGAGCTGTCTCCTTCTAACCCTGGTTCAGTATGTTCATTTTCTATTGTTGTGTAACAAATGCCACAAACTTAGTGACTTAAAACAACAGCTTTTCGTTTCTTACAGTCTGTAGGTCAAGGTTCAGCAGGGGTCTCTACTCTGGTTCTCATAAGGCTGCATCAAGTGTCAGCCTGGATCAGAGTCTCATCTGAGGTTTAAGTTCCTTTCCCAAGCTTGCGGGGTTTCAGAAGAATTTACCTCCTTGCAGCTATAAAACTCATGGAAGCTGTATATTCAAGGTCAGCAGGAGAGCGTCTCTCTGATGTTTCACCATTTTTTAAATAAGGCTTAACTGGCTACATCAGGCCCACCCAAGATAATCATCAACTTCAAGATAAAGACAAACTAATGTTCTACTTTTTAATTAGTGAGGATAGAGGATTCTGGTTATATATATATATATATATATATATATATATATATATATATATATATATATATAAAATACAGTAAGGAAAAGGCATTCTTTTCTGTCAGCAAGTCATTGAATGTTCTTTGGACAGCATAAATAGGATAACCAATGAGTGTTTGAAGAGACTGAAAGAGAGAGAAAGAGAGAGGAAAGGGAAGAGAGAGAGTGAAAGAAAGGGAGAAAGAGGGGGAGAGAGAGAGGAAGAAGTAGCCAGAGAAAGAGAGAGAGAGAGATGAGAATGGAGGAAAAGGAGTACCTCATTCTGTTCCCTTCATCACAATAAAGACAAAAAGAGATGAAAATGAGCATCAAGAAAGTGACCTAAAGCCAAAACTTCAAAATATATCCAGGCAATTACATAGAAAATTAATCAGGAAAATATTCAGAAAGAAATTATATAACTAATTATAATTTATTACTAAATTTTAGGAATCAAACTTTTTAAACAAAAAAACCTTAGATCATGAAGCTATTTCAACATTATTTTTAAACTTCAGAAACATCACACCTTGTGTAACTGCTGCTCACATACTCTAGAAGCAAACAAAAGATTCTTATTAACAAACAGACACATTTGTTTTGCATTTCTTCTGTTGTATACAGGAATGGATTTGAGCCAAATTTTGCATGTTTTGGATATTATTTCTCAGAAGCAAAACTTGAGGAAAGATTTTTTTTCTAATTAGCTTCACATTTACAGTATATTAAATGGGTTCATTTCTTGGGCATGTTCCCTGTAAAACTCTGAAGTGATAGTGAAAAGTTTAGTCCATGTAAGCATATACTGGCATAATTCCACACTGAACAGTCAAATGTGTATGGCATGAAGATTGGGTTCTGCTGGGGGAGGGTAATATAAGGTTACAAGGCCTAACAATGAAATGGACATTTTTTTGTATGCTTTTACTGAATAATAAGTAAGGAGGCCTTTTCTGAAAATGTACTTGGGGTTACAGTAATTAAACTAATCCCTTGGGACATTAAAAGTCAAATTCAGAGACTATTGTTGTATACATACCTGATACAGACCTAATTGTTGGAGAAAGCTATAAATATCTCTTTAGGGTACTTTAGACATCTACTTATCTAAAAAGAGAAAATGGAATGGCATTGCTATAGATAAAGGTTAACTTTCTAATAGAGTTTGATAGTTTTTATGTCCAGAGATGCAAAAACACTCAAATCTTGCCCTAGATGGAGATTTATTCAAAAGGAATATCTGCAGAGTGAATCAAGCTACCACTTTATAAATAGCATTTATAACCCCTACACACCATCAAACTCAAGAAAAGTCAGCACTGGAACACAGAGTTAGAATCGAAGGCTAAATGAGACCCTAATCATCTCAATGTCCTTCCTCTCTCAGCAGTATTTTGGGACACCTGTTATCAGACTAATGGTGAGAGAGAAATAGAGAAATCTGCAGTGATGGCCTTGGCTTGATTAAACTCACATCACAGTATGCTTGCAGATTTTCCAAAATAAGAGAAAGAAATTTGACCCTGAAAACTCAGTCAGCCCAAGGAATGAAACTTTTCATAGGTCTACTTACCACATAGGGACATGTAGCTCAAGAAAATGAGTGAATTCCTGACTTTAAAGCATAAAACCTGTCCTGATTAGTAAAATATAGCTCAAGGGACAAAGAGAAGTCTTTGCAAATAGGTCCAAGCTGTTGTGCAAGAGACCCTGTAGCTTGAGGATCTGACTCAGTGAACACGATGATACTAAAGGCCCCTGTGTGAGATGGAGAAGCTGTATGTGGTCTCTAGAAAGCCCTAATTAGAGTATCCTGGCACAGATGCTCATGTTCTACAGCAAAGCCCTGTCTTCAGCAGCAAAGAACTACTCTTTTTGTGAAAAATAGCTCCTATTATATGGATGAATGCCTGACCAAAAAACAGCAAAGGACACTTTATCAGAACAGGCCAACATCATCCCCATATTGTCAGGTTACCAAATGATAAGGTCAGGTGGTTGCAGAAGTAATCAATTGTGTACTGGAAATAGTACATCCTGGAACTGGTCTGAACAGAGCTGAAGGACACAAGAAAGTTGCACAGGCAGGTAGCCTGGCCTCTGTTTACTAGTGTGTCTTCCTCAGCTCCCAACTCTGGTCACATGGCTTACAAAAGCACAGTTCACAGATGGGCTGGCTTCAGATCTTGATGCAAGATGAAAATGTAAAACCACCACAGGACAGACAATGAGGAGTTTACCTGACTCCTTGGACTGTCATAAAAATGCACCACAGGCTGGGCAGCTTAATACAACAGAAATGTATTCTCTCATCGTTCTGGAAACTAGAAGGCTGACTCCAAGGCTACAGGGAAGGATCTTTTCCTGTCTCTTCCTAGCTTTTGGTGGTTACCACAAATCTGTTGTTCCTTGTCTTGCAGCTGCACCACCCCAATCTCTGCCTTGATTGCCTCACAACATTTTCTCTGTGTGTGTCTCTGTGTCCAAATCTCCCTCTCCCTTCTCCTGTAAAGATGTCCTTTATTGAATCAAGGTCACCCTAATTCATTATGATATCATCTTAACTTGATTACATCTGCCAAGTTTCCAAGTAAGGTCACATTAATAGAATTTCAACAGATCTTTGGGAGACACAATTCAAGACAAAAAGAAGTGGCACTAAAGGACAATGACAAGGAGACTCTTCACTGTGAGCAGAACTGGGAGTATACTTGGTCAGTCACTTGTCCTGAAGAAAGATCTGAAGTGAGATCAGGTTACACATGTTGTCTGGACAGTTGATGAGGGGCGTGAGATGAGTGAGATTAGAAGTTCAGAGTCAAAGAGGTCTGGAAAATAGTGCACAGATAGACTTACAGGAGTCAAGATTCTTGAATCTCAAATTAATGCCCAGTAATGTTGATATGACACAAAGGACACATTCAAAAATCAGTGGACAGGATGACCCAACCAGCAGACATTAGCCAACTTCTGCTCTTTACCACTTATGTTTGTGGAAGAAGTCATGAGTAAACTCCTTGTAGCAGGGATGGAGACTATGCATGGGCCCAGTGGTTTGAGCTTCTTCTCAAAAAGCAGGTCTACCTTCTACTGATGCTTGAACATCTGAAATTTTCATTGCAGAGACCGATGCTGAGACCATGAAGTGGTCCTGTCCTTCAAGGAGACTTGTTCAGTCACTTCATGGCAAGCTAATTACATCAGGCCCTTCCAACTTGGAAGGTAGTATTTCATCCCAAAGAGAATTGAATCTTATGTTAGTACTGACTTGCCTTCCCTGCCCATAGGTTTTGCCAACATCAACACCTATAACATGTGGCGTCACCTCAGTCTAAAACGTCGATTTAACAGAGAAGGTAGTGTTATGATGGGCACATGACTATGAGACCCTCTGATTCTACCCTATGCAGTATTATCCAGAACCACCTGCCATAACAGAATAACAGAATATTTTACTAAAGATTCAACCAAGGAACTGTTTTTGACAAAACACTTCTCAGGGTTGAGATGTTGTCTGTCTGGATGCAGTGTATGCCTTGAACTGACTTCTTGAAATATGGAACTTAGTACCCAATAACTAGAACATGCAGTGCAGAGATCAAGTAGGTTTGGCTTCTCTCACCATCACTGCCTGTCACCTATGTGGAATTTATGTTTCCTTGACCAATGCCCTAGCTTCTGCTGGATTAGATGTTCTGGTTCTTGGGAGTAGAAGGGTGAGGACATTTTTACTCAGGAACATAGTAGAACTAGGTTCTCTGGGGGCAGGGAGTATGTGTGGACAACAGGAGATCTACTTGGGCCTCTCCTGGTGCTTATATACCTAGTACTATGGTGAAAGAACTTTTGCAGCAATCACAGTTAGGGCCGAGGATCTCCAGGCTTAGACTTCTCGGAGATGAAGTTTTGGGTGATTCCATCAGACAAGCAACCAAGAACAGATGAAATGCTGCTTGAAGGGGAGGCATATCTAGAATTGGTGGTGGAGAAGGGACATGATAAATATCACTAACAGCCTTAAGCTGTTTCAGAAAAGAGGACTGTAACTTATCCCACTAACCCTGGCATAGTAAGTCATCAGTAGAGATTTTGAAGACTCAGTAACAGAGTGAATTTCATGCAGGGCACTTGTGGATGGAGGGCAGGGTGGACTTTTCACCTCTTTATTGCTAATGCTCCAGCCTCACATCCTCTTGGCCTTTCCCAGGGCTTCTCTAGGGTAGAAGTAGGAAGTGCTCACAGTGTGGGCAGGTCAGCAGTACAGGTGTAAACACTCTGAAGGAATCAACTTTTGATCAATGGACATGAGCAATGTTGGAAAACTGCTTTAAGTAGTCAATCCTGGAAGGCATTTCCTGTGCTTCCTAGAAGCATCTGTTACATACAGCAGTGGAATTGATAATGTGCCTTTACACTGGTTTTCTTCCCTCTCTGCCTCACTCTTTCTGTTCTTCCCACTTACTCTCTGGCATTGCTTCTCAAACTATCTGCACACAAGTCATTGTCTCAACCCTATTTTGAGGACACCCAAGCTAACACAGGAGACCATTTTTTTCTGTTCCTTTTGGTATTTGAATCATCGTCGCAAAATTGTATTCACTGTAACACCTCATTATAAAATGTAACAAAATACAAAAGCAGAATGTATCCCATAGCACAAACTACTAACACGTAGACTAACATAATTTCATGTTTTTCACAATAAAATATCAATATTAATTAATAAGACATAGAATCATATGTGTTTTCTTTTGAAGTTCTCAAGAAGAAGTGTTGATAAACTGTCCTCTATAATATAATGAGTGGTCATCTGAAAGCTGCATACCCATCACTGAAAGAAGTATTTCAACGCATGTTCTTTGTTTTTTTCTCATGAAGAGACAGCCAGAAGAATCTGGAAAAGTGGCGTTCTGAGGAGGTTTTCTGAGGCAACTCAAGAGAACCATGAACAATATTCTACTTGTTGCTTATAAAGACCTTTCCAATCATTCTTTTATTCTTTCATTCAGATCACTAATTTTTTTTTAAGCTCAGCTGTTTTCCAAGTAGTTTTCTAGAGGCTTAGAATGCAACAGTTAACAAGATAATCTCTGTTTCATGGAACTTACACTCTATTTGGTAAACAGAATGAAATAATAGATATATAATACATAGTGTTGTAAAGCAGGCTAAGAATAAAATGATTAGGAGAGTAAAGGAATAAAAAGGGATAAGTACTGACATTTAGATATGGGGCTAGAAAAGAACATCCTGAGAAGAAGGCACTTTTACTGTCCTAAAGGAATTGAGGGAATGGGCCATCAACAATCTGGGGACAAGTTTTCAAGACAGAGGGAATAACGAGGAAAAGGACCTAAGACAGGAGCATGCAGGGCACACAGATGAAGAGTGCAAAGGCCAGTGCTGGATACAAAGGGGAGGGAGGTAATCAGGGGGCAGATCATGGAGGGGCTTGTAGGCCACTGCATGACTTTTGAGGCTTTTCCTTGGTGTGATGGAAGGACACTGAGGTGTTTTGAGCAGGGGCATTGGATCTGAAAAAAAGTTTGAAATGGCTCCTTTTGACTGCTCTGTGGAAAATACATCTTTATTGAACCAAGTAAAATTGTATTTTTTTTTAAATAATATGAAATTCTGCAAAGAAAATGGAAAACTTGAGGATAAATAAAAATTATTACATTGCGCTTCCCTGGTGGTGCAGTGGTTGAGAGTCTGCCTGCTGATGCAGGGGACATGGGTTCGTGCCCCGGTCCGGGAAGATCCCACATGCCGCGGAGTGGCTGGGCCCGTGAGCCATGGCTGCTGAGCCTGTGCGTCCGGAGCCTGTGCTCCGCAACGGGAGAGGCCACAACAGTGAGAGGCCCGCGTACCGCAAAAAAAAAAAAAAAAAAAGATTACATTGCCTTGTTGGAAATATCCATAGACCTAGAGTCATTTCGTTAGTTTAGACATGTAGATATTTGTTATATATAAAATGATTTAATAAGCTTTGGGCTATTTCTTCCACTTGCTCTTTTTCCCCATTCATAGTAACCCTCCACTATGTTCTTCTTGCCTTTTAACAGAAGACACCAAGATAATCAGCAGGAGTAGAATGTTTCCCTAAAGAAGCTATTTGCTTCTGCTTAAAGAAAGGCCCCAAGGATGTTGTCAAACAGCCATAAAAACCAAGAAGGTCCAGGGTGTACAATCAGGTCAGCATCAACAGATTGCCCTGGACATAGCCAGTTTTCCTCAGGAGGGTGTGATCCTGCAATTAGTGATGGGAGAAAGTGAGTTCCACAAAGATGGTGAGTCATATTTTTATCTATCTGTCTATCTAATTCTATATCTATAGATATAGATATAGATATACAGTACCTGGAACAATTAAGCACAAAGTTAGTGCCTAGTAAATATTGACTGCAACTAAAAAAAAAAGTGGAAGAAGCAAGAGAAGATTTTGAATCTCTGAGCTGCTGTCTTAGAGAAGGCACAGTTTGTGCTATTTATCTTTACTCCAGAAAGACCAGCCCAGCAATTAACAGGTCACTAACAGGCATATGTTCCTAGAAGTCCAAGATGGAGCATGAGCTGCAGTGAGGCTGGGAGTTCATTCCAATTTGGAGAGCCAGGGATCACGGAGGGGTGCCCAAATTAGAGGATTCTTTTTAGAAGATCATGCCATTGACTGTTATTTGTGGATAAAAATATTTGGCATTTATCTCTTTTATGGCCAAGGAAACCTTGACACAAAAGGAAGATGAAAAACAGAAGTATGATATTGACCCTAAGCAGGTAGGTAGTGTCTGAACAATAGAGTCTCAGGGTTCCATTCACCATCAAAGCACACAAAGTGGGGGCTTCCCTGGTGGTGCAGTGGTTGAGAGTCCGCCTGACGATGCAGGGCACACGGGTTCGTGCCCCGGTCCGGGAATATCCCACATGCCGCGGAGCGGCTGGGCCCGTGAGCCATGGCTGCTGAGCCTGCGCGTCCGGAGCCTGTGCTCTGCAACGGGAAAGGCCACGACAGTGAGAGGCCCGCGTAACACACACACACACACACACACACACACACACACACAAAAGCACACAAAGTTAATTGGGAAATTAAACATTTATAAAACAATTTAAAGCTCACTTTAACTCTGGGGTAACTTGAATTAAGTTTAGGAAATTCTTCTCTCTTCTCTCTCTCTCTCCCTCTGAATATCTAGGACTGTTAAAATATGAGTAGCTTTACCATAATCTGTTATGAAACATTTTTGAGAAAAAGTCGTGATGACCTCTCTCTAAGAGTTTCACAGAGAGAATGCAGATGGCAAGGAATAATGCTGAGCCTCAAACCTCAGGGATTGTTGTTGGTTAATTGCAAATTTTATTTTTTTTTGCTCTTTTTATAACGCTGCGTCATCTAGGGGTTCCCAGCCCACTGGCCTGTAGCTTAGTTCCTCATGTCTACCAAACAGCTGTGAAATGTGGCAGCCTGGTGTGCTGAGATCTCAAGTCACATTTGCAGCACTTGTCCCCATGTTGCCATCATCATTTCACATTTTTAAAGGATATCAACTGAAAATGAGTGGTCCAATTTCAAAAGCATTACAAAACCAGTTTAGATAGTAGGTAGAAAAACAGGCATAAAATTTAACATTCATACAACTTTTATTTTCGATAAAAAACAGAAACAGTTCATTAACACCAGAATTATTCATTGATTAAAAAATCCCAGAGTGATTCTATAACATGTACTCTATTTTTGTATATCATTAAGCATTTCAAAGGGAAAACATCACTGCTATTTTCAGGAAACCAGCCTAAGGTTTAGAATATGTCTTGTATAACTATGTCCTTGTTTTTTTTCTTAACTGGGCAGATTTTGAAAATAGCTCTCATGAAATTCAATTACCATTTCTTAATGTGCCAGGGTTTTCAGAGAATATGATTATAGTAAATCCTCAGAGATTATCCCATTGGCCAATGGAATGTACTTGCAGAGTAGGAAAATGTTGCCCAATCTGCCCTCAAAAACAACTTGTCTACCAAAGGTGGTTTTTATGGTAAGCCTGTAAGCAATTATACGAACCCCACCCCGTGCCAGGAACCACACTGGTTTTCCAACTCTGCATTTCTGCCATATGAGAGCACAGCCAGGAGAGTGAGAAGAAGCTGGTAAAAAATGAAAAAGGGCACCAGCAGGTGTCTTATCACAGCGTCTGTGCTCTAATATATTTGAGTTTCCTAAGCAACTATGCTCCCTAGGAAACTGGTTAAACTGCTTCTATAGAAACTATTAACTGAGCAATTCCTCCTTCAAACAAGCTTTATGGAGAGAGTACAGGAAAATGATAGGAGAATATTTTCCGCTTCCTCAGTTCTAGAAATTTTCTTGTGGAGTATTTCAGAACAATACTGGATAAATATGAACCTACATTTCCCTAGATTTTCATTATTTTCTACTTATTTCATTGAGTGTAATATAGAGACTGCAATGTTGTTTCTTCATTCAAAAGTTTTGGAGGACTAGGAATATTTTCCAATTTGCTTATGGGATTAATTTGACCTTTTTCTCTCCTAAACAATGGCACACAAATTAATATGATTAGCCTTGGGCTCACTAATACATTGCATTTACCTGTCTCATAATGAATTACATCTTACCATTACTGAACTGCATCACCTTTATGTATTATCATGAGAAACATGAGGGTACTTTTTTAATAAAATGAAAATTTACATGTTTAAGTACATATATTCTTGTGATTTCCATATTTTATTCACATTTTTATGAAAGTTATTTTTTATTACTACTTTGACCTCTTTAGCCAACTCTTGTTCATTAATTTTAAGACTAGGCAAGATAAGCAGTCCAGGGTAAAAATTATCTAGAGCTGAGACATTTAAGAACAGGAAAAAGGAACAAGAGATACAAAAAAATCTTAATATATAAAATTCTTGGCCTGTGTTACAGTGCTTGTAAAGTAAAAAGTTTAAAAAAATATTAAAAGAATGCACTTATTTTGAGATTTAATCCAGTAAAATACCAATCCTATGAGGGCATGAATATAGTTTTCGTTCCTAATTCTTTACTCAGAGAAGACAGTCATAAACATCTATTCAGTAAATCATTAAAAATGTACACGATAGAATTGTAGAGAACCAAAAATATCGAGGAAAGCTGAGTCCACTAATTTATTCATGAGAAGGTATTTGTTGCTTTTCTTTGCATTATATTAAATTTACAAATATTAGTACGTGAAAGGAAATAAATATCACCTAAATTCTCACCTCCTTAAAATAAACTCCATTGAGAGACTATAATTGTATGCATCTCTTTACACAGATATATATGCTGTGCATATATACATACACACATGTACTTTTACTTAAATAAGAAAGCATAGTGTTATTTTTACCATATACACATTTGTTTTCAATGTTTTTCTTTCTCTTACTCCACTCCTACTGTAGACTTTTCATTTTTGGTGTTTGTAAAATTAATATATAAGAGAGTCATTTATTATAAATGTTAGCATTAGAAATAATTTTTAAATTAGTTTTCTTGACTTGGCTTATGATATATCTTGCGATATTTTGCATATATATGTATATATATAACCAAATATTTTTATATATTCTTCTATAACTTTTAGCTTTCCAATATTTTTAAAATCCCTCAGATTCTATATTTTCAAATTTTTGTTGGTTTTATTTTCTGCATTCATGTCACTTATGGGGTAAAATTTATTTTTGTTCAGTGTAAAAAGTACAAATATATTTTCTTCCACAGTGAGCTGAAAGGAATGTTCCACTATTTCATCATATACATAGAGAACATGCATAGAGAACATAAGACTAATTAGCCATACAGAATCCTTTTAATCTTGAAAATTAGCTGTTATTCACCATAGAATTTCCAGAGAACATCAACACCTAAATTACATAATAATATTAGTACTAACTTCAATGTAAATCTTTCTAAAAGACACTTCACATATTCTTGCTTTGTTGAGTAATGCTGATTTGACATAATTTAATGTTTTACTTATGGCCAGGATTATCATTACAAACATCAGCAATTCCATTGCTCATTGATGAACTTAGCCATTTTCTGCCTTCATCTTACTCCTCATAATAGAATTGAATGCTTTTTACCACTCCTGCCTTAATTACTCTCTTCACTTAATGTGGTGGAAATACATGCCTGACTTCCTCCTAACTAACACTCCAGACCTTCCATCAGGGCCTTCACCACAAGAAATCTAAGTGCTGAAATTCCTCAGGTGTTCATTGCTAAGTTTGTTTCTTCTTTCTCTACACTCTCTTTATAGGTGACAGTTATGGGCTGAATTGTGTTCCACAAAAAGATATGTTGAAGTCCTGATCCCTAATACCTCAGAATGTTACCTCATTTGGAAATAATGTCATCACAGATGTAATTAGTTAAGATGAGATCATACTGGAATAATCTGGGACTTTCATCAAATATAATCAGTGTCCTTATAAGAAGAAGTGAGAGATGTACACAGAAAGCAAACATCATGTGAAGATACGGAGCCACAGAGAGAAGATGGCCATATAAATATGGGGACCTAGATAATAGTTATACTGCCACCCAAAGAACACCTAGTCCTTACAGAAGCTGCAAGAAGAAAAGCAAAATGTCTCCCCTTAGAGACTTCAGAGGGAGCATGACCCTGCAGACACCTTGATTTATTAAACCTCCAACACCATGAGAAAACAATTTTTATTGCTTTAAGTCACTCATTTTTTTGTACTTTGTTACAGCAGTCCTAGGAAACTAATAGAGTGACCTATTCTCTCCTCAAGATTAAATTCCATTCAAATTTACATCATCAATGCAAGTGTCGACAGAAAAAATGCACAACCTAAAAGTTGAGACTTATGTTTTATTTGGCGGACAATCTAAGGACTTCAAGCCTGGGAGACACGACTCTCAGATAACTCTAAGGGACTGTTCCCAAGAGGCAAGGGCAGGGGCAGGGGGAGCCGGGTTATATAGAAGTTTTGCAACAAAGACAAGGTAGTAGGAACGTCTAAAGATCACTGTTAATTAAAGAAAACCAGGTATTTCAAGTTAAGGCATTTAGTGCTTTTCTATGTACAGGAAGTTGCAAGAGTCTGGGCTCACTGAAATCATCCCTTTGATATACACCTCAGCTATCTGGGGTCACTATCATGTGTTTTCTCATCCTGAGTTCCCTCAGGGCTCACCATCAGGGCTGTGTTATATGATGGCTTGATGGCTGCAACATTCTTTGTTTATTGATATGGCAGAAAAAAAAATATTTTTGGGGGGGGCCTTTTATTTATTTATTTATTTTTCAAAATGTATTGTTTTTCTTTCCCTTTCTTTCTTTCTTCCTTCCTTCCTTTCTCTTTCTTTCTTTCTTTCCTTCTTTCCTTCTTCCTTCCTTCCTTCCTTCCTTCCTTTCTTTCTTTCTTTCTTTCTTTTTCTTTCTTTCTTTGTTTCTTTCTTTCCTTCTTTCCTTCCTTCCTTCCTTTCTCTCTCTCTTTCTTTCTTTCTTCTTTTTAACATCTTTACTGGAGTATAATTGCTCCACAAGGTGTGCTAATTTCTGCCCTACAACAAAGTGAACCAACTATACATACACATATGTCCCCATATCTCCTCCCTCTTGTGTGTCCCTCCCACCCCCCCCATCCCATCGCTCTAGGGGGTCACAAAGCACTGAGCTCATCTCCCTGTGCTATGCTGCTGCCTACCACTAGCTATAGATTGTACACTTTGTAGTGTATATAAGTCCATGCCACTCTCTCACCTCATCCCACCTTACCTTACCCCCTCCCCGTGTCCTCAAATCCATTCTCCACATCTGCATCTCTATTCCCATCCTGCCCTAGGTTCTTAATAACGTTTTTTTTTTGTTTGTTTATTTGTTTTTTTAGATTCCATATACATGTGTTAGCATCTGGTGTTTGTTTTTCTATTTCTGACTTAGTTCACTCTCCAAGACAGACTCTAGGTCCATCCACCTCACTACAAATAACTCAGTTTCCTTTCTTTATATGGCTGAGTGATATTCCATTGTATGTATGTGCCACGTCTTCATTATCCATTCATCTGATGGACACTTAGGTTGCTTCCATGTCCTGGCTATTGCAAAGAGAGCTTCAATGAACATTGTGGTACATGTCTCCTTTTGAATTATGGTTTTATCAGGGCATATGTCCAGTAGAGGGATTGCTGGGTCATATGGTAGTTCTATTTTTAGTTTTTTAAGGAACTTCCATACTGTTCTCCATAGTGGCTATATCAATTTACATTCCTACCAACAGTGCAAGAGGGTTCTCTTTTCTCCACACCCACTCCAGCATTTATTGTTTGTAGATTTTTTGATAATGGCCATTCTGACTGGTATGAGGTGATACCTCATTGTAGTTTTGACTTGCATTTCTCTAATGATTAATGATGTTGAGCATTCTTTCATGTGTTTGTTGGCAATCTGTATATCTTCTTTGGAGAAATGTCTATTTAGGTCTTCTGCCCATTTTTGAATTGGGTTCTATATTTTTTTCATATCGAGCTGCATGAGCTGCTTGTAAATATTGGAGATCAATCTTTTGTCAGTTGCTTCATTTGCAAATATTTTCTCCCATTCTGAGGGTTGTCTTTTCATCTTGTTTATGGTTTCCTTTGCTGTGGAAAAGCTTTTAAGTTTCATTAGGTCCCGTTTGTTTATTTTTATTTCCATTTCTCTAGAAGGTGGGACAAAAAGAATCTTGTGATTTAAGCCATAGAGCGTTCTACCTATGTTTTCCTCTAAGAGTTTTATAGTGTCTGGCCTTATATATAGGTCTTTAATCAATTTTGAGTTTATTTTTGTGTATGGTGTTAGGGAGTGTTCTAATTTCATTCTTTTACATGTAGCTATCCAGTTGTCTCAGCACCACTTATTGAAGAGGATGCCTTGTCTCCACTGTATATACTAGCTTCCTTTATCCAAAATAAGGTGGCCATACATGCATGGGTTTATCTCTGGGCTTTCCATCCTGTTCCATTGATCTATTTCTGTTTTTGTGCCAGTACCATACTGTCTTGATTACTCTAGCTTTGTAGTATAGTCTGAAGTCTGGGAGCCTGATTCCTCCAGCTCCATTTTTCTTTCTCAAGATTGTTTTGGCTATTTGGGGTCTCTTGTGTTTCCATACAAATTGTGAAATTCTTTGTTCTAGCTCCGTGAAAAACGCCATTGGTAGTTTGATAGGGATTGCATTGAATATGTAGATAGCTTTGGATAGTATAGTCATTTTCACAATGTTGATTCTTCCAATCCAAAAACTTAGTATATCTCTCCATCTGTTTGTATCATCTTTAATTTTTTTCATCAGTGTCTTATAGTTTTCTGCATACACATCATTTGTCTCCTTAGGTAGGTTTATTCCTAGGTATTTTACTCATTTTGTTGCAATGGTAAATGGGAGTGTTTCCTTAATTTCTCTTTCAGATTTTTCATCATTAATGTATAGGAATGAAAGAGGTTTCTGTGAATTTACTTCATATCCTGCTACTTTACCAAATTCATTGATTAGCTTTATTAGTTTTCTGGTAGCATCTTTAGGATTCTCTATGTGTAGTATCATGTCATCTGCAAAGAGTGAGAGCTTCACTTCATCTTTTCTGATTGGAATTCCTTTTATTACTATTTCTTCTCTGATTGCTGTAGCTGAAACTTCCAAAACTATTTTGAATAATAGTGGTGAGAGTAGACAACCTTCTCTTGTTCTTTATCTTAGTGGAAATGGTTTCAGTTTTTCACCATTGAGAATGATATTGGCTGTGGTTTTGTCATATATGACCTTTATAATGTTGAGGTAAGTCCCCTCTTTGCCTACTTTCTGGAGGGTTTTTATTCTAAATGGGTGTTGAATATTGTCGAAAGCTTTCTCTGCATGTATTGAGATGATAAGGTTTTTCTCCTCCAAATTGTTAATATGGTGTATCACATGGATTGATTTGCATATAATAAAGAATTCTTGCATTCTGGGAATAAACCTCACTTGATCATGATGTATGATCCTTTTAATGTGCTGTTGGATTCTGTTTGCTAGTTTGTTGTTGATGAATTTTGTATCTATTTTCATCAGTGATATTGGCCTGTAGTTTCTTTCTTTGTGACTTCTTCGTCTGATTAGTATATCAGCGTGATGGTGGCCTTGTAGCATTAATTTGGGAGTATTCCTCCCTCTGCTCTTTTTTTGGAAGAGTTTGAAAAGGACAGGTGTTAGCTCTTCTCTAAATGTTTGTTAGAATTCGCCTGTGAAGACATCTGGTCCTAGTCTTCTGTTTGTTGGCAGATTTTTAATCCAGTCTCAATTTCATTTCTTGTGATTGGTCTGTTTATATTTCCTATTTCTTCCTGGTTCAATCTTGGAAGGTTGTGCTTTTCTAAGAATTTGTCCATTTATTCCAGGTTGTTCATTTTATTGGCATATAGTGGCTTGTAGTATTGTCTCATTATCCTTTGTGTTTCAGCAGTGTCAGTTATTACTTCTGCTCTTTCATTTCTAATTCTATTTATTTGAGTCTTCTTTTTTTCTTGATGAGTCTGGCTAGTGGTTTATCAATTTTGTTTACCTTCTCAAAGAACCAGCTTTTGTCTTATTGATCTTTGTTATTGTTTCCTTCATTACTTTTTCATTTATTTCTGATGTGCTGTTTATGATTTTGTTCCTTCTGCTAACTTTGTTTTTTTTTTTTTTTTTTGTTCTTCTTTCTCTAATTGCTTTAGGTGTTAGGTTACATTGCTTATTGGAGATGTTTCTTGTTTGTTGAGGTAAGATTGCATTTCTATAAACTTCCCTCTTAGAACTGATTTTGCTGCATCCCATAGATTTGGGTTGTTGTGTTTTCTTTGTCATTTGTTTCTAGGTATTTTTAATTTGCTCTTCGATTTCTTCAGTGATCACTTGGTTACTAAGTAGTGTATTGTTTAGTATCCATGTGTTTGTATTTTTTACAGATTTGTTCTTGTAATTGATATCTAGTCTCAAAGTGTTGTGGTCGGAAAACATACCTGATATGATTTCAATTTTCTTAAATTTACCAAGTCTTGATTTTTGACCCAAGATATGATCTATCCTAGAGAATGTTCCATGAGCACATAAGAAGAAAGTATATTCTGTTGTTTTTGGATGGAATGTCCTATAAATATCAATGTCTTATAAATATCAATATATTAATAACATAACAATATGTTATTGTTTACCATATCTTTTAAAGCTTTGGTTTCCTTATTTATTTCCATTTTGGATGATCGGTCCATTGGTGAAAGTGGGATGACAAAGTCCTCTATTATGATTGTGTTGCTGTCTATTTCCTCTTTTATGGCTGTTAGCATTTGCCTTATGTATTGAGGTGCTCCTATGTTGGGTGCATAAATATTTACAATTGTTATACCTTCTTGGATTGATCCCTTGATCATTGTGTAGTGTCCTTCTTTGCATCTTGTAATAGTCTTTCTTTTTAAGTCTGTTTTGCCTGATATGAGAATTGCTACTCCAGCTTTCTTTTGATTTCCCTTTGCATGGAATATCTTTTTCCATCTCCTCACTTTCAGTATGTATGTGTCCCTAGGTCTGAAGTGGGTCTCTTGTGGACAACATATATATGGGTCTTATTTTTGTATCCATTCAGCAAGTTTATGTCTTTTAGTTGGAGCATTTAATCCACTTACATTTAAGGTAATTATCATTATGCATGTTCCTGTTACCATTTTCTTAATTGTTTTGGATTTGCTATTGTAGGTCTTTTCCTTCTCTTGTGTTTTCTGCCTAGAGAAGTTCCTTTAGCATTTGTTGTAAAACGGGTTTGGTGGTGCTGAATTCTCTTAGCTTTTACTTGTCTGTAAAGATTTTAATTTCTCCATCAAATCTGAATGATATCCTTGCTGGGTAGAGTAGTATTAGTTGTAGATTTTTCCCTTTCATCACTTTAAACATGTCCTGCCACTCCATTTTGGCTTGCAGAGTTTCTGCTGAAAGATCAGCTGTTAACCTTATGGGGATTCCCTTGTGTGTTATTTGTTGTTTTTCTCTTGCTGCTTTTAATATTTTTTCTTTGTATTTAGTTTTTGATAGTTTGCTTTATATGTGTCTTGGTGTGTTTCTCCTTGGATTTATCCTTAATGGGACTCTCTGCACTTCCTGTACTTGATTGATTATTTCCTTTCCTGTATTAGGGAAGTTTTCAACTATAATCTCTTCAAGTATTTTCTCAGTCCCTTTCTTTCTCTCTTCTTCTGGGACCCCTATAATTCGAATGCTGGTGCATTTAATGTTGTCCCAGAGGTCTCTGAGGCTGTTCTCAATTTTTTTCACTCTTTTTTCTTTATTCTGTTCTGTGATAGTTATTTCGACTATTTTATCTTCCAGATCACTTATCCATTCTTTTGCCTCAGTTATTCTGCTATTGATTTCTTCTAGAGAATTTTTTATTTTATTCATTGTGTTGTTCATCATTGTTTGTTTGCTATTTAGTTCTTCTGGTTTCTTGTTAAATGTTTCTTGTATTTTCTCCATTCTATTTCCAAGATTTTGGATATCTTTACTATCATTATTCTGAATTCCTTTTTAGGTAGACTGCCTATTTCCTCTTCATTGGTTTGGTCTGGTTGTTTTTTACCTTGCTCCTTCACCTGCTGTGTGTTTCTTCTGTCTTCTCATTTTGCTTAACTTACTGTGTTTGGGGCCTCATTTTTGCAGTTTGCAGGTTCATAGTTCCTCGTTTTTTTTGATGTCTGCCCCCAGTGGGAAAGGTTGCTTCAATGGGTTATGTATGCTTCCTGCTGAAGTGTCTTGTGTTTGTGTTCGGGTGGATGAAGCTTGATCTTGCCTTTCTGGTGGTAGTACCACATCCAGTGGTGTGTTTTGGAGTGTCTGTGGACTTATTATGATTTTAAGCAGCCCCTCTGCTAAAGGGTGGGTTGTGTTCCTGTTTCACTAGTTGTTTGGCATAGGGTGTGCAGCACTGTAGCTTGCTGGTCATTGTGTGGACCTGAGTCTTAGCTTTGAAATGGAGATCTCTTGGAGATCTTTTACCATTTGATATTACATGGAGCTGGGAGGTGTCTGGTGGACGAATGTCCTGAACTCGGCTCTCCCCCCTTACAGAAACAGGTCTGACACCTGGGCAGAGCACCAAGACCCTGTCAACCACATGGCTCAGAAGAAAAGTGAGAGAAAAATAAATAAAGAAAGAAAAAATATAAAATAAAATTATTAAAATAAAAAAATTATTATTAATAGTAAAAAATTAAAAAGTAATAATAAAAGAAAAAGGAAGGAAGAAAGAAGAGAGCAACCAAACCAAAAAAACTAATCCACTGATGATAACCAGTTCTAAAATGTATACTAAAAAAACAAACAAACAAACAAACAAATGGACAGAGAAAACCCTAGGACAAATGGTGAAAGCAAAACTATTCAAACAAAATCATACTAAAAAGCATACACATACACACTCACAAAAAGAGAAAAAGGAAAAGATATATATATACATTGCTGCTTCCAAAGTGCACCACCTCAATTTGGGATAATTTGTTGTCTATACAGGTATTCCACAGATGCAGGGTACAGCAACTTGATTGTGGAGATTTAATCCGCTGCTCCTGAGGCTGCTGGGAGAGATTTCCCTTTCTCTTCTTTGTTCGCACAGCTCCTGAGGTTCAGCTTTGGACTTGGCCCCACCTCTGCATGTAGGTTGCCTGAGGGTGTCTGTTCTTTGCTCAGACAGGTCAGGGTTAAAGTAGCCTTTGATTGGGGGCTCTGGCTCACTCAGGCCAGGGGAAGGGAGGGTTATGGAATGCAGGGTGAGCGTTTGACAGCAGAGGCCAGAGTGACGTTGCACCAGCCTGAGGCATGCCGTGTGTTCTCCCGGGGAAGTTGTCCCTGGATCACGGGACCCTGGCAGTGGTGGGGTGCACAGGGTCCCAGAAGAGGAGTTGTGGATAGTGACCTGAGCTTGCACACAGGATTCTTTGTGGCTGCAAAAGCAGCCTTAGCATTTCATGCCCGTTTCTGTGCTGATAGTTGTGGCTCGCGCCTGTCTCTGGAGCTCATTTAGGTGGTGCTCTGAATCTCCTCTCTTCCTTCACCCCAAAACAATGGTCTCTTGCCTCTTTGGCAGGTCCAGGCTTTTTCCTGGACTTCTTCCTGGCTAGCTGTGGCACACTAGCCCCCTTCAGGCTCTGTTCACACAGCCAACCCCAGTCCTGTCTCTGGGATGTGACCTCAGAAGCCCGAGCCTCAGATCCCAGCCCCCACCCATCCTGGCTGGCAGGTGAGCAGACAAGCCTCTTAGGCTGGTGAGTGCTGGTCGGCACCCCTCCTCTGTGTGGGAATCTCTCTGCTTTTCCCTCCACACCCCTGTGGCTGTGTTCTTCTCCGTGGCTCCGAAGCTTCCCCACTCCGCCACCCACAGTCTCCGCCCGTGAAGGGACTTCCTAGTGTGTGGAAACCTTTCCTCCTTCACAGCTCCCTCCCACTGGTTTAGGTCCCATCCCTATTCTTTTGTCTCTGTTTTTCCTTTTTTTCTTTTGCCCTACCCAGGTACATGGGGAGTTTCTTGCCTTTTGGGGGGTCTTCTGCCAGCATTCAGTAGGTGTTCTGTAGGAGTTGTTCCACATGTAGATGTATTTCTGATGTATTTGTGGGGAGGATGGTGATCTCCACATCTTACTCTTCAGCCATCTTGAAGGTCTCCAAACACAGATAATATTTTTCATTCACATTTAATGTGTAGAAAAGCAAACAAAATCTACTTTTAAATGTAACATATGCAATAACAAACTGTCACCTATCCCCTCTCTTTCCCTCCCCCCAAACACCAGGCATTCACATTTCAGTGAATGGTATTACTATTTGCTGAGTCATTTAAACTGAAAATTGAGGAATAACACTAGATTCTTCTCATTACATCTCAGAGAACTCCATATCATCACTAATTCTGCAAAATTGCCTCAAAAATCAAACTTACATTCTTTCCAGTTTCCTACTTCTCTTTTGCACTAGTCTGCCCCATCACCCACACTAACCTGAATAATTTTAATAGACCACTAATTTATGTACCTCTTTCTTGCTTGCTATATTTCCATACAAATTACAGAGATATTTTGTAAATACACAATTCAGCTTATAATCCCTTCACTTAGCATTTTCAATGTTTCTCCATTACACTTAGACAAGAATTCAAAGTGCTTAATGTAGATTGTAAGACCTGTCTGATACAGCCTATGCTTATTTCTCTAACTTCAAGGCAAATGACTCTTGCGCTTACTCAATACCATTTGTCCACAAGGCCTGTCTTTCACATGCAGAGTCTAACTGTTTATGCTAGTCTCTTGAGTGAATTATTCTCTCCCTTAAACACATTCTTTTTCAGGGATGTCTCCTCTTCTTTCTTCAAATATCATTAAGTGCTACTTTCTCAGAGAATCTTTCCTTTACTATGCTATTTAATGCTGTAGTTATACTCCCTACCACTATTAATTGATTTTAAAATCTTTGGCCATTGGCTTCATACTTGTCATAATACACAATATAAAAAATTTCATATTTAAATTTATTTGTATACAATTTTGATAGTTTACTATCTCCCCCTTTGACTTTAAGCTCTATGAAGGGAACTACCACATTATTGCACTGTCCACTGAATCCCATATCTTAGCATAGAGCCTAGCAATCATCATTGAAGGAGGGAAGGAAAGAAAGAAGGAAGGGAGGAAGAGTGGAAGGGAGGAAGGAGGAAGGAAGAAGGACAGAAACAAAAGATATTATCTCAAACCTTAAATGACTCCCATAAACATGCTGAAGAACGGGGTAGAAATAGACTCACCTATTGTCAGCTGTTCCTTGTGACTACTGGCATGTATCCAGCAATTGGGATCTACTGCATCATTCTAAATATCCAGAGAATGACTGTAGTTTCCAGATGGTATAAAATTTGGCTAACCTTTGTATTTTTTCTAAAGTTTTGTTCAACAGTTTTTTTTTTAATTTAAAGTTGGAGAAAATCTTATTCTTGTTCTATGAAGATATTATTATCTCTACCCACAATCCTTAATATATTCATAGGACATATATTTATAGAACATACATTATCAGTAGCTAATTGTGACAAGGAAAATACTAAAGTACTATTTTTAATATGTGTCATATATGAAAAAAAATTTGTTCATCAAAATAAAGAACTGATTTCTCTAATCAAATTGCAGATTTTGGAAAAGAAAATATCCAATTCTTACTAAATGTGAACAATGCAAGGTGAGAGAAGTTATCTGAGTTTTCAGCAATATAATTGACTAGTAAATTTTTGTATAACTTTACAGAATTATGGGAAAATTAAATGTTTCCATATACATATATTAGGGAGGAGAGAAAGAATTGTTTCCTTCAATTTTTTTCTACTCTTCCAGTTTGTTTGCTTCTATTTTTGAGATGCAAAACAAAGAAATCAAGGAAAAGACAGCAGACAAAAATCAATATTTTAGAGGTCTACTCACTAGTTAACTAGGCATCGTTCATTTCAGAATGTTCACAAAGCATATGACATTCCCTCAGAATGTCATATCTCCACAAACTACAGTGATAGAAGCAAACAACATAATGGTTTTTTTTTTTTTTTTTTTTTTTTTTAACATAATGGGTTTTAATGCTTCAGTCATGAGTGTCTTACCAGGACATCTTAGATAAACCAAAGTCACTGAGCTTTACATTGTCTGAAAGTCATATTTATGAGCCAATGCAAACTCTTCCTCAATAAAATAAAGGAAAACCAAAGAAAATTAGATAGTCATAGATGAATTTAGTGGTCTTTTTATTTATGGATTCTGACCATCTTAGCAATTAAGAATCATGGACAGTGTAACTTTTTTTTTTTTTGGAAAAGACAACTTGAGTTGATCTAATAAGTCCTGAAAGCTCATTCATATGTGGATTCAGAATAAGGTTTACATTATATACCTGTCAGCAGAAAAGCAAAATCTGAAAAATGGACAAGACTAGGTCTAGACTATTTATCTCTGATTTATTCTTGCGTCACACTATTGAGGATAGAATTTTTCTGCTTATATTTTTACTATTTTTCACAATAGGAAAAAAATAGCTGAAACTACATATTTCATGGCTCTATAATTAATGCAGATTTAATGTTCAACCATGTCCATGAATGGGAAAATGCAACCTTTTTTTTTTCTTGCAGTAACTACTAATTTAGTTTATCATCTCCTAACAAAGGTGGCACTTTCAAAAAATTAAAATACTCAATCCAAAGAATTAAAAACCATCTTGACATACGTATGGTAATGCTAGACTTTCCCTCATAGCCTTGAATTTAAAGCTTAATTTTCTTTATGTTTCTTAGCAAATTGGTAGTGTTACTGGCTTAAAAACTTATTAAGTCTCAGAAAAGACCATGTATCTTTTCTTTTAATGTTCATCACATGTATCTTTTCCAGGAAAAGTAGTTAAAATTTGCCTCCTACATTCATATAGGATGTAAATTGCATTTAGCAATGGCATTTAGCAATTTAGTTCATTTTTCTGTGTTAAGCAATGACTGTTTCCACTGAAAAATTTCAGACTGATAAAAATCAATCCTGTTTTTCACAGAAGTTTATAACAAGTGATTGTGAAACCTTTTTATCTAATAACAGTGTGCAAATTTCTTTATTGTATGAAAATTATTTTTCAATTTATATCTACTATCACAAAGCCAAAAAGAAGTTCCAGAGATAATTTATCCACCCTGGTATTTTCATATAAGAAAGTATTTGAATCATTAAGATGACTCATGGCCTATTCTATTTTTTAAAGATCTTTCCTTAAAAGCTTGCTGAAAAAAATCACACATATTTTATTTAATAATAAAGTAGTAAGAATTTTAGGACAAAGACTCTGAAGAAAAAAAAACACTGAGTCCTACTCATTTTTTAAGTTTATAGCCTTGGACAAGTTATTTCAATTATCTGATACTCAGTTTTCTCATTTGTAAAATGACAATAATAATATACCCTCATATGTTTATTCTAAGAATTAACAGCCATGATTCATATTGAGTTCTTAAAAAGTATCATGTATATTTATAGTATTGCCATAGCTTTTCCAATAAAGATTGCTAAATATTAACTTTCTAAAGATATGAAGTCAATCTTTCATATAGGTAAGCTGGGCATTTATCTATGAGGTGTGATTTAAGGAAAAAGTGGTATGGCTTAGAAATATTTCATATTTAAATCATAATTACCACATCATACTTCAACAGGGCCTATTAATAGTTTGAACCAGATTAAATTCTGAAAGAACATAAGATATTTTCTAATTTGTGAAATAGATTATACTTCCCAAAAGCATCATACCATATGAACATTAATGCATAAGGGATTTCATGGTCTTCCATGTTTAATAAGCACTGACTATTTCCCACTGGGGATTTGAATAGTGCATTATTATACTGAAGATTGGGAGAAGATGTGCATTAAAGTTGCATGATTAACTTTACTTCAATGGTATTTACCATACCTATTTGACAATAGAATCCTTTACCCTTTAGAGGTAACAATTAATAACCTTTGGAATTAACATTTTGTGGAAAACTTTTTACCAAATGCCTAAATGCTCATTTTAGGCAAGAATGTTGCATATTTTTCTGGCAATGGCTGTTTAAACACTACTTAAATTCCAAGGATGAAGAAACTATTACTTCTGTAGACACATGATTTTTTAACTATACAGTTATAAATATTAAGAAGTTTATGCTGATATTTAATTGTAATTTACTTCATGTAATTTCTATTCATTTGTGCTGGTTATGACCTTAGATTTTAATCTCTTGATCCCCTGATAGTCATTCTAATATTTGAAGATGTTATCAAGCTTCACTCTCTAGTTTTTTTTTTTAAACGAAATCCTTCTAATTCATTTTTACCTCTCATAATTAGAATTTGTCATTTCCTAATCACATTGCTGATTAACTGTAACCTAGTTAGTCTCCTAAATCCTTAAGTTAGCAGTTAGGAATTGTTCTTTCCTTTTCTGATCCCCTTCCCTTTCTCAAAGACAAGGTTTAAGCCCCATGTCTTTTGTTTATGTCCTATCCCCCCACAGTTTTAAGCAATAAACCCACCTGGGTTCTTATATTAGCTAATAAAAAACATAAATTATTGTGTATCCTAAAGGTTATTTGCTGTTTAAGGGGGATCTTGATGAGCAAAATCCATTAAAGTAAATAAGTCCCAATGGTGGGGTGAAGTTATGTGATGGGATTACATTTTAGAAATTGTTTAAGGCTACATCAAACAGTAATATTGAGAAAGAGTCTAACTACCCAAAAGAAGTCATACTCTTTTAAAAAATTCATTGAGACAGACTCTTTAGATTTCTCTACATTTCCATAGGGCTTTGCTTTAGCTTCAAAAGACCATGCCTATTTCAGTTGGAAACTATTAGATGAGTACGAGACCTTTGTGATTATCTACTCTACCCTATATCTATATCTTACTTAAATCTAGTAAATCTAGTCATCTTGCATCTTAGTGTATTTTTGTTGTCTTAGCCCCACAAAACCACTATCAGTTGATGTTTGTGGGGATAGGATGTTGTTTTAGACAGTAGGAAACTTGTTCTGGAGTTACCAGTTTGTACATAGTTGTTATATATGCTTATGCAGGGAGAGAGGAGTTTTAATTCCTTCATATTTTAGAAGACACATTACTAGAAATGTATATGCCCCGTGGAATAAAATATTTGCTTACAATGACATTAGAATCATCCAAGTTACCTTTGAAATATGTGTTTATCTCTTTCTGAGAGTTAATTTCTATGCAATCACAAACTTAATTGGAACTTAAAATTAGTAGGCAGGTGTCTGCCTTAGTGAGCCATTCAAATTCAATAGCATCTAATGGCTATTTGATTGGCATCATCAATACAATATGTCTTTTCAAGCAGAAACCTATATCATGCACAGTCGTTTTAAAAATTAACACAAATTATGTTTTAAGCCAAAGGTTTAATTATTGTCCCTTCTTTCAGAATAGAACTGAGAATAGTTGTTCAGGCAACTGTGAGATAATGTTGTTTGGTGCCTGGGTTACTGTGATTAAAACAATGGCCTTCAGTTTGCAATGTCATCAGCCTGGTACATGTCACTAATACTGAACACATTTTTTAGAACAGAACCAAACACGCATCTTCCATTGCAATTACTGCAGAGGAGGAGAAATTGAGAAGTAAAAATGAAATATTTCAAGGATGAATGGGCACAGAAAATTGGTAAAGTGGCAGGAAAGTCCAAGTTTGAAGAATGAAGAAGTAAATGTACATAGAAAAAGCAGTTTGGAAAACATGAAAAAAATGATATTTTGCAGAAATATCTGTTTGCTGTTGCTGAAAAATTTTAGCATTTAAATGTTCTCATTTGGGCTCTGAAGTTAGCACTTCCCTGAAGTAGTTCACACCTTTGCTATTGCTCCTGTTCAGTTACAGATCATTTTAGGCAATGCTGATTTTAACAAGAAAATCATGCATTAATTTACTATGTGTGGAGTATTTTAAAAGTGGAAAATTCTAAGCTTTAGTGAAATTTTGGAATCTGAAAAAAATAGAAATGCTTATGTAAAGCATAATGTACATAAAAGCATATCCTGATTAATATCATTAGACAATTCAGTTATAAAAAAACAACTTCTAAACTAGAAGATTTTCTATGACTCTGCAGTCTCTTTTCACTAGTGAATCAGATATAATCTCAGACATCGTTTAGCAGTACTATTTTACATCTTTCTCTTTCACCTGCTTGCTCTCACTCTCACTCTCCCTTCCCTTTCTCTATCTCCTCTCTCTTCAATTCTCATTTCACTCTTTTATTTCCTTTTTTTTTTAAATTTTCCTTCTCTCTTTTTCTTTCTGCTGTCCCTCTTCTTTTTTCCTGTTTCTTACCTTTTTTAAAATTTCAAATATTTTAATTGTGTCCCTAATGAAAGAATAAACTTGAAAATGAGAGCCTATTCACCCTCTCTGTTATCTCCCTCATTGAAGTAGTTAATATTTTGGAGATTTGTTTTGTTTTGTTTTGTTTTGTTTTTACAAAATATCTTAATGTTTTAGATGCAATTAAGATAACCAATGGAGATACCTGGGCATTGTATATGTATCTTCACCTATGTATTTTTTGGCAAATACCAAACTAACAGGCCAAATTGATGCAAATTTATAGATTCTGTTTCATTGTTTCACTGAATTAAGTCCATCTAATTAAAATCATAAGTATTAAGTTAGGTCCTTTTATTTTAAATGATAAATATTGAGGCTGTAAAGAAACAATCTTCTAATACTTTAGTCTTTCTTATCAAAGTACCATGACAATTCAGTATCCAAATGGAAAAGAATATAAACAGTATTAGATACTTTATGGACTAAGTTTATAATATGTAGTTGAGGGGGAAGGTTGTGCTTGTTTTATACATTTGGGACAGACACCAACCTTCAAAGAATAATAGCCCAAGAAAATAACTAAGTGGGATGCAGGTTTATTCTTCTTTTGATATTTTTATACAGGCAAATTAAAGTAAGGAAAGGTATTAACATAAGGTAAGAAAATGTTAGTAAGGATGCTGAAAATGTTATCTAATGACAACATAAACTCACACATGGATGGTGGTGGAGACAGACACAAATACAAATATTGTTGATTATATTGCCATATGACTGCCACTAGTTGCTAGTCAAAATACTTATCCCCTGAGCCACTGTCCAGGCTGAAATGAACAGAGGGCTCAAGGGTCATGCTGCATCACATGGTCAACTTATCCTAGAAAATCTAATTAGGAAATATAAGCACTGTTCCCTGGATGCGTGATAGTCTATCATGTTTACAGAAACATTCTTCAAAGTATGTGAATAGTTATTAAACATAAATTTAATATTTATAAACATAAAATATATGAATATAGAGAGATACAGATAGATAAATATAGGTATATAATGAATAAGAGAATGACTTTTCCTTTGTCACTTTTGTAGGACTTACACCATATTCAGTTCTTACCTTTCTCAATCTTAAATAATGTCCCAATACTTAATAGATTTACAAAATGTACTGCATCTCTTACTTGGAGTGAAATTCTGTAAGTAATAAACATGTTCTACTAAACTGGTAATGTTGTTTTTTCTTGTAAAACAAAAAATGCCTAAGATATGCCCATTCTTACAGATGCCAAAATGGGAAGAATACAAAGCTACAAACTGCTAACTACAGGAATAGTTTATTGAGGCTTTAGGAACAGAGAAGCAGAGGTACAGTAATCTATTCTGAAGAAGTCAAAGTGATTACACTCTTTCCTGACCTCACTTCTTAAAATTACATTAGGCTAGGAATATGTTTTGCACTTAGATTACAAAAGATTGGTCCTGCACTAGTTTTTGATTGGTTTCCTTTTGAATAATCTGTCAGTATCATTATTTTCTTATTTATTTGTTTATCTGCTTCTTATTCCTACTTGATCCTTGTTTCTACTTATTTTTTCATCCTTTACCTTTGTCTTTTTCATGCATTGCTCCACCTGTAATTGCTAAGCAATGCAAATAGGCATACATGCACATATAACCATACTTCCTTCTGTATCTGCATCCAATTTTATTATTACTTTAGTCCAAGCTTATTGAATCCTGACTAATCCAGAGTAATTGTATATTCACTTATTATATCAGTAGTCCACATTCCTTCCTTTACTTATGGGAAAAATATTCAATATCCTTCCTATATGAGAAAACTTCTAAAAGAGGAACATTAAATGACTATAATGTAAAACACAGACCGTGGTGAATGAGAATGTACAGGAACCAAAGTTGTACAATGGTTTTTAACACCCCATATGGGTTGATTTTTAAGCTATTTCTCCTCAGCTTCAAAGCAACCCTTTTACTCTTTGCTATGTAATGATGAGGCTGGGACTCTGGAAAACACATTCAGCTTTCCCAAAAGACCCTTGTTAAACTCTGCCAACAGAGAGCTCTGAAGGAGACTTAGCTACCAGAAGAGGAAGAAGGGGGACTCCACTTCCTATGAAGCTCTACAAGTGGTTCTTCACCCTGACTGTAGCTGTTGGCTCCTCCAGTAGCAGCTGGCTTCAGTTTGAGTTTCCTATATTAGAAGAAGCCCCTTATCTTCCTTCAGAAGAACAAGTTGTAGCCTGTTGAGCCCCTTTCTCAGAAATCCAGTGCCCCTCACCCAGTTTTTGAAGTATAATAATTTTTACCTCTTCCCACTCTAGATGTGGTAGATACTCCAAACAGTTACCATCTTACTGTCCCCTTTTGTCTTTTACTTTCTCTAACACTTCGTTAGCAATTCATTATATTAAATTCTCTTTGTTAAAATAATGATGTTGTCTCTAATCTCTTGAATGGACCTTGCTTGATATACTATTTTTAATTTTGGCAATTATCACCTAGCTACTAGTAGTTGAGTAGAAGATAAAAATTCAAAGTTAATTTCCCTCCTTAATTCCCTTGCATGTACAGTTTCCCCTTAGAAAACACTGGATCATAAGACTGACTTATAGTATTTTCCTCTGGCAAAAAAGCTGTATCCTACAGGTAACTTACTGGGTTTCATTTCCACATATATCATTTTTATATATAAAAAAAAATGATTTTCATTACAACCTACTTCAAGTAATTGTTTTGGAAAAAGGATAGAGTTTATAAAGTTACTATAGTGAGATGTATTTAAGTAGGCAAAAACAATATAAACCCATGGAATAAGAGCACTAAGCAAGGTAATGTTTAAATCATTCATTCATTCAAAAATAAACACTGATTATGTGACAAACATGATCCTTCAAGTCATGAAAAAATTGGTTCTTATTTTCAAAGATTTTATCTCCCATGAAGAGGAGACTCTGATACGTCATATGTTATTGAAAATATATCAAACATACACTATGCCTTTTTAAAAATTCCAATGCAAGAGGAATGCAGGACATACAGTGGGGGGGGGGAAATGAAAGAAATTTGAAGAGTAGTATATAACATCAGTGGAGGCATGAAGGAGGACACAGATCATTCAACAAACAACTTGATGTTTTAATGATGATGGTAATTGTCTGAGAATACAGAATAAACCTCAGAAATAGCCCTCCTTCATAAAGTCCATTACCCAAAAAGGTAACTTATGTGGAGTTTTATTCTTTTAAGATCATCTAATGTTTCATAGCAAATAAAACCTAGTGGCTTAAAACAACAGCAATCAATTATTTTGCTTTTAATCTGCAATTTAAATCAGTCATCTCTGTTTTAATCAATTTGAAATGTAGCATCTCCATTTGGGCTGGAGGACAATTTCTAAGAAGGTAAGTTCACATAGCAAGTAAATTGGTACAGGCAGTCAGTTGGAAGCATAGTTGAAGCTAGTAGTAGGACCTGGGTTCCCCTCTACACAAGCCCCTTTGTATGGGGAAGCTTGAGCTTCCTTACAAGGTGGTGGCTGAGTTCCAAGAATAAGTATTCTAAGAGACAGGAAGTAGAAGCTGCCAGTTCTGTAAGGCATTGGCCCAGAAATGGGCACAATCCACTTCTTCTATATTCTTTTTGGTTAATTAATCACAGGTCCTCAAAAATTCAAAGGAAGGGACCACAAACCCCACATTTTGGTGGAGGATTGTCCAAGAATATGAAGCCATCTCCAAAGTACTATATATATATTCTGTAATATTTGTTCCTATCTCTTACTTATGTTAGCATATATTCAGGCAATCAGTTTAAAGATGTCAACATCAAAACATCAGGAATAGCTCACAATTTAAAATTATATCCAGAGGCTGTTCAATGCATTTTTTAAAGTACATTAGATATATCTATGGGCAGTGCTTCCTAAAAATAGGCATGGGTATTTTGGGGAGGAAGAAATCTTTCTTTACCCTCCTTGGTTCTTCTGATTCATTTAAGAATCAATTTTTTAAAATTTATTTATTTTATTTTTGGCTGCATTGGGCCTTTTTTGCTGCATGCAGGATTTCTCTAGTTGTGGTGAGCAGAGGCTTCTCTTCGTTGCAGTGCATGAGCTTCTCACTGAAGTAGCTTCTCTTGTTGCGGAGCACAAGCTCTAGGTGCACAGGCTTCAGTGGCTGTGGCTTGCAGCTTCTAGAGCACAGGCTCAGTAGTTGCTGTGTATGGGCTTAGTCGCTCTGCGGCACATGGGATCTTCCCAGAGCAGGGATCAAAGCCATGTCCCCTGCATTGGCAGGTCGATTCTTAACACTGCACCACCAGGGAAGCCCCCTAAGAATTAAATTGACATGAGACAGATTAAAGGAGAACAATCAAACAAAAGCTTGATAACATTTTTAATACATGGGAGAGACTGGGGTAAAATGAGTAATTCACCAAAATGGCCAAAGTCCTACCATAAATATAATACCATCTTCAGTTAAAGACTAAAGAGGATGTTCGGGGTAGTGGTTTGGGACTTCAAAGGGGTTGAATGTAATTCGCATGGAGATGGAAAAGCAAATGTTTGGTAAGCAAATGTTTTCTGGGACTTGTAGAGACAATGGGCCACAGAAAGGAATTTTAACAAGCAGACTTTGCTAGGTTCCTTCCTGTCTATACACCTAGCTCATACTATAGTTATCTGTGGGGAAAGCTCCCGTCCTGTAACACTTCCTCTATCTACATTCTTTTAAGCAGTTAGGGGGAAAGTCAAAGGTTTTTCCTGAGTCAGGCATTTAAAATGATGAACCTAAATTAATCCTCATGCCAAGGAGACACACTTTGGGCTGGCAAATTTTGCTCCCCTACAGACATTTACTGCTACATCTTGAGCCAGTAACTGTGAACACATCTACTCACAGATGAGTAAGAAGATGAAAATAAACAGGGAGTTGAAATTTTTCTATTCCATTTCTCTTGTCTTAGTATTTTAACAAGTCACATTGTGTGTTTGACATATGGCTTATCATCACTGTTGTTTTCTCATCTATTTCTATCTACCTTTCTATAATGTAAGCTCCAGGATGGCAAGAGTTGTCTTACAATGTATTTTTCAACTAACAAAAATAGTAAGCTGCTAAGGAAATATTAATAATGAAGATGAGTTATAGTAGATTGGGATGGTGATAATTACTCTCAATTAATTAATTATTCTAAGAAAGGGAAACAGTATATATGTACAAACTGTATATTATTGTGGAATATATATATCTATATCTATATATCTATATCTATATCTATATCTATCTATCTATCTATCTATCTATCTATCTCTATATATATATACATACATAAATATTTTGGGGCTGATAGTCTTTGTTGTTTACCATAATGCTAATTCTGCTAAAGCTGTTGATTTAAGGAAATTTTATGATATCTGGGATTTACTTCATATCAATTCAGAGGGAGGAGAAATAGGTGGGAATATAAATAAAAAAGTATTGGTCATGAATTAATAATTTGAGGTTAATTAAACTATTCATCATACATTTTTAAATGTCTAAAATTTTCCATAATAAAAAGTTAAATACAGAAGTTTTACTCATAAAAAATATTAAGAAATGTTTATCAGTAATACTTCTGGGTTTGACTTTTGAAAGAAAGTTGTTAAATATTACTAATCCTAAAAGAGTTTGAGAATATAAATTTTCAATCTCTATCAGTTTAATGATGATCTCTAACGATTAAGATGCCAACATATATTATTTAATCAAAGAGAAGAACCATTAGACATACTAACATATTTCAAATACAACAGTCATTTGTAATCTACAAATCCTAATAATTCAGTTTCTCTTATTCCTTGTAAAAAGCCTATGTTTAAACATGAAGTTTTAGTCCCCTTCAGCAGCAAAAATAGTCTTCACTATGTAAATCGATGCAAGGTTGTCACACAAGGCCTGCAGCCAAACAGACTGAAACAATATGACCAAAGCTGATATTATATTTCACATATTAATGAAGCGTTATTTTAGGAATAAAAGAGGAACCATTTAAATATTAACACTATTAGTCCAGTATATCAAAACAAATACCTTCCTTCATACATATTTAAACTCTGGGAATGAGATAAAGTCTTTCAACACCAGGCTCTATTCTTCCTGAAACAGACAAGGATAACCTATCATAGAACAGTACTTTCCCTCACTGAAGTTTCACCAGTTGGTATGAACCATAACATTTAGATGGAAAATTATAATCTTTGTTTGCTTTTCTAGTAAGGTAACACATTTTATACTCATGCTAGGGAGAAAAAAAGTACTTGTGTTTATGTACTATTCATGCATATTTACTTACATACTAGCTCACTTGGACAATAAAAACGTGCTGAATTTTGTTAGTACATATAGTACCCTATTATCTGTTTGGGGGTTAAAATACTTACTTTATAAATGAAGTAGAAGACATAAGAAAATTTAAGGTAACAGAAAGAGAAACTCTAGGCTTTATGAAAACTAACTCTGCTTTCTATTTTGTGGTGTCTCTCTACTTTCTGTAGCTTCAGAGTCATGAGAAAAAAAAATAGAATTTTGAAATTATATGGCTACTAAATGTAATAGTTTCTGTAGGTCCTGTAATTGTTATGATAATAATGATCATTCTAAGGGATAAACTCTAGTGGAATTTTCCTTCTCACTCACTGAGCAGTCCAATGTGGATTTTCATTAAGAAACTTTCTAGGAAGCAATTCAGGGAGTCAAGTTCCTTCCAAATTTTGTCTGCATCATCAACATGTTTCTTCAAAAGTCACTATTTAAGGAGTAAGTAAACATGAGAAAGGTAGGTTCATTTCTTAACAACTTCAGCCCCAAAATGACACACACATCCTGCTCTCTTGATGGTGGCATCACTGAGTCCATTCTAGTGTCCCTACTGGTCCTTTGTGCCTCTCCTGGCACAGGCATAGGGCATGGAAGTGCCACATGTCTGGAGGAGGAGAGGAGAGAGGAAGGAGGAAGGGAAGAAAGGGATGAAGAAAGTGCCACCAGAACCCAGACAGCCCAGGGTGGGTAGACTGAGTGACTGAAGACCTCCCAGGATGCTTTTCACAGACTGTCATAAACTGGTGCTCCAGCTTCCATCCTCCCCAAAAGATTAACAATTAGACATTGATTTTTAGTTTTTTAAGGACCCTCCATACCATTCTCCACAGTGGCTCTATCAATTTACATTCCCACCAACAGTGCAAGAGGGTTCCCTTTTTTCCACACTCTCTCCAGCATTTACTGTTTGTAGATTTTTATCATAGCCATTCTGACTAGTGTGAGGTGATCCCTCATTGTAGTTTTGATCTGAATCTCTCTAATAACTAGTGATTTGGGGCATCTTTTCATGTGCCTCTTGGAGGGAGGTCCAAGAGGGAGGGGTTATATGTATACATACAGATGATTCACTTTGTTGTACAGCAGAAACTAACACAACATTGTAAAGCAACTATACCCCAATAAACAAAACAAGCTATACACACAGCTATACCAAAACAACACTAGGAGAACCCTGGAGTCTACTTCAGAAGCTTCAACAACACAGAGGAACAAAAAACTTGAGAATAACCACACAGAAAAAGAAGGAAGAACAACTTTATTTTGTTTGCATTATCCCATCCCAAAAGCTGCCATTGCTCAGCAACAAGAGGAAACTCCCCACCTAGAAAGAGTTCTCCTTCCTGGGAAACTAAGAACTGAGTGAGCAAGGTGTTGCCCCAGCTTTTTTGCTTACCTCCTGCAGATCTGCTTCAGTTTCACCTCCCACTAAGAGGTCAGCAAAGGTAAGACTCATAGAGATGGCCAATAACAAGAAAGAAAAGAAGAAGCTACCAATACCAGTCACATAGCAGGAGAAAGAGTGTTCCCAGTAACATGCTCTGTAGACAATTGCAACAGTTTTTGCCACTGAAGAAATCAACAGCCAGCAGAGCTGTCATAGACCCCTGTAGATTTCATCAGCTCTCCCCTATCTTCTGACACTGGTCTGTACCACTGTGTTCACTCTTCCAGCTGCACACCTGACAACCCTTCCCCAACTCCCTTCACCAGCCTCCGATGCTGTCCACCCACGGAGACACCCAGCAGTCATGGCAGTGCACACTGACAGCCAGGGCCCCTACAGCTTCTATTGTGCTCAGTTGGCCCCAGACCTTGCTGCATACCTTAGTTCTCACCACTACATGTTTTTGTAACTGGCCCCTGCTACTACACAAAAACCTGCAGCTGGCCCCCACAACTGAGATTGTACACACCACTGGCTCCAGGCAATACCACTGCTTGTCACGATCTTAGATGCTAGACTAGGAGGCACCATTGAGGACCATAAAAGCCCTTGCAGTCTCTGTGGATTACCCCACAGTGTTTACCAAGGACCATATGATTGTTGATGCTGAGGACTACAATAACCTAAGCCAACGAGTTACCATGCCCTGAGACCTGGTTTGAACAGGCTTCCACACTTGGTTTCCTTCACTAAGCATAGCAAGCTTCATCATCCCTGCATCCACAGGTGAAGATTTTCTTATTGGAAACAGTTTATAAATTTTGGAAGAGGTAACAGCGTCTTAAAATGCAGAGGTACAAGGTTACAGGGAGAAGAACCAAGGAAATAATTCTTCATGAAAGGAATATGGAACACCTTTAGTAACTGGGCCCAAAGAAATGGATATCCAGGAATTGAAGATAGATAATTAAAGCACTCCATCCAATAGCAGCAGATTACACATTCTCCCAAGTGCACACAGAACTTACTCCAAGAAAGATCATATGTAGTCACAAAACAAGCCTCAGCAAATTTAAGAAGATTAAAATTATATTAAGTATCTATTCTAAACACAATGGTATAAAACTATAAATTAACAAGAGGAGGAAAACTGGGAAATTAATGAATGTGTGGAAATTAAATAACACACTCCTGAACATCCATTGGGTAAAAAATGAAATCAGAAGAGAAATTTAAAAATATATTGAAATAAATGAAAATGAAAATACAGCACACCAAAACTAATGGGAGGCAGCAAAAGAGTACTAAAGGGGAGTTTATAGTGATAAATACCTACATGAAGAAAAAAAGAAAGATATCAAATAAAATCTAATTTTGCTCCTCAAGGATCTAGGAAAAAAAGCCCAGAATTATCAGAGGGATGGAGATAACAAAGATCAAAGCAGAAATATATGAAATAGAGAAGAGAAAAATAAGAGAAAAGATCAACAAAACTAACAGATGGTATTTTGAAAAGGTAAAAAAATTGGCCAACCTTTAGCTAACTTACCAAGAAAAAGAGAGATGGCTCAAATAGTTAAAATTATAAGTGAAAAAAAAAATATTACACTGAATTACAAATTTTACCATAGAAATACAAAAGCTCAAAAGAGAATACTGTGAAAAATTATATGCTAACAAACTGGAAAACCTAGAAGAAATGAATACATCTCTAGAACCATATTACCTATAAAGTTTGAATCATAAAGAACTAGAAAATCTGAACAGAGCAGTAACAAATAAGGAGATTGAATTAGTAATAAAAAAAAACCTTTCAATTAAAAACAAAACAAGAAAACTAGCACCAGATCATTTCATGGGTTAATTCTACCAAATATTTAAATGAGAATTGATGTCAATTCTTATAATTCTTCTCAAACTCTTCCAAAAAGATGAGGGAATGCTTACCATTTGATGAGGCCAGAATTACCATGATACCAAATCTAGACAAGATAACTATGGGCCAATATCCCTGATGAATATAGATGTAAAAATTCTCAGTAAAATACTATTAAACTGAATCTAACAGCATATTAAAAGTATCATACACTGTGATCAAGTGAGATTTATTTCTGCAATGCAAGGATGATTCAATATATGTATATCAGTAAATATGATACACCACATTAATAGTATGGAAGACAAAAATCATATAATCATCTCAATGGATACAGAAAGAGGATTTGTCAATATTTGACACCATTTCACGACAAAAACTTCCCAAAAATTGAACATAGAAGGAAACATACCTCAACATAATAAAAACAATAGATGGCAAACCAACAGTTAACATCATACTCCAAGATGAAATGCTGAAAAGCTTTCCCTCTAAGATCAAGAACATGACAGGACTGAACACTCTCACCACTCCTATTCAAGAGTGTGATGGAAGTCCTAGCCAGAGCAATTAGACAAGAAGAGTAATAAAAGTCATCCAAATCAGAAAGGGAGAAGTAAAATTCTCTCTGTTTGAATATGACATGATTTCATATGTATAAAAAATCCTAAAGACTCCACAAAAACAACTGTTAGAACTAATAAACAATTTCAATAAAGCTGCAAGATACAAAATCAACATACAAAATCAGTAACATTTCTATACAGTAACAATGAACTATTTGAAGAAGAAATGAAGAAAACAATCCCATTCACAATAGCATAAAAACAATAAAATACTTAGAAATAAATTTATCTGAGGAAGTGAGATGTCCATCATGGAAACTACAAGATATTGATGAAAGAAATTGAAGACACAAATAAATGAAAAGATATCCAATGTTCATGGACTGGAAAAGTTAATATTGTTAAAATGTCTATACTACCAAAAGCCATATAGAGCCAATGCAATCACTATCAAAATTTCAGTGGCATTTTTCACAGAAATCGAAAAAATAAATAAATAAATTTGCATGAAACCACAAAAAAACCCAAATTGCCAAAACAATCTTGACAAAGAACAAAGCTGGAGAGATAACACTTCCTGATTTCAAACTATACGACAAAGCTTTTACTATCAAAAGAGTATACTATTGACATAAAAACAAACACATAGACCAATAGGATAGAATCAAGAGCTCAGAAATAAATCCACACATGTATAGTAAATTAATATTTGAGAAGGTTCCCAGGAAGACTCAATGGAGAAAATAGAGTCTCTCCAGTTAATGGGATTGGGAAAACTGGAAATCCACATGAAAAAGAATGAAATTGGACCCCTAACTTATAACACTCACAAAAATTAAGGACTTAATATATGGATTTAAGACTTAAATGCAAGACCTAACACCATAAAACTCCTAGAAGAAAACACAGAGGAAAAGCTCCTTGACCTTGGTTTTGCAATGATTTTTTTTTTGATATGACACCAAAAGCACAAGCAAAAAAAGCAAAACAAAACAAAACAAAGTGTGACTACATCAAACTAAAAGCTTCTGCACAGCAAAAGAAGCAGTGAACAAACTAAAAAGGCAGCCTAGAGCACGAGAGAAAATATTTACAAACCATGCATCTGATAAGGGGTTGATATCTAAAATATATAAGGAACTTAGACAATTCAAAAGCAAAAAAAAAAAAAAATTCCAATTAAAAAGTGGGCCAAAAATAAAGTTACAAGGTGGACCTGAATAAACTTTTTTCCAAAGTAGATATACAAATAGCCAACAGGTACATGGAAAAGTGCTAAATATCACTAATCATTGGGATAATGCAAATCAAAATCACAGTGAGGTATCATTTCACATCCATTAGAATGGTTATCAAAAAGACAAGAGGTAATAAATACTGGTGAGGATGTAGAGAAAAGGGAAATCCAGCATACTTTTGGGAGAAATGTACACTGGTATGCCCACTATGGAAAACAGTATGGAGGTTCCTCAAAAAATTAAAAATAGAACTGCCATATGATCTAGCAATCCTACTTCTGCAGAAGTAGCTAAAGAAGATGAAATCACTATCTCAAAGAGACATCTGCACTTCTGTGTTCATTTCAGCATTATTCACAATAGCCAAGGCATGAAAACCTCCTAAAGTTCCAACCGTAGATGAAGGGATAAAGTAGGAATTTGGTATCCTCACCAAGTAAGGATTTGGTATCCTTTGGTATAAATGTACAATGGAATATTATTCAATCATTGAAAAAAGAATGAAATTACTCCATTTGTGACAACATGAATGGACTTTGAGGGCATTACGATAAGCAAACTAATCAGACAAAGAAAAATACTGTATGTTTGCGGAATTGGAAAACATTGAACTTATATAAACAGAGAGTAGAATGGTAGTTCCTAGGGCTGAGGGGTGGGGGAAATGGGGAGATGGTGGTAAGGTTACAAACTTCCAGTTCGAAGAGGAATAAGTTCCAGGGATCTAATGCACAGTATGGTGATTAGAGTAACAATACTATATTGTATTGAAAGCAGCTATGAGGTTAGAGGTTTAATGTTCTTACCATAACTACAACAACAACAAAATGGTAATTATGTGAGGTAAACAATGTTTTAACTAACCTTATTGTAGTATTTCACAGTATATACACATATCATATCATCACATTGTATGCATTAAACATATACAATATTATATGTCAATTTTATCACAATAAAGCTGACCAAAGAAAAAGAAAAATTGAAGAAAGAAAAAGAAAGAAATGGATGATCTTTTGTAGGAGGATTATCTCCTCTTAATCCTTGAGTTGACAATTGGGGCATGTATTAACTTCTATGGACACATCTGAATTGGACACGGGAGAATGGACAGGATCTTAGTCTGTTTCCTATGAAAGTTGTTTTAATGCTTGTCAAACTATTGCAAGCTGTTTCTTTTAAGACCATGTAGGTGGTTTCTTTTAGGAAAAATTGTCTCAAAAACTTAGTATAGACTGATTTCATACTTTTCCCTATTCCTCCTGCTAAAGAAGCACAACAGAAAACCTTGTCCATTATGTATAAACAGATGTTAAATGACTCAATGTTAAAGAGAAGAAAGAGTAGCTGGTGACCTCAGGTTCTGAGAACAACATGGTAACGAATTTTGACACTAAAAATGTAATCTATAAAAAGAAAAATCAATAAATTTTACCTTACCAAAAGTAGAAACTTTTGTTCTATGAAAAACTCTGTTAAGAGGATGAAAACTCAAGCTACAGACAGGAAAAAAGATATTTGCAAATCACAAGCACAAATCAAACAAAAGACTAGAATTTAAAATATAATTCTGGAAACTCAAAAGTTAAAAAAATCCAATTAGAAAATGGGCAAAAGACATGAAGAGATATTTCACAAAAGTGCATATGCAGATGGCAAATAAGTACATAAAAAGATGTTAAGCATTATTAACCATTAGGGAAATGCAAATTGAACACAATGAAATATCACTACACACCTATTAGAATACCTAAAATTAAAACAAACAAACAAACAAACATAGTGACATCAAATTTTGGCAAGGGTGGAAACTGGATCACTCATACATTGCATGTCAGAGTGTAAAATTACACAACCACTCTGGAAAACAGATTGTCAGCTTTTTTAGAAACTAAACATGTAACTTTCATTTGGCCCATGCTTGCATTCCTGAACATTTATCCTAGAGAAATTACAACTTATGTCCACAGAAACATCTGTACAGAAAAAATTATAACAGTTTTATTCATAATAGCAAAAATAGTTTTTTCCAAAATCTGGAAACAAATCATGCTCTTCAATGAGCAAATGGTTAGACAAACAAGGTATATCCATACCATAAATGATATTGAGCAATAAAAAGAACTATTAATATACATAACAACATGATACATCTCCAGAAAATTATACTAAGTGAAAAACACCAATCCTTAAAGTTTACATATTAAAAGATTCTATTTCTATAAAATTCTTGAAATTACAGAATTATAGAGGTGGAAAACACATTAATGTTTGCCAATGGTTTGTGATGGTGGGGAGTAGGGTGTGAGCCTGACTATAAAGAGATAACATGAGGGAGATCTTTTGGTAATGGAATATAGCTTGTTATCTTGATTGCAGTGGTGATTATCCAAATCTACACAAGTGATAAAGTGATATAAAATTATACATAGACATTATACCAATGTCAAAATTCCGGTTTTGATATTGTACTATAATTATGGAAGAAGTTACCATGGGGAGAACCTGGATGCAGAATACATGGGACCTATTTCATTATATTTGCAACTTCCGGTGCATCTATAATAATTTCAAAATTAAAAATTTTAGAAATAGTATAGGTGATATGTTTTCAAGTCTGTTCCATGTAAAGTAACCATACTCAGAGTACCTTCCTGTAAATATTTTTTAAGCCCTTTCTTTGTTGTTTTTGCTTTTGGCTTCCCTGCATCCATGGTCCCTGTCCCTTTTAATTTTCTGACAGCTACCTTAAGGCAATCCAAAACAAAAGGCTCAGATCTTTAACATCACAGAAAAGATTAAAGCCTATTGTTACAGATTAGAGCTCTAATGTTAATGATGCTGTCATTTGCTTAAATGAAAAGCCTTACAAGACCTTTGTCACTCAAGGCCTATTCCTTCAGTCTTCAGTCATCTGTATTGGTAGTATAACTGGAGTTACTCTGTAATATAAAAAGAAATTGTTGCACTGGCATAAGGGTCAGGCAGGGTGAGAAAAGTGATATCAGAGATTGGAAAGTTAGAGATCTTTGTCAGGCGATGACAAACTATTTGGTAACTCATCATTATAAATACCTTGGTAGGAAGACCACATATCTCCTGAGCTTGAAGTTCCATTAAATGGCGGTAAAGAGCCAAAGTTTCTGTGAGGTGCCACTCTTGGTTGAATGGTAGCCTCTGCCATACTATCAACTAGCATTGTTTTTCAACAGGCTTTGGTATTTTGAAGACATCATATATTGTTTGTACTGTAGTAAAAATTGTTTCTAAAGGTTAATTGCCAGGAGGCTACTGATTTCCTTATGTAGTATTAAATACTCTTTAATGCAATGATAATTCATATGATGATGGGGACATGCCAAAATTAATATTTATGTCAATTATGGTTTTTTGCTACAAAAAATAGAATACACTTTTTTTAAGTGTAAAATATGTATTATTCTAACATAATAAATATACTTAGGTTGGAAGTTCCAGAATTTATTCAGTGACTCCATAATATCAGGATCTGGGTCAGCTTCTCTGTGGAGCTCTTGACCATCTCTTTATGGTTACAAAATGGCTTTTAGTATGCCTAAGAAGCATAAAAATGTCCAAAAAGAAGAAAGAAGTATGAGATGAACAGATGGTGAGACAGCTTGAGTAGCATTTCTTTCTATTAAGTATTTTGAAGAAATTCTCTTTACTATAAAATCTCCTCTTATATATTTTTGCCAAACCTGGTTATATAACCATTTCTAAATGAATCATTAGCAAAATGAATGAGTTCATTCTCTAGAGATATCGTCCAGTATTTGACAAACACCGGAACAAACCTCACAACTATTTTAGCCAGAAAGGAGAGGTAGAACACCAACAGTAGGTATCACACCATGAAAAGACAGAAATTAGAGGACAGTTATGAGTCCTAATAAAATCCAGTGCACCTTAATAAATATAACAGAAATTACATGGGGCAAATGTATTAATTTAATTAGTATTGGATGGATTAAATTCAGATCCCACTACTTAGTGCATAGTCAACCTTAGAATCTCATAAAATATTTATCATTATAATCTACAGGCATATTTTTTCTATTCCATGTCACTATATATAATCTTTAAGTTAGGTGATCCTTTTCCCATCTCACCCTGCCCTATCGATGATGGAAGATTTGAATAAACATAGTATCATACTTACTAGATTTTCTATGATAATCATAATTTCAAATACTCCATACCATTAATCCTTAAATATAATAGTAAATTCTAGATCAAATATCTCAAATATACCTTCCATAATCTTCCATAAAATTCTTCACTTTTATTTACTCCACCCACATACACATGGTACCATTGACTAAGATGATTCTTAAGTTGATGAGAAAGGCAGAAAACTGCAGAGATGGGGAAAATATAAGTCATTTACCTTCTTCAGGCAAGTGGAGAATTATTTGTAATAATTCAAAAGAACTGATGGAATAAATATATTTTGAATATTTAATAAAATAAGACATTAAATAATAAAGATTTATTTACTTATTTTTCAAAAAATGTCATGCAATTATTGTACATAGAATCAACATTTACTATGAGCAAATACCATGTAATGCCATTGGGCAGTACAAAGATTAATCAGACCTGAACATCATCTTAAAACATTTAGGTTCTAATATAGAAGTTAAGTCAATAATGGTTCAGTTCAGTTCAGTTCATTTCCAGAAGATGTCAATGTCCTATAAATGTTCAAAGAAATAAAAGTTATTCTCCACTTTCTCTCTTTCTCCTACTCCATTGAGGACAGATAGAGCAGAGAAAATACCAAGAAAATTTCAAGAATCAAGGAAATCTCAGTGTTAGAAGAGGCATTTTATCAAAGCTTTGACAGAATTTATATTTGTAAAGACAGAGATAAAAGAATTTCAGGTGGAGAATTCTGTATAAGGAAAGATACATGATAAAATTAGGGGCACATTATGGAGGAGCATAAATGCTAGCCTAAATTATATGGAATTTATATAGTTCAAAATTCAGCATACATAGAATTCAACAGGAGCTAAACTGAAAAATCTTTCAAATAGGGAGACAAGATGAATAATATGCCAGAAGACTAGAACATGATTTTTATTAAATAGCAATTTTATTTTTTTCTCCCTTTTCAGGGACTCCTTACATTTACCTTTCTGCTTTGGCATGTGTTGTCTCTTATAATGTCCTTTCTTTTCTACTTTTTTTCTAATCTCTGTGACAATACTCAACAATATTCAAAGATAAGAGATAAATTACCTGTGTATAGGAAAATAAGTTTTTTTTTAAATTAATAAACAAATATATAACTCTTCTTCATTAAAACCCTTCATGAATTCATATGCTAATGATGCTTATTTATTGGTGTAGTTATAAATAGAAAATATTCAGAATATTTATAACTTCAAATGGCAGAAACCCAGGTGACTTTTTATGTCCCCCTTAGAAATCATTTTTTTGAAAGTCTGAAGTACGCCTCGCCCTCTTCACTAACAAGGGCAGATGCAAAGAGGAAGAGAAATTGGGAGTTGGAGGAGGGCTGCATTCTTCCTCAAAGCAGCTGGACAGGCAGCACTTTGCTGGGCTGTGTCTTTCATTTCCTCAAAGCACAATGTGACAGGAGTGTACAGCATGGGGGAGCAAGGCAGCTGCTTCCCCACTCTGCAGGGATAGAAGCCTAGAAATTGGAAGAAAATCCAGTACAGTGATTTCTTAAGGAAAGTAAGGTGCCACACAGAACTAAACCCTAATCTACAATCGCTTCCTCAAAGACGCAGCTTATACATTTTTAATACATAGACTAGTTTAACATGAAGTTGAAAGTAATCATGGTTGCACTACAAACAGTGTTTTCATTGCTCAAAGTAGGAGAACAAGAAACACAGAGATGTGTCCTCAAAGCAACTATACCATTAAAATAGTTTTGGTTATTAAGAAGAAAATAACATTTTTCATTTGATTCATTCATATGTTTAATTGTCTAGAATTATTAATTTTTTAAAACATATTTATTGGAGTATAATTGCTTTACAATGTTGTGTTAGTTGCTGCGGTATAACAAAGTGAATCAGCTATATGTATACATATATCCCCATAAACCCTCCCTCTTGCATCTCCCTCCCACCCTCCCTATCCCACCTCTCTAGATGGACACAAAGCACCAAGCTGATCTCCCTGTGCTATGTGGCTGCTTTCTACTAGTTATCTATTTTATATTTGGTAGTGTATATATGTCCATGTCACTCTCTCATTTTGTCCCAACTTACACTTCCCTCTCCCTGTGTCCTCAAGTCCATTCTTTATGTCTGAATCTTTATTCCTATCCTGGCCCTAGGTTCATCAGAACCATTTTTTTTCTTTAGATTCCATATATGTGTGTTAGCATACGGTTTTTGTTTTCCTCTTTCTGACTTACTTCACTCTGTATGACAGACTCTAGGTCCATCCACCTCACTACAAGTAACTCAATTTCATTTCTTTTTATGGCTGAGTAGTATTCTGGACAGCTATAAGTAAAAGAATGAATTTAGAATACTTCTTAACACCATGAACAAAAATACATTCAAAATGGGTTAAAGAACTAAATGTAAGGCCAGACACTATAAAACTCTTGGAGGAAAACATAGGCAAAACACTCTATGACATAAATCAAAACAGTGTATGTAAGACCATGCCTCTCTCTCACTTAGTCCCAGAATATCCTTCCCCCATGTCCTCACGTCAATTCTATATGTCTGAATCTTTATTCCTGTCTTGCCCCTAGGTTCTTCAGAACGATTTTTCTTTATTTTTTAGATTCCATATATATGTGTTAGCATAAGGTATTTATTTTTCCCTCTCTGACAGATTACACTCTGTATGATAGTCTCTAGGTCCATCCACCTCACTACAAGTAACTCAATTTCATTTCTTTTTATGGCTGAGTAATATTCCATTGTATATATGTGCCAAATCTTCTTTATCCATTCATCTGTTGATGGACACTTAGGTTGCTGGCTATTGTAAATAGAGCTGCAATTGAAAATTTTGGTACAAGACTCTTTTTGAATTATTGTTTTCTCAGGGTATATGCCCAGTAGTCAGATTGCTGGGTCATACGGTACTTCTATTTCTAGATTTTTAAGGAACTTCCATACTGTTTTCCACAGTGGCTGTACCAATTTACATTCCCACCAACAGTGCAGGAGGGTTCCCTTTTCTCCACATCCTCTCCAACATTTATTGTTTGTAGACTTTTTGATGATGGTCATTCTCCCTGGTGTGAGGTGATACCTCATTGTAGTTTTGATCTGCATTTCTCTAATGATTAGTGATGTTGAGCATCCTTTCATGTGTTTGTTGGTCAACTATATATCTTCTTTGGAGAAATGTCTATTTAGGTCTTCTGTCCATTTTTGGATTGAGTTGTTTCATTTTTTGATAGTGAGCTGCATAAGTTTCTTGTATATTTTGGAGATTAATCCTTTGTCAGTTGCTTCATTTGCAAACATTTACTCCCATTCTGAGAATTGTGTTTTCATCTTGCTTAGGGTTTCCTTTGCTGTGCAACAGCTTTTATGTACCATTGGGTCCCATTTGTTTTTATTTCCATTTCTCTAGGAGGTGGGTCAAAAAGGATCTTGCTGCGATATATGTCATAGAGTGTTCTGCCTATATTTTCCTCTAAGAGTTTTATAGTGACTGGCCTTACATTTAGGTCTTTAATCCATTTTGAGATTATTTTTGTGTATGGTGTTAGGGAGTGTTCTGATTTCATTCTTTTACATGTAGCTGTCTAGGTTTCCCAGCAACACTTCTTGAAGAGGCTGTCTTTTCTCTACTCTATATTCTTGCCTCCTATATCAAAGATAAGGTGACCATATATATGTGGGTTTATCTCGGGGCTTTCTATCCTGTTCCACTGATCTGTATTTCTGTTTTTGTGTCAGTACCATACTGTCTTGATTACAGTAGCTTTGTAGTATAGTCTGAAGTCCGGGAGCATGATACCTGTAACGCCATTTTCCTTTCTCAAGATTGCTTTGGCTATTCAGGGTCTTTTGTGTTTCCATACAAATTATGAAATTTTTTGTTCTAGCTCTGTGAAAAATGTCATTGGTAGTTTGGTAGGGATTGCACTGAATCTGTAGATTGCTTTGGATAGTATAGTCCTTTTCACAATGTTGAATCCTCCAATCCAAGAACATGGTATATTTCTCCATCTGTTGGTATCATCTTTAATTTCTTTCATCAGTGTCTTATAGTTTTCTGCATACAGGTCTTTTGTCTCCTTAGGTAGGTTTACTCGTAGGCATTTTATTCATTTTGTTGCAGTGGTATATGGGAGTGTTTCCTTAATTTCTCTTTCAGATTTTTCATCACCAGTGTATAGGGATGCAAGAGATTTCTATGCATTAATTTTGTATCTTGTTACTTTACCAAATTCACTAATTAGTCCTTGTAGTTTTCTGGTAGCATATATGGGATTCTCTATGTATAGGATCATGTCATCTGCAAACAGTGACAGTTTTACTTCTTTTCCAATTTGGATTCTTTTTATTTCTTTTTCTTCTCTGATTGCTGTGGCTAAAACTTCCAAAACTATGTGGAAAAATAGTGGTGAGAATGGACAACCTTGTCTTGTTCCTGATCTTAGAGGAAATGGTTTCAGTATTTCACCATTGAGAATGATGCTGGCTGTGGGTTTGTCATACATGGCCTTTATTATGTTGAGGTAAATTCCCTCTATGCCTACATTCTGGAGGGTTTTTATCATAAATGGGTGTTGAATTTTGTCAAAAGCTTTTTCTGCATCTATTGAGATGATCATATAATTTTTCTCCTTCAGTTTGTTAATATGGTTTATAACATTGATTGATTTGTGTATATTGAATAATCCTTGCATTCCTGAGATAAACCCCATGTGATCATGTTGTATGAACCTTTTAATGTGCTGTTGGATTCTGTTTCCTGGTATTTTGTTGAGGATTTTTGTATCTCTGTTCATCAGTGATATTGCCCTGTAGTTCTCTTTTTTTTTTCGTGATATCTTTGTCTGGTTTTGGTATCAGAATGATGGTGGTCTTGTAGAATGAGTTTCAGAGTGTTCCTCGCTCTGCTATATTTTGGAAGAGTTTGAGAAGGATAGGTGTTAGCTCTTCTCTAAATGTTTAATAGAATTCTCCTGTTAAGCCATCTAGTCCTGGGCTTATGTTTGTTGGAAGAATTTTAATCACAGTCTCAATTTCAGTGCTTGTGATTGGTCTGTTTATATTTTCTATTCCTTGCTGGTTCAGTCACGGAAGTTGTTCTTTTATAACAATGTGTCAATTTCTTCCAGGTTGTCCATTTTATTGGCATAGAGTTGCTTGTAGTAACCTCACATGATCCTTTGTATTTCAGCAGTGTCAATTTTTACTTCTCTTTTTCATTTCTAATTCTATTTATTTGAGTCTTCTCTCTCTCTCTCTTTTTTTTTTTTTTGATCAGTCTGGCTAATGGTCTATCAATTTTGTTTATCTTTTTAAAGAACCAGCATTTAGTTTTGTTGATATTTGCTATTGTTTCTTTCATTTATTTCTGTCTGATCTTTATGATTTCTTTCCTTCTGCTAACTTTGTTTCTTGTTTTTTTCTTCTTCTTCTTCTACTTTCTCTAATCACTTCAGGTGTAAGGTTAGGTTGTTTATATGAGATTTCTCTTGTTTTTAAGGTAGGATTGTATTGCTATAAACTTCCCTCTTTGAACTGCTTTTGCTGTATCCCATAGTTTCTGGGCCATTGTTTTTTCATTGTCATTTTTTTCTAGGTATTTTTTTTATTTCCCCTTTGATTTATTAGTGATCTCTTGGTTATTTGGCAGTGTATTGTTTAGCTTCCATATGTTTGAATTTTTAAGGTTTTTTTTTCCTGTAATTGATATCCTTTCTCATAACATTGTGGTCAGAAAATATACTTGATATGTTTTCAATTTTCTAAATTTACCAAGACTTGATTTGTGACCCAAGATATGATCTATCCTGGAGAATATTCCATGAGCACATGAGAAGAAAGTTTATTCTGTTGTACTTGGATGGAATGTCCCATAAATATCAATTAAGTCCATCTTGTATAATATATTATTTAAAGCTTGTATTTCCTTATTTATTTTCATTTTGGATGTTCTGTCCATTGGTGAAAGTGGGGTGTTAAAATCTCCTACTATTACTGTGTTACTGTTGATTTAACCTTTTATGACTTTTAACATTTGCCTTATGTATTGAGGTGCATCTGTGTTGGTTGCATAAATATTTACAGTTGTTATATCTTCTTCTTGGATCGATCCCTTGATCATTATGTAGTGTCCTTCTTTCTCTCTTGTAATAGTCTTTATTTTAAAGCCTATTTTATCTGATATGAGAATTGGTACTTCAGCTTTCTTTTCATTCCCATTTGCATGGGATGTCTTTTTCCATACTCTCACTTTCAATCTGTATGTGTCCCTAGGTCTGAAGTGGGACTCTTGCAGACAGTGTATATATGGGTCTTGTTTTTGTTTCCATTCAGCCAGTCTATGTCTTTTGGTTGGAGCATTTAATCCATTTACATTTAAGGTAGTTATCTATATGTATGTTCCTATTACCATTTTCTTAATTGGTTTGGGTTTGTAATTGTACGTCTTTTCCTTCTCTTGTGTTTCCTACCTAGAGGAGTTCCTTCAGCATTTGTTGTAAAGCTGGTATGGTGGTGCTGAATCCTCTTAGTTTTTGCTTGTGTGTAAAGTTTTTAATTTCTCTTTTGAATCTGAATGAGATCCTTGCTGGGAAAAGTAATGTTGGTTGTACATTTTTCCCTTTCATCAGTTTAAGTATGTCCTGCCACTACCTTCTGGCTTGCAGAGTTTCTGCTGAACGATCAGCTGTCAACCCTATGGGGATTCTCCGTATGTTATTTGTTGCTTTTCCCTGCTGCTTTTAAGAATTTTTTTCTTTGTATTTTTTGATAATTTGTTTAATATGTGTCTTGGTGGTTTCTCCTTGAATTTAACCTGTATGGGACTCTCTGTGCTTCCTGGACTTGATTGACTATTTATTTTCCCATATTAGGGAAATTTTCAACCATAATCTCTTCAAATATTTTCTCAGTCCCTTTCTTTTTCTCTTCTTCATCTGGGTCCCCTAGAATTCGAATGTTAGTATGTTTAATGTTGTCCCAGAGGTCTCTGAGACTGTCGTCAATTCTTTTCACTCTTTTTTCTTTATTCTGTTCTGTGGTAGTTATTTCCACTCTTTTATCTTCCACATCATTTATCCATTCTTCTGCCTCAGTTATTCTGCATTGATTCCTTCTAGAGATTTTTAAATTTCATTTATTGTGTTGTTCATCATCGTTTGCTTGCTCTTTAATTCTTCTAAGTCCTTGTTAAACGTTTCTTGTATTTTCTCCATTCTATTTCCAAGATTTTAGGTCATCTTTAGTAACATTACTCTGAATTCGTTTTCAGGTAGACTGCCTATTTCCTCTTCATTTGTTTGGTCTTGTGTGTTTTTACCTTGTTCCTTCATCTGCTATGTATTTCTCTGTCTTCTCATTTTGCTTAACTTACTGTGTTTGCAGTCTCCTTTTCACCAGCTTCAGGTTTGTAGTTCTCACTGTTTTTGGTTTCTACTATCAGTGGGTACAGTTGGTTCAGTGTGTTATGTAGGCTTCCTGGTGGAGGGGAGTTGTGCCTGTGTTCTTGTGGATGAGACTGGATCTTGTCTTTCTGGTGAGTAGGAGCACATCTGGTGATGTGTTTTTGGGTGTCTTTGATCTTATTATGATTTTAGGCAGCCTCTCTGCTAATGGATGGTGTTTTGTTCCTTTCTCACTAGTTGTTTGGCATGAGGTGTCCACCACTGGAGATGGCTGGTCTTTGAGTGGAGCTGGGTCTTAGCATTGAGATGGAGATCTCTGGGAGAGCTTTCATCATTTGATATTACATGGGACCAGGAGGTCTCTGGTGGTCCAATGTCCTGAACTCAGCTCCCCCACCTTAGAGGCTCAGGCCTGACATGCGGCCAGAGCAGCAAGACCGTGTCAGCTACATGGCTCAGAAGAAAAGGGAGAAAAACAAGAAAGAAAGAAAAATAAAATAAAGTTATTAAAATAAAAAATAAAATTAAAAGTAGAAAAAAAGAAAGAAAGAAAGAAGAGAGCAACCAAACCAAAAAGCAAATGCACCAATGATAACAAGTGCTGAAAATTATACTAAAAATAAAAAACAGTCAGACAGAACCCTAGGACAAATGGTAAAAACAAAGCTATACAGACAAAATCACATAAAGAAACATACACACACACTCACCAAAAGATAAAAAAGAAAAAAAAAATATATATATATAAAATGAAGGAAGAGAGCAACAAAACCAATACACAAATCTACCAATGATAATAATGTCTAAATACTAAACTAAGATAAACATAAAACCAGAAACAAATTAGATACAGAGAGCAAACCCCAAGTCCACAGTTGCTTCCAAAGTTCACTGCCTCAGTTTTGGGATGCTTTGCTGTCTATTTAGGTATTCCACAGATGCAGTGTACATCAAGTTGATTGTGGAGATTTAATCTGCTGCTCATGAGGCTGCTGGGAGAAATTTCCCTTTCTCTTCTTTGTTTGCACAGCTCCTGGGGTTCACTTTTGGATTATCCCCCACACCCACCTTGCCTGTAGGTCACCTGAGGGCGTCTGTTCCCTGCCCAGAGAGGATGGGGACAAAATAGCAGCTGATTAGGGAGCTCTGGCTCACTCAGGGCGGGGGGAGGGAAGGGTACGGAATGTGGGGTGAGCCTGCAGCTTCAGAGACCCGCACGACATTGTAACAGCCTGAGGTGTGCCATGTGTTCTCCTGGGGAAGTTGTCCCTGGATCACAGGACACTGGCAGTGGTGGGCTGCACAGGGTTCTGGGTGGGGAGGTATGGATAGTGACCTGTGCTTACACACGATTCCAGGTGGCTGCAGCAGCAGTCTTAGCATTTCATGCCCATCTCTGGTGTCTGTGCTGATAGCTGTGGCTCGTGCCTGTCTCTGGAGCTCGTTTAGGAGAATCCCCTCTCCTTGAGCACCATGAAACAATGGTCTCTTGCCTCTTAGGCAGTTCCAGACTATTTTCTGGACTCCCTTCTGGCTAGCTGTGGTACACTAGCTCCCTTCTGGCTGTGTTCATGCAGCCAAACTTAGTCCTCTCCCTGGGATCTGAACTCCAAAGTCAGAGCCTCGTCTCCCAGCCCCCACCTGCCCCGGTGGATGAGCAGACAAGCCTCTCAGGTTGATGACTGCTTGTCAACACCTATCCTCTGTGTGGGAATCTCTCCATTTTGCCCTCTGCCCCAGTTTCTGTGCCCTCGTCCATGGCTCTGAAGCTTCCCCCCACCCACCCCCTGTCTCCACCAGTGAAGGTGCTTCCTAGTGTGTGGAAAGTTTTCCTCCTTCACTGCTCCTTCCCCGAGGTGCAGGTCCCATCCCTATTCTTTTTCTTTATTCTTTTGCCCTACCCAGGTACATGGGGAGTTTCTTGCCTTTTGGGAAGTCTGAGGCCTTCAGCCAGCGTTCAGTAGGTGTTCTGTAGGAGTTGTTCCACATGTAGATGTATATCTGATATATCTGTGGGGAGGAAGGTGATCTCCACATCTTACTCCTCCACCTTCTTGAAGGTTCCCCCTAGAATTATTAATTTTATCATAATGATTTTATATTTTATATATCATACTGAATACTATCATCATTTTGAAGAAAACTTTCAAAAGTGGCCACTTTTAAAAGGTAAGAAAATACTCCCCAAAGCATGTGTAAATCAGCACATAGCAAACCCGGTCAGTTTGTAAACAACAAAGTGAACCCGGGTGGGGAATACTTATAATCATAACTATTTCCAGACAAACATTTCCCAACTGTCATCTGGAGAATAAAAAATAGATTTTAGTTGTGTTTGCTTAAAATTAAAGTCTTATTTAAAAATATTTCTTCTGCTGATGAATATATTAAATCACAGACAGTTTTCTGCATCTGTGGACCCATGATGACAGATTAACTAGCATGGAAAACAATCCTCATTCTTCTTTGCAATAATGGAAACTGACTCATGAAATCAAGGTGTTTTAGGAAACACTAAATTGTTTTTCTTCAAGTTTCATGAAAATACTGACAGAAAAAACTAGTTGGAGAAAGAACACAGGAGACAGGTTATCTTCTACCTTGCTTTCCTCATTCTTTTCCTTATCTAATGGGAACAGCGTAAGCATTTCTTATTTCCTTCTACCAAATCTTGGATTGTCTGATATTAACATTCAGCTTGACCACCTTTGTGTATAAATCTTAGGCTAGATAAGCCCTAGCTAATACAGCTTCTCCTGCCTTCTATTGCTTACTCTAAATTTATACCACTAAGTTCAAACATAATCTTTTATAGTCACTAATACCATAACAGAATGGTCTGAAAATTTTTGATTCCTCCATTTCCGATTTCTCAGCCACTGACATTCTATGGAGAGGGTGACACATAGATGTCTAAGCAAAGTACAAAAATGGAGACGTTATCTAAGCAGTCACAGTGATCACGACAAATAAAACATACTGCAAAAAATAGATAACATATTTATTCTAATAAGAGCTCAGATCCTAATTCCCCAATGACCTTCTCAGCCGAAAAGGATTACCTTTGGGAGTAAATACTCAGAGACAACACTTTCTTACATGTTCAAAAATAAAAAATTAACACTCCATTATATAATGGATTAGATTAAAACCTAGAGGACTATTAGTATTAGTATAAAATTAGATTTCTTTAAACTTAAACACTAACTATATTTTCCTATTCTTGTTGAATAGCTTATTATAAAACCATAAGAAGTAAAACACTGCCAATGACTTCCAAACTTTTTTGAGATTCATTAAAATGTACACTCATTAAAATGTATACTGTGTCATTTTATTTTTCAGTTAATAATGTTACTCATTTAAGGACTGATATATTAAGGTTCTGCTATAATGTATTTCAATTCTTGGTCTGTCATTATTAACAAAGTTGAAATAATACGTAATTTTCATCAATTACAAAGATGGCCAATCTGCTTACACATAAAATTATGGCAACAATTGTAAAGAAAGCAAAACAGAAACAAACACTAAGCTAGTTGGTAATAAGAATAATTGGTTTGATAAGTCATGGTGAAAGAAAATTTATAAATGAATGTAATTTCTCATATCATATGATAGCATATAATTCTTAATAGTTTACTAAAATGATCATAGAGCTCACGGCATAGTCTTATCTAAGCATTTCCCAAGTGTATATAAATGATATCTCTTCCCTAGGAAGAAATCATTTTATAAATCCTTGAGTTTTCATGAACACAGAAGTCTAACTTAATGAGAAAAGTCCAGTTTTGTATAAAAGGTGCGAGGGGTGAAGAAATTCAAAAAGAGCACGGACCTGTCTCTTCATTATTTCTAAAACAAAAAGTTAGTAGAGAAGTTATAAATCTTCAAATAATTTTGACTAATACTTTGACCTAATCAACACATAGTTACAACATTTAGACAATGGCCACCCACAAATCTGATGAATTTGTCAATCCACAGCAGGAGTTGAGATAGAGTGAGAGAAAGAAGAAATTATGAACATAGAAAATAAATCTGGATTTTATGTTAGGAGTTGAACGCAAGAAGAGATGGCATTAGGGTATGAATTTGACACCCTTTCCTTTTCTCTGCTTTATAAAAAATTTTTCCAACTACAAAACTTTGGGGTCTTTTGGAGCATGAGTATTTTAAGAGTCCTAACTGAACTTTTGCTATTATCTTAACTGGTTTGTTCAGTCTTCCATTTTCCTTTTTGCCCAAAATGAAGAAAGTATATTATCATGGTTCTTGGTTAGCATCACAAACTTTGAATATCATTAACAATAGCATTTATTTTGACTCTGTATAGCTCATACATTAACAATAAAGCCTGTTAGACCATTTATATATGGAACAGGTGTAGCTTTTACCCAGAGGTTGTTGAAATGATTCAGTAATTTATAGCAAGAAAATTTTCTGACACTGGGAGGTTATAAACTAATAGAGGGTTATGGGGAATGAAAACAGCTCAACTTGTAATCAGGTATAGGACCTCTAGGATTTTGCTCAAACATACCCCTGCATGGCATATGACTAACATGGACTGGATAATTTTCCAGGGTTTCCTGAATGGCTCTCTCCTGTAGGAATAAATGCTAAATGGCACTTCTGCATCAAACCCAGGACTGTGATAATACAGACACCTTTGATATTTTGCTACCCTTTTTTTCTATTTACTTTTACATACTTTTCTAATAACTATTCGATTTTTAAAATAAAAACACTCAGATATCATCCTAAAACATTAGTGGTTTGGTTTTTCAGTAGAAATGTATTTTTAAACAGATTTTAGAGTAGATATCAAGTTAAAAATCACTGCAATTTTATAGTCTTTCTACATTGGTTGCCAGAAATATTAGGAAATGGAAACAGACATCTATTAAATAAAACATCATTGTGTTATAGTTTTATCTTTTAAAAGCCTTCTTATTCATTGTAAAAGAAACTGGTTTGGTTAAAAATGAGAATAGAGAAAAGCAAGATCTGGCTATCATTACAAGTGTTTTGTTTTAGCCGTTTTTTATTTAAAAGGAAAATGAATATTAGAATAGAACAGCAAAATATATATTACTAAGATGATTTTCAATACTCAGAAATCATGGCTACTATTTTACGCAGCTGACAAAAGAAAGGGACAAAATAGCCATGAATTCACCGTGATTCAAAAGTTATGGTGTACCCAGAGAAACAATCCTTGTTAATACAGAATTCTATACAGTGTGCTTTTAAATGTATTTGTTTATTTTGTTGCTGGAATCCTCATTATAACTGTAATGTAGAATTCTTCAAAACAAAGTTCAAAATCATATCTGAAAACTTCTAAAACACTTTGATGTCAAAGAGCTTACAAATAATGTTTAAATGCTTTCTTAAACTGAGAACTGTATGCATTTTCTACAAATTCATTTACAACTAACTATAAAGCTTATTTAATGACTTCTGTTATAAAATTCCACCTCCTCCTCACTAAAACATCTGTCAGATTCTCTCTCCTGGTGGTCGACAAAGTAATAGACTATGTTCTGATATTAATTAAATTCTGAGAAACTAACAGTGTTCTTGTCTATTTAGCTTTTTGTGTCAAGAATTATATAAAATACCCATTAATTTATGTACTTTGTTTTTCCACTAACTTGTTTTTTAAAAATAAAATTCGTAAGTACTCTCTTATTCAAATGAATTCTATGGAAATCTTTTTTTCTCCTCCAAGAATATTCTTAAACTTCTAGTGGATACAGCTCTGAATGTTGGATTACTCATGTTTAATAATATGGGAATAATATGAGAATACCGATTAAGGTAGGATCACCATACAGTGTCTCTGGTGATGCCTCTTTTTTCTTTTTTTTCCTTTTTTTTTTTTTTTTACCAGTAAGACATGTTTCATTACACTATAAATCTCTTAGGTTTGCCCTCATAGTTGCATATATAATCTTTTTTTTTTTTTTTGCATACATAATCTTGATGTAAGTATTCCTGTGTCTCAGATGTTTGTCTTTGATAAAACATGCAGTTTGAGGAAGAAAGTTACTAAGGTACAAGTCTTCCAAGTAGATTATAATCTAATAGAGACTTATAAATCTAGTGTAATGCTCCTCACACTGAAGTCTATGCATCAGTGTTACCTGAGAGTTAGAAATTCAGGCCTCCAAACATACTGGATAAAAATCTTTGGAAGTTGGGTTCAGGAATCTGCATTTTAAAAAGATTCCCTGAAGATTTGTGTGCACATCAATATTTCAGTATTGACCTAATGGATGAGTAATGAATTTTAAATTAGATTATTAAATAAATTTCCCATAATAGCTGTATAATAAAAAATATTTTATGATCTTCAATTGTTCTACTATGTGTGTCACAACATAGGATACATGAATATATGCATACATATTTAATATGTAGAATGTATTGTACACACACTGTGTATAGCATATATACTACCAATGCTCAAAATACATATTTTACTAACAAAAATCTAACTTAATGAGGTCCTAGAGGAGAAGTTCAATGGTTTAATTCTGTTAATCTAAAATGTACAAATCTAAACTTTCCAACTGCTCTTCAGGTGAATTAACAATAATATTTCAGTTGAAATATCAATATAAAAATTCAAATACATCTTGTCCAAGTAAGTAGTCAATGGTTTGTTACATTTATGTGCTATTGGCCAACATGGAAATAAAAGATAAAACATTTTTTATCATAACAATTGCAACTTATGTTAGCTGAATGTGACTTGAAAACATTGCACATTCCATATTGACTGCAATTCAAAAGTTAAAGCATGGGGCTTCCGTGGTGGCACAGTGGTTGAGAGTCCGCCTGCCAATGCAGGGGACACGGGTTCATGCCCCGGTCCGAGAGGATCCCACATGCCGCAGAGCAGCTGGGCCCGTGAGCCATGGCTGCTGAGCCTGCGCGTCTGGAGCCTGTGATCCGCACGGAAGAGGCCACAAAGTAAGAGGCCCGCGTACCACCAAAAAAAAAAAAAAAGTTAAATCATGATAAGAGTTAATGGTTAATAAATACCTTTTTTCATAGCCAAGAACTCATTTAATATTTTCTAGTCTTTCAAGTTCTTTTATTTTAGACTTTGTAATTAAAATGGAAGATTTTTTTTTTCTTTTTTTTGTAGTACGCAGGCCTCTCACTGTCGTGGCATTATCTCCCGTTGCGGAGCACAGGCTCCGGACGCGCAGGCTCAGCGGCCATGGCTCACGGGTCCAGCCACTCCGCAGCATGTGGGATCTTTCCAGACCGGCGCACGAACCCATGTCCCATGCATTGACAGGCGGACTCTCAATCACTACGCCACCAGGGAAGCCCAGAAGATTCTTGAAGGAGAAGAATTTCCCAGATTATAAATTTCATAAGAACAGTGATCATATTATTCCCAATAGGAAATGCAGGGCCTAATACATAGAATGTTCTAAACAGGTACTGACTGTATGGCTATAAGCAAATTTGTGTCTGTGTAGAATTAGATGTTTAAAGAGTGCCTTGTGTATTTGAAGAGCGTTTTGCAAAATAGTAGTTGTTGAATAAATATTTCTTCATCCTAATTGAGTTTAATTTATATTATCATATTAGAGAGGCAATGAATCAATCGTAAAATTTATCAATAGATAGTTTAGTACGTACATACTACAGATTCATACATTAGAGACAGTTCATAAATTTAAGACTTATTGCATATATTATTTCAAGAGATAAACATTATTACATTGACTAATTTTCAAATGTGCTTATTACATAAATATGGATTTATGCCTTCATGCCAATTTGTGTGAAATACACATATCCACATGGAATGCAAGACACATATCCAGATGGAATGCCTGAAGACACATTTTCATTTTTTTTTAACGTCTTTATTGGAGCATAATTGCTTTAAAATGGTGTGTTACTTTCTGCTTTATAGCAAAGTGAACCAGCTATACATATACATATATCATCATATCTCCTCCCTGTTGCATCTCCCTCCTACTCTCGCTATCCCACCCCTCTAAGTGGTCACAAAGCATCTAGCTGATCTCCCTGTGCTATGTGGCTGCTTCCTACTAGCTATCTATTTTACATTTGGTGGTGTATATATGTCCATGCCCACTCTTGAACTTCGTCTCAGCTTACCCTTCCTCTTCCCTGTGTCCTCAAGTCCATTTTCTACATCAGCATCTTAATTCCTGTCCTGCCCCTAGGTTCCTCAGAAATATATATATATATATATATATATATATATATATACATACATATATATATATGTATATATATATATATATATATATTTGTTTGTTTTGTTTGTTTATAGATTCCATATATATGTGTTAGCATACGGTATTTGTTTTTCTCTTTCTGACTTATTTCACTCTGTGTGAGATCTCTAGGTCCATCCACCTCACTATAAATAACTCAATTTCATTTCTTTTTATGGCTGAGTAATATCCATTGTATACATGAACCTTTCTTCTTTATCCATTCACCTGTCGATAGACACTTAGGTTGCTTCCATGTCCTGGCTATTGTAAATAGAGCTGCAGTGAACATTGTGGGACATGACTCTTTTAGAATTATGGTTTTCTCAAGATATATGCCCAGTAGTGGGATTGCTGGGTCGTATGGTAGTTCTATTTTTAGATTTTTAAGGAACTTCCATACTGTTCTCCATAGTGGCTGTACCAATTTACATTCCCACCAACAGTGCAAGAGGGTTCCCTTTTCTCCACACCCTCTCCAGCATTTATTGTTTGTAGATTTTTTTAATGATGGCCATTCTGACCAGTGTGAGGTGATACCTCATTGTAGTTTTGATCTGTATTTTTCTAAAGATTAATGATGTTGAACATCCTTTCATGTGTTTTTTGGCAATCTGTATATTTTCTTGGGAGAAATGTCTATTTAGGTCTTCTGCTCATTTATGGATTGGGTTGTTTTTGGTTTTGTTTTGTTTTGTTTTTGATATTGAGCTGCATGAGCTGCTGGTAAATTTTGGAGTTGAATCCTTGTCACTTGCTTCTTTTGCAAATGTTTTCTCCCACTCTGAGAATTGCCTTTCTGTCTTGTTTATGGTTTACTTTGCTGTGCAAAAGCTTTTAAGTTTCATTAGGTTCTATTTGTTTATTTTTGTTTTCAATTCTATTTCTCTAGGATGTGGGTCAAAAACGATCTTGGTGTGATTTATGTCATAGAGTGTTCAGCCTATATTTTCCTCTAGGAGTTTTATACTGTCTGGCCTTAAATTTAGGTCTTTAATCCATTTTGAGCTTATTTTTCTGTATGGTGTTAGGGAGTGTTCTGATTTCATTATTTTACATGTAGCTGTCCAGTTTTCCCAGCACCAATTCTTGAAGAGGCTGTCTTTTCTCTACTCTATATTCTTGCCTCCTTTATCAAAGATAAGGTGACCATATGTGTGTGGGTTTATCTCTGGGGTTTCTATCCTGTTCCACTGATCTATATTTCTGGTTTTGTGCCAGTACCATACTGTCTTGATTACTGTAGCTTTGTAGTATAGTCTGAAGTCAGGGAGCCTTATTCCTCCATCTCCATTTTTCTTTCTCAAGATTGCTTTGGCTGTTTGGGGTCTTTTGTGTTTCCATACAAATTGTGAAATTTTTTGTTCTAGTTCTGTGAAAAATGCCATTGGTAGCTTGATAGGGATTACATTGAATCTGTAGGTTGCTTTGCTTAGTATAGTCATTTTTACAATGTTGAGTCTTCCAATCCAAGAATATGGTATATCTCTCCACCTGTTTGTTACATCTTTAATTTCTTTCATCAATGTCTTATAGTTTTCTGCATACAGGTCTTTTGTCTCCTTTAGGTAAGTTTATTCCTAGGTATTTTATTCATTTTGTTGTGATGGTAAATGGGAGTGTTTCCTTAATTTCTCTTTCAGATTTTTCATCATTAGTGTATAGGAATGCAAGAGATTTCTATGCATAATTTTGTATCCTGCTACTTTACCAAATTCATTGATTATCTCTAGTAGTTTTCTGGTAGCATCTTTAGGAATCTCTATGTATAGTATCATGTCATCTGCAAACAGTGACAGTTTTACTTCTTCTTTTCTAATTTGGATTCCTCTTATTTCTTTTTCTTCTCTGATTTCTGTGGCTAAACCTTCCAAAATTATGTGGAAAAATAGTGGTGAGAGTGGGCAACCTTGTCTTGTTCCTGATATTAGAGGAAATGGTTTCAGTTTTTCACCATTGAGAACGATGTTGGCTGTGGGTTTGTCATATATGGCCTTTATTATGTTGTGGTAAGTTCTCTCTATGCCTACTTTCTGGAGAATTTTTATCATAAATGGGATTGAATTTTGTCGAAAGATTTCTCTGCATCTATTGAAATGATCATATGGTTTTTCTCCTTCAATTTTTTAATATGGTGTATCACATTGATTGATTTGTGTATATTGAAGAATCCTTGCATTCCTGGTATACACCCCACTTGATCATGGTGTATGATCCTTTTAATGTGCTGTTGTATTCTGTTTGCTAGTATTTTGTTGAGGATTTTTGCATCTCTGTTCATCAGTGATATTGACCTGTAGTTTTCTTTTTTTGTGACAACTTTTCTTATTCTGGTATCAGGGTGATAGTGGCCTTGTAGAATAAGTTTGGGTGTGTTCCTTCCTCTGCTATATTTTGGAATGTTTGAGAAGGGTAGGTGTTAGTTCTTCTCTAAATGTTTGATAGAATTCACGTGTGAAGCCATCTGTTCCTTAGCTTTTGTTTGTTGCAAGATTTTCAATTACATTCTCAATTTCAGTGCTTGTGATTTGTCTGTTTATATTTTCTATTTCTTCCTTGTTCAGTCTCAGATGATTGTGCTTTTCTAAGAATTTGTCCATTTCTTCCAGGTTGTCCATTTTATTGACATGTAGTTGCTTGTAGTAATCTCTCATGATCCTTTGTATTTCTCCAGTGTCAGTTGTTACTTCTCCGTTTTCATTTCTACTTCTCTTGATTTGAATCATTTCCCTTTTTTTCTTGATGAGTCTGGCTAGTGGTTTATCAATTTTGTTTATCTTCTCAAAGAAACAGCTTTTAGTTTTATTGATCTTTGCTATTGTTTCCTTCATTTCTTTTTCATTTATTTCTGATCTGGTCCTTGTGATTTCTTTCATTCTGCTAACTTTGGGTTTTTTTTTTGTTCTTCTTTCTCTAATTGCTTTAGGTGTAAGGTTAGGTTTTTTATTTGAGATGTTTCTTGTTTCTTGATGTAGGATTTTAATTGCTTTTCCCAACCCAAAAATGTTGCATGAAATAAATCAGACTAAGGTAAGAGTCCTATAACAAATATTTTGAGAATGGCATTCTTATATGGGATCAGAATGACATTGTCTGAAAATATACTTGATTTAGTTAATATATTTTGTTTTATCAAATTACTGAGACTTATGAATGGTACTGTTTGAGAGCACTACTAAAATTAAATAAAATTCAATATGTGACTTAAAAGACAGTTCCAAAATAGAATCATCTTTAAGTTAGTTTGCTGTATTTTCTTCTTATAGAGCAAATACATAAATAAACTGGAGCAGAAAAATCAGTCTCATTAAATTTACTACCATCAGAAAAAACAAGGTAAGTGGAAAAAAAGTACTTTAGGTCTCTTATGCAGGTAAATTTCACAAGTTAATAGAGGCTAGTAAAAATCATTGCCAGTTTTAGTAAAATCTTTCACTCAAATAGGAGTTTAAAGATAGTTTATATATCTGTAGAAATGTACATAAGTGTTACATTTATTCTCTGATATCAAAAAGTTAAAAACCTTGCAAAGTTAGTATCTATTCTTTTCCAATTAATTATTTTTGTTTACATTATAAGATTTATCTACTTGTTAGTGATATTTGCCATTTAATTGTTAAAGAACAGGGATAATTCAAGTTCTTTCAATGTTCTAGTTCTTTCTAATTTATACATTACTAAGTACCTATATATATTTCTGAGGCCATATTGTTTAATTTTATTCAGGATACACATCTTGCTGTGTGTAGAAAGGTAATGTTTAACTACAAGTAGTGATTAAAATTAGGAAATCATAGTAAACATTGGCTATAGAACCCTACAACTGTCAAGAAGCAAATATCTACAATAGTACAACTGGAAAGAAATTTGAAAACATTGATATGAGGGAATCCAAAGAAGCCTGACTCCAAAAAAGCCTTTGATGAATAGGTCTTTCCTAACCTAAAACTCTCTAATAATAAAGCAAAGTGCAAATAACTAGTTCCAAGAGTCAATCTATCATTAATTTAATCTTTATTTATATACATATCCAATAATACTGTTCATTGTACCTTTGTGCAAAGTTAGTTTACTATCCTTCTAGTAGAATTGCAGAACTTAGGTTAGAAGTTTCTAAAAGGTAGTGTGTAAAACATATTTGGGTGAATTTTGTTTTTCAGTCAACTTTTAAGAATTAAATGCATACTGATTTTGGTGGATATTGAATTCAAAGAATCTAATGTTGATATGGCATACAAATGTTATTCAACACTATATGATACTTCTTAGAAAACCATCATCCTCTAATTTTAAGAAGAAAATAGGGCTAGAAGTAGTTACCAATTATTTCATAGTAATTATCTGTATTCGGTATTTCCCCTGAATGATCCTGGTATTAGTTGTCTCAATGTAAAGAATGAAGATTAGATTAAAGTGCCTTTAAAGAGACTAACAGTTCTATAAAACTGTGAAATACATATTATTCTACATCTTGTCTTTTGTGGGTAAAATGATCCAAGACTCAATCTCTCTGCTAGACCTCTTGAGGAAAGAATGTTGTATAATTTTCATAAAGTGTGTTTACACAGATCATAAAAATATTCAGGAATATGAAGTGTGAGATTGAGGATGTTATCTGTTATATTCTCAGCCTCAATAAACTAGCAATAAAAGAACAGTTGAGGCTAGTAGTCAGCCTATATGGCCCAAATCTAAAAACATACGGTTTATGACAACATGTTCTCTTTAAAAATACTTAGGCATTAAGGAGACTAGGACAAATGAATTTACTAAGAATTGGTGCGTATGAATTTATTCCAAGGTTAATGATTTATAAGAAGGAATATTCTTGAGACTGAAATGATATGACATCTCTCAAGTTATCTGGTCTTCCAGGCAGGAAGAAGCATACTAAGTCAAAGGTTTAGTGAAAGATTTGAATCTTATGTAAGAGTAAGAGAACATAAGGTCAATGTTGGTGCTCAACACTGGCTAAATAATGTCTCATCTTCCACTTGTCTGGGGCAACCACTGGAGCAGAAAAGGGGCTGGGACATGCCAGCATAGATTACATGGAAGGAGAAGAGATAAGAACACAATAGTAGAAAAGTCTGTAGCCAGGAGAAGGTACAGAAGCTTAGTATCTGGGAAAACTTCAGTCTCTTTGGGGAAAATGAAAATAGATCCACTAGGTAGAAGAAGAAATTCAGGGCTTCTCTGATGGCACAGTGGTTGAGAGTCCGCCTGCCGATGCAGGGGACATGGGTTCATGCCCCTGTCCGGGAAGATCCCACATGTCGCGGAGTGGCTAGGCCCGTGAGCCATGACTGCTGAGCCTGCATGTCCAGATCCTGTTCTCCGCAGTGCGGGAGGCCACAACAGTGAGAGGCCCGCATACCGCAAAAAAATAAAATAAATAAATAAATAAAAAGAAATTCAAGAGAACTTTTGAAATATTGCCCAATCTTGAGTACTAAAAAGGAAGAATTTAGGAACATTATTTCCTTTCATTCTAATAATCCAGGGAGAGTAAGAGGCACTACATCACTGAAGACATTCTCTAGACTGGAGTCAGACAAACCTGCATTCTAACACTGGCTCCACCACCTACTCCCTGTGTGAATTCAGGTTTTTACGTGCAAAATGTGGATAATGGGAGCCATCTCATAACAATTTTGTAATGCTTAAATTTGATAATATAAGGAGAAATAGATATTCAATTATTGCTGCTGCTGCAAATATCATTGATATTTCTTTCAGTAAAATGAGAAGTAAAATAATCAACATTCCCTAAACAAGAAAATCCTAAACAAGAAAATCATATTTCAGAGGACATACAGATTGTTTAAATGCTATATGTTTTCTCCAAGGCATATTCAGTAAGGCTCATTTCAAGGCATTTTCTCCCACCCTAGTAACATTTATCTTAAGTGTTCAGATCAGTAAAAATATTAACTAGATACACATACATTTTCTAGGATGGTTGACATAATTATTTCACAGATTTCTTTATTGCTTACCCTCTAAATTAATGAGGATTAAAAGTATTATCTTGGCTAACAAAACCAAAAGCCACACTTATCTTGAAGCTTTAAAGCAAAATTATACAATCACAGTAAAATGATGTTTTCAGAAGTGAGAAAACAGATGGGGAAAACAAAAGGCCATATTCTAGTGTGTCTTTTTGTCCATGGTCTGGACTCTCAGTTCTCGGATAAATGCCTCCTTTACTCCATCCCAAAACTTGCAAAGTAGAAATTTCATACAACTTTACACCTGAGGAAATTCAGGCTGAGAGTAATTTAACTCATAAGTGGCTGAAGTAGTACCTCAACTCAAGATCACCAGACCTCAAAGCTGATGCTCTTTCCACTATTCATGATGCTTCTATGTTCAAAGAGCAAGAACTATTATATTTTCACAACCCGAGGGGGGAATATATTATTTTTAAAAAAGTTTTAGTGTTTCAAGGATACACCTACTTGCAAAGTTCATTCTTGTGATCTAAGCTTTAGTCTCCAGGAAATACACACATTCAGCATGAGAAATGTTCCTTTTTGTTTTAGAGTTATATTCCCAAAGTCCAAAGTGTTTCTGCCCTTCCTTTGGCGTCCTTTTCAGCCATAAAAATCCTTATTCATCTTTCAAACTGGGATTTAATATTGCCTCTTCTATGAATCCGTATTTATTCAACCCCTATCTCTTCCCAACTCACACAGAACATTGGATGCTTCCTCTGTGGCACCAAAATGCAGGACATTTCTACATGACAGCATACCTTAATACATTGTACTTCTTTCTTCCTCTACTAGGCTGTGACCTCTACAAGGGCAGGCATGCTGGTTTATTCATGTCTCTTTGTCTTTAGTGACTAACAATATGAGCAGTACAAGAGTGCCTAACAAATGCCTGCTAATGACTAAATGAATTTTTCTTGTTACATGTTCTGTTGCATAAAAGAAAATATTTAACTAATTCACTTGCACAGAGATAGAAGCCAAAAATGAATTTGAAGTTTGTGGTGTTTCTTTCTCCTTTCTAGCTCCCACAAATAGAATGTACCTAAGGGAAATTTTACACTGAAGCTGAGTAAAAATAATTTCAATTCCGAGTAATCACTCTCCGGACATGGATCCTTCATTCTCTTTTTTTCCCCCTAGTATTTCTAAAAGGAATGGAGAGCACCAACTTATTAAGAATATCTAATTACTTTTATTTTTCAGACACTGAAAATGCGTGGATACCATATAGATAGTTTCATTATCTTCTTTTTAGAGGAACTCTGTATGTGAATTGCATCTGAGTTGGTCTATCCTTCCAGGAATGGAATTAGTTTTCCTCATACTCTCAGGGAAGGTGATGCATAACACAGGTTACAAGTCAGAGTGTTCCCCAGAGATGACAACTTTGATTCAGCATCCTACGTTTTCAAAAATACAGACATATAATTATACTATACTTTTCGGCCTATATACTGGGAGCAGTTATCACTTTGAAATGGAACAGATTAAAATGCCTTTGTTAGAAGTCAAAATCAGGCACAGAAATTTGTTCCTACAACATAAATAGTCTTACTTCCACTTTTATGTATTAGATTTATTAAACTGGATCCTTCCTGATAAAACTTCCTCACAGTAAGTACAAAGGATACAAATAAATAAATGAATGAATAAATAAATAGAACTTCACTGGACCCTTCAAAAGTGATGTTCTTGTCAGTGATTGCTGTTTGTGTGTGTGGGTGAAGTGGAAGAGACCAGTCTGTAACCTCCAGTCCCTTCCACACTGTGCACACATGGATGTTGCTCTTTGATTTGCAGCTGCTACTTGCAGAGCTTGTCAGGGTTTGCAACTCTGCTACATGTGCTCACCTTAGGCCCAAATCCTCAGCTCTAAAAACTCCCCAGCTTCTGATTGAAGCAAGCCTGCCTGCTCTGCCTGCAGTTTTCTCAGTGTTGACTCATGACAAAGTGCTGGAAACTCTTCACTGTTTATTTGTGTGCTGCCTACTTCCATCTACCTCCACATCACCATTCACCATTGTTGGAACAAGTTGCTCTCAATAATTTTTATACTCAACTATGGACATATTTTTCTTTAAAGGAGCAGTCTTTCCATTTTGGTGTCCTTATTGTTTTGTGATGAGAAAAATCACCTCTGTTTTGATATCAAAAACAAGACACTATATATGAAAACTCTGTCCTGGCTTTTTTTTTTTTAATCAGAAATCATCAGGGAACTCAGTTGAAGTTGATCAAAAAAAATGGGCATAATATGAATTGTATATCCAGATTTCACTTATTCAATAAACATTAATAGGGTTTTAATTAGTTAATTAATAAGTATTAATTAATAGGGTTTCTACTATCTTTAAGACACTCTGATAGATCTGAGGCTATGAAAAAGTGTAAGACTTAGGCTCTTTCCTATATTTATCAACATAGTAGTAGGAAGACATATACCTAATTAAAAAAATGATCAAGACAATGCTGTACATACTATAATAGTAGAGATTATAACCTAACATGGAAGAATCCAAAAGACTTTAAAAGGGTAATTAAAAGACATCAACAAACAGTGGATACATGTCATTACACAAATGTTAAAATCCATAGAAAGTACAACACCCAGAGTGAACCCTAATGGAAATTCTGGACTTTGAGTGACATGTCAATGAGTTTCATCAGTTGTAACAAATGTCCCAGTATGGTGAGACATGTTAATAGCGGGATAAGCCAAAACCTGGATAGGAGCAGGGGGTGTATGGAAACTCTCTGTATTTTCTGCTCAATTTTGCTGTGAACTTTCCACAAGCCTCTTGTATCCACAACATAGAGGAAGAGAGGCTGTTGCAGTATATGGTGTAATTGCATGCACTGACCTGCATGGAAGACTTGTGGGGGGAAAGATATAAAACTAAGTATTACTTATACTCCTTCACTCCATGTTCAAGTGTGTAATGTCAATATAGAAGTCTAGAATAAAACCATCAAAATATAGAGAGAAAAGGGATAGAGAAAGAATTTAAAGTCCATATAAAATGAGGAACACCCATTTTGTATATGGAATGCCATGATATGGTGTGGAATACAAAATAATTTTAAAATGTATTGAGACATGGGATGAGACAGCTACTGCCCCACAGTTATTAATTTTCAATGGATGCCAATTGTTCAGGATTGTTTAACGTACACTTTGATTTATGAAATATTATAATCAATAATCTATATAAGGCAAGCTTCTATGTACTTATTTATGTACTTCTGTATTTTAATTGTATAGTAAACAACCTTACACATCATCCAAAATAAAATCTAGTACCTTGAAAATAAATTCTATCTAACCAAATGGCCTCTTGCTCTTCTTTTACCACTTCCTCCCTCAACTATTCTAAATTTTCAGCTACATGTATTTCTAAAAAGTATATTTTTCACATTCACTAAAAAAGGGTTATCAGCAACCTTTGAAACTTAATTTTTCACATGGTAGGATATTGTTGAGATTCATTCACAGTCTTGGATTCATCTTAAACTGTCATACAATATGCAATTTTCCAAATACACCATCACAATTTATTCCTTGAATGTAGGGTCATTGATGGGCATTTGAGTTGCTTCCAATCTTGTTGTTATTGTGAACATCAGTGATACAATGTTTCTGAACCTGTCATTGATGCACAGATGCAAGAGAATCTCATGTGTAAATACCTAGAAATGGGCTTTCTGGGTCAGAGGACATGGGAATAATCAATGTAAGAAAATAATGCAAACTTCTTCAGTTGTAAATCAATTAACTCTCCAACTATAAGTGTATAAGGGATCCTGTCCATCATCATAATATCTAACACTGGTATTGCCAGGTTTACATTTTGCCAATGTATTAGGAATAAGACAGAACATCATAAAGTTGTTGATGTGTATTTCACCAGTCACATCATCTTGTTCTGTTTATTGGCCTTATGTAAAATGCCTATTCATGTCTTTTGCCCATTTTTTTCTGTTCCTGTGTGTGTGTACTTTCTCTGACTTGTAGGTTTTCTTTATATTTTTTGATAGAAAGCAATCATAGATATATTCTATACACTGGTATAGCATGCCTTTTCATTTTCTTTTAACATGTCTTTCTCAATTTTAATAGAATCAAATTTGTTAAACTTTTATAGAAAAAAAAGCTTTTTTGATATCTTATTCAATAAGTCTTTTCCTACACAATATCCAAAAGATATTTACAAATTTTTATTTTTACTGACAAATTTACAGTTTTATATTTTGACATTTAGTCTTTAACCTATCTAAGACATATATGGTCTGAGGCAGGGATCCAATTTCATTTTTTTCTCACCTGAATAACATGTTTGATACTTCAATTTATGAAAAAGCTTTTTAAGATTTGATGAAGGATTTTCAAGTATTTATGGGTACTGTAACATTTCAAAATCCTTTGAATATAAGACAATGGTTTCTTTATTATCCCAAAGCAGATAATATCTCAGCAAATGGAAAATGACACCCAAGAAAAAGAAAGTCATAATTGAAGAAGTAGAATATAACCAGGATCAGAGTTGTGAATTATAAATGTTCATGAAATACACTTAGGACCTATCTAGTTACAAAGATCTGTTGCAAAAGTGTTTTATTATTTGGTTAAAGTGTCATGGTGGTTCAGCATAAGAACTTAAAATACTGAACATTTATCTAAACTTTCAATTTAGTAAATATTCAACATTAATTTTCTTACAGATATTAAACCAACACGTGCTGTATACTCTGAACACAATTAGTGTTCCTTAATTGTCTGAAGAAAACAGTATTGAAGAGATATGGGATACACCACATGTAATCATTTTGTCAGATCATAAGTAAAATTTGCTTGCTTTGAAAGTTACATGCCAGATTAGAACAATAACCATTTTTTTGCCCATATAAAAATTCTAGGAATATAGTTTTAAGAAAGTCTTGATTAGCAAATAAAATAGTTAGAAAGTATTTTGCTGCCGTCAGTTTGTTATTAACCTTGCTCAAATGATTACTTAACTTCTGTTTTGACAACAAACAAGATAGTCATTTTTTATAAAATTTACAACCTGAAATCACAGGATATAAATCTATTTTTGTACTAATAGTATTGTATAGAGAAGGCACCTTTTCACGTTGAAAATGTGTGTATTGTGGGAATAGTGTACGCTGGATCATCAAGAGATAATAACTTGTGTACCGAAAAAGAAAGTGTTAAAAGATATAGCTTTAAATTTCTATGAAAATACACCTTTATTCTCAACAGCCAGAAAACTCTATAGCTGTTCATATAAAGGAGAGCCAAATAAGCATCTAATGTCTATTTTTTCCTATGTTTATATGACACAATCTATTACTTCATAACACAGCAATATATATGGTTTATCACTTTGAAATTTAGTGCTAACTACCCTAACAGTTCCCAGGTGCCCATGGAAATTATTTTATGCTTTAAAAATATCAACATAAGGATGAATATATCTATTTCCTCCATTTCACTTTCAGTTATACAAAATAAAGTGTCATAGGTCAACCATATGTTCTAGTTTTAAAGATGACTATATCCACACTTCATGTTAAGAAAAAAAAATGAAATGATTTGTCTATAATCAAATTAATTAAATATAATGAAAAATATTTTCAATATCTAATCAGATATATTTCACCATTTATAACATACCTTTTGGCCAGGTGAGTAATTTGGTGACACTCTCCTGTTATTGGCAAAGCATATGTTAGACTTCAAGAATAAACAGTCATTCAAGGTTCAAATTTTATATAGGACAGTGTTTAATTGCTGAGAAACAGAATACAAATTGACCTTACAGCTTAGTTATAAAAATGAGTTCTAATAAATTAGAATCAAGAGAATAAAAAGCCAATGCAGTAACACTGTAATCAAACATTCCTGTCACAAAAATATCGGTTTTATGCTTAAAGTCTTATATTAATGTCCTCAATTTGCTGTTGAGGCTGCCCTAACATTACCTTTTAGTGTATTGTTTTCCAATTAATATGATGTTATGAGAAACCTTAGTTTAGTTACAAAGGCAAAACCCTTAGCTTTACCCCAGACAACTAAATAAAGATCAATATCCAGGTAAAGGACTTGGGATTCTATAATTTAACACATTCCTCACCTAATTCTTCTTATCATGTAAGTTTGGTAATTGCTGTACTAATGTAATTATTCTCAGCCCTGATTGGGTATCAGCTTCAAATCCAAAAGAAGCTATACCAGAGAAACATTTTTACATCCCTCATATTTTTTGAGCCCTAGTGAGAATATGCGGGTTTGGTTTAAAAACAGTAATAATTTCAGATAATTTTAGGGGAAAATATACACATATATTTAGTTTTCAAAATGTTAAATGAAAGAAGGCTGAAATGTACAACGGATAATATATTTACCCACATTTTTATTGATAAGTACAGATCTAATATATTTATTTTAAATAAAGCATACTACTCCATTGTATTAATATGACATAAATTATTTACAGATTCCCAAATGATATATAAATACATTGAGTTATACAATAAAATCATTGTTCATGTCTATTTTTCCACAAGTGGACCTTCACTAGGATATATATTTACTGTGTTATTCAGTGTTTTATAGGCTCTTGAGTGGTACTGTAGTCTGAGATACTGCAAGTAGGGAATGCAAACCTATATTCATAGTACTTGTCAGTTTCAGTAAAGACAAAATCATGGACCTTCCAATGAGCAAAGGAACCCATGTAATCCATCTGCTGTGCATGTACCTATTGCACTAGCACAGGTGTGATTGAGGAGGAAGACTGGCTGTCATCCCCAGGACAAGTCTGTATCAAACCATTAGTGATTTGGAGCAGGACTTCCAAAAGATAAATGCTGACACTGCAATCTAAAGAGGTCCACAAAAAGGACCAAAACCAAAGAGGATTCTTTTAGTGGTACAAGGTTTGATTCAAATAACTTTCCTTTACTCTAGTGGATAAGTTTCCTTTACTCTAGATCTTGTCTCAGCAACATCTATACTATTGGATTTTACTTATTTAGCAGATTCCTGAATCATTGAAAAGTTTATTTCACAGTTTCTGACATGTGTGTTTGTTACTAAGGCACCTAGATTATTTACTACTTCCTGCTTGGCAGGTCCAATTAGCATTACGTCAAAATTATTCTGTGTCGGGCTTCCCTGATAGCACAGTGGTTAAGAATCCACCTGCCAATGCAGGGGACACAGGTTCAAGCCCTGGTCTGGGAAGATCCCACATGCTGCTGAGCAACTAAGCCCGTTCACCACAACTACTGAGCCTATGTTCTAGAGCCCGCAAGCCACAACTACTTAGCGTGCATGCCACAACTACTGAAGCCCAAGTGCCTAGAGCCCATGCTCTGCAACAAGAGAAGCCACTGCAATGAGAAACCCATGCACCGCAATGAAGAGTAACCCACGCTCACCACAACTAGAGAAAGCTCGTGAGCATCAACAAAGACCCAATGCAGCCAAAAATAAATAAATATATTTTAAAAAAATATTCTGGGTCAGTTGATGCTTTACTGAATACAAATACAATTAAAGCATCTGTAGGAGATCAGGAGAGTTAACTTGACCCATAGGCAAAACAACGCATGTATGTTTCTGTCTTTGCCATATGAGAACAAAACAGATTTTCATCCTGCGTATTAGTGAAATTCAAAAGAGCATATATACCAAATCAACAGTTTCATGACAATTGACATAGACTGTGTTGATTTAATCAAATAAAAGAGTGGTGTTCTCCTCATCAGCATGTTTCTTATTGTCTTAGAGATAGAAATGTCTTGTGGGCCCTTCAGTAGAATATAGGCAAATGATGGAGTCTCAGGTCATATATATTGATCTATTTTGATACAACCACCTCCCTTAGCCTTCTGCCTCTTCCTAATAAAATGTCAAAGCAGTTTCAGCAACTTCATCATATTGATATAAAGTCATCATTATTTATATGCCCTAATTAAAGAATACAGACAAATTATTAGAACCAGCTTCAAGCACTTTATTATTAGAACAGTGAATCCGGGGTAAAGAATGACCTCTATATCTTTAAATTTTCCTTATACTGTAACCTACAATTCACTCCCACACATGTTCTCATGATTTTCAACCATACTTATCCAGAATCTGCAATTTGGGAGGCATGTGCTATTTTCTCCTAGCCAGGTTACCCTACTCATACAGCTGAGACATCACTATAGTAACATGCAGAGTCAATTAGAATTGGCAAAGGCAGGTATTAAAAAAACCCACAAAACTAACATCATTTTGAGGTAACTATTTTGAGTGAGTTTTTGCATGGGCTCAGGGCAAATTGGAGATTCATGATTCTGAGGCTTATGCACTTAAATGCCATCATCTCAGATCTCAAAGACACACTCACTCCCTATTATATCCCAGATTTCCAGGACTGAGAAGAGCTACACTATTGAATAGATCTTATTTTTTTCAACATACTAGACCTTGAAAAGTCTTTAGAACATCAATGAATTTCCAAGAAAATGAAGCCAGTGTAGCTTGACAGGAGGTTTGGATGTCAAAACTACTCCAGAATATATGTATTTTGTGCTTCATCAGGACCTGATGATGAAGAGTGTTTCCTTCATTTTTTAGAAATATTAATACTAAAATAAGTTCCTTTAATTTTACTTTTATTGTATGTATTCATGTAGGAGTTTTTTTTGGACCTATTGTATGTCAGATTTTTGTTCTCTCAAGAAAAATCTTATTGTTTTCATTATGAACTTCAAATACAAGAGCTCTCTGCATATATCATTAAGGACTGCCCCAAAATGTAATGTTGAGAAAAGGAAAACACTTATACTAGAAACAAAATATTTTTTTACCAAATATTGATTCACAGTGAGAAACTTAAATTATGTACAGTCAATACATGTTAATTGAAGCAGGGATGGATGCCTCTATCTTGTTAAGTACTAGAATGAAAACATATCAGTATATTTCAATAAAATATGCTGTCATTTTAAAACCGTCAACATGCCTGAAGAAACAATTAACAATTTTTTTTTTTTTTTTTGCGGCATGTGAGCCTCTCACTGTTGTGGCCTCTCCCGTTGCGGAGCACAGGCTCCGGACGTGCAGGCTCAGTGGCCATGGCTCACAGGCCCAGCAGCTCCGCGGGCCTGTGGGATCTTCCCGGACCGGGGCACGAACCAGTGTCCCCTGCATTGGCAGGCGGACTCTCAACCACTGCGCCACTAGGGAAGCCCAAGAAACAATTTTCAAAAGTGAAGTAACCTCAAAAATTAGAACACAAACTGTATTAAATTTATGACTCAAGTTCCTAGGAGTAGTTTTGCTCTATTTCAGAAAATTTTTGTTTGTTTGCTGGTTTTGTTTCATGGTATAAAAGAATAAAAGTGTCATTGCAGGCAAAGACACTATGCAGGCTGATAGGGAAAAAAGTAAAAAAAGAGAAAAAAGTAGGGCTTTCTTCAAAAATAGAGTGTTTTCTGTTAAGAAACAACTCTGTTCTAACCCCGATCCTGTGAAATACTACTGCATGCAATACAAATGGACCTCAAACTGTAGGAATGAACCACAGTCCCCTGGGCTTATTTAACAGAAAGCACTCTCTTTACCTCTTCCCTTCCCACTTCTTGGGGGTTGCCTTTGACTGCACTGAAGAAAGAGCTCTACAAGCTCTCTGTGGAACTTCCCTTACTCTGCTGCTAACTCATGTGACCTCTGCTTTTTCTCTTGCCACTCTTGGTTGTAGTTTGCAGACTCTGCTGTGGTTTCACGGCAAGAGAGTGGAGCTTCTATGGGTTTCACTAAAAGAGCAGAAACAAATTGTTATATAATATTACCTGGAAAAAATAAAATAAAAGGTAAAGGGTTTTTTAATCTTTTTTCCCCCACTGCTGTACTGTGGTTCAGAAACATTTCTTGCATATATGAGGTACTCAATAAATATAAATTAAGGGAAAAGATACATGTCCATCGTTCTTCTACATTCTAATCACTAAAAAATAGATGACAAATGATTGTCACTCTAAGTCTGATATTGTTTTAACATCAAATGCCCTAATGTTCTTTTCATAACAAAAAAGATGTTAAAAACTAAATAAAAAATCAACAAAAAACATAATATTTTTATATATAAGACATAATTCCATATTATTTGATGCACTTAATTTATAATTATGAAATCCCACTATGGCAGGGACTACAAAATATTAGTTCAACTTTTCTTAATCAAAACTGGATTCATTCTCCCAGATCACCTCCCCTACTAAGTAGAGACTCCATTTCTTCTATTTCATCTTAGATTCTTAACAATTAAGCCAGCTTAATGCCTCTGTAACAGTCCAATTATCATAGTTGTCAGTGTAATTCCTTTAAAGAACCCCTTCTTTGTGAGTAAATCTGGGACCACTATCATCTCTTACAAACCAGAAGGGAGGTCTAAGGATGTTGTAATTATTTCAAATTATCAGGTAAAGTAGCAGGAAGGTAACATGTGTGTTACTATCTTTGTAATGTTAAACTCCTTCCCTTAGTTAGTATGGCATAGAAAAAAATGGTTTACATATAGCCAAACTGTTTTTTGTCCAAACTGTATGTTTAATAGAGGAGACAGGGTTCATGCCAGCAGGAGGAAAACCCCTCAGCTTAAATTTCCCAGCTTAAATCTCATGTAAAGGTCACATACTGTGTCATATAATTGTCACCTTGAAAAGTTCTTTGATAGCTTGAACTTCACTACTTGCAAGAAGAGCTGGGCTGCTAAGTAGAGTATATTTTCCAGGTTTCTGAGTCCCTCCTTGAGCTAAATAAAGTTGACAAATCCCTGAGGGCAACCCAGGCTTTTCATGCCATAGGAAACCCTGACTCAAAAGTTACACACTCAAAGTAATGTAAGACTACACAGCCAACTACAGAGGTTGCCTGCACCAGGAAAGAAATGCTCCTGAGATCATGTCTACGTGATATCTCCAAAATGCTTCAGAAGTGACTATAAAATAAAACGTCTACTTTTTTTTTAACAGAAAACAGCTGATTTAATTAAAAACAAAACAAACAAACAAAAAAACAGAGTGTGTGATCATTTGGATTTTGGATTTTTAATTTGTCCTGGCCTTCTGACTTAATTGAGATTTGCAGGAAACCAATTTGAAATGAATCAATGACTATAAAAAATAGCTTTTAACCTTGAACGACCAGAACTTAACCGTTAGTTAAGCATCTCCTCATGTTCTAGGGTCCCTGAGATAGGAATTCTTGATTGCAAACCTTCTCAACTTACAGGAAAAAAAAAATGTTGCCTTTTGTAATGACTTTTTTTTTAAGCTATCATGACATTAATGGATTCTTTAATACTGGTTGACCAATTTTTAAATCCAGTTTTATTTGTCAATTTCTTATGAAAGTGAAGTTGAGGAAGCATCTAACCTATATACTTAACCAAAAAAAATTGTTTTTTTTCTTATATTCTAAATATCAAAACCTAGGAAGAATTCACTGCAACTAAGTGGCTAAGAAATGTTAAGGAAAATGGTCAACATAAAACTGTACATTACTGAGTTTTTTTCAAAAGGGAGTCATAGGTTTTTATACACAGTCCCAGATGCTGTGGCCGGGACAATGAAACAGTTTAATGTGAGAAGAAAATATTACTCTCTTCCAATTTTCAGTGCCATATTTTCTACCCCTTTCTTACATAACATATAATAACTTGACCATTCTCTTGATAGTCAAATTTAGGTATAGCCAGAGTAATTAGTGATTATGTTGTCTAACCACTGGTTTCTAGGAAAGCCCCCAACTCTTAGGCCAACCCAAAGAGGTGTTGTATAAAGGTGTCCTGTGTCTCTCTGGGCTACCTGGAATGTCAGGTGTCTATTCAGAGGAGGAAGGCCCATCACAGCAGGAGTGGATAAGAAGTTTCACAATGTGGAAACATGAGAACCAAGTATACTTTATACACTATTTAATTAAAATAAGCAGGTGTTACAAAGTGTATTCTGACTACAGATAGCTTCCCTGATATTTTCAGAGGGGAGAAATGTATTTCTCATTGAAATAAGTTTGAAAACCAGCATACCATCATTCTGTTGTTGAATGACCAGACATATTTACATATCAAAGACTTTGAGAAAGTCACAGTAGGAAATGTTGTGTAATGGGTTAAAGCAGTTATTTTTTTCCAAATGCATTTGACAAATGCATCTCTTTTACATTTTTTAAACACTACTTATGAGCACCCTATTGTTTCCTCCCCCATGGAGTAGGAGCTGAAGAAATTTAGAAAAGATTGTTCCTGACTTATGCTTGACTTTTGGATAATCCTTTTCCAATTTTAGTTCAGAAATATAAAGAATTGAAAAGAGTGTCACTCCCACCCTTACAAGTGAAAATGCTGGACAAACTTAATAATTTTTGGAAAATCGTCAAAGAACTGGGAATAAGATTCAGTGAGAAATTTTTAATAAAGTGCTAAGCCCCCAAGTATGGGCTCTCATGAGAATGTAAGGCACCCAAGGGCCACAGACATACATAGGATTCCCATCCACTTTCAAGTTCTCCCTCCCAGGAATTCCACCAGCTTCTCAGTGAGAAAATCAAGGAAAACTCTAAGGAAGCTTTCCTGATGGTGCTGGCTGGGCAGGGGAAAAGCAGCCACTGCAGAAGCCCTGCCTAGATCAATCTCCCCTCAATGAAACAATTTTAAAAACCCTAAGAAGGAAAACAAAATCTTTAGCCTGAGGGCTGTGGTAGAAATCTTCTGTAGCTGGAAGAGGGGAGAGAAATCCTTCCCAGACTTATCTCCCTCATATCACCCAGGAAATAAAAGCCTTAATCAGTAAAAGGGAGGGAAATAAAGCTGAAGACCCTGGTAGATACTCACAGCAGCTGAAGAAGGGAATATGAACCAAAAAAAAAAAAAAAAAAGCAAACAAAAACACCTTTATGTGGGGACCAGAGGGGGTGTTGGGGCGGCAGTAATTCATGCTGGGTCCAGGTCTAGGGTGGAAGAGAAGCTAGAACACTTGTGTAAGCTATACCTGGACATTCAGGTTGAAGATCAAGGTTAATTGCCTCAATAAATTGCTTAATATTAAGGCTTAATCTATACAAGAGAATGCATTATCCACCCCACCTTCAGCACACTAACAACTGTCAGGTAATAATGACAGTAGAGCAAAGCTAAAAAGCTACAGTACTGTAATCTCTCTAAGGAGCAAAGGAAGATTTAAAACCTTGTAGGGCACAAACAGAGAAAAAAACATCTAGCAAATAAGCCAATACCGTAAACAAAAGGCATCACTAGAAGAGTTTAAAGCCTCTGGTGCACTGAGGTTAAGCATTGCTACAATACATTTCAAACCCAGGCCAACTCCTGGTCAGATTAGCAGAACCGCTGCTCCCTGCCCCCAAATAAAGGCCTATCAGAAAGAAAAGCCTGCTCATTTCCAGACATGAAAATAAAATACGTCAGGATTTATAGTCCTATACAACACATCACACTTCCAAAAAATGTTACAGTGCATCCAAAAAGGTAAGAAAAAACACAGTTTGAAGAAACAAAGCAACCATCAGATAAAGATTCATATAGGACACAAATCCTGGAACTTGCAGTTAGGGGAGTTAAAAAGGCACAATTAATATTTAAAGGCTTTAATGAAAAACATGAACACATACAAGATAGAGTAGATAATTTCTGCAGAGATGGAAACTATAAGAAAATTTTAATTGGAAATGCTAGAAATCAGAAACAACGTAACAGAACAAATGAATACCTTTGAAGGATTCATCTGCAGACCGAACACAACCAAGGAAAGAATCCGTGAAAATGAAGATAGTTCAGTAGGTATCACCCAGGTGAAAACAAGAGAAAAACTAGTGGGAAAGAAAGAAAACACAGCAGAGATCCAGTAGTTGTGGAACACATCCAAATGATCTAAAATACACATAAGTGGAATTCTGGAAGAAGAAAAAAGAAAGAACAAAACAGAATTATGTGAAGAAATAATGGTTGATAATTTCCAAAATTGGTGATATCATTGAACCACAGATATCAGAAGCTCAGATAAGACCAAAAAGGATAAATACAAAATGCACATCTAGGTATATCATCTTCAAACTGTTGAAAACAAAGACAGAGAAAATCTTGAAGATAGCCAGTGAAAAACGTATTCTCAGGTTCTGGGGATTAGGAAAAGGATATTGAGAGGATATTACTTTACTGATCACAATACTCCTTCCTGTAGGAGATTGATCTTAATTGATTCCCCGTGTTTAAGAATGGACTAGATTCAGTGACTCATTTATGTCTATAGTGTGGAAATGGAAAAAAAAAGTTACTTCACAGTGGAGAAATCATGCAGAAACCATCTTAACCAAGTGATCAAACTTAACATCAACAGTAATAAGTCATGTTGATATCACGTACCCTCTGATCTGATACAATGAGAAGGTAACTACACTTCTGTGGTATTCTTTAAAAAAAAAACCATAACTGCAATCTAATAATGAGAAAACCCAAATTGAGGGCCAATCTATAAAATACCTCTCCAGTACTTTTCAAAATTGTCAATGACATTCAAACAGAGGAAAACTTAAGAAACTATCACAGGTTAGAGGAGACTTAAGGAAACACATGAATAAATACAATGTGGTAAATTAGATTGGATTCTGGGACAGAAAAAGGATATTACTGTAAAAACTGATGAACACTAAATGGTGTAGTGCACCGTATTATACCAATGTTAATTTCTTAGTTTTGATAAATGCACCATGGTTTGGTAAAACGTTAACTTTAGAGGAAGCTGAGTAGATGCGTAAAAACTCTCTGTATTATCCTTGCAATTCTCTGAAAATCTAAAATTACTTCAAAATGAAAAATTCAAAAGAAGAGCAGTAATCATTTAATCCCCCTACTGTCATATCTAATGGAATTTTATAAAAATTCGCTTGCATTTCTCTTTCTCTTTTATCTTTCTTAGCATTACAGATAGAAAGAATGATGATAGCTACGGGTATCTTTTTTCTCTTTCAAAACTTTTATATTTTAAAAATGTATCAATGTGTTGAATCAGAAAAAAAAAGGACTTCATAAGCTCAATTAATTATGAGTAGGATCTTTCTTTCTCATACCTTATTCATCTATATTGCAGTATATAAGCCCAACATGATGTACCCTTACCAAGAACATGCTTCTTTTCCACTCGAATGTATTTTCACAATTTGACATTTCTCTTCCCTCTCTACTTTTCTCTTCTTGTCATATTGTTAATATTGCATGTTTTTTTCCCCCAGCCTTTATACCAGTGCTATTTAAAGTAAAAGATTTGCAGTGAAGTATCAGTTTGACTGCTCCTGAACTGTAGTGTATACTACTACTAGAAGAACCAAAGGTATTTTTTAAACTTTGCTGTACTCTAAATCTTAAAGCTTGTCACAGAATGACAAGACTTGGTAACATTGGTTTAAAATCCATGTTTGGATTTTATTGTCACATCAATTCTCTTATTCTCTTTTGGAAACTATCCTCTATGTTGATGAATTCAATCAAAGTATTAGAATTATGATACTGAAAATATAGTTATTTAAATTCAATATACATGCAGACAAAAACAATATCAACTCAAATTCCTGTGGCATCAAATAATTGCAAACTAGAATTTGTTATATTGACTCCCTAACCCAAAATCTAAACCCTGAAAGTTAAAATTAGATCTGTTATTTTAGTTTAAGCATTAAAGATCATAATAATTTTCTATAAATCATGTGTGGAACAAAGTGTGCTGACATTGACCTGCAAAATTAGCATCTTTTGGGAGCTTATTGGAAATGGAGACTCTTGGACCTCACCCAAGATACACTGCATATCAATAAGATAGCCAGATCTTTCACAGGCAAATCAAATTTTGAAATGCACTGCTGTAAACTAAATCCAATATGCGTACTTATAAAATTAAATATTATTGTATTTGTAGAAGAACACTACTATTACCCTGTGGCCCTTAGGAATTACATGATTTTGAAACATGAATATAATATACCTATAATGGATGGATTAGTAGAGATTACAGAATGATCCAGAGATAAGCAGACAAAACTAAGGCCTGAAAGATTTAAATTATTAATGAGGTCTTAATAGAAATAATTTACAATGCATTATATGATAAATATTTATCCTTTTGAATTCAAAATAGTAACTGATATGAAAGACCATAATTATTTGCAAGAGTTGCAAAGTAAGCCAGTAAAGGAATCAGGTAACCAGTACATGTCTTTTCATGTATCTGGAATTGAATGATTACCTCCATTCCCTGTGTAGAACAGCAGCAGGAGTGCAGGAGAGGGGAGGCATCACTGAAATCAGAACAGTCCTTCAGAGCTAGAGAGTATCACTATTTATTATTATAATCATAGTTACTAACCCTTAGTGAATGCCAGGCATGGCTCCAAATGCTTAATGTGTATTCTCTCATTTGTCCTTTCTAACAGCTCTAGGAAAGGTATTAATATTGTCTTTATTTTGTAGATTAAGGAAGAAGGAAGAGAAAATTGAGCAATTTGTTCATCATAGTTAACAGTGGAAGAAAGTTTTGAACTTGTCAGTCTTGACTTTAGACCCCACACTCTTAACTTTTATCCTATGCTGATACACAGGGGAAAAAATCACTATTTTAAGTCTTATTTATTTACTAATTAATATCTGACTCATCCTTACTCTCCATAGCCTCACTCTTTAACAAAGTGTATTGTTTTCTACAGCTTTATTGAGGCATAACTGATAAACAAATAACTTCATATATTTAATGTATGCAATTCAATGAGTTTGAACAAACATATACATCTCTGATACCATCACCACAATCAAGGTAATAAATATGTTCATCACCTCCAAGAGTTTCCTATGTCCCTTTGCTTTTTTATTTATTTATTTATTTTCTGGTGATAGGAACACAACATAAAATCTATCCTCAGCAAATTTTTCAGTGCAAAATACCATATTATTAACTGTAGGCATTATGTTTTACAGCAGATGTCTAGAACTCATTCATCTTGTATAACTTTAACTTTATACCCATTGAACAACAACTCCCATTTCTCCCTCCTCCCATACTCTGTCAGCCACCATTCTATTTCTACTTCTCTAGGTTTGACTATATTTAGTATCTCATACAAGTGGAATAATGTGATATTTGTCCTTCTGTGACTGGCTTACCTCACTTAGCATATTTTTTCCAGGTCCATCCATGTTTTTGTAAATGGTAGAATTTCCTTCTTTTTTAACACTAAGTATATATATATATATATATATATATATATATATATATATATATATATATATATACTTTATCCATTTGTCTGTCACTGGACATTTGAGTTGCTTCCATAGCCAGCATCTTGAAATGCCGTTTTTTAAAACAGTTTTTGAAATTAAAAAAAATTGCCCTATACAGACTATTCTCAGTCTACAAAATGGTGGGTTCCAGAAACTATTGTATGTTGATTACTTAGGATGCATTTACTTTACGTACAAGGTTTATGTTTAATCCAAAATGTGTAGTTGCATAACTTTAGTGAAAAAGATTACCAACATTTCAGTATTATAATTACACACAGCAGAATGAAAATTTACATGGGAAATAATATCTTTAAATCTGACTGACTATAGAATCAAAGCAGAAATAGGGAGGCATTTTGCTACAATTTCTAGAAATGTTAAAGGAATCAAGAAGTTGATACCAGTTAGTGATTATTCTTCCTAATATCAAGGAAAGGATACTATCTTTCTTTTTTTTAAACTGGGACTATCCTTACACTAATTAACCATGATAATTATAATTATCTCTCTTTCTCCCTCGTGTGTGTGTGTGTGTGTGTGTGTGTGTGTGCGTGCACATTTAATCATGAAATTAAGTGGATAAACAAAAGGAAAACTTTTCTGAGATAATGGTGCAGAGTATGGGTGTTGGCAGAGGAAGCTGAGAGGGATAAAATATGAGAAGATGTGAGAAAAAATTGCTTCATGGTGAAATTACCTGAGTTGGGAGAGGTGAAAGGCAGAGAGACAAGGAGAAGGAGAAATATATTATAGTACTGTGTGTGCATTCACACTCTAAACTAGAAAGGCCCATGTTGAGGTACGGGGAAAAGGAAATAAGGACATTAGAAGCTTAGGGGAAGGTATGTGAAACTCAAATAAACATATTAAATATTTTATAATTTTAAATTTTGAAAATGTAAAGAAATAGTTTTTTATAACAGAACTCCAACTCCATATATCCATGCCCGACACATTCTTCACAGGTAGTGCAAACACTAACTCTTATTGTCACATATAACCATTAAATGCTTATATCAGTATTGGAGGCAGAGAATCCTTGAGATATTTCTTACTTATTCAAAAGGTACATGGATTTTGGAAGGTTGAGATAGACCTCTTTAGATAATAAATGAAGGGTAAGCTTTGAAACCAAATTTCAATTTTACCTACCTGGAAAAGCTGCCAGCCCAAGGCAGGGAACTGTCTGGAATGTTTCTGGGGGAAAAGGCTTATCCACCTGGCTCTCCATATGTATAACCCATCCCAGAGCTACAGGACTTAGCAGAAACTGAACTGGGGGAAATTGAGTTGGAGGAAAGGATGGGTCAGACTTGGCCAAAAGAGGCATTTCAAGTGAGCAGCATAGTCAGCACTGGACTTCTACATAAAGAGACACTGCAGACAATGTCAAAGACGAGTCCAAAATACTGAACCCTGTGAAAACTGGGTCATGAGCCAGCCAAATAACTCAGATTAATGCAGTGAGGGATTGGATATGGCATCTCTGACATTTTGCCAGTGTATTTTCTGCTCTCAGTCAGCTCTTACTGGCCTAGTTGTGGCCCTTGTCTCTAGTGTATTTTAAAGGCACCGCACATCCCCAAGTCTTTAAAGGAGAGTGGAAGAGGAATCTTACAAGGTTTACAGGGTCAGTAGAAGCATACTTCATTGTTTACGACTCTTCTATTTGAAGTAACATAATTAAAATAATTCCCTTTCACTATTTCACAAATAACACACATTACATGTATATCGAAAATTAATGAAATCCTTTTTTTCTAGATAAAAATTGAATTATTATTGTAAAACATGAACCTTAAACAGTGCTATGGAAGAAGAGCTGGATTGAGAACCAGGAGCCCAGCACTGCCCTTGTGCTCCCAGGCACTTCATCATCCTCTTCTCAGATTCAGCTCTCTCATCTGTAAAATGAGCAGGTTGGGCCAGATCATCTCTGAGGCCTATTCCACATGCATAATTGTACAAATCCATCATTATTATCACTACTTAATGTGAACAGCTATCTTGTCAGTGTACACATACACAAATTCAAAACTGCTGGCCTAATATAATAAGACTTTTAAAAACATCTGTTTAATTTTCCATGGAAAGGAAACTTAAGTAATTAATTAAACAAATCTTATTACAATTTAGGTTGCTGGTCCTTTTCTTAGAAGGAAAAATAGTTTGATTTCTTATAAAGTCTATTCAAGTTGCACCGTCTTCCAATATTTTGTTACTGATCTTCCTTCTTCCAGCAGCAGTCCCCAATTTTAATTGAATGGGGGAAAAAAACAGTTCTGATGGTCTATGTCATTCTATTGGATTTTATATCATTGAATTTCAAGCTGATTTCACTGGCACCTGCCAAGAGTGGCTTATGCCAACCTCTGAGTCTCCTTGTTACGCTTATATCCTGGGTAGCATTGTTTGCCTTTTTGTCTGCTCTCTGATTAAACTGACAACATTTTGCCTTTTGCAACTCTGGTGTCATTTTCTGTTGACAGTGTCTAGTAATAGTAACAGACTGGTGTCCTTGTGGAATGGGTAGACGCCATTGATTGGTTAGGTGTATTAATGCAGCCCTGTTAAATGACATGCAGAAGTGTCTTTGTGCTACGTTGCAGCTGAATGGGTGCCAGTGAGAGAGGTTATTAAGCACAGATAAGAAGCAGCACCTCTATTCACTGGCAATGTCACTTTCTCCCGTTTGAGGAGAGACATTTGCTCAAGACATTTTTTTTTTTGTCCTCTCACTGACGATATTTAAGGCAGAAAGTTGCTGTCTAAGTTGCCGCATGACTTCAGAATAGATTTTTTCGAGAAGGTGAACTCTAGAGAGGCTCATTTAGAAGAATTTTTCCTTAAAACTATATTGCATTGAATGCAAACATTTAAATAAGAAAAATGAAATTGTTAATAGCACCAGAAAAAAACAATAGAGACCCAATGACAAGTGTAACTTGTCATTACTCTGTATCATTTGGAAATAAAAATAATTTTTAAATAATTTTACCTTCTGGGCTCTTCAAAGAAATAAGATGACATCAAACAGAATATAGCAGAATTGTGAAATTTTCCCAAATAATGAAATCAGGAATACAATGGTGAAAACTATTATTTGTTTTTATTTTATTGTTTGAATTTCCAGGTATGCATCGTATATGCTCTAAGTTATGTAATTATGCAATATATATAACATCAGGGTTTAGACTCCAAACTTGTGAAAGTCTTTATATTCACAGGAAAATGTCATGACTGGTCCTCTTCCTTTTGTAAATTGAGAAATTCTGAAATTTTCTGTGCAAGTTTAACTGATATTTGCTAGGCTTGTTATTTGTGCTTTTTGCTTTACTTTGAAATTTTCCACAAATCTCAACTTAGCATCAATCACACCCTTTAGGAATTTAGCCTTTTACAATGTTTTACCACTTTTGCTCTCTTCCTTCAGTCTCCTGCTTCATATATATCAATATATATATATATATATATGCATATATATGTATATGTGTGTGTATATATATAAAATTCCTTTCTGTCTTATCATAAATCAGTTGTTAAGGTTTGCTTATATAATGTATTAAATTTAATTAGTAAGTTCAAGTCTCTCTGTTAAGAATTAAGGGCAAAGACAAATGCACAATGTAAATCAATCTTCTACTTCCATTATGCAACCTGTTTGAACCTCAATTTTCCCTCCTATAAAACAGGATTACTATACAGAATCAGGGACATTCTTCAGGGTTACTCAGGTTCTTCCTTTCTACATCTGACATTCTTTCTCTGGTCCAAGTAGTAGATGTTATCTCTAAGTGAGGTGTGTTTTCACCTCAATATACAGCAGCAGGGAGTGTCTACATGACCAATATCTCCAAGTTATAATCTAGATAATTGTATAGCTTATGAGACATTTCCTGGGACTTAATAACTCATAAACCCATAGGTTGGTTTACCATAAATAAATGTCAGGGACATCATGCTAAGTGTATTTCATGTGTAAGAGCTCTTCCCCTAGCAAATAGAATTAGTCTATTTATCAATGCAAAATCATCCAGTTACCACCAGCATGCCTACACGGATATTAGACAAGATGACTTTTCTTTTTTGCCCAGGAATACGTCACCAGTAATTGGGAGAGAAATAGATCAAAAGCCAGACCTTTTAATTCTTTCTTTCCCAGATGTATATGTTTGCCTCCCTCCTTTCTATTATTGAGAATCTTAATTCCCTTATAGTGAAATGATAAAAAAAATTGTGTGTATGTGCATAAAATAGCTTTATTAAATATGTGCCTTACAGAATCATAGAATTCTAAGTCTGAAAAGGAATATTAGCTTATCTGCCCTCTTTTTTGAAAAAAATAGAATATTCTTTGGATCAATTTTTTCAGCACTTCATTCACTTTGCTTTGTATTGCAGTTAGTTCATTCATTTATTCATGCAACAAATATTATTGTGAGCCTGAAGTACAGCAAATAAGACAAACAAGAATCCCTGCTCTCAAGAAATTTATATTCTAGTGAGGAAAACAGTCAAAAATTTAAAATAAAGTAACATCTGTATGTACTACAGTATGTTAGATAATAAGTGATAAGAAGAACACAAAATAAAGCAAGAAAAGTAGAGAGTAAGTTGACGGGAGTTAGAATGGGGAGGTGAAATTTGGATACATTGACCAGGAATAGCTTCCTAAAGAAATAGTTATCGAATCAAGAATTGAAGGAATGAGGAGATGAATTGTGCCTCTAACAGGAGATAATTCTAGACAAAGGTCAGCATGTCCAAGGCTCTGAGACAGGAGCACCTCCAGTGTGTTGGAGGAACAACAGTACAGTGGGCCAGGAGTGGAGTCAGGTGATAGATCATGAGGTCAGACAAATAACGGGGTGCCATGCACATAAGATGCCATTGATTATATATGTATTCTTTATTTAACTGAAGTTTAAAAAGTCTTTATGCATCCTACATCTATTCACTTGCCACTCTTGGATCCACATATCTAACATAATATCTTATAAATTTCTGATCTAAGTTTATTTGTTAAAGTATGACTTTCTAAAATCTAAGTTTGTTGACCCATTGAGATGAAATTCCAATGGGTCATGCTAAAATTTTAAGATAAAACAATTATTTCAAGAAATTTATAAATATAACACCTTCAAGATCTTTAATTGCCTTTAAATACTTTATGATTTTTTGCATATTCTCTTGTATATAAAGTTTTGGAACTTTTTAGTCATAGGGGCTCACATACATGCCTAAATTACAGAAGATACCAATTATTTGTTAACTAATACTCTATAGGTAACTATGGTCCCATTTGTATTCTTGTTTCCCAAGACCTAAAGTAAGACTTGGCTTATATGAAATGCATGTTTGGGAGGTAAAAATGAGTTATCATTAATTCAGTTGGGATTCTGTATACTGGGGTTTGCATAATTACAAATTGTATTGCTTCTCAGAAATTGATGTTATTACTGACACACAACATTTTATAATGTCATAGTTTCTCAATATTTTCCAGACTATGTCACACTGCTTCTTGTACTTGTAAAACTTGCTTTGGTAAATATAAATGAACACACATTTCTTTTATATCTTTAAACTATATTGTCTTTTGTTAAGTACGTAGTTACCATTATCGGTAATAAGTCAGGCTCAAAGAATTCCAGCCAAAACCTTGCCAGAAACAAAGATGAAGAGAATGGCAAGATGCCACAGTGGGCCTTATGACCTATAGTAAATTGTTTTAAGAGCAGTTTCATATATTCTTACTATTTTCTTATGCACTTACTCTTTTTTTGATGCAAAAGAATGAATATTTACTCTGAAAACCTAATCTCTATTGAGTAGTTTTTTTCTTCTCACAGTTTCTGACATCTTGTCACACAGCTACGATTCTGAAGTAGGATTTCATATCACCATTTAGAAGACGATATATTAAAATACACACAATTATTAAAGATTATTTACAAAGGTCTAAATAGCATAGTATTTTCAGTGAAAGGAAATTTAGTCATTCTATATGAATAATGTTAGTTGTCTTAGCTCTGTAATAAAAATGAGCCCCAAATAACATTACATCCTGTAATAAAACTATAAACTTTTACACAAAAATGCACACCAGAAATACATGAAATCAAACTAGTGTTATTTTAATTGCTGCATGTTACTGTATTTCATACATTTCTCCCAGTTTGGCATATTTGAGAAATGCCTAGAAAATGTCAACTTAAGAAAAAGCCAATGCGGCATCTCCATGTTACTCCATCCCTGCAACTCTCGTGTCTGGGAGACATAAATGGAATGGCAGCTGTTTCTTCAGTATATTTGAAATATATTCACAGAGTAATTTCCTGATGTATATTTTGGTTGCTAAATTTCCAGTTGCAGCAGCAATGATGACTCTGACACTCTTCTTTTGAGGTAATTAAACTTTCAGCCCATCTGTGCAGTTACTTTCATAATATTTTCAAAGGGCACAGAATGCTTTCGATATTTGTATCACTTCATTTTTACTTGCTAAGGGACCTATTATCTAGCTGAACATTGTTGAAACAAGTTTTTTGAAAACCGGTTTATGAAAGAGAACATTAAAAATGTCACACTAGCAAGAAAGTAATGTAATTAATGTTGAATTTATAATAACCTGAAGGATATGTTGTTTACCAAACTACATTTCACATCCTTGCTTTGGGCATTTTATCTTTGACTCTCTATGATGCTCAATGCTGAAGTGAAATGACAAGTTCTAGATGTGATCTTTCTTGTTCTGGAGATATCTTCTTTGCTTTGAGAAGTTTCTAGTTTTTGTGTACTTCATTGACAGAAGGTTATAATAAAATAGTGAAAATAATGAGTTAAGTAGACACAGAAAGACAATAATTTTTACAAGTGTTTCAATTGCTTATAAAGCATACAAAAATAATGGTTATTGTCTCCAGAAAGTAAATGTTAATTTACTAATCAGTTAGGTATCTAATGATATTTAGATTGGTATAAGGTTTTATATAGAATAAGAAATTTATATTTTGAAATGTGCTCAATTCTGTATTTTTTCTTATTATCACTGTTTATTGTGGGAAGCTTAAATATAAAGATATGAAAAAATTTGAATAGTAAAATCTCTAACTCCCTTATCCTCTCTAACTCCCTTATCCTTATTAATTATTATCAACTTAATTATGCAAATGCTTAAATACAGACATAAATTAGAATTACCCCATGCACTTTTTTTTTACTGCCTGCTCTTTTATTTTATTATTAACATTTTAAAAGATAAGTAACCTTTCTTGGAATGTTTCCATAAACTTTCATCAACTGGATATAACATGTATGATTCAGCAAATCTTTTTATTGATAATACAATGTATATCTTTGGTGACCTGGCCTTTTATATGTTCGTTCCTTTTTTAGGATGTTTATATATTTTTGGTTTGTTTGTAAGAATTTAATAAGATGAGGATATCAATTCTCAGTTATGTATGATACAAATATTTTATTCCAGGTAATTTGACTGTTAATATTGTCTATGATGATTTGGAATATGTATGTAATAGTTTATGTTGACAAATCTTTCCATCTCGTTTGTCATTATAACATTATATAAATTTTATATTTAGAAATATCTTTTTATAGACAAAACATAAATATTCACCTATATTTCTTCAGTTTTTAATACATTTGTTATTTAACTAAAAAGTATTTATTTAGCATTAAGTTTTGTGCAGAGAATTAATCAGTGCTTGATTTTTTCCCCAAAAGTGTCATAATCATCTAAATGCCATTTATATTAATTTTTCCTTTTGTCTCTATTTTTTATTTGCTGCATTTATTAGACCTTACATACTTTATCATTTTTCTTGAGTCATTTTTAATGATTTATAAATTTATTGGGGCTTCCCTGGTGGTGCAGTGGTTGAGAGTCCGCCTGCTGATGCAGGGGACACGGGTTCGTGCCCCGGTCTGGGAAGACCCCACAGGCCGCAGAGTGGCTGGGCCTGTGAGCCATGGCCGCTGAGCCTGCGCGTCTGGAGCCTGTGCTCCGCAACGGGAGAGGCCACAACAGTGAGAGGCCCGAGTACCGCAAAAAAAAAAAAAAAAAAAAAATTATTAACATCAAAATAAAGCATCAAAACTTTTGCAAATACATGATTGAAATCCTATAATTGAACACTAAATTGCCATTAACAAAACAATTAATAAAAAACATGAGCGAACACAAGAAACTTCAAAATCTATGAATAAATTTTAAATAAATATTTGTAAGTTGCAAGAGAGTGCTTTCAAAAGCAGTGAATTCAGTGTATATGTTAACTACCTGCTATGCTCAAGTGCTGCTGAGTACATGTGTCTCAAAGATGAAAGAGATACAGTCCTTTCCCTTAAGGCACTTCCAAAGAGATAATGCCATTTGGAAATGTTGTAATAGGACTGATGTATGTATAGTGTGGTGTGCAAGCAAATCATTCAACACAACGTGGCTTTCAGGAAATACTTCCTAGAGGAGACATGACTGAGATTAGTGATAAAGAATGAATAAGAATTTTCCAGATAAATAAAGATGTGAAAGTATGCCTGATGCCACATGAACGAAGCCATGAAAATGTGTAACAGAAAGTTTAAGGGAAATGGAAACAGCAGTATTGTAAAACCAGGTGAGTTCAGCTACTCTACTCTGGTAATCTGGTAACAAGGAGAAAAGAAAAGCAGAATCATACCCCAAATGTCAGTCTTTCTTTCTATTTATCATCTATATATCTGTCCACAAATCCTTTTTTTGTCTGAAATAATAATTACAAAGAGAGAAAAGGAGAAAAAGAGCATGGAAAAAAGAATATAAATAAAAAATGAAAGTACTTTACTGATAATTATCATCCTTCATTCTAGTTAATATTTAGCCTTGTTGGACATCTTGATAAGTCATTAAATCTCATGTCTTATTGACTTGTTTAAAGGCTAACTTTGGCCCCAAAGTCTGTTATTACCATAATGTACACAAGCATCGGGATTCCTATAACTGACTCATAATATCAAGGTCAAATCTCTTGGCAATAAAATTTTAAGCACTAATTATTTGCTAATACAGAGTTGATCAGCATAAGTGAAACAAAGTGATATTTTCTTTTATCTGTCCCTCTACTTACTAGTTGCTAGACACTTAAAGTGAAGCTTACTTAGCCTTGCAGAGAAATGGCAATGAAACATTACAAGCATAGAGTGGAAGAAGACCACCAGTTTCCCTCCTTAAACAAGACGTATGCATCAAATAAAGAGAGTAACCACTCTTTAATAAACATTTTAATAAAAATATTATTAATTTGCCAATAAATCAAAATGAAGGGGACAAAGTCACAATGATAAGGTAGCTTAAGTTAATGGTAGTCATCCTCTATATAGTATTATACTAGGTTTAGCGCAGAAATTGAAATCAGAAATTATTCCTGTCCTTGTGGAATTTACAATACATCTGTTTATTGAACAAATGAAAAATGGTGGATATTGCCTTTGTCAATATTGGTTTTGTTAACAGACATACAATTAGCTTTAAGCAAATTCTGTCCATAATATGTAATTTAATAGATTTTCTTGTTTAATTCTGAAAACCCAATGAAGTATTAATATTTTCACACTTAAAAAACATTAAATATATGTGTATACATGGAGTTTAATTTCTTATCATAATGGTTGCAGGACTCAAAAACAAACTACATGAAGCTCCTTGAGCTGACCATCTTCTTCCTCTAAGTTGCATTTCTGTTTTTCTTTTTAAAACATCATCAATTACACAGTGATGTCATTATATAGTTTTTGTCATTCCAGCTTTTTGAGAGAACTAATAACGATGCTGTCCAACAAAAGTAAGGTTCCCCTCTGCTGTGGAAATGGATTATACCCCATTCTTTCCTCTTGATCTGTGGTTAGATTAGGCAGTTCTAAACCTTCTGCTTTCTCCTCAGCTTTCTCTCTTCTCACATTTCCCACAGGTTCTAAACTGTAAAAGGGACTGGCTTTGCCTTAGTCCCAAAACAAGCATGAAATAATTTCTTACTGACTTATCCAAACCATCTAAAACACTCCAACTAATTTTATTATATGAGGAGAGATAAAATGAAAACAAGTAAATGTTATACAATTTGATTTTAACATTGCATTTTAGATGAGTTTCATTTAACTGGAAATATGTGGCTATTATAAATGAGGGTCTAGAGCTGTTGTGCACTATTCGAAACAAGGTTTATAGCATGAGTCTAACAAAAACAACACATTGTTTTATAGTCAGATTTCTGGCAGCTCACTATGCATCCCTTATCTCATGAGGAAAGAGGAGAACGTGAATTTAATGGCTGATTTTAAAAGTATAGCTAAATATTTTACTCTCTTAGTAGGTTTAGCAATCAACACACCTGTTCTTCCTGAAGAATTTAGAAGGCAGGACATAGTTGCCTTTCTAATAATGTGTGTCTCCTGTTGTCATGTTATATGGTGAGTAAAGAAAGGCATTCATCATTGTTCTTCTGGAACATAACAACAAAAACAACAAAAGACATTTTACCTCCTCACTCAAATATGTTTCAAATAATTAAGTACATTATATGATGGGCCTAACGAGTATCAATTTATAGAATTTCTTTCATAGTCCTTTGTTATACAAAATTAGTATTAATCTAGTCTCCTTTTAAGGATTTTCTATTTTATTTTCTGAATTGTTTCAACAGTAGAAAAGGCAAACTATATTTGACAAGAATCTCATATTTGAATGGTCGCAGATATTAACAAAATTTATTCTAATTACCTTAACATGCTTCAAGTATTAAAAGCAATTCATTATTTGAATCAATTTTCAACCACCTGCTACTTTTTTTCTTTTTTGTATCTTATTCACTAAATTTTACTTAACATGTTTAGCTAAGTTGACAGAAAAGAAATTCACAGCAGTGCCTTACTTCCTTGAAGGAAATTCATTTCATTTCTCCCACAGAGATCTCACTGGAGGTTCAGCATGTACCTTTCTCAGGAATCTTAATATTCTCAGCAGGGTCAAAATAATTTTTTTAGGTATTTATTTCTCTAATAAATCAATACTGTCCAAAAATAGCTGAACATACAGAGAAGTTATGCCAAAACAGCATCACCTCGTATTTTAGAAAAACTATTAATCTACACTTTTCTCTTGTTCTCTGCCCACCCCCCACCCCAAACAAATGTAAAAACTAGGTTCAGCCTAGATTTTATAAATTTACTTGGCTTGAAATTTTCTGTCTTTATGCAAATATGAAATATGTACACGTTTTAAATATACATATTTACAAAGTGTTTCAATGAAATATTTCAGAGATTTTTAATCAAAAACTGAATTATATAATGCAGTAGTTTATTACTAGAGCTATAGAATATTCACAGTGTAGGGAATCTGACAGCTAAACTTCTTTCCATTAACCAAGCACTTTGCCAATAATCAAAATCTTTGATGGTCATTCAGCATTGAAAGAGGCGCATCATTTGGTGAAACAGTCTGTAGTGTTGTTAACAGCTTTACATCCTTACTTATATTAGTGGAAGTCTACCTGTTCATTACCATTATGTCAACTCGGGTGCTGGTTCTAGTCTCATGAGCACACAGTTTGAGCTAACTCCATATTCTAACCAAAAACTCTTACTTAAAGACACAGGACAAAGTGGTGGAGGGTAGTTTTGAAAGGACTCTTCCTCTCCATCAGTATGGAAACTGAGGCAGTAGTAGAAGACAAAGCTAAAATCTAGGCAGGAAAGGATCAGGCCAATACTACTTCAAGGAGTGCCAGATGGAGGTAGTGAATGGAGCCAGAGGTGGCAGTTATACAGGGAGCAAGCCCAACAAAGTCTGGATCAAAGATGGAAAGCAGTTTCCCACGGAACTCAACACAGTTTTTGACTCATTTTATTGGAGAGCCAGGTTGAAATATGAATGTGGGTTAGCCTAGTTTAAGGAGACAGATGTAGAATGAATACAACTGTGCTTTCTCCCGTTCAGCTAACATATACAGTTATAAAAATATCTTATGTGGCATTTGCTAGTGTGTCATGCTACACAGAAAATGAAGCATCTAGAACTAGATGCAATACTCCAGATATGACCTGATCCATACATAGTGCAGTAGAGTTAACATATTCCTTTTTATTAACAAATACATTCATTCTCTAGGCACAGTTCTGTATGCTTTCCATATACAGATTCATTTCCTGCAGTTCTGATCCACAAAGCTCTGAAAACTGAAAGTTATTTCATGTTTGGTGCAAATTTGTTTACTGCAAAACCTGATTTGATCCATCAAGAGGTAGTTCATAATTTTTATTAATCCCACTTGATGTAGATATAGGAAAAATTCACTACAAAAATGTCAAAGTGCTTTATAACACACTGGGAATATTTCAGTGTAAATACCATTTCACCTTTCTAAAATTAGAAAAATTCTAAAACACCTCTGGGCTTGAGGGTTTCAAGTAAGAGATTATGGATGTGGATTTACTCATTTAACTCTCAAAACAAACCCATGAAGTAGGTACAATTACTGATATATATACTCACACTATATGTATATAGTGTGAGTTGCCCAAGGTCACAGAGCTAATTAATAAAGGGGTCAGGATTTGAAAAACAACAATCTAGGTTCAGAGTCCATTCTTCCCCTTCTGAAATGTTATTATCACCTCAAACTACCCAACCCCTATATAAAGGTGTCAGTATCCATCTATGATAACACTATGATCAGTGAATATTATTTAGTGTCTCTTTCCTTGGCTACTAAAGTTCTCAATCTGCCCCTAAACTGTGTGATTTGAATCTCCATTTTGTCCAAGTATTCCATTTCTTTAAGCCTTACTGGACATCATAGAAGAAATATTCTGATAGAGTCCTTATATTATTCTGTTATTCCATTCTGAGAACAGTAAGTATGTAAGACAAAGAAGGGCAAGATATTATTGGTTAGTTTATTTTGTTTATTTTTTTCCAAAACACCTTAATCAACTATGGGGAAAAAATAAGTAAGAATAGGATATGGGAAAATCTTTCCCTCTTAACCCAATAGAGTAAAAAAATATCACATATTTGTCATAATTTTTGGCTTTTCTTTTTTTTTGTTTTTGAGTCACATTTTAGTCCAAATTTTGAAATGATCCAATTCTCCTCCTTGAAGCAGATTCTTGACACAAATAACCTTGTGAAGTTTGAAATGATTCAACGGTTCAATCTCATCTAAGGTCACATGAGATTGACTATCATATATGTTATATATATATATATGTGTGTATATATATATATATATATATATATATATATAAACACACACACACACACATATATATATATATATATGCATACATTCTATATGTTAGTGCTGCCACAAATAATCATGGTGTAATATGATAAAATAATCATGGTGTAAATAACAGCATAATAATTACATAGTAAGTACTTCATCTTTTCAAGAGTGAAGTTTGAATTGTATAACTCTCTATGGAATACAACTTAATTATGCATCAGTTTTACATGTATTCCCATTAACTCTTCTGTTTTTCTTCTTTCTGGTTATTTAAGCTTCTCTTTCAGCATAACTTCAGGCTAGAAGTATACATTTGTGTCTTGCCTTTAGGAGATAATTTATATTCTTGTGATTTAGTATATCTGCATATTATGTATTTATAGCCACACATACACACTACAAAAATCAGATTGTTGAAGAACTTAAGAAGCTTGTGAAACTAGCGCATTGATTAAAAGGTCTATTCATTTATTCAAGAATTATTTATTGATTTTTCTACTATGTGCTAAGTACTCCACCAGCACTGGGAATATACTAAGAAATTAATAGAAAATGTCCCTTACCCTCATGCAGCTTATGGTCATTTCCCTGTTCCATCAAAGGCACATAAATAATACAGAACATCTTAATTTTTATCTTTTTCTTCACAAAATAAATTTCTAAGTTTTGCAAATTTGAGCTTGGTTTTATAGACTTATTAATATTGATTAGTTCAAAGAATACCTATGCTTCTATAGTAGACACCAAGCAGCTAAAATCATTACTTACCATTGAAATATTGCTGGAAATTGACAGTAAAAATGTTAAAAATTTTCCCCAAAGACTCAATATTTTATCAAAATGAAATATGTAGGCATTTATACCCTGTGAGAAGAGATTGAAGGAAGTTAATGTGACAACTATTCTTTTTCAGTTTTGTTAATATTTGCTACATATATTTTGAAGTAATGTTATTTGATAAATTCATCTTTTAATTTATTCACCTTTTAATTTATTTTTGTTATGTCATTTTGAGGGATTAATAATTTTGTAATTATGATCTCCCTCTTTGTCTCTAGCAATCCATTTTGCTTTAAATTCTATTTTTTATGATATTAATATAAACACACTTATGACTAGTATTTGCCTAGCATATTTTTTCCAACATTTTATTTCTAGCCTGTCTGTGTCCTTATTTTTAAATTCAGTCTCTTATCAAACAGCTTTTCTGTTTGTTTTTATTCATTCAGACAATCCCTGTCTTTTAAGTAAATTGTTAGATCCATTTACTTAATGTAATTTGTGATATAGTTGTGTATGAGTATACTGTTTTAGTATTTTTTTTTCCATTTACTTTGTTGTTAATTCACTATATTTTTAGATTGAAAAATATGTTTTCTCCACTATTGGGTTTAGCTCCACCTCTTTGTATGATTATTATTTTTACTGGATTCTCTAAAGATTAAAATATAAACCCTTAACTTATCACAATCTACCTCAAATTTATATACTATTTTATGTACAATAAAATAAATTGTTAACAGTATAGTTCAAATTATCCCATACTTTATACTACTGTTGTATATATTTTATTACTGCATATGTTATAAAACCCACATACATATTATATTTTATTTAAATAATCTATAGCCTTCTAATAATTCTTGACATGTTCCTTTTATATTTACTCACATATTTACCATTTTGAGTGACGTTCTTTTCTTTAGTCAGATGTTAGCTTTTATCTGAGACTATTTACCTTTAGCCAGAAGAAATTCTCTTTAGTATTTCTTGTTGTGAATATCTACTGGTGGCACACATCTCAGCTTTTTGTTGTTGTTGAAAATGTATTAATTTGCCTTTATTTTTAAGAGTATATTTTCACTGGGTATAGAATTATAGATTGACAGGTCTTTTTATTCCTTTAAAAAATGTTTAAAAAATGTAATCCCATTTTGCTCTGTATTATATTGTTCTGACTAGAGGCATCATCTTTATTTTTTTTATTATACTATATGTATTATTTATTTATATTATACTCATGTTTTTTATGATTGTTTTCCTTATCTTTAGTTTCATCAGTTTGACTATGATGTGCCTATGTGTGAGTTTCTAGGGTTTGCTGAGTCTCTCGAACATAAAGATTGGTCTTTCAAAAGTCATGAGAAAAATTAACTATGATCTCTACAGTTAATTTCTGTATCTTTCTCTCTCCCATTTCCTTCTAGAATTCTACTGGTATATATGGTAAACTGTCTGATATCATCCCACTGGCCTTAGACTCTGTTAGTTTTCTTTTTTTTTTTTCCTCTATGCCTTTGTTTTAAATTTCGGTAATTTTTAAATAAGATATCTCATTTTTCAGCTGTAAAATTTTGGTTCTTCTTCATTCATATAAAAGTTGGCTCTACTTCAATTTTTCAATGTTTCTTACCAAAACAATTCATCTTCAATCACTTTTTCTGAAAAATTTTGAATATATTTTAATAGATATTTTAATGTTCTTGTCTACTAATATCACTGTATAGATGATCTATGGGATCTCCTTACATTGACTATCCTTTCCCTTGATTACAAGACATTTTTTCTTCTTGCTTCTTTTTATATTTAGTTTTGTTTTCTAAATTTTCTGGACATTTTTAATAAAGTATACTTTAGAGAGTTTAGTTTGTGTTATATATCTTTATAGGGTATATTGCTTTATTTTGGTAGGTAGTTATGTATTGCGAGTTACTTTTATAATATTGACGCTTGAGCAAAGGGGAATTATTTTGGTTTTGTACTTAGTCCTAGGGTATAAAAGAACTTTCTAGGATTTCAACCAAATGCCTTAGGTGTTCACCAATGGAAGTTTTAAAAAGACAACAACAACAACAAAAATAAATTCTGAGTGTGTGAAATAGATGTGATTATTTAAGGTAAATACAGAAATAGGAAAACTAATGATATGATATTGCCACATAGGATGAAGCTGTCATCCCTTTTGCAAAATGGAACTTCAAACTACTACTCACTAGATAATACCACTACTTTCTATGCAGACCTAGAATATAGGGAATCACCTACCATGTAGCATAAATATTTTAGATAATACATCATGTTATATAAATTAGTAGTTCTCAAATTTTACATCTATTTTGTGTTTTCACTATAGAACTCTAACCGTGATTCATGCACAGGTTAACAATAATTACAATGAAATTATTATTATCTCTCCAATAATATATAATTTCCTTAAGTGTTATGTTTATCTAATTAATTGATAATATTATGGCAAAAGATTTCTATTAAAATGCTTTCAATTCCTCAAATTTTCATTAAAGGGATCATGGTATTTCTTGCTTTGTATTTCACCTGGTTGTACAAATATGGACATGATATTTTTTTCCCTCTGTAACTGTTTACTTGCTGCTAAAATTGAGGTTATTGGATGATATGAACTCTTAAGTAATGATCCATGTCCAAAATTAAAAAAAAAAAAACCTGACTGCATTTTAATCATTTTACTTGTGTTATATGTTGCAGTTGGCAATGTAAAGCATTCAGTAAATTATCATTTATTAACACCTACTATGTACTGCAACGAACTAGGCAGAAAAATTAAAATATATTTCTTCTTCCTAAAAAGTTCACAAATTAGAAGAAGCAACCAATAAGTAAGTAGACAATTTAAATGTAATTTTATATGCTAAAATTGAGTTATGAATTAATTACATCAAGAAAAATTCTTCACATGGAATTTTCTAGGCACTTTTTGAAAAATCCAGAGAAGTAAATATTCTTATTTCCCATTCTAAAAATTCCTTAACAAAGTGGTTTGAATTGAGATATGAGGGTAGAAGAAAATTTGTGGTGTGAATCCATTAATAATTTGCTACTACAGAAATATGTTGTGGATTACTTCACATTCCTGCTCATATAACTTGTTATTTTTAATCTTTCTTTCCTCTACTCTTTTTCCTTATTCTTCTGCTAGTTCCTTTTCTCCTCTTCTCCTTTTTCTTATTTTAGATTCTACAATATGACAAAAGTATTTACTTTTGTTCTCACTACTAGAAATCTTGCTAACTTGTTAACAAGTATATTAAGCTATTCCAACAAATTTTGAATTACATAAATAATTTTATGATTTTAATCATGTTTGTACTTGTTTTTAAATATAACATATTACAGTCAAAAGAAATATAAACATAATACAGTCAAAAGAAAATTAAATCCTGACTTGGAAACACTTTTTCTCAAGTGTATATACAGGTAAGAAATCACTGTAGGACCCAATTAAATATTACAATTAGTTATTTCAATAAAAGACCTGCAGATTCCATTATTGCAACAAGAACCCTAACAAACTTGTAATATTTGCATTAGCAAAACCATGGCAAAGTCTTTGGAGTAGAACAGCCTGAAATAAATAATAAAATGATCATAATATCTGGGGGGATAAAACAGTAGAAAATGAATAGATTGACTATTTTATGAAAGTTAAATATCAGTTATTTTGTCTGTTGGAGAGTGAATTATGTGAAACTAGATTATAGATTCTTATCTACCATATAGCAGTTAATATATTAAATAATAAATCAGCCTATATTGATTTTTACCCACTCCATACCAAAAAGTAATTTAATGTGAAGAAATTTTTTTCTATAAAAAAAGAAAGGGCTTCCCTGGTGGTGAAGTGGTTGAGTGTCCACCTGCTGATGCAGGGGACACGGGTTCGTGCCCCGGACCGGGAAGATCCCACATGTCACGGAGCAGCTGGGCCCGTGAGCCATGGCCGCTGAGCCTGTGTGTCCAGAGCCTGTGCTCCGCAACGGGAGAGGCCACAACAGTGAGAAGCCCGCATACGACAAAAAAAAAAAAAAAAAAAAAAAAAAAAGGATATCTGTTGGATTCTTGATAGTGCCTATCATGGGTCTAACTAGATATTAGTATTAAATTTAAAGAAAAAAAATGTGTTTAATTGGGGTATAGTTGCTTTACAATGTTGTGTTAGTTTCTGTTGCACAACAAGGTGAATCAGCTATATGTATACACATATCCCCTCCCTCTTGGACCTCATTCCCACTCAACCCCCCATCCCACCCACCCCCTCATCTCACCCATCTAGGTCACCACAGAGCACTGAGCTGAACTCCCTGCTATACAGAGGGTGCTCACTAACTATCTGTTTTACACATAGTAGTGTATATATGTCAATCCCAATCTCCCAATTTCTCACCCCATCCCATGTCCACGAGTCCATTCTCTACATCTGAGTTTCTACTCCTGTCATGTAAATAGGTTCATCTGTACCATTTTTCTAGATTCCACATATATGTATTAATATACAATATTTGTTTTTCTCTTTTTGACTTACTTCACTCTGTATGACGGACTCTAAGTCCATCCACGTCTCTACAAATGACCCAATTTTATTCGTTTTTATAGCTGAGTAAAAAATTATATGAGACAAAGCTTAGATACTATTCTACACTATTACCTCATACTATTGAGGTGGGAAGTTAGACCAATGGAACACAAAATTATTATCCATAACTTATGTTGGAGGCAAAACAAGGATGAAAACATAGTACTGTTGAGTTATTTTAAAATTCTTTTAATGTATGCATATTTTACATATATTCTTTATTAATACTGCATATATTGTATGTAATATATGAATATAACTATATAAGACTGAATAATTTATGCTGTATTAAGTGAGTTTCTTGAACATTCCAATTCCCTCTTAGGACGTTTGCACTTATTGTTCCCTTATCATGGATCACTCATTTCTTACTCAGATATTCATGTGATTTGCTCTAAAATTTTGGTTACTTTTTTCCATTTTGTGTTTTTAAAATATTTGTCACATTCTAAAATATAAGTAATACTTATAGAGATTATTGTTCATGCATCACTAATAAACATTCTTAAGCAACCATCCAACCCCAAAATATGGACAATAATTTTCATCTACTTAGGAATTTCTTCCATAGCTCATCACCTGTCTTACCAAAAGGCAGTTCCTGGTTTTTTTTTTTTGTTTTTTTTGTTTTTTTTTTTTCCGGTACACAGGCCTCTCACTGTTGTGGCCCCTCTTGCTGCGGAGCACAGGTTCTGGACGCGCAGGCCCAGTGGCCATGGCTCACGGGCCCAGCCACTCCGCAGCATGTGGGATCCTCCTGGACCAGGGCGCAAACCCGTGTTCTCTGCATCGGCAGGCAGACTCTCAACCACTGTGCCACCAGGGAAGCCCAACCCTCATTTTAAACTTTGTGTCTAACATCCTTTCCTTCTTGTGCTGTAGTTGTATCATCTGACTATTTATGCCTGAACTATACATCATAGCTCAATCTGATTTGGAGTTTTATAAAAATGGTATTATGGTAAGCAAAATAATGCCCCTCCAAAGATGTCATTTACTAACCCCTGAAGTCTATGAATATTATGTTACATGGTAAAGTGGAATGATGGTGGCAGATGGAATTAGGCTGTTAAATAACTGGTATTAAAATCTGGAGATAGCCTGGATTATCTGTGTGGCCCCAAAGTAATAACAGGAGTCCATTCTAACAAGTGTGAGGTAATAACTCATTGTGGTTTTGATTTGCAATTTCCTGATGATAAATGATGCTGAATATCTTTTCATGTACCTATTGGCAGTTTGCATATCACCTTTAGCAAAATGTCTATTCAGATATTTGCCCATTTTCTAACCAGACTTTTTTTTACTATTGAGATTTATGAGAATCATAAATATAAATCACAAATCATAATACTTGAGATATTAACCCTTTAAGAAATATATGATTAACAAATATTTTCTTCCATTCCATAGTTTTCATTTTGTTAATGGTTTCTTTTGCTATGGAGTAACATTTAGTTTTAACCAAGTATGTAGTAACCCCCCCCTCCCTCTTTTTTTTGCTTTTGCTTGGGTTTTTGGTGTCATTTCTAAAAGTCATTGTCAAGATCAATTAAGAAGATTTTTCCCTGTTTTTCCTCTAGAATTTTTACAGTTTCAGGTAATACATTTAGATATTTAATCTATTTAAATTTTATTTTTGTGATCAGTGTGATATAGAGTTTTAATTTCTTGCATATAAATATTCAGTTTTCCCAACCCCATTTATTGAAGAGACTTTATTTTTCTGGTTGAATATTTTGGCTCCCTTATCAAATGTTATTTGACCATATATGCTTAAGTTTATTTCTGGGCTTTTGATTCTGTTCCATTGGTATATGAATCTGTTTTTATGCCAGTGTCACACTTTTGTTTATTACTGTAACTTTGTAATATAGTTTAAAATCAGGAAGGGTGATGTCTCCAGCTTTCTTCTTCTTTCTCATGATTGCTTTGGATATTTGGAAACTTTAGTGACTCCATATAAATTTTAAAATTGTTTTTTCTATTTCTGTAAATAAATTGGAATTTTGATAGGGATTGTATTGAATATATGGATGGCTTTGAGTAGTATGGACACCTCAACAATATTTTTTCCAGTCCGTGAACAAAAGAAATCTTTTTATTTATTTCTTTTCTCTTCAGTTTATTCCATAAATATCTTATAGTTTTCAATGTATGGTTTATTGCAGCCCTGCTTAAATTTATTATGAAGTATTTTATTATTTCTGATACTATCATGAATGGGATTGTTTTCTTATTTTTTTCAGATTTTCTATTATTAGTGTATAGAAATGTAACTGAGTTTTGTATGTTGATTTGGTATCCTGGAACTTTACTGAATTTATTAGTTCTAACTCCTCTTTGGTGGTACCTTTAGGATTTCTTAATATATAAAATCATGTCATCTGCAAACAGAACATCTATTTTTCCTTTATGACTTTGATGCTTTTTATTTCTTTTTCTTGCCTGATTGCTCTGGCTAAGACTTCCAATACTATCTTAAAAAGGAGTGATAAGACTGGGCACCTTTGTCTCCTTCCTGACCTTAGAGGAAAAGTTTTCAACCTTTCATCACAGATTATGATGTTAGCTGTGGGTTTGTCATATGTGGCCTTGGTTCTGTTGAGGTATGTTCCTTCTATCCCCAATTTATTGTACAGTTTTATCATAAAAGGATATTGTATTTCATCAAGTGCATTCTCTGTGTCTCCTGAGATGATCATACAATTCTTATCTTTCATTTTGTTAATGTGGTGTATCACAATTACTGATTTGCCTATGTTAAACCATTTTTGCATCCCAGAGGTAAATCCCACTTGATCATGGTGTACGATAGTTTAACTGTGCTACTGAACTCAGTTTCCTAATATTTTATTGAGAATTTTGCATATATTTATTCATAAGTTATACTGGTCTACAGTTTTCTCTTCTCATAGTATATTTTCCTGGCTTTAGTATTGGGGTAATGCTGGTTTCATAAAATGAGTTTGAGAGTGTTCTGTGCTCTTGCATATTTTAGGGTAGTTTTAGAAGGATTGATGTTAATTCATCTTTAAGTGTTTGGTAGAATTGACCAGTGAAACCATCTGTTCCTGGGCTTTGCTTTGTTGGCAGGTTTTCAGTTATGGATACAACCTATTCATTTATTAATATGTTCAAATTTTCTAATTCTTCCTGATTCAGTCTTGGTAGGTTGTATATTTCTAGAAATTTATCCATTTCTATAAGTTTATCCAATTTGTTGGTCTACAGTTGTTTCTGGTAATCTCTTATGATCATTTTTATTTCTGTAGTGTTTTTAATGGCTCCTCTTTCATTTCTGATTTTATTTATTTGAGGCTTCTTTTTGTTTCCTAGCTAGTCTAGCTAAGGGTTTGTCAATTGTGTGTATATTTTCCAAAAACAGTTTTGTTTTGTTGATTTCTTTATTGCTTTTTCTCTTCTCTATTTCATGTATTTCTGCTTTGATCTTTATTATCTTCTTCCCTCTGATAACTTTGAGCTTAATATGTTCTTCTTTTCTAGTTCCTGAGATGTAAAGTTATTGTTTATTTGTGATCTTTCTTCCTTGTTAATGTAGGCATTTATCATTATAAACATCCCTCTTAGGAAAGTTTTTGCTGCTTCTCAGAAGATTTGGTATGTTACTTTTATTTGTCTCAAGGCATTTTTTTACTTTCTTTTGGTTTTCTTCTTTAACATATTCAGGATTTTTTTAATTTTTAATTTCTATATATTTATGAATTTTGCAGCTTTCATCCTGTTATTGATTTCTAGTTTCTTACCATTGTGTTCAGAAAAGATACTTGGCATAATTTCTCTCTTTTTAAATTTGTTGAGGTTTGTTTTGTGGTCTGTCATATGATCTATCTTAGAAAAATTTCCACATGTGCCATAGCACAGGGCATCTGTGGCCATACATCCTATGATGATGAGATTGGCTCAGCAGTCAGGATGAACTGAAGAAAGGGTTCCATGGATGGTACAACACATTGGCTAAAGTTCCAAACCAGGCAGAGCTGTCAACTAAGCTCCCTGACCAGGCAGGGCCACTGGCTGGGCTCTGCAGATACGCAAAGCCACTGTCCAAGATCTCTGCTCAGTCCTCACTGCAAGCAGGAATATGGTCTGCCAAGATCTGTGTAACAGTTGCTGTAAGTCATGCCAGCTTATTGTTTCTATATGATCCCCAGCACTTAAGCTCTGCAGATTTCCCAGTGATCTTCATGAGATAAGACCCAAGTGGCCTCTGAAGGGTCCTCCAATGCTGGGGAAGCTGCATAACCATCTTGGGTTCTCTGTTTCCCATTGGAGAAATTGTGGGCTCAGGGAGCTTTCCCGTTGGGGCACTGTGCTGGCCTGGGAGGAGGGACAATACAGTCAAAGTGTAGCTGGTCCTCTTATCTTCGTAATGCATCCTTCTTGATATTTCTTGTCCAGAGAGATGATTCAGCCTCACTTTCAGGTTCTGGGATTTTCTCAGCAATGACTAGTTTATGGGTAGTTGCTAGATTGTCTTTTGTGAGAAGGACTGAAGTCAGGAGTGATCTATGTCACCATATTGATGATGTCACTCTCCTAATGCAGTCTTGTAAAATTGACTATAGTACAATTTGTTCACTTACCCATACTTTTTAAATTTGGTTATTTCCTTTTTAAAAAAAAAAACATTTTTGCTATTACAAACCATGATGGTATAGATATTCTTGTGTATCTGCTCTGTGGCACATGAGCAAGATTTTCTCTCAGGTAAATATGTTGGAGTGAAATTTCTGGAATGTACTATATGTGATAAGTCAACTTTACATAATAACACTGACTTGTTTTCTAAAGTGATTATACCAATTTACATTTCAAACAGCAATGTATAAGCATCCACTAGATACACATCTTCTCTAACACTTGGTATTCTCCAGCATTTTAATTTTTGACAGTCTATAGTGAATGTAACATAATTGTATTGCTTTTTCTTAATGAATAACAATTTTGAGCATCTTTTAAGATACATATTCCTCAAATGTGCTTTTTCCTTTGAGTAATGGCTGTTTTTCAATTGGATTGTTATTTATCTTTTTACATTAATTTATAGAAGTGCTTTATTTTTTGGTTATATGTGTTTTAAATATTGACTCCCAGTTTGTGGTTTGACTTTTCTCTTGTTATTTTTTGGATGAGCAGAACTTTTAAATTTTAATGTAGCCAAATTGATCAATCTTCTAAGTTAGCACTCTATGCTTATTTTTAAAAAAATCTCTTCCTACATTATGGTCTTTTTTTTTTTTTTCTTTTGCTGCAGTACGTGGTCCTCTCCCATCGTGGAGCACAGGCTCAGTGGCCATGGCTCACGGGCCCAGCCTCTCCGCGGCACGTGGGATCCTCCTGGACTGGGGCATGATCCCACATCCCCTGCATCGGCAGGCAGACTCTCAACCACTGCGCCACTAGGGAAGCCTCTATGGTCTTAATATATTCTTCTACACTGTCCTCTACAGTTTAATTTTGCTTATAGAATTTGGCTGTCTTATCTATCAAGGGTTAATTTTTTAATTATGTGGATACTTATTCATTTTCCCCCTATGGATAGACAATTGTCAATGCACTGAAAACCTCATCATTTGATCTGCAATGCTTCATCATTTGATCCCAATTGATCTGCAATACCACTTCCATCATCTACCAAGTGCTCATACACAGGTATGTCTGGTTTTGTATTGTGAAATCTGATCAATGTGCCAATTTTTCTGTCACTATACCAATACCTACTATCTTATTCACTTAGCTATGTAGTAACTTTTGATGACTGTTAAGGAAAGTTTCCTTCCTCCATTCCACTGAACTTTACATTTTCATATTAATGTTAAATTCATATTTTTATTTTTTAAAATGTGATTTTGATTGGAATTGCATTTAAACTACATAACTACATTAGAATAATCAAGAACTTTGACTTACTGATAGTTTCAATGTAAGACTATGGTATCTTTCTTCATTTATTTTGATCCTCTAGATAGCTTTTAATAATTATTAATGTATTTTTTTATAATTTAATATCATATGCTCTATAGTTTTTGGTGATATTATAATTGATGTATATATTTTTAGATAACTTTTAATTTATTGTGATTTTCTTTAATTTTTATTTTGTTTCCTTTTGTTTTTTTATTTGTTTCCATATTTAAAAATTATGAATGGATGTTGAATTTTACCTACTTCTTATTTTCATCTATTGGGATAATCTTTTATTCCATTTATCTTTTAATGTCCTATTTATATTTTAATATTATTAGTCTCTTTTATAGATTTTTTTTTTTTAATTTTTAACTATCTTTGTTCCTGAAATAAATTCAGCTTGGTCATTATCTTTGTAGACATTTCTAGCTAGCTGTCTAGTCATTAGTGCTAATTATTGATAGTTGTTTTTTCTCTCCTTTTTGCCCAGCTCTAGATTTGCCCAGTGCATTATGAATGAAAGACATATATGCTACTTCTGGGCTACAATATATAATTAAAAGTTTGGATTGTTCAGAATTATTTTCCTCCTTCTAAGTTCATGTTGGCATGGAGCTTGTGAGCTCCTGGTTCACTTAGTGATTCCTTAAGCAGATTTCTTTTGACAGCAAACAATGGATATAAAGGAAATAAACTTTATTTTCTTTTAAACATTTGAGATTTAAGAGCTTCTTGTACCACAACATTACCTGGCCTATCCTGAAGGATACAATGTGTCAGCACTTATCAATATTCATAAATAAAACTCATCAATAATTTTCATTTCTCAAACTGTCCTCGTCTAGTTTCAGACAAGCTTATACTGATGTCAGCAAATAATATTCCTTTTTTTTTCTCCAAATCTCTGGATGAATTTTTTGAGATTGGAATGAAATTTTAAGTTTCCTAGAATTCATGCATGAAGTTGATTTTTTTTTTAATTTGTAGAAAAAATTTAACAAATGTGTGTGTTGAAGTCTCTTTCTACCTTTCATAAATTCTCTGAAGATAAAATGCAAGTATCCCACATAGAGAAGAGAAATAGAGAAGTGATTTGAGACTAGGGTTAAAAAGAATAGAGAATTCCTGTATGCTGAGAAATAGCAATGTTCCTTGGGAAGCACAGAGAGATGGAGTGATATGCCTCTTGTTCTATGACCTCACCTCAGGAAAGCTCATGACCTTACACAAAATAGCTGACATCTGTGGGATCTAACAATTCAGCACAAAGCCTTGTGAAAGATTCCCATTCCCTAAGCAAAGAACAAGAAAGACAACCCATAGGGCCTGAAATGATCATGCTGTCTGACCCCTTATGTATTCCAGTAGTAACCAGTGTGTAACCATGACTCAGGATTAGGGGGATTCCCTGAAGTAAAAAAGTTCTGATGCTCTATAGGATTGGTAGAAAACAAATGCTAATTATGACAGAAATGCAATTGCCCACAGTTTGGTTGGGAGTCAGAAACAAATTAAAATTGATTTAAATAAATAAATGTGATTTTATTTTTACACACATCAATTTTTCATTGCTGCACTTATCAGATTTTTGTTTTAATAGGAATGATACAACCAAATTTCTGGAGAATTGCTTCTCAGCTTTGTACCTGAATATTTATGTAAGCCAAATTCTTGGAAAAGCGGACATATCTGTCTTCATATTACCTGGGAGACTTGTAATACATTTTGATATCAGTATGGAATATGAATTTCAAGACATAAAAATTCCATGAATATCCAGACAGAAAAGGGCTGAGCTCTCGAGAAGAAATCCCTGACCACTTTCACAATGTACACACTAAGGTGAAGCACAAACTCATAGAGGGGAGCACCCAGTTCCCCAGAGCACTTGAAGAATTTAGGTGAGGGAGTCTAAAAGTACAGGAACATTAACTCCCTTTGAAGGAAACTTTGACCAAATGGAGACAGGAGATGGGAAGGATCTGCAAATGAATTCTTTCTCAGATACCCCCTTAGATGAACTGTTTGCAGATGCATAGGTGTCACAAACCCCCTTGGAAGATGTTAAGACAGACTGAAAAATCATATGTGCTTACGAAACAGAGGCCAGCTCAGTAATAAACTCTATATTTGCTCTTCCTCTTTCCTTTGCATCACTTACCTCTTTCTTCATGTGTGCTTCCTGTGACTTCCTACATCTACCACCTAATTTGTTAGCCCATAAATTCCCTCCAAGACCCTGCTTCTAGGGAAGCCTGGAAGAGACATTTATCAACATTATAGCTGCTTTTGGTAAAAAAAAAAAGATAAATATATATAATAAATATATAGTAAATAGTACAATGTGTGGATGTGTGGGTGTAGCCCCTTATTTTCAGATATTGTTAAGACAAGAAAAAGCAACAACACTGACTGAATTCATTTTTTTTAAATAGCTGCCTTTCTGGCAACTATGTTAAAGAAACATGTAAAAGATGATGTACGTTAAAATTCTTTATATAGTCCATCTCATTTGTTGAAAAGTGAATTGTTATGATAAAGGCAAATATATTTAGATCTATTTTAAACCTTATGAAATGTGTTATATGTCACTGATAATGCTTAGAAAAGTAGTCTGCAAATAAAATATTAGAATTATTGCTTTCTTAAATTATTTTTGTTGCTCAAATTTTGATTACTTGTGATTATATTTATTAATTACAGCTATATTATCATCATGTAGGCAAAAAATAAATTTAGGTGATATTTTACCTAATATTTGCAAAAATCTGAACTGCACTGCATATACTGCTTGAATAACTCCCTTACATTTATGCTCAGAATGTAACATTTTAGTAATTAAAATGTTAAATTAAGACACAACGCTAATCTACTTCGTACACTGTAGGGAAATAATCTATCGTAAAACAAAGCATGGAACACTGAGGGCTTATTCTAGCAGTTGTGATGTTAATGATGAAAATATAATACTTTTAAACAATTCAATTGCCCTAAATCTCCTCAATTTTATTTAATTATTTTATTATCACTAGCCCTAAGGAGTCTTTTTAAAAAATATTTTTCTTTAAAGCTCATTATCACACTTCATGTAGTTTTGCTGATAGATATTATTGATATACAAGCATGGGTCCACGTTTCTATTGTGATTTTAGTTCCTGAATGTAAACACATACACCTTTTTTTAAATTAAAGAACATGATTTTGTGCCAAGGAATTATATATTAAGATTAGGAAACTATAAATTTATCACAAAGATTAGTAATGTCTTCAAATATGGAATAAAAAGAAGGAACATGTTTTAATACGATGCTATACATTTTTTGAATTTTTATTTTATATTATAGTTGATTTACAATATTGTGTTAGTGTCAGGTGCACAACACAGTGATTCAGTTATACATATACATAATCTATTTCTTTCAGATTATTTTCCCATATAGGTTATTACAGAGTACTAAGTAGAGTTCCCTGTGTTACACAGAAGGTCTTGTTGATTATTTATTTTGTATACAGTGTGTGTATATGTTAATCCCAACCTCTTAATTTATCCCTTCCCCCACCTTTCCCCTTTGGTAACCATAAGTTTGTTTTCTAAGTCTGTGAGTCTGTTTCTGTTTTGTAAATAAGTTCATTTGTTTCATTTTTAAAGATCCAACACATAAGTGATATCATATGATATTTGTCTTTCTCTGTTTGACTTACCTTACTTAGCATGATAATCTCTAGGCCCATCCATGTTGCTGCAAAGAGCATTATTTCATTCCTTTTTATGGCTAATATTCCATTTTATATATGTACCACATACTCTTTATCCATTCATCTATCAATGAATATTTAGATTGCTTCTGTGTCTTGGCTATTGTAAATAGTGCTGCAGTGAACATTGGGGTGTATGTATCTTTTCCAATAATGGTTTTCTCAGGATATACACCCAAGAATGGGATTGCTGGATCATACTGTAACTCTATTTTTAGTTTTTTAAGGAACCTCCATACTGTTTTCCATAGTGGCTGTACCAATTTACATTCCCACCAACAGTATAGGAGGGTCTCCTTTTGTCCTCTCTATCATTTCTTTTTTGTAGACCTTTTGATGCCCATTCTTACTGGTGTGACGTGATACCTCATTGTAGTTTTGATTTGCATTTCTCTAATAATTAGAGATGTTAAGCATCTTTTCATGTGCTTTTTGGCCATCTGTATATCTTCTTTGGAATAATGTCTATTTAGATCATCTGCACATTTTTTGATTAGGTTGTTTGTTTTATTTGATACTGAGCTTCATGAGCTGTCTGTATATTTTGGAGATTAATCCCTCATTGGTCACATCATTTGCAAATATCTTCTCCTATTCTCTGGGTTGTCTTTTTGTTTTGTTTATGGTTTCCTTTGCTGTGCACAAGCTTTTAAGTTTAATTAGGTCCTGTTTATTTATTTTTATTTTTATTACTCTAGGAGGAGTATCCAAAAAAATATTGCAGCCATTTCTGTCAAAGAGTGTTCTGCCTATGATTTCCTCTAAGAGTTTTATATTGTCCAGTCTTAAGTTTAGGTATCTAATCCATTTTGAGTTTATTTTTGTGTATTGTGTTAGAAAGTGTTCTAATTTAATTCCTTTACATGTGGCTGTCCAGTTTTCCCAGCACCACTTTCTCTCTTGTATATTCTTGCCTCCTTTGTTCTAGATTTACTAACCATAAGTGTGTGGGTTTATTTCTGGGCTTTCCATTCTGTGCCACTGATCTATATATCTGCTTTTGTGCCAGTACCATACTGTTTTGATTACTGTTGCTTTATAGTACAGTCTGAAGTCAGGGAGCCTGATTCCTCTAGCTCCATTTTTCTTTCTCAATATTGCTTTGACTATTCAGGGTCTTGTGTGTTTCCATACAAATTTTAAGATTTTTTTGTTCTAGATCTGAAAAAAATGCCATTGGTAATTTGATAGGGATTGCATTGACTGTAGATTGCCTTGGGTAGTACATTCATTATGACAATTTTGAGTCTTCCAATCCAAGAACATGACATATCTTTCTATCTGTTTGTGTTATCCCTGATTTCTTTCATCAGCATCTTACAATTTTTGGAGTACAGGTTTTTTACCTCCTTATATAGATTTATTACTAGGTATTTTATTCCTTCTGATGCAATGGTAAATGGGATTGTTTCCTTAATTTATTTTTCTGAGAAAGTGTATTTTTCATTTCAGTTTTTGTATTGTTCAACTCTGTCTGTTTGTTCTTTATATCTTCTATCTCTTTGTTAAACATTTCTTGTATCTTCTCAGTCTGTGCTTCAATTCTTTTTCCAAGGTTTTGCAACATCTTTACTCTCATTACTCTGAATTATTTCTCTGGTAGATTGCCTATCTCCACTTCACTTAGTTGTTCTTCTGGGGTTTTACCTTATTCCTTTGTCTGGAACATATTCCTCTGCCATCTCATTTTGTCTAACTGTCTTTGTTTGTGGCTCCTTTGCTCACGCTGCAGGATTGTAGCTCCTCTTGCTTCTGGTGTCTGCCCCCTGGTGGGTGAGGGTGGTTTAAGAGACTTGTGTTGACTTCTTGGTGGGAGGAACTGATGCCCGTCCACTGGTGGGTGGAGTTGGGTCTTGTCTCTCTGGTGGGCAGTGCTGTATCAGGGGTTGTGTTTCAAGGCAGCTGAGGGCTCAGTCAGACTTTAGGCAGTCTGTATGCTAATGGTGAAGCTGTTTTCCCACCTTGTTGGTTGTTTGGCCTCAGGCGTCCCAGCACTGGAACCTGCAGCTTGTTGGGTGGGGCCATGTTTGGTTTCGAAATTGTAGCTTCCAGGAGAGTTCATGTCAATGAGTACTCCCTGGTGTCTCTGTCTCCAGTGTCCTTGTTCCCACAGTGAGTCACAGCTACCCCCCTTACCTCCCCAGGAGACCCTCTAAGACCAAAAGGTACGTCTTCCCCAGGCTCCTGTGAAGTCACTGTTTTTTTTCCCTGTGTCCTGGTGCACACGAAATCTTGTGTTCACCCTCCAAGAGTGGAGTTTCTCTTTCCTCCAGTCCTGTGGAGTTCTTGTGATGAAATCCCACTGACCTCCAAAGCCAAATGTTCTCAGGGCTCCTCCCCCCAATCAGACCCCAATATTGGGGAGCTAGATGTGGGGCTTAGAACTCTCACTCCTGTGGGAGAACCTATGCAATATAATTATTTCCCAGTGTGTCATCTACCTGGTGGGAATGAGATTTGATTGCATCTCAAACGTGCCTCTCCTACCATCTTACTGTGGCTTCTTTTTTGTCTTTGGATGTAAAATATATTTTTTGATATGTTCCTGTCTTTTTTGTTGACGGTTGTTCAGCAGTTAGTTATGATTTGGGTGTTTTTATGAGAGGAGGTGAGCTCAAGTCCTTCTATTCTGCCATTTTGTCTCCTGTATTAATATGGTTCTATACTTTTAAACTTAATCTTCTTAAGACTGGTGTACAAAGAATAAACAAGTACTCATCATAATAGTTTTATTTCAACAGTCGCTACTTCTGAGGAGTATGTATTCTTCAACTTTTGTTTAGAGGTAGATAATGTCTCTGCTGCTAACAGAGGATTTCTAATGTATTTTGGTTTTAGAAAAAAATGTGGGTACAGAAAAAACATGACTTTTATTTTGCTAATTTTATTTAAAATTTTCAGAAAAGCCTTATGCACAAGATCATTTAGAAAAGATCATCCAGATTCCCCTAAGTACAAAAAACTTCCAATACATTTTACTGCTGCAAGTTGTCATTCATTCTATTCAATATAATCAGTTTCTTGGGATATAAATACCCTTACAGCATTCAAAGGAATAAGTATGAAGTCCTCATTAACAAAGTATAGTAGTAAATCACATTTCATTTTCTTTGAAATTTGCAATTTAATTTCACATATGTTACACCTATCTTTTGATAAGAAATTTCTTTTTTTTTTTTTAAGGAAACCAGGTCTCTCTCTCTCTCTCTTTCTCTTTCACCCATTCTCCTTTTTCCTCTCCCTGAATCAAATTTATGTATGCAAAGATTCTGCTTATGAACTTCAGCAGAATTCCCAAAACTATTCTTTAATACCATGCAGAACATTTTTTTTTTAATTGACAAAATATATTTTCATGGTATTGGAATACAAATGGCTTGCTAACACTTTTGATACTTTATCAATATGTTAGAGTGTAATATTTATCAAAAGCAACCTTTTCCTAACTATGTAAACACATAACCGAAATGGAAATGTAAGTGGAGTGATTGTGAAGTCAGTTCTGACTCTCATGACAATCATGACAATCTAGTCAGCTCCTTCTATTCTCTATATATTTACATAAATACAGCCTAATTTTCCTTGTTGCCCTTGTCATAGAAACAACATTTGACAGTGTGCAGTGGCATTTTTTACTTGTTTTAAAATAATCAGTATTGTTACATTAATATTTTCTATAAGTAAAGCTATATCTTTTTAAATAGGTAATGTAAAACTTCTGAAGAAGAAGAAGGCAGGCTAAGTCCTTGTCTTACTTAGTTCTTTAAATTATTCAGTCTTCTAGGGTTTGGTAGGAAAATGTTGACTGAAAAAGAAAAAAAAATCACAACCTTGAGAATTATGTTTTATTCAGTAGACATACTGTTAACTTAAACCCAGAAGACAGCCTCTCAGATAACTCTGAGGGACTTTCCCAAAGAAGTAGGAGAAAAGCCAGGATATATAGCAGTTTTTGCAAAAAAAAATCAGGCCATTGGAAAATCAAAAGATTACTGTTAATTAAAGAAAAACCAGAGATTTCAAATTCATGAATTTAGCAATTTTCTATACATGTGAAGACTCAAGAGTCTGGGATCATTAGAATCATTCCTTTGATATGCTCCTTAACTATCTAGGGCCATTATCATGTTTTGTTTTGTTTTGTTTTCCCATCCTGAATCTTCTCAGGGTGCACAGTCAGATGTGGTTGTAGTGGCTGATGGCTTGATGGCCACAACATCTTTTGTTTACTGATATGACAGGCAACATTCTTCATTCACAGAAAGAATGAGAATATGGTATTGGTCAATAGAAATTTGTTGATTCCTTTCCATTGAAATCCATTAGTCTATGCAGTTAATTCTTCCTTAATGTGTCTATAAGATAGAAAAAGGCTGATGATTCCATTTATGTCCAGAAACACATAATTCTGTTTCCAGAAAATGCTTAACAAAATTAATGCACACTTATCTAAATTGGCTACCAACACTCTATAATGTTTTGTGACATTTTGCAGAGAATTTGTCATATTTGAGAATTTTTTTCTTACTTAACCTCTCAGTTTCTTACTGCTCTAGACCTTCTGTAACAGACTCCTATCTGAATTCATATATGACCTTAATACCTACAAATTATCATTACTAAATCAACCTTGTCAGCAAATTATTCTAAAAAGCAAACAAACAAAAAATTTTACTTATGTTAATCCCTTACTCAAAAACATTTGATAGTTTCCTGTAAGTCAAAGTACACTCTTGGTGTCCAAGACCCCCTACAGTCAGTCTCCAGCTGATTTTCCAAGACTTACTCTATCAAACTTCATTAAGCCCTCTGGTGATCCTGATTTCTCAAAAACAGACATTTCAGATAATAATTTTGGGACACTTTTATATGTAGTAAACTAAAATTTTCTTATCTTTTTCATAGTATACATTTTCCCACTAAATCCAAAATATTGTGTTACTTCAAGTTTTAAGTCAATCTAAGCAAACAATATTTTTAAGCAACTCAAACTAAAAATCATCCTCATGGTATTGTTCAGCTTTATAAATAACTGTTAAGTAAATTATTTAAGTCATACAGCAGAATAGTATAAAGCCAATAGAAAATGAGATTGTGGAAGAATATTAAATGATCACAAAAGATATATAGAATAAATTGATAGTAAAAAGGAGCAGGTTGCCAATTAGTATAATTTTATATTTGAATAAAAATATTCATAAATACAGTTGTCTATAATAAATTTATATTTTATGTAATAGGAAAAAAATAGTTAATGGAAGCACCCCTGAGAGAATAAATTTCATAACATATTTTGAGAAAAGATTTATAAATGCAATTAGTTTTCTTGGGAAGGATGCTTATATTCTATGACTGTCACTAACCTACTTATTTATTAATCAAATAATTGTTCATATCAACTCTGTGCCTAGTATTGAATGAAATGCAGGAGATATGTAGGTGACCCATGTAGACATGGATCCTCTTGTTAATAGAAACTGAGCAACAAAGAAGCTACTTATCTCTTTTTACTTAAAATTAACATTCATTTTCCACACCTTTACAATAATGCTTATTTTTAGCAGTAACATTAGAGTGCAATTTAATGAAAATATATAAGCTCCAAAATATCAAAAAAAATTAATGTCTTTGAATCAAATGGAAATGAACAAAAAGTCAGCTATTCTCTTAGTTTGCATGCTAAACTCAATGAAAAAAAAGATGAAGAATAAACAGAAATATTTTTAATCATATCAAATTTGTTCAAAAGTTAACAGGTCATTTTGCTTTTGTTTTTATGGTTCATTTCCCTTATGAATATAAGATAATTACTCAATAATGCTTGCCTACTATTAATGATATTAGCATATTTACTAGACAGATTGCTTGTAAGTGAAACTATTTGATATCCTTATTATCTGCCCCAGATACTGGGATCAAATCCACGCTCAACAACACAGGGTCTAAGCTCAGAGTCTTTATTGTAATTGGAAAATACATGGTCTACTTATCAAAAACCAAGGAGCCTCTGACTATGTGATGTGGTTTAATGAGTGTTCAACCCCAGGTCTTACAACCAAAGAGCTTCAAATTCTCCTCATTAGTATAAACTTACTATGAGCTGGAATCTTAATTTTCTTATTTATATATTCCTAGCTCTTGAATAGTACTTGTCATATAGCACTAATTTGACACATATGTGTTGGTAAAAATCTATGATGTTTTTAGTCTGCATTTGCATTTCAATTAGATTTAGTCATTATTGCCTAAATGAGCAAGACTTGAGACTAATTTACTTTCCCTAGCCAAGGGTACTGGAAAAGAGGGTAGCTATTTGTTCGTGAAAGTTAGAAGATGGAGAGATCAACATTAGGAAAATTTCCAAGAGGTTGTATGTTGAAAGGGGAAAATTTTAAAGCAAAGCAAGGGTGAGGGACTGAGAATGAAATCAGTAGCCTTGATACAGAAGGAAGACACTGGATTCCTATATTGAAGAAGAAGAGTAAAGGATAAAAAAATATATATAAAATTATGATGTGGTCTGAATTGTGTCCACCCAAAATTCATATGTTGAAACCCTAACTCCCAATACGACTGTATTTAGAACTAGCACCTTTATGGAATTACAGTTAAATGAATTCCTAAGGGTAGCTGTCTGATTTGATAGGATTAGTTTCCTTATAAGAAGAGACCCCAGAGACTGTCTATCTCTCCACCAAGTGAGGACACAGCAAGAAGACAGCCATCTGCAAGCCTGCAAGAGACTTCTCACTAGAACCCAAACATGCTGGCATACAAATCTTAGACTTCTAGCCTCCAGAAAATAAATTCTGATGTTTAAACCACACTGTTGTGATATTTTGTTATGGAAGCTATATATGACTAAGACAAAGTATAAATAAAGCCAGAGATTTAAAATTAAACATGTTATACAAGTATGTTTTTTTTACCTCAAATGCCTTTCATGAAAGCATTACATTTAGGGAAATGTAGCCAAGATGGTGAAGTAAGAAAACCCTGAACTCACCTCCTCCCATGGAGACACCAAAATTACAACTACTTACACAGCAACTACCTATGAGAACAAACCAAATACCAGCAGAAAACTATTTTCACAACTAAAGACATAAAGAAGTAACTAAAATGAGATGGGTAGGAGGGGCTGAGTGATGATGTAGTCAGGATCCATAGTGGGTCAGTGACCCACAAAAGGAGGAAATTTCACAGTTGTAGAGGTCCTCCCTACCAGCAAGAGGTTTGAGCCCAACATTGGGCTCCCCAGCTTGGGAGTCCTGCACCTGAAAGATAGGGCACCAGATCATCTGGTTTTGAAAATCAGAGGGGTTTATATTTAGAGAGCTATAGGAAACAGACTCCCTCTTAAACAGCATGCACAAAAGTCTCACAATCTCACAGTCCCAGCACAGAGGCAGCAGTTTGAAAGGAGCTAGGTCTGATGTACTTGCTGATCTTGGAGAGCCTCCTGGAGAGTCAGGAGGCAACTGAGACTCTATCCGGGGATGGAATTGCTGGTGGCAGCCACAGTTGGGAGTTCATTCAACCACTCAACCAAAATAACACAAACTCTGGCTAGTGCCACCAATTTTTCTTAGTTATATTGAGATATAATCAACATACAGCACTGCATAAGGTATACAGAATAATGATTTGACTTGTATACATCATAAAATGATTGTCAAAATAAGTTTAATGATCATCATTTCATACAGATACAAAATAAAAGAAAAAAATATTTTTCTTTATGATGAGAACTCTTAGGATTTACTCTCTTAACTTTCATATATCACATATGGCAGTGCTAATTATATCAATTATGTTGTACATTACAACCCTAGTACTTATCTTATGACTGGAAGTTTGTAACTTTTGACCACCTTCATCCAATTCCCCCTCTCCCCAAACCCTGCTTCTGATCTCTTTTTCTATGGGTTTGTTTGTGTGTTTTTGCAGTATAATTGACCTTCAACACTATGTTAGTTTTTGGTGCACAAAAAAGTGATTCACTATTTCTATATATTACAAAGTGATCTTCATGATAAATCTAGTTATCATCTGTCAACATGCAAAGATGCAATAATACAAATATTACTGACTATACTGCCCACACTGTACATTTCATACCCTTGACTCATTTTTTTGTAACTAGAAGTTTGTAACTCTTAATCTTCCTCAACTTATTCACTCATCTGCCCACCCCAAACATCTAGGACAACCACCTGTTTGTTTTCTGTATCTATGACTGTTTCTGTCCTTTTGTTCATTTGATTTGTTTTTCATATTCCACATATAAATGAAATTACATGATATTGGTCTTTTCCTTGGCCTGGTTGGTGTCAAGGCAGTAAAAAAGGATATAATGATCAAAAAAATAAAAAAATATAATGATCAAAGGATCAAACAGGAAGGTATAACAATTGTGAAAATATATGCACCCAACATAAAAGCACTTAAATACATAAAGCAAATATTAACAGACATAAAGGGAGAAATTTACAATAACACAATAACAGTAGGGGACTTTAACACCCCACTTACACCAATGTGTAAATCATCCTAGCATAAAAGGAATGAGGGAGCACTGGACTTAACTGACACTTTGTACCAGATGGACTTAATAGATATATACAGAATATTTCATCCAAAACCTGCAGAATATTCATTCTTTTCAAGTGCACGTGGAACATTCTCCAGGATAGATCTTATGCTAATCTACAAAACAAGTCTCAATAAATTTAAGTATATTGAAATCATATCAAACATCTTTTCCAACCACAACATTATAAGACAAGAAATCAAATCCCAGAAAAAATAAAAAAACTGCAAAAAAACATAAACACGTGGTATGTAAATGACATGCTACTAAACAAACAATAAGTCATGTAACAATCTAGAGGAAATATGAAAATACCTGAAGACAAATTAAATGAAAACATAACAATAGAAAAAATCTCTGGGAAAAAGTGAAAGGAATTTAAAGAGGGAAGTTTATAGAAATAGAAGCCTACTTCAGGACACAAGAAACTAAAGAATCTAACTTTAGGGACTTCCCTGGCAGTCCAGTGGTTAAGACTCCACATTTCCACAGCAGGGAGCACATGTTCGATCCCTGGTTGGGGAACTAAGATCCCGCATGACATGCAGCATGGCCAAGAAATAAAACCAACCAACCAGCCAACTAAACAAACAAAAAACAGAAGTCTTCAGAGAGGAAATCTACCAAACATTAAAAAAAGAGTTAACACTGATACTTCTCAAAGTATTCCGAAAAATTGCAAAGGAAATAACTCTTCCAAATTCATTCTAAAATGCCAGCATCACCCTGATACCAAAACCATACAACTACATATAGAGCAATATCACTGATGAATATAGATGTAAAAATCCTCAGCCAGGGCTTCCCTGGTGGTGCAATGGTTGAGAGTCCGCCTGCTGATGCAACGGACATGGGTTCATGCCCCGGTCCAGGAAGATCCCACATGCCACAGAGTGGCTAGACCAGTGAGGCATGGCCACTGAGCCTGCATGTCCGGAGCCTGTGCTCCGCAACGGGAGAGGTCACAGCAGTGAGAGGCCTGCGCGCCGCAAAAAAAAAAAAAAAAAGAAAAAAAAATCCTCAGCCAGATATTAGCAAACCAAATTCAAAAAAACATTAAAAGTATGATATACCACCATCAAGTGTGATTTGTCCCAGGTATATGAGCATGATTCAATATCTGCAAATCAGCCAATGTTAACAAAACACCACATTAACAAATTGAAGAATAAAAATCATGATCATCTCAATAAATGCAGAAAAAACTTTTGACAAAATTCAACATCCTTTATGATAAAAACTCTCAAAAAAGTGTGCATAAAGGGAACATACCTCAATGTAATAAATGCTATTTATGACAAACTTATGGCCAACATTATTCTCAATTGTGAAAAGCTGAAAGCCTTTCTTCTAATGTCACTTATAAGACAAGGATGCCCACTCTTACCACTTTTATTCAACATAGTATTACAAGTTCCACCCACAGCATTCAGACAAAAATAAGAAACAAAAGAAATCCAAATTGGAAAGGAAGAAGTAAAATTTTCATTGTTTACAGATGACATGATACTATACATAGAAAATTGTAAGGATACCACAAAAAACTATTAGAACTTATAAATGAATTTTGTAAAGTTTCAGGATACAAAGTTTATATGCAGAAATCTGTTGCATTTCTATATACTAATAACAAACTATCAGAAGAGGTATTATGAAAACAATTCCATTTACAATTGCATAAAAATATACTTAGGAATAATTCTAGCCAGAAGGTAAAAGATTAGGAAAACTATAAGACATTGATGAAAGAAATTGAAGATGACACAATCAAATGGAAAGATATATTGTGTTCATGTTTTGGAAGAATTAATATTATTAAAATTACCATACTACCCAAGGCAATCTACAGATTCAATGCAATTCCCATCAAAATACGAATGGCATTTTTCATAGAACTAGAAAAAAAAAATAATTCTAAACTTTGTATGGGAAGACAAAAGACACTGCATAGCAAAAACCATCTTGAGAATGAAGAACAAAGCTGGATTTCAAATGCTTCCTGATTTCAAAATATACTACAAAGCTGCAGTAATCAATACAATATGGTGCTGATGTAAACACAGACCCATAGACAAATGGAACAGAATGGAGAACCCACAAAAAAACCAATGTTTATATGATCAATTAATCTACAACAAAGGAGACAAGAGTATACAATGGGGAAAAGACAGCTTCTTCAATAAATGGTTTTGGGAAAACTGTAGTGTTACATACAAAAGAATCACACTGGACCACTTTTTTATACCATATTAAAAAAGAAAACACCTCAATTTGGATTAAAGACTTAAATGTAAGGCCTGAAACCATAAAACTCCTAGAAGAAGACAGAGGGAGTATACTCTGTGACATCAGTCTTAGTAATGTTTTTTGGCTATGTATCCCTAGGCAAGGGAAATGAAGCAAAAATAAACAGATAAGACTACATCAAATAAAAAAGCTTTGTACAACAAAGGAAACTATTAACAAAGTGAAAAGGCTGCCTACTGAACTGGAGAATCTATTTGTAAATGATATATCTGTTAAGGGGTTAACATCCAAAGTATACAAAGTATACATAAGCTCAACATCAAAAAAAAAAAAACTGATTAAAAATTGGGCAGAGGGGCTTCCCTGGTGGCGCAGTGGTTGAGAGTCCGCCTGCCAATGCAGGGGATACGGGTTCGTGCCCTGGTCCGGGAAGATCCCACATGCCACAGAGCGGCTAGACCAGTGAGGCATGGCCACTGAGCCTGCATGTCCGGAGCCTGTGCTCCGCAACGGGAGAGGTCACAGCAGTGAGAGGCCTGCGCGCCGCAAAAAAAAAAAAAAAAAGAAAAAAAAAATCCTCAGCCAGATATTAGCAAACCAAATTCAAAAAAACATTAAAAGTATGATATACCACCATCAAGTGTGATTTGTCCCAGGTATATGAGCATGATTCAATATCTGCAAATCAGCCAATGTTAACAAAACACCACATTAACAAATTGAAGAATAAAAATCATGATCATCTCAATAAATGCAGAAAAAACTTTTGACAAAATTCAACATCCTTTATGATAAAAACTCTCAAAAAAGTGTGCATAAAGGGAACATACCTCAATGTAATAAATGCTATTTATGACAAACTTATGGCCAACATTATTCTCAATTGTGAAAAGCTGAAAGCCTTTCTTCTAATGTCACTTATAAGACAAGGATGCCCACTCTTACCACTTTTATTCAACATAGTATTACAAGTTCCACCCACAGCATTCAGACAAAAATAAGAAACAAAAGAAATCCAAATTGGAAAGGAAGAAGTAAAATTTTCATTGTTTACAGATGACATGATACTATACATAGAAAATTGTAAGGATACCACAAAAAACTATTAGAACTTATAAATGAATTTTGTAAAGTTTCAGGATACAAAGTTTATATGCAGAAATCTGTTGCATTTCTATATACTAATAACAAACTATCAGAAGAGGTATTATGAAAACAATTCCATTTACAATTGCATAAAAATATACTTAGGAATAATTCTAGCCAGAAGGTAAAAGATTAGGAAAACTATAAGACATTGATGAAAGAAATTGAAGATGACACAATCAAATGGAAAGATATATTGTGTTCATGTTTTGGAAGAATTAATATTATTAAAATTACCATACTACCCAAGGCAATCTACAGATTCAATGCAATTCCCATCAAAATACGAATGGCATTTTTCATAGAACTAGAAAAAAAAATAATTCTAAACTTTGTATGGGAAGACAAAAGACACTGCATAGCAAAAACCATCTTGAGAATGAAGAACAAAGCTGGATTTCAAATGCTTCCTGATTTCAAAATATACTACAAAGCTGCAGTAATCAATACAATATGGTGCTGATGTAAACACAGACCCATAGACAAATGGAACAGAATGGAGAACCCACAAAAAAACCAATGTTTATATGATCAATTAATCTACAACAAAGGAGACAAGAGTATACAATGGGGAAAAGACAGCTTCTTCAATAAATGGTTTTGGGAAAACTGTAGTGTTACATACAAAAGAATCACACTGGACCACTTTTTTATACCATATTAAAAAAGAAAACACCTCAATTTGGATTAAAGACTTAAATGTAAGGCCTGAAACCATAAAACTCCTAGAAGAAGACAGAGGGAGTATACTCTGTGACATCAGTCTTAGTAATGTTTTTTGGCTATGTATCCCTAGGCAAGGGAAATGAAGCAAAAATAAACAGATAAGACTACATCAAATAAAAAAGCTTTGTACAACAAAGGAAACTATTAACAAAGTGAAAAGGCTGCCTACTGAACTGGAGAATCTATTTGTAAATGATATATCTGTTAAGGGGTTAACATCCAAAGTATACAAAGTATACATAAGCTCAACATCAAAAAAAAAAAAACTGATTAAAAATTGGGCAGAGGGGCTTCCCTGGTGGCGCAGTGGTTGAGAGTCCGCCTGCCAATGCAGGGGATACGGGTTCGTGCCCTGGTCCGGGAAGATCCCACATGCCACGGAGCAGCTAGGCCCGTGAGCCATGGCCGCTGAGCCTGTGCGTCCGGAGCCTGTGTTCCACAATTGGAGAGGCCACAACAGTGAGAGGCCCGCATACAGCAAAAAAAAAAAAAAAAAAAAAAAAATTTGGGCAGAGGCCTGAATAGACATTTTTCCAAAGAAGACATACAAGTGGCAACAGACACATGAAAAGATGCTCAATGTCACTAATCATCAGGAAAATGCCAATCAAAACCACAGTGAGATACTACCACATACCTATCAGAATGGCACTTATCAAAAAGACAACAAATAGCAAGTGTTGGTGGTAAGGATTTGGAACCCTCAGGTACTGTTATTGGGAAGGCAAACTGGTGCAGCCACTGTGGAAAAAAGTATGGGAATTCCTCAAAAAATATTAAATAGAACACATATAAGTGGGTTCTAAAAAACAAAACAAGGCATCAAATATAACAAACAGAAACAGATTTATAGACACAGAGAACAAACTGGTGGTGGCCAGAGGGAAGGTTGATGGGAAGAGGAAAGAAAAAGGTGAGGAGGATTAAGAGGTACAAAATCCCAGTTATAAAAGAAATGAGCCAAGAGTATGAAATATGCAATGTGGGGAATATAATCAATAACAATGTACTAACTTTTATGATAATATATTGTAACTAGACTTATCTTGGTGATCATTCGAAATGTATTGAAATATCAAATCACTATCTTGTGTAAAAGGAACTGACATAGTGTTGTAGGTCAATTATACTTCAAAAACAAACAAACACACAAACAAACAAATTCATAGAACAAGAGATCAGATTTGTGGTTACCAGAAATGGGGGGTGGGGGGAATTGGATAAAGGTGATCAAAAGGTACAAACTTCCAGTTATAATATAAATAAGTAGTAGGGATGTAATGTATCACATGATAAATATAATTAACACTGCTGTGTGTTATATATGAAAATTGTTAAGAGATTAAGTCTTAAGTGTTCTCAGTACAAGAATTTTTTTTCCATTTCTTTAATTTTTATACCTTTATGAGATGAATATTCAATAAATTTCACCAAATATCACTAAATTTCATTAAATGAATATTCACTAATATCACTAAATTGTGATAATCATTTCATGATGTATGTAAGTCAAATCATTTCACTGTACATCTTACACTTATACAGTGCTATAGGCCAATTATATTTCAATAAAACTGGAAAAATAATATTTAAAACTAAATTAAAATATACAGAAATATGTATACATATATCTGTATTATAAGTAATGTTGAAGTGTGTGTGTGCATATATATGTATTACTTTACTTAACATTGTACAATTATCAAAATATGCCTACAACTTGAAAGCCTTAAGATAATGAGAAAAGCATTATTACAAATGAATATATTTAACAAATTTTGAAGAAAAAAACTGCATGTGGATATTCTTATGCATGTGAGTATTTTTTTACATTTTATATATATTAATCAAAGATTCCTAGAGGTGTGAATATCTTACTGTTATGTATGGTTACCTGTGTGTCATGGGTTTAGTACAAAGTAAAAATTTAATAAAAAACATTCTTTTACTTTAAATACTGTACTATTTGAATTATTTACAACTATTATTTATATTTAAGAACATTTTTATATGAAAACAAACAAAAGTTTCTAGGTTTAGTGTCAGAATTTCAGATTTCATATTTTAGCTCTGTCTCTTATAGATACCAGCTGTGAAATTTTAGACAAGGTGCTGCTCCTACTGAAATATTTATTGTAATTCTTGCTTTAAAGTTTTTGTCCAGGGGTAACATATGTAGGAAGTGCCTTGTCCATGGCTTTGCAAATAACAAGGCAATACTCCAGAAATGCTCATTTCTTTAAACACAAAGTAAGAAGAGAGGGAGAAAGGAGAATAATTCCTTATCTCAAATATTTTTGCTTACAGCCCTTGTGGTAGTATCATTCCAAAAAAGCAGATTTTAAGAAAAGATAATTAGTACAGTGCTAAAGCTATAACTTCATTTACCACCCACTCTCTAGTGTTATTTGTGGAATTCCATTGTGTAAAGATAGCAAAGGGAGAATATAGATAAGTAGAATATATAATTTTACATAGATCCTAAAAATGATAAGTACCTGTGGATCTCAAGCCTACTTGACTTCATTCAAGATTTGTCTGACTCTTGGGTAGATCTGAGTAGGTCGGGGTACTGCCAGACTGTGGGGACTCTTCCCTCTTGTTCTGTCTCTGTTAGAGACCTCTTCACTGGCATTTCCAACCTTAGAAATGGTCTTCGCCAGTGGAAATTAAGAAAGTAATTTCAACAGTGGAAATCAACAAGCAAAACTCATTAATCGGTAGCTCTTAAAGAGAGAGATCAAAATCATAGGCTGGAAAAATTGGGAAGTCAGACCCCTGCGGGCATTAGGAGTTTTACATAAAGACAATGACTTTGCAATAAGGACACACTTTGTACAAACAATTTCAGACTGGCAGTCATTGTCAATTCAAAGACGTTACTAGACATCTTACAATAAGATCACACAACACAAAGATATTCAAATCATGATGACTGATGAGCAAGAAATCCAGTTTATTGCTAGATCTCCTCAAATGTTCTGAAGAACCCCTGAGGATGTTTACATTGGCCCATTAAACAGTTTACCTTGCTGTGCCAAGAAAACAGAAACTCAGATGTAATCACTTGTGCCCAACAGTGTAAATGCTGCCCTCTGAATAGCCCGCTGGCTGGGCAACATCCACAGCAACCATGGTGCCATCAGTAACATGGAGGTCAGCTTTGACCGTTGGACCTGAATAAAAAAACTGCTGCTGGCAACAACTGGGGCAGTACCCTGGTATGCTGCTTTCACAAACAGTAAATGCAAGTTTCTTTTTGATTGACCCACACCTGGGTGACTTTTACTTCACCAAGGAGTGCATAAACCTTCAGTGTTGAGCCCAGTCTGTGAAAAAACAGAGCAAAAGGTTCAGGACCATAAAGAGACCAAGTCGCAGGGAATAACTCTTAGAATTTACACACAGACATTTTCCCAAAGGCAGAGCAACTGTGAGCAGGGGCAGCAGGAATAATTGGAATAATAAGAAAACTTGGACAGCATGCCCAGAATTTATTGTCCTCCCGGACAATAGATTAAGGTATAATAATTTCCTCACGTCCAAAATGTCAGAAAGAATTTATCTCACTTCTTGCCAGTGGGTCTAGAACTCAGATGCATGTTTTGAACTGGAGCGGGATGTTAACCTTGCCAAGAATCCCTGCTTTTCCAGACAACTGAAGAAAATCATAGCCATTACTTCATATGCAAACACTATTGCCAGAAAAGGAAGGAAAGTGTTATAGGGACTCAATGGTTTTGCTGACTCTGTATGAACTGAAGCTACCCTCACCACCAAACCTACCCTAAAATTCCTCATCTTTCAGAACGAGGACTTCTAGAGGGAAGAAAGAGTCTTTCTCTTTGTCTCGTCGTCTTTTTTTTTTTTTTGCCTCAGTATAAACTATCACCCAGATTGATTCCCAGTAGGAGTTTACATTCATTTTAAAGAAAAAAAAAAAAAAACTCTACCTCACACATTAGGGATAGTTTTTCACACAGGGACTCAATAGATCATTGCAAAAATGTCAGTAGATTTATTATAGTGGTTAAGAGCCAGATTCTTTGGTCTGTATCTCAGCTCATAATTTATTAGCTGTGTGACCTTGGGCAAGACATTTGCCTTCTCTGTGCCTTAGTATCTTAATCTGAGAGGAAAAAAAAGTTGTTTTTTTTTTTTTTTTTTTTAGCAGTGTAGCACAGGGCTGCTGTGATGATAGAAAAAAAATAATAACGTATTAAAGATGTGAAAAATAGTGCCTGCATATAATAAATGCTCTATAAATAATTTTCTTAACTGGGCATAGGTTTGTTTCACAAGTCTGTCATATTCAACTATACATAGGGACACCTTGTAATAGTACCTACCATAAGTATATTGTACCACAAGGGATGAAAAGGGAAAGAAGAGAGTAGACAGGTATGCAGAAGAAAAAAAAGTAGATAAAGTCTTGCCACTATTCCCAAGACAATCTGTGCCTAAATCTGGCACCTCTGGGTCATGAAAAGCATTTTTCCCCAAAACATTGCTCACGATTCTCCATCCTTTCAAGGACAATGGTAAATTATGATATTTTAAACTAAAATTGTTGCACAGTAAAAGTATAAAATGTTATATCTTATGTGTGTTTTGGTTTGTTTGTTGGGTGATAGTTGTTGTAGCCTTTCTGAGAAAACTGATGGAGACAAATGCATTTTGTTGGCTCAAGCCTTGCTGAAGGACTGTTCTGTCCACTAAAAATCTCCAAAAATAACTCTCTGGCAGAAGACTTTCAGGGACTTTTACCGTTTTTTGTACAAGGGAACTCTTCCCAATTATTCTTTTGCGCTGTCATTTATAAACAGTGAATAACTATGAAGTAAGAGCTTTTCAGCAAACGGAAGCAGTGACATCCAACCCTTAGTTGCCACGTTCTATTTTCTGAATCCTTTATTTGAGACAGTAATGAAAATGTCATGATTTAAATTGTGGGCATTGATGATGGTATTTCAATAGGTTTCAGGAAAAGTTTATGGGTACTTCAACTCTTTTATTGTATAAAAAATGTTTTATCTTTATTGTACAAAATATAAAATGCAGAAGAGTATATAGAAGAATTAAAAGTCATCTGCAATCCAATAACCAGATGCAGCTACTTTAAAAAATGTGTGTGTGAGAGAGAGAACTGATTTTCACACTTTATGCACAATGCAATACAATAGATAGATAGATAGATAGGGATAGAATGCATTATATATGTAATACAAATGGGGAAAAAAGCAATTGAAATCATGCTAAGAAAAAAAAAATGCTCATATCATAGTAAATGAATGGTTTTCATTAACATTATATCATGAGGACTTTTCCTTGTCTGTCAACGTGCTCTGAACACATGACTTTTAGTGGTGGCAGAAAATGTTACCATACCAGTATACTATCATTTACTTACCTGAAATGTACTAAATTATTTTACTTATTAAGCTATTCCTCTATTGCTGAATGTTATGTTGTTTTTATTATTTTTCACTCTCAATTTATGCTTTAAAGACCTTTCTAGGACATACAATGGTTTGATTCTTTCCTTAGGATTTATTCTTTGAAGTAAAAATACTGATCAGAGAGCCAAATTTTCCTCTAAAAGTTTGAACCAATTTTCATTTCCACCACAGACATATAAGAATACTAATTGTATTAATTACTTATTTTAGGCTTAGATAATTAGAAAGAGGGGTATGTTATACTATTGTTCTTTTTAATCTACATTTAAAAATTATTGGTAAAGCTGAACTTTTTTTTCTGTTTTAGTCCTTTTAAAAATTGAAATGCTGCTATACTTTACATTTGGAAGAATTCTTTAAACTTTTGAGAAAAATACAGATTCAAAAATATTTTTATTAATCATTTGTCTATTGGTTTTATTTGTAATGACTTTTGAGTTATCAGCTTTAAAAACCAGGTAAAACATTATTCAAATTATTTCTGTGTGCATGGGATATTCACCTATATTTTTATAGTACTTGTATTATTTTGTTTATATAAAATTGTTTTTTAACTTCTTTTAAACCTCTGGGACATTTTTGGGTATGTGTTGTAAGCAAATATTCCAACCTAAAAATTTCCCAAATATCCACTATTTCCCACACCTTTTTAAGACTCACCCATCAGGAATGGTCAAATGGCAGTCACTTTCAAGGTGGAATATTCTGTTCCATTTACCTGTTGATTTTTATGCAAACTTACTTTTTACATTATTCTATTTTTCAAAAATTTTTATTCTCACTGACAATGCTAATAGCGATAGTTTCCTGCTACTTCTCCTACAATGCTTCCTGGTTATGCTGAAGTTGGAATTATTTTGTCAAGTTCCAGTAAAAATCCTTGTAGAGAAATGATACATATTTTGTGATGTTTATGAATTAATTTGGGAAAATTTGAAATTCTTACACTATTCAATTTTGCTTATTGTATCTAATTGATTAAAATGCAGTTTTCATTTTTTTAGAACATATATTTATTGAGTACCTACTATGCGCCTGATACTGCTCTAAATTTTAGGAGTACAGAAGTGGAAAAACAGATTAAAATCCCTGGCATCACGTGGTTTACATTCTAAAGAGAACAGAGAGACAATGAAAAAACAAACAAACCATAAGAACAAAAATTTTAAAATAATGTCATACATTTATCAAACCTATGGAAGAGAAGAAAGCAAGGTAGGAGGGCAGGAAGTGTGTGTGTGGGGGGGGTGTGCACTGGATAATCAAGAAAGACCTCAGTGAGAAAGCGATGTTTTAGCAGGGGCCTGATGCTGGGAAAGTCACAAGTCAGTCAAATATCTGGAGGAAGGACATTCTAGGCAGAGGGAACAGCTATTTCAAAACAATTTAAAAAACCATAAGATTTCTTCAAGTTTGTCTTCTGTAGATTGTCTCCACTCCTTTCTTGCAGAGTTGCTTTAATGCATTTTATATTTTATATTGCTTAAAAAGTAATTATTGTATAATTAGTATCATTATTATTATACCATGTGAGTTACTGCCATTTATAGAACAGAAATAGCTTTTTTCCTACTTTCTATTTAATTTTTGGTAAATTAAAATTTACTGATATTGAAACATAATTTCCAATAAATTTGCATGGCATGTCAGTGAAAACAGTGGTCGTGCTTGGCCCTCCTTATCCACTAATCATGTACTCCAGAAGTAGGAACTTATTTCTTTTGGTGGCTGCATCCATGTTTTGAAATAATATGTTTTTAGTGCTATTAATTGAACTTTTAGCTTTAACTACTTACCCACCTTCTCTAATCACCATCTTCATACATACAAACAGTGTATCCTATATAGTTATATTTTTTTTATTAAATCAATATTCTGTGATTAGGTTATAACTAACTATTCAGATCTGTACAACATAGTTATGATGCTTAAATTTTCTCTCTTGAATGACATTTTTGTTTTTCTTAACCTATGAATAATCAATTCATTTGTCTGTCCCTTTTTTTCTGTAATCATCATGATTCCTTCTCTCCAAGACTCCAACACACCTTTAAAGTTTTTCTCAATACAATGAACACACTGGGAAAATCTATCAGTTTTATTTGGCTTTGTTTCATTTTGTTTTCCTAGGTGAAATCTCTCAAGAGCTCTCTACTGTCCTGCTGCAACCTGGACTGATGGATCTTGAGATCTCGTGGCAGCTAGATCTCTGGTCCAGGATCTCCCTTCACCTTCATCCTGAGGGTTCACTTTGCCCGTTTCCTGTGTTGGATCCTTTATGCCCTTGATTCTATAATTTCGTCTTTCTTGCTTAACTCTGTGTGGGGGAAGTTTACCTTCCAATAATCCGAGTGACAGCACACTATGGGCCTGCCGGCCAGATCTGGTCCACTATCATTGGACAACTCAGAATTTAAGAATGATTTTCCCAGCATGCAGGGAACTGGTTGCCACTGGGGGCTCAGGCCACTGCCCAGACCTGCTCCCAACCAGCGGCCTCGGCACCTTCACAGCACTGCTGCGGGTCCCCACACATCCCCCTATTGTCTCTGAAGCCGACGTACAGGTGGGCTCTGGGATTCTCAGTACGGTCCGCAGACCTAGCCTCTCAGCCCAATGGCTGCCTTGCTACCTTTCCCACTCCAAATGTTTCCAGTAACCTTGCCTCAATGCCAGGAGATGAGGCAGTAGGAGTCTGAAGCTGGTTTTTGTCTCTGCATCTGTTTTAGCTTCCGTCCCTGTTCCCTTCTCCCGGACTCAGTTTCTGCCTCTGTTCAACTGCTCCAGTGTAGACATGCTGGTATCTCTTCACGATTTGGAATTGCGCCCTACCGGTGTTGTATTTCCACTCCTAGTTTGTGTTTCCTTTGTCCTGGGAGATGAAAAACTTGCCTTTAAAGGAGGGGTGACAGACTTTGGTGTGTTTCAGATCACTCAGGAGGTTGTGCATATCCCTGGGCTCTATCACAGGGGCTTTGGATAAAGTGGGGCATGGACACCTGCAATCCTCCCCAGGCGGTTCTGATTCAGGTGGTCCCGAAATTTTCACTTTGAAATTCTCTGCTGCAGAAGGCTGGAGAAAATCAATTGAAATATGAGCCCCGTTTCAGGGCCTTGGGTGGGAGGCTAGTGGGGACTTCCTTTGCGCTATAGGAGCTAGAAGGCTGTTTGATGCTTTAAAAATACATAATAATAAAAATATATATGACTCATATGTAAGACCAGTTTTCTAATAGCTGTTTTTAAATGCTTAGCCTCAAAAAAAATGATTTTCATATTTTTAAATGGTTGAGAGAAAAAGAATACTATTTCAAGGCACATATATGATATTTTATGAAATTCACATTTCAATATTCATAAGTAAAGCTAATTGGAACACAGTCCCACTCATCTACATATTGTCTACCACTGTTTTTACACTGTCAGGGCAGATCTGAGTGGTTGCAACAAAGACATTATGGTCCACAGAGTGTAAAATATTTATTATCTGAGTCTTTACAGGAAAAAGGTTGTTGACCACTGCAACAGCCTATTGGTGGGGCATGAGATGGAATCATTTTGAAAGGTTTGTGACTGAAGATGTCTTTATTCTACTCTTAAACCTAACTTACAGTTTAGCTAATTATGTATTTTTAGGTTGGAAATCACATTTCCTCAAATTTTTACTCAGGTGGGTAATGAAAGTATTATCCACTGTCTTCTAGTGCCCAGAGCTGTTGTTGAAAGGTCTAGTAACATTTTAACTATCTCTCCTGGTTGTTTTCTTCTCTGTAAGTTAAGTTATTATATTTTCTCAAGAGCTCTGAAATTTCAAAATGATGTGTCTTGCTGTGGAACTTCTTAATTTACAGAGATCTCAGTTTTGTTTTTTGCTTTTTTTTCGGTACACGGGCCTCTCACTGTGTGGCCTCTCCCGTTGCAGAGCACAGGCTCCGGACGCGCAGGCTCAGCGGCCATGGCTCTCGGGCCTAGCCACTCCGTGGCATGTGTGATCTTCCTGGATCAGGGCACAAACCTGTGTCCCCTGCATCGGCAGGCAGACTCTCAACCACTGCGCCACCAGGGAAGCCCAAGATCTCAGTTTTTAGTTGTTGTTGTTTTGTTTTCCAATCTGGTAATTTATGTCCTTCAATTCTGAGAAGCTTCACTGAAATATTCCTTCGGTAATTTTTTCCCTTGTTTCCTGTTATCCCTTGCTGCAATTCTTTTCTTGCAGAAATTGGGTCTTCTGGGCTAATCTTTTCCTATCTCCTATTTTATAAATTATCTCCTATTATTCATTCCTTTATCTTTTTGTTGTCCCTAGGATATTGGTTCAATTTTATTTTCCAATTCTCCATTCCTTATATAAACATACATACATACTATATATATGTAAGCATGTGTACAGTATATATAATATACTTATTCAGTTTATATTATATATTAATATTCAATGTCATTGTTTTAAATGAATAATTGGTTTTTATATCATTCTGTTTGCTTTTTATGGCTTTACTCTCTTACCCTCTAAGGATAGTAATTATATACATATTTTCAAGTTTTTGTCTAATTATTTTTTGCCTTTTTTTTTCTCTTTTCATTCAGACCTCTGTATATAACATGGATTTTTTTAACATATACTTTCTATTTAGTGCTATTTATATTTTCATTAGTATTTGCTAAGTCTAATAGTTTTCTATTACCATGTAACAAAGTACTCAAAACACAGTGACAAAATATATATATTTATTATCTCGTTTTTGTGGGTCAGAATTCCAGGAGCAGCTTAGCTAGATGCATCTGGTTCTGAGTTTCTCAGGAGGCTGCAAGCAAGGTGTCAGCAGCAGCTTCCATTGCCTCCAGGCTTAACTGGAGGAATATTCACTCTGAGCTCTCTCATGTGGTTGTTAGCAGGACTCAGGATCTTGTTGGTTGTAGGCTGATGATATCAAGATATCAGTTTCTCACTACTTGGGCCTCTCCCTAGGCTCGTGTGTTTTCCCCAGAGTGAGGAATGAGAAAGAGAGAGAGAGAGAAAGAGAGAGAGAGAGATAGGCTGAGAATCTAAGAGAGAAGCCATAGTGTTTATATAACCTAATCTCAGAAGTGACAACCTATCACTTCTGCTCTATCCTTTCCATTAGAAGTGAGTCACTAACCCACTAATCCAGCCCACCCTCAAGGGGAGGGCTTAAACAAGGACATAAATTCCAGGAGATGACAATCATTGAAGACCATCTTAGACACTGCCTGCCAGAGAAAGTACAGTTTAAGCTATACTTTTCTTTGTGTTTGCAATCTTTATCAAGTTATGATATGATGATTGTGCTTCACAGAAATGAATGTTGTAGTTTTCTCTTTTGTTCTATGCCAGGAAAAATATTGCTTACTGATGACATTTTACTGAAATGTTTGAAGCTTGTTTAGCCCTGAACTATTTTAGTAGGTTATTCTTTGACCTTTTTTCCCAGTTATTCAAAGATTGCTTGCCTAATCAAGTTATGTCCTGCTTTTTGAATCGGTATTTACCCCCAATCCAGGGTACCATCTGCCTCACTAAGATTTTAAAATTTATTTACATATATTAATACATATGATTATTTACAATGTTATTATAATCTAATTCTCCCACAAACATGACCCCAATTCCAAGCTAAGTAATTTAACATGATTCTATGACCCTGCACTGTCCAAGATCGGACTTTATTTTTCTTTTTGTTCATTTGAAAATTATTCTTATGTATTTTTAAATTCAGCTTTAATTTATTTTTTCAGCTTTTATTGGGTTATAATTGACAAATAAAATTTTAAGTTGTTTAAAGTATATGTCCTGGTGGTTTGATATACATATGCATTGTGAAAGGACTCCCCACCCCAACCCCCAGTCATGTTAATTAGCATTTCCATCAACTCCCATTTATCTTTTTTTTTTTTTTTTTAGTGAGAACATTTAAGTTCTACTATCTTGGCAAATTTCAATTATACAGTACAGTGTTATCAATTCTAGTCACCAAGTTATATTTTAGATCCTCAGACCTTATTCATCTTATAGGTGAAAGTTGGGAAAGTGGCATAAAACTCTCAAGTCAGCTCTGCAGGTGGAGAACATATTAAGCAGGGTCTTGTAAGACCCAAAAATCTTATCTTCTGAGAATAGTAAAACTGACCTCCTAGGCTTCATGGGAGATTTTCTGGATAAAGAGATGAAGAATGCAGACTATCTGGAATACCATCTTGACTATCAGAAGGAACTAGAAGAGGTGGCCCAGCAAAAAAGTCCTGTTTGAGAAGCCTGCTGAAGCATCAGGTGAAAACTTAACTTCTGAAGGCAACACTGCAAGTGTTCCTTTGTAGTAAGTCTTAAAGTTAGCTACTTAAACGTCTTTGTCTTCTCCATTTGCCAGAAGACTACTTTCTTTTTTTCTAGTATCCTAATCCTCGTTGTGCATGCAAATAAATCTTCTTTGCATTGTAAAATATGTATGTATATATAAACATTAAAATATATGATATATGAAAAGATATGTAAATATATTGTTATATATGAATATATGTTTATAAGTATATATGTAAATGCCCTGAGGGCATTATGCTAAATAAAATAAGCCAGACAGAGAAAGACAAATACTGCATGGTATCACTTATACAGGGAATCTAAAAAAAATGTTAAATTCATAGAAACAGAGAGTAGAATGTGGTTGCCAGGGACTTGGCGGGGAGGGCTAGAGGAAATATGGAGAGGCTGGTGAAAGGGTATAAATATTCTTACATATCTTAATTTTATATTATTTTATTTCTAAATTATATATTTCAATAGTTTTATTAAGATTGTGTTATTTTATAACCATATTTAAAATTTTATTTTTTATAATTTACAGTGGCTTCCTAGTATCAGCACTCAGTGCTTGTAGTTTGTAAAGCAGTTTCCCAATTTTTGAGTTATTTCTCAAACTTGTCTTTTACAATGATATGGTGATCCAATAGATTAATTTTATTTTTTGCTGCCTCCATTAGAGATTTTTATTGTTAATTTATGTTTTTAGATTCCTTGAAATATATCTCTCAATAAACTCACATTTACTGTCAATCCTATACTTTCTGGTATCCTGTTCATAGGAAATAGATCTTTTAAGAAGTCCAAATAAGTGTTTTAAAATTCCCATGTACTTATACTGTTTTCAGAGTTATATTCTTCCTTTGAGTTTTTAGTATGACATTGTCTTTTTCTTTTACTTGGAATAATGTTTTATATGCCACATATTGATTTTTATTGTTAATCATTCTTTGATGAGAAGAGTTATATCCAGGCATGATCTTTGCCAACTAAAAGGATATAGAGGCTGCCCTTATGTTACTTATTGCCCATAGAGTTGCTGTTAATTTCCAGAAATAATTCATAAGTTTTCAATTGCAGGCCATTCTGAGTAGCCTGATGAAATCTCTGGCCGACCTGCTCCTTGCCACCTAGGATGTGAATCATCCCTCTGTCCAGTTTATTCTGCCCATTAGCTGCTTAGTAGCCATCTTTGTTATCAGATCAACTGTTGTGGTATCGCAGTGCTGTGTTCAAGTCACCCTTATTTACTTAATAATGATTCCAAAGAGCAAGAATAGTGATGCTGGCAATTTGGATCTGCCAATGAGGCGCCCTAAAGTGCTCCTTTAAATGATAATGTGAAAGTTTTTGACTTAATAAGGAAAGAAAAAAGCTGTGTGCTGAGATGGCTAAGATCTATGATAAGAATGAAACTTCTATTCAAGAAATTGTGCAGAAGGAAAAAGAAAGTCATACTAGTTTTACTGTCACACCTTGAACTGCAAAAGTTACTGCCACAGTAACTTTTGGTGCTAAGTTTTTAGTTAAGATGATAAAGCCACTAAATTTGTTCAATGAGATATTTTGAAAGAGACCATATTCATGTAAATTTTATTACAGTATATTGTTATAATCATTCTATTTTATTATTAGTTATTATTGTTAATCTCTTACTGTGCCCAATTTTAAGTTAAACTTTATCATAGGTATGTCTGTATAGGACAAAGCACAATGTTTATAGGGTTTGGTACTATTCGAGGATTCAGGAATTCACTGGGGGTCTTGGAATATATCCTGCATGGATAAGGGAGAATTACTGTATGTCTAATTCTTCTCTTGGTCTATGTTTCATGACTGCTTTCAAACTTGTGCAATGCTAATATATATTTCATGCTCTGGCAATGAGTTGTCAGCCAGTGTTAGTTTCCAAAGTTGTGAGTTTTTCTGTTTCTATGTCTTGATAACTATTTAGCATAAAGAGACAAAGTCAAAGAGCTAATTAGACACTATTTTAAACTAATAGTTTAAGTTTATTATTATTTTTCTTTTACAAAATAAGGAGGAAAGACTCATGATATAAAAGTTTAAGTTTAAATTGAAATAACTCTACCATAGTTCACAGAATACATAGATATATTTCTGATGCTGTTCATTTGGCTCCAATATTAGTTTTCTTCAAGAATAGTAAAGTCTATTTTAGTGTGACTGCCTGTGCTTTATACATCATCATCCAGATTGTAATTTAAAAGGTGACATTGTTTCTTCTCAGTGTAGCAATTTCACCAATTTTTGTCCCACTAGAAATAGTAAAATGAATGCATCTAAACAGAAAAATTGTTTTTTTTCACCATAACACACTATCATTTTGATTCCTCAACGCCTTACCCCAAATTTTAACACTTAATTAGCAAATCATGTTACTTGTGAAGAAGAAAACATTCTTTAGAATGGCAGGTGGTAGGGTCCAAAGTCATTGGAAATTTATACCATTTCTTTTGAAGAACAAAAAGTAACAGGTAAAATATGTAAATGATAATGTCAGTTTAGAATTCTGTTTTTAAAATTTTTAAACAATCAAAATGCACTTATAAAATGTAATCTTACAAGAAGATTGTCTAAATTTACCATTCAAACATTTAGCACAATGTTAGGCTGTAATTATTATTGAGTATTATTTCAAATTTTTTGTGTTCATATTGGTCAAGAAAGTTAACAATCACATAGGTATGTCTTAAACCATAACCACAATCATTGACATTGATAGTTTCCTGGTAATTTGCTTTAAAATAAAATGTATTATAAAGAAATTATAAAACAGCTGATCAAGGTAAAAAATTAGTTATTTGGAGATATAAAGTTATTGACACAATGTACAGTTCCACTGTCTTAAAATATACCTATGCCTGCAAGGTTCCTGCCAGTAACTTTCTGCAGTTGAGGAAACTGCCCTGATTTGCACTGACATGCAATAACTTCCCCCAGGCAAATACCTGCAGACAGTCATCTATTGATGCCTGTCTATAGGCAGAGGAAAGCCTTAGAACAGTAGCTCTGTAGAAGCAATTATTCCCTTGACTGTTACAGGAAGAACACTAAAGAATACAGAAAAAATATTAGTTCTCATTTATACAGTTCTTTTCATTCCAAAGACTTTGGCAAAATCGTCATTTGTTTCTAATATTATTTAAAAGACAATACAGTCAACATATTGCTAAGCTGTAGGTTGAAAATCATACTAACTGGTATATATGACCTGCTCAGTTCTGGTAAACAAAACTCCACTGATTACTCAGCATGCACTGAGCACTATGCTTGGTCCAATGGGTCTGCACAATATAAGCATTTCAATAGAATCCTGTCTTTGCCTTTTGGCTGCATTCTTTTTGTTGAACTACATCATCTCCTTAAGAGTTAGAGTTTTTAGTATAAAATGGAGGTGTATTGCCTAATTCCTTGAGTGGTTATGATGATTAAATTTTATAATCTGTTTTAAGTTCTCAGTGCAGTAGCCCAGTTATCACTCTAGAAAAAGCACTGAATGAATGCAAGTCATTACTATTATTGTACTATCAAAAATCTCTTAGTATCAGCTGTGAAGACACAGTTATATAGGTGTTACTTTTCTTCCTAACTGAGAAGTTTTTAACACATTTAAAAGGAAAAATCTAGAGAAGTATATCTCAAAATATCCTTAGTAAAGATTAAAATAGATTACAAATGTGAACTGAAATTGAGGTGATTTATAAATATATTCTTGTATATTTATACAAGAAATACATTGGTGTAGATGGAATTTGGATGCTATTGAAACATTTATGGAAAATTATGTTTAAAAAAGAATTAATTGAGACAGGTAGCTATACCAAATTAAGTAAAAGATCAGGCATTTCCTTTATGGGAGAAAAATATTAAAAACTAACAGTAATATTCACTAATGATATAAACCAGGAAAGAGGCCAGTGATCATAATAATTGAGTCATGAAATGGGCAGAAAGATATCGCCAAAAACTAGTTTACATCACCAATAAAGGCTCTACAAGGCAAAAGTGATACTATTAGCTAAGCAAGATATTTATCCTATATGGTCTCCAGAAAGCAACTCCAAGAAATTGTGTATTAAAAATTAACTGAAATACTAGATCAAGACCAGTAAAACTCATAATAAAAATATACTATATGCTGCTTATATTTTAATGTCTTTAAATTTTGTTTTCAATGTTATTTCCTCCAAATCTTAATATCTACATACATATACATTTTTAGTCTGAATTATGCACAAAAAATTACTTTAAAATGCATAACATATTTTTAATTTTGTAAAGTTCTCTGTGAATAATAAAAATAATGAGCCTAATCTACTGTACATTCAAAAATGTCTTGTCAAAAGATTTCCACTAAGATAGACATGCTTACTTCAGAGTAGTTTAACCAGCCTGAGGAGACATGATTTACAAAACCATTCTTATTGGACACACAAGTAAAATTTAATACCTTTAGAATACAATATAAATAGTTAATGCTGGTGAGATTTTAAGAAATTAATAATTAATATTTCTTTCATTCTCAGTTTAGAAGTAAGTTAAAATTAAGACATATAGGAGATCCAAAAACAGGGATCAAATGTCAGATTTTAACTGATACATAGATTTGGAAGTGTGGCTTTAGATCTGTTGATCAAAAGTTGATAATGGCTTGATAACGAAAATGAATTTTACAGAAAACACTCATCCATTTTTCTACTCCACCTGCTAATTATTTTTTAATAGTTTAACTCCATTAAGTCAAAAAATCTAGACCAATATGAAGCAGTCTTACAAAGCTGTATAGTCAAGGAAAGCCATATTTCCAAAATCTCATCTCAGTTGTTATCAAGAGAGATAATATAAGGAAAAGAAACTCCCAAAGCCTGAGGTCAGAGGTAACAGAAAACAGTGGGCAAGCAGGTACTTTCCTGAGAACAGAATTAAGGATTAATAAAAGTACCTAGTGTATCTACAAATCAAAGACCCGTGTAATGCTTCCCCAGTGGGATTTTAAAATTTCTATGTATCAGGGCTTCCCTGGTGGTGCAGTGGTTGAGAGTCCTCCTGCCGATGCTGGGGACACAGGTTCGTGCCCCGATCCGGGAAGATCCCACATGCCGCGGAGCGGCTGGGCCCGTGAGCCATGGCCGCTGATCCTGCACGTCCAGAGCCTGTGCTCCGCAACGGGAGAGGCCACAGCAGTGAGAGGCCCGCGTACCGCAAAAAAAAAAAAAAAAAAAAAAAAAAAAAAAAAATTCTATGGATCAATGACCGTGAAGAATTTTCACTTCTTTCTGAATAGAAGTGTTCATTGCAATTATTCCACCCTTTTTTCCCACTGAATACTTGGTGAACAGAGGCTGATTACTTGATGGAGTTACATCTGACTTAATGTAGAGACTGCTGTGTGTCACCAGAGATTCTGGACTTTCGAGCTGGATGCAGTGATGTGTTGGAACTTTCATGCGGATGGGATGAGTGTTTTCTTTCATGGTAATGAGAAAGAAAGGAGATTTTTATGATCAAAATTGTGGCAACTTCTAGCAAATGGGTCATGGGTGAAAGTGACAAGTATTATTTCTGGGCTGAAGTAATAAAAACACCCTGCATAATGTTCCATGTTCTCTTATTCTCTCTCTTGAAGTAACCTTAAAACACTCATGTTGAGATTATGAAGGCACAAAATAGAGATAGACAAGATTCTTAAATAATGACTTACAAGAAGGTGTCCTAGAGAGTTTCCCAAACTATTTCAGAATGTCTTTGAATGGAAAACAAACCTCTATGAAGTTAAAATCCTGAAATTTTGTGATTAAACAATTTTTTGACATCTTTATTGGAGTATAATTGCTTTATAATGTGTTAGTTTCTGCTGCAAACAAAGTGAATCAGCTATACGTATACATATATCCCCATATCCCCTCCCTCTTGCGTCTCCCTCCCACCCTCCCAACCTACCCCTCTAGGTGGTCACAAAGCACCGAGCTGATCTCCCTGTGCTATGTAGCTGCTTCCTACTAGCTATCTATTTTACATTTGGTAGTGTATATATGTCAATGCTACTCTCTCACTTCGTCCCAGCTTACCCATCCCCGTCCGTGTCCTCAAGTTCATTCTCTAACTCTGTGTCTTTATTACTGTCCTGCCCTTAGGTTCATCAGAACCATTTTTTTTAATTCTATATATATGCGTTAGCATATGGTATTTATTTTACTCTTTCTGACCTACTCCCACTCTCTATGACAGACTCTAGGTCCATACACGTCACTACAAAAAACTCAATTTCAGTTTTCTTTAATGGATGAGTAATATGCCATTGTATATATATTGCCACATCTTTATCCATTCATCTGTTGATGGACACTTAGGTTGCTTCCACATCCTGGCTATTGTAAATAGTGTTGTAATGAACATTGGGGTGCATGTATATTTTCCAATTATGATTTTTTCAGGGTATATGCCCAGTAGTAGGATGGATGGGTCATATGGTAGTTCTATTTTTGTTGTTTTAAGGAACCTCCATACTATCCTCCATAGTGGCTGTGTCAATTTACATTCCCACCAACAGTACAAGAGGGTTCCCTTTTCTCCACACCCTCTCCAGCATTTGTTGTTGGTAGATTTTCTGATGATGCCCATTCTAACTGGTGTGAGGTGACACCTCATTGTAGTTTTGATTTGCATTTCTCTAATAAGTAGTGACGTTGAGCATCCTTTCATGTGTTTGTTGGCAATCTGAATATCTTTGGAGAAATGTCTGTTTAGGTCTTCTGCCCACTTTAAGATTGGGTTGTTTGTTTTTTTCATATTGAGGTGCATGAGCTGCTTGTATATCTTGGAGATTAATCCTTTGTCAGTTGCTTTGTTTGCAAATATTTTTTTTTCCCATTCTGAGAGTTGTCTTTTCATCTTGTTTTTGGTTTCCTTTGCTGTGCAAAAGCTTTTAAATTTCATTAGATTCCATTTGTTTATTTTTGTTTTTATTTCCATTTTTTTGGTAGTTGGGTCAAAAAGGATCTTGCTGTGATTTATGTCAAAGAGTGTTCTTCCTGTTTTCCTTGAAGAGCTTTATAGTGTCTGGCCTTACATTTAGGTTTTTAATCCATTTTGAGTTTATTTTTGTGTATGGTGTTAGGAAGTGTTCTTTTACATGTAACTGTCCAGTTTTCCTAGCACCATTTATTGAAGAGACTATCTTTTCTCCATTGTATATTCTTGCTTCCTATAACAAAGATAAGGTGACCATATGTGCATGGTTTTATCTCTGGGCTTTCTATCCTGTTCCATTGATCTATATTCCTGTTTTTGTGCCAGTACCATACTGTCTTGATTACTGTAGATTTTTAGTATTCTCTAAAGTATTGTCTGAAGTCAGGGAGTCTGACTTCCTTCAGCTCCGTTTTTCTTTCTCAAGATTGCTTTGGCAATTCTGGGTCTTTTATGTCTCCATACAAGTTGTGAAATTTTTGTTCTAGTTCTGTGAAAAATGCCAGTGGTAGTTTGATAGGGATTGCATTGAATCTGTAGATTACTTTGGATAGTAGAGTCATTTTCACAATGTTGATTCTTCCAATCCAAGAACATGGTATATCTTTCCATCTGTTTGTATCATCTTTAATTTCTTTCATCAGTGCCTTATAGTTTTTTGCATTCAGGTCTTTTGTCTCCTTAGGTAGGTTTATTCTTTTTGTTGCAATGGTAAATGAGTGTGCTTCCTAATTTCTCTTTGAGATTTTTCATCATTAATGTACAGTAATGCAAGCCATTTCTGTGCATTAATTTTGTATCCTGCTACTATACCACATTCATTGATTAGCTTTGGTAGTTTTCTGGTAGCATCTGTACGATTCTCTAAGTATAGCATCATGTCATCTGCAAACAGTGACAGCTTTACTTCTTCTTTTCCAATTTGGATTCTTTTATTTCTTTTCCTTCTCTGATTGCCGTGGCTAAAACTTCCAAAACTATGTTGAATGATAGTGGTGAGAGTGGGCAACCTTTTCTTGTTCCTGATCTTAGTGGAAATGGTTTCAGTTTTTCACCATTGAGAACGATGTTGACTTTGTATTTGCATACATGGCCTTTATTATGTGGAGGTAAGTTCCCTCTATGCCTACTTTCTCGAGGTTTTTATCATAAATGGGTGTTGAATTTTGTTGAAAATTTTTTCTGCATCTATTGAGATGATGATATGAATTTTCTCCTTCAATCTGTTAACATGGTTTATCACATGGATTGATTTGCGTATATTAAAAAATCCTTGCATTCCTGGGATAAACCCCACTTGATCATGGTGTATGACCTTTTTAATGTGCAGTTGGATTCTATTTGCTAGTGATTTCCTGAGGATTTTTGCATCTATGTTCATCAGTGATATTGGTCTGTAGTTTTGTTTTTTGTGACATCTTTATGTGGTTTTGGTATCAGGGTGATGGTGGCCTCCTAGAGTGAGTTTGGGAGTGTTCCTCCTTCTGCTCTATTTTGGAAGAGTTTGAGAAGGATGAGTGTTAGCTCTTCTCTAAATGTTTGATAGAATTCTCCTGTGAAGCCATCTGGTCCTGGGCTTTTGTTTTTTGGAAAATTTTTAATCACAATTTCAATTTCAGTGCTTGTAATTGGTCTGTTTATATTTTCTATTTCTTTCTGATTCAGAATCAGAAGGTTGTGATTTTTTTAGAATTTCTCCATTTCTTCCACGTTTTCCATTTTTTTGGCATAAAGTTGCTTGTAGTAATCTCTCATGATCCTTTGTATTTCTGCAGTGTCAATGGTTACTTCTTTTTCATTTCTAATTCTGTTGATTTGAGTCTTCTACCTTTTTTTCTTGATGTGTCTGGCTAGTGGTTTAACAATTTTATTTATCTTCTCAAAGAACCAGCTTTTAGTTTTATTGATCTTTGCTATTGTTTTCTTCATTTCTTTTTCATTTATTTCTGATCTGATTTTTATGATTTCTTTTCTTCTGCCAACTTTGGGGATTCTTTGTTCTTCTTTCTCTAATTGCTTTAAGTGTTAGGTTAGGTTATTTATTAGATCTCACTTGTTTCTCAAGGTAGGATTGTATTGCTCTAAACTTCCCTTTTAGATCTGCTTTTCCTGCATCCCATAGGTTTTGAGTCATCATGTTTTCATTGTCATTTGTTTCTAGGTATTTTTTGATTTCCTCTTTGATTTCTTCAGTGATCTCTTGGTTATTTTGTAACATATTGTTTAGCCCCCATGTATTTGTATTTTTTACAGATTTTTCTGTGCAATTGATATCTAGTCTCATAGTGTTGTGGTTGGAAAAAAATACCTGATATGATTTCAATTGTCTTATATTTACCAAGGCTTGATTTGTGACCAAAGATATGATCTATCCTGGAGAATGTTCCCCGAACACTTGAGAAGAAATTGTTTTCTGTTGTTTGGAGATGGAATGCCTTGTAAATATCAATTAAGTCCATATTGTCTAATGTGTCATTTAAAGCTTGTTTTTCCTTATTTATTTTCATTTTGAATGATATGTCCATTGGTGAAAGTGGGGTGTTAAAGTCCCCTACTATGATTGTGTTATTGTCAGTTTTCTGTTTTATGGCTGTTAGCATTTGCCTTATGTACTGAGGTGCTCCTAAGTTGGGTGCATAAATATTTACAATTGTTATATCTTCTTCTTGGATTGAACCCTTGATCATTATGTAGTGTCCTTCCTTTTCTCTTGTAACATTCTTTATTTTAAAGTCTATTTTATCTGATATGAGAATTGCTACTCCAGTTTTCTTTTGATTTCCATTTGTGTAGAATATATTTTTCCAACCCCTCACTTTCAGTCTGTACGTGTCTTCCTAGGTCTGAAGTGGGTTTCTTGTAGACCATATACATACGGGTCTTGTTTTCATATCCATTCAGCCAGTCTGTTTTTGGTTGGAGCATTTAATCCATTTACATTTAAGGTAATTATTGATATGTATGTTCCTATTACCATTTTCTTAACTGTTTAGGGTTTGTTATTGTAGGTCTTTTCCTTCTCTTGTGTTTCCTGCCTAGAGAAGTTCCTTTAGCATTTGTTGTAAAGCTGGTTTGGTGGTGCTGAATTCTCTTAACTTTGGCTTGTGTGTAAAGCTTTTTATTTCTCTTTGAATCTGAATGAGATCCTTGCTAGGTAGTGTAATCTTGGTTGTAGGTTTTTCCCTTTTATCACTTTAAATATGTCCTGCCATTCCCTTCTGGCTTGCAGAGTTTCTGCTGAATGAACAGCTTTTAACCTTATGGTGATTCCCTTGTATGCTATTTGTTTCTTTTCCTTTGCTGCTTTTAATAATTTTTTCTTTGTATTTAATTTTTTATAGTTTGATTAATATGTGCCTTGGTGTGCTTCTCCTTGGATTTATCCTGTATGGACTCTCTGTGCTTCTTGGACTTGATTGACTGTTTCCTTTCCCATATTAGGGAAGTTTTCAACTATAATCTCTTCAAATATTTTCTCAGTCCCTTTCTTTTTCTCTTCTTCTGGGATCCATATAATTCACATTTTGGTTCATTTAATGTTGTCAGGGGTCTCTGAGACTGTCCTCAATTCTTTTCATTCTTTTTTCTTTCTTCTCCTCTGTGGTAGTTATTTCCACTATTTTATCTTCCAGGTCACTTATCCGTTCTTTTGCCTCAGTTTTTCTGCTATTGATTTTTTCTAGGGAATTTTTAATTTCACTTATTGTGTTCTTCATCATTGTTTTTTTGCTCTTTAGTTCTTCTAGTTCCTTTTAAATGTTTCTTTTATTTTCTCCATTCTATTTCCAAGATTTTAGATGATTTTTACTATCATTACTCTGAATTCCTTTTCAGGTAGACTGCCTATTTCCTCTTCATTTGTTTCATCAGGTGGATTTTTACCTTGCTCCTACAGCTGCTGCATATTTATCTGTCTTCCCATTTTGCTTAACTTACTGTGCTTGAGTTCTCCTTTTCGCAGGCTGCAAGTTCATAATCCCCGTTGTTTTGGGTGTCTGCCCCCAGTGTTTAAGGTTGGTTCAGTGGTTTGTGTAGGCTTCCTGGTGGAGGGGACTGGTGCCTGTGTTCTGGTGAGCTGGATCTTGTCTGTCTGGTGGGCAGGGCTGCGTCTGGTTGTGTGTTTTGGGGTGTCTGTAAAATTAATATGATTTTAGGCAGTCTCTCTGCTAATGGTTGTGGTTGTGCTCCTGTCTTGCTCATTGTTTGGCATGGGGTTTCCAGCACTGGAGCTTGCTGGCCATTGGTTGGAGCTGGTCTTAGTTTTGACATGGAGATCTCTGGGAGAGCTCTCACTGATTGATATTATGTGGAGCTGGGACATTTCTGGTGGTCTAATATCCTGAACTTGACTGTCCCGCCTCAGAGAGTCATGCCTGAAACCTGGGCAAAGCACCAAGATCCTGTTAGCCACACGGCTCAGAATAAAAGGGAGAAAAGAGAAAGAAAAATAGATAAATAAATAAAATATAATAATTAAAATAAAAAGTAAAAGAATTATTAAAATAAAAATAATTAAAAAAAAACAAAAGGGCTTCCCTGGTGGTGCAGTGGTTGAGAATCCGCCTGCTGATGCAGGGGACACGGGTTAATGACCCGGTCTGGGAAGATCCCACATGTCATGGAGCGGCTAAGCCCATGAGCCATGGCCACTGAGCCTGCGTGTCCAGAGTCTGCACGTCTGGAGCCTGTGCTCCTCAATGGGAGAGGCTACAACAGTGAGAGGCCCGCATACCACAAAAAAAAAAAAAAAAGAAGAGAGGAACCAAACCATAAACTAATCCACCAATGATAACAAGTGCTAAAAAAATATACGAAGGTAAACATAAAAATCAGAAACAAGTCAGTTGCAGACAGCAAACCCCAATTCTACAGTTGCTCTCAAAGTCCTCCACCTTATTTCTTGGTTGATTCATTGTCTATTCATGTATTCCACAGATGCAGGGTACATCAAGTTGATTGTGGGGATTTAATCCACTGAGGCTGCATGTGTTCAGCTTTGGTTTTCACCCCACCTCTGCATGTAGGTTGCCCTCAGTCTTCTGCTCCTGCCCAGACAGGATGGGGTTAAAGGAGCGGCTGATTTGGGGGCTCTGGCTCACTCAGACCAGGGTGAGGGAGGGGTACCATAGTTATAATTGGAATTCAGGGTGAACCTGCAGCAGCAGAGGCTGGCATGTTGTTGCAACAGCCTGAGACATGCTGTGTGTTCTCCCAGGGAAATTGTCCCTGTTTCACGGGACCCTGGCAGTGGCAGGCTACACCAGCTCCCAAGCAGATGTGGATAGTGACCTGTGCTTGCATACAGAATTCTTGGTGCCTGCAGCAGCAGCATTAATGTTTCATGCCTGTCTCTGTTGTCCAAGGTGATAGCCATGACTTGTGCCAATCTCTGGAGTTCGTTTAGGTGGTGCTCTGTCTGCTGTGGGCAGACAGAGAAGGAATCCCCTCTCCTCATGCACCCTGAAACAATGGTCTCTTGTCTCTTAGGCAGGTCCAGAGATTTTCCCGGACTCCCTCCCAGCTAGCTGTGGTGCACTAACCCCCTTCAGGCTGTGTTCATGCAGCCAACCCCAGTCCTTTCCCTGGGATCTGACCTCTGAAACCTGAGCCTCAGCTCCCAGCCCCAAGCTGTCCCAACAGGTGGGCAGACAAGCCTCTCAGGCTGGTGAGTGCTGGTTGGCACCGATCCTCTGTGTGGGAGTCTCTCCACTTTGCCCTCTGCAACCCTGTTGCTGCGCTCTCCTCCATGGCTCCGAAGCTTCCCCACCCCCCACCCCCTACTTCCACCAGTGAAGGGGTTTCCTAGTGCATGGAAACTTTTTCTCCTTCACAGTTCCCTCCCAGAGATGCAGGTCCTGTCCCTATTCTTTTGTCTCTCTCTCTTTTTTTTTTTCTTTTGCCCTTCCCAGGTACGTGGGGATTTTCTTGCCTTTTGGGAAGTCTGAGTTCTTCTGCCAGCATTCAGTAGGTGTTCTGTAGGAGCTGTTCCACATGTAGATGTATTTTTGATGTATTTGTGAAGAGTAAGGTGATCTCCACATCTTACTCCCCCACCAGCTTGAAGGTCCCCCCCATGATTTAATTTTTGTTATTGAGCTCTAACTTTTATGCTATCTGGTATATCTATATGTCATATACAAAATGCCATGATTAAAATAAAGTTAAGCCTATACATATAAAAATATAGACCAGTGGAAAACATGTACAAATTGAGTGATTCACTTTTCCTTGCAGAGTTGAGAAATCAGGATAGGTATTCTTATAGAAGTCTTGCTATATGGGAAAAAGATGTCAGAGGGAAGGAAGTTTTCCCACAAACAAGCCTGGAAGGAATATGCATTACATATTAATTAGGACATTAGCTTTACAAATGTATCTATTACTTACTTATAAAATATTTTAAAATTTTTATGTGCAGCATTTAAAATTTTTTTGTCTGAATGATCTGTTAACTTTAGACCTAAAATAAATATCAATAGATATATTTCTGTAATTATCCTCCAAATCATGCCATTTTTTTAAAGGTTAAATGGAACACAATTAATAATTATTCCAGAACAACTAATGTAAACTAGAACTCTTCTGGGAAAACTAGGAAATATGATCACCCTCCCAAGAAGTTTTTGAAAGCGCTGGAAGGTACCTCCATCTTCCTTTCCTCTCTTCTTCCTCCTGAAAAATAAAACCAAACAAAAACAAAAGAAACCTGCCTTTCTTTGTTTAAAATACATTTGATATAAATACAGACATTCATACCACTATTGGAGTTTAGACTTAAAAATGCAAATATTCTTGGATAACACACTTATTAGCATGCACATGTTCATAGCAGGATTTAGTGGAAGGCGGCCACTGGTAGCATAAAGTGGAGGGGGCTGAGAGTAAGGGTATGAGGGTTTCCATAGTAAAACAAAGAGTAATGAGTAATGACTGGATGCACCAAAGATAAACTTCACTTACTTTAGTCTTGCAAAGAGCCAGCAATATCTGAATATATAGTTCCTAAAAGTGAATTAGCATTAACCTTGAGAGAGATTTCATGGTGCATGTTTTATTGTTCTCATTTTATTTCTAATTTCAGACTGAAGTCTACTGCCAAGCAACTTTTCTTTCTCCTTCAATAATTACCTGAAATCCAAACTTCTACATGAAGTTTTCAGTGATTAAGTCATTTAAAGAAATTAAATAGTCTTGAGCAATAATCAGAGTAGTTATCCATTTTAGATGAGTCATCTGAATAATAAATGCTTAAAAAAATCCTCTTCAATGGCACTTTTGGTCTGAATTTTTTCTATAATTTCCTTAATTTCTCAGTACAATTACTAAATGTCCACACACTTCTTTCACAATTTTACTACTCAAATTACTTGCTCTTGCTCATCAGCTTTGCAAATTAATAGTATGTTAAATGTACCAGGGTAGCATACTTGAAATGAATGCTAAAGTGAATTTTTCTAAATGACTAATAAATGTGCTTTAAAAGACATTTAGTAAGCTTTAAGATTCTCATTCCAGAGTAAACCTGTATTTGAAAATACAGGCTTTCAATGTCTTCTCATGACATTGAAATTCATTAATGCCAACAACATTATTAATAAAGATAAGAATAACTACTAGTTCATTTAGTCCATAAAATGAGGCAGGTGCTGTATTAGGTATTTTATGTACATTGTCTTATATTCATTCTTAAAATAAGGCTGTAAGCTATATTTATTCCTATTTTAATCTTTGGACCTTATGCACAAATCAGGCATCTCTTGTATGAATATACTTTTATACATTTTCTTCACCATCTGTATGTCTTCTTTGGAGAAATGTCTATTTAGGTCTTCTGCCCATTTTTTCACTGTTTTTTTTTTTGTTTGTTTGTTTTTTTAGTATTGAGCTGCATGAGTTGTTTATATAATTTGGAGATTAATCCTTTGGCCATTGATTCATTTGCAAATATTTTCTCCCATTCTGAGGGTCGTCTTTTCATCTTGTTTATGGTTTCCTTTGCTGTGCAAAAACTTTCGTTTCATTAGGTCCCATTTGTTTAGTTTTGTTTTTATTTCCATTACTCTAGGAAGTGGGTCAAAAAAGATCTTGCTGTGATTTATGTCAAAGAGTGTTCTACCTATGTTTTCCTCTAAGAGTTTTATAGTGTCTGGCCTTACATTTAGGTCTTTAATCCATTTTGAGTTTATTTTTGTGTATGTTGTTAGGGAGTGTTCTGATTTCATTATTTTATATGTGGCTGTCCAGTTTTCCCACCACCACTTATTGAAGAGTCTGTCTTTTCTCCATTGTATATCCTTGCCTCCTTTGTCATAGATTAGTTGACCATAGGTGTGTGGGTTTATCTCTGGGATTTCTATCCTGTTCCATTGATCAATACTTCTGTTTTTGTGCCAGTATGATATTGTCTTGATTACTGTAGCTTTGTAGTATAGTCTGAAGTTAGGGAGTCTGATTCCTCCAGCTCAGTTTTTTTTGCCCTCAAGGCTGCTTTGGTTATTTGGGGTCTCTTGTGTCTCCATACAAATTTTAAGATTTTTCATTCTAGTTCTGTAAAATATGTCACTGGTAATTTGATAGGGATCACATTGAATCTGTAGATTGCTTTGGGTAGTATAGTAATTTTCACAATATTGATTCTTCCAATCCAAGAACATGTTATATCTCTCTATATGTTTGTGTCATCTTTGATTTCTTTCATCAGTGTTGTATAGTTTTCTGAGTACAAGTGTTTTACCTTCTTACATCAGTCTATTCCTAGGTATTTTGTTCTTTTTATTGCAATGGTGAATGGGATTGTTTCCTTAATTTCTCTTTCTGAACTTTCGTTGTTAGTGTATAGAAATGCAAGAGATTTCTGTGCATTAATTTTGTATCCTGCAAATTTACTAAATTCGTTGATTAGCTCTAGTAGTTTTCTGGTGGCATCTTTAGGATTCTCTTTGTATAGTATCATGTCATCTGCACACAGTGACAGTTTTACCCCTCCTTTTCCAATTTGTATTCCTTTTTATTTCTCTTTCTTCTCTGATTGCTGTGTCTAGGACTTCCAAAGCTATGTTGAATAAGAGTGGCAAGAGTGGACATCCTTGTGCTGTTCCTAATCTTAGAGGAAATGTTTTCAGTTTTTTTGGCATTGAGAATGATGTTTGCTGTGGGTTTGTCATATATGACCTTTATTATGTTGAGGTAGGTTCCCTCTATGCCCATTTAGGGGAATTAATTTTAACTGATGATATCAGACCTCATATTTTCGGTATGCTTGCTTCCTTTCAGCTTGGGATGCTAGTATAAAGACATGACTCTGGGAGCTGTGAGAGCCATGCTGCTTCTATTATGTTGAAAAGCCAACAAGTTGGAGAAAAGTTTTTGCAGGTTGGAAAATTTTTTTCTGTGTTCTTAGCAACATTTTTGAGCCATTGAATGAAACCTGGAAGTGTTTACACTTGAATTTTTGTGAGGTAAACAACACGTACCCTTATGATCTAAGACACAATTAGATGTTCTTTGTTTGTGCTCTAACACATCAAACTGATTCAAAGGCTTGTCATCACCCTTCACAAAAAATTTCTCCATCAGGGGAAACACAGTTATGTCTAATAGCGTTCTGAGCTTTAAACAAAAAGTAGGTTATGTGAAAGGAAAAATGCAAAAGTGTTTTTCAAGATGTGCCATAAATTGGTTACCATACATGTTTTTAGAAGCATCTAGTTATTTTTTCTAAAACCAGTTTTGAAGAAAACAAAAAAAATTTTTGTTCTTTGTGTGTATATATATACATATATATATGTATATATATATACATATATATATATACATATATATATGTATATGTATGTATTGTGTGTTCTCCTGGCATGCTAAAACTATTGCTCTTATTTTTTCATACCCACTTGTGATATGTATATATCATGGATGATGGAGAAATCTGATGGATGATGGAGAAACCTGATGGAGAAATCTCCAATGAACAGAAGATGTAACCTCTCCATTCTGTTTCTTGGAGGTAGATAGGTATAAATAAAGTTGTAGATATAGATATATAAAATATATATTTTGTTTATCTCACATATGTATCTATATAAATATATATATCAATTAATATATATTTCATTTATCATATGTATATGTATATTTAAGAACATTACATATGTATGTGTGTATATATATATTTATATATATATACACACACACATACATTTATGTTTGGATATATTTATATACACATATATATAAAATCTCCAAAAGATTACATATGTATACACAGATATAGATATACATACACACACACACACACACATATATATACAAAAAGATGTCTTTTATGGCAAGCTAACACTCTACTAATTATTTATTTTATTTTATTTCACATATGTATGTATGTGTCTTATGTTAATAAAATATATAATCAAAGTAGTGTTAGCTTACCTGAAGGACATATGCCTTCTTTCCCTTTATCTTAGAACACAATATAGTACTTGATATAGTTAGTACTCAACTAAGGGCATATGTGAGTTATATTGTTGGATCTTTAAGGAAATGTTAAAGTCAATTTAGGCACAATTATTAAGAAAAGGTAACAAAGAATTTGGATAAAAAATAAACTTATACAATTAAATTCAGAAAATAAACTATGAAGAAAAGTAATATCAATTACCCCTAAAATGTATTAAAATTCAGGTTTTGTTACAAATAATACAGTATAATACCTAAGACATAACATTGGAATAGTGACAGCTACTTCCACAAACAAATAGCTGTAACAGGTAGATGTCATCATTGGTGAAACTCAGGGTGGTTTTCCAAATGTTCTCTCTACTTCTATTCAGTTTTGAAAATTGACCTGAAATTCTTTAAAGAAAATAGTAGAGTAGAATATAGCCACTTTTAATCTAAAACAGTTTAGTGATATCAGATGTACATAGATAAGATTTTTAAACTTTGTGTTAGAAGTTGATGCAATGATAAATTGCAAAGGAAATTAAATAAAGGACAGTAAATTATATGAGAAGAATGTGCTTTATGGAATGCAGGAGACATTAGTCTATAGCTGAGTTATTGATCAAGAATATGGAAGTTTATGATCCAATCATGGCACCAATTAAACATGAAACCTTGGTGTCTTTTCTGGTGTTTGGTCTCCAAGCAACTCTTCCTTTCTTCATTCTGTAACAGACACAACTTTTCAAGCAACAGTAAACAGTCCAAGGTGGCACCTGGCCCTTGCTAGACCAATGGTAATCCATTTCATGGTGGGAGGGACAGTATAGAGAAGCATTTAAAAGGGCTCTGGAGCCAAAGTTTCCAGTTTCACATCCTGCTTATGATCCTTATTAGCTGTGTGACTTAGTTCAAGTAAGTGAACTTCCCTGTGGCTCAGTTTCTACAACTGGGAAGTTTAAGTGAGCTAGTAAACAATAGGTATGGAATAGTATTCCTTTAAATAAGGGTTCAATAAATATTAATAAACAAAACAAAATTTCTTACTTATCTCCTTGAAGTCAGAGTGACATTTAAAATTATATAAAGACAAAAATATAAATTACTTCTGTTTCTGGGAAGATGGAGAAAACAATATTTTTTCTTATTTCTCCTGCTAAATACAATTAAAACCCTTAGATATTATATATAAAATGAACAAAAGAAGATTCTGAAAGGTAGAGAGAAGAAGGCAGACCAGCTAGGGACCTTGACATCTAAGAAATATCACAATGGTGAGTCTCCAAGGTTTTCTATTTACCTCAGATACTATGGACTAAACAATGGAGAAAATGGTAATTTAGAAATGCCTATGGAAGTAGAAAAACAACTATTCTATCTAACCAAGAGACAGGAAAGGAATAGCCTCAGAAGATGGAAAACTCAGACAGTAACTATTCTGCAGTAATCAACATCACAGAAAAAAATGTGGCCTTACCCTCATCCAAACCAGAAAAATTCTTAGTGGGAAGCTTAGATCCACACTGGAGAGGCTGTAAGGAGGTATCCCAACACATCTGCCAGGGCATGTCAAAAAAGGCTGAGTAGAGAGTCATGAAAATTTCATCCTCTCCAAATGGTAACAAGCCCCCTTCTCACCACCTAACATATGGGTAGAGACCACATGGGAAGGTTGGACTTCCATCTCTGCCCACCAGTAATGAAGCAACCCTTCTCATGCCAGCAGATGTGGTGTCAGAGGAGAGAGAACTTTCAGCATCACCCAAAAGTAACCAGGCTACATCCCTCCCCTGGTGTCTGTGGTGATCATATGGGGAGCAGTAACAAGGCCCTCTTACCCCTCAGAGCCTGAGGACTCAGAGTTCAAAATGCCTTTGTATTTCATACTCTTACAGCAAATATTTTTTTTTAAAGTGCAAAAGTATTAGCTAAGGGAAATGTCAAGTGTAATAGGGTACTTCTTCTCTTCTTCAGGTTTTTTTTTATCATTTCTTTTAATTCAGTGAGTTTTCTAATTATCTTGCCAGTAAATCCACTTTTGTTAAAGATTCTCTTAGTTTCTGTTGCTTGCCATTAAAAAGTTTTAATTTATATAGCTAGGAAGTGTGCATAAATTATTTAAATAGCCTGTTGGCATTGTTTTTTTAATATTTGTGAGATGAAAATGATAATTTATGCCCTTTTAGTACATAGCAACTTGCTTACTCCATACCTACCTCAATTCCTAAATGCCTTCTTATAAATACTAGAATGCTCTATATTTTCTATATCCACTTACAGTTTTTTTTTTTTTTTTTTTCTCATGTGATCTAGGTTCCACCAACAGTCACCTACTCAAGATGTAAAAGGCAAAAAGGAGCAAGTTTTGAGCTTTCACTCAGGGAAATCAGGGTTTGAGGCAGAAACATTTAGTTCTTCTAAAGCAGGGGTTCTTAACTATTTTTATGCCATTGACTTCTTTGGTAGGCTTAAGTAGTGCTAATACTATTGCAGTTTGTAGTTTACATTCAAAACTTAATAAAAAGTTAAATTTCAATTAGAGGACAGGGAAACATTTCTACTCAAGTTCAAGAAATTATAGAATACCAATGAAACAGGAGTCACTGTCAACTTCCTAGGGATGTCCCTAGGTGTAGGCATCTATGTGGACATAGATGTCAGTATAGATAGGAAGATAGCTTTCAGATGGATGCAAAATTCTTTTCTTGACTAACAAGAAAATCCTATGTGTTTGGACATTCATCCTAGGTGTATTATCCTATGTATTATTAAAATTCTAAGGCACTCCTATAAATTCTATTCCCCACCTATTATTTTCTTTAAAAACCTAGCTTGAGGGAATTCTGTTGTCTGCAACTAACAGCAGTGACCAGTATAGTAATTGGTTAAAGAAATGGTTTCAGGAAAAAGTAAGCTAAAAGAAATGAGAATCTACATTGTTTTTCTGACCTAGAGCTTGAAGGCAATGGAGATCTGCTTAACATAATTTGAAGAAACACTGGTAATCTCTAGCACACAATGGTGAAACATTATTGAAACTATTTAGCGTGGGTACTTGGAATGAAATGCTTATTGAAAGCAAAATGCTGAGTGGCTGTTGCAGTGGGCACTTTTGAAAGACTGATATGAGTTGGCTGCTTCTAAATTTAATGGAGAGCTTAAAGAAAACTATTCACTTAATTAAATTGTTAGATAAAAGCGTGGGTTAGAGAACTACTGGGTTTCTTCTCGTGGTAACAAAGTTTATGTAGTTTAATATCAGATGTAGAATCTGAACTTGAGTGGTACTAAAATATACAATAAGATATATTCACAGCATGACTAGAGTTTTTATATGAAAATTGGGACATCATTGTTCAGGAATAGTGAGGAATTAAGAAATGCACTGGAGACATTCAGTTGCCTCTGAATACATGAAATGGACAAATTTACTGAGCTTCCCTTCTCAGTAGAAACAGTCCTTCTTGTAATATTGAATGATTCTCTTCCTAAAAATTCTGTAATGACTACTCTTGAGGATAGTTGTCTCTTAAAGGGATATAAATTTTCCTCAAGTCCCACTTATACCACATTATACCACATTGTCTCCAAGCCCAAAATCTTACCTTGCTACACATTAGAATTTACCTATAGAGGTTTAAAATACCCTGCTGTCGTGACCAATTAAACCAGATTTTCTGAGTGTGGGGCTCAGTGTCTGTCTCTTTTAAATGTTCCCCAGAAGAATCTTACTATCTCCTTATGACAAATTTTATATACAGGAGATGTATATATATATATATATATATATATATATATATATATACACTTTCTTATATATATATATATCATCTGCATCCAGCTGCCCAAAAAGCAAAACAAGGCAAACATGGAGGAAGACATAAAACACTTTATAACCAGGATAAGAAGGGTATACTTCACTTCCACCCACATTGCTGAACAGTGACTGTTCCCATCTTAAGTTCAAGGAAGGGTGGAAATGTAGTTATCATGTGTTTCCAAGAAGAAAAAGAGATTGATAAGATCTAGCTAGTATGTGCTTCTGAGAGTAATCATGGAAAATACATGAGGAGGAGCTTCAAGATGGCAGAGGGGTAAGATGTGGAGATCACCTTTCTCTCCACAAATACATCTACATGTAGAACAACTCCTACAGAACACCTACTGAATGCTGGCAGAAGACCTCAGACTTCCAAAAAGGCAAGAAATTCTCCACATAACTGGGTAGAGCAAAAAAAAAAAAAAAGAAAAAAACAGAGAGAGAGAGAGAGAGAGAGAGACAAAAGAATAGAGACAGGACCTGTGCCTCTGGGAGGAAATGTTTCTGTGCCCTAGGAAGTCCCCTCATTGGTGGGGATGGGAGGGAGCTTCAGAGCCTCAGAGGAGAGGGCAGCAACAAGGATGTGGAGGGAAAGTGGAGAGAATCCTGCACAGAGGATTGGTGCCAACCAGCACTCCCCAGCCTTGAGATGCTTGTCAGCTCAATCATTGGGGCGGGTGGCAGCTGGTTGCTGATGCTTGGGCTTCCTCCCTCTAGGGAGAGGACTGGGGGTGGCAATGTGAAGACAGCCTGAGGGGGCTAGTATGACATAGCTAGCCAGGAAAGAGTCTGGGAAAAAGCCTGGGCCACCAGAGAGGCAAGAGACCATTGTTGTGGGCTGAATGAGGAGAAGAGCTTCCCGCTCCAAGCACTCACAGACAGCAGGGCATCATCTACACGAGCTCCAGAGGTGGGTACAAGCCCCAGCTGTTATCTCAGACCTCAGGGGTGGGTGATGCTGTCACCAAGGGTTGTGTGCAAGCACAGGTCACTGTCTGCACATTCCCAGGAGTCTGTCCAACCCACCACTGCTGAGGGTCCCACTGTCTGGGGCCAACTTCTCTGGAAGAATGCACTGCATGCCTCAGTCTGTAGCAACTTCCTGCTGATGTTGCCTCCGCAGGCACTCCCTGCACATCACAATTGTGACTTCTGTATTCCCCCCAACTCTCCTCTGCCTGAGAGAGCAAGTGAGCCCTAATCAGCTGTTGCTTTCGTCCCCTCTTGCCTGGGTGGGGAACAGACACCTGAGGTGGCCAACAGACAGAGGCAGGACCAAAACCAAATCTGAACTCCTGGGGAAGTGAGACCAAAGGGAAATCTCTCTGTGCAGCCACAGGAACAGCAGATTAAATCCCCACAATCAGCTTGGTAAACCCTGCATCTGTGAAATATATGAATAGACAATGAGTGTTCCCACAATCAAGGCTGTGGACGTTGGTGGCAACTATGGATTTTGGAGGCAAATACACGTGGGAGTAAGGGCAGATCAGAGTCTGAGCTGCCCCCACAGTGCTGACAGTGGGTACAGAGACCTACCTAGAAGTATTGGAGGACTTCCTGGTTAGGCAGGAAATAACAGTGGCTCACTTTGAGGCAAGGACACTGACAGCTGAGGCCATGGGAAAATACCAGCAGTATTACTATATATATTTTTCATTTTTCTCTATTGTTCTTTTTTTACTATTCTTTTAATTTTTATTTTTATTTACCTTTTTCCTTTTTTATGCTTTTATTCTTAATACATTTTAAATCCTTTTTTCCTATTTCTACTGTATTTTTTGTTATACTATATTTTTGTTTTTTCTTTGTTTTTCTTTGTTTTTTGTCTTATTTTTAACTGTATTTTATATTTTTCTACTTTTACTTTGCTTCTTTGTTGTTTTGTACTTTCCCTTTTGCTTCCATGTTTCTTTTGTTTTTATTATTATTTTTTATCTTATTTGTGTGTTTGTTTTATGCTTTCTTTGCATTTTTTTACTTTGCTCTCTGTGTTTCATTTTTTTTGTTGTTGTTTTACTTTTGGTGAGTTTAGTTTTTTGTGTTTGTTTACATTTTAGGGTTTGTTTATTGGTTTGGTTGCTCTCTTCTTTTTTTGTTTTCTCTTTTCTTCTTTTTTTTTTCTTTTTGTGAGAGTGTGTTTCTTTGCGTTTTTGTCCGTTCAGTTTTGCATTTACCATTTGTCTCAGGTTTCATTTGTCACTTCTTTTTTTCTTTTTTTGTTTTTCACCTTTCTTCCACACCATGTGGCTTGCAGAGTTTTGGAGCTCCGGCCAGTGGTTGGGCCTGTGCATAGGAGGTGGGAGAGCCAAGTCCAGGATGTTGGACCATGAGAGAAATCTTAACCCCATGGAATATTAATTGGTAAGAGCTCCCCCAGAAGTCTCCATCTCAACACTAAGACCTGGCTCCACCCAATGGCCAGCAAACTCCTGTTCTGGATACCTCATGCCAAGCAAATATCAAGACAGGAGCACAACCCCACCATTAGCAGACAGACTGCTTAAAGTCATACTAAGATGACAGATACCCCAAAACACACCACCGGACATGGCACTCCCCATCAGAGGGACAAAATCCAGCTGCACGCACCAGAAAACAGACATCAATTTCCCCACCAGGAAGCCTACACAAGCCACTGGACCAACATCACTCACTGGAGGTAGACATCAGAAGTAAGAGGAATTACAACACTGCAGCCTGTGGAAAGGAGATACCAAAGACATAAGTTAAAATGAGAAGACAGAGAAATATGCAGCAGATGAAGGAGTAAGGTAAAAACTCACAAGACCAAAAAAATGAAGAGGAAATAGACAGTCTAACTGAAAAAGAATTCAGAGTAATGAGATTAAAGATGATCAAAAATCTTGGAAATAGAATGGTGAAAATACAAGAAATGTTTAACAAGCACCTAGAAGAACTAAAGAGCAAACAAACAGTAATGAACAACACAATAACTGAAATTTAAAATACTCTAGAAGAAATCAATAGCAGAATACCTGAGGCAGAAGAACAGATAAGTGAGATGCAAGATAAAATGGTGGAAACAACTGCTGTGGAACAGAATAAAGAAAAAAGAATGAAAAGAATTGAGGACAGTCTCAGAGACCTCTGGGACAATATTAAATGAACCAATGTTCGAATTATAGGGGTCCTAGAAAAAGAAGAGAAAGAGAAAGGGTATGAGAAAATATTTGAGGAGATTTTAGTTAAGAACTTGCCTAACATGGGAAAGGAAATAGTCAATCAAGTCCAGGAAGTGCAGAGATTCCAACACAGTATGAACCCAAGGAGAAACATACTGAGACACATATTAATCTAACTATTAAAAATTAAATGCAAAGAAAAAATATTAAAAGCAGCAAGGGGAAAGCAGCAAATAACATACAAGGGAATCCCCATAAGGTTATCAGCTGATTTCTCAGCAGAAACTCTGAAGACCAGAAAAGAGTGGCAGGATATATTTAAAGTGATGAAAGGGAAAAACCTACAGCCAATATTATCCTACCCAGCAATGATCTCATTTAGATTCAATGGAGAAATCAAAAGCTTTACAGACAAGCAAAACCTAAGAGAATTTAACACCACCAAACCAACTCTACAACAAATGCTAAAGGAACTTCTCTAAGTGGGAAACACGAGAGAAGAAAATGAGCTACAAAAACAAACCCAAAGCAATTAAGAAAATGGTAACACTAACATACATATCAATAATTACCTTAAATGTGAATGGATTAAGTACTCCAACCAAAAGACACAGACTGGCTGAATGGATCCAAAAACAAGATCCGTATATAAGTTGTCTATAAGAGATCCACTTCAGACCTAGGGAAACATACAGGCTGAAAGTGAGGGGATGGAAAAAGATACTCCATGCAAACGGAAATCAAAAGAAAACTGAAGTAACAATAATCATATCAAATAAAATAGACTTTAAAATAAAGGATGTTACAAGAGACAAGGAAGGACACTACATAGTGATCAAGGGATCAATTCAAGAACAAGATATAACAATTATAAATATATATACACCCACCATAGGAGCACCTCAATACATAAGGTAAAGACTAACAGCTATAAAAGGGGAAGTCAACAGTAATACAATAATAGTGGGGGACTTTGATACCTCACTTATACCAATGGACAGATAATCCAAAACAGAAAATTACTAAGGAAACACAAGCTTTAAATGACACAATAGACCAGAGAGATTTAATTGATATTTCTAGGACATTCCATCCAAACACAGCAGATTACACTTTCTTTTCAAGTGCTCATGGAACATTCTCCAGGATGGATCACATTTCAGGTCACAAACAAGTCTCAGTAAGTTTAAGAAAATTGAAATCATGTCAAGCATCTTTTCTGACCACAATGCTATGAGATTAGAATTCAATTACAGGAAAAAAAAAAACTGTAAAAAATACAAACACATGGAGCCTAAACAATATGCTACTAAATAACCAAGAGATCACTAACAAATCAAAACCTATGGGATGCAGCAAAAGCAGTTCTAAGAGGGAAGTTTATAGCAATACAGTCATCCTTCAAGTAACAAAAAAAATCTCAAATAAACAATCTAAGCTTACACCTAAAGGAGCTAGAGAAAGAAGAACAAAGAAAACCTAAAGTTAATAGAAGGAAAGAAATAATAAAGATCAGACCAGAAATAAATGACATAGAGACAAAGAAAACAATAGCAAATATCGATAAAACTAAAAGCTGGCTCTTTGAGAAGATAAACAAAATTGATAAACCTTTAGTTAGACTCATCAAGAAAAAGAGTGAGAGGACTCAATAAAATTATAAATAAAACAGGAGAAGTTACAACAGGCACCACAGAAATACAAAGCATCATAATAGAATACTACAAGCAAATATATGCCAATAAAATGGACAGTCTCAAAGAAATGGACACATTCTTAGAATGGTATAAACTTCCATGACTGAACAAGGAACAAATAGAAAATATGAACAGACAAATCACAAGTAATGAAATTAAAACTATGACTAAAAATCTTCCAACAAAAAAATGTGCAGGACCAGATGGTTTCACAGATTAATTCTATCAAACATTTAGTGAAGAGCTAATACCCATCCTCCTCAAACTCTTCCAAAATAATTGCAGAGGAAGGAACACTCCCAAATGCATTCTATGAGGCCAGAATCACGCTGATACAAAACCAGACAAAGATATTACAAAAAAAAAGAGAATTACAGACCATAATCACTGATGAATATAGATGCAAAAATTCTCAACAAAATACTAGCAAACAGAATCCAACAACACATTAAAAGGATCATACACCATGATCAAGTGGAATTTATCCCAGGAATGCAAGGATTCTTCAATATCCACAAATCAATTAGTGTGATACACCACATTAACAAACTGAAGAATAAAAACCATATGATCATCTTAATAGATGCAGAAACAGCTTTTGACAAAATTCAACACCTATTTATGAAAAAAACTCTCCAGAAAGTAGGCATAGAGGGAACTTCATCAACATAAAAAAGGCCATATAGGCAAACATAAAGCCAGCATCGTTATCAATGGTGAAAAACTAATGCATTTCCTCTAAGATCAGGAACAAGACAAGGATATCCACTTTCACCACTATTATTCAACATAGTTTTGGAAGACCTAGTCATGGCAATCAGAGAAGAAAAAGAAATAAAAGATATCCAAATTGGAAAAGAAGAAGTAAAACAGTCACTGTTTGCAGATGACTTGATACTATACATAGTAAATCTTAAAAATGCCACCAGAAAACTACTAGAGCTAATCAATGTATTTGGTAAATTTGCAGGATACAAAATTAATGCACAGAAGTCTCTTGCATTTCTTTACACTAACAATGAAAGCTCAGAAAGATGAGTTAAGGAAACAATCACATTCACCATTGCAACAACAAAAATAAAATACCTAGGAATAAACCTACCTAAGGAGACAAAAGACCTGTACTCAGAAAAGTATAAGACACCGATGAAAGAAATCAAAGATGACACAAACAGATGGAGAGATATACCATGTTCTTGGACTGGAAGGGTTAATATTGTGAAAATGACTATAATACCCAAAGCACCTACAGACTCAATGCAATCCCTATTAAATTACCAATGGTGTTTTCACAGAACTAGAACAAGAAATCTTAAAATTTATATGGAGGCACAAAAGACCCTAAATAGCCAAAGCAATCTTGAGAAAAAAAAAAAAAACTGAGCTGGAATAATCAGGTGCCCTGACTTCAGACTATACTACAAAGCTACAGTAATCAAGAGAATATGGTACTGGCACAGAAACAGAAATATAGATCAATGGAACAGGATAGAAAGCCTGGAGATAAACCCATGCACCTATGGTCAACTAATTTATGATAAAGGAGGCAAGGATATACAAAGGAGAAAAGACAGTCTCTTCAATAAGTGGTGGTGGGATAACTGGACAGCCACATGTAAAAGAATGAAATCAGAACACTCCCTAACATCATAAACAAAAATAAACTCAAAATAGATTAGAGACCTAAGTGTAAGACTGGACACTATAAAATTCTTAAAGGAAAACATAGGAAGAACACTCTTTGACATAAATCACTGCAAGATCTTTTTTGATCCACTGCCTAGAGTAATGGAAATAACAAAAAATAAACAAATGGGACCTAATGAAACTTAAAAGCTTTTGCACAGCAAAGGAAACTACAAACACGATGAAAAGACAACCCTCAGAATTGGAGAAAATATTTGCAAACAAATCGATGAACAAAAGATTAATCTCCAAAATATACAGGAAGCTCATGCAGCTCAATACCAAAAAACAGACAACCCAATCAAAAAATGGGCAGAAGACCTAAACTGACATTTCTCCAAAGAAGACATACAGATGGCCAAGAGGTATGTGAAAAGCTGCTCAATGTCACTAATTATTAGAGAAATGCAAATCAAAACTACAATGAGGTATCATCTCACACTGGTTAGGATGGGCATCATCAGAAAATCTACAAACAATAAATGCTGCAGAGGGTGTGGAGAAAAGGGAACCCTCTTGCACTGTTGGTGGGAATGTAAATTTATACAGCCATTATGGAGAACAGTATGGAAGTTCCTTAAAAAACTAAAAATAGAATTACCATATGACCCAGCAATCGCACTACTGGGCATATACCTAAAGAAAACCATAATTCAAAAAGAGTCATGCACCCCAATGTTCATTGAAGCACTATTTACAATAGCCAGGTTATGGAAGCAACCTAAATGTCCATCGACAGAGGAATGGATAAAGAAGGTGGTACATATATACAATGGAATATTATTCAGCCATACAAAAGAACAAAATTGGGTCATTTGTAGAGATGTGGATGGACATAGAGACTATCATACAGATTGAAGTAAGTCAGAAAGAGAAAAACAAATATTGTATATTAATGCATATTTGTAGAATCTAGAAAAATGGTACAGATGAACCAGTTTGCAAGGCAGAAATAGAGACACAGATGTAGAGAACAAACATATGCACCCCAAGGGGGGAAAGGGGTGATGAATTGAATTGGGAGATTGGGACTAACATATATACACTAATATTTTTAACATAGATAACTAATGAGAACCTGCTGTATAGCACAGGGAACTCTGTTTCACTTCACTGTACAGTAGAAACTAACACAACATTGTAAAACAACTATACCCCAATTAAAAAAAAAGAGAAAATAGAAGAAAAAAATGGAAAATTGAATGTTAGATAACAGTATTCTATATAATAAGGCTCTCAATTCAATATCAAGTTTCATGAGCCCTTGTTCCCCATCATACTTCTGGGACCTTTTTCTTTTTTGCTTCTTCTCATTCCATACAACACCACAGCTGCTTCCAGTATTCACATAACCGTGTTTTTTTGCATATTGTTTTAACATTTATTTTTAGTTAAACTTTTCCCATCTATATTCTGTTGTCACAACCATGGCATTGTTAGATAAATAGACTCATTAATATTTTTCTGAGGCAAAAGAAGATTTTTTTTTCTATTCTTCTAAGTCAACCAGCTCAAACTGTAAATAGCTTTTAAAATAAACAAATTTTTTTGCTCTCATAGAATCTTTCAAAATCCCTATACTTTCTCTTCATAAAGCAAAAGTTGCCATCAATATTTAAAGATGGGCTGCCAAATGAGAGATACTATTGCTAGAAAGTCAAACTCATCACAGTGTGTGTTCTATTCAGAGACACTCTGAATTATGTTTGATGGTATATATAAGTGCTCTGTCACAAACATGTATGTGCTCAGTAGTTTTTTTTGTTTGTTTGTTTTTTCCTCTTCTTTCTTCCCTTCCTCTCTTCTCTCTTGCAGCCTTTCCTCTTGGTTCCCCAACAAGCACTTCTTTGGTTGGCTTTGTCAACTACTAATTGGCATTTTCCTTTGGCACTTGCCATCTACAAGGATTAATCCTCTACAAGGATTAAATCATGAGCTGCTGCAGCTGCTGACTTTAAACGTCCCCTGAAAGGAGTTCAGGGTGGAGAGCTGAAATGAGGCACTCTGTGCTCTGGGAAAAACTCGCAGAACAGTTCTTCAGATACTTAGATATTTTCAGGAGCCAATTTTATGAGCCTTGTATCTTCTCATATCTAGAAAAGCACTAAAATCCTTCATGGTGACATCTGCTCCTCATGACTAGCAGTAATCTGCCCGAGCCTAGCAGAAACGTTCTGTAAAAAGCATGTGCTTGAGTGCATGTATTCTGCCTTCACCAAAATCACGTGTTTACTTCCCCCCTGCCTCTTTGGAGCAGTTTCTCAGAGCTATCTGGCATGCTGTCTCCTGGGCTGCACTCCTCATATTGCACCAAATAAAACTTAACTCACAACTCTCAATGTTGTGCACTTTTTTTAAGTCAACAGCTTCTTCAGTCTCACATTTATTACTTTTTCTCAGATATGAGGTCTTGATGTATGGAATCTGGAGTTCTAAGAACACTGCAAATAAGTGAGTAAGCGCTGAAAATATACTTTTTCCAAATCTGCTCTATTTTCATGAAAGGTGACTGATTTTTCAAAATCTATTCCATATAACTTCTTAAATACATTTGTTTCTATGACTTATCTTATTGTTGTTATTGTTCCTAGAGTAGTAGCAGGCACCAGAAATATATTCGCAAGGTGGCTATTTACGTAGTGAAAACATTTCCTCAGGTTAATATGATAGGCAATGCTTCAGACAGGTGAGCAGCCTAATTGCTTTCCATCACTCCTCTGTACTGGTCAAGAAGCAAAGGGTTAATAATTTAAGGTTTTTTTCTCTATTACATATATTTTTAAAATATCTCCTTCAAATAAAGACCTCAATTGCCTTTTACCCAAGTGTGGCCTGAACAATTTACACAGTAGTGGCTGGAAATAATCACAAATGCCTTCTTTTCTCTCTCTCTCTCATGTTCGTTTAATAATATTTTTGTGAAAAGTAAAATACTGCTGTTATACTATAAAGAACATTGATAGAGGTTAATAGTAGTGGATATATGTTTACAAAACTCTGTTTATGTCTATTTGTTATAGAAATTCCCTCAAATCCATATGAAGAATAGCTGAAATTGTGCACACTTGTTGTAGGATTTTTCCCTGTATACAAAACCTTCCCCTTTCCTTAACTTCACAAATGTTCCTACACTTTTCTTGAGAAAAAAATCTCCGTTTCTATTCAAAGACTAAAAATGACATATTAAGCCTGCTTAACCAACACTAAATTTCTAGAAACAATAAAAAAAAAATAAAAAATGCACTGAAAACCAGAAAGGGAAAGCTAGTATCTCATAAACTATTCATAATCCTTCAAACACAGACAGCAGACAAAATCTATTTAAAGAAGGAGTCCATAGCTTAAAATGTGTGCCATTGTATACCTTTCTTAGTAAGGGTTCATGGAGAGAAACAGACAGAAAAGACAGGAGGCAATGAAGTGACAGCCAAAGAAAGGTGCTATTAGTTTGATTACCCCCACAGAAGCAACCAGGAAAATTTTCCCCTGTACATTGCTAACTTGTGTCAGGCAATATCCAAGGAGGCAGGTATATACAGGCAAGAGCACAGGGTTTAGGAACTGAGTTGGAGTGACAGGGAAATGCGCAAGGCAGCTTGCTACACACTGGAAGAAATGGGGTACTTACACCCAAATTTGCTTCTAAAGTACTATGCTTGCTTCCTCTCCCACCCCTCTGCCACTCTCCTAGAAAATAGATCAAACAAAAGCTGCAACACCTGCTGCCAGGTCTTTACCCACAAGCAGGCTGTGCAAAGGATGCTATAGGCAGTCTAACATAAATCTCAGCTAGGAAAATAAGTACACTTGATAGCCAGCACTGAGAGACAACTCAGCCAACACAAGAACTAACACTTGAGGAATCAAAATTAATAGAGCAAGCAGAAAAGATGACGATTTCCTCTAATTACATACTTAGAGGAATTAATGACATTGGGTAATGTTCTAGCTATAGAATAAAAAGCCAGATCAGGATTTGGAAAAGTCAGAATATACAATCATTTTATGGTAAATTTAAATGACCTCCTAGTTCATTAAAATAAGAAAAAAAATAAAAAATATAGGACATACATGTGAAGTATAAATACACAGTTTACATATAAATATATAAGCTATATTTATTTAAATATATATGTTTACCATATATAGTAAATATGTATTTACAAATATATATAAATTTACCATACCATTTATAACATATAAATGTATTATTTAAAATAAATTTGTTAGCAAGAATAAAACTTAAGTACCTTTTTGTTACAACATATTAAAACATGTTGTTTTCTCAGTAAAAAAAGTTTTATAAATTTAACATGTTTCAATTTTTTCCAAGTTATAGATAGATGGCCAAGTCCAAGAGAGAGTCAGTGTTTAGAGTAAGATCCTCACAATTGTCATCAGACATCCAGAGGAGCCCTCATACCAGTACTGGAGCCACACCCCTGCCTAGCACAATAGCCCCTTTGCACATCTGTCTACATCTCCATTAGCAGAAGTAAAGTGGAAACCTGGATCTCTTCCTTATACTGGTAAGACCCTTCCCCAACTCAACATTATCTTCTTACTCCCTTCATCACTATCTGTCTAGTGCTTGTTTTTTTTTTTTTTTTCCTGGAGTAAATCTATCATGCTGATCTTACTTGTCCATGACAATCGTACAAGTAGCCCAAGCCCCTCAGATCAACCTTCATTCCCCAAATCCTAACTATCCTACTATTTCTGAACAAACCCCCTCCCAACTCCTAGATATCTCACTGTATCCTCTGAAATTCAAGATAAATCATCATCAAATTCTTTTCTCCCCATTGTTTCTTAATTAGCTGAAGCCTGGCTTTCTCTGATCATACTGCTTCTCCTGAAGCCATTTCAAGGAAGAACTTAGTGCTTTCCCCAAAGTCCTCATACTGCTGGGTTTGGAGGTGGGGTAACTGCTGTTCTCATATCTCATTAAAGTACCTATAATATTTTTCCTCTCTCCTCCTTATAATATCCAGCTTTGAACACCACATAATCAAATGATACCTCTCATTACAGTTCCTTGAATTTCAGTCATATAAGAGGGACTAGTTACTCCCTCTTATTCCTTGAAGATTTTAGCTATAGGCTTAGTGTCATGTTCTCCAACACTATTCTTATTGTAATTTTTGGTGATTTCAATGTCCACATACATGTTCCTTTTTGAAATCTTGGTATCTTGATTTACTGACCTCTCTTTCAGTTATTCTGTCTTCCATTCTATCTTAGTCATTCCTTTCTGTGATCCTACATCTAACTCCATCATACTGTACATAATTCCATCACCTTTCTAATTACAATTTAAAATATTCAGCTCTTCTATTGCCATTTCCTGTCTTTCTAACTTACTTCTGCTAACACTTCAACACCAACAATTTTTTCAACCCACTTTCAGTTTATCTAACTTATTCATGATCCCTCATTCTCCACATCCTCTCTTCCGACCTTACCCAACTTAAGTTCCATGGTAAATCTTTTTTTGCCTATACCATCCACTCCATCTCCTCTGTTTTTGCCAAACTCTTTTGGTCAAACCACAACCTTGGCTAAATCCATCTTTCTCCCTACTGTGGAAAGTGGTTGAGGAAAAGTCACACTTTGGTGACTGGTCTCACTGTAAATGTAGCATATTCTTAGTTTCTTCCAATAGTCATACTCTATTACCTAAGTCCAATTTCACATCTACCCTCTTAGATAACTATTTCATTCTTTCTTCTCTCTCCTCAATTTCCAATATCTTCTCTCTCATTTTCACTTTCAATCAATGATTATATTTAACAATGTCATTATCCTCTGAGAAACATTCTGATCTATTTTTAGTTTTTATTTGTTTTTGTTGTTGTTTAGTCCTTGGCTTCAAGAGTGTTTTTACCTCAAATAGCTAGCACCTGGTTGTTTTTTTTTTTTTTTTTTTTTTTTTTTTTTTTTTGTCAGAGGACTATCTCAGGGTAATGGATTCTGTCTGTAAGAATAATTCTGGGAATTTGCCACCCCTGGGAAACATTTAAACAATGACTGATGCATATTGTTGTATGAAAGTCTAGCTCACTTATCTTTGGTCAGTACAATTCTTAGGTACAATTTACATTCCAGAATTTCCCTCCAAGATCAGGCTAAATATTTACTGTGACTGAAAATGCCTTCCTTCTTGACTTCCTCTCCTTCTTTATCCTTCTCCCGTCCTTTCTCTTAATGGTCTCTTCTGAGAGTACTTTCTTAATAAATTGCTTGCAGAAAAATCCTCAGCTCAGGTCCTCTTCTGGAAAGAAAAAAAAAAAATTACCTAAAGTAATGTACTTGTGTCTTGCCTGAGAAAATTGAAGGAATCAGAAGAGTTCTATAAACTATCATTTCATCTACTCATCTTTCTACCCATATATCTTAGGATTTTTCCTGTTACAATAGGAGGACTATCATGTACTCAACTCATTCACTAATTCCCATCTCATTACTTTCTCACAAATATTGATTTAGCAAATATCTGCTTCTCTCCCATATGATCAGTTTTTTTCCTCTCCAATGTATCATTTTATCAGTATCTGTAGTGGCTTGAATGATGCCCCCCAGATATGTCTGTACCCTGGAACCCAGACCCTGTGAATGCTATTTTACTTTGAAAAAGAGTCTGTGCAGACATAATTAAGGACCTTGAGATGAGATCATCATGGATTACCCAGGTATGCCCTAATTCCAATGACAAGTATCTTTAAAAGAGACTGATGAGAAGATGGAGACAAAGGAATAGGAAGAGGAAATGTGACCAAGGAAACAGAAATTGGAGTGATAAATCCAGGGAAACCAAGGAATTCCTGGACTCACCAGAAGCTGGAAGAGGCAAAGTAGAATGGTCCTCAGAACCTCCAGAGGTGGTGTAGTCCTGCTGAGACCTTGATTTTAGACTTCTGCTCTCCAGAACCATGAGGGGATACATTTCTATAGTTTTAAGACAACCAGTTTGTGGTGATTTGTTGCAGCAGCCATAGGAAACTAATAAAGTATCCAAACACGATATTACTCTCCCATAATAAAAAAAAATACAAAATCAACAAATTTTATCTTACCCCAGTTACTGTCCCTTTTTCTCTTTCCTTTTACTATGAATGTCCTTGAAATAATTATCTTTTCCTGCTGCTTCCAATTTTTTTTCTTCTCCTTTTCTCATGAATACATTCCAATCAGGTTTTTCTTTTTCCCACATCACTACAAGAAACTGTTCTAACTGAAGTTACCAAAGACCTGAAAAGATAGATTTTAAATCCAATTTTCATTTCTCAGCCCTTATCTCACTTGACCTATGGACAGCCTTTGACACAGGGGATCACTCTCTCCTCCCTTAAATAATTTCTCCACTTAGCTTCCAGGGAATCTCACTCACCAATTTTCCATCAACCCTATTTTTACTGCTTACTTTCTATCTCTCCAACTTCTATAATTTGGATTTCTCTAAGACTTGCTCTTTGAATTTCATCTTAAATATTTATATTAACTAGGGTAATGCATCCAATATTGCAGTTTTAAATAATATCTATATACTGATAAATTAATAATTTCTATTTCTATTCTAGTACCTACTGTGCATTTCAAATCCAAATATTCAACTATCTACTTACTACCTGTGCTTAAATGTGTAATAATTTTGACAAGTGTAACGTATAGCCTTAACATTCCTTCCTAACTCCTTCTTCTCCCTTGATATTTATATCTTAGTCAATGGCAACCTTCTTTTTATAGTTATGTAAGCAAAGATATTTGAGTATTTTTGACTCACATTTGACTTGCTCCTCAAACCCATTAGGATATCCATTGGGTTCCTCTTCAAAATCACTTCAAGATTAGACCACTTTTCACACCACAACTGCCAATAATCTGAGCCAAGCCAAACCAACAAGTTCTCTTACGTGGACTATTGAAATAGCCTTCTAGATAGACTTTCGTCTTCAGCTGTTTTTAGTTTCCTCTCAACATAGCAGTCACTGTGATCCTATTAAAATATAAGGCAGCTTATATTTTGCTCACTGCTCAAAACCATCCAATATCTTTCCACATCAGTCAAAGGAAAAACCAGATTTCTTACAATGACCTTGAAGTACCTACATGATTTACCGCTCTCATTGCATCTGGGACCTCATCTCTTACTGTCCCCCTCATTTACTCCCTTTATAACCATAATTATGACTATCTTACAGTTTATCCCAAAATCAAGGAATACTCCAATCACTAGGCCTTTCTTTTTATTTTTCTTCTTTTATTTTTTTAATCTTTTCTCTTCCTAAATTGTTCCTCTCCAGATTAGATCTTTACAAAAGGCAATTTCTCATACATAACTTCTCTGGGCTCCTTGTCTAAAATTTCAATTTTCCTTCCTACATTATTTTTCCTCCTTAGCACATATCAGTATCTCATACTCTATATATTTTACTTTTTTAATATTGTGTATTGTTTGTCTTCCTCATAGAATTTAAGAGCCATAAGATCAGTGATATCTGCCAGTTATTTTCACTTTTGTATCCCCAGTACCTGGCACATAGTAGGGGCATAATTAATATTTGTTGAATGACTAAATACAATGATAAGAAAACATTAACTGTGAGAGGTGGAACACCACAATATCAAAACATCATCAAAACACACATACCTGATTTATACCCTATTTGTAATTTTTAACAATAAGAAAAAATTCTCAGGTAACACAAATCATCAGACCTCAAGTTTGGGTAATTCAACCAATATTTTGGATTAAGTGTTTAATGTCATAAACTATTTAGATTCCAGTATTCACTTATAACAATCTAATTATTTTTGAAACATGATTTTTTATTTTTCTAAAATCATGAGTATTAAGTCAAGGTCAGAACACACCACATTATACATAGAGGAATGAAACAATCCTAAAGATTTTTTAAAAATGTATTATTGCTTTTATGAATGGCTAAAATTATTGTTTCATATAAGTATATAATATTTATTTCTCTTTAACAAGAAAAAGTAGAAACAATGTATCATTGTGCATGATTTTTACCTAAACCATGACTCAGAAATGGACTAAAAATGTCCTTTCTTTAAAGATTTTAGTGAAAAAAAAATACTCCTATAGCCTTCCTGGATACTCATTATGTTTTAGTTTTAGCACAGTTTCTTATATCCATTAACAACTTCCTCTAGTGTTAATTGAGGTCTATTTCTAAGAGCTATACCTGTATTGCTTTATCTAACAATAATTTATATCAAAATATTTCATTAGATATCACCAGGTTCTTATTATATAACTAATTCTAAAGAAAAAGGACTGTTACATAATAGGAAAAAAAAATCTCTGAATGCCAATATACTAGTTTGTATTCTTTCAGTAAGTAGTTATGAAACTTTGAGGGAATCCAGTAACCCTCTTTTGGTTTCTTTGCCCTCATTTGTTTAAAACAATTATTTTTAAACATATATACTGATTAATTTTTTAGAAATGGTAGGACTGTTGAGAAAGGGTAGGAAAAAAAGCAAATATCTAAAGACAAAATTATCTGGAGAGAATATTAATTTTTATAGATTCATTGCACTTATTGTAGGTAGTCACCCTTAATATTCTTTATTAATCACTTAATTTTTCATGAAACAAATATATGAGGAAGGCTTGGGTACTTGCCATGCAGAAGGCATTCTTCTAGGCCTTGAAAGTACAACAGTGAAAGAGACAGATATGGTCACTTGGGATCTTTCAGCCTCTCAAAAACATGAAATTTATTTTTCATACAAAAAAAGGAAAGAAGATGAAAGAAAGAAAGAAAGAAAGAAAGAAAGAAAGAAAGAAAGAAAGAAAGAAAGAAAGAAAGAAATTGAAAGAAAGAAAAAGAAAGGAAGGAAGAAAAGGAAACTACTCTTTATTCTCCCTTACTCTCTTGCTACTGGAATTTTCTTAGAAAAAAGAGAAAATGAACTTTCCACTATTAAAGAGTTAAGGACTTAAATCTATGTATAAATGAAACAGTTCATTCTGGAAAACAATATTATCATTGTCTCTGGAACACTTATATTTGACTTCTGTTCCTGGTGTTTCTTCAATTTTTTAAATATAATTTTCATTTTGGAATAGTTGTTGGACTACAGAAAATTGCAAATAGGGTACAAAGTTTCATATACCCCTCAATCAATTTCCCTGTTATCAACATTTATATTAGTATGATACATTTCTCACAATTAATGAACCAGTATTGACTATATTAACTAAAGCCTGTGCTTAATTCATATTTTCTTAGTTTTAACCTAACTTCCTTTTTTACTTCTAGGATCCCATCAAGAATACAGCATTACATTTAGTCTCCATGTCTATTAAGGCAACTCAGAGTAGGCCTTTGTTATAGAGAGGACTAGGTGTATTTCCCAATGATTACTTTTGCCGTCCTGAATGTCAATGAGCTTCAGTTTTCTCACCTGTGAAATGGAGATAAAAGCATTTTTCTTATATAGTTATAGTGAGGAATTTTTTTTTAATCTGTAGATCATCTATACATTAAATTGTGACCACTATTATTATTCAATTAAAACAAAGCAGCTTTCTTCACTCTCTTTTATCCTTACTATTGCTAAGAATAACAATGTAATTCTACTATTCTCTTACTGTGTAATGAAGAAGAATGTGGTCTTAAAGCAGCAGTTCCAATTCTAGATGCCTACAGAGGCATGCAATATAAATAGGTGAATCTGAAGTACAAAATAATATAAAAGGGATGGAGAATTTGTAAACTGGAAAGTGTGTGCCCACTAGGAATCTTTTCATATTGAAAAAATTTTAAATACTATTTTGACCAAACAAATAGAACTCATTGGATTAATTTGGCCCATTTGGTCTCATAATAAGTGGCTTAACATGTTGCATGTTAAGGGAGTAAGGGTGTGAAACAAATATCTTTGTTCTCTGTAGCATGTTTTTTTGGCCCAGAGAAAATGTTTCCATGTGTTAGTATTTAGATTGTATATTCTTCAAAGATGTGTGGCCCTGGAGTTTGAAAAATAATTTCAGAAATCACACATCTAATGATTCTAAATCCATATAATAACTTTTGGAAGAACTTTTTTTACTAGGTGATTTATACCATTTTTTTTTTGTAGTAGGAGTTAACAAACAAACAAACATACAAATATATATACTTGTCACTTCAAAGAATTATTTGTATGTTCCTCTGAGGCCAATCTTAATTTAAGACTAAAGAAAAAGCATGGAAAGCAGCAAAAATATATGCTTGCCCTAACGTGATGAGAACATGTACTGTCCATGTATTACTCAAATATCAAAAGTGTACATGTATTAGAAAACAATTTTTGATGTTGCCTTTCTTACAGGAAAATGAGTTTGCTCTTAGTGTTTGTTTAAACTCATCTACATCTAATATAGTCAACTCATAGGCAATTTCTCCTTCCATTAGATAAGCCTGGCAAATTTTTAATCCTTACTCAAACATCTTTTGTTGTGTACCTCTGGTTTTCTGAGAGCTGTTGGTAGAAAATTTCACAACTAGAAAACTAGGCCCTCAGTGTGGCCCATCCAACCTTCTCTACTTCCAAAGTCAGTTTCTTTCCCATTATCTACAACAACCTTTTCAAAACTTCTTTCATCAGATCTCTAAACCCATCTCTCTACTCTGAGCTAAAGATTTCACCTTCTACTTCTCAAATACAGAAGAAGCTCTCAGACAAGAATAGTCAACTCCATTCACTTTCATAAGGCAAATGAATCAAGCCCCCTGTTTCTCACACAACACAGTCCTCTAACCCACCTTAAAACATAAGGAAACACACAAAAACAACTGAAGATAAATAAAGGCTATGGGGCTTCCCTGGTGGCGCAGTGGTTGAGAATCCGCCTGCCAGTGCAAGGAACGCGGGCTCGTGCTCCGGTCCGGGATGATCCCACATGCCGCGGAGCGGCTGGGCCCGTGAGCTGTGGCTGCTGAGCCTGCGCGTCCGGAGCCCGTGCTCCACGACGGGAGGGACCACAACAGTGAGAGGCCCACGTACCACAAAAAAAAAAAAAAAAAGAAAGAAAGGCTATGACTTCTGAATAAACTGGTCATAAGAAAACTTATTTTTCAGTTGCAAATTTAGTAGCTGCTGCTTAGATAGAAGTTACCATTATCCTATCTGTTCCTTGAGCTAGACAGAAATTTCATTTTACTTCTCTAATATCTTCTGTGTCTCTTACAATAGTCACAGCTCATAGTGGTTTGAGTGAATAGATTACTGTACAGGTATAAGCACCAGAAATACTTAGATACATTTTGAAAGACTAAAATAAACAACGATCTTTCAGATTCTCTGAAAATAATTTGAAAAAAATTCTGAAATTTGAATCTAAGTTTGGTAGCTTGGAAATAAAGTAGATGCAATAGCTACTCAATTTTGGAAGAGAAGATTCTAAAGATGAAAAAATCGAATTACATTGTCTTTTTCTAATCGAGTTGTTACTTTTTTAATATTCTTATTTTTCCCAAGTCGTATTGAGAGCTAAATGAAGTATTTAACAGAGTCTTCTTTTCCATAAGTTGCTTTTAAGTTTCACCATTTTTGCTACATATAAATGAGGAGAGACGCAAGGCAATTTTCACAATGGGAAATGACTTCTTTGATACTTATTCATTCAAAGGGAGACTGGAGGATGAGAGAAAGAGAGAAGAAAAGATATATGATAAGGAAAATGGAAAAGGAAATTCAAATTAAGAACAGAAAATAGGGATACATAAAAATACCAGCAGGGTGTAAGTAAAGGCAGCCTGTAAATTGGGGAAAGAAGATATATATCTCTCTATTTGTCTTCAGATAGAAGGTGTGCTTCTTGACAAATGGCAGCAGGCCATCTCCTTTTTCTACTCCACATAGTCTCAGCTCTGCTCTGTTTAGTGTGGTCACTGAAAAATTATGTTTACTCACCAACTAAGTAATCCAGCAGCATACATAAAGGTCTTCTCTCTCTGAATTGCCTTAAGGTATGAATTAAAATGCAAACCTGTAAAATATCAATAAAGCTGACATAAAAGTTTTTGTTCCCAAAGATAGAAAGCAAAAAGAGCATGGCCTTAGGGTAATATACTATGCCTGAAGGCTAACCAAGCCTCCTGCCACACATTATATTGGAGTGTTATTACATTTTGTCTATTAGAGGCATAGTGCCCTTGGGATTTTACAGGGTTTTGAACATAAATCCTTCAGCAGCTCAAATTTTATTTGATGCAGAAGTATATACCATGGCTTTAATTCTCATGAGTGGGACAAAATACCTAATCATTTCTTGAGATGCCTAATGTGAGTGTCAAATTACCAACCTCCACCAAGCAAAAGGGAATGCTAATTAAAAGGGTAGGACATGTTCCAGTTGTTCTAATCAAAGGGAGCTTAATCCTTCCATAAGCTAGCTGGCTTTGTTGGAGGAAATTCTGAACAACCTTGTTACTTTGGATAACTGTAAGCCACTGACTCATGGCCCCTTGACAGCTAGCTGAGCATGTAATAACATTTCTCTGTATTTGGGGACTGGCTTAGCTGGCTTTATAATAGATTATTGTGGATATTAAACTGAAATGTTAGTCTTTCTTTAAAGCTCTGTATTCCCCAGTAATTAAGGTTATAAAAAGGGCACTGAGCACAATACTGTTTCAAGGTCGCCAAACACAGATACAACAGCCTTCAGTTTGTGTAAATAAGGTATTAACTATAGGTTTATTCTGCAATTGCGTCATGAAAAATAGGTTTTTTTTCAAGAGCAGTTTGATGGGAAAGTATTTTGAGGAGAATTTTAAAGCGTCTTTTTTTTTTTCTTTTAGTTCCAAAAAAAATTAATGAATAGAAGCAAAAGCAAGTGACATTACAGAAAGGCAGGAAAAGGGAAAATATATACAATAAAAGAAGTTAAATGGTATCAGTTAAAGAGAAAAAACAGATACCAGAGCAGAGTGTCATCCAAAAAGCATTTGAGGTTATTGGGTATAACAAGAACCTTGAAGAAATCACAACCTTTGGCATGAAGATGTCTACAGAGACCACACAAACAAGGATTTCACCTTGACTTTCAAGGCCGTGACAGTTATTGACTGTTTGTGTTTCCAATTCATTGTAAATGGAAGAAGTTCGCCCATGAGAGCCATATAACTACTTAACTGATATAATTTCATTCAACTTTGGAGTTTTGATATTCACTTACCATTTGGATCAGATCCTTATATTCATCATTACAGTAGAGAGAAATGTTACATCGTGTGTTTCATAAAAAATACTCCCTGGGCTTCCCTGGTGGCGAAGTGGTTGAGAATCTGCCTGCCGATGCAGGGGACACGGGTTCATGCCCCAGTCTGGGAAGATCCCACATGCCGCGGAGCGGCTGGGCCCGTGAGCCATGGCCGCTGAGCCTGCCCGTCCGGAGCCTGTGCTCCGCAACGGGAGAGGCCACAGCAGTGAGAGGCCCGCGTACCGCAAAAATAAACAAACAAAACAACAACAACAACAAAAAAAACTCCTTTCTGATGTTCAATGGCCATATAATTTGAGATGAAAAAAAGAGACGAAGATTTTCTATGTTAATATTGTAAAGGTAAAACAACTTCCTATAGCATGAAAGAGTCACACTAGTGGTGTAGATTTCTGTTGCAGAAGGGTGCTAGAGTTGGGAAAGCGTAATTTATAGTGTCAGGAAGGCAATCATAATTTCATTGTACTGGATAAGATCAGGGCAGCTACTACCCAAGGAACCAGCCTCTTTGTTTCAATTTTAAACTGATGAAAGGGAGGATGTGCAGTGCTTTATAGTGCAGACAAAAATGTCACACCAGTAATTGCTATGCAGGTGCTTAAGTACATGCCAAATAAAACCATAAATTATATTTCTCATGCCTTAAGCATTAATTGTGTCAGTAGTTAAAAGAACAATTACCACATAATATGTACCTTTTTAAAAGATAGAAATCATCAGGAAAATCATTCAGATAACGTTTGTGAAGAATTAAGACTTCCTTTCATGGTATTTTACATCGTTCTGCCCATCTATCTTCTATACAGAAATATTCATTTTAGTCAAATTCCTTCCACCAGATGTCATATATAATATATTGAAGTCTTCCAAAATGTATCAAATAAAACTATAATTAGTGATATAATGAATTCATTTAAAGTTACATGATAGGATAAAATGAAGTTTACATGGTTTTCAGGATATGAAAGCTATCCTAGACATCATCAGCCCTTTTCTCTCTTCCCACACAAATGTACTTGGTTATCCTTTGTAAGAGACAAATTTTAATAGCTATGTACCTCAACACCCAGAAACCCAGAAACCTTGCTTGGGTTTCTCCTCCCACCTGCTCTTTTCTAAGCATAATTTCCACTGCACATTAACCCAATCTTGGACAGACCTTCCTAGGTATTGTTCACATAGAACTTGGGGGAAATAAGTGTCTTTTTTCCTGTCTGGCCACAAGACAATAATACTGCAAGCACCCAGCTGACACTGGCTGAGTTTCAAGTATCCCTGAGAAATGAACACAAAGAGGGAAGCAGAGGTAAGAGCAAGAGATGGGAATCTGATGGTATTCAAGTTTCAAGTTATCCCCAAGACTTTCCAGAGTTCAGTTAGATGCACTAATTATCAACTCCTTTTAGTCTATGATACTTTAGGTATTTATACTCATAAACAAAGGAAATGTGGTAAATGTATCTGTGTTCCCACTAATTTTTGTAAATTTGTCCATGACCCACTATTCTTTTTTTTTTTTTAACATCTTTATTGGAGTATAATTGCTTTACAATGGTGTGTTAGTTTCTGCTGTATAACAAAGTGAATCAGCTATACATATACATATATCACCATATCTCCTCCCTCTTGCTTCTCCCTCCCACCCTCCCTATCCCACCCCACCAGGTGGACACAAAGCACCAAGCTGATCTCCCTGTGCTATGCAGCTGCTTCCCACTAGCTATGTTTTATATTTAGTAGTGTATATATGTCCATGCTACTCTCTCACTTCATCCCAGCTTACCCTTCCCCCTCCCCATGTCCTCATGTCCATTCTCTACATCTGCGTCTTTATTCCTGTCCTGCCCCTAGATTCTTCAGAACCTTTTTTTTTTTTTAGATTCTATATATATGTGTTAGCATACAGTATTTTTTTTTCTCTTTCTGACTTACTTCACTCCATAAGACAGTCTCTAGGTCCATCCACCTCAATACAAATAACTCAGTTTCATTTCTTTTTATGACTAATATTCCATTATATATATGTGCCACATCTTCTTTATCCATTCATCTGTCGATGGACACTTAGGTTGCTTCCATGTCCTGGCTATTGTAAATAGAGCTGCGATGAACATTGTGGTACATGACTCCTTTTGAATTATGATTTTTCTCAGGGTATATGCCCAGTAGTGTGATCTCTGGGTGGTATGGTAGTTCTATTTTTAGTTTTTTAAGGAATCTCCATACTGTTCTCCATAGTGGCTGTATCAATTTACATTCCCACCAACAGTGCAAGAGTGTTCCCTTTTCTCCACACCCTCTCCACTATTTTTTTTTATTTTGTTAAGCTACTATGTATTGATATTAATTGCCCAAGATGCCTAGAATTTGCATTTGATAATGAACTCAACCATTTCCTTGGTAGAGTATCTTGGTCAAGTGTCTAAATCTCTGTGATTCAGCCCCCTTATATAAATTAGCTAATAAGTATACCTACCTTATGGAATACAATGAAGGTTAAATGAATTCATGTATGTACTAGTTCCTGACACAGGATAATAACAATAACAATAATAAAATAATATTAGGCTCTATTAAGGCCCCTTAAATTGCTTACTATCTTTAATCATAACAAAAATCCATATCAAGTTCCCTTTATTCTTCTCATTTTACCAATAAGGAAAATGAACTGAAGAAGTTGTAGTGCCAGCACTGATTTCCAGGTTTGTTTACATCTGATACTTGTGTTCTTTTCTTTTTATCAGGCTATGTCTCATAATGTTAATATGAAACATATCTCACTGTATTATTGTTTATTATATAAAGATCTGTGTCCTCTGCTAGTTATAAATTTTGTGAAGGTAGTAACCATATTAAATTCATTTGGCTAAACTGAGTGCTTGTCAGTGTACATGTTCTTCCTCCCTCTCCTTCAACTCTTCCCAGGTCAAATACCCATGTGCAAGAGCCATGCAATCTACCTGAAATGATTCAGTCTGTGTCTCCTGGCTACTCAAATTTCCCTGCCTCCACAGAATATTGCTACCTAAGGAAGAACAATATTTGTGTTTTTTTCCCCTATGGCCTGAGAAGTCCACCCCACTTTATTCTTGCAGGTTCTATTTCATGCAGGTGATATTGTATCTGTTCTCATTGGTTTGGCTTTTGTATAGAGTTTCTGATATAACTCAGCTTCATATCTATAGCTCACATCTCTCCAATCTTCATTGCCCTTGAAATGTTCCTCAAAGATCATATTGCCCTTGATTCTAAATTTCCAGCATAGAACTGGTATGGATCACTCTACTTTGGGCCTATTAAACTTGATTACTCATGACTGATCACTTCTATTGTCAATCCATATTCCTTCTTGCTAGTGCCAAGATAACTCTTCCTGTTCCAGAGAGCCACACCTGTCCCCAGCACACACCATGTACACATACCTCAGGTCGTGCTATCACCACAAAGCCATGAGTTTATAGTACATATAAAGCTAGAAGTGTTAAGGGCAAAGGCGGCTGGGTAATATAAGCCTATCATGTGTCTCAGGGGCTGAAGTAAAGCCTAGAAAGTTGTCAGTGACAAGTTATGTCAGTTGAAGTCAGTTATGACCTAAGTTCATTGAAGAATGGTTTATATTGTAGGAGATTCTCCTTTGGTTTTAGTCATGGAAAAGTTTTCATCACCAAGCCAACCTCTTAAGTGTTCGCAATGTATTTTTAGTTAGCATGTATACTATATCAAAACATCCATTATCTGAAATAATACTGTTTCTTCTAGTAATTTAATATATCTATTTGTAAAAATATATTACAATTAATAAACTAAAATATATCTGTATAGTCAATAACAGACTGTATTAAATAATATTGGAGTGTCAAGAAAATTATCTAATTCATTTTTACTTATGAAATTTAGAAATGTCTTTGTGATTAAGAGTTTAATACTTTTTTTTTCAGTGAAACACAGTGACTATCATCACAGATAAATACCCCAAAAGTGGCAGGTTAGAAACACACCAGATAGAAATTATAGACATTTTTCTCATTAAGTTTTAAGTAATAGGAAGTCAACACAGATAATATTTGAGTTAATTAACTTTCTATAGGCATTTCAGGATAAACAGTCAAACAAGGAACTTAGAGACTGCTGGTAAGAAGCTAAATTGGCATAACCACTTTGAAACACTATTTGGCATTACTACCAAAGATAGACTTTTTTATATCCCAGGATCCAGCAATTTCTCTTCTAGCTATACAGCAAAAAAGAAATAAACAATTATGCCAAAGTGGTGGCACTTTGCAGTAGTAGATTTATAATAGCTCCCAACTGGAAACAACCACAATGGTTTAATCAGAGTAAAATTTAAAAAATAAATTGGGACACACTATGCTAGAACATACTATAAATAATGACAATGAAAAAATAAATACAACATGCAAAAACATAAATGAGCTTCACTTACATAATATTGAGGGAAAAAACTCAGATCTAAAAAAAATTGTGTACAGTATAGCTCTATTTATATAAGGTCCAGACAAAACCAATCTATTTTGTTAAAAGCTAGGATAATGGTTATCCTTCAGTGACATGTAGAAATTGTAGAGTACTACAGTTCTCTTCTAGAGTACTGATAATGGTTACATGGGTATATTTACTTTCTGATAGTTCATTGAGCTGGCCAATGATGATATGTGCATTTTTTGGGTCTTATGTTATCTTTCAATAAATAGTTTACCCAAACCTGAAAAAGAGTCATAAAGTGGAGTATTAAAAATGGCAACTTCTGCATGAGTTCACAGAAGGGTTCACTCAATCCCAGAGTGGTTGAGCCTGGGCTTGTGGAAAACATGAAGATTAAATGGAGTCTTGAACAAAGTATAAGAGTAATTCCTCATAACTCACTTTGGTAGAATGTTAGAATGAAGTTTAGCTAAAAATAACAGACAAGAAAAAAAATGAACAAATAAATCAGGATAGATTAAGCAAGATAGAAATGTATTTCTCTCTCACTATAAAAGAAGTTTAGAGATATGTCCAGGTAAGTTATGGTAGATCCAAAGTATTCACCAGACACCCAGGCTCCCATCTTTTTGTTGCATCATGTTGGTGTATGGCTATGTTTTCAGGTTCATCATGGTCCATTATGACTACTGGAGATGCAGCTATCAGAGCCAAGTTATTGACTGGAAGAAAGAAACAAAACAAAAGGCAAGAAAATAAAAAAAAGGATGTTTAGGTTTAATCAGCTCCCTTCAACCCATTGTCTAACAGGAGGGACAGTCCCATTTATATATCATTAGTCATGTGGTCTCACTTATCCTGTGATGAAGCTGGAAAATGAAATCTTTCCCTCTGATAGGTAACATACTGAGTTAAAAATGAGAGTCTGTTATTAATTGAAACAGGATTAAAAAAAGTTTGTTTTAGGCAGTTAAATTTCTCTGCCACAGTGGAAAACAAACTGGTTATCACTAAGGATCTACCTTTGTGAGACACCAGTTTGGAAGAGTAGAACTGATTTTGGATTAAAGAATAAATGTATCTGTAACCACAGAAGACAGTAAAATGTAGTATGTGTCTTTGTGGAACACATGTTTAAGTGGCCATATTTTCAAATCTTATTTCAATTTTTATTTTATTTTATGTACAAAGAAAAGGAGAAATAACTAGATCGAAACATATTTTATTTGATAGTTGCATATCTGAACATTTGAATGCCACTTTTATACATGCTTTGAAATACCTTAGAATCCAAAGTTTCCCCTTTAAGGAGGGAACCAGTATTTATTATAAGAGTCTTTGTTTTTAGAAATTCTTGCCACATCTTTCCATTAGAGATACTGATTAGGGCAATTTTGCCATATAGGATTTCCCTAAAGTTAAATGTGCTTGAGGATAACTGTAAATGGTACTGTCTTAGTTAGCTTGGACTGCTATAAAAAAAAGTACAGACTGGGTGGCATATAAACAACAGAAATTTATTTCTCACAGTGCTGGAAGCTGAAAGTCCATGCTAGCATGGTCTGGTAAGAAATAGCTCTGGTAAGAAATCTTTTCCAGTTTTCAGATTGCTGATTTCTCTTGGTAACTTCACATGGCAAAGAGCAGAGAGAGGAAGCAAGCTCTCTCTGTCTCTTAAGAGGACACAAATCCCATCCATGAGGGATCCACCCACATGACCTCATTTGATCCTATTTACCTTCCAAATGCCCCACTTCCTAATGCTATCATATCTAAGGGAAAGATTTCAACTTAAGAATTTTTCAGGGACCATAAACATGCAGTCCATAACAGGCACTGAGAAAACATTTACACTAAGCAAGGTATAGAAATGTATCAGGGTATTCTGCTGAGTTTCTTCAAATACAGGGTTTCAGTTCAGAGGAATTACCTCTGAGATGATTAAAGGCCCTTTCTAGATTGTACATCCCTAGTAGACAAGAAAATTCATTTTTGTGTGTGTGTCTCTAGAATCTGGTAGAGTGCTCAGCAATTAATAGGCTTTTAAAATTTGAGAATGGAATAAAAGAATTGGATTCTGGTAGTGAAAGACAGCTGTATAAAAAATTATTCTCTCCTTTGCATAAAATAAAACTAATGATATATGAAATGCAACATGGCTGCTCAGTAATTCTTAAATCCAGGTGTGGTTAGGTCACCACTTCTCATAAATGGAACATGAACAGAAATGATGCGTAAATTCCTGGGCCAGGGGTTTTGAAAGCAAGAGGATTGTGCTCTCTCCTGAATATCTGAAGTAGATATTCTGAGATCATAGAGATGGTGCAGTCATACAATGGAGCAGACCTAGGTCACTGGATCACCACATGGAGAAAATTTACTTCTAAGTAGAACTGCCACATTTGTCTCTTGGCTGAGCAGGAAACAATTTATTGGATTAGACCATTGAGATTTTGGAGTTTATTTGTTAAAACAGCTAACATAACCACTACAAAGGCAAAGATCACTCCCAAAATACAGAATATGTAAGTTAATTTTCTAAGATAATGTGATCTTTCAATAGGGGAAAGTCAGTGAGTACTTATCGAATATGGACTGAAATCCTTCCATGTACTAGCATCTGCAGTTGTATGAGCCATTCTGGAATTTTTCTCACATAGATATACATATATGGAAATACTCTTGTTTAGTAACTGCATCAGTAACTATGAAAGAGAATTATTAAGGCTCTACTTTTAGATACCAATTCTTACATTCCCTACTTTGAGACCCCAAATTGTGTGAATATCTCTTCTAACTCACAGTTTCTAAGATTCAGTATCATTGACATTTTGGGTCAGATAATTCTTTGTTGTAGGAGATTGTCTTACATATTGCAGGATGTTTAGCAGCATTCCTGGTCTCTACTCCATAAATGCCCATAACATCCTGCCATTTGTGAGGACCAAAAATGTCTTCAGACGGGAGATAATGCCAAATGCCCTCTGGGGGTCAAAATGCCTCCTGATTGAGAACCACTGAGATCTGATCTCTTATACATCATTTAATTACTTGCATTTACTTCCCAACTGTAAGTATGAGTTACCAAAAAAGGATGCCTGGGCTTCCCTGATGGCGCAGTGGTTGAGAGTCCACCAGCTGATGCAGGGGACACGGGTTCGTGCCCCGGTCTGGGAGGATCCCACATTCCACTGAGCAACTAGGCCCGTGAGCCATGGCCGCTGAGCCTGCGCATCCAGAGCCTGTGCTCTGCAATGGGAGAGGCCACAGCAGTGAGAGGCCCGCGTACCGGAAAAAAAAAAAAAAAAAAAGGGATGCCTGCTGGATTATTATGCAGCCTGTCTCATTCATTCAAATTGAGTAACCCCATACTAAAACATATTTGTTCCTTTGCACTTAAAAAACTACTAAATTAAAAAAAAATCAATAATAGTGAATCAGTTTACTCTATTTGGGGGTTGATTAGAAAATATATTTAAGTTATATCAATGTGTGGCATGTAGTATGCATTCAAAAAAAAACCTGTTGATAATTTTCTAACTCTCTCCTGAGCTAATAATTCCACCAAAATATATATTTCTTATAGAGAGACATGGTTCATTCAGTTATTCAAGAAATACTAAGTTACTAAAGACAGGATTTATGCTATGTGCTAGAGTCACAAAAGAGAAGAAATCTGATAATCACAATAGTCTCTTGAAACAATTTCCAGAAAGATTTTATTGTTCCATCCAAGTCCTACAAGGCATATAGTGTTATCATAGCCACAAATTTAGATCTATAAAAATAAATGTTTGCAACTGATTCTGCTTAAAAGTCTACACAAAGGGCTTCCCTGGTGGCACATTGGCCTGCCAATGCAGGGGACACGGGTTCGTGCCCCGGTCCAGGAAGATCCCACATGCTGCAGAGCAGCTGGGCCCGTGAGCCATGGCCACTGAGCCTGTGTGTCCGGAGCCTGTGCTCCGCAACAGGAGAGGCCACAACAGTGAGAGGCCCGTGTACCGCAAAAAAAAAAAAAAAAAAAAGTCTATACAAATATTATTCAACAAAAAACTTTGATTTTTGCATTTTATACCCTTGATATTTCATTAGGAATGTAAACAAGAGTATTAATAACATTTCTGAAATATACACATTTGCATAGACAATGGTTTAGCTATCACAATGTATGAAATGGAGATATAAAATATAAAACTTTTTATAGATGTTCATATTGTATGTTTATTGCTTAAATCATATTTGTATTTTGAGAATCCTTCTCCACTTCCAGTGTCCTTCATACAGGACCCAGTGCCAGGATTAACAGCCACAATGGAGGAGAAGCTGTTAAACTCACATAATGAAATCAGGCTGAGGTAACAGCTTAGGAGGTATCTCTGTGAGTGATAGCAGTGACTAGCATTTAGTAGGCCTTCAATGCACATTTGCTGATTGAAGAAGGAATGCTTGACTCTCAGAATCGTGCCTGCCTAAAGAGGATTCTGTGGACTCTGTTACTACCTAGCCCTGCTGCCTGTGTTTTGATAGACAAATAATTTGGTAGCTTCACAACATGCTTTGCTTATGAGTGATGTCTGGAGAATGTAGGACTGCCACTGCCTTTAGAAATCATACTGCTAGTGGGAAAATATAAAAGGACAAGTTAGAAAAACAGTTCTTAATTGTTACTAGAAATAGAGCTTTCCCTTTAGAGCAACATATTCTGAAACAGATTTTGAAACATTTACCTAAAACATAAGGAAATAAATAGATGTTTTCAACCTCTGGGGCATTTTTAGTCCATTTATATTTTTAACCATTCTTTTCTCATTTAGAATAAGAACACTAGCTCCCACCATTCCATAACTGCAATATTTACTCTGGGACTTAAAGTTGCAAACAGTCTCCTTAGCTGCTGGCAGTTTTGTTGATAGATAACCTCTGGTGTTTCAGGACTTGGAAGCTTCACTATTCCCGCACTTGAGGAATTGGTAAGACTCTGCGTCCTTCCACTACACACAAAATTGTTAATTAGCTGATTATCCTCACACCTTAGCTAACACTCTTATCTGAGAATACCTTCTGCTTACACTGGCATGATACAAGAGACAGTACCTTACTCATGGCTTCTCCCTGCCAAGTTTTGATCCCTCAATCCTTCTCCTTCCAGACTAAGCAAAAGTGATGTGTGCTGGGGTTGGGGAGGGATGGGGTGGGGAGGGGTTGTAGAAAAGATGCAAGGTATGCTTACTTTATAGTCTATGTAAGCCTGATCCAGCTTTATGATATTTTCTGAGTAATCACGATCAGATTATAACATCAATAGTATGAGAAAGAGCTTTTTCATGAGATTTTGAACCTGTTTGTTTCTCTCCCTTTTGTTGGGGTGGGTAATGGTAGTAAGCCATTACCCACCCCAACATTACATTACAGGAGGTAATTTCAATCAATGTTATTTTGGTTCCTTTCCTCTTCTAATGTGATGCTTTCCCACTAATCTTTTCAGATCTATTTCTAACACACACACACACACACACACACACACACACTTGTGTGTATATATATATATATATATATGTAGCAATACATAGATATATACACATACAGACAAATCTTGAACAGTTAATGATAAAGTTTCCTCGGTTTTCTCTTTAGGCATCTCTAATCCACAACTTCTCTTTCTTAGACATGCCTAAGGCATTAACATGACATTAAAGAAGTAATAACATGGCATTTACTATATAAATATTAATCTGGGGAAATAAGGAACTATTAGAGTCTATATTCAGGAACTTCATGCTTTCACTTTATCAAATTAATATGTAAGCACTTTAAAGGAATGATTTATGTTTCTATTGGGCAATTTAGCATTCATTTTGAAGCGGAAAATTTATTATCCTTAACATATCTATACTAGCTAAAGTTCAGGTCAACTTTATCTAGCTTGTCAACGTCAGTTTTTTGATAAGTAGTGATCACTTCATCCTTGAAAATTCTGCTTTTGATAAATAATCTCCAGGTAATAATAGTTACTTCTACCACTTCATAAAGATGGTTTGAGTGTGGGGTCAAACTAACTCTTCATTAAAGCAAAGCAGTGAACCAGATGCTTAGAATAAGGATGGTAATTAATCCATGGCCTTGTAGAAGAACAAAGACTCATTTGAAGAAGACATTTATATGCTGGAGCCATTTCTTTTGTTCTTATTTTGTTTTCTATCTCATGGTAATTTAATTCATAAGATATTTGAGAAACATATTGATAATACTTATTATGTGACAGAATATCAGCATTTCAGAAAATCCCCCTGTACCTCAGGGATCGAATTTACCTTTGTTTCTAGTTTTGTGGTAAAATTAAATATACTTACATTTTTTAAAAAAATTATTTATTTATTTATTTATTCATTCATTCATTTATTTATTTCTGGCTCTGTTGGGTCTTCATTGCTGTGTGCGGACTTTCTCTAGTTGCAGCAAGTGGGGGCTACTCTTCGTTGTGCTGCACAGACTTCTCACTGCGATGATTTCATCTGTTGCAGAGCCTGGGCTCTAGGTGCTCAGGCTCAGTAGTTGTGGCACACAGGCTTAGTTGCTTTGTGGCATCTGGGATCTTCCCGGACCAGAGTTCGAATCTGTGTCCCCTGCATTGGCAGGAGGATTCTTAACCACTGAGTTACCAGGGAAGTCCCATACATATATTTTTTTAATCTCATCAAAAGATGGATAATGGGCTTCCCTGGTGGCGCAGTGGTTGAGAGTCCGCCTGCCGATGCAGGGGACGTGGGTTCGTGCCCCGGTCCGGGAGGATCCCACGTGTGACGGAGCGGCTGTGCCCGTGAGCCATGGCCGCTGAGCCTGCGCGTCCGGAGCCTGTTGCTCTGCAACGGGAGAGGCCACAACAGTGAGAGGTCCGCGTACAGCAAAAAAAAAAAAAAAAGATGAATAATGAATTCTACATTGGTTTCATGGATGTGGTCCTTATAAATGTTCACTAACGGATGTCTCCCTATAACAATATTAAAGAAAATAGATTCAATTGAGTTTGGATAAATGTGATTAGGTCAAAATATAAAATTCCATGCACTCATTTGTTGACATGTTAACAAAGCCAAGTTCTAATACTCATTTAATATTTTTGTATAACTTTTTATGTAAAAGAAATAATTTTTTGTGATATATTCCTTTTTTTCCTACTGGACAAAAGGAGAAAATAAAGCAGAGAATATCAAAGTAGTCTGAGAAACACAGTTTCTCATATACTCCAATGAAAAAAACTCATCTCCAAAGTATAACTTTAAGCATTAGAAATTTTCTGAACTAGATTAGCATTGCACACAGCAACTCCTACCAGACAAAAATATCTTTCATTCATTTATTCAACAAATATTTACCATGCACTTCCCATATGCCAGGCACTGTGCTATTTGTTGTGAATGTAGCAGTAAATATTATATGTTGCAAATTAAAAACATCAATGAAAATTCCAAAAAGAGGTCCTTAGAATCATTTACAGAATGCACAGAATGAAGAGCTGACAGAGGAAATTGGGAAATAATCAGAAAGAAATGTAGAAGGAAGGCAAATAATTCATCGTATAAAAAGTATCCAGCAATTTCAAATGCTGCTAGTAGGTCAGGTAAAAAGAATATTAATTTGTCTCTAGTAGTAGTAAGACAGTGTGGGGGAACTTTACTGGAAGAAGTTTTACTGCAATGGTGAGGCAACTATCAAGCTGCTGTCATCTGAGTGAAGGCTGTGAGGAAATGGAGAAAGCCATGGTGTTGAAAACTTTTGAGATGTTTTGAAGAGAAGAAAGCTATGATAGAGGCTAGAGAGCCAACAGATTGAGGGGGTTTAATGGGACAACTTGGTAACTTGATGTTTATACACTAAAAGAAAGAGGTCAGCAGGGAGGGCAAGAATGAAAATACAAAGGATAGAGGGGAAAAAAGACATAAAACTGAGAAGTTGGTAAAGGAGGGCTAAAGAACAGTCTAGATGTAGATTAGAATATTGGTCAGGTGGCAGAAGTAGAGCCTGATCTATTAAATAATTTCTGTTTTAATTCGAAGATTTATTAATTCAGTGAATATGTTATCTACACTATTGAAGATATTACTGAATGTGGGAGAAAAGGGAAGAGGGGAATTTAAGGAGAGTTTAGGGAGATTTATGGAGACTTATGCAAAATATTTAAATAGCTGTTTTAAAGAACAGGAGCAAAAACTGAAGAAGGAATGGTGAAAAGAAGACAAGTCATGACTAAGTTTCCAGGTGAGACTAGGTGTCATAAATCCAAAGTGTCACAAATCCACATCATTTTCAGGCATCTCCAACAGTGCATAGTAGCCAAGTGTGTCTGTAGAGAAGATGGGAAAATATTTTTCAGGTAGTGTGATTAAAGAACAATAAAAAAAGGAATTAGTAAAAAGAAGAGTCAGAGAATGTTTGAAACAGTAGATCAAGAATCTTAGAGATGAGGAAGAAAAAGAGCATGAGAAGGGGAATAAAGAGAGAAAATAGTGTTCAAGGAACAGGAGGACTGTATGAAGCTGAAGAAAATGTGTCTTGATATTAACTGAGATGAATATAAGCTGTTTTTTTGATTTGGAAAAGGAATGTTTCAACTCATTTTAATTGGTTAAAAGTTTCCTAGTGATGATAAGATCCAGTGTAGGAGAATGTTGATAAAAAAGACATTAAAGGTGAAACAAAATCACAAAACTGAAAGGCTAGGGGACTGAATCTTGAAGTCATCCAAAAAGAATTAAGATTGTTTCTCAGTGTGAGAAGTGCTCCAAATAAAATGGATAACCAAGAGAGGTATTACAGCCCATCTGACAGAAGTGACAGCCCAGAAAATGGCCCTTAGTAGAAAATAATTGAATAACTCTTCAAAGTGGATAAAAAGAAAAGAGAAAGGAAATATTTCATAATGGAAAGTTCATGGGATTTGGAATCTGATAGACCTGCATTCTTATTCCAACTCTACCATTTATTGAATACTAGTTCTGTGGCATCATCTGAGTCTTGGCTTTATCAATAGTAAAATGGTTAGTCATTTAGTATATACTTATTGTGGTATTTCTCTGTGCCAGAGAGTGAGTTAAATGCTAAAATACTTATGTCTTGTTTTTAAGATTTTTATCACGATGAAATAAATGAATGTACAGAATTGGATGTGTAAATAAATACATGTTGTTATTGTCTCATTATTGCTCTCATTTCTAAGATCCTATTAGGAATTATGCTCCAGTAATAATATACATATACATACTATCGCCATGTGAAGACACTCAGAAGTTACTAAAATATATCTAAATATTTTCACATTTGAATAAAGTATATGTTTCTAATTCTGTTGAGCATTTTTGACAAGTAAATTCTTACCTACTCTTTGGAGGGTAACATGTCCTAAGATTTTGCTTAATTAAGTTTTTATTTGTAGCTAATTAGTTTGTAGTCATGTACTGTATAGTTATAGCATGTCTGTCTCTTTATTACTGAAGAATGCTATGTGTTCTACTTTATGATTTAAAAAATGATTAATTACATGTTATTATAAACTTTGCTAATATAAATTTTATCTTAATATAAACTGTTTTATGCTTATATAACTATTAAGTTTAAAAGTTACTTATGAAATTCTTTGAAAAGGTTTTTATTTCAGAATAGTAAGTGGCTCTGATGTATTTATAAAAATGTTTTCTAGTTTCTTTGAAATTTAAAATAACTCATGGTTTATGTGAGAAAATATGCAGGTTCTTAATATTTATTGAAATTAAACATAATTCAAATGGTTTCATCATCTATTTTCAAAACAATTGTCATTGTCATGGTGGTGACTATAATATTGCTGAATCCTACGACATCCCAGTGGTACCTTGTAATGAAAAACTGGCCAAATTTTTTTATATTTCTTCTGGCTGGATAGATTGCCTCTTGAAAAAAGAAAAAACATAAGAATTAAAATACTTCTGAGAATAATCTGCTTCCTGCTAAAGCATTTTTCAGTTATTGTTAAACTCAAGCAAACTATTCTTGCTTTTCCAGGTTTACTTGGAGTTATAAGAATTCCCTTTCAGTACTGTGAAAAGTCCTTTACTTATAATTGATCCTGTGACCTCTGGTCTAGACCTGCACTGTGTGGACTGACCACTTCATTCCCTGAAGGCCTTTTGATTGCTCAGGGAAGAGGGCTGGTACTCACAGCCCTTGGTTCCTACATTATAGTTTGGCTGCAGAACTTACAATAATGCCCTTTCTTCCTTTAACCAGCTACTGACTCCTAATCACACCTTTCCACACTTGTTTAAACTGCTATTTCCTGAAATGTGGAGACTATGCAGCTACTATGAGAATGGATGATCACACTTTTGGTATGTTCTCCTTAATTATTTTCAAATTTCCTTCCTAACTCACCCACTTTAGGGTTTACTAAGAGTTACAAAATTCAGAGTGTGGATTAGCATTTTAATTTTACTGAAAAGTACCGGCAGTTTAAAACTTGGATTCATAATGCTCTTCCTTCTCACAAAGAGCCTGTTTTTAAACCTAACATCAATCTACAAAACATAACAAGCAGGATTATATGAAAACACACATGCAGAACATTTTCATCATAACAGATGAGTGGCTCTCAGAGCAGACAAGAACCCATAGGGTATTCACTGCCACGACTCGTCTCTTCAAAATCTTGTCTCTGCTCTACATGTGCAATTTTAGGTCTCACTGCTTCCCAGCATGAGCTGAGATAGAGCCTCTTGCACCTTCTGAATATATTATGCTCATTTTCAACTCTAAGCTCTTTTTTTGTGTTATTGCCCTAAATTTATGGACTACATTTTCCTTCCCTCTCCCTTTTCATATCTTAACTATTGTTTTTTTTTTAAATTTCAGCTTTATTGAGGTATAATTGACAAATAAAATTTTAAACTACTTTTAAGTATGTGTCGTGGTGATTGCATATACATATACATTGTGAAAGGACTCCCCTCAATGAGTTAATTAATACATCCATCACCTCAAATATTTATTATTATTATTTTTTTTTGGTGAGAACATTTAAGTTCTACTCTCTTAGCAAATTTCAATTATGAAATATATGTGTTATCAACTACACTCATTGTGTTTTACATTAGATCCACTCCCACCCCAGCCTCTGGCGACTACTTTTCTACTCTCTGTATCTAAGAGTTTTACTTTTATTTCCTCAGATTCTACATATAAGTTATACCACACAGTATTTTTCTTTCTTTGTCAGACTTATTTCACTAAGCATAATGCCTTCAAGTTCCATCCATACTGTTGCAGATAACATGATTTCCTTATTTCTCATGGTTGAATAATATTCCATTTATCCATTCATTCATTAAGAAACACTTGGGTTGTTTCCATATCTTGGTTATTTTTAAAGATCTAGTTGAGGTGCCACTTCCACTATACTTTGTCAATCTTGCCTACATTGTTTCTTAAGTATTTGTTTCACCAACTAGACACAGTGTTTTTTATTTTTTTCTTTAGGAATAGATATTATCTTACAGGGTTGTGGTGGGGGGTTGGGAAACTTTGGCTAACTCAGAGACCTAGGCACATAATAAGTCCTAAGTTTTAAGAAGATGGTGTATATTTCTACTCCCGTATTCTTATTTCCAACACAGCTAGCAGGGCTGACATTCATCCATTCAAATTTTTTATCTTTCTTTACCTCCATTTCAGTGCTATCACAGAGAGTTGCAATTCTAAATCTCAGCATGCCAACTGTTAGGTCTCACTTTCAGTAAGAAGAAATTCTGCATTTAAGAATGATACTGTTCTTTGAGTGGGCTCATTTCCATTTTCTGTGGCAAAGAGTATGAAATATTGTACCTTCACTGGACAAACATAGGCCATACACAACCTTTTCTTTTCCTGGTCACAGAGGCAGAGGCCTTTGTCTTCCATGATGTGAGCAATCCGTGGACTGTGCCTTGTCCCATTGACCTGATCTGTCAGTTTCAGTTCCTCACCTATGTTCATTCTTGCTTAGGTGAACTGAAGTCTGCTTTCAAGGGAGCAAGGTAGAATGTGAAGGAGCAATAAAAAACTCATGTAGGTTTCTAGCCTAAGCTGAAACTCAACATCAAAAGTTAGAGAAATTCTAGGTTTAATGAATGTTATTGGGTCTTCATTAACAAATGAGTAATTTCTTTCCCTATTTTTCTTTTTTGCACTGATGTCTCTTTAGGGGACTCTGAAAAGGAAAAGTGAGAATTTGTAGGGTAGAACAAGTAATATTCCAAAGGGACTAATAGCCTAACTTCTTAAAGCTACAAGTCTAAATAGGAAAATGAAAAAGGTTTAAAGTAATTTTTAAATGTTGAGTTAAAAAATAATTCAAGCCATAAAGACAACCATTATGGTAAAGACCAAATAATGCTTAAATATATACATTTATACAAGGAAAAAGTCCAGTTTAGAATTTTTAGCAATGATTGTCTGCTTTTATTACCTCCATTTACCTAATTTCTTTTCTTGTTTTACTAATTTATACCAAAATATTAGACACACATGGAGGAAAAATCAAATAATAAAAGTTTGTAATGAAAAACAACTCATTTTATATAGTGCCCTACACCCTGTCTAGTGCCCTAACATGCTTTTCCCACACATTTAGAGGTAGATAAGGTCCTAGCTCTAAAAACATTACTACGGCAATGATTCCGGATTTAACTATTGGTGCTCTATAAGGAAAAAATGTTTAACCTCTAATCTACCCAAACAATAGTCCTCATTCATCTCACATTTAAAGTGTTTTAACATTATACTATGGTATGATTTTTACTTGTTTTATTGATTACTCTTGTAACAATACACAATACTATTAAAATTTGGTTTCTCATTCCATAAAGTTTATATAAATCTTTATTTAAAGATCTCTATAGAAGGATAAGATTGCCTGTCATTTTCTTAGTCAATAAATATGTATTGAGTAGCTACTATATGCCAAGCACTGTTTAGTCAAAGAGGGTTCAGCAGAGAAAAAAACTGGTAAACAAAGAAATAAAAATGCCCCTGTCCTCAGGGGGCTTTCAGGCTAATATAATTTAATAGCTTCAAATTTCATGTCATAAATACTGTGTACTTGAATAATATTTCAAGCATCAAGGTCAAATGTAATATATTTTCCTATTCTCCATGAATTGCTCAAAAATTTGCCATACTCCAATTTACTAAATGTTGAATGTTTTTCTTCAGTTGTTTGCTTTTGTAGAAGTGTCTAATTATTTTTTATTGTTGATTTTTAAAAAAATGCCTTCAACAAATCCTACTATTAGCCACATCATAGTTATAATTTATACAAAATGGAAAACTCCCCCTCCCCCTTTCCCCAACTATCTTTAAACAGCTTTTTAAAGTATGGACTTATTATTGTGCAGGATTGTTGCTTGGATATATTTTTAGAATCAATGTTTCCTGAATTCCCATATCTAAAGAGTCAGTTTTGCATGATTCCTCCTTGAACAGGGTTATGGTAAACGGAAGGAAGCATGCAGGGTCTTTGAAGATGTTGTGTTATATTTCTCCATCCTGTTGCTGATGATGTGTGTGTGTCCAGTTTGGGAAAAGATTGCTCTAGACACTTTTAGGAAAATATAAATAAAAAAACAAAATCTTATCCCAACACAGAAATTGTCTCCACTTTTATTGCTGAATAAGCTTTAAACCAGAATGTGATGCACATTACAGGAAATTCACTAAAGAGATTGTAAACACAGAAATTTCACCCTTTTATGTAGTCAAGGAGACACAACCCATTACAAACAAATTTTCAAGATAAACAATAAGTAGTCCTCAAGTAAGAAATCTTGACAGCACTCTATGCAACACATAGTTCACTCTAAATTTACCCAGTAATTGGGGTGATCATCTATGTTAACTAATAGAATTTATTCAGAGAACAAATAAACTTCTCATCTTCATGACAGGATGTAGTATTGAGACTTGGAACAAGGGACTCAGGAAGTTAGGCTCATAATCTTACACAGATACTGAGAGATAGGGTTGTTGTCTTCTTTACACTTGAAAGAGATGGCTCTCAGGTCCTGGAGAAAGACATTCCTGGGTCATAAAGCTGACAAAAGGCCTATCTAGTACTCAAAAGGTTATATAGACATTTTTTTTAACATCTTTATTGGAGTATAATTGTGTTACAATGGTGTGCTAGTTTCTGCTTTATAACAAAGTGAATCAGCTATATATATACATATATTCCCATATATCCTCCCTCTTGCGTCTCCCTCCCACCTGCCTATCCCACCCCTCTAGGTGGTCACCAAGCACCAAGCTGATCTCCCAGTGCTATGCAGCTGCTTCCCACTAGCTATCTATTTTACATTTGGTAGTGTACATATGTCCATCCACGCTCTCACTTCGTCCCAGTTTACCCTTCCCCTTCCCCATGCCCTAAAAGTCCATTCTCTTTGTCTGTGTCTTTATTGCTGTCCTACCCCTAGGTTCTTCAGAACCTTTTTTTTTTTTTAAGATTCCATAAATACGTGCTAGCATATGGTATTTGTTTTTCTCTTTCTGAATTACTTCACTCTGTATGACAGAATCTAGGTACATCCACCTCACTACAAATAACTCAATTTCATTTCTTTTTATGGCTGAGTAATAGTCCATTGTATATATGGCCACATCTTCTTTACCCATTCATCTTTTGACAGACACTTAGGTTGCTTCCATGTCCTGGCTATTGTAAATAGAGCTGCAATGAACATTGTGGTATGTGACTCTTTCTGAATTATGGTTTTCTCAGGGTATATGTCCAGTAGTGGGATGCTGGGTTGTATAGTAATCCTATTTTTAGTTTGTTAAGGAACCTCCATACTGTTCTCCATAGTGGCTGTGTCAATTTACATTCCCACTAACAGTGGAAGAAGGTTCCCTTTTCTCCACACCCTCTCCAGCATTTATTATTTCTAGATTTTTAATGATGGCCATTCTGACCAGTGTGAGATGATATCTCATTGTAGTTTTGATTTGCATTTCTCTAATGATTAATGATGTTGAGCATTCTTTCATATGTTTGTTGGCAATCTTCTTTGGAGAAACGTCTGTTTAGGTCTTCTGCCCATTTTTTGATTGGGTTGCTTGTTTTTTTGATATTGAGCTATATGGGCTGCTTATAAATTTTGGAGATTAATCTTTTGTCAGTTGCTTCATTTGCAAATATTTTCTCCCATTCTGAGGTCTGTCTTTTCATCTGGGTTATGTTTTCCTTTGCTACGCAAAAGCTTTTAAGTTTCATTCGGTCCCATTTGTTTATTTTTGTTTTTATTACCATTACTCTAGGAATTGGGTCAAAAAAGATCTTGCTGTGATTTATGTCATAGAATGTTCTGCTTATGTTTTCCTCTAAGAGTTTTATAGTGTTTAGGCTTACATTTAGGTATTGAATCCATTTTGGGTTTATTTTTGTGTATGGTGTTAAAGAGTGCTCTAATTTCATTCTTTTACATGTAGTTGTCCAGTTTTCCCAGAACCACATAGTGAAGTGGCTGTCTTTTCTCCATTGTATATTCTTGCCACTTTTATCAAAAATAAGGTGACCATATGTGTGTGGGTTTATCTCTGGGCTTTCTACCCTGTTCCATTGATCTATTCTTCTGTTTTTGTGTCAGTACCATACTTTCCTGATTACTGTAACTTTGTAGTATAATCTGAGATCCAGGAGCCTGATTCCTCCAGCTCGCTTTTCTTCCTCAAGATTGCTTTGGCTATTCGGGGTCTTTTGTGTTTCCGTACAAATTGTGAATTCCGTACAAATTTTTTTTTTTTAGTTCTGTAAAAAATGCCATTGGTAGTTTGATAGAGATTGCAGTGAATCTCTAGATTGCTTTGGGTAGTATAATCATTTTCACAATGTTGATTCTTCCAACCCAAGAACATGGTATATCTCTCCACCTGTTTGTATCATCTTTAATTTCTTTCCTCAGTATCTTATAGTTTTCTGCATACAGGTCTTTTGTCTCCTTAGGGAGCTTTTTTCCTAGATATTTTATTCTTGTTGCAATGGTAAATGGGAGTGTTTCCTTCATTCCTCTTTCAGATATTTCATCATTAGTGTATAGGAATGCAAGAGATTCCTGTGCACTGATTTTGTATCATGCCACTTTACCAAATTCATTGATTAGCTCTAGTAGTTTTCTGGTAGCATCTTTAGGATTCTCTATTTATAGTATCATGTCATCTGCAAACAGTGACAGCTTTACTTCTTCTTTTCCGTTTTGTATTCCTTTTATTTCTTTTTCTTCTCTGATCGTTGTGGCTAAAACTTCCAAAACTATGTTGAATAATAGTGGTGATTATGGACAGCCTTGTCTTCTTCCTAATCTTAGAGGAAATGCATTCAGTTTTTCACCATTGAGAATGATGTTGCCTGTGGGTTTGTCATACATGGCCTTTATTATGTTGAGGTAAGTTCCCTCTATGCCTACTTTCTGGAGGGCTTTTATCATAAATGGGTGTTGAATTTTGTTGAAAGCTTTCTCTGCATCTATTGAGATGATTATATCCTTTTTATCCTTCAGTTTGTTAATATGGTTTATCACATTGATTTGCATATATTGAAGAATCCTTGCATTCCTGGGATAAACCCCACTTGATCATGGTATATGATCCTTTTAATGTGCTGTTGGATTCTGTTTGCTAGTATTTTGTTGACGATTTTTGCATCTATGTTCATCAATGATAATAGGCCATAATTTTCTTTCTTTGTGACATCTTTGTCTGGTTTTGATATCAGGGTGATGGTGGCCTTGCAGAATGACTTTGGGAGTGTTCCTCCCTCTGTTATATTTTGGAAGAGTTTGGGAAGGGTAGATGTTAGCTCTTCTCTAAATGTTTGATAGAATTTATGTGTGAAGCCGTTTGTTCCTTGGCTTTTGTTTGTTGCAAGTTTTCAATCACATTCTCAATTTCAGTGCTTGTGATTGGTCTGTTTATATTTTCTATTTCTTTCTGGTTCAGTCTCAGATGGTTGTGCTTTTCTAAGAATTTGTTCATTTTCTTCCAGTTTGTCCATTTTATTGGCATATAGTTTTTGTAGTAATTGTTCATGATCCTTTGTATTTCTGCAGTGTCAGTTGTTACTTCTCCTTTTTCATTTCTAATTCTGTTGATCTGAGTCATCTCCCTTTTCTATTGATGAGTCTGGCTAATGGTTTATCAATTTTCTTTATCTTCTCAAGGAGCCAGTTTTCAGTTTTATTGATGTTTACTCTAGTTTCCTTCATTTCTTTTTCATTTATTTCTGATATGATCTTTATGATTTCTTTCCTTCTGCTAACTTTGTTTTTTTTTTTGTTGTTGTTCTTCTTTCTCTAATTGCTTTAGGCATAAGTTTAGGCTGTTTATTTGAGATGTTTCTTGTTCCTTGAGGTAGGATTATATTGCTATAAACTTCCCTCTTAGAACTGCTTTTGCTGAATCCCATAGGTTTTGGGTCATTGTGTTTTCATTGTCATGTGTTTCTTGGTATTTTTTGATTTCCTCTTTGATTTCTTCAGTGATCTCTTGGTTATTTAGTAGCATACTGTTTTGCCCCCATGTGTTGTATTTTTTAGAGATTTTTTTTTCCTGTAATTGATATCAAGTCTCATAGCATTGTGGTCAGAAAAGTTACTTGATACAATTTCAAATTTCTTAAATTTACTGAGGCTTGATTTGTGACCCAAGATATGATCTATCCTGGAGAACATTCCATGAGCACTTGAGAAGAATGTGTATTTTGTTGTTTTTGGATGGAATGTCCTATAAATATCAATTAAGTCCATCTTGTTTAATGTATCATTTAAAGCTTGTGTTTCCTTATTTATTTTCATTTTGGATGATCTGTCCATTAATGAAAGAGGAGTGTTAAAGTCCCCTACTATGATTGTGTTACTGTAGATTTCCTCTTTTATGGCTGTTAGCATTTGTGTTATGTATTGAGGTGATTCTATTTTTGGTGCATAAATATTTACAATTCTTATATCTTCTTCTTCAATTGATCCCTTGATCTTTATGTAGTGTCCCTCTTTGTCTGTTGTAATAGTCTTTATTTTAAAGACTATTTTGTCTGATATGAGAACTGTTACTCCAGATTTCTTTTGATTTCCATTTGCATGGAATATCTTTTTCCATTACCTCACTTTCAGTCTGTATGTGTCCCTAGGTCTGAAGTGAGTCACTTGTAGACAGCATATATATGGGTCTTGTTTTTGTATCCATTCACCCAGTCTATGTCTTTTGGTTGGAGCATTTAATCCATTTACATTTAAGGTAGTTATTTATATGTATGTTCCTAATACCATTTTCTTAATTTTGGGGGGTTTGTTGTTGTAGGTCTTTTCCTTCTCTTGTGTTTCCTGCCTAGAGATGTTTCTTTAGCATTTGTTCTAAAGCTGGTTTGGTGGTGCTGAATTCTCTTAGCTTTTGTTTGTCTGTAAAGGTTTTAGTTTCTCCATCTAATCTGAATGAGATCCTTGTGAGGTAGAGAAATCTTTGTTGTATATTTTTCCCTTTTTTCACTTAAATATGTCCTGCCACTCTCTTCTGGCTTGCATAGTTTCTGCTTAATGATCAGTTGTTTACCTTATGGGGATTTCCCTGTATGTTATTTGTTGCTTTCCCTTGCTGCTTTTAATATTTTTTCTTTGTACTTAATTTTTGATAGTTTGATTAATATGTATCTTAGCATGTTTCTCATGGATTTTTCCTTTATGGGACTCTCAGCACTTCCTGTACTTGACTACTTCCTATCCCATGTTAAGGAAGTTTTCAACTATAATCTCTTCAAATATTTTCTCAGTCCCTTTCTTTTTCTCTTCTTCTTCTGGAACCCCTATAATTCGAATGTTGGTGTGTTTAATGTTGTCTCAGAAGTCTCTGAGACTGTCCTCAATTCTTTTCATTTTGTTTTCTTTATTCTGCTCTGTGGTAGTTATTTCCATTAATTTATCTTCCAGGTCACTTATGTGTTCTTCTGCCTCAGTTATTCTGCTATTGATTCCCTCTAGAAAATTTTTAATTTCATTTATTGTGTTCTTCATCATTGTTTGCTTGCTCTTTAGTTCTTCTAGTTTCTTGTTAAATGTTTCTTGCATTTTCTGCATTCTATTTTCAAGATTTTGGATAATCTTTACTCTCATTACTCTGAATCCTTTTTTCAGGTAGACTGCCTATTTCCTCTTCATTTGTTTGGTATGGTGGGTTTTCTCCTTGCTCCTTCAGCTGTTGTGTGTTTCTCAGTCTTCTCATTTTGGTTAACTTACTAGGTTTGTGGTCTTTTTGCAGTCTGCATGTTCGTAGTTCCCACTGATTTTGGTGTCTGCCTCAAGTGGTAAGGTGGTTCAGTGGGTTGTGTAGGCTCCTTGTGGCAGGGACTGGTGCCTGTGTTCTGGTGTTTGAGGCTGGATCTTTTCTTTCTGGTGGGCAGGACCACACCCAGTGGTGTGTTTTGAGGTGTCTGTGACCTTATTATGATTTTAGGCCGTCTGTCTCTTAACGCGTGGGGGGTTTTGTTCCTGTCTTTCTTGCTAGTTGTTTGGCATTGGGTTTCCAGCACTGTAGCTTCCTGGTCGTTGAGTGGAGATGGGTCTTAGCATTGAGATGGGGATCTCTGGGAGACCTTTCACCATTTGATATTACATGGAGCTGGGAGGTCTCTGGTGGACCAATGTCCTGAACTCGGCTCTCCCACCTCAGAGGCATAGGCCTGACACCTGGCTGGAGCATGAAGACCCTGTCAGACACACAGCTGCTGGTCTGGGAGAGTCCCCAAAGAGGCAGAGCTCCCTGGGGACTAGGCACTAGTGGCAGTGTGTTTGGGATCTCTTTCTATGCAGAAGCTGCTGGTAGCAACCTATATAGACATTTTAAAGATTGTGGAAAGTACTAACATGTTTTCTAAAATAAAGGCCCTATGAAAAAAGGGGGGGGGGGGTTGGAGTTTCTTTCCTCAGTTTCAACAAGGAGAATTAATCCTCTCTTATTTTTGATTTTTACTTGTCCTTATGACACACATACAATTTCTGTTTGTTAGTTACCTTAAAAAGCCCTCCCCAGATTGTATAAACTTGAGGCAACTCACACACTGGGTCTGTCCTCAGATTTTCCCATTGATTCATTTTATTCAATAGATAAAGGAATAGCCCAAGTGATCATAGAGAATATCTTTTGATAAGTGATTAGAGAGGAAGCATAGTTTCCACCTGTTTTAATATCTTTATTACAATAGAGCCTTGAGGAAATTTTTTAATAAAATTGTTACTAAAATGTTAGCCATAAGTGTTTTCCCAAGGTTTTTTTAGGATGTGTGAAAGTCAGTAGAAGGAAAACAAATGGTTTAAACAGTTTGGGAACTAAAGCACGGATTAACAATGAGAAACCCTGTAAATGAAAATGGAAGGTTTAATGATTTTTGCCTTAGTTGCTAAATCCTTTATAATGCATATCATTAGAAAACGATTTAAATATCTGGTGAAGACACACAAGGGGGCAAATTCCAAAGGTGGTTTTGGACCCTTATTAAAAATGCAGTGAAATAGCAACTCCACATTACAGTAATAATTAACTATGGTTAAAGGCACCCTGAATAGATATAATTACCTTTAAAGTAATTCTGCAATTTAAGATGTATGTTTAATGCATTTATTTTTCAGTTAATTGATAATTTGTCAGTTAAATTAAATGTGAAATCTCCCACTATAAGACATAGTGAACATTTTTCATTCATTTGGAAGTATTATATTGCTATTTCTTATAAATAATACTTATGATGATCATTTTCCTCATTACAGCTAAATATAATATTCTTAAAAAGTTGATGAGAATAAAGTGGTTACTACAGGGCATGTTCATTTATTGAGTCATTTAAATTTACAATAGTTCATAAAAGCAATAATAATTCTCTTTGAAACAAAATAATTAATTCCCCATTTTTAAAATAAATTTCGCTATAGTTATTTTATATGTGTTAGAAAGTCAGGAAATAGACATTTATAATAAATACTAAACATAGTTATATCTCTAAGTGGCTTTCTCCAAGTTCTATTAAGATATTAGAAACATTTTCATGATTGTTTAATGGAGGGTGGATTTCTATTAATCAAATCCTGCTTTATACCAATTTCCATTATTAAAAGTGAGACCCATTTTATCAAAAGTAAAAACTGCCACTGGAAAATTTAAATGATAAAATTAAGGGTAGAAAATTTAAATATGTATCAGAGAGAAAATGATAATTATACAGATATTTAAAAATCTTAATAGCAAAACCATTTACAAAATAAATCTCAGGATAAGCATATGCTTCAAGATTTGAATTATTTACACCAGGATTACTCATTTTTGCTGATTTGAAAATTGTACAGCATGTAATCCCTAACACTTTACCCACATGGGTAAGTTTTTCACTAGCCTCAAAATGTTTTATTACTTCTATTTTTGTACCTTGAGTGATAATATTGCTCTTTTTATTTCCTTCTCTGTCATTCGACCTTACTGACCTCTTTTGAAACATCTTCAGCTAATAATATCCATCGAGTCTGTCACAGTATTATTGAAGAGAAAATAGAGTACAAAACATTTCAATTATTTGACAGTGGAGGGAAGGTTGATGGCTCATGTTTACTTGAATCACATAGGAGAACACTGGAGTCTGTATTTGATGACATTAATAAAATAAAGAATCAAGGACCATAAGAAGAACTATAATTTCTGAGTGTGAAGGGATAGTTACTTAAGACAAACACCTGATTTAATTCTTTAACTGCTTAAATATAGACTTTTAAAATCCAGTATTTAAATTTCTTAAGTAGACGGAACAAGAGAGATTCTGGGTTGCAAACATTACTCTCTACTCCTCCCAAAGATTCTGAGAGCTACAAGACATTCTTTTTAAAATTTATTTTTTGCATGTATTGCCAAGGGAGGCACAACAGAGGGAGGAGGTTTAGGGAATAAAAGCATGATTAGATAATGGAAGTCTGCTTAGTCGATGGTGAGACCCACCCACAAACCCAATGTCAATTCTCAAACTGAGACATAAATCAAAGGCTATCCAAACAAAACCTGAACAGTTTATTTGTGGAATTAAACAAATTGTAAGATTTATATGGCATTTCAAGCAATCAAGAAGAGTCAAGACCTATTATAGAAGAATAAAGGGATGAAAAGACTTGTTCTATCAGATATTAAGATATAAAACTATTTAGTCAAGACCCTATAATATTGGTACAGGGATAGTATAGTAAACCAATGAAACAGAATAAAGAGAAACTAGAAACAGGCTTACAGAGATATGGATGCTAGACTTTCGGTAAACTTGTCTTTACAGAGCAAAAGGAAATAAATTAACTAATAAATGAAAATAACTTCATGACATCTGTGTAGTGAGAGATTCCTAAATGGACAGAAAAAGCAGAAATTTTAAAGAAAATGATTGATAAATTTGAATGCATTAAACTAAGAACTTCTCATTAAAAAAAAGCCATTAAGAGAATGTAAACTTAGCAACAGAGAGGCTGAGATGACATTCCCAACCACTGACAAGGGGCTCATATCCACACAGAACCCCTCAAAAATCATTAAATAAAAGACACACAAACCAATAGGTAAAATCTTATATACACACTTTATAAAAATGAAAATCCAAAAGGCCTATAAACATATGGAAATGTTGCACCCCTCATTAGTAATCAAGAAAAAGAAAAAGAGAATCAGTGATTTTAGATCCCCACAAGTATGGCTAACATTGAGAAGTCCAATTGTTGACAAGTTTGTTGAGAAAAGTAAATTCTCATGCACTTCTGTAGAGGAGTGTTAATTGGTAACGTTACTTTGGAAAAGAGTTTGGCATTATCTGGTGATAACAAATCTTTCCTTGACCAAACTCTAGTCAGGCTCCTCTGAGCCCTCTTCTGGACTAAGCCTTGAATTGGTCTGCCTTAAGCAAAAATCCTGCTAAATCATTATAGTGAGAATCCCTCACCCTTGATACCTGATCATCATCCTCCACTCTTGATATCTAAATCCCTGGCCTGCCTTTACTACAAATTCTTTTAGGTCAGGTTAGCTAGAATTCCCTTATGCTTAATGTCTCTTCTTAGTAATTTTCTATCCACTCACTCCTCCACTCCACTCCTTGACTATCAATACCCCATGTCCTTGCTGTCTTCGGAGTTAAGCTGAATCTCTCTTCCTTACTGTAATAGATTTGACTCGTATTACAAAAGTCCCTGGATAAATTGTATTGTAACAAGTGTCAAAGTAATTTTTCTTTAACTGGGTCAGGTAAAAGGTCTGTATACCCTATGACCTGATGATTCATTTCTAGTTATGTATGGTGCAGAGATGTATTCTTTTGTGTATCAAGATACTAATATTGAAGAACACTCATAGAAGCATTGTTTATGATTACTCCAAATGGAAAATTACCCAAATATACATTCATATAACAAATAATTGTGTCATGGTTTATAAAAAAAAAAAAAAAAACTACAAGCAACAACATGGAAGAATTTTGAAGAATAATATTGAGCAGAAGTAGGTAAACAGAAAATAATATATTCTGCAAAAATAAATTCAAATAAAGTTAAAAAGTAGGTAAAACTAATTCATGCATACATAGGCTTACATGCTGTGATAACATTTTCATATGTCAGCTTGCTCAGGCAATAGTCCCCAGTTATTCAATCAAGCAGTATTCCAGCTATTGTTGTGGAGGCATTTTGTAGATGTGGTTAACATCCATAATTTGTTGACTTTCTGTAAGGGAGAGTGTCCTAGATAATCTGAGTGTCCTGACTCAATCAGTTAGACAGGCTTTAAAGCAGCAGAACTGAGGTTTCCATGATGAGGAAGAAGTTATGCTTGTTGTTAGCAACTTAAATTCACCCAGCCTGACCTTCCTCACCCTAGGGATTTTAGACTTGTCTAATCATCTCTCACAATTGCATATGTCAATTTCTTGCAATAAAACTCTTAATATACATTTCATTCTGCTTCTAGTTCTGTGACTGAACCCTGACTGATGCATACATATATCACGCAGGTGTAATTAAATAATAAAACTATAGAGAAGAGCACAGAATTAATAACAATAAAAGTCAAGATACGGGATTATTGTGATCAAGAAGAGAATCACATACGGGCCTCTGAGTACTGGAAATATTTATTTTTTTGACTTGAATGGTAGTTTCATGGTTTCTCATTGCATTCATTTGCTAACCTGTACATTTAGGTTTATCTATTTTTTCTAAGTTCCCCCCCAAAAAGTTTTAAAAATCCAAATTTTGCATCATGAAAATTTACCTAATTAATCCTGATATAATATGGGAACCTATATATATTTCTCATTAAATTTAGTACTGGGGAAACGTTCTATAGGATACTATTTTACTTATTTTTTTCCCTAGATTTTTCACTGTTTTCTACAGGGTGCATTATGGAGCATTTTTTTAAGCTATCATGCAAACTAATCATTACAACATAAATATATGCTGTGAGACTGAGCTATTTTATCTCTATAGTGTATTTGGAATTTGGTTAGCAAATCTTCTATTTTAGTATTCTGAAATGCACTGACCAGTTTGTCAGCTTAGGTTGCTATATTCATCATTTAAAAAATATGTTAAGCTTTTTCCCAAAGAAAAATTAATAATTGAATGAAAAATTTGCTACTTTTGCTCTTATTGCCCCACATCCTCCAAAGATGATCTGGGTTTGGGTGTTCTTTGAATTTAACATTTATTTCTGTCATATATTATGTCCTAGGAGAGGGAGAGATAAACCCTTAAATGGTGAGCCTATAGATTTTTAAAAATAATATGAAGTTTAAAAGAATATTTTAAATAGTTCTAAAACAGCCTGATTTGTTTAAAATATATTTTGAAATAAATAACAATAAGTACAATAAAATATAGAACACACATTTGTGTGTTGCTTTTAACATAGACTAAAGGAATAATCTCACACATATTCAATTTGATGTGAAAATGTCAATTTGAAAAGTTTCAAAAATTCACTCCCTATACACCAAAATAATGTTCATATTAATTTAGTATTAGAACTAATATATTTATTAACATTTATATTCAGATTCCAAACATTCAGGAAATCATTCAAATTCCAGGTGTATATCTCACATCTATCACTAGATTCTTAGTGTCATACTGTCAAATTCAGAAAGGCAGTCCTTGAATTAAATACTCCAGTTCAAGCTTTAATATAGGATGAAAGTTGATATAACTTGACAGTTCTCTAGAAATAATCATTCTGACATGTCAAAGATGGCACATGCTTGGATCTCTACATTATTCAAAAATGATGGAATCTAGGGAAAGGGAAAGAAATGACAAAAATTCCTACATTCAAGGAATTAAATACTTCAAAGGTATAAATTGGTATAATTCATATGGGGTTGGATTGGGCATGGAGGAAAAGAATATAGCAGTACACACCATTTTATCTGTTCAATATTTTTCTCAACATTTTCCCACATTTATTGAACTTCTCAAATTTTGGGAAATTATGGAAAAAAGATGTATAAGGCAACCTTTCGGCATTTAGCTTCCATAGTCTGATATTTTTTGATATGATGTTTTTGGTAATTAGTAAACCACCAGTGGTACAAATATATTAGGAAATGTTAAACAACCTGAGTCTAAGATTTTGAAGTAATTGTCCTTTTTAAATAATTTTATCTTAGTAATTTGCTCCAAGATATTTTCAGCAAGCACTGATTATGATCTAGTTGTCTATCTGGCTTGTTTGATTGGTTATTTATATCACAGATTGATTGGAACTATTGGCTATTTCCCCCATTTTTTCCCACTTATAACAGCAGTGACTAAATCCATTTTGGAGTTTGTTGTTAGAAATTTTCATTTCTATCCACAATTTGAATTCATGATTTTTCCAACTACACCATTTAAATTAAGAACTATGCTGCAAGAATCACCTATAGATTGACATGGTAGTTCAGATACCTTTGCCCAACTGAGCCTTAGACCTCTGTGATGCATCTACCATAATGACACTGCAGTCAGCATATGAATAACAAACTAGCTGAGCTGAGTCAGCTGGGTCATCTACTGCTTCCTGCTCACAGAAGGGAGCTGGAAGTGATAGATAGCTCCATTAATTCTGCCCGACTAATGCACACTTGGGGAACACCAAATTGGGAACATTTTTTTATCTTCCTGACACAAACCACAGTGTTGCAGTTGGTTCATTCTCCACTTGTAATAAAGATTATATTTGAGAGAATGAATAATAGCAACAGAAAGCAGTGAGAATAATATTTTATATCATGAGTAAGTAGTATTTGGTTTTTAATGAACACATTTCAGTCCAGAGTGTCAAAATATTTTCTCAGCGTTATTTACAAATATCTGAGAAAACATTGACATTCAAGGTCTCAATTCAAACATTAAATAATTTTAGTTTAATTATAATGTCAATTCTCATGATATTAATATGTATATACCTGGCATATTATAGGTCTCATTTTATAATGGTGAGGTATTTATATTGTTTTTTTCTAATTTAGGGATTCAATAAAAGTTTACAATAGAATCACAATTATTTTCTAATTTGTATTATTAAACATACAAAGGTATCATCACTTTTTTTAAGTTCAAAGAGAGAATTTAAATTTGAGGGTTAGATACACTAATTCCTCATTTTTTATAAAAATTTTATTACAAATTGGTGTTACTTAATAGGCTCAGGAGAACACAAGGCAATGCTGCTTCTCTACCATTTGCCAGCTTGAAAATCAGTTATTTACAAGAGTCAGGTACCAGAAATAAAGAGTCTTTCTGTATAGTGATTCCTTCTTTTATTCACCTCAATAGCCCTATGTAAGATATTTAAATTACTTCAGAAATAAAAAATGGTAATGGAAAATAAACCAAAGTATAATGCACTTGTAAAAACAAATGGAAAAAAAGAGGTATTTCAAATGCAGTGTTGTTCTATTAGATGTCATTGTAATTATAAGAAACAATATCTTCTGAAGGATTTACAGTAACTATCTCACTTCCCTAACATATTCTTCCCCTTACATTTCCCACCAACCTTAATGAAAAAGTGTTTTTTTTTCCTTAGTAGATGTGATGAACTGTTTGTTCAAAGATGAATAATTTCATCATCTCTGAGCTTAAAGGAGGAAGAAAGAAAGAAGTAGAAATTTAAAATTTCAAAATAATACTCATGAAACAAATATAATTGATTACCTACTATATTTCAAACACTATGCTTGGCTCTTGTACTTGGCAAAGAAGAGAAGAAAGGTATGTATATTCCATGCCTTCCTGGAGTTTAGGGTATATATAAAGAAACAGATAGAAATTAAATGATTACACAGAAAAATATAAAATGTCAAAGTTGATAAAAGTCATGAAGAGAAGAGACAAATTTTTAAAGAGACTTGGTAATCTGAGTCAGGAAAAACTTTCATGAAGACAAAACAGTTGAATTGATATGTGTGAGATGAGTAGGGATTGACTGAATAAAAGGTAGTAGAGATATGTTCTAGACATGTAGTAGGAGGAGACATGGTATATTTAATGAACAGAGAGAGTCCAGTGTGACTAGAGCTCTGACAAATTGGAGAATAGTGGTCCAAGATGAAGCTGCAGAGATCAGGATAAGACAAGCTCAAACAAAACGGTGTTGTACACTTAAAAACTTGTTAAGAGGATAGACCTCATATTATGTTCTTACCACACACACACCCAGGAAAAACAAAAGGGAACACAAGAAATCTTTTGGACATGATGGAAGTGTTTATTACCTTGGTTGTAGTGACTGTATCATGAGTGTATGCATATGTCCAAATTCCATTAAAGGTACACATTAAATATGTAGAGTTTTTTGTATATTAAATATACCTCAATAAAGCTAAAAAAAAAAGACAAGGTTAATAAAATAAAAATGAAAACATAGCTCAAACAAGGCAGAATACACCAGTTGACAAATATTGGACTTTCTCCTGGGTCACAGAAAGCAGAAAGATTTTAAGTATGGACTAACATGGCTAGTTTAGCAGGCTTTAAAAAATATCATTATGTCTGAAGTGTGGAGATAAAATTATAAAAATGAAAGTCAGTAAGCATGATATCTTCAGCTTTGTTATTTTTTCCTCAAAAATGCTTTGGCAAATTAGGGTTTTTGTGGTTCCATATAAATTATAGCATCATTTGTTCTAGCTCTGTGAAAAATGTCATGGGTATTTTGATAGGAATTGAATTAGATCAGTAGATTACTTTCGATGGTACAGACTTTTTAAAAATACTAATTCTTCCAATCTAAGAACATGGTATATTTTTTCATTTCTTTGTATCAGTTTCAAATTCCTTCATCCAACAATTGTTGTTCATCCAACAATCCATGGGATTGGATTGTTTTCTTAGTCTTTCTGAGAGCTCATTTTTAGGGTATAGAAAAGCAACAGATTTCTGTATATTAGTCTTGTATCCTGAACTTTTACTGAATTCACTTATTAGTTCTAATAGTATTTTGATGGAGACTTTAGGTTTACTACACTACAAAGCTACAGTAATCAAAACAGCATGGAACTGGCAGGAAAACAGACACATGGATCAATGGAAGAGAATAGAGAGCCCAGAAATAAACCAATGAACCTGTGGTCAATTAACCTATGACAAGAAAGCAAGAATATACAATAGAGAAAAGACAGTCTCTTCAATAAGTAGTGCTGGGAAAACTGGACAGCTACATATAACAGGATGAGATTAGAACATTTCCTCACATTATATACAAAAATAAACTCAAAATGGATTAAATACCTAAATGTAAGGACTGAAACTATAAAACTCCTAGAAGAAAACATAGGTAGAACAATCTTTGACATAATCATAGCTTTTTTTTTTTTTGGGGTATATGTCTCCTAAGGCAAAAGAAATAAAAGCAAAAATAAACAAATGGGACCTAATAAACTTGAAAGCTTTTGCAAGACAAAGGAAACCATCAGCAAAATGAAAAAACAACCTACCCAATGGACGAAAGTATTCGCAAATGATAGAACTGTCAAAGGGTTAATATCAAATGTATATGAATAGCGCATACAACTTAATATAAAAAACAAGCAACCCAGTTAAAAAATTGGCTGAAGACCTGAATAGACTTTTCTCCAAAGAAGACATAGAGATGGCTAACATGAAAAGATGCTCAACATCATTAATCATCAGGGAAATGCAAATTAAAACCACAATGCGATATCACCTCACACATTTCAGAAAGGCTATCATCAAAAACTCTACAAATAACAAATCTTGGATAAGATGTGGCGAAAAGGGAACGCTTGTACACTGTTGGTGAGAATGTAAATTTGTGCATACACTATGAAAAACAGTATGAAGATTCCTCAAAAACTAAAATTAGAACTATCACATGATCCAGCAATTCCACTCCTCGGTATATAGTTGAAGAAAATGAAAATATTAAATCAAAAAGATATATGTACCCCAAGGTTTGTAACAGCACTATTTACAGTAGTCAAGGTATGGAAGCAACCAAAGTGTCCATCAATAGATAAATGGATAAAGAAGTTGTGAGATATATATATATATATATATATATATATATATATATATATATATATATATATATATATACACACACACACACACACACATATGTATATATGTATACATATATATATAGCAATACCACTCAACTATTAAAAAAAGAATGAAATTCTACCATTTGCAAGTATGTTGATGGACCTAGAGTATTATGCTTAGTGAAATAAGTCAGACAGAGAAAGAAAAATACTCTATGTTACCACCTACATGTAGAATCTAAAAATGAAACTCTCTCATATTGAGAACAAACTAGTGGTTATCAGTGGGGAAAGGGAGTGTGATGGTATTGCCATAGAAGGCAAAAGGGCATCCTTCAAGACACAGGAATGTTGAAAAATACTGAATACTCTTCAGAGGTCAATTAATAAAGAGAAAATATGTGTATGTGAACATAGTGGTTGGCATAAATGGTATCTGTGAAACAGCATATTTAAGTCATGATAAAAATGATCAAGGTAAGAGGTAGAGTTGAATTCCCACAGGAGGAAAATAAGTAAGTGATAGTATAGGTTCCTGAGAATAGGTGGATCTGAGGTGCAGGTACAGATTGACCTTTGTATAGAGGACAAAGGACAGGATCTCAGTTTTACAAAAGGCAGGGAGAAGAGGTTGAATTGGTGTGTAGACAGGTTGTTTTATCTGACTGTAGGAAAATTAGAGTACTCTTATTAAACAACAACTTATTTCTCTGTGAAATATGTGTTAAGGCACCTTCAGGGGGAAGTGGAGTCGAAGGATAATTCATTTGTTTGGTGGGGAGCAGGGAAATTCACAGGTTTAAATTAGGTAAATAGGAGTTTACATTGCATAGCACAGAAGAGTAAGTTTAGCAGAGTAAGGTAATAAACACAGTAGTGAAAAGAGTCTGAGAAAAAGGCTGTGGAAACATAGTAGGGGACACATTTAACTCAGCTAAAAATTAGTGAAAGTCTCATAGAAATGATTTATGAGGTGAGTCTAGAAAGACAAATAAGAGATTATCAGATAGGGAAGGAAGAAATATTAGCATAGGAAGCATCATTTAGAGAGGCAGGCATGAGAGTACCTTCAAGAATTTCAGTGTGGCTAGAGTCATCTGTGTACCTTACTGATTCTGTCAAGCTTTCACCTAAGGTGTGCAGCTGGTCAGTGGCTCTATTTTAGATGCCCTGACAATAGTTGCTGTTTTCTACCTCCCCGCAACACCCCTCCAGTGCCCCCAAAACATGTCTAGGCACAGACCAATATTTAGTTGAGATAATCAGTAAGGAAAATGTAGTTACCATAGTTTTCTTGCAGTTTGGGTAACTTTTACTATCATTCCAAAAGAAAAAAAAATAAGTCAGTTACTTTTACAGAACAGTTAATTAGCTAACTGGACTTTCTCATGGTTTTTCATGATAATCTATTCAAAGTGAGAATAAAATATGCATATTATTTTGCATCACTTTTTTGTAATTCTCATTTTTATTACTATGTGATTATGACTGATGACTTCTAAGGTAAAAACTTCAATTTATTTTAGCACTGCAGTTAATGAAGTTAGAAAATTGATATTAATTACTAAAGTAAATAACACTAATAATAAGCTAATATTCTCATATTTAATATCAAATGAAAGGATTAATGACTATGGTTTAAATCTCTTTTGCTATTAAGCTTAATGTTTTTATGTCATTTTATTACTTTGTTTATTATTCTTAGGTGTTTTAATATATCAACAATGTATTTATGGATATGATCTAGAGCATATATTTTGCAATGATCTGAGTAAGTGATTTTAGAAAACACAATTCAGTGCTATCATTATTCATAGCATAAGTGTTTTGTTGTATTCCATATTTACAGATATGTATCATGTTGACATTGTGTGTGTTCAAACATTGAATTGCATAATGATACAAAGTCTGGAATGGCATTAACACTCTATCAAATGTTTGATGCAATAATAATGAAATAAAGCTCACTATAATATTTAAAATTACTTCAATGTTATTACTGTAATATTAGCTGTAATATTTAAAATTACTAAAACCATATGATGCCTAGATATTTGAGATGACTTTTTTTGGTTTTCTTTTGATTTTTACAGTACTTGATTTTACTGGTGTGTTTTGTTCTTTTAGTATGTTAGTGTATATCTTATTTAAGTATATTTTCTATATACTGTATATCACTACCTAAATATATACATTTTTTTAACTTGATTTTTGTCTCTCTCTTTGTTGGGTACAATGTGTCCAATAAACAAAGAAGAGCCTGGCTCAAAGTAGATATTTCATGGATATGTATACTTAAATGTGTAATTTGTCAATGGTTTTTAATTACCTTAAGATAAATTTCATACTTTTCATTTTAAATTATTTTATGTTGTCTTCCTCTCAACACTGCATTTTAGATGATTTTTAAGATACTTTTCCATAAGAATCCCACAAACACTTAATTTCAAATAAAATGCAAATATAATTATTATGTATTTTATCTGGAACATTTGGCTACACACAGGAACTACATAATTAAAATTGGCTAAAATCATAAAAACATTTATTTGCTTAATTTTCAAATTAGTGGCCCTGCTGTTCATTCTACAACTGAAAGAAACTGCTAATAGTCCAATATGCCCCCATCCTTCCAATAGATGTAATGAGCTTGTGGGTGTTGACCCTCACAGTTGCTAGTTGGTTGCTGCAACTCTTAGCATCTTACCCACTCTTACCTCTCTAAGCAAGGGAGGCAGCAGCAAATTAAAAAAAAAAAAAAAGTGTGTGTGGCAGCGTGGGGGGGTGGGAGTTTGTGCAGTTTTGAGCGTGATAGTATAATAACAGTACATTTAACTTAAATTTTTTTACAATGTTTATTCATGGAGTACCCACCATAAAAAAAACATTTTTTCCTGGCTTCTTACTAATCAGCTTGTGTCTTTCCACTCCATATTATTTGAAATAATTCTTTGACTTTGTTATTTTCTTCCTCTCTCTATATATATTTCGCTCTCAGAATTCTTTCATGCTTTTCTCAAATTCCATGATCCTAAAAGCCAAAACTCAAAACCCAAGCCAATAATTTTCCAGGTATCAGGAAGTCATATTACAGTTATTTTCAGTATGCACAGACATAAAATATAAATCTTTCTTTGCACTACTCATGAAATATTAATTTTAGAAGATATTTGAGCTCAAATAAATTTTTATTTTTGATTCTCTCCTTGGACATCAGCTTCTCCATAGGAAACTTTTTCTTGGACTTTTAAAAATGCCTAGGTCTTCCCTGGTGGTAAAGTGGTTAAGAATATACCTGCCAATGCAGGGAACATGGGCTCGAGCTCTGGTCTGGGAAGATCCCACATGCCAAGGAGCAACTAAGCCCATGCTCCACAACTACTGAGCACTCATGAGCCACAGCTACTGAGCCTGCGTGCTGCAACAACTGAAGCCTGCACACCTAGAGCCCGTGCTCCGCAACAAGAGAAGCCACCGCAATGAGAAGCCCATGCACCGCAACGAAGAGTAGCCCCTGCTCGCTGCAACTAGAGAAAGCCTGAATGCAACAATGAAGACCCAACGCAGCCATAAATAAATAAGTAAATTTATTTATTTTTTTTAAAAATGCCTAACATTCCATATTATTACCCCCCAAAAACTGTTTAATCACTTAATGCCACTAGTTTCTTACTCTTCTTTTTTTTTACTTATAATTTCCTAATGATCTTTTTTATTAATACTTCTGTCATTATATATTTCTATTTTCTCCCACAAAACATCTAACTCTCCTTCTTATAGTTCTGACCATGGTCATCTCTGATTTCTACCATATATAAATACCTCAGTTATGTTTTGCTACAATAGCTTTACTCATTCACTCATCCATCATCTACTGTACATCAACCATGTGTTAATTGCTGAGCTAACGACTGGTGATATGCGATATGCAATGCATTTTGTCTAATTACTATACTTTTTAAATACACAGACTTTCAGTTTACTCTTTTTTTGGCATCTATATTCTTATAGTATCTTGATCTAGTGCCGTACTTCTTTCATTTGAGATTTGTTTGTATTTTTCAATTTCTGTTTGCCTAAAGTAAAGAAATCCTTAATTTATCTATGAATTTTATTTTTATATAATTTATATTTAATTTCAGCAATATATGCATGGCTTGTTTTCTCCTTAGCAATACATATAGTACAGTTATTTAAGTGGATTTTATTTTCCAATTTACATGGAGAAAATTAATATTCATAACATTTTGTCAAGTGTGAGAATTAGCTTCAGTTAATAATGTGAGTTTAGGTCAGAGTTGGATAATATTTTAATTCTCAAAAATGAAATTGGGTCCACAAAAGTCTAAATTTATTTTTACATATGCTATATTTTACTCTTTAATTGGAATATTTCTGACAGTCTATTTTATTTTATAGCATTAAAAATATATTGCCATCTTGCAAACTTTACCTGTGACTTTATAAAATATATGAGCTCCAACAGACTTGTTTGAGTTTAAAGTTTAATAGTGTTAAACTAATGGGTTTTACACTTTACCATTGTTATTCAACATAACAAGGCAATAATGTTTATTAAATGTAATACATCTATATAAACATATGTGTACAAACATATATGTAATGTTAATATAATATTTTCTTGAAACATATCCAGTACTTTATGGTCTGTCAGGCTTAAATTTAGAGTCTAGTGATATCATTAAATAAATGATTTGGTATTTTAATTGAATATCACACTCTATTAATTAGCACCCCAAATTCAAGAATACCATACATGTTTTAGCATTTCACTTTGAGTTGCTTTGTAATGGAAACTTGGAGGAAAAAATTACTGACAATTAGAATCCATTCAATCTTTTATTTGTTGATTTATTTATTTTTGTAGAGAGCTGTGTGGAAGGGATGGCAGTTAATGAAATATCCAAAAGGCTCAAGTCAAATTCCTCTCTGCACCAAAGTATAATCTCATTATAAGAGGTTCCCTTATCAAAGATAAAAATATCATTTTTCTAGTTTTTAAATTTTATTTCATAATTACACAGTATACAATAGTATGAGATAGATGCTATTACTTCTGATCCTACAACAGGATAAGAAGAAGAGTACAGCAATTTATATAGATGATAGATGTTTTATATATCTTGTATGACTAGCTCCATTAATCTGGGGTAAAATATAGTCACATTTCTTGTTTTTCCAAATAATCACTTTTGCCATTACCTGTCTTATTAGCAGGAAGTATAGTATTTCCCTCATCAAAGCTGTCTCAGCTCAATTGTCTAAAAAATCTAGATTGAGTTATTTAATCTAAAATGAGTCTATTCTGCCTTAATTCACCAAGAAGAGAGACATTTGATGCCTGGTAAATTCAATTCCATTGTTTCATTTCCCTATCCCATAGTAGTGAGGTTGAGTGACATACATTCATGGATGTTTTGTCTATTAGGTATGGCACAGCTAGTCAATTTCCTTGGGCACAACTATTGGAAACTATTCTTAGTCTGCAAAATTAGAATTCTCTTATTTCTTACATGTACCATTACCTTTCCCTAAAACTCAAATACCATCAAGCTGGCAGGAGTTTTCAGCATTGCTCAAGTTGTAGAATTAGTCAAACATTTTTATTTAAATAATATTATACCAAAATTACTTAAAATTTTTAAAAACTAACTCACCAACTTAGACTTATTTGTTCTTCAATAAAATTTTATTTCACTGTACTCCTATGCCTTTCCTGGCATTAGATTTTGCATAATGTTGCCAAAATCCCATCAGTTTCTCTAACTTTGAATATGAGGATGTTTGGTGATTCTATTCCACATTTCCCATAAGATCTTGGACTCTATATGGAAAGATAGCCACCATTTCCCAAAAGCAAATTTGCATTCCAAAGGGTTGGCAACTTTTGTGACAGTAACCAGTGTCTCAAAATTTCTTATAACACTTTTACCTGCCAGGATTCTAACTGCATAAATAAAAGAGCCATTCTAATCCTACTATATAGACTTAGAAGACTAATAAATAATAATAATAATAAGAAGAAGAAAAGACAAAGGAGGAGGAGAAGAGGAAAAGGAAGAGGAAGAGGAAGAAGGAAAAGAATATAACAAATATCAACACTATCAACTGTCTTAGTTCACCAGCTACTGTTACTTATGTGACAAATGGAAAGGGAGAATATATACGAACTTTTCTTAAAAACAGATGACATTATGTCTTTAATGTTTTCCATAACCCAGTTTGATCTATTAGACAAAATACCTTTCATGTGACAACTTTGGGAGGATGGGGGAATCCACAGGAAGATGCATAAAAATTGCACCATGACTCTTCCTAAAGCATTCTTGCATTTTCTTGAGTTACTCTTGAACTGTCAATGGTTTTGCTGTCAGAGACAATTTTAAACCTGTTTTTTTGGATCTTAAGGTGAACAGACTATGAGGTTGGAAATATACATGAGAATGTTAAGAAATTTTGAAAAATCTCTGGATAGATGCTTTAGTCTATTTGCAGGGTTATAGAATTCAGTTGTGGGGGTGGGGGTCAAGATGGTGGAGGAGTAGGACATAGAGCTCACCTTCTCCCACAAAAACATTAAAAATACATCTACAAGTGGAATGATTCACACAGAACAGCAACTGAGCACTGAAAGAAGACCTCAGACTTCTGAAAAAACAAGAAAACCTTCTTGTAACTGAGTAGGAGAGAAACATAGAAATCAAGATGGGGCTTACAGCCCAGGGAGGTAGGTGTGAAGGAGGAAATGTTCCTGCACCCAGGGACGTCTGCCCACTGTCAGGGAGATCAGACTGGATGGAGAAGGAGCTTTGGAGCCTAGGAGGAGATCACAGCAAATGGCTTGTGGAAGGCAAAATAGAGAGTAACCTGCATAGAAGGTGGTCACTCCTGCCCTGTGCTCCCCAGCCTAGACACTCATCTGTCAGAATGGGTGAGGGCTGGGTGCTGAAGCTCAGGCTTCAGAGAGGGCCAGGGTTGACTGTGCAGAAACTGCTTGATGAGGCTGGGCTGTGGCAGCTGAAGTTGTACTCAGTAGAAGACACGGCCCACCAAAGAGGCAAGGCATCATTATTTGTGAGCACACAGGAGGGGGGCAGGACCACTATAAGAGCTTCTTTCCCTTTGAGAACTCTCAGGCAACAGGACACCACCTACAGGAACCCCAGAGGTGGGTGCAATTTGCCACCACCATTGTGGGCTCCAGAAGGGTGCCATGTGAAGACAAGAGTCTCTGCTCTCACTGTTCTGGGAGGGTGTGAAGAGTGCCAGCCACTAGGAAGTCCAAGAGCAGGTGGCAGAACCTGTACCCAGTGTCCTGTGAGGGCGTGGCTCACACCTACCCCTAGGAAATCCATGAATAGGGGCCAGAACCTGCACCCACTGTTCCCAGAGGGCACAGAGAGGAGCTGCCCATAGAAGACCCTAGAGCAGGCACCAGGCCCTGATCCCACTGTCCTGGGAATGTGAAAGGTCCATTTTACCTGCACCCCACATATCAAGAGGATAACAGACGTGAAAGAGGCAGCAAACATCCAAACTAAAAGCAACCCTGTGGTTCTGGAAAAGTGGAGTAGAAGGGCCTGAGCTCACCTCCTCTCACAAAAACACCAAAGTCACAACTAACTGCTGAATAACCATGATAAAAAAGACTGGAACCTACCAAGAAAGATATTTTACATTCAAAGACAAAGAAGAAGCCACAAAAAGTTGGCAGGAGGGACACTCTTGTGACACAATTAAATCCTATACCTGCAGAGTAGGCAATCTACAAACTGGAAAATAATTATATTATAGAGGTTTTCCCACAAGAATTAGAGTCCAGAGCCCCACCTCAGGCTCCCCAGCCTGAGGGTCTGTCATCAGGAGGAGAAATCCCCAAAGCATTGGGGTTTGAAGGCCAGCAGGCTTGAGTACAGGAGATCCACAGGACTGGGGGAAACAGAGACTCCATTCCAGGAGGGTGCACATAAGGTTTCACATACACAGTGACCAAGCACAAAGCAGTAACTCTATAGGAGGCAGGGCTGGACCTAACTATGAGTCTTGGAGGGTCTCCTGGAGAGGTGGGCATTGACTGTGGCTCACTGTGTGGTTGGGGGGAAGGACCATGGGGCAGAGGCCCCAGAGAATATTGATCACCGTGAGATCTCCCAGAGATTGCCATTTGGCATCAAGACCTAGCCCTACCCAACAGCCTACAGCTTCCAGTGCTGGAAAGATTCAGGCCAAAGAACCAGCAGGATAGGAATATAGACCCATCCATCAGCAGACAGGGTGCCTAAAGCTATACTAAGCTCACAGCCACCTATAAACACACCCTTGACACAGCCCTTACCACCAGAGGGAAAAGACACAGATCCACCTAACAGTGGGCGGGCACCAGTCCCTCCTACCAGGAAGCCTCTACAAGTCTCAGGACCAAACTCACCCACCAAAGGGTAGGCACCAGAAGCAAGTGGAGCTATGATCCTCCAGCCAGCAGAAAGGAGTCAACAAACACAGAAAGTGAGACAAAATGAGATAGCAGAGAAATATGTTTCAGACGAAGGAACAAGATAAAAACCCACAAGAACAAGTAAATGAAGAGGATATAAGCAGCCTAACTGGAAAAGATTTTAGAGTAATTATAGTAAAGATGATCCGAGATCATGGAAAAAGATCAAGGCACAGACGGAGAAGTTACAAAAGATGTTTAACAAAGAGCTAAAAGATTTAAAGAACAAATAGATGAACAATACAAAACCAGAATGAAAAATACACTAAAAAGATCCAATAGTAAAATAACTGAGGCAGAAGAAAAAATAAGTGAACTGGAAGACAGAATGGTGGAAATCACTGCCATGAAAAAGAACAAAAAAATAAAAACAAATGAGCACAGTCTCGGAGACTTCTGAGACAAAATTAAATGCACCAACATTGGCATTATAGGGGTTACAGAAAGGGAAGAGAGAGAGAAAGGGCCTGAGAAAATATTTGAAGAGATTATATCCAAAATTTTCCCTAACATGAGACAGGAAACATTCATTCGAGTCCAGGAAGCACAGAGAGTCCCATTCAACATAATTCCAAGAAGGAACACACTGAGACACATATTAATCTAACTAACAAAACTTAAAGACAAAGTATTAAAAGCAACTAAGGAAAAGCAACAAATAACATGCAAGGGAACCCCCATAAGGTTATCAGCTGATTTTTTTTTTTTTTGCGGTACATGGGCCTCTCACTGTTGTGGCCTCTCCCGTTGCGGAGCACAAGCTCCGGATGCACAGGCTCAGCGGCCATGGCTCATGGGCCTAGCTGCTCTGCGGCATGTGGGATCTTCCCAGACTGGGGCACAAACCCGTGTCCCCTGCATCGGCAGGCGGACTCTCAACCACTGCACCACCAGGGAAGCCCTATCACCTGATTTTTGAGCAGAAACTCTATGGGCCAGAAGGGAGTAGCATAATATATTTAAAGTGTTGAGAGGGAAAAGCCTACATCCAAAAATACTCTACACAGAAAGTCTCTCATTCATATTTGAGGGAGAAATCAAAAGCCTTAGAGACAAGCAAAAGCTAAGAGAATTCAACAACACCAAACCAGCATTACAACAAATCATAAAGGAAATTCTCTGGGCAGAAAAGAAGAGGCCACAACTAGAATCAAGAAAATTACAAATGGGAAAGCTCAACTCTAAAGACAAACATAAAGTAAAATCTTCCATACACAAACATGATTATCAAAACCAGCAATCATGAAAAGAGGAGAGTAAAAATGTAGGATATTGGAAATGCACTTGAAGCTAAGAGATCAGCTTGTTAAAACAATCTTGTACATATATACACTGCTATAACAAAATCTCATGAGAATCACAAACAAAAATTCTAGAATAGATAGACACAAAAAATAAAAAGCAATCCAAACTTATCAGTAAAGATAGATATCAAATCACAGGAGAAGAGTAAAAAAGAGGAAGGGAAGAAAAAGGACCTTCATAAATGAATACAAAACAATTAACAAAATAGCAATAAGGACATTCATATCAATAATTACCTTAAATGTAAATGGATAAAATGCTCCAAACAAAAGGCATAGACTGGCAGAATGGATGCCAAAACAAAACCTATATATATGCTGTCTACAAGAGACCCACTTCAGATCTAGGGACACATAGAGACTGAAAGTGAGGGAATAGATAAAGGCATTCCATGCAAATGGAAATCAAAAGAAACCTGGAGTAACAGTACTCATATCAGACAAAATAGACTTCAAAATAAAGAATGTTATAAGAGACAAAGAAGAACACTACATAATGATCAAAGGATCAATACAAGAAGAAGGTATAACAATTGTAAATATATATGAACCCAACATAGGAGCACCTCAATATATAAGGCAAATGGTAACAGCCATAAAAGGAGAAATTGACAGTAACACAATAATAGTGGGGGATTTTAATACCTCACTCTCATTAATGGACAGATCATCCAGACAGAAAGTCAATAAGGAAATACGCGCCTTAAATGACACACTAGACCAGATGTCCTTAATTGATATTTATAGAACATTCCATCTGAAAGCAGCTGAATACAATTTCTTCTCAAGTACACATGAAACATTCTCCAGAAGAGATCACATCTTGGGCCACAAATCAAGACACAGTAAATTTAAAATAGAAATCATATCAAGCATCTTTTCCAAATACAACACTATGGGATTAGAAATCAATTACAGGAGAAAAACCTGTTAAAAACACAAACACAGGGGACCTCCAAGATGGTGGAGGGGTAAGACATGGAGATCACCTTCCTCTCCACAAACACATCAAAATTACAGCTGCATGTGGAACAACTCCTACAGAACACCTACTGAATTCTGACAGAAGACCTCAGACTTCCCAAAAGGCAAGAAACTCCCTACATACCTGGGTAGGGCAAAAGACAAAAGGGAAAACAGAGACAAAGGATCAGGATGGGACTTGCACTTCAGGGAGGGAGCTGTGCAGGAGGAGAAGTTTCCACACACTAGGAAGCTCCTTCACTGGCACAGATGGGGTGTGGGCTTGGGGGGAAGCTTTGGATCCATGGAGGAGAGCACAGCAACAGGGGTGCAGAGGGCAAAGTGAAGAGATTCCTGAACAGAGGATCAGTGCGCACCATCACTTACCAGCCTAAAAGGTTTGTCTGCTCACCTGCAGGGGCTGGTGGGGGCTGGGAACTGAGGCTAGGGCTTCGGAGGTCAGACCCCAGGTAGAGGACTGGGGTTGGTTGTGTGAACACAGACTGAAGGGAGCTAGTGCACCACAGCTACCTGGGAAGGTGTATGGGAAAGTCTGGAACTGCCTAAGAGGCAAGAAACCATTGTTTTGGGGTGTGCAAGGAGACGGGATTCAGAGCACCACCTAAACGAGCACCAGAGATGGGTGGGAGCCACGACTATCAGCAAGGACATTAGAGAAAGGCATGAAATGCTAAGGCTGCTGCTGCAGCCAAAAAGAAGCCTGTGTGCAAGCACAGACCACTATCTACACCTCCCCTCATGGGACCCTGTGCAGCCTGCCACTGCCAGGTTCCCATGATCCAGGGACAACTTCCCTGGGAGGACACAAGGCATGCCTCAGGCTGTTGCAAAGTCACGTCGGCCTGTGTCGTCACAGGATTGCCCCGCATTCTATACCCCATCCTCCCCCAGGCCTGAGTGAGCCTGAGCCCCCTAATCAGTTGCTACTTTAACCCCGTCCTGTCTGGGCGGGGAACAGATACCCTCAGGCAACCTACATGTGGAGCCAGGGACAAATCCAAAGCTGTAAATGAGGAGCTGTGCAAACAAAGAAGAGAAAGGGAAATTACTCCCAGCAGCTGCAGCAGCAGCAGATTAAATCTCCACAATCAACTTGATGAACCCTGCATCTCTGGAATACCTGAATAGACAACAAATCATCACAAAATTGAGGCAGTGGACTTTGGGAGCAACTGTAGACTTGGGGTTTGCTCTCTGCATCTAATTTGTTTTCAGTTTATGTTTATCTTACTTTAGTATTTAGAGCTTATTTTCACTAGTAGATTGGTTTATTGATTTGGTTGCTCATATATATATATATATATATATATATATATATACATATATATATATATATATATATATATACTTTTTTTTTTTGCTGTTTTTGTGAGTGTGTATTTGTATTCTTCTTTGTGTGAATTTATCTGTATAGCTTTGCTTTTACCATTTGTCCTAGGTTTCCATTTGTCTGTTTATTTTTACTTTTTAATTTTTTTGGACAGTTTTAGCATTTGTTATCATTGATGGATTTGTGATTGGTTTGGTTGCTCTCTCCTTTCATTCTTTCCTTTTTTTCTTTTTTTATTCTTTATTTTTAATTTTTAACAGTATATTTTATTTTAATAATATTATTTTATTTTCTCTTATTTTCTTTTTTTTTCTTTCTTTTTTCTTTTTTTTTCTCCCTTTTCTTCTGAGTCTTGTGGCTCAGAAGGTCTTGGTGCTCTGGATGGGTGTCAGGCCTGAGCCTCTTAGGTGGGAGAGCTGAGTTCAAGACATTGGACCACCAGAGACCTCCCAGCCCCTGTAATATCAAACAGTGAAAGATCTCCCAGAGATCTCAGTCTCAACGCTAAGACCAAGCTCCACTCACCAACCAGCATGCTAGATTGCTGGACACCTTATGCCAAACAACTAGCAAGACAGGAACCCAAGCCCATCCATTTGCAGAGAGTCTGCTTAAAATCAAAATAAGGTCACAGACATGCCAAAACACACCACCGGATGCGGTCCTACCCACCAGAAAGAAAAGATCCAGCCTCATCCACCAGAGCACAGGCACCAGTCCTCTCCACCAGGAAGCCTACACAACTCATTGAACCAACCTTAACCACTGGGGGCAGACACCAAAAACAATGGGAAAGACGTACCTACAGCCTGCGAAAAGGAGATCCCAAACACAGTGAGTTAAGTAAAATGAGAAGACAGAGAAACACAGAGCAGCTGAAGTAGCTAGGTAAAAAAACACCATACCAAAAATATGAAGAGGAAATAGGCAGTCTACCTGAAATAGAATTCAGAGTAATGATACTAAAGATGATCCAAAATCTTGGAAATAGAATGCAGAAAATAAAAGAAATGTATAACAAGGACCTAGAACAAAAAAGCAAACAAACAATGATGAAGAACACAATAAATGAAATTAAAAGTTATCTAGAAGGAATCAATAGCAGAAAAACTGAGGCAGAAGAATGGAGAAGTGACCTGGAAGATAAAATATTGGAAATAACTACTGCAGAGCAGAATAAAGAAAAAAGAATAAAAAGAATTGAGGACAATTTCAGAGACTTCTGGGACAATATTAAATGCAACAACATTTGAATTATAGGGGTCCCAAAAGAAGAAGAGAAAAAGAAAGGGACTGAGAAAATATTTGAAGAGATTATAGTTGAAAACTTCCCTAATATGGGATAGGAAATATTCAATCAAGTTCAGGAAGTGCAGAGAGTCACATACAGGATAAATCCATGAGAAACAGGCCAAGATACACATTAATCAAACTATCAAAAATTAAATACAAAGAAATAATATTAAAAGCAGCAAGGAGAAAGCAACAAATAACATACAAGGGAATCCCCATAAGGAAAATAGCTGATCATTCAGCAGAAACTCTGCAAGCCAGAAGGGAGTGGCAGGACATTTTTAAATAGATGAAAGGGAAAAACCTACAACAAAGATTACTGTACTGAGAAAGGATCTCATTCAGATTCAATGGAGAAATTACAACCCTTACAGAAAAGCAACAGCTAAGAGAATTCAGCACCATCAAATGCATCTTTACAACAAATGTTAAAGGAACTTCTCTAGGCAGAAAACACAAGAGAAGGAAAAGACCTACAATAACAAACCCCCCAAAATTAAGAAAATGGTTGACAAAGTTCAACACCCATTTATGATAATAGTTCCTCAGAAAGTGGGAATAGAGAGAACTTACCTCATCAAAATAAAAGCCATATATGACAAACCTACAGCTCACATCATTCTCAAAGGTGAAAAGCTGAAAACATTCCCTCTAAGATCAGGAACAATACAAGGATGTCCATTGTCACCACTTTTATTCAACATAGTTTTGGAAGTCCTAGCCACAGTAATCAGAGACAAAAAAGAAATAAAAGGAATCCACATTGGAAAAGAAGAAGTAAAACTGTCACTGTTTGCAGATGATGTGATACTATACATAGAAAATCCTAAAGAGACTACCAGAATACTACTAGAGTTCATCAATGAATTCAGTAAAGTTGCAGGATAAAAATTAATACAAAGAAATCTCTTGCATTCCTATACACTAACAAAAAATGATCAGAAAGAGAAATTAAGGAAACAGTCCCATTTACCATCACATCAAAATGAATAAAATACCTAAGAATAAACCTACCTAAGGAGGCAAAAGGCCTCTACTCTAAAAACTATAAGATACTGATGAAAGAAATCAGAAATGACACAAACTGATGGAAGGATATACCATTTTCTTAGGATGGAAGAATCAATATTGTGAAAATTACTATAATATCCAAGGCAATCTACAGATTCAATGCAATCCCTACTAAATTACCAATGACATTTTTCACAGAGCTAGTACAAAAATTTCTAAAATTTATATGGAAACATAGAAGACCCTAAGTAGCCAAAGCAATCCTGAGAAAGAAAAATGGAGCTGGAGGAATCGGACTCCCTGATTTTAGACTATACTACAAAGCTAAAGTAATCAAAACTGTATGGTACTTGCACAAAAACAGAAATATAGATCAACAGAACAGGATAGAAAGCCCAGAAATAAACTCACACACCTATGGTCAACTAATCTATGACAAAGGAGGCAAGAATATACAATGCAGAAAAGACAGTCTCTTCAATAAGTGTTGCTGGGAAAACCGGGCAGTTACTTGCAGAAAAATGCACTTAGAATACTCTCTAATGCCATACAGGAAGATAAACTCAAAATGGATCAAAGATCTAAATGTAAGGCCAGACACTATAAAACTTTTAGAGTAAATCAAATCATAGGCCAAACACTCTTTGACATAAATAGCAGCAATATCTTTTTTGATCCGTCTCCCAGAGTAATGGAAATACAAACAAAAATAAACAAATGGGACCTAATTAAACTTAAAACTTTCTGCATAGTAAAGAAAACCATAAACAAAACAAAGACAGCCCACGGAATGGTAGAAAACATTTGCAAATGAAGCGACCAACAAGGGGACAAGGGATTAATCTCCAAAATATACAAACAGCTCATGCAACTGTATGTCAAAAAAAGAAACAATCCAATCAAAAAAACGGAAGAAGATCTAAATAAGCATTTCTCCAAAGAGGGCATACAGATTGCCAAAAAGCACATGAAAATATGCTTCAACATCACTAATTATCAGAGAAACGTAAATCAAAACCACAATGAGGTATCACCTTACACTGGTTAGAATGACCATCATCAAAAAGTCTATGAACAATAAGTGCTGCAGAGGGTGTGAAGAAAAGGGAACCCTCTTACACTGTTGGTGGGAATATAAATTGGCATGACCTTTGTGGAGAACAGTATGGCAGTTCCTTAAAAAACTAAAGATAGGGCTACCACATGATCCAGCAATCCCATTCCTGGGCATATATCTGGAGAAAACCAGAATTCTAAAAGATACATGTACCCCAATGTTCATAGCAGCACTATTTACAATAGCCAGGACATGGAAGCAACCTAAATGTCCATCAACAGATGAATGGATATAGAAGATGTGGTATATATATATATATATATATATATATATATATATATATACACACACTGGAATATTACTCAGACTCAAAAAAAACATAAAATATTGGCATTTGCAGCAACGTGGATAGGCCTAGAGATTATCAAAGTGAAGTAAGTCAGACAGAGCAAGATAAATACCATATGATATCATTTATATGTGGAATCTAAAAAAATGACACAAATGAACTTATTTACAAAACAGAAATAGAGTCACAGATGTAGAAAAAAAACTTATGGTTACCGGGGGGAAAGAAAGAGGGAGGGATAAATTGGGAGATTGGGACTGACATATACACACTACTATATATAAAATAGATAACTGGGCTTCCCTGGTGGTGCAGTGGTTGAGAGTCCGCCTGCTGATGCAGGCAACACGGGTTCGTGCCCCGGTCCGGGAAGATCCCACATGCCATGGAGTGGCTGGGCCAGTGAGCCATGGCCGCTGAGTCTGAGCGTCCAGAGCCTGTGCTCCACAACTGGAGAGGCCACAGCAGTGAGAGGCTAGTGCACCCCCCCCACACACGAAAAAAGAAAAGATAACTAATAAGGACCTACTATATAGCACAGGGAACTCTACTCAGTACTCTGCAATGACCTATATGGGAAAATAATCTAAAACTGAGTGCATATATGTATACGTATAACTGATTTACTTTGCCATACAACAGAAACTAACACAACAGCATAAATCAACTATACTCCAATAAAAAAAATAAAAATAAAAAGAATTCAGTTGTGTGCTTTGTTACCCACCCAAATGCATGCGTTAGGGCTTAAGTAGGGAATTCAAGCCAGTCCATGCTGAGTCGTTCAAGGCTCTGCCTAAGTTTGCCTTTAGCCTGGAAGCACAGATGTCCTTTCCCATAGGGGAAACTTTTTTCCAATTAGTCTACCTGGGGAGAGGTGTATCTTTTTAATAATTTGTTCCAGACCCCTTATGTTTTAACGGAAACCTGACTAGTGTTTTTTTGTGATGATAGTAACAATCCCATAATGGTTTTTGGCTAAATTATTCATCTATGATTTTGGAAATGTGCCCTCACAACACACACAGAAAATATCTCTAAGCAGTTGTATGTGCGGTTTGAAATAATTCCATGTGCCATTTATTAAATAAGAAAAGAATGAAAATAAATCAGTTTAAGTATTATGAAGTATAGTAACCATACCTAGACATGGTCAAAGTGAAATGTATAGCTAAGGTACTTGCCCAGTCTCCTTAGGGATTTCTTGTATTAAACTGCTTACTGAGGGAGAAAAAAGCAAAACATTACTGAGCATTTATTTATTGCTTCATCCTCCATCTTCAATTTGCCTCTTTAAACAATACTCACACTTCTCCTAGTTGAGCAACACATTCACTCTTGCTGCCAAAAGACAGAACATCTGAAATCTGCTTTTAAGCAGTGTCAGTTTTTCAAATAGGCACAACAAGAAGAAAAGAAACATCTGCTATGTGCAGAATTTTTTTCCTTTTCCTCCCAACATCAATCTAGTAAGTCTTTGGCAAGCAACTCCTTGCACTCTAAGTCACAGAAATGTCAAAGGAGAGTAGAAATGAGAGTGAACACCTCTGTTGAAATGTCACTTTGAAAGTAAATAAAATCAATTGAAAAAAGGACATCTAAAAACAAGGAACGGTCAGGAGACGAGTTGTACTGTATTCATAGTCACATACAGAAATGATACTTTTTTCCTAAAGCATGCTTCATAGCTATTGTTTGAAATGGTAAAATACAATAGACATACATACAAAATTTAAAATTTAGTGGCACTTACTGCCTTGAAATTAATTAATTAAGACTACTTTATGTTGAGACTAAATTAGTATGCTAAATGAAAACATGTATTATATGGGAAAAATCTTAAGGTATTTCTACTTAGAAAATTGCCTTCAGAAATAATAGTGATGGGTGTCAGAGAATTTCACTGTGAAGTAGGGTATAAAGCCTGTAGATTCAGAATCTCTGGTTTAATTTCTCAGCTTCATCACTTAGCTGTGTGACTATGAGCAAGTTATTTAAACACCTAATGATCACATTCATAATCTGTAAATTTTGATAATAATTGTCTCTAACTGGAATTTTGTGAGTACTAAAAAAAAGCACTTTTGCAAACTATTGTACATAGAATGGATAAACAGCAAGGTCCTACTGTATAGCACAGGGAACTATATTTAATATCCTGTGATAAACGATAATGGAAAAGAATATATATATATATATATATATATATATATATATATAAAACGGAATCACTTTGCTGTACAGCAGAAATTAACACGACATTGTAAATCAACTATATTTCAATTTTAAAAAATAAATTAATTAAAAAGTTTAAAAAATTAAAACAAAGCACTTAGAATTATGCCTAGCATGCATGGGTACTCAATAAATGTTTGCTTATTATCATTATTAATTAAAGTATCTGTAATGGTTCAGTGCTATTCTTTCTATCATAAACCTATACATAAGGAAGCAATTTACCCCTTTAATTTTCATTTACTCTATGGTTGGTATGACCAAAGGTGTTGACTCCTAAGCAAACAATGGTGTTGTCTAGACATACTTCTTACAGAGCTATTAGTAAACCTGTTAAAAATAGAAAGGACTTAAAAGTGCAGTTCAAATATTGGTGATGAAAACTGTTGTGTAGTCTCCAAAGAACTAATAGTAGAAAAATTATGGTCATTATAATTGAAATAAGAAAATAATCATACAATCATTATTGGATAGGATTGTTTTGCTGAACTGATGCAACATTTATTATCTAGAGCTAATATGGAAAACTCCATATCTCTAAAGGACCTCTATAAAATTTGCTTATTTCTTTTCCAGACTCATGTGCAGCTAACACCCTTGTTTAACCTCTCTAATCTCATTTATGTTAATACAAATGTTGGAATATTTAGGTGAAAAGTCAAGAAACAGAATTACTTTAGGTGACTTGTTTGGTAGTCTAGGAACACATTTACATGGCATTTGTTTTTTTAAGCCTCACTAAGTTTTTAAAAATTTATTTACTATTTAACTTTTTGTTTTCTACATATTTTTCTGCTCCTTGAGTTTTCTTTTTGTCAGTTCTGAAAGGTAGTCATTGGCGCAGGTCATATAAAGATGAGAATATGTATGAAATTTCTCCCTTCCTTAGTATTGACCCTGGTCTCCTCCATCCTCAGTATTCAAGTGGATGAACATAGAACTGCAACTTGGGAAACCAATATCCGTTCTTCAGTAGAATAGCTTTTTTTCCCTAATACTTGAAGTAAATGTTCCTTTGTTTGTATTTTGCTAAATGAGATTCCCAGGGAAGTGGAATACTTTAGGGTGGCATTCCTGAAGCTTCTGTAAACCAGCCTAGAGACCATTTTTATATTCAAGTTTTCCGAACTACAAATGACCTGTGCCTTATGTATAGAGATCTTCCAGAATTAAGCTCCTGCCAGGCAAATTTTGTTGAAGTATCTGAGAGTGGGTCATCTTACAATTGGGAAAGTAAGTCAAAATGGAGCTATTTGTAAAGTTTTACTGGCTGGGGCTTTTACTTCTGTGTTTGTTTGACCCTGGAAGAAAGTGACATGGTAACTAATTGCTGTCAGTCCCTGTAGAGATTCAGCTGTAGGATGTACCACTTGAGCTGGGCATCACATGTACCTATGACCTTTCTCCAAGGATCATAGCAAGGAGGAAATATGGGGACATTACTTAAATGATAAGGGCTTTTGAGCCCAATATTTTTTCAAGCCTGCCACATGATATATTTCTGAGCCACCATGCTTGGAAAACAACTTTTTTTTTTTTTTTTTTTTTTTTTTGTGATACACAGACCTCTCACTGTTGTGGCCTCTCCCATTGCAGAGCACAGGCTCTGGGCGCACAGGCTCAGCGGCCATGGCTCACGGGCCCAGCCGCTCCACGGCACGTGGGATCTTCCCGGACCGGGGCATGAACCCGTGGCCCCTGCATCGGCAGGCGGCCTCTCAACCACTGTGCCACCAGAGAAGCGCTTGGAAACCAATCTTAAACAACTGATTGCTTTTTCAATGTAACATCTTAAGGCAACAAATTAGCATTGGATATATTATAATTTTCCATTTTGAACAGTTAGGTGTATACTAATATACCCCTTAATAAATTTTAATAAATTTTTATGATGAGGTTAACACAGTAAGATGTAAAAAATACTAAAAATTACATGAAGGAAATAAGAAGTTTCCAAAATTACCTTATAGGAAAAAAAGAAATTAGGTGATATAAGAAAAAAATCAATCAGAAACTCTGAGCTGAGTTTGAGATGGTAAGTATTGGTCAATGTTTGTCTGATTTAAAAATATAAGAGTATAAGAATTAAATGAAGGCAGAAACCATTTCCAAAGCACTTGTGGGAGAAGCTTTTTTGCCGATATGCTACAAATATTCCAGTCCCATTAGTGAGGAAAGTTCTATGATAAAATGGATATATTTGGCTATTATAGTTAATAAATATTCAACTTACCTCATGCAGCTTTGAAATTTCATGTTTGTCAAGCAACTTTTTATTGTGACTTGCTTTCCTGTAAAGGTTTCCTAGAGAAAAAAGACATTCATCATGTCACTATTGAGTCTTGCGGTCTGTGTGGCAAGAATGTTTTATTGCAAAGAAATACATTGACATTCTACTTGTCCATCAGACTCATGAATTTGGTTAATAATACATGTATGGGTCTACACAGACTGAGAAGAGGCACATACATCATAGCAAACTTATCTGTGATACTTCTTGGAGGTGAGCCAATAAGATTTAAACCATACAGAAGGGTTGTGATATTGACATGTGAGAATATTAAAAAATTATATAGGGCTTCCCTGGTGGCGCAGTGGTTGAGAGTCCGCCTGCCGATGCAGGGGACATGGGTTTGTGCCCCGGGCCGGGAGGATCCCACATGCTACAGAGCGGCTGAGCCCGTGAGCCATGGCCTCTGAGCCTGTGCATCCAGAGTCTGTGCTCCACAACGGGAGAGGCCACAGCAGTGAGAGGCCTGCGTAACGCAAAAAATAAAAAATTATATATATTAATATAATTATTTTTACATTTGTTTCTTCCCATAATTTTTTGCACATAAGAACAGATTCTATGTCTTATTTATGCCTAACACAAATGTTGGCCTTCAGTCCTTCAGCAAATATGTACTGAATTGATTCTGTAAGTCTGGTATGCTCTGTTATTGTCTTTTATTTTATTTTATTTTATTTTTGCAGTACGTGGGCCTCTCACTGTTGTGGCCTCTCCCGCTGCAGAGCACAGGCTCTGGACACGCAGGCTCAGTGGCCATGGCTCACGGGCCCAGACGCTCTACGGCATGTGGGATCTTCCCAGACCGGGGCACGAACCCGTGTCCCCTGCATTGGCAGGTGGACTCAAACACTGCGCCACCAGGGAAGCCCCTGTTATTGTCATTTTAAACCCACTCACTCATTAACTCATTCATTCGAAATGTGTGCCTTCCACGCACTAGGTAGACATTTATGTGTGCATAATTTCTAAATATTCTGTAGCTCTTTAGAAGCAGACCAATTCACCTAATATATCCACAGTATTTAGTTTTATTTGGTGAATCAGAAACGGGCTTTCCTACAGTATCCTTCTTTATTTTTCACTAATAAAGATACTGAATTGTATCTGTACACATGGTCACACAACTAAAGACTATATTTCTCAACCTCAATTTCAGCAATATTGAGCCATGTGACTATATCCAGGCTAATGGGATTGAGCAGGAAGTGATGAGTTCAACTTCTATACCTTTAAAGGCCAGGAGCATGCCATTTGATGTCTGTTCTATCCTTTCTTATAGTTGAAATATAGACTTGATAAATGGGACCTTGGCCTCTCTTTGACTATGAAATGGAGGCAATATGTTGAGGGCCTCAGATTAATAAGGTAGAAGGATCCTGGATAACTAATATCATGGAGCCACTGTCATTTCATGAGTGAACAATTAATTGAAAGAGAAATAAAACTTTAACATTTATTAGCTACTGCTTTTTGACCTTTATAATTGCAGCTTATCCAACATAGTAATAACTACAACTGGATTTCATTTGAACTTTAAAACATTTTGAAAAATGTTCAGCTTTACCAGTACGCCCTGCTGCTGTAGATATAAACTTAAGAGAAAAAAAGTCATATATTGATATACTGATGGGAGAAACAGATGAAAAAACTAAGGGGCTCTGTCTTTCTATATTTCCCTTTCTCAGCCCTCTCTCAGTCTTTCATCTCTTATATACCATCCCTCAATATATAAGAGATGGGAAAATGTTGCCTTCATTTATCCAATGCAGAGCAGTAATCTTAGGCAAAGACACAATTAACTTTTCTGAAAATTACGTTATGAAGATGTAATCAACATTATAAAATAAAACAGTTTAAAGAAATAAGTGGATTTTATTGAATTTTTTGTATAAGTGACTTGTCTTTTAAGAAATTGACTTTTTAAAAATGTATTTATTCATTTTTTCTAGAGACCAAATCTTATTCCTATCCTAAGCATTCCTTAGTACTCCTTCCAATAAAACTTGCAAATATTTCCCAGTTGCAGTGCAGGATCTGGCCTTAGCTGCCTTGATCTATCTGTTGCTTTAATAAACATTGCATTGTTTTTACCTATCAAGTATCCCATAACCATTCTTCTGGGAAAAACATCATCTTTTTAGTATCAAACTTAATTTTATTTTTTACAGACACTCCAGATTCCTACTTCACCATCATAGCTATTTTTACTAGTCTCAAGCTGACTTGTCAGAGTAGCACATCATACTTAGTCACAGTGATTTGATCAACGTTGGATGTTTGGTGCAAGAAAGGAAAATCAGAGGGTCAAGTTATTATTACCAGACAAGGTTGGTTCCAATATAAAAAGTTAAAGATATTGATATCCCTCATAATGATACTGTTTTCTGTCTCTAATGAACAGTCATGAATATTTATGCATCAAGTGTTATATAACATAATTCATAAAGAAAAAACTAGCAAAACTACAGAAAATACAAATATAGTATGTGACTGTTATATTTCCTCTCAGGAAATGAAGATAAAATCGATAAAATGAGTGAGCCAATTCATCAGTTATAACAAATGTACCTCTCTGGTGGGGGATGTTGAAAATGGGGGAAGCTTATGCGTGTGTGGGAAAAGGGGTATATGATAAATCTCTGTACTTCCCCTTCAATTTTGCTGTGAAAATAAGATGTGTGCCCTAAGAAAATAATGTCTTAATTAAAAAAAAATACACGTACATATATGCCCACTTACCCCCTCTTCACCCACCTCAAGTATTCTATATACAGATAGCCCCACATAGTTTTCTTTCTCAAGAAGTTAGCCAAAAACTTGGAGCTGCACAGGGCAAATGGATAAGAGAAGAAAGTAGAACTTGAAGATGCTGAAATTGTAGCAAGAGGAATTAATTTTTGTTTTTCTACCAAGATAAATTTTTATGTGTCTCAAAAGTAAAATAATTCAATCTCTTGTGAACTGAAGGCAGTCAGGTTTTTTTTTGGTTCCATGAAATAAATAATGTGTTGCTTTCAATAAAATAAAAAATGTGTGAGCCTATAGAAGTCTGGGATATCATAATTAGGGAGATGAATCTACCATACATGTATTAAATGTATTAAATTTCTGAGGAGATTACAGCCATAGATGATTTGTAAAATGATGATTGCACTTTAGATCACAAAAAAATTCAATAATTTATAAAAAGTATAAATACAGACTCTTCTTTGAATAAGTGTCATATATTCTCTAAGTAAAAGCAGAAATTAATAAAAAATAGATATTTCAAACAAAGAAAAACTTACTGTAAGCATCAAAAAATAAGAACCCTAAGAAATATTTGTGTTGACTTCCATTTTCATAAACATGGTGTACTAGATGGCTGAACAGAGGCTCTTGATATTAAAAAATCCCTCAATATCATGTAAAAACATCTCTATGTAGCCATATGCTAGCAAAAAAATAGAAAGAATCCTCAGACAAAATGTACATGAAACCAGGAACTCAGACAAGTAAGTGGAGCATAAAAGCCAATTTTTCCTTGAGGCAATTTTCCAAACTTAGTGAACATAAGCATATGTTTTTTAGCTACCTAAGACTTATGGAAGAGATACAGCCCAACAGAGACCAAGAGATAGCATCTCAAATATCCATGCCCTCAGTTTAAAGGTAAACTAAAAACAGTGTCACTACCGCCAACTAGTTCCTACAAATGAAATGCAATGTGAGAATTTGTAATAAAGAAATAGACTTTATAAAGGATATTTCTCAAATTCACTGTGACTGGGTGGCCAGAGAAATCTAAACCCCAGAATGTCATCCAGAGTCACAGAATAGTACTTCCCTTGTGTGTCTTATAGAAAAAAAGTGAAAATCCTTCCTGTAGTGACCAAACTTCATCCCACATCCTGTATATTCCATAGTTAAAATTTTCTAGGAAATCTATACACAGTAAATAAATAAATATTACTAAACACACACACACACACACACACACACAAATAAAGTAACATGAATTGAAATCAACTGAAAAAAGAGATGACAAAAGCAGAACCACAAAAATTCCCAATATTGTAACAATGTGTAGGAGATTATGGCTAGCACAAAAAAATCTTTCAGTAAATAAAAGATAGATTTAAAATATTTGTACAGAGCAAACAAAAGTTTTAAAAAAGTCAGAACTCTAGAAATTGAAAATATAATTATTAAAAGTAATAACTCAAATCAAGACATGTTGAAATGAAGAAGCTAGAAACAAAAGAGTATATTCTGCATGACTTATTTTAAATAAATTTAAAATTAGACAAAACAGTTCTATAGTGTTAAAGTTCAAGACAGTGGTTATCCTTGGAAAGGATTGATCTAATATATATAAGGGACAGGAGCAGGGGAGATTTCTGGTGTGCTTATTCTAATCCAGGTTACATGGGTGTATGGGTGTGTTGTTTGTAAAATTCATTGAGTTCTATATTTAAAACTTCTGTATCTGTCTGTGTTTAGATTACACATAAATAAGGAGTTATTATATATATATATATATGTATTAAACTCATTTATCTATTATTCAGTTTAGCAATTAACTCATATTCAATTTAGTTTTATTTATTCTCTTACTCATTATCCTCCAAAAATTTCTTTGAAGAGATAATGACTGAAAATTTTCCAGAACTGTTAAAAGACACCGAGCTACATATTCAAGTATAGCTAATTCCAAGAGGAATAAAGTAGAATAAATCTACACCCAGAAACAACTTAAAGAAGAAGCCCAACAAATGAAAAGTACAGAATAAGATGCCTTAAATAATATACCTCAGTAATTAAAATAAATATAAATTAACTAAATCCTGAAATAATTTGAGATTGGATAAAGGAAAAGAACCTAGATATATGCTATTTTCAAGAGAAAAAATCAAAAACGACTGAAGGTTAAAATATAAAGAGTAAAATGATGCAAAATAATGTTAAAAACAGCAACAAAAGCTGTTGTGGTAATATCAACAACAGGCAGCAACAAACAAACAAAGAAAAAAACTAAAAAAAACATTGTTTTAAAGCAAAATAGAATTATCAGAGATAAGTATGATTAGTTCATAATGATAAAAATGTCAATTCATCATGAAATAAAAATTTAATTTACATACAAAGGTAGCACAGCTTCAAAATTTATAGAAATTACAAGAGGAATGAAATAAATATATGAATATAGTGGGATATTTTAAAACACCTCTTTAAGGAATTGATAGAACAAATAGTCAAAGATCTAGAAAAATATATAGAAGATTTGACTGAAAAAATTTTAAATGTTGATCTATAGATATATAATATAATGATAGCTATATAATATTCTATAGTACACTGAATCCAACAACTAGAAAAAACACTCTCCTTTTAAACATGCATTAAATATTCACTTGCTGTAAAGCATGGCACAACAAATGTCAAAGGTTTTCCAAAGGTTTTTCTTCCAGATCATTACAGTCAACATTACACAGAAAGTGAATAAGTTAGAAAGTAAAAACAAAATGATAACCAGAAAAAATGTTAAGAAATTAAGAAAAAAATTTTCAAATACTCGTGAACCAAAGTCACAATACTACAGGAAATTGAAAATATTTACAAATTGAAGTTAATAAAATATATTTTAAAACTTGTTAGCTGAATCTATAATATTATTTAGGGGGAAACTTGTGACAAATCAGGTGTCAACAAATTTAGCCTGCTGCTATTTTTATACAACTATTGAGATAAGAATTGTTTTGGTACACTTTTAAAGGCTTGTGAAAAAACACAAAGATATTTTTATTTTTAACAGAGTTTGTATGTCGCTGACATAATTTCAAATATTCACTATCTGATCATTTATAGGAAAATGTTTATTGACACTTGGCTTAAATGCTTATATAGAAAAGAAGAATAATCAGCTTAGCAGAGTGTACTTCCTAAGAAATTGATAAAAGACCTGTATAGCAAACCTAAAGAAATGAGAGGAAAACAGTTAAGAGTAGAAAGTAATAAAACAGAAATCAAACATATGGTTGCTATCAAAAAAGCCAAAGTTGTTTCCTTGAAAAGTCTAATAAAACTGACAAGTTTCTGGTGAGACAGATCAAGAAAAAGAAAAAAAAAAGAGTAGGCACACATAAACAATACTAGAAGTAAAACAGGAGATATAACTCAGATTTTTCAGACTTTAAAAAGTTATTAAGAGGATACAATGAACAAAAGAAATATAGCCAGTCTCCTTAGAGTGCTAAAAGTTAATAACAAAATATTATTAAAAAATTATGCTATTAACTTAAAACACTACTGGAGGTAAAAATTCTAAATAAAATATGAGCAAATAAAATCCAGCCATGTTTGCAAAATATAGTATATCATAACCTAGTTAAATTTGTTCCTGGAATGCAGGTTAGATAAACATTAGAAGATCACTGAATGTAATTCAGTACAGCTAATAAAAGAAGAAACATATAATTATATCAATATATACTAAAGAAAACAGTAGAATTCTCTCACTCTCGCTATATATATATATGTATATGTATACACATATGTATTCATTATTTTAAAAAGTATTTTTATAAAATTGGAATTAGAAAGGGAGTCTCTATCCTGAAAAAAATAAAATCTTATTAAAACTATGGACAAGAAACATTAAATCAGATATTATATACTGACATTAATTCTATTTAACCTCAGAAATAAGCCAAAGTAGACTACTGTCACTATTCAGAACTTCTATTCAATATTGTTCTGGTGTGCCTAGCCAGCAAAACAAGGTAAGAAATAAAAGTGAAAGGGAGAAGCCTTGGAAAGAAATAAGCAAAACTGTCATTATCCTCAATATGATAGTTTACATAGAAATTCCAAAGTATTTTTACGTATAATTATTAGAATTAGAGTAAAAAATTAGTAATATTTTATGTACAAACATCAAAAATTGGATACTAACATAAAACACTGTAGAGCATATTATTTAGGGTAAGTAATGTTAGCTTCTGTAACAATCAACCCCCCAAATCACACTGGCTTAAAACAATAATGATTTATTGAATGACAATAATTCAATCAGGTGTTCCATGAGTAGTCTTGCAAACATGCCTCATTTTCAAACATGCATCATCACCTTCTAGGACTTCCTCAGGATTTTCTGCTAAATCTACATTCTTTCAGGCAATGAGCAAATAGGAAGAGCAACAATTGCTGTGATTGTTTAAAGACAAATCTCGAAGTAACATATATCATGTCAAGAGAGTCTTGCAGTTGCAATTATCCTAAATGCCCAGAAAGATTAAAGGAATTCCTGACTATCTATAGATTCTCCTATAATAATTGTGGTGTCTATTTTTTCCCTTTATTTCATATATTGAACTCACCAACTTCCTTCTTTAGGGAAAAAACTTCAAGTCAGTGCATTTATTTAAGTGTTTAGGATCTCTAGGCAATGTAGCTGCTTCTCTTTTAAGTGCAGGTTGTGACCCAGAAATCTATCAAATAAAAGAAGTTAGTATCCATCCTTATTGCTGTCCAGCCCCACTGTCAGTATAGTGATAAAACAGAGATAAAGTAATCACAATAAGTCCTCTTTTGTGGAAAGATGAATAGAGGACTCCCAAATTTGCTCATGTCCAAATTTCTGAAACCTAAGACTATGTTGTCATACATGGTAAAAAACACTTTTTGCTGATGTACTTAAGTTAAGGATCTTGAAATGAATGGGTTCAATGTACCAACCACAAGAGTACTTATAAGAAGGATATAGGAATCAGAAAAAGAGGGAAGGTGATGTGATAATGGAAGCCAAGGGGAAAAGAAAGATACTATACTGCTGGCTTTGAGGATGGAAGAAGGGACCACAAGTCAAGGAATGTAGGCAGACTATAGAACTTGAAAAGGCAAGGAAATATATTTTCCCCTAGGGCCTCCAGAAGGAATGCAACACTGTGAAACCATTTTAGACTTCTGCCACCAGAAGATAGTAAATTTGTGTTTTGAGCCACTAATTTTGTGGTAATCTGTTATAGCAGCAATAGGGAATGAATACAGGTTTAGGTACCTAGAATTGGGGTGTTACAGTAATAATAAAATAAAAATGTGAAACTGGATTTTTTTTTTGTTTTTTGCAGTATGCGGGCTTCTCACTGTTGTGGCCTCTTCCGTTGCGGAGCACAGGCTCCAGACGCGCAGGCTCAGCTCAGTGGCCATGGCTCACGGGTCTAGCCGCTCCGCGGCATGTGAGATCTTCCTGGACCGGGTCACAAACCCGCATCTCCCGCATCGGCAGACGAACTCTCAACCACTGAGCCTCCAAGAAAGCCCAAAACTTGCTTTGCGTTGCGTATTGAGTAAAGGTTAAGAGAAGTAAGTATCTTTAACAGACTGTTAGTAGAAATAAGGATATTAAATTCTCTGCAGGTGAGGGCTCAGAAGGAATAAGAAATATGGTAGAGAAATTCTGTATTGCCCCTGAGAAAAGCTAAGTCACCAAAAACAGAATGTTGCTAGAAATATAGGCATTGAAGTCCTGCTGATGAGAATGAAAACAAAGTGAGATGCATGATGGAGAAAACTTTATTATCTTAGAGAATTCCTAAATCATCCTAAATAATATCAGAAATATATATATTAAAAGTGCTAATGGTGATGATTCAGAAGGTAATAAGGAACAAATTACTGAAAACTGGTGGAAAGGGAATCCTAATTATATCGTGGCCAAAAAACTTAGCTGAATTGTGTCCTCAGTTATTTGGAAAACAGAAGCTGTAATCAATGAACTTGGATACATAGTTTAGGAGCTTTCCAAGCAAAGTGTGGAAGCTGTGTCCTGATTTCTTCTTGCTGCTTATAGTAAAATGAGGGGGAGCAGAGATAAACTGCAGGAAGAAGTGAAGTAAAAAAAAAAAACAAAAAACAGGACTTGGTGATTTAGGGTATTTTCAGCTTATTCAGATTGCAAAAGACACTAAAATGAGGAGATTCGCTGTCAAACTGCATGCTTCAGAGAGAAAGCCAGGGATGTGGCTGGATAAACTTTTTGTCTCAGAAAGAAATAAAGTTCACAGCATTCAGTCACAGAGAGGGATCTTTGAAGAAATTAGACATGTGACTCAGTTCCCCTCAGTCATCTCAGCAGAAATTAAAAAAAGAGAAACAATTATGTTGCAAACAATGCAAAGGAACCTCCTACCTATTGGAATAATGTTATATACAAGGGAGACATATGAGGTTTGAAGGAAGTTTTTAAATTATTCTATTTATTTAAACTAAAAACAAACACCATGCATCCATTTATTCCACACCCCAACCCTTGCATCTGGCAACCATCTGTTCTCTGCATCTATGAACTTAGAATATATATATATATATATATATATATATATATATATATATATATATATTCCACATATAAGAGAGATCCTAAGGTATTTGTCTTTCTCTGTCTGACTTATTTCACTTAGCATGATGCCCTTGAGGTCCATCCATGTGGCCGCAAAAGGCAATATTTCATTCTTTTTTATAGCTGAATAAATTTTCATTCCCTATATATATATACCACAATTTCTTTATCCATTCATCTATCCATGGACATTTTTAGGTTGTTTCCATATCTTGGCTCTTGTTAATAATGCTACAATGAACATGGGGGTGTATAAATCTTTTCAAATTAGTATTTTTATAATCTTCAGATAAATGCCCAGAATTGGAATTGCTGGATCATATGGTAGTTCTATTTTTAATTTTTTGAGAAACCTCCATACAGTTTTCCATAGTGGCTGTACCAATTTTCAATCCAAATGACAGTACATAAGAGTTGCCTTTTTTCCATATCCTCACCAACATTTGTTATTTCTAGTCTTTTTGATAATAGCCATTCTAACAGGTATGAAGTGATATCTCATTGTAGTTTTTGATTTGCAGTTCCCTGATGATTAATAATGTACATCATCTTTTCATGTACCTGTTAAGCATTTGTATGTCTTTGGAAAAATGTCTCTTTAAATTATCTGCCCATTTAAAAATCAGATTGGTTTATTTTTTTGCTATTGAGTTGTATGAATTTTTATATAATTTGGATATTAGATAATTATTATATACATGGTTTGCAAATATTTTCTTCCACTCAGTAGGTTGCCTTTTCATTTTATTGATGGTTTCCATTACTGTGCAGAAGGTTTTTAGTTTGATGTAGTTGCTTTAGTTTTGTTGTTTGTTTGGTTGGTTTTTGGTGGGGTTTTTGTTTGTTGGTTTTATTGGTTTTAGTTGTTGTTGTTTTTGCTTTTGGTGTCAGATACTAAAAAATCATTGCCAAGACCTACATCAAGGAGGTTGCTGCTTATGATTTCTTCTAGGGGTTTTGTGGGTTTAGGTATCACATGCAAATCTTTAATCTATTTTGAGTTAACATTTGTGTATGATACAAGATAATGATCCAATTCCATTCTTTTGCATGTGGCTGTTTAGTTTTCTCAACATCATTTGTTGAAGACTGTCCTTTCCCCATAGTATATTCTTGGTTTGTTTGTTGTAAATTAATTGACCATACATGTATAGGTTTACTCCTGGGCTCTCAGTTCTGTTCCATTGATCTATGTGTCTGTTTTGATTATTATAGCTTTGTATTACAGTTTGAAATTGGGGAGCATCATGTCTCCATCTTTGTTCTTCTTTCTCAAGATTACTTTGACTATTTGGGGTCTTTTGTGATTCTATACACATTTCAGGATTGTTTCTGGTATTTATGTGAAAAATTCCATTGAATATTTTTAAGGATTTCATTGAATCTGCAGATTGCTTTGAGTAGTATGGACATTTTATCAATATTAATTCTTCCAATCCATGAGCATGAAATATCTTTCCATTTATTTGTGTCATCTTCAAAAATTGGTTAAATTTATTCTTAGATTTTTTTTGGATACAAATGTAAATGGAATTGTCTTCTTAATTTCTCTTTCTAATAGTTCATTGTTGGTGCATAGAAATGAAACAGAATTTTGTGTAATAATTTTTATCCTGCAACTTTCCTAAACTTATTAGTTATAACAGGTTTTTGATGAAGCCTTTAGGATTTTCTATATGTAATATCATGTCACCTGCAAATAATGACAGTTTTACTTCTTCCTTCCCAATTTGGATATATTTAATTTCTTTTTCTTGTCTAATTGCTGTGGCTAGGACTTTCAATACTATTTTGAAAAGAAGTGGTAAGAGTTGATATTTTTCCTGATCTTAGAGGAAAAACTTTCAACTTTTCACCATTGAGTATGATATTAGCTGTGACTTGTCATATATGGCCCTTAATTATGTTGATGTATGTTTCCTCTATATTTGATTTGTTGAGAGTTTGTTGAAGTCATGTTACACCAGTAGAAATACTATTATCTTGAACTGAAAAGAGAGATAAAGGAGGGAATAAAAGAAGGCTATTAGACATTGAAAATTCTACAGGCAGCAAACAGCCTGATAAAACTACTGTGTTCCAAAGAGGTGTTACCTTTTCAGAAGAGGAATACTATCTCAGAGGAGAAATTCTCAGACCTGGATGATGAAGTGTGAAGGAAAATTAAATAATATATTATTTAGAGATGCATAGTAAAATCTATAAATAAAATTAGAGAATGATTAACAAAGTCAGTTTTTATTTGTAAGAAACAGATAAAGGTGTTAGTGGTGGTACCTGGATGCACATTTTGTTATTGTTCCTTAAAGTGTCCAAATATATTTCACTCATACACCCACAAAATTGTGTATGTTCATATATATATATGTATGTATGTATGTAGGAGAGTGGCAGGTAGAAAACTGAAGGATAGCAGAAGGAATGAGTGAGTATATAAAAAATTATGGATTGGAGAATGATGTGAGCAAGATGGCAGAATAGGAAGCTATGTACCCTTTCTGCCCCCACCACAAATATATTGATTCAACAACAATTCACAAGGAAATTCTAATTGGGAGAAATCCAGAAACTAGTTGAGAGGCTCTTACATCCAGGGTGAGCACAAAACCAACCACACTGAAGCTAATAGAGAAACTACAGCAACATATGATTAGGAGGAGGGAAAGAGGTGGGCCAAGCATTCAACACCCCACCTTCACTAGGGACTGCCCTGAGGATTGGCTTCTGTTTAGTCTGTCTCAGATCATTATGGGACCCAGCATAATCCAGCTACCTGGGAGTCAGTGAGAACAAAAAATGCAGTTTGATTTGGTGTGAAACTTGTCTCCACAGCCTCTTTCTCACTCAGCGCAGAATTAACAGGTGAAAATCCAAGATAACAGCTTTTCTCTGGGGTAGGAAAGAATTGGACAGTGTGTCCAATTATTCAACTTATCTGGGAACACCTGAGGAACTGACTGCAGCGTCACTTTCTCCTCTATAAGGTCAGTTTGTAAAGTCTGAAAGAGATGTCTCTTTTGTCTAATGCAGAAGCACCAATAGAGTAAAGGAAAATGAACAAACAGATTAATATGCTCCAAAAAACCAAAATAATCTCCAGAAACCAATGCTAATGAAATAAAGATATATAATTTACTTAACAGGCAATACAAAATAATCACCACAAAAATGCTCACTGAGGTCAGGAGAATAATGCATGACAAAGTGAGAATTTCAACAGAGATAGATAATTTAAATAGTACCAAATGGAGATCATAGGGAAGAAGAAAACTATAATCAATGAACTCACTACAGGAGTTCAACAACAGGCTAGACTAAGCAGAAGAAAAGATGAGCAAACTCAAAGACATGCCATTGGAAATTATTCAGACAGAAGAAAAAGAAATGAAAAAGACTGGAGGAAACCTAAGGGACTTATGAGATAACAGCAGGGACCAATATACACAATTATGGGAGTTTCAGAAGGAGAAGAGAGAGAGAAAGGAATGGGAAGCTTTAAAAGAAATAATGGCTAAAAACTTCCCAATTTTGGGGAAGGAATTGGACATCTAGATCTAGGAAGCTCAAACAATCTCAGAAAAAATGAACCCAAAGAGATACACGCTGAGACATTACAATCAAATTGTTAAAAGTCAAAGACAAAGAGAGAAGTTTGAGAGCAACAGTATAAAATAGGCTTTTTATGTAAAAGAGAACCTCATAAAATCTCAGCAGATTTTTCAACAGAAACTTTGCAGGGTAGAAAGTAATAGAATGATATAATCAAAATGCTGAAAGAAAAACCTGTCAACATAAAAAAATAACAGATAAACTGTCCTTTAAAAATGAAGGAGAGTGTACATGTCAATCCCAAACTCCCTAACTATCCCTTGCCCCCACCCTTACACACTGCTATATTTAAAATGGATAACCTTTACTTTTAAAAGGGCCTACTGAAGAGCACACTGAACTCTGCTCAATATTATGTAACAATCTAAATAGGAAAATAATTTGAAAAAGAATAGATACATATATATGTATAACTGAATCACTTTGCTATACACCTGAAACTAACACATCATTGTTAATCAACTATACTCCAATATAAAATAAAATGTTACAAAAAAATAAAATAAAAATGAAGGAGAGATAAAGACTTTCCCAGACAATTAGAAGTTTAAGGAGTTTATGAGAATTCCTAAAGGGAGCTCTTCAAGTTGAAATGAAAGTGTACTAAACAGCAACATGATAGCATGAGAATGTATAAAACTCAATGGTAAAAGTAAATATACAGAAAAATACAGAATATTGTATTATTGTAATGGTGCTGTGTAAAGTACTCTTAATTGTCATATAAAAGTTAATTAAAAATACCCATAGCTAAAAATGTTAATGAAAACAATACAAATACATGCAAACTGTGACATCATAGCATTAAATGTGGAGGAGGGGGATGTAAAATGTAGTTTATGTATGTGATTACTGTTGTTAGCCACTTAAAATAGACTGTTAAAACTGTAAGATGTGGGTTTCCCTAGTGGTGCAGTGGTTGAGAGTCCGCCTGCCAATGCAGGGGACATGGGTTCATGCCCCGGTCTGGGAAGATTGCACATGCCACAGAGCGGCTAGGCCCATGAGCCATCGCCACTGAGCCTGCGCGTCCAGAGCCTGTGCTCCACAATGGGAGAGGCCACAACAGTGAGAGGCCCATGTACCGCAAAAAAATAAATAAATAAACAACTGTAAGATGTTTTATCTAAGCCACATGATAACCACAAAGAAAATACCTATAGTAGATACACAAAAGAAAAGGAGAAAGAAATCAAAGCACATCAATACTAATACATCAACAAAATAAAATGGTAGATAACAACAGAGGAAAAGAGGGATAATGAATAACAAGACAAATGATTAACAAAATGGAAAAAGGAAAACCTTCTCTATTAACAATTACTTTACATGTAAATGAACTAAACTTTCCAATCAAATGACATAGAGTGAATGGAAAGAAAGAAACAAACAAACATAAAAACCAAGATCCAATTATAAACTGTCTACAAGAAACTCACTATAGATTTATAGACACAGATACATTGAAAGTAAAGGGATGGAAAATAAATTCCCTGGAAATACCAATTCCCTGGAAAAACCAAAGAAGAGTAAAGGTAGTAGTTAGAGAAAACAGACTTTAATTCAAACACTGTCACAAAGCAGCAGAAAAGAACATTATATAATGATAAAAGTGTCAGTTAGCCAGGAAGATATAACATGTATAAATGTATAAGCACTCACATCAGAGCAGCTAAATATGCAAAACAAGGATTGACAGAACTGAAGGGGAAAATAGATGGCAGTATAAGAATGGTAGAACACTACAGTACCTCATTCTCAATAATGAATAAAATAAACAGAGGGGGGGAAATCAACAAACAGCAGACTTGAACATTATAGATCACATAAACCTAACAGACACAGAGCTTTACCTCCAACAGCAGGAGATGATATATTCTTTTCAAACAGAGAAGGAAAATTCTCCAGGGTAGATCACATATTAGGACACAAAACAAGTCTTAAGAAACTGAAGAATATTGAAATAATATCAGGTATTTTTTCTGACTGCAATGGAATGAAACTATAAATAAAGAGCAGAATAAAAAGTGGAAAATTCACAAATATATGGAAATAAATAAGATATATTTAACCAACCAATCATTCAAGGAAGAAATTGAAAGAGAAATTAGAAAATATTTTGAGTCAAATGAAAATACAATGTACTAAAACTTAAGTGATGCAGCAAAAGCAGTACAAGGACTGAAGTTCATAGCAATAAATATGTACATTAAAGATGAAGATATATTTTAGGTAAACAACCTAATTTATATCTTAAGGAACTAGAAAAAGAAGAACAAACAAAGTCCAAAGTTAGAAAGAAATAACAAAGATCAAAGTGAAAATAATTGAAAAAAAGACTAAGAGACAATAGAAAAGATCAATAAAATTAAACACTGTGCCTTTGAAAAGATAAACAAAGTAGACAAACTACTAGCTAGACTAGCCAATAAAGAAAGAGAGAAGACTCAAATAAATAAAATTATTAATGAAAAAGGAGACACTCCAATTGATACCATTGAAATATAAAGGATCATAAGAGACTACTTTGCACAACTATATGCCAACAAATTTGACAACTTAAAAGAAATACAGATTACCAACAAACACATGAAAGAATGCTCAACATCACTAATCATTAGAGAAATGCAAGTCAAAACTACAATGAGAAATCACCTCACACCAGTCAGAATGGCCATCTTCAAAAAATCTACAAAACATAAATGCTGGAGAGGGTGTAGAGAAAAGGGAACCCTCTGGCACTGCTGGTGGGAATGTAAATTGAAACAGCCACTATGGAGAACAGTATGGAGGTTCCTTAAAAACTAAAAATAGAACTACCATATGACCCAGCAATTCCACTACTGAACATATACAATGAGAAAACCATAATTCAAAAAGAGTCATGTACCACAATATTCATTGCAGCTCTATTTACAATAGCCAGGACATGGAAGCAACCTAAGTGTCCATCAACAAATGAGTGGATAAAGAAGATGTGGCAAATATATACAATGGAATATTACTCAGCCATAAAAAGAAATGAAATTGAATTATTTGTAGTAAGATGGCTGGACCTAGAGTGTGTCATACAGAGTGAAGTAAGTCAGAAGGAGAAAAACAAATACCATATGCTAACACATATACATGGAATCTTAAAAAAAAAAAAGTTTCTGAAGAACCCAGGAGCAGGATAGGAACAGAGATGCTGATATAGAGAATGGACTTGAGGACATGGGGAGGGGGAAAGGTAAGTTGAGATGAAGTGAGAGAGTGGCATGGATTCATATGTATTACTAAATGTAAAACAGATAGCTAATGGGAAGCAGCTGCATAGCACAGGGAGATCAGCTCGCTGCTTTGTGACCACCTAGAGGGATGGGATAGGGAGGGTGGGAGGGAGACACAAGAGGGAGGAGATATGGGGATATATTATATGTATAGCTGATTCACTTTGTTATAAAGCAGAAGATAACACACCATTGTAAAGCAATTATACTCCAATAAAGATGTTAAAAAAATAGATAAATTCTTAGAAACATATGAACTGCTAAGACTAAATCTTGAAGAAATCAAAAATATGAACAGACCAATCACTAGTAAGGAAATTGAATCAGTAATCAAAATCCTAATGAAGAAAAGTTTGGAACCAAATGGCTTCATTGGTAAATTCTTCCAAACATTTAAAGAAAAATTAATCAATTCTTTTCAAACTGTTCCAAAAATTAGAAGACGAAGTAATCTTTCCAATCTCATTTCACCAGGCCAATATTACCATGATACAAAGTCAGGCAAACAGACAATAGGAAAAGAAAATTACTTCAATGAATATAGACGCAAAAGTCCTCAAGCAAAACACAAGCAAACAGCAAAACACCTCAAACAGAGCACCAGCCAAAGTCAGAATATTCAAGCTGTCACTTCTTTTTCTTAAATTTGATAATTAGCAGCCTATTTCTCCCTTTCCACCCTCAACTCCCTAAAACCACCCAAAGAGTGTGTTTATACTCCTTGCTATCTATTTCTTCTTGTATAGCATATATAAATAATTAAGCTACTCAGAGAGGACATGTTGATGAGGTCTGACTTGTGATGTTATACTGAAAAATACTCATTTATTAGATTAAATAGTGTATTGTACCATCTTTTTTTTTATTTCTTTATTGGAATATAATTGCTTTACATTGCTGTGTTAGTTGCTGCTGTATAACAAAGTGAATCAGCTATATGTATACATATATACCCATGTTCCCTCCCTCTTGTGTCTCCCTCTCACACTCTGTATCCCACCCTTCTAGGTGGTGACAAAGCACTGAGCTGATGTCCCTGTACTATGAGGCTGCTTCCCACTAGCTATTTTACATTTGGTACTGTATATATGTCCATGTCACTGTCTCACTTCATCTCAGCTTACACTTGCCCCTTCCCATGTCCCCAAGTCCATTCTCTAAGTCTATGTCTTTATTCCTGTCCTGCTCCTAGGTTCTTCAGAACCTTTCTTTCTTTTTTTTTTTTTTTTTAGATTCCATATATATGTTACCATATGGTATTTGTTTTTCCCTTTCTAACTTACTTCACTCTATATGACAGAGTCTAGGTCCATCCATCTCACTACAATAAAACTCAATTTCATTTCTTTTTGTGGCTGAGTAATATTCCATTGTATATATGTGCCACATCTTTATCCATTCATCTGTCATTGGACACTTAGGTTGCTTCCATGTCCTGGCTATTGTAAATAGAGCTGCAATGAACATTGTGGTACATGACTCTTTTTGAATTATGGTTTTCTCAGGGTATATGACCAGTAGTGGGATTGCTGGGTCATATGGTAGTTCTATTTGTAGTTTTTTAAGAAACCTTCCTACTGTTTCCATAGTGGCTGTATCAATTTACATTCCCACCAACAGTGCAAGAGGGTTCCCTTTTCTCCGTACCCTCTCCAGCATTTGTTGTTTGTAGATTTTTTGAAGATGGCCATTCTGACTGGTGTTAGGTGATACCTCACTGTAGTTTTGATTTGCATTTCTCTAATGATTAGTGATGTTGAGCAGCCTTTCATGTGTTTGTTGGCAATCTGAATATCTTTGCGGAAATGTCTGTTTAGGTCTTCTGCCCACTTTAAGATTGGGTTGTTTGTTTTTTTCATATTGAGGTGCATGAGCTGCTTGTATATTTTGGAAATTAATCCTTTGTCCGTTGCTTCATTGGCAAATATTTTCTCCCATTCTGAGGTTGTCTTTTTGTCTTGTTCATTGTTTCCTTTGCTGTGCAAAAGCTTTTAAGTTTCATTAGGTCCCATTTGTTTATTTTTGTTTTTATTTCCATTTCCCTAGGAGGTGGGTCAAAAAGGATCTTGCTGTGATTTATGTCATAGAGTCTTCTGCCTATGTTTTCCTCTAAGAGTTTTATGCAGTTTGGCCTTACATTTAGGTCTTGAATCCATTTTGTTTATTTTTGTGTATAGTATTAGGTAGTGCTCTTATTTCATTCTTTTACATGTAGCTGTCCAATTTTCCTGTCACCAGATATTGAAGAGGCTGTCTTTTCTCCATTGTATATTCTTGCCTCCTTTATCAAAGATAAGGTGACCATATGTGCATGGGTTTATCTCTGGGCTTTCTACCCTGTTCCATTGATCTATGTTTCTGTTTTTGTGCCAGTACTATACTGTCTTGATTACTGTAGGTTTGTAGTATCATCTGAAGTAAGGGAGCCTGATTCTTCCAGCTCCATTTTTCTTTCTCAAGATTGCTTTGACTATTCAGGGTCTTTTGTGGTTCCATAGAAATTGTGAAATATTTGGTTCTAATTCTGTGAAAAATGCCATTGGTAGTTTGATAGGGATTGTGTTGAATCTGTAGATTGCTTTGGGGAGTATAGTCATTTTCACAATATTGATTCTTCCAGTACAAGAACATGGTATATCTCTCCATCTGTTTGTATCATCTTTAATTTCTTTCATCAGTGTCTTATAGTTTTCTGCATACAGGTCTTTTGTTGCCTTAGGTAGGTTTATTCCTGGATATTTTATTCTTATTGTGGCAGTGGTAAATGGGAACGTTTCCTTAATTTCTCTTTCATATTTTTATTAGTGTGTAGGAATGCAAGAGATTTCTGTGCATTAATTTTTTTACCTGCTAATTTACCAAATTCATTGATTAGCTCTCATAGTTTTCTGGTAGCATCTTTAGGATTCTCTATGCATAGTATCATGTCATCTGCAAACAGTGACTGTTTTTCTTCTTCTTTTCTGATTTGGATTACTTTTATTTCTTTTTCTCATCTGATTGCTGTGGCTAAAACTTCCAAAACTATGTTGAATAGCAGTGGTGAGAGTGGGCAACCTTGTCTTCTTCCTGATCTTAGTGGAAATGATTTCAGTTTTTCACCAAGGAGACGATGTTGGCTGTGGGTTTTTCATATATGGCTTTTATTATGTTGAGGTAAGTTCCCTCTATGCTTACTTTCTGGAGGGTATTTATCATAAATGGGTGTTGAAATTTGTTGAAAGTTTTTCTGCATCTATTGAGATGATCATATGGTTTTTCACCTTTACTTTGTTAATATGTTTATTAAATTGATTGATTTATGGATATTGAAGAATTCTTGCATTCCTGTGATATAATCCACTTGATCATGGTGTATGATCCCATTAAGGTGCTGTTACATTCTGTTTGCTAGTATTTTGTTGAGGATTTTTGCATCTATGTTCATCAATGATATGGCCTGTAATTTTCCTTTTTTGTAACATCTTTGATTTTGGTATCAGGGTGATAGTGGCCTCATAGAATGAGTTTGGGAGTGTTTCTACCTTTGCTCTATTTTGGAAGAGTTTGAGAAGGATAGGTGTTAGCTATTCCCTAAATGTTTGATAGAATTTGCCTGTGAAGCCATCTGGTCCTGGGCTTTTGTTTCTTCAAAGATTTTTAATCACGGTTTCAATTTCAGTGCTTGTGAATGGTCTCTTTATATTTTCTACTTCTTCCTGGTTCATTGTTGGAAAATTGTGTTTTTGTAAGAATTTGTCCATTTCTTCCAGGTTGTGCATTTTATTGGCATATAGTTGCTTGTAGTAATCTCTCATGATCCTTTGTTTTTCTACAGTGTCAGTTGTTACTTCTCCTTTTTCATTTCTAATTCTGTTGATTTGAGTCTTCTCCCTTTTTTTCTTGATGAATCTCACTAGTGGTTTATCAATTTTATTTATCTTCTCAAAGAGCCAGCTTTCAGTTTTATTGATCTTTGCTATTGTGTTCTTTACTTCTTTTTCATTTATTTCAGGTCTGATCTTTATGATTTCTTTCCTTCTGCCAACTTTGGGGACTTTTTGTTCTTCTTTCTGTAATTGCTTTAGGTGTAAGGTTAGGTTGTTTATCTGAGATTTCTCTTGCTTCTTGAGATAGGATTGTATTGCTATAAACTTTCCTCTAAAAAACTGCTTTTGCTGCAACCCATAGGTTTTGGGTCACCGTGTTTTCATTGACATTTGTTTCTAAGTATTTTTTTTTCTTTTTTCTTCTTCTTTTTTTTTTTTTTTTTTTTTGGTACGCGGGCCTCTCACTGTTGTGGCCTCTTCCATTGCGGAGCACAGGCTCCAGATGTGCAGGCTCAGCGGCCATGGCTCACGGGCCCAGCCGCTCCGCGGCATGTGGGATCTTCCCGGACCAGGGCACGAACCCGTGTCCCCTGCATTGGCAGGCAGACTCTCAACCACTGCGCCAGCAGGGAAGCCCCATTTCTAGGTATTTTTTGATTTCCTCTTTGATTTCTTCTGTGATCTCTTGGTTATTTAGTAGTGTATTGTTTAGCCTCCATGTGTTTTTAGTTTTTACATATTTTTTTCCTGTCGTTGATATCTAGTCTCATAGCATTGTGGTTGGAAAAGATACTTAATACGATTTCAATTTTCTGAAATTTTCCAATGCTTGTTTTGTGACCCAAGATATGATCTATCCTGGAGAATGTTCCATGAGCACTTGAGAAGAATATGTCTTTTGCTGTTTTTGGATGCAATGTCCTATAAATATCAATTAAGTCCCTCTTGTTTAATGTATCATTTAAAGCTTGTGTTTCCTTATTTATTTTCATTTTGGATGATCAGTCCATTGGTGAAAGTGAGGTGTTAAAGTCCCCTACTTTGATTGTGTTACTGTCAATTTCCCCTTTTACGGCTGTTAGCATTTGCCTTATGTATTGAGGTGCTCCTATTTTGGGTGCATAAATATTTAAAATTGTTGTATCTTCTTCTTGGATTGGTCCCTTGATCATTTGGTAGTGTCCTTCTTTGTATCTTGTAACAGTCTTAATTTTACAGTCTATTTTGTCTGTGATATGAAAATTACTGTCCAGCTTTCTTTTGATTTCTATTAGCATGGAATACCTTTTTCCATCTCCTCAGTTTTAGTCTGTATGTGTCCCTAGGTCTGAAGTGGGTCTCTTGTAGACAGCATATATATGGGTCTTGTTTTTGTATCCATTCAGCCAGTCTATGTCTTTTGGTTGGAGCCTTTAATCTACTTACATTTAAGGTAATTATCGATCTGTATGTTCCTATTACCATTTGGGTTTGTTATTGCAGTTCTTTTCCATCTCTTGTGTTTCTTGTGTAGAGAATTTCCTTTAGCATTTGTTGTAAAGCTGTTTTTTTGGTGCTGAATTTTCTTATCTTTTGCCTGTCTGTAGAGGTTTTATTTTCTCTGTTGAATGTGAATGAGATCCTTGCTGGGTAGTGTAATCTTGGTTGTAGGTTTTTCCATTTCATCACTTTAAATATGTCCTGCCCCTCTCTTCTGGTTTGCAGAGTTTCTGCTTAAAGATCAGCTGTTAACCTTATGGGAATTCCATTGTATGTTATTTGTTGCTTTTCCCTTGCTGTTTTTAATATTTTTTCTTTGTATTTAATTTTTGGTAGTTTGTTTAATATGTATCATGGAGTGTTTCTCCTTGGATTTATCCTTTATGGGACTCTGCGCTTCCTGGACTTGATTGAGTATTTCCTATCCCATATTAGGGAAGTTTTCAACTATAATCTCTTCAAATATTTTCTCTGTCCCTTTCTTTTTCTCTTCTTCTTCTGTGAACCCTATAATTTGAATGTTGGTGTGTTTAATGTTGTCCCAGGAGTCTCTGAGGCTGTCCTCAATTCTTTTCATTCCTTTTTTTTTAATTCTGCTCTGCAGTAGTTATTTCCACTATTTTATCTTCCAGGTCACTTATCCGTTCTTCTGCCTCAGTTATTCTGCTATTGATTCCTTGTAGAGAATTTTTAATTTCATTTATTGTATTCCTCATCACTGTTTGTTTGCTCTTTAATTCTTCTATGTCCTTGTTAAACATTCCTTGTATTTTCTCCATTCTATTTCCAAGATTTTGGATCTTCTTTACTATCATTACTCTGAATTCTTTTTCTGGTAGATTGCCTATTTCCTTTTCATTTGTTTGGTCTGGTGTGTTTTTATCTTACTCCTTCAACTGCTTCATATTTCTCTTTCTTCTCATTTTGCTTACCTTACTCTGTTTGGGGTCTCCTTTTTGCAGGCTGCAGGTTTGCAGCTCCCATTGTTTTTGTTGTCTGCCCCCAGTGGGTAAGGTTGGTTCAGTGGGTGTGTAGGCTTCCTGGTGGAGAGTACTGGTGCCTGCATTCTGGTTGATGAGGCTGCATCTTGTTTTTCTCATGGGCAGGACCGCTTTCAGTGGTGTATTTTGGGGTGCCTGTGAACTTATTATGATTTTAGGCAGCATTTTTGCTAATGGGTGGAGTTGTGTTCTTGTCTTGCTAATTTTTTGGCATGAGGTGTCCAGCACTGGTTTTTCCTGGTCCTTGAGTGGCACTGGGTCTTAACGTTGAGACTGAGATCTCTGGAGACTTCTTGCCAATTGATGTGCTGGGAAGAGGCTGGGTGTCCAGTGTCCTGAACTCGGCTCTTCCACCTCAGAGACTCAGGCCTGACACCTGGCCAGAGAACCAATACCCTGTCAGCCACATGGTCAGACATAAGCAAGGCAAGGGAGATCTTGGGCAAGGGGTCCCACCAGGTCACACAGACTCCTGGACTCTCTGATGTCCTTTTATTCCTTTGCACTTAGTCCTGTTTCACTTGCTCATAGTGAGCTGCATGAAGAGACCTCATGTTCCATATTAAGAAATGGTTTAAGTAAAACTAGTGACTGATGGACTTCCCTGGTGGTGCAGTGGTTGAGAGTTCACCTGCCGATGCAGGGGACATGGGTTCATGCCCCGGTCCAGGAAGATCCCACATGCTGCAGAGCGGCTGGGCCCATGAGCCATGGCCGCTGAGCCTGCGCATCCGGAGCCTGTGCTCCGCAACAGAAGAGGCCACAACAGTGAGAGGCCCGCATACCGCAAAAAAACAAAACAAAACAAAACAAAAACTAGTGACTGAGGATAAGCCTTCTATATATAGGTAATACAAGACTTGTACAATATATACACTTTTAAAACAAAATAATAATATATTTATTTAAATAAATAAGAATAATAAATCCAAAATTAACTAAGGGACAAACAATTAGGAACCAATAATTTTAAGTTGTTAAAAATGGCTTTTTTAATTTGTGGATTTTTTATTTTTAAAAAGTAGTTTTTTTCAATTAGAGTTACATACATAACACTGTGAAAGTGTTGTGAGATATTAAAACATATTTGTGCAATATGAGTAACGTCTGATTGACAAGCAGGTACTAGAAATTATTTTTTTTAATGAGCATTTGCCTCTGGAATCAAACATACAAAATGACAGATAAATTGGTATTCCCTTTTCAATCCTGAAGATATGAACTATGAACTATTATAGATATATATATATATATGGATAAAGGAATAGATATGGATATAGACATAGATATATGTAGGTAGGTAAATGAACAGAAATCCTAAAGATACAGAAATTAAAGTTTTCAGGACCTTAAAAAATCCAGGTAAAATATAAATAACAAAACACAAACCCAAATCCAGATCTTTCAATATCCAACCTCAGCTTCTATCTACAATGTTGTATTTCCTGAGTTAACAGAGAGTGAAGAGTCAGTAATAGTAGTATTCCATAGCTTCTTTATTGGTTACAGATTTGTCTTCCAGGCATAGTCTCATTTTTATTGGGCAAGGGGAATTAGAAACCACAGGCTTCAGTCTTGATGCTGCTTTCCCTGTATCTGGTAAATGTTTTTAAGTAACAGTGATATAAGGTTTCATTGTTAATAATTGTAAAGACCGTTACATGTAGTCTGTTTCTGTGTTTATTGTTAAAATAAAAATGTTAATTCAACATAATATTTAGTATCCTCAATACATATAAATTTCCACTATAAAACTTGTTTCATAAGAATACTTTTTTAGATATACTTTGATTTTGGATAATGTAAGTATGTAACAGGATCATGTATTGCAGTCCATTTGGTTATCAAAAATCTTAATACCAAATTTTGGGGTTTTTGCAGAGAAAAAATTTTTGTCTATAAATATTTGCACATTTGTGTTCCATGTTAACCTTGATTTTTGGTTTCTATTCCTTACAATTTTTTTTCTTACAAGTGTATTTTAAATAATGTAAAATAATTATCTGTGTAAATATGTGTAGAATAGGTTATAGTATATGAAATACATACATAAATGTATGTTTAAAAATGAAGAAATCTGTATTGCAACTGGAAGTTTGTACTTCTTAATCTCCCTCACCTATTTCTCTCCTTTCCCTCCCCCTTTCCCTTCTGACAACCACCTGTTTGCTCTCTGTATCTATGACTCTGTTTCTGTTTTGTTATGTTTGTTCTTTTTTTTTTTTTCTATTCCACATATAAGTGAAATCATAAAGTATTTGTCTTTCTCTATCTGACTTACTTCACTTAGCATAATACCCTCTAGGTCCTTCCATGTTGTTGCAAATTGAAACATTTCATTCTTTGTATGGATGAGCACAATTCCATTTATTTATATGCTATATCTTCTTTATCCATTCACACAGGTTGCTTCCACATCTTGACAATTGTAAATAATGCTGCAATGAATATAGGGGTACATATATATTTTTGAATTAGCATTTTCATTTTCTTCATACCCAGGAGTGGAATTGCTGGATTGTATGGTAGCTCTGTTTTTAATATTTTGAGGAATCTCCATGCTGTTTTTCATAATGGCTGCATAAATTTACATTTGCACCAACAGTACACTAACGTTCTCTTTTCTCCTCATCCTCGCCAACACTTGTTGTCTTTTTGACAATAGCCATTCTGACAGGTGTGAGGTGATATCTCATTGTGGTTTGGATTTGCATTTCCCTGATGATTAGTGTTGTTAACATCTTTTCATGTGCCTGTTGGCCATCTCTATGTTTTCTTTGGAAAAATGTCTATTTATATTCTCTGCCCATTTTTTTAATTGGGTTGTTCACTTTTTTGATGAGTTGTATGAGTTCTTTCATATTTTGAATATTAACCTTTCATCTGATATATCATTTACAAATATCTTCTCACATTCAGTAAGTTATCTTTTTGTTTTGTTGACAGTTTCCTTCATTGTGTGAAAACTTTTTAGTTTGATGTAGTCCTATTTGTTTATTTTTGTTTTTGTTTCCCTTGCCTGAGGAGACATAACTAAAGAAATTTATTAAGACCAATGTCAAAAAGCATACTGCCTAAGTTTTCTTCTAGAAGTTTTATGGTTTTAGATCCTACATGTAAGTATTTAATTGATTCTGTATTTATGAGAAAGTAGCTCAGTGTATAACATGTACAGTGGAGAATATCTTTTTACTGTGACAGATGGTAACTATAGTTATGGTGGTGATCACTTTGAAATGTATAGAAATATCAAGTCACTATGTTGTGTAACAGGAACTAACATAGTATTGTAGATCCATTATACTTCAAAAAAAACTCAAAAAAAAAAAAAACAACAACAAACAACTGAGGAATAAAAGATCAGATTTGTGGTTACCAGAAGTGGAGGTTTGGGAAGAAGGTACTGGACAAAGGTATAAACTTCCAGTTATAAGATGAATAAGGACTATAATGTACAGCATGATAAATATAATTAACTCTGTTGTATTTTATATATGAAACGTGTAAATCCTAAAAGTTGTCATCACAAGGAAAATGTATTTTTTCTATTTCTTTAATATTGTATCCATATGAGATAATGGCTGTTCACTAAACTTGTTGTAGTAATAATTTCATGATATATATAAATCAAATCAATATGCTGTACACCTTAAACTTATACAGTGCTGTATGTCAATTTTATCTCAATACAATTGGAAGAAAAAAAGAGGAAGAAAACTGGACCAAGAAAATTGTGATATATAAATTTAAAAATAATATTCAAATGTAATTTTATATTTCCATACTATTTAAAAACATCTATTTAATAAATAGCATCTCATGATCTGGAAAATATGCTTTGTAGTGGAATATGTAATGATCAGGAACCTGTGGTATCCAGGGAAATTTAAATTATTTTAGTGTCATTTAAGGACAAAGTTTGATAATAAGTAAATACGTTCATATGAGTGGTAATTAAAGGCCTATCTATATAAATAAAAAAAAATTGTATCTGAGAAATAAAGAGTGGTTAAAGCTACATAAACTGCAAATTTCTATATAAATTACTTGGCATTCAATTTTTGTTAAATATTTAATATTTCTAGAGTGGGTTCCTACTTATGCATCTGTCTTCTTGCTTTTCTCTATAGACAAAGTGGAGCAGATGGGGACAGTGAGACAATATAAAGATAATTCTTCTTCCTGAATGTGGATTCACTAAATATTTAGGATCTTGGCAGCAGCAGTCGTGTGCCATATCCAGAATGACAGTTCTATAATCTCTCCATCTATAGAAGATAGCTGTTTTATGTATTGAGATACTTTTTCCATTTTTTTACACCCACACATTGTAAACTTGAGGCATACATGTGTGTGTGTATAGTATAGGGAACCCTACTCAATACTCTGTAATGACCTATATGGGAAAAGAATCTAAAAACAAGTGGATATACGTATATGTATAACTGATTCACTTTTCTTTATAGTAGAAACTAACACAACATTGTATATCAACCATACTCCAATAAAAATTAATAATAATAAAAAGATAAAAAAATAAAAGTATCTTCTACCATTACAAATGAATTGTCTTATAGAACTCAGTTCTTTGTACTGTGTGCTGTTTGAAACAGGAATTCTAAAACATAGACTTTCCTGGGGAAACTGCATCGCAAAGTTCTGGCCCTTCAAAATTCAGAGTAGACTTGTCACTTAAGGGCAAGCCTAAAACATACTGCGCGCGCACACACACACACACACACACACACACACACTTTAGGAGCTGGTTAAGAAATAAATGCTAAATGCATTATCTAAGCAACTTCACAATAACATCAGGTTATACCTTGATTTAACTGAACAAATAATGTTGGTCCTCAATATACATTATTAAGTACATAAAAATGAAAATTTAATTGCTATAAATTATTATTCTCCCTAAAGTTCTTGTCAGTATTTTCTTTTATTTCTCATCAAGAGGAAATAATTTGGCAGCTACCTATAGTTTGCTATGGCTTGCTAACAAAAAAACTGTAGTGGTGTCTAACTGCAATTATACACAAGGCACATCTATGTAGCCAAGTAATGGGAAGAAGAAATGCATGTTACCACTTGTGGCTTTTAGACTGGGTATCAGCTAAGAATATGCTTTTGTTTGTGAGGAGAAAACTCAACTTACTCCTCTACCCCTATGAATGACCTTGATTATCAAAGCGTACAAAGAAGATACCCACCCATAGGGGACATATATTGTTATCAGTGTTTTCAGGGTCATTATCTAGGGCATATTAATACTCTGACTACTTAAGAATCTCATATCTATGAGATTTTAATTACCCAAGCTTCACATCCATTGATTTTTTATACCATAGGTGAATTCCTTTCAGAATTGTTAAATTACATCAAGATATATATTCAACAAATAATTATTAATTACCTATTATGTAGAGGCACTTTATGTGAACATGAAGATTAATAAACCATTGCCCCTTCCTTCCCTCAAGGAACTCAATGTAGACCTGAATGAGACAAATAATGCATAATTACCAAAAGAGGGATATGCGGTAACTCAACAGATATGTTAGCTAATGTTGGTCCTCAATACACATTATTAAGTGTGTTAATTAAGTATTAATATGTTAGCTAACTCAACAGATAAGAAATGGATCTGGTCAACTCAGAACAAATGCCACTTAATGACATCTACCACCTGCCAATACAGCATTTGTTTTGATCCAGAATTATTTGATCTATTTTTGATAAGGCTTTGCTGAATACAGGAGCATTTTGGTATTAATTACTCCATTGAATTTGTTACTTTAGAAACATGTCTATGTAAATGGTGTGCTGGGAAATATACTTTACTCTCTATTCACTCTCTGAAGTAGTCCTTCATGGTTCATTTTACCACTCCAGGGTTCAAGTTCTCTTACCTGAAAATGAGAATGCAAATCACTTCACAGATATAAAGCTTGGCATCAATGTTACTTTTAAAAATCTCATGATTCGTTAAAACACTTCATAGTCTCTGTACCCCAAACCTCCATTTAGGTGCTTAAGTACTACCAAAGATTTATCAACAAGTACTCATGCACCACTCACAGGAAACATTTGCACTGTGAAGGACATGTGCTTACTTAGTACATGCCAAATGTACAGATCTTTAAATAATTACGATGTGCACACCTAAAACAGATCTCCATTGTTGGATATAGTTAAGTACCACAAATTTTGAATGTGCACTTAACATCTATGCACATATTTTCCCTGAAAAACTGAGAGAATTTCATAATGATATTAAAAAACATTGTTCCACCAAAATTATGTTTCACTGAGAGGTAACTAAATAGGAAACACATAATAAAAAAAGTAATAAAAATACAAGGCATGTAATAGCTATGTGTTTTAATACTGAAAATGCTGTATATATAGATATCAGTGGATATATATGTGGTTGTTTTAACTAATATTTTAAATATTTGAACTAATGTGTAATCTTAGTAAAAACACCTACAAAGATACAAAACTCTCACCAGAAGTCAATACAAAACTAAAAATGAAACTAATTGGACCATGTGGAATATGTAAGAAAGATTGATCAAACTTTGTCAAAACTTTAAATGTCGTCTCAAAACCACCTTGAGCTTTTCATGAATTTAATGCACATGTATTGCTAATACACCTATAAAGCTTTTCCAACTCCTAAACTAGATGATTTTACTTTTATGTGTGTAATGAACTAAAGTAGAAGAACTACTTAAATGATGAGTCAGTATGTTTTTATAGTTATAAAAGTAGTTCTGGTGCTCTTTCTAAATATCAGCATCTACTAAGGAAGTACAGTATATTGAAACAGTGGGATTTTTTTCTCTCTTTAGGGTATGAAGAAGAGATTCAGTGAGCCTCATCTTGCAATTAGAGAAAAGAGGTTCCACATATTAATGATGTACACCTCACAAGCTATCTATGTATCAGGCATGTTGTTCATATAGGGGAAAAAGAAGATTGAAATAAATTTACAAGTGATTGAGAAACCAACATGTAAATCTTTTTTAAAAATCTTGATTTTGTGTATATATATGAAACTGAATTTTCCAAAGTGTGTGCATGAATGGGATATGAAGGTGATATTTTTAAGCTCTGAGCTGTAGAAAACTTTAACCAAATATTCTAATTCCACATAAAACACCTTATTACTAACAAATCTAGAATAGCTATTTGAGTCTGCATTACAACTGATTTTATAGAAAGGTAATCACTGCATTGCTTATCTACCTTTTATAGATTTCTTGCTATTGTCTTGTTACATGGAAAACAAAAATGTAATCCTGTCACACTTGAAATCGAATAGATAAATGAATTGGAAAATTTATAATTTTGAGAAAAAACATCTAAACAATTGTTGCATATTACTTAAAAGTGTTCTTTTCAATTTGAATCCCTTTTCCAGAAGCAATGCTATAGATAACCATTTTGATCTTTAGTGTCCAAATTTTTTAGAGGTTTTAGTAGTTAACGAAATTGTCATTACAGAAGAAAACCTGATGAAAAACAGAAGGCAGAAGTTCTGCAAAATACTAGATACTCTTAGATAAATGAAATTCTAATTTTTAAAAATAATTGTTTATCTCACTTATGGTTGTTCTAATGTAAGTTATCATAGAGTTTTATTTATTTGGGCTCACTGATGTCTTATTCTTCTGGGGCATTGTGGAACCAACACACAAACTTGGCTTTCTATTCTTTGCTATGGACTCTCAAATTTTTTTCCCTGTAAACTGTTTATAAGAATTACATTTACACACTCCTGTCTTTGACATTCTCCACTAATACAAGTAATTCTCAACAAAGGAGGGAATGAATTGCTTTATAATTTAATACCCTCATATTTCCATTCCCACTCCCATACTTGAAAATAAACCTCAGTTAGAACTGGCTAAATCACATCCCCTTTAAGTCTTTACTTCGTAAAATATGGCTTTGGACCAGTATGGTGTATTGCATCAGAGCTTGTTAAAATTGTAGAATCTAAGTCCTTATTCAAATATGCTTAATTATTAGGGCTAAGTGTCAATCTTCCTTGGTCAAATCCACTGTGACAAGTATTCCAGGATCAAATGAGACAAAGCATGCCAGTGTGTTCCCAAGGAAATATCTCTGTCTGCTTAGTTCCTAAAGGGTTTGTGCATGAGGTGATATATACCTAGAGTTTCATGGGCCCCTCTCAAATACAACAAGTGACTCCAACATATGATAGAACATCATAAGTGCCATAAGAGAATGGTTTACATTTGTTTTGATGCTGAGAAAAGGAATATATTTCCATTTGAGACAGTAAACTCTACTGAGAACTTTTTGAAAACATTAAAAAACTGCACTGAACAAATTATTTTCGCAATGGATGAGTTTTTTTTCAAAATACAGTGAATAATTTCTTAATTATGCAAGTAAAAATAGATTTTTAAAGAGACTGGTGAACGTTTCAGCTGCTTTTAATATGTGATTTGTTGTACATAATTGATTATTAAAATTGTCAAAATTGTGTCAAAACTAATCAGTTTGAGAAGCATAGTTGAAGGCTGTCAAATAGTAGATAATTTTCTCATCCCTTTATATTCAATGTCCATTCTGGTTTGAGTAAAAGAAACCCTAAATTCTTATAAATTAAACAAGTATTAATTAATTATACAATGTCATTCTCTGAAGTCACCATATAAGGAGAGATAACTGAGTTTATTGTGACAATAAAGGAGACAACAGGATGAATTTCACACCCAAGACTCTATGATAAGTTACCAAGCTGCTTCTCCAGCTCCCTTTCATTCTGTGCCTACTTCTCCACATGGCACTTGCCACTGTTTGGGTGGACCAGACTCTTCTATATCTCATTGCTTTTGTCTATACTGAATCCTGTGACAATATCCTCCTTCTGGCTTCTTCCTTACCATCCCCAAGTTTGGAAGTCTCTTGATCATCTTTTAACACATTAGTCAAATAAAATTTCTCTACATTTATTTTCTCACAAGTCAAGGCCAACATCTATTGTGTCACAATATATGGAACTTGATATGTATTATTATTATAGCATTTATCTCATCATATTGTAATACCACTTTACATGCCTGCTTCCCTCACTAGACCAGGTACTTCTCCAGAATAGAGACAATATAGCATCCATTCTGACACTCCATTAGCACAGTGTTTCATACACAGTGTGCTCTCAACAACACTTTTTGAAGGAAGGAATGAATTTTTCATTGATTAGGCATGAAGATAAATTCATCCATGTAAAATATTTATTTTATTCTTTATTACATGCCTTGTAGCAATGACAACAGCAACAGAAACATCAGACATTTACTGAGACTTGTTTAGTGCTAAGCACTGTGCTAATAGCTTTACATATATTATTTATTTCATTTAATGCTCAAAACAATCCTCTGAGGGCGGTATGATTATTATTCCTTTTTTAAGATAAGAAAACTGAACAAAGAGAGATTACACATTTAACAAATGCTAGGGTCAAGATAAAAACCCAGGTCTTCTGACTCCAGCACTTGCCATTTTGAGCAAATACAAAAAGCAACCCCTTACATGATTGATATGAGAGCTAATAAAATGCTTTAGCCAGTGGCATAAATAACAAAACATATGAAAATAATTCCCTACTAACTGCAAAAATAAGTGACTCTTCATAAGAAAGTTTCTACTACTTTCATCTTTCCAACCTTACACTGTATTTATTAATACATTGTGGTTGTGATATACAAAGATTCCATTATTTACTCTGGTATTATTCTATTTACTTATGCCTACTTCAACACTCAATAGTTTTAGTTTATCAGCCATCTTATCCTTGAAAGATTTCTTTCAATTAATGTATCTCATTTTACTTCTAAAAAAATTTACATTTATTCTATAAGACCTTGGAATACAAAAGTAGTTGAAAAATTAAATCTAACCCTTAAATAAATGATTTTTAGATAAAGCTTTAATTGTCTAATTCCTTTATTTAAAATTTATAAAAATTGTGTTGATTGCATATGCATACATATATGACACACATACAACTACACAGAAAAAAAAACTACCACATCCTAAAATTTTCTTTTGTTTATATTAACACATATGAAATTCAGTTATATCAATGTTATGGCTTTTGCATCTCTAAATTAATGTGTGAGAGAGGTAAATTGAGATAAAATTCAACACAGAAATCACAAAAGTGTTCACCTATGGGGTATGGAGATTAACTTGATTGAATTATAAGGAAACATGTGAGGTGAAGAACAGGTTCTATATCTTGACTGATTTCTTGGTCTTCCAAAAATATATATTTTCAACTTATTTCCCTTCTTTTATCATATTGTATTTTATTTTTAATTCTCCTTGAACTGGACTTCCCTTGTACAACATGGTTTTAACATTATGTCTTTACCAACTTTATATCACATAGTCTGAAATAGCTTACAATGTTAGAGTGAAAATTAAATGTATCTTAGTTAAATATCTTGAAAGAATACTAAAGAAAATTTATATGTCCTTATTAGAGAGGGCATAAGCTAGGGCCTCCCTACTGGCAAGAATCCATTATTTTCTTAATATTTTAAAATTATTTCCATATATCAAGCTTACATAGATAGAAAAATATTTTTGTTACCTCAGATAAGACTCAAAGTTGCTATGATATTTATATGATTGTTCATAGTAACCAGCATTGTCTTGTCCTTATGCTCTTGGGAGGATTACGGGTACATCCTTGAAAGACAATGTTCTGAAATCTTCCTGGTTGAAAAACAGCTGTAAAACACCACTCTTTCCTCTTTCCTATTGTGGTAAATCTTGCTCCTCTGTCCAGGTATAACAGAACATACTTATTAACTCATTGATAGATTCATGGACATTACCTAGGAACCCATAGTGTGATAGGTCTTATGCTAGGCTCAGCAGCTACATAGACAAATACCTATAGGTCCCTGACCTCAGAAGTTTCAGATCTAGTGGGAGAAAGAATAACCCTAGGACAACTTCATCTACAAAAATAAAATTTTTACTTACCAGGAATTATTTAAACATCAGCGCAAGATTTCTACAAGATTATTTTGTCTTACATTTATAAAGACATTATTCCTGCCATCAGTGAATATACAGTTTTGTGATGAGGTGTCTAAAAGCAATTAATTTTCCTGTGATCTGATAAATTCTATAGTAGGCTTAAGTGCCTATAATGACTTTTATACACATAGACTAATTTTAATGCAATATTTACTGTAAAAAGATACCACCAAAACTGTATTTCCACTAAGTTTAACCTTTATTGATTTTTTACAGGCTATTTTCCAAATATTAAAAAAAAAATATTTTACAGAAAGACTTCAGTTTTAACTTTTTTCTCTTTTTTTCAACAATCAATTCACTCCTGTTTCATATGAGTGGAACATCTTTATTTAAAATTACATTGAGATAAAATGGAATGTTAACTTGTAATTCAAAATGTGACATGCCTGGTTTCATTCTAATACTATGTCTAATTATTTTCAAGTGTTTTTAGACTGTTAAAATGGAACTGTCCATTCTGGCATGAATCCTGGCCCAGCAGCAGTATACTGCTCAGGATGCACTCCTGCATGTGACTCTATCAAATCACATGTTTCTAAAATCTTTAAGGAACACCAATAAAGAGAAAACAATTTCTTCTTGAAAACCCTTATCTTGAAAATCAGATAATATTCTCATGATTTAGTCAAATATCGCTATATTATTTTTAGTTGTTTTGATCTGATTTGATTTGGACCCTTTTCTTGTTCTTCTGTTTTCTTTATTGTTATTAAAATTTATTTTCCTAATCTAATATTTTTATGGATAAAAATATTGTTTATTAATTTGATAAACAGAACCCAAAATTCAGTAGTCTTTACCAATTAGCTCAGTTTGTTCAGATTCCAAACAACGGGAATGGAAATAGGTATTAAAAGGAGATGTGGAAGTGCATGAGGCAGAGGTGACAAAGTTTTGAGGTAGGCTTTCTAACACCTTGCCCCTTTAGGACTGAAGGGCATACTCCTGCAGCTGATGGGAATGTTGCCTCCAGACAGCTCTCAGCTGACAGTCCTCTTCAGGACTGCCTTGCCTGAATCACATTATCCTCCTCAAAGTCATGTTGCCTTCCCAGGATGGCCTGAAACCAATGGCTGATCACGTGCAGTCATAGCCAGCCCTCTGACTCTTATACAGAACAACTCTAAAGGTCCATCCCAGATTCAGAGATCTGAGTGGTCTCTGAGTCATCCGAGGTGGTCACTGAGACTGCATCACAGCCTAACTCCACTGTCTGTCCAATCCTGCTTCCTCCCCTCCCACTCTTCTAGTGTTAAACTCTGTGTGCTAAACTTTCTCCTACTTGCTAATCTCTTCCTCAGTCAGTTTAGAGGGAAACGCTGAGAGGAGCCCTGACCAGTAAACTCTAAGAGAGGATCAATTGACTTCAATTTTATCTGGAAAAACCTAATTTATTCTATGATTGAATGCCTTGGTGAGGGCACAAGGACCATTCTCTGTCAACAATTCCACATAATCTAATGGTTAGTTAAGCGTGTGAAGGAAGTTGGTTTTTCTCTCCCCTTACAGATTTTACTTAATCAAACAATGCAAAAGGGCTTTACTTAGCAGCTTTTACCTGAAATGTAGGAGAAAAGTGACAATCATTTGAGAGAAACTTCTAGAGAATTAGTAAAATTCAGGTGCCTATTGTAGGATCACTGCAGATCCACAAAATGATCCAGTGGGCAGAGCTATCATGTTGTTTGTGTTTCTTTCTTCTCCTCTTTAAAACTATGAAATTTACTTTATGTGTCTGTTCCACATTTAGTTAATAAAAAGGAGAAGGAAAGTTAGAGCTCATGTAAAATCACAGTTCACAAAAATTTAGAGAGGAAGATAATTTTAGGTTACCTCCTTTAGGTCCCCTATTTTTAAAATGAAAGATTTGATAACCTGTAGAAGTAACTTTTAGGGAAGGTATGAGAAGCCGTTTTTCTTTCCCCCCAAATACAGTACTACCTTGTCACCGAAGTTTTTGTACACCAATCATTTGTAAAAACTGCCCTCAATTATTATATCCTGCATTTTGGTGGGGACCAATACAAGTAAGTAAACAATTACATAGCAGTTTAAGTTCTATAAGAGAAGTAAGTTCTAGTGTGTCTTTTATAGTTGTAACTAAAATCTACAATAACAGTTATGTGTGTGTGTGTGTATGTGTTGTATTTCAGTTCAAAATCTTATCACTTTTATTATTTCAAGTATAGGTTTTAGCCTTGCCTGAATGGAACACACTCTACCAATTAAAATTCTTGAATTGCATACCTGATAATAGAGCTCTCTACCCTAGATAAATATATGCATATATCTAATAATGCATTTAACAGCACATTTTCAGGTGTTAGACACGGTTTTAATAATAAGAATGCAAATGTTATTACTAATATTTCTGAATATAATATATTTAAATATTAATAATGACTAATCATGTTATAATTGCAACAAGGCCTAGCAAGCCATGAAGTAAAGTTGATTAATGCTTTTCTGATGTAGATTGGAAGCACCAAAGAAGTTCATTAATCAGAAGTACTGCATTCCTTGTCATGTTCTATTGCTTAAGTATTCCATGTATTACTTTAGCCACAAAATTTTAAATGAATCTAAATAACATATTGCATTAAATTAATTTACTCCCTAAGGAATTGAGTTTATAGATATCTATAGATACCTATATCTAGAATATCTATAGATATTCTATAGATAACTGTATATCTGAGAATTGAGAATATATTTCCTCAGAGTTGTATAACCATTTACAACTCATATTTACATTGCCTCCTGTTGGCCTATTACAAATCATGCAACACACTCCTCTTCAGAATATATCCCTATTCTATGAGAATAGATTAAATACAACATTTAAGCCTCAGAGGGGGAGACACAGTTCATTGTCCCAATGACTATGTGATATGGCTTTGTAATGTGTCAACCTGCTCTGTGAACTTTAACCTCCAGTATCAGGTGTGAAGATAACAACCTTAGAAAGACTAAGATCACACAGATCACACAACTGCATAAGGTCAAATCTCTTAATAAGCCCTGTTTCTCTTTGCAAGTTTGTGTTTATACATACACATGTATAGTTTACTTCTCTGACTGAATCTTCACTGATGCAATTCTCCTGAACAAGTCAAGCAAAAGGGGTTTTGACTCCAGGAAAAGGAAAAGAAATCCAAAAACAGCAACAACAACAGCAACAACAGAACTCTTTACCTTCATCCTGAAGCTAATCAAAGAAATGTCCTGATAAATCCATCACTAAACTTTACTGATTATCCTGGGCGTATGCTCATTATTACATATGTATAATTTCATATATATTTGCTTTTCTAAAGCAAAGAGCTTCAAACATTATTTTATTGATTTAGTTTATTTTATTGAAAACCCCTATTGGTAAATCTGAGGATATATGGAAGAATATGCATGTTTACTCACTTTAAGAATTATTCACATAATTATTCACATTATATTATTCTGTATATCAATATTGCAAAGTTTTTTTTTTTTTCACTTTTAGATACAAGTTAATAGAAATTGAAATTCCAGAAGTTTTTCTGTATACAAAATTCTGTCCTGAGAACCCACAAGAACTGGTGTGCAGTTTGGGGCAAATTATCATTTGCAGACTGTTCTTTAAATGAGTACTCCTGTCCCCAGCTAAATCCCAGAAGTTGTCCCACCTACTCATTGAGCAACCAAAACACCTCCCATGGCTATATGCTCCCTAGGTTAGCAGTACCTCATCTGGTTGAGATGTTAACACTGACTGAAATGTCCAGAGGACAGACTGGGGCCTGGCAGTCTGACCACACTTGGCTTGTTATATTTTCCCAGCTGTAGGTATAGGTAGTTGATGGGATTGTTCCAGTTGATAAAAATTTCTCCTTTATTCACAGAATTCTCCAAAAAATAAAAACTCAAACCAAAAACAAACAAACAAAACCAGACACTTTCCTGCATTCATTAACATAATCTATAAATCCAAAAAAAAAAGAGTTGAAGAGTAGATTGTAAGCAAGGACGACAAACTGTTGTTGTTAAAAATTGCAAAATATGATAAAATTCCCAGTGAAACAAGGATAATCTTCATTTTCTAGTTTATTTTTATAAGATCATGTAAAAACACCAACTTCATTTCCAGCATTATAGGTAAGCTAATTCTTTTCATAAGTTAACCTTTGCCTAAGGGTGTCTCTGTAAAGTTCCAATGCAAATGACTTTTGTAACAACCACATTCAGACCCCAATAGCATAATATGGCCCAAATTCTGTGGGGTGGGATAGGGAGGGTGGGAGGAAGGGAGACACAAGAGGGAAGAGATATGGGAACATATGTATATGTATAACTGATTCACTTTGTTATAAAGCAGAAACTAACACACCATTGTAAAGCAATTATACTCCAATAAAGATGTAAAAAAAAAAAGCATATACAAGAATTTACAACTATGTATGTGAAATCGTTTATAAAGTTAACTAGCATTTTCTTGTTTAATATGAACAAATCCTAAGTACTGATTATTGATTTTCAAGGTAGACAAGAACAATATATATAATTATCCCACATAAAAAATCAATTTAAAAAACCACTATATTTGTAAGCTTAAAAGGTGATTATATTTTGCAGTGTAGTTCCTTATGAAGCAATTCATTCAAACTACTCTTGTATATATTTGTTGCTGCAAATGAGACTTTACTGGTTTATAGAGGAGAAGAAAGAGATGATGACAAGATTTCTAAACTTGAGCCTAAGAGTCATTTACAAGATATATTTCTACCGTCAGGGTTTATCACCAATTTACATAATTGATGTTTCATCTACAATACAAAAACTTTTTTATACAATATAGATAATTAGCTAGTCCTCACTTCCAGCTTATTATTCCATCCTCCAAGGAGCCTCATGGTATAATGGACAAAATGTCAAGAATAATTAGGAATAATGATGGTGGCAACCATGCTATCAAATTACGCATACCTTGGCCTGATTCTTTTATGCACCATGCTATCAAACGACGCATACCTTTGCCTGATTCTTTTATGCCTTGCCTTTGAAGAAGATATTTAGATGATTTAAAGCTCTCTCCTAGGCTTTAATTTTTCTTAATGCAAAAAAAAAATAAGATTCTGAAAAAGTTTCCCTTTATATTCATATATATGGTACACAAAACCTTGGGTTATATATTTATTTTCATATTTAAGGTAGTAAAATCAATTGATCCCAAGCATGCCACAGTTTTTTAGTATCTCTGCATACGTAATTATATGTTATCTTCCACATACATATTTTTAACATCTTTACTGGAGTATAATTGCTTTAGAATGTTGTGATAGCTTTGGCTGTATAAAAAAGTGAATCAGCTATTTGTATACGTATATCCCCATATCCCCTCCCTCTTGCATCTCCCTGCCACCCTCCCTATCCCACCCCTCTAGGTAGTCACAAAGCACGGAGCTGATCTCCCTGTGCTATGTAGCTGCTTCCCAATAGCTATCTATTTTACATTTGGTAGTGTATATATGTCAGTGTGACTCTCTCACTTCATCCCAGCTTACCCTTCCTCCTCCCCATGTCCTCAAGTCCATTCTCTACATTTGTGTCTTTATTACTGTCCTGCCCCTAGGTTCATCAGAATCATTTTTTTTTTTTTTAGATTCCATATATGTGTTAGCATATGGTATTTGTTTTTCTCTTTCTTTTGCTTACTTCACTCTGTATGACAGACTCTAGGTCCATCCACCTCACTACAAATAACTCAATTTCATTTCTTTTTTATGGCTGAGTAATATTCCATTGTATATATGTGCTACACCTTCTTTATCCATTCATCTGTCAATGGACACCTAGGTTGCTTCCATGCCCTGGTTATTGTAAATAGTGCTGTAATGAACATTGGGGTGGATGACTGTTTTTGAATTATGGTTTTTTCAAGGTGTATGCCCAGTAGTGGAATTGCTGGGTCATATGGTAGTTCTATTTTTATTTTTTTAAAGAACCTCCATACTTTTCTCCATAGTGGCTGTATCAATTTATATTCCCACCAACAGTGCAATAGGGTTCCCTTTTCTCCACACCCTCTCCAGCATTTATTGTTTGTAGATTTTTTGCTGATGGCCATTCTGACCAGTGGGAGGTGATACCTCATTGTGGTTTTGATTTGCATTTCTCTAATGATTCGTATGTTGAGCATTCTTTCATGTGTTTGTTAGAAATCTATATGTCTTCTTTCTTCCACATATTTTGAAAGCTATTGTAACTATTTATCATGCTGTATGAAGTCAGCAGAAATATTTTTTTTGTCTGGGATTTGATACATTTATATTTAATGATACCCAAACACATCTATTTACTTGTTATGTAACCTAATATGTGCTCATCCAATACATTCTCCAATAGTGGTTCCTCAAGGTGATTTAGCTGAGGAGAGGAAAACATTGTATACTCTCACATTATCATATTTGGTCTAATTTACAAAGTGTCACTTCTGTCAAATTACATAGTAACCATTTATTCCAATCCCATCATACACTGTTGAAAATGAAGAAACTAGCAACTGCTTTCATTTCAAACTTCAAAAAAATTATAAATATAAAAATACATTTAATAATATCACATATATCAGGTATCATATCACCTGGCATATTAACACTTTTATCTGTACTTTCCTACATTTTGAAAGTGTTTACCTCATTATGTTACTAATACAGTTGCATTTTTGTCCACTCACTGGTTCTGTGAGACAATGGGAAACTCTACGTCCAATATTAAAAATAAAAGCTCAGAGGATAAGTGATTTATCAAAGGTCAAACAATTGATAAATAAATGTCACTAGAAATAGAAGCCAGGCTTTTCTGAATTTTATTTACATTGCCCAAACCCTACGCCAATTCCTCTAACAGTATATTATTTATACAAGAAATCCAGATCGACAAAATTTTCAAATTTTCTTACTAGCTAGAGTTATAAAAAAAATCTCTTAAAATATAAATATTTAATATCATAAAATAAATATCTAAATTTTACTTAATGTAATGAAGCATCAAGTTGATAATCCCAGTCTAGAAAGGACCCAGTTATATAGTACAAAGAATGTAGAAGTTTAGAAAAAGAATATTTAATTCTTATATATAACCTTAACTCTCAAAGTCTCACCTGTCAACCAACTTCAAGTAGTACTGAACTTATGAAGTCAATGTTCACTTCCACATGCAGAAAAGGGCAAAAAATGCAACAGGAAAATAATATGTAAGATGACCTTTTATGGGTCTCTTGGATTCCTCAAATATTTGTCATGAAACAAGAAAAAGATTCAAGAAATCTATGTATAGGGATGCTGTTCAGTGATACTTACTCCTGGGTTTATGCTCTAGAAAGCCAAAAGGAGAGATGCTCCTACAAAAGTGAATGTGGGCTTCCCTGGTGGCACAGTGGTTGAGAGTCCACCTGCCGATGCAGGGGACACGGGTTCGTGGCCCGGTCCGGGAAGATCCCACATGCTATGGAGTGGCTAGGCCCGTGAGCCATGGCCGCTGAGCCTGCGCGTCCAGAGCCTGTGCTCCGCAACGGGAGAGGCCACAACAGTGAGAAGCCCGTGTACCGCAAAATAAAAAGTGAATGTCCCTGAAGAGAAGGCAAATCTCTGCCACCATCCAAATCCATGCTAATCAAGTAAAAAGCAGAGTAAGCACGGGAGGAAGAAGATCTAGTGCCTCATTTAATGAGGAGCTCTCTATTCTTCCCAATGGGGCCATTTCATGCAATATATGAGGAAGTCTGGTATCCGATTAAGTCTAATGCCACAAAACAGGGTGATGAGATAACTAAAATTCTTAAGGACTCAGAAGTATTCACAGGAGTAGGAGACTAATATAGATCTCTTTATTCTTTATGTCTGAAAAAAAAATTCACTTCACCACACATACCACAGGATACCACCAAGTTACATAAGCTTATGATCTGATAGTTGGAAATCTTTGAGGATGGAATCTTTACCTCTCCCACGTATGAATGCTTCCTTGATTTTTGCAAATTCAAACAATGAATGAAACTGAAACGTACTCCAGTGATGCTATGGATGCCACAGTTACCTGTGGCGAATGTTTCCAGTGGTTAATAATTCTAAATTAGAAAATCTTAAAAGTCATGATTTGCAGTCCCTTAAAATAATATTTAAAAATATTTCTATGTATTTTAAATAATTCCTTGGCTGATTAATAGTTATGATTCCACGTAGAAGCTAGCTTGATGCTGCAGTTGTAAAGTTAATAATTTACAAAGACTGCTTTGTAGTCTAATGGCAGCACTTGACTTTTGCTACTGCTTGAGGGCCTGCAACTTTGATGTTTCTGTCTTAAATAAAGAGAAAATGAAGAGTCAGGTATCAGCTTTTTGTTCAGTTACTTTTCTGAAGGGTTCTTTTAACTGAGTTCCATGAAGCCATAATGTCTTTTAACAAGAATATTGATTGCAAAATAAAGCCTTGTTCCATTATCTTTTTAAAGGAAAGAAGCCCAGATAGAGGTGTTTTAGAAGTTTGAGTAACATCACTTCTTTGCAAAGTGTAAGTGTACTATTACCTCTCTGGAACACATAAAAGGAAAGTTTTCAGAGGGGTTTGCTAGGTAAGCAAATGTTTTCTTCCTCCCCAATTCAAAATAAAAAGCCATGGTACTTAATGTCCTCTGATTGTGAGTGTGTGTGTGTGTGTGTGTGTGTGTGTTTTAATTTAGAGAAACTCTCTAGACTCCTAGATTTTACTTACTAGTTTGATAACAGCTGTGTGCAATGAACACTACTGTTTGCTACCTTGTGACCTAGGGATTGACAGGTAATTGTTCTTAAGGTAACCAACAGCGCCAGTTATCTAATCCCAGTGTCCAGTGAAGCTGGCAGACTAAAACTCAGCAAGTTAAACCACTGCATACTGAGTGCACTTAGCAAAAACTCAGAGGATATCCTTATCCAGTGGACATAACCTCTAGTTCTTCATCATCACTGTAGTTCGTTATTCCCACATTCAAAACATACTGTTAGAATTCAGCAACTCTGCCATTTCATTTTATAATAAAGTGTACAGCTAAAACTAAACATAAACTTTGAAATATACTTATTTAGTGGTCTATCAAATAATAACTGAAAATCTTATTGCACAATCCAAAAAATGAAAAGTTCTTTTATTGAAATATGAAACAATGATAATCTGAGAAACATGATTTCTGATTCCCAAGCAAAAGTAAACTAGAACTAATCAAATGTTTTTAACTCATTAGCTAAGTGTTTCTATTTTGTAGACTACATTAGAATCACATTTAAAAAAAAGGAAAACATGACAATGAAATTATTTTTGACAGCAGGAAGGATGGAAAACTGATTCTATGCTACTTACTCATTGCCAGTAACTATATAGTAACTAGGTTTATGTAGTTGGTAAAAGCTTGAAAGACCCACATATGTTTTAATTAGTTTAAAAACTAGCTTTCAATATCTTTGCTGGTGTCTGGTGGGAATTCCAGAAGTAAAAGTGATGTTACCTTTATTCAATGTCTATTGATAATATACAAGGCATTAAATAATGAAAATTCATCAGGAGAATGTTTTTTTAATTTCCATGCTAACAACCATATCACAATAGGCCTAAAAGCATTCAAAGAACTTACATTCTTTTACTTACTTTTTATGTTACTATGTGAACACTTGCTGAGAAATTTAAGTACTTTAAAATATGATGGGGTTTCACACATTTGATTAATTCAAGAAGATTCTGAACATTTTAATATGTTGTTTTTCTAATTGGTTCTTTCAAGCAGAATTTAACATTAGTTCTTGAATTCCCAGTTTTAATCATTTTTAACTAGCTGAAATAAGCCATATCCTGGATAACCCATATATATTGTGTGCTTCCAGAAAATGTATTGTGTAATATCTTGGTCCTTTCTGGAGTTTTTCCTTAAGTCTTTTTTACAAGTCAGATTCCTCTTCTCTGCAAAAGCATCTCAGGCAACTCTTTCTAAACCCTAACAATGCAATACTAATAGTCTGTCAAATTTACTTTTTTTTTCTTCTTACAGTTTCTGAGTTATATGATTTTTAAAAATCTATCTATGTCTATCTATCTATCATTATCTAATCTACCATCTTCTACCTGTACATATGCAGATTTTTCCATTCATAATTATTTCATCTTTCCAAATTCCTATGATAATGTCAGAACTTCTAAAGAGCTTGCCTTATTTCCTGAGCCTCCCTTATTGATTCTTTCTACAGGGGATCAGTAATCACAGAGATGTTCCTTAGGATCTTTACTATATGGCAGAGATTAAAGAAGGAATGGAATGGGTTAGTAATGAGAAGAATAACTTAGAGAAACCCACCAGCAGTATGAATAAGTCAGAATAAGTGGAAAAAAGATACTGGAGAAAATTAATAACCTTATTAGTTAGTTTTTTCCAGAATCATATTCAGTCTCATGATTTTCCAGGAAGCCAAATTGATCAAAGACTTGTAGACTTTGTTATTCCCACCATTGACCTAATGAAAAAAAACTTTTAAAATAATGCATCTTAGCTGATATTTTCAAAATTTTTTTGCTGTATTTTTTTAATGCCATGCAAATAAAAATAAAATTCTAAAATTGAATTTCTGTACAAATTGCACAAAATTTCTTCCTTGTGGCCACAAGGAGTCCTGTGTTTTCCTTGTGTCTGGTCTGGCATTTAAGAAGCATCGATTACACTTCTAGAAAATGGCAAAACAATTTGCCCTAAGGTTATGTTTTCATAAGCAAAGTAATTTTAGATAATTACACAATTCAAGCAGAGTGGGTTTGAAGTTACATTATACAGGTTTGTATAATAGCTTAACAGACCACTGCCAAGGAGTCTGGACTTTTATTTCTAGTGTTAGCTTTTATTCTAATTACATGTGTGAATTTGAACTAACCACATTGTCACTTGTTCTCAATTTCCTCATCTATAAAATGAAACACTTGTCCTAAATTGTGTCAGTGCTTCTTCTATACTTTATATTTACCTCAGTTCCCAGGTCATAGCCTTCAAATTCCTAACCCTTTTATTATATTTGAAAGTGCTTACAGATTTATAGGACTCTAAGAGGTGTTCCAAATCTACATTTTTTGAAATATAGTTTAAAGATATTATCTTTGGAAAAAAAGTTCAGTTAAAAGTATATATAAAGAGCTTCCCTGGTGGTGCAGTGGTTGAGATTCCGCCTGCCGATGCAGGGGACACGGGTTCGTACCCCGGTCCGGGAAGATCCCACATGCCGCGGAGTGGCTGGGCCCATGAGCCATGGCCGCTGAGCCTGCGCATCCAGAGCCTGTGCTCCGCAACGGGAGAGGCCACAACAGTGAGAGGCCCGTGTACCGAAAAAAAAAAAAAAGTATATATAAAATGTTAGAAAGTAATTTAAATATCCATTAAAATTGACTTACTGAAAGGACAGAATGAAGGCAATACTCCTGTGATAGAATATAGCTTTGAGGACTAAATGTGAACTGACTTTTAAGTGGTGGAAATGAGAAAGCAATTTTTAAACAGAGGTACTCTATACATTTGGTGTTTCTATTGTGAGAAGTAAATGCTTATTCTAATGCATTTAAGCAAGCAGTATTAATGATTAATGACATTCTTGATCCTGTAACTAGACGTACAACTTCTTGAATAATTAATAAGGTACTCAATACTGAACAGGATATCCATCTGCTAAGAAATTTTGTATGTGTACAAGCTATTAATATTGAAAGCCTTACACAAAACCATGAGGAAGAAACTTTGGGGTTGAAGCAATAATATCTATTAAAATATACAGGTTTTTAATTTCTCATTTTTAATGTTCTTGTTTAATGGTAAATGTTTAATGTTCAGTATAAAATGCTTATAAAGTGGCCATAAAAGAGGTAATTATTATAGCACAAATGACAATGATAATTTTTTTTCTCAATTATGTCTTCTTCTATGACAATAATGTATAGCTATCAAGGAAGTACTACTAAATTGTAGTTATTGTGCTGGATTTTAAGAATAATATGAAGTAATATATATGGAATCTAAAAAAAAAAATGTTCTGAAGAACCTGGGGCAGGACAGGAATAAAGATTCAGACATAGAGAATGGACTTGAGGACACGGGGAGGGGGAAGGGTAAGCTGGGACGAAGTGAGAGAGTGGTGTGGCCATATATACACTACCAAATGTAAAATAGATAGCTAATGGGAAGAAGCTGCATAGCACAGGGAGATCAGCTCGGTTCTTTGTGACCTCCAGAGGAGTGGGATAGGGAGGGTGGGAGGGAGACACAAGATGGAGGAGATATGGGGATATATGTATATGTATAGCTGATTCCCTTTGTTATAAAGCAGAAACTAACACACCATTGTAAAGCAATTATACTCCAATAAAGATGTTAAAAAAATAATAATATGAAGTAGAAAATATGTAAGATCAAAAGGTCATAATTCTTCATATTACTTAAAGTCTTTTAGGTTGAGAGAAAATTATTCAAAGGGCCATTTTTTAAGTCATTACTTGTGCATTCAGTAGAGACAACGTTTCTGAGACATACGTGAGAAAAAAATTTAAAAGTCATTACTATGTCATCCTAAGTGTTTAAAGGATAATCTCATTTTTCATATTTCATATCATATTCTAACCTTCAGGTTGACATCTTAAAAAGAAGAAAGCTGTGATAAAATAGCAGAATTATAGAGGGTTAGATTTGAATGAGATCTTTAAGAACATTTAGCTCAATTTCTTTATTTTAAAAATAACATAACTGAAGCCCAGACATGTTAAGATACTCAAGAATTCCCTCTGGGTTTGTGACATTCCATTCTGTCTCTCTTAGGTGAAACCATAGTTGTAAAGTTGCTTATGCAATGGAACTGCTCTGTGGTCTAAGGTAGTTGCCAGGATTGCCTAGAAAAGTACCACTCCCTGTTGCCTTGGAAATGTAATATCATAGTTCTTTACATGGTGGAGAAGTGAAGGGAGGGTAAATATTTAAAAGTACCATTGAGTTCAGCTATAAATTATTCCCATTTCATTATTAAGTAAAAACTGATAACAATACACAAACTAGTGACAAAAATATTTTGAAAATACCAATATAATTATTTGCAATTTTGACAGAATTTTCAATTTAGTCCAGGTAGCTCATATGTACATCAAGTTATATTCATAAAGCCTACCTGTTTCATTAAGCTAATACCATGGTACACTATCACACACATACATTCAATATAGATAGATAAGCGTACAGCTGTGTAGTCATATTACTGTAAATGTTTCACTCCTCTGGGAATCAGAGACCTTTGAAGTTAAGTTGCAGGGCATTTATAGCGGCCTAATTTTTAAATAAAGAAACTTTTGATAGCTCAAATGTTTCAAGCTTATCTATGAAAATAGAACCTTGGGGATCTTATAATCTATTTTCATTTAAAAAACATATGAGTCAGTCACTAGGAATATGATGGTAAACAAGGTAAATACATCCTTTGTCTTTTAAATGTGAAGAGGATAAAATAATTACAACATAATACATTTTGATATGGAAAAATAGTGTGCCATAGTAGAAAATAAGTCAAGTATAAATTAAATTAATATACATGGAATTGTGTTTTTAAATCACTTTATTGGGCTATAATTCACATATATTAAAATATACCCAATTTAATGTATAGTTTGATGAGTTTTGACACACATATACATCTATGTAACCACCATCCCAAACACTGTTTCTATCACCCAAAAACTTCCTCATGCCCTTTCTCAGATCTCCCCGGAGGCAAAAATGGTTCTAATTTAAATCGCTATTGATTCATTTTGCCTGTTATAAAACTTCATGTAATAGAATAATTCTTATATCTTTTGGTTGTCATTCCAAATCTTGGAGTTTATATTGTTAGACTAAAATTTGTAAGAGGAGGGCTTCCCTGGTGGCGCAGTGGTTGAGAGTCCATCTGCAGATGCAGGGGACACGGGTTCGTGCCCCGGTTCCGGGAGGATCCCACATGCCGTGGAGCAGCTGGGCCCGTGAGCCATGGCCACTGAGCCTGCGCGTCCGGAGCCTGTGCTCTGCAACGGGAGAGGCCACAACAGTGAGAGGCCCGCGTACCGCAAAAATAAATAAATAAAATAAAGTTTGTAAGAGGAAGAATACAGGTAAAACATCAAGCTAATAAATAATACTGTTAAATTCAGCACTGGGCCTTGATACATTGTTCATTACTCTACACCAGTATTTTTTTGCTTTTTTATACTGCATTTTTATATTACATTTTTATACTACATTTATGAATTTTACATACAGAATACTCTTAACAGTGTTAAGAACATTAACTTTATTGTATCACTTCCTAAGTTTGTTTAATCAGAAATATCTGATTAAATCAGTATGTTTCCTAATGTTTAATCAGTATGTTTCCTATGTTTAATCAATATGTTTCCTAAACAACTGTTCTGCATTTATCTTAAGAATTTTGTAGGTTTTGTAAATAACTAGGTTTCTCCTCTCATGTTCACTGGTTAATGTCAAAATTCCAGCCCACTTCTGGCAAAAACATAGAATTTATAGCATCTATTTTTATCATAACCTCATTGTTAATTCCCTTTTGTGTCCTTAACTTTGTTGAATTTCTTTAGTATATGTATACATATTTTTTAAGTTATCTTGTTCTCTACTATATATGTCAATATGAGCTCAATCAATCAATTAAAAGTGTTAAGTTAAATACTTAAATTATTTTCAAATTTGTGTAAACAAATCATTTAGTAATTAGTTCAGGGGACTCTCCACATTTATTTTCTTTACCTCAAATTTCATCTTCTTTTAAAAAATAAAATGTCCTTTGATATCTTCGGGGAAACAATCTGTTAGAACTCTGACCAGCAGGCTGGGATGTATTACGAATAAAGTGATTTTGATTATATCATTTTGATATGATTTTGATATATATTCTTAAACCTCCATACCCCCACAAAGGTAAATTTCAGGGAGTTAAATTAAGGACAGGTTCCTCCTTGCTCTCAAGCACACAGAATCCATTGTCATGCTCAAATGCTGGAACCTTGCCAGAAGGAAATTTATGGAGAAACTCAGAGGTTCGGCTGGTTTAGCCAAGTGGAAGTGGGGTGGTGTGGAAAACATGCAAACCTCAGTCCCACTGTACTAAGCTGCAATCAAGGTCTTGCAGGTCTTCTGTTTTCAGGATAGATGTTCAGGGTCTCAGTTGCCAGGGTGATTTAGCAGAGAAAAGAATGATTGATTCTTCTTTAAAACCTTCAGCATTTATCCTTACATCTTTATTCCAATCATCAGTGCCATTTCATTCCCTTGTTGTCTCTTCACAGCATCATTGTAAATGATTCCTAATGGATCACTCACCTAGCCCATCTTCAACCCTATCTCATTTATTGCCAGAATGCTCTTTCTAAAACATATATCTGATTATAGCACATACCTACATGAAACACTTCTAAGTTTCCATACAATAAATAATATAAAATCCATAAACATGTCCATTGATATATAAGAATAAAATCCATAATCATGTCCATTATCTGGCCTAAACTATTACTACAAATGATTGTCAACAGATTTCCTATATTTACCTTCTCTCCACCAAACAAACTATGGTTTCCCAAATATATAACAGCGTTTTCTATCTCTCTGCTTTAGCATACATTCTCTCATTTTGAAAAGCTCTTTCACCTACTTAATGACCTGGGAAATGGCCACTTAACTCTGGCTCAAGTATATTGTCTGTATAATATTGTCTCTGATTCCCTATTTTTTTGTTGTTGTTGTTTATTTCCTCCTTGTGTTCCCATTATATGTTTTACATTATCTTATCACTAGTACTCTTTATAGTGTTCTGAAATTATTCCTTTGTACGAGACAAGTCGACTATTTCAAGGTTTTTTTTTTTTGTTTTTTTTACTGTTAAGTACTAAAGAAAAGTCAAAACAGTCACATTTTTAATCACTTGACTTCTGACTCCTTAAGCCAGAGAAAATCGGGACAATGGATGAAGCATCAAGTCCAAGGTTACCTGTTCAATAGACTGAACAGAAAACACAGAAGAACTAGGTGTTTATATTTTATTTTTCAGCAGTTTGAACTAGAAAATGCAGGGGTGATAAAGTAATTTTTAGCAGGGAATAAAGTTAGAAAGATTCATTCAAGGAAACTGAAGTAGTTTATGACTGGTAAGGAAGAGCCAGGTTCATAAACATTCATGATATGCCAAAGTTATGAGGAAGTAAAAGTTATAAGTAAAGGGTTCTACTTTGGAAAATCAAATATCTATGTGCAGTGGAGAGAAGAAAAAGTGAGAGTGTTTTAAAGGGGGAAAATAACAGAAATTTGGAGGGTCTAGAGTGGTATTACAGCAGAGCACCTAATTATTAATGATTCTGTACAATCTTTTACAGCTAATGTTCTCAGTGCTGTCTTAGATCCCTGAAGAAACTTAGGTTTCTAAATTTTCTCATTCATCTGTGACACTGTGATTTTTATTTGCTTATGGCCTAATTATGCAATAGTTTTCCCTGGGTGGAACAGTTACTCTTAAAATAAGTTCTTCATTATTAGAAATAAGTTGAGTGACTCTCTTCCTTTTAACCACAAGAGCCTAACTAGAACATCTTTTTCTACCATAATGTGAATTTCACACAGGATGGAATACTCTCATCTTCCGCATTATATCTCTGATACACAGTAAGCACTTTCCCTTCCTCCAATGCTGGATACCATTGAAATGCCCCAGACTATCCTCCAGATCCTACTGCTTACCCTGTAAGTTGCCAATTCAATACAACCAGAAGAATTACAGTTTATAGTAAACTCTCATAGTAATTACCATGAGGGAATGGGGAGAGGGCAGCAGGACAAACTAAATTCTATCTGAAAAATATTAAAAGAACAAACTTCCTGGCTCACATATGAAAAGCTTTTCAAGGTGCATTATATCTCGCAGTGACCACAGTGGGGAACAACAGTAAAAGCAACCGGTAACTGGGTCCAGAGAACAACAGAAGCCTAGAACTCCTAGAATGGCTACTGAGATGAGTACTCTCATGAGGCCCATTTGCAAAACCTTCTCATTTTCCCAAAACTGCCCACTTCAAGGCTCTCCGTTAGCACTGAAATTCTGAATTACTATTTGTTCAGGTGACCACCATTTCTTGTATCCAAAGTCTCAACCCTATACACCCTCATGTTCTCCAGACTCTTCCCAGGTCTGGGAAGTTCTCATTTTAGGTTCTCACAGGACAAAAAGTCTTATGTGATGGAAGAACCCTTCCATGACCTTAGGATCTTCTTCTCTCAGTACTCTAAGTCATCCTCTATAACACTCTCCACCCAAAAGCAAAGCTACCTTTGGTAACTTGCAGATGACTTATTTATTTATGGGTGATAAAGGTGTCTCTTCTTTTAAAGGTGTCTTTAAAGTACATATTTTTACTAGAGTCCTTGAAAGAGCAGGAAAAAAAAACATATGCAAATTTAAATTTTTGGCAGAGTGTGCTAAAACTGTAATGAACAAGTAAATCAATGTCTGATGACTACACTAGAAGCAAGTGACTGAGACCATGGCCTTATAACTTTTAAAAATAGTACTGTTAACAAGGCTAAAACTAACGTATTTGGTGATCACAGCAGAAACAATATAGGTACACTAATATTCCTAGGGCTCAGGGTCCATTAACATCAAACTCAGCACTCATGTAATCTGGCTTCACTGTTCTTCCTTCTCTATTAGGAAGAAGACTCTTAGCACATTTGTTAGGTAGCATTTACATTCCTAACTTATCAAGAAAATCTTCATGCATTGTCTTACATCCACAAAATTAAACCAATTATTTTCTGGAACAGCAAGTTCAGATATTTAAAAAATCTAAATGTAGAATAGTTATAAATAATACATTTTAAATATATAGCATTTTATTATAAACTAGTAGGAATAGATTGATAACTATACAAAAACACTTTTACAATTCAACATTTCTTCATTAGATTAAAAAACTACTAGTTCCTCTTATTCTAAAATAAGTTTTTCCATATGCTTCCAAATAAAATAATTTGACATAATAATGTGAATAGAGAAAAAAAAAGATCCCTTGAGAATAATACCAGAGAATTGTAGGAGAATTATTTTTGCAGTTTATCAAGGTATAATTACTAGTTTATAATTATAAAAAAATGAAAACAAATATATTCATACTATATTTTATTGTATAAGGATTATTAACTAGCCAGTAAATTACCTAATTGTTTTCACTAATTTGGACAATTATTAGAATTACATCTCATTTGATGGTAAAAAATATGAATTTTAGTTATTCCCAAACTATTCTCTTTTAGTGTGGCTGTAACTGCATTAATTGGACTGTGTTAAAAAGATTTCTGCATACACATACAGTTATGGTATCATAGAAAGTTGTTGTCTTCAGTTCCTCACCCAGAGCTGCTAAAACCCTTGGAATTTCCTAAGTGATAAGGGTTATAGGAATTTGGTTTTTTGTTCTAATGAGGAAACTCTTGGTGGGTTCTTAGATATCTTTAGGATGGGAGCTAGTTGCCAGAAATACAAAACATTAATTGGAAGCTTGGAGCTTTCAATGCTGCCACCCCCAAACTTCCAGGGAGGGGAGAGGGACTGTAAGTTAATTTAATTACTAATGGCCAGTGACTTAATCAATTATGCCTACATAATGAGACTTCATAAAAATACCCTAAATGGTGGGGTTCAGAGAGCTTCTAGGTGAGTGAATCCATCAAGGTGCTGTGAAGATGATGAACCAGGGCAGGACCTCTAAACTCTGTACTCCTCTTGCCAAGTCTTGTCTTATGAATCTCTTCCATTTGGTTGTTCCCAAGTTGTATCCTTTATAATAAACTAGTAATGGTAAGTAAAGCGCTTTCTTGATGTCTGAGAGTCTCTCTGGCGAAATATCAAATTTAAAGGGCAATTATGGGAACCCCTGATTTATTTTTAGGTAGTTGGCCAGAAATACTCGTGACCGAGAATTGGTGAATAGCATCTGAAGTGGGAGCAGTCCTGTGGGATTGGGTCCTTTAACTTGTGGGATCTTATGTTAACTTCAGGTAGATAGTGTTAGAATTGAATTGAATTACTGCATACCCAGTTGGTGTCAGAGAGTTGAAGAAGTGATGGTGGAAAAGACACCAACTATTTGGTGCCAGGAAGGAAAAAAAAATAACCCTTTAATTGGTTTCAGAATTGGTGTGAGAAAAAACAGTCAGGGTGAGTGTGTGTAATGCAGTCTTTGAAGAGAATGTGTTTTCTGCTAGTTTTCTAGACACCTCCGGCAATGAATGCAGTTGCTAGGCAAAAAGATCTATGGGAAGAAGAAGGCCACAGAATACAAACCTAGATTCAACAACTTTAGTAGTTATGGAAAAAAATGTCTTAGTATTACCAGATATTCACAAGAGGATAAAATATTTCAATAGGATGTAAAACCAGGAAATTTTATAGATAGATCTTTAGAGATCACTGAGAAGACAAACCCTGAATTTAAAACAAAAGAAAATTTAGTAATGGCTGTTTTACCTCTTTGCCACAACTGTTGCTCCTACTCATTGCATTCTTTTTTTTTTTTTTTTTTTTTTTTGCGGTACGTGGGCCTCTCACTGTTGTGGCCTCTCCCGTTGTGGAGCACAGGCTCCGGACACGCAGGTTCAGCGGCCATGGCTCACAGGGCCAGCCGCTCCGCGGTATGTGGGATCTTCCCGGACCGGGGCACGAACCCGTGTCCCCCTGCATCGGCAGGCGGACTCTCAACCACTGCGCCACCAGGGAAGCCCTCTTCTTATTGAAACAGATAACATTTTTGGACCGGTTTTAGAATTATCTTGAGATGGAGATTTTCAAAAGTGGCTTTAATTGAGTGCATTCTCCAACTTTCTTTGTGTAGGGTGTATTAGGATAGACAGTGGTCTACACCCAGTACCCAGCAGGTATCCTAGGATTTAGAGAATGATCTTCCTATTCAGAATAATTATAAGGTCCTGGATAGTATATTTAGTGTATTTTCTTGGGAGAATATTTTTGTAATTCTTAAAGAATGAAGGATAACACGGTGTTCATTCTAATTCATAAAGGAATTTTGCCTAATTTGGTCACTGCTGTACTCTCAAAACCTAGAAAATTGCCTATAACACATTAAGTATCAAAAAAACACAAAATATTGATTGAGTGAATTAATGAATGAGCATAAATAAATTTGAAGCTAAGGAGAAAAGAGCCAAGACCTAGATGAACTTTCCTATATTGCAGATGATGAAACTGTCCTGGAAAGATGTCCCTCTCAAAACCTTTGATCTTGTGAATAGTAGAATTAAAACAAGAAGTCTAATTGCCAAGGACAGTATTAATTCCATCACACCAGCATTGCTACTATACTTCTAACCAAATTTCCCTAGTAGCTACTATTGGATCAGACAATGAAACTGCCTTTTCTGTAGGTCAAATACAGTAAAATATCAGCAATTTTATATGATTAAACATATATGCATCTATAAAGATAGGTAGATAGACAGATATGGATGCTAGATAGATAGATAGATAGATAGACCGATTTAGATATATATAGAGAGATAGATAGGTATATGTATGGATGTATCTATGTAAATAGATATATCTCTCTGTAACTATACATAATTATTCATACAAATACACATACGTGTACATATTTCAATAGAAGCACACTTCCCATCTGAGTTAGGGATTAGAGAACAAATGAAAAGCATATTACTTTCAGAAGACACATTTGAAAATATTAATCTACGTTGTTCATATAGGATAGTTTCTTTAACAATCTTCCATTCCTAGGGAAAATGTTTGAGCTTAGTAGAAAAATTAAGAAATGCTGTTAGTATATTTAGGCTTTTTATTACCATTAAAATGGCAAATTAATTATGGTATCTATGTCTTGGAGAGTTTTTCCATTGCTGTGAGAAATGGAGAATGAGGGCCTCAGACAGCCATAAAAAAAGGACATAATTATTAAAATCAATATGAAAATTACCCCTTATTTTTATGCTACTTGAATCTTCTTGGAAACTCTACGTTGCTCTCCTTCTGTCACTTGACAGCTAGGTAAGGGTCACAGAAGCCTTTTAAACTTAAGGAGAATTTTTGGCAAATAATTATGATGAATTTCAAAGGCCATAAAGAATATGACTTTTTGGAGTACATGGGCTTTGTTAGAAATGGAGTAGAGATACTGGAAGAGGTTAACAAATTGGAAATTGTTGGAGATTTCCTAAGGAACCTTTAAAATAAATAACAACATATATAACTTCTGTAATAAAAGTGAGGCCTAGAGGCTGGATAAATACATGATTTACAGAAATTTTTGTTCAGGATTTTTAATCTGTCATTTCAAGGAGAATGGAAAAGTCTAAGCACATTTATATGCAAGCTTTTCAGAACAGAGAGTATCCAAATGTTATAATATTAAATAAAATGGCCCAAAATGCCATGAATGTAATAAACATACTTTTCGACTTATTATCTGGTCTTGCATATATATCAATCAAGAAGCTCAAAAATTCCACAGATTACTCACTTTTAATTTGGAATATATTCACTTGTAAATGATAATTCCTTCAGGGTAGCAACCTGCATTATTTGTAACTTAATTTTCTCTAATCACCGTATTACCTTACAGGAGTGTTATGAACTATGACTAATTAATAATTATAGCATTTTGAAATATCAATGTGTTATATTAATGCTAAGTACCAATGATAACAATAATGTCAGATGTGCAGTACCTCAATGAACTCTTACAAAAGATAAACAAATTAAATAAACATATATTTGTCTCATTGACAAAATCATTATTTGTCCAAAATTGAAATGTTTATATACATATTTTACCAATCTAAAGACAGTATTAAGTTACTATTTATTCCAGTTTTATCCTAGAGATCATATACTAGGAAACGTTTCAAAATTTGGGCTATGAGAAAACTAAACATGAAAATGTAATTTTTGCATTCAAAGCTTAAAATCCTTCAAGGAGAAAAAAAGTTACATACCTGGCTTCACAGTACACTCATGGAACCATGCATTTGCTTAATTCAGAGTAACTATATTACTGATAGCAGAATAAAAATTGCTATGTTTTCAGTGTTCTGAGACCCCCTTAAAATTTCCTAAAATAATTACATATCTAGTACATAAGGTTTGATTTTGAAATCATGTGATCTATTGATCATTAAATTATAGTTAAGTATATGGATCATATTCATATTCTCTGGATAAGAAACAGAACATACACAGGAACTCGTAACTAACAACATATTAGTATAGGAAAAAAATATGTTCCTAAATATGTCAGGATGTAGAACATTTGTTATATTTGACCACTATATTTTCTTCTTCTGAACACTCACCATGTTTTTGTTTGGGTATTCATAGGCCTAGCATAGAGTCCTTGCGTTTCAGAAACAAACAGACCAGCAAATGGAGTTGAGGAGGTAGATGTTGAGAGTTAGAGTGGTTTGGTAGAAAGGTCTGTTAAACCAACAACAAATTCCATTCCCCTACTCAAAAGGATCAGTTCATTTGTGAGAGAACTGTAGTACTATCCTTTCAATAGCTAGGTTAGAAGTGTTTTTTCCCCACCTATGGAAAAATGAAGCTGTTATTCCTCATTACCTTTAATCATGAGGATATCAGCCTAAGGACAAAGGAAGAGAACAAAAATGAAGAAATCTTAAAGAAAGAGAGATGAATCTCTTCTCAGACTAGGTCTCAAGCCTTCCTTACATCTACATTACTCAGATAAATGAGCCAGAACGTCTCCTCTGTCATTTGAGATGGATTTCATATTGGATATATTGTATTAATTTCCCTAGTTTGTGAGTAAAATTTTATGATTATCTTTTGCTATATTAGCTGGACATCTGCTCTACAATGGTGTTAATTAATCAATGGTATGAATGGTACAATCACATTTGTTCTACAATGGTATGGATTCATGATTATATACCAAAGTCCTTAGAATATATACATATTTATACATATTATATCTAATATGCAGGCATGTGTGTGTGTGTGCACATACATATAAATTTAAAGTACCAAGTGTGTTTTGATTGTGAAAAATTCAAAACATTTTTCTTTAAAAAATGTTTTCCTGGGGCTTCCCTGGTGGTGCAGTGGTTGGGAGTCCGCCTGCCGATGCAGGGGACGTGGGTTCGTGTCCCAGTCCGGAAGGATCCCGCATGCCGCGGAGCGGCTGGGCCCGTGGGCCATGGCTGCCGGGCCTGCGTGTCCAGAGCCTGTGCTCTGCAGCGGGAGAGGCCATGGTGGTGAGAGGCCTGCGTACCGCAAAAAAAAAACAGAAAAAAATGTTTTCCTTGCTGGTTGATTCTAAATAACCCACAAGTTCCTTTTGTTTGTTTGCCTGTTATTATAATTATATACAGCTCCTAAGAAAGTTTCCCTTATAGCTCTTTTAATATAGATGCCTTCAATCCAGAGAATCTTTTCTGCTCTTGATCTCCTTCATTACTTTTCTTCTTTTTCCTTTTCATGGTGTTTTTCTTTTCAATCAATTCTACTGCTTCTGCAATATTGTTGACTTAACAATGTTTCATGAGATAGTTTGAAAACTCACAGTCTTGTAAAACCTTTCTATTTCTCTTTGGGTCTCTGGAGTTCATCCCTACCACTGAAGTGTACACAATTTAGAAAGTAATAGTTTTTAGATAAGCAGATAGATAGATAAAATGCATAAATAAATTGGATAAATAATTGAGAATACATGTTATATGGCTATAGCAATATGTCTATACTATCATTATAACATTTTACTGTATCCCAAATCAGAATTCCATCCTGGTACTCACTAGTGTTAAAACTCTGTATAGAACACTCCTCTCCTTAAGAGTGGAATGAATAGTGGCTTGTTTCCGAAGGGTACACTTTGGAAAGAGAAAAAAAAGAAAAAGAATAACTTCATAGTAGAGAAACATGGCAAACACTCCCTCAGCCTGGTGATCATGATTAATAGCAACAATGATAAGTCTTGTTGATTTATATACCCTTGATATGATGTAATGAGAACAGAACCTATCTCTCCAGTCCTCCAACAAAAAACTCATAACCTCTGTCCAATCAAAAGAAATACATCAGACAAATCCCAGTTGAGGGACATTCTACAAAACATTGATACCTGAGCAGTACTCCTCAAAACCGTCAAGGTCATTAAATACAAGGGAAGTCAGAGATTCTATGGTCAAAAGGAACCTAAAGAGACATGATGACTAATCGCAATGTGGCATCCTGGATAGGATTCTAGAATAGAGAAAAGGCATTAGGTAAAAACTGAGGAAATCTGGGAGGAAAAGTATGGGTTTTAATTAGTAACAAATTATCAATACCAGTTCATTAATTGTGACAGTACACTAATGTAAGATGTAATTAATATGGGAAAATGAATATGGAGTATATGGGAACTCTCTGATCTGTAGTCACACTTTTCTGTGAATCAAAATGTATACTGAAATAAAAAGGTTATTTGAAAAAAAATAAACTATATTTGGGATCCTCGAGCTGACCTACCTTACATGTTTTCTACTTTTGACCTACTAACATAAGGCCTAAATTAAAAACAGGTGAAGTGACAACACTGGGCCATTATTCCCATGTCCATACCATTGGGCTTCTTCATTTAGCTAGAGAAAAAGGTCACAAAAATGAAAAGAGAAACAAGGGAAAAGAAGTCCTGCTTCAGGCTTTGGATCAGGTCCTCAACTTTGTGGGCTTATCAAGAGCAGAAGAGCGGTGCCGGTGTAAGGGGCCCAGGTGTAAGAAATTCTGAGAACAGAAGTCAAAGCCAAGAGAATACTCATTCAAGCCCATTTCTTTTTATGCTTCCTTAATTTTCTTCCCTACATTTTCCCCTATCCACCAAAGAATCATCAGTGTTCTTTATCTGAATCATAACTTCTTTCCCTGTGTGTAGAGCAGAGAAATACTAAAAGACGAATACAACATTTATGTGTGCCACTAAAACAACAAATAAATAAATTTTAAATAGAATAGATATTCAAACGACAATTTTTAAAGATCCCATAGAGTGTGATCATGAATTTGGTATATGTCAGTTACATTATGGCATAATCTTTAGCAATAGTTCTTATTTTTAACTTTAAGAGAAATTACAGTGCATACCATATGAGACATGTTTGTTTTTGTTTATAACTTCATTGCCCTCCTATGCTGACATTTATGCAAGAAAGACCGTATTATACTATTTTGTATTTAGAAGGTACATCCTGTGACAATACAGCAAGTGTTTTGTTATATTACTTAATACAAACTAATATATCCTGTTAATGATTTTTGTGTCTCATGTTAATTGACATTCATCTTCACTTTCATCTTATCTCATTATTGTTCATTGGCAAGTCTTTCAGTATGAAAATATATGCGTATAGTTATTTAACTGGATCCTCTGATTAGGGTCTCACAAGGCTGTAATGCTGGTGGTGTTTGACAAGGTGATTCTCATAAGATGGTCTGATTGGGGAAGATCTCACTTCTGGGTTGTTCCATATTTCCATCAGATTGTTGGTAGAATTTATTTTCTTGAGTCTGTAAGGCTGAGAGTCTGGCTTCTTGATGGCTGTTGGTTGGAGGATGTCCTCAATTCTGAGATGTTGCCTGCAGATTCTTCCCACTTGAGCTTTCCTAATATAGCTACTTTCCTCATCAAACCAGCAAAGAAAGTCTCCAGAGCAGGTCAGCTAACAAGATGTATTCTTATATAGGTAACATAATCACAAGAGGGACAAGCTATTAACATTTCCCTACGTTATTAGTTAGAAGCAAATCACCGTTCCCTCCTACACTCCAGGGAAGGGGATTACACATAGGTGTAAATATTAGGAGACTGGGAACATAGTGGGCCACATTAAAGTCTATCACAATGACATTGTTGACACAACATAGTTCAGAATTATGACTTTGTAGCACTTTTCAAAATATGCCAGAAGAGATATATTCATTTTTATGAGGTGTCTATTGAAAACTTTATTTGCAACTATAGTATTAATATAATAATATCAAAATTCAGAGCATGTTTTATATAATAGTGGCATTTATGAAAAGAGTTGACTTTAATCTAGTTATAACTTTTCATATGCTTATTAATTCCCAAAGTATTTATTTGGAAGGTCACCCATGGAAATAATATAGTATCAGTAGTTTCTTTTGAGGAAGGCAGCTGAGTAAATTTTCATTTTATTTCATTTATATATTTGAGCCATATTAATGATTACCTGTCCAACAATTTAATTAAGAATTTAAAAATTCCATATATAGCATTACAAACAGTCACAAAATCTAAGCAATCTCACAGAGTGTTAAAGCTGAGAACCATCCTTATTCTTTTTGTAATTATTAGTGATGATGTTTGTAATAGAAACTTCTAGCTGAAGAGCTAGTAGAAGCGGGCATTAAGAAGATAACATCTATTAAACACTCTGACAGTTAAAACTATTTTAAACTTTCACATTCTTTAGTGTTGGTCCACAAGAGAGCTGAAGGAAAGGAAAGTGCAAAACACGTACATAGAACCCAAGGGTTGTTGGCAAGAGAAATTTACTGGCAGACCGCAGTGACAAATGTAATGATCTCCATAGCATCAACAAAAAATTTTGACATCATTTTAGGTATGTTAATATCTATTTTTTAAGACAGCCATATTAGCATTTAATGATTTTTGTTGCTGGATACCAAAGTAGGATTTGAGCTCTGTAATGATCACAAAAGCCAATCTGTGCACTTCCCTTTTTCAATGTTGAAACTAACATTGTGGAACAGTAAAAGAAAGAAACAGGAAGAGCAGTGTTTATGAGCTTACAATATTTAAGGCGAGTGCCTTTAAAAGTCTTCGGAATGAAGTCACTGAGCAATATTAAAACCATATTTTGAAAACCTTTTAAATGAACTGTTTGCAATGATCTCATAAATGCTCTCTTCCTAGCTCAACCATTTCTGTTTTGTTTCTACCCATGAGTTTGAATGTTGCCCTAGAGGCTAAGGGATATCAGTCATAAGTGCTGATAACTACAGTCAGACTGCAGCCAGAGTAGATACAGATGTACAAATCCATCTCTCTCCATTTGAACAGTCTGCAAAATTCTGCATGCAGCTGTTGGCCCTTAATGGTTTTTAACTCTTCCATAATATATATTCTGTAAATATTAAGTATATATTACTTTTCACCCTATCTACTGTCCTTTATTTCCCCTATTCTCTCATTTGGATATAAAATTTAGTTATAATGAATCTGATGATTACATCAAATCCCTGTAAGGTGAGTGTCTCCAACAAGATTATGGTCCCAAGACATCTTTGTCTGTTTTTTGATTATACAAATAGTGTATAATGAAGCAGAGAGCATAGACCTAGAATAAAGTTCTCTCAAAGCTGCAGCTTGAAAAAAGGTAAGAAACTGGACTGATGGAATGTTATGGGTAATATTTTCCCCCCTCTCCTTCATTACTTGGGTGGTTTAGTCACTTTCCATTGATGTCTCTTCACTCTCTGTTTACTCTTAACTATTTCAGATGGTTGGACTTAGCTGTTGTAGATGATCATATACAGCAGAATCAGTTTTTAACAGAAAATTAAAACTGGGCAATTTTCCCACTCATATCCACCCACAAGTGTTAAGTGAATACATCAGCAAAGTAATCATGTGTAAACTCCCCCTTGCTGTAAATTAACATCTTCTAGAAATGTGTTGCCAAAGGCAGTTCAGTTCTACTTTTGAAGGAAGCCCATCCTACTTGTGAATGCAGACGTCTATTCTCTCTCATATCAGAATGCAGACCATTACCACTGGATAAGCTTAGAGGCACAGCCACACTCAGAAAATGAAAACAGTGAGAGTTTTTCTACTATGAAACCAACTACAAAATGCAGATTCATTCACGTTATATGGTTCTGGCATCTGCCATCTGTAACACACAAGCAAATTCCCCTAATTACTGACCTCTCTCTAGGAAGGCCCATGTTTTCTGTGTGTATTTTGCACTTTCCTTTTCATCAGCTCCCTTGTGGACCAAAAACAACAATTCTACCAGGTGAGCTTAACAGATGCAATTTTCTGACCCAGCCAGTAAAAGGTCTGTTGCTTTGTTTTTAGCTGGAAAGATTTCTTGTTGGATTGTACAAGGTTTGTCTTTTCAGATTGAGCCACTAGCTTGCCAGCTTACAATGCTTATCAAAATTAGAACATTTATCCACAGTATACCTATGGTACATCAATCAAATGCATGTAATGCATGCCAAAAATCTACTCCACAAAGACAGTGATGAGTGAGAAACATGATGGTGTCAGGTAAAGAGAAATCAGGGCAAGCAGTTCTCACTCTTAGTGAGCACACGGGAGCCAGGATCTACAGACACATCCAAGGTCAAGGCCATCTGGCATGATGAAGAAAGCAAAGGATGTGAACTCAAAAGATACTAAAACCTTTCTCTACAGTATGGTCATTTATGAAAATTTTCTGTGAAAATTCTAGTCTATGCACCTATATTTACATCTCTTTTTTAAAGGTCCTAACATCTGAGGCCACTGTTTTTGTCATCTAGACTGTTTTTCACTATCTACTTCCACAAATCACCCTAACTCTTTGACTTCCAGCTGTCTTTTTACTGGCATCTCCTTCCTGTATTTCAGAATTGATTGATTTCCTGCATTTCTACATTACCATTGTGCTTATGATCTTTATCTTGCAAAGCTAAACTTTACTCAGTCATTCCACAAATATTTATAAAGTCTCCATCATGTCCCAGTTGCCCTTGACTTACATTTGCTTTTTTCTTTCTACTGAGATATAAGAACCCCAAGGATAAGTATTTGTGATATAAATTTGTTTTTATATCCCCTATATCCTTCAGCATAGTACAGGATACAAAGTGAGAATTTAGTAAGAACTTTTTTAAGAAAAAGATAAGATGGAATTATAAGCAGATAAAAGTGAGATAAGTATTACAATTTAAACCAAATAAGCAGTAAGTACATTTATTATGTATATTGGAAATCTATATGTAACAGCAGCGATACATTTCTTGGTGGAGTTGCAAGGTAGGTTCTGAACTAACACCATAGCATTTGGTATGCTAAAGAAGGAGGCAGAATTAGAGTCAAAGTAGAACTGTCAGAATCATAACTGACTGGACAGAAAATATAAATTAGGAGAAGGTTTTATAGAATGACTTCTACATTTAGGGATGGATGGCAGAACTAATGCTAGTATCATGAATCAAGATTTTATTTTTGTCATGCCCTATCTTTCAGATGCACAGATGAAACCTTCCTTCAGCATCACTGGCTGAGTTTTATTCCCTGTCAGCTTCACTATCTGATGGATAAACTTTTCATTCAGTATTTATTTAGCAACTATTTATTGGATGAGTGATAAGAGAAGAAACCAAACAGGCACAAAGATGCATAAGACCTAGCTGGAAATTTAGTCAGACAGATAGTATTTAAACTAGAGATATTGACACACTGTACATATTCACAAAGTGCTATGGAAACACTTTAAAGGTTTCACAAAAGGAGGAGTGATATTTGAAATGACCTTTGAAGAACAAGTAGCATTGAATTGAGCAGTGGACAGTCTAGCTAAAGGAAACTGTCTCTGCAAGCTTATAGAGTCCAGAAAGAGCATGTTACATTTAGGCAACTTCACAGGTTCCAGCTTTTCCTAGCTCTTCCGCCTTCTGTAAGCAAATGGACAATGCTCAGCTAACTCTTAAGATGTAGTATGCTTTGTACAGGAAGTAGATCTAAGAAATTCTGAGTTAAAAAAAAAAAATCAACTCAAGGTATCAAACCTCCAAAGATCAAAAAGATAAGTCTTAATTTGAGCTTGAGTTTTGACTTCATTTATCCATTTTACAGTGTGTGTAAATACTATTAAAATAATGATATAGAACTTTCACTTTTTTTTTTTATTTTTTTTTTTTTATGTGGTTCGCGGGCCTCTCACTGTTGTGACCTCTCCCGTTGCGGAGCACAGGTTTCGCACGCGCAGGCTCAGCGGCCATGGCTCACGGGCCCAGCTGCTCCGCGGCATGTGGGATCTTCCTGGACCGGGGCACAAACCCATGTCCCCTGCATCGGCAGGCGGACTCTCAACCACTGCGCCACCAGGGAAACCCCAGAACTTTCACTTTTTCGAAGTCCTTTGAGAAACTCTACTACCAAACCAGTTCAGAAAAGTTTGACAAAAATTATTTGGAGTTTTAAAAAATATAGTTCACTTCTCCCCACGCAGTATTTAAACATATTTTTAAAATATTTGAATAGTTGTGTATCATCACAGGGACATTCTAATGGTGAAATAGCTGTTTTACATGACAGTTTCCCTCAAAACTATGAATTTACATGGACAATGAGGAAATTGATATACACACAAAGCAAGATCTCTATCTTACTGTTATATTGCATTATACTTTTAAGGATTTTGTTTAACATAAAAAATATTTCCTAAGACTAACTTTTAGCTTCTTGCTAGATTTCTATTTAACATTCTTCCCATGTGAAATGAAGGTAGGGAAGGGACTATATTAAATTTGAACTATAGTACCTTGAATTTTTCAAATTGTGAGAAGAGTCTTAAGATAAAAGAGATGTTTAATCACATTGGTTTTCCTGTTTCCACAGAGTGCAGAACTCCTTCTGGGAAAATTGAAAATTCAACAATCAAAGACATTATTCTCTTTCTTCTCGAAAACTCTCCAAAGGGTAGAATGTATAGGAAACTTTCTTAAGTTTTATGATTTTCTTTTCTTTTACTTTTTTTCCATGACAACTCTCTACTGTCCTTGCAGTAGGACCCTCAGAATAATTGTGATCAAGCCAATATCTACGGAGGCAGAAAGAAAGCAGAATAACAGTGTTCTACTTCACATCCCCCACCAGAGTCCTGGCTTGTTAACCACCTTTGTTTTACTGCCTTAACAGCTGAGCAGGTAGGGGAAAGGTTGTACCTGAGGGTCATTGAACCCACTTAGCACAATGTAAAAATGTCTCTCTAACCTGCTACTGCAAGAATCGGTTATCTAGTAACAATCCCGACTCAGGCACCGCTTGTGGAACTAGAATGAATACTGTTGTCAGACGCAATTGAGAGAAGTTGTTTTCTATGCAGATTCCCTGTGTTCATATGGTTGGTTGTGTCCACTTGTGTCCTGTGTTCACATGGTTGGTTGTGTCCACTTGTGTTCATCTGTTTCCATTTTAACAATACTTTTGAACACGGTCCTTTCATAAATGAGTTAAGTGAGAGCCACCAAAATGGTTACTGGAAAATTAAGCTATGCATTCTTTATGTTGATGATTTCAATATGCACAGCAATTGTGATTTATATTTAACAACTATTTCCAAATCAATGGGGTGCTAAATATTTTGAGGTTAGAGGAAATAGTTCAGTACTGTCACTGACTGTTTGGGGTCATCCTATTCTCTTTCTTCTCCAGTTATCTTCCTATGAAGTATATAGAAGGACCTTCAAAATCTGGCAGCCTGCAGGCCTTTGACACCTTCCACATACACTTAAATCCAAAACATACCTGCTAATAACCAAGACTTCTTCGTTCCAACAGAGGCAACTAAAGATGGCCACATTTTCTGTGATTTTTTTTTTCCTTTGATTGATTGGGAAATGTCCCTCTCTCGCTCTTTGGGTTTGCATGTTTCACTGTGCTGCAGTATGCGCTGAAGCTACAGTCTCGTGGTCTTTTTTGTTACATCATCCTTCTAAGCTTGCTCAGCAACCGGGTTACACTCTGTGGTCTGATGTCCTAATTATTCTCTCTATCTCTGCTGATCGCAGAGTCTCAATGATCCATCTGCTTTCTGCCCTGAGCACATCATACATAGATACTTGTCCTGCTGTCATCATTTTGAGTGCAAATTAGAATAATGGCTGTAATTCTTTTAGAGTTTCCTACATGCCAGATACTGTGATAAGTACTTGACACACATTATCTAATGTAATCCTCAAAAATAAGAATGTGTGAAGGAGGTACCAATATTAGCCTCTTTTAGAGGTGAGAAAACAAGATCAGAGAAAATGTTTTTTTTAATAAATTTATTTATTTTATGTATTTATTTTTGGCTGGATTGGGTCTTTGTTGCTGCACATGGGCTTTCTCTAGTTTCAGCAAGCGGGGACTACTCTTCTTTGCAGTGTGCAGGCTTCTTATTGTGGTGGCTTCTCTTGTTGTGGAGCATGGGCTCTAGGCACGCAGGCTTCAGTAGTTGCAGCACGTGGGCTCAGTAGTTGTGTCTCGAGGGCTCTAGAGCACAGGCTTAGTAATTGTGGCGCACGGGCTTAGTTGCTCTGCATCATGTGGGATCTTCCCGGGCCAGGGCTCGAACCCATGTTCTCTGCATTGGCAGGCAGATTCTTAATCACTGCAACACCAGGGAAGTCCTGAAAATGTTTATATTAAATACAGTTACAGATCTAATAAATAACTCAAGCCTGTCTGATGCCAGAGTCTACACTCTTGTCCGTTAATCTCAACAGTGTGAGAAATAGTTCCCAGGCAAAGTGAGACTAGGAAAATATATCCCTTTCTCTGAACATGTTCTGATCTCTTTCAAAAGTTTCCATCCTATTTCATATCTACAGTAATAATATGTGCTTAATAAGCAACAATGTGGCTCTTGGACTAATTATTAATATTGACAGGGAATTCAAAATTATAAAATATTTTACTTCTTCCTTCTCATCCATGGACTCATACTGCATTTGTAGTTAACTTTTTCAAACAAACAAAGAAACCTAATTGTGTTCTTTATGATTGAAATTGTAGAAGGCCCATAACCAACCCCCTTCAGAGTTTGGACTGTTTCAAAGAGAAACAAACGAGTTACACAGATGGAGCTTAAAGTACCACCTCTATTACTGACAGTGTTACTGTAGGATTTGGCTGGGTTAATCAGAATTAGGCTGAGTCTTCCATTCAGTCTGGGGCAGTAGTCCCTGTGAAGCCTCAAAGCAGTGGTTCTCCACTGAGAGTGATCTCCCTCTCAGACGACATTTGGCAATACCTGGAGAAAGTTTTTGGTTGTCACAAGTGGGGGAGTGCTACTGGCATCTAGTGGATAAAATAAGCCAGGGATGCTGCTAAACATCGTACAATGCACAAGACAATGGATACAACAAAGAATTATCTGTTTAAAATATCAGTGGTGCAGGGATTGACAAACTCTGAGTGAAGTTTATGAATGGGACTGGTGTAGAATAGAATGCATTTTCTCTGGAAGAAGGCAGATCCGTAAGGGAAGGATGATACTGCCTACATTAACCCAGTTCCTGCTTCAAAATGTATCAATCAGACAATTCACACATATTGCCCTGGTAAGGAAAAAGGGAAGAAGCTAAGAGGGCCAAGCTGTGTCACACTAATTACTGTCCCTCAAAGAAGAAACACCAACTAATGCCTATTAAATTAATGTGATTTGTTCACATCTTCTAAATCGATTCTGTCTTAGAACGAAGATAATACAAAGGCAGTTTCATTTTGTATCATACATTTGTTTAATTCATGCTCAGAAGAATAATGAACATTTTATTTGTATTTAGGTCTATCACACAGGAAAGGAGTGACAAATTGCAATGTGTATTTTTACCTATGAAATCTTTTTAAGCTCTACAAAAGTACATACATAACACTATTCTTAGGTGGAAGAAAAAAAGCAAAACTAACATAGTTTGCAGAACGCTTATTTCTTTTATTGATTAAACAATTCAAATTGAATTTGACTAGTTACTACAATGTCCCAGAAGCACTTAATTAACCCTACTGTTAAATTTAACTAAGGGGAGAGAGGCAGAAAAGGAGGGAAGATAGGCAGAGTCATTTAAATTACCACAAAAATTGAGTTTCAGATTGCTGGAGCAAAATTATAGATCTCAACAGAGGCCTCTAAATTTACTTAATTCTTCCATTTTCTGCCTCATTGTTACTTTTATACTCTGAAACATGTCCTCCTTTGAGTCTGAAGAGAGGGCAATGCCCTGAGAGTTTTAGTCTACGGTCAGATGCCAGGCATCTTTCCATTCTCCATTGTTTTGATTCTATATAAATAATCCAACAGATTAGCTAGAATTAGTAAGCATTAAAGTGGGAACCTGTCCTTGACCCCACAGTGTGGCATCAGAAGCATATGCTGTTCTTGAAAGAAACGAGACTAATAGTATATTCATCATGTTAAAGCTATAATAAAGAGAAAAGACCAGATCCCAAAGCAGAGGCATGTTTTTTAAAAAACAATAAGTTTTAACATTTATTAAACAGTTACCATGAGCCAGACACCATGTAGATCATATTTTATGCATTATGTCATTTTATCCTTACACCATATCTCTGAATAATGTTCTGAATTGTCTCCACTTCACAGATAAAGAAACTTGTCCAATGTTAAACAGAGTACCCTGAGATCCAGACTCAAGTTCGTTGGCTGCATATCCTATCATTTTAACCACTTGGTGAAAATAACTTCATTAAAAGATAATCATAACAACAAATAATTCTGGAGCTCATTGGTCCCTAAATGTAAAAAAAACACTAATATCGTGGCAGGGTTTAAATACTTAAAAAATCTTCCTTGGTATGTCATAAGCCTTAACTACACCTAAATAGTTTCCTTCAAATGATTTCTAACTAAATATAAATTACTTTCCCTGAGTGAGAGGAAAGAGTCTTAGATAACTCCCAGATGATCTGTTTGGGCAACAGAAGAAAAATAAACACAAAGGGGTCACTGATTAAGAAATAATGTAGAGAAGGAGAAATTGATTTTTAGAAAAAGATGAGTTCAGTTTAGAAATATTGACTCTGAAGTACATTTTGTATAAATATTGTTTTTGAGGGTTTGGGAACACTCTTCCTTCCTCTGAAAATAGAACCTGTTTTTCAAAGTGAACCTCATCTTACATAGTCTTAGAAGGGTCACCCCTTCCTCACCCCTTGCAGAAGGGTGGACACATGAATGAGGTCTCACCAAGCAGAGTACAATATCTCTCTGCTGACAGCAATTTGTTTGAGGATAATATGTAATGCAACAGGGCAAGATGAAGTTCTCCCAGTAATTGGTAATTTTTGTTGGTACTGAGAAAAGTGAATGGTATAACTAAGTAGACCTCCAGCTGCCCAAATTGTCTTTGCTGTTATGTTATAGAGCCTTCCAATTATTTCACTTTCACAGAGCAAAGAAGAGGAAGGAAGACTGACTCATCACTTGAACACCGGTACTAAGAAATGCACAAAAGTAGATTTTCAATTATGAAAGCCAAAAACTTACCTTTTTTAAAAAAAAAAAATAAAGTTAATTTGAATTGTATACTTGTAACTTGGAATCAAAAGTGCTAACACATAAAGCTGGAATGGCACAAAAGTGGCAATATTACCACTCTCTCACTCTTCTCCACCCAGCTGAAGTTGAAGTTGTATTCATTTTGCCCATATACTGCAGTACAAATTCCAGACTGTTGAACTGCTGCCACCTCACACTGAAACATTAGCTCTTCTGCTTCCAACTGAGTTATCGTGGTTTCTTTGAGGTCATGCCATATCACTTTGCATCTCTCCATCTTCCTTGATGACTTCAACACCTGGCTCACTTGCTTCTTCCCTTAATGCTTAATCATTTATAGTTCCTTTAATAACAGTGTCAACGACTTATTGAACTCCTTGATCTAGTCACCATTATCACTCAATTCTGTCCTTTTTAACCAACTGAATTTTAACTTTACATCACTCCAGTTCCCTGGCAGGATTTTCCCATTTGTCTTGGTCATCCCATAGCATAGTTCAAACCTCAAAAACCATAAACAGGACTTACCCTTTATTATGACCTCTGAAAATTGTATGTAATGTGTTTCTTTCAACTCTTACTATGAACTCCTTCTCATCAACTGTCTTCAAATTATATTTGACTTCATTTTTCAACTTCAAATTTCTATTAAAACATTTCAATATTACTAATATTACTCTTACCATAACATGTATTCCTTTTTAGTTTTACCATTTCATTCACTTATTCATTCCTTTATTCTTTTTCCAGTCTTACTGGAAAATTGCCCAATATCCAACTCAAAACAGCTTTCTCCCTCCCCTGCAACATCCATCTCTCATTATTCATACTGATTTTACTTTTACTTCCTAATATTTATTTCATTGTCTCCATATGCATTATTCCTACCCTGGTCTGCTATGTCATCTCGTTTGGACTCCTAGTATTTATTCTTGCCTCATTATATTCTGTGCCTCACACTTAGGTTGTTTTTTAAATGAAATATCATGATGTCATTTCCTGTTTAAGACTTATTACATTTTTCTCATTGCTTCTAGAAAAAAAAATGGAAATCCTTACTGTAGCCACCAGGCCTCCTTGGTATGACCCCTACCTTTATACCTCTTTCTTCTAATCTTGTATCACATATTCATTTGCTCTTCAAGATTCAAACATACTGTCATTCTTTTCATTCCTTCTTACTACTGATTCTTTGTGTAGTCTTATTCTCCCATTTGGAATGCCCTCTCCTCTGCTCACCTTCACCTAGTTAACTCCAATTCAACATTTCTATTTTTCTCCCACTTAAATGCTCAGGACAACCTTACCTGTTTCCCAAGCTTTTAGGTCAGGTTTCTGTCTTACATAAACCCCTGTAACTGTATTCTTTCCTTTTCCTTGCTTATCTCAGTTTGTACTATTGCAAACACTGTTGATGGTTGTGTAATATTTATCTGCCCCAATCAATAGAAGCTCCTAAGCATGTAATTGCTAAATAAATAGTTAGATGAATGGAAAAATTATTTCTAAAATATTATGTCCCAGGCACTGTACTATATACTGGATACGCAAAAAACTACATGGAAACTGTGGGCACATAAACACATCAGTGTGATAGTTCAGATCCAGCCCAGTTAAGCCCAGGTTAATATGTATCCAAAAGAGGATCTCAACACAATCTGAGGACAAATTTAATGGGGAAAAGACTGGAAGTGGAGATATCACTTAGGTAGTGGAGAGGTATTGCTACACTAATCCCCACAACTTATACATTTTCATTCTTGTCTCCCTGGGATGAATTGTTTTGATGGAAAAAGATAAAAAAAAACACTTCAGTGCTGCTCCACAATCAGTCATTATTTAATTCATTTAGGAGATTTTCATTGACTGCCTACTATGTGCTGACAGTGTGCTAAACTGGAAATGTAGAAATAAATGAAACTGTCTTTGTCTTCAAATGTTTCTCAGTTCAGTTTGGCAGAGAGGCTTTTATGGTACAATATGGTAAAATATTCAAAGGAAAGTGCCAGATAATATGGAAGTACCATAGAGGACCATTTAAGCAGCCTGATGGATTTGGGAAGGTTTTCCTCATTTTGTGAAACCCTGAGTTTAAAGATATGCATAAGAGTAAACAAGTTAGATAAAAGTATTTAAAGCAGAAGAATGATCAAAAGATGAGTTTGGGGGAAATGTAACTCATATTGTTTCACTTTATGGTGCACAGTATCTTAAGGAATATTTAGAGATGAGTCTGTAGCTGTGAGCAACAGAAAATCATGAAGAGTCTTATGAGCCACGAAAGAAGTTTGGATTTTACCAGGGAAGCATTAGGAAGAATTTTAATTTGAAAAATAACATGAGATTCATTTTTAGGGAAAAAAAATTGACTAATGTGAGAAAAATATATTGGAAGACTGAGAGACTCAAGAGGAGGGGGTTAGTCTTGCTAATCATGCAGAATTCCACTCAGGATGTTTCCCAGACTGAGGGTTCCTTACATTTGCTCCCATGGCACCCTGTGCTCACCTCCATCATGGAACGTACTGCAAAGTAACAAGCTCATTTTTTTACAAGTAGGTGGTATCTAGCACAATACTGGATATATGATAGACTCGATGTATACTTCTAGATCAGTGAGAGAATGAGATCAAAAGTCAATCAGTCTGTGAGAGAGCTGTGAGATTCCTAACAGTGATTAATACGGTTTACATATTTACCTTTCATATGTTGCTAAATCACACTGAAATTGATTTTTTTTTTTCTATAGAAATACTTAATATTTCTCTGGAAAACCTTTATATCATCCCACTGGACCAAAGCCAGCTATCTGAAGAAGATAAAAATGGTAAGAAATATTGTTGTCAGTCTTCTTTCTTCCAAATTAACTTTGTATGTATCAGATATCAGAGCAACTATTTGTTCCAGTGAGGTGAGCATATATTAAGTGACTGCAGCTTTTGGTAAAAAAAATGATTAAAGTTTTAAGCTAAATTATTCATAGAAGTCAAAGGATTTTTCAATGGTTGTGTTGGAGAAAAAGTAATGAATATACCTTTATTTATGTAATGTTATTTTCAAAGGTATAAAACAAAATGTAGAGATAATGTTTGTTTTTTAAAATCCTTATTTTTGTTATTCTAGCTTAATAAAAATCTTCCTACTAATTTATTCAATCTATCATATTTAATTTAAATAGCACATGAAATTTTAGGCAGATGTTATGTCATAAATATCCAGAGTATAAATATTAAAATTATGCTTACAAGCATAGAAAGATCTATTTTTATTTTAAGTAATTAGCACATTTTCGGAATGTTTTCACAAATACTTCTCAACTATGAGAGAGCAGCAGCATGGATTATCCAAAACTATGAATAATCCAGAAAGCATTTGTCTACAATTTGGGGATGTACGTTTTTGGTAACAGAACCACATTATAAATTTGTGTTACTTAAGCAAAAACTCAAATTAGTTTATATTTCCTGTGTGCATGGAAAATGGCTTACCAGCTGAGCTGCAAGGTTAGTTGTTGAGAAATATGTTGGGCTTTGGGAGAAAGAAAAAGCAGATCCACGGGTAATAGATATGTCACAATAATTTTATTACCTCATTTTATTAGATGCATTTCTGTTTCCTTGATTTTGACCAGATTCTCTTTTCATAGACATTTAGATAATTCCTTTTATTCTATATTATTTTTATTTGAACGAAGAATATTTAAAGTGATCAATGGTAGCAATTAGTGGATGTACAATATATTTTCAGCACTAAATAAAAATTTTACATTTTCTGTGGTGAAGCTGAATGTGTGCCTGTAAGCAGCAATGTTGAAGGATAAATAAATAGCAAATTATGCTCAATACATACTGTAAATAATAATTATCACTGAGTGAAGATAAATTCATTAATTCCTTTTGCTTAATTTTTTAAAATTATTAAATGTGTGTTAACTCATATAAAAGATTGCATTGAGATCTGGGTATATAGTAATTGCTAAAATAGAATATCTCTATGGAGCTTACCTTCTAGAAGTAAGCTTCTTTGTCTAAATGAAATAAAGTACAAAATAAAATAATCTTGTGGAAAGAATTTTGGGTGTTATAAATATTCCATAGCTTGGTTATTTACATATTGATATCATTTTTATTTCATTTTATTATTATTATTATTATTTTTTCTTTTATGGTACGCGGGCCTCTCACTGTTGTGGCTTTTCCCATTGCGGAGCACAGGCTCCGGACGCGCAGGCTCAGTGGCCATGGCTCACGGGCCCAGCCACTCCGCGGCATGTGGGATCTTCTCGGACCGGGGCACGAACCCGTGTCGCCTGCATGGGCAGGCGGACTCTCAACCATTGCGCCACCAGGGAAGCCCTTTATTTCATTTTAGAACAAAATATATATCCGCTTATTGCAACAGAAGAAGATGGAGTAGTGGATGAGGATGGAGGGGGAGACACAGATGTATACAAAGACTATTTCTGGGAGGAAGCTGAGAATTTCATATTAGGGTACAGACAAGGGAGTATGGCTGTGTCATTCCTAATTAGCTCTGTAAATAGTTGTTTCCAGTGCTTATGCATAATTAAGGGACAGGGATGGTTTTCACGATACCTATTCAGAGTGTGGCACTAGAGAAACCATGAAGAAAATGATAGAAGACTGACAGGAAGCAGTAGTATTAGTCTGTACAAATGTTGGGGATTCCAGTTAATTAAATGAGTAATGTAAGGGAAAGAGCCCTCCAAAGGAAATAGAACTGGCCAAGTTTGGCAGATAAATAGGGTCTTAGGTACTTGAGCTAAGATTCTAATCCTTGAACGAAACTATCACTAGAAACAGGGAGAAGAGGGAGAACAAAAAAGGGGCATCTCTGAATTTTGTTTTACTCTGTAGAGTGATTCAATTTACCTCTGGAAGAACAAATTTCAAGTGTGGTTGACACTGAGATGAAGAAGTGGGCCCCACTGGTCTGGAGTGAGCTGGAGATAGGGTGAGAGTTTACTAGCAGTGCTAGATTACTAATAAACATATCAGCATTTCCTTAAGACATTAGCCAGCAGGAACCTCAAAATTTTGATGAAGTGAATATTTAATATGTCACTCTTCAAGAAAACATGAAAGTAATCATTATGGGAAAGTCAGAAAATTTTTGGATTATTAACAATTAGAATTTTCACATTATACATGAAGAAGAGACTCATTGTCTTACAAGATTTGTATGCTTCTAAGGATGTTATACTAGCTCTGGCTGTGTCTGAGTGTGTTTTGGGGACACACTCAGAAGGACAGAGTACCTATTGTATGAAATACACTTCTGCTGTTATCTGACCTGAACCTATAAATGCAGTAAGCAGTAGAATACTGGTAGTTTAATTATTTTTGTTGCTTCCAAGTTACATCTGTTATCCAGGCAATTCAAAGAGGTAAAAGTGACAAGGACAGTTACCAGTGTATTATAGATGATGAATAATCAATAATAAGCTTCAGTTTCTCCCCCCTTTCTCTTCTTTTCAACTTCCTTCCTTTTTACCTTTTTTTCCTCCTTCATTCCTTATCATCTGTAACACTGTAGTCAAATCTTTAAGCCTTCCATCTCGCACTCAAAGTTCAGTTCAGAAAATAGAACCCCTTCTACTTATTTCAATTAGAAATGAATTTAATGCATAGAATTAAGACTTAATCAAAACCTGGGAAAGCATGGACGTGCCGCGGCCAGGAGGCCATCATTCTATTAATGATTTGAAGTACCACCATCTAGCTCCAATCCAGAATGCAAGAAAATGTTGTTGACACTGCAACCACCAAGACTGGCCAACAGTGTTTTCAATGCCCAAGAAGCTGGATACTAAAGTATGGTGAGTCTGCATGTCCTGTTACCATACTTTTTCATCTCTCATGATCTTGCTTGCGAGAGAAAACAGCTGCAAGAGATAGCTTCTGCCTCACTTCCACCTTCCAAGCATTGTTTGTGTGCAACTATTAGGATACCTTACTTGCATCCAGACCCTACCTGTAAGAGAGTGTGAGAAAGGTTGTTTTCATCTTTCAATCATCATGAAATTGAATGAAGCTGGACAGGAGTTTGGGGGAGCCAAATCAAGTGTCTGTGACAAGCTGGTATAGTGATGCATGTTGACCTCCCAGCTGTTTCCTATACTTTTTCTTTTATATCATTCATGGTTTTTATTAAATTTATGTCTTATATTCTGTTTGCCTCTCCCCAACCTTGCTAAATCTCATATGTGTCCTTTTCTGTAAGTATGTTAGCCAATTCTGTGTTTCTATAACATTGCTATTACCTGGCATATTTGCTGTATCATTAACTTAACTTATGGAATACTCTTCTACAATTTAGGGAAGAAATACACTATAAGATTAAGTCAAAACTTATGTACCTAAACAATTACTTATTTACTATGGGCCTAGAGATAACTGTCATATTACTTCATCAGAATATTTATTTTGAGCAAGTGTTATTTCTATAATATAATACATATGCTAATCAAAATGTAAAATTATTGAATGATTAATATTATCAAAGGTGGATTATAAAGAAAAGTGTCTTCCAAGGGGGTAAAGGGGGGGATTGGATGAATTGGGAGATTGGGATTGACATATATACACTAATATGTATAAAATAGAGAACCTGCTTTATAGCACAGGGAACTCCACTTCTCTGTACAGTAGAAACTAACACAGCATTGTAAAACAACTATACCCCAATAAAAATAAATACACTAACTGAAACGTAAAGAAAGAAAGAAAGAAAGAAAGAAAGAAAGAAAGAAAGAAAGAAAGAAAGAAAGAAAGAAAGAAAGAAAAAGAGTCTTGAATTTTTAGTTGCTCCTAAGTTGACTTTTTAAATTAAGAGATAAGACATTTATCACTCAGACAATTTTTTTCTCATATATTTAGCATCATGGATTTTAAGTTTGCTAGACAAGCTAGCAAAAATGATAACAAAAATCAGCAGATACCATTTGCATTTGAAAACCAGCATAATTCATTTTTCTATTATTTTTAATAGAATTTTATTTCCTTTGCATATGCTTTAACTGTACATAGGCTGATATTGTCCTATCTTACTATGAAGTGTTAAACTTGATTTCAAAATGAGAAATAAAATTATGTCCATTCTAACAATAATTCTAAAACCACTTTCTCTTAATCTTTTAAGGTAAAAGTGAGGTTACTCCTCTGTCAACTATCACCGTATTTTCCTGTTTGCTATCCCTGCCTCTAAAATAAAGTTGGCTTGTAAAACTAGTTTTCAATTAGACAACCTACTAAAATCCCTGCTTTCCTTTTTGGACAAGCATTTTTGCTCTGTTCAAAGCATGTCCTGTTATCAGAGACTGTGAAGTTGTGTTGTCCCTTGGTTCAGAATGCTGGACCCAAGAGTCTAATGTTGTATTTACTGCATGAACAACAACTTAATTAAGTGTTGCTTTAGAAGCATCACCAAAGCTTTGTTTCTGGTATTGCACTCAGGCATGTATCACATTGTTCTGACACAGGCAATGGGAGATTTGCTTTGTAGTTAGTCATGTTTTAGGAGCACTACTAGTAAAGACAGAAGAAAATAATAATTCTATTGGTACAGCAGGGAAAATGCTCTCAGATCCAAAAAATGACTATAAAAGACAGGATCAGGAGAAAAATTTTCTTCTGGGAACACTCTCAGTAAAACCAAATTTCCTCTTTTGACATTTACTGCTTAAAAGTAAATGTTTTTAATGCTTTTGTAAAGATTAATAAAATCAAATATACAAAGATTTCTTCCTTTCATATGTCTATATTTATCTCCCTAAGGACCATATTTTATATACCTAAATAAATGTGATATTTTAATTTTAGATTGTCATTTACCATGATAAAAGATCTTTTAAACAGTATTTTTCTGCTATAAACCAAGAAGGGTTTGGGAAATGATGATAAAGCATAAATGTATTTTCACTCTCTCTTCTGCAAAGAAATAAAGAATATTTTCCTTCTTGATGTACTCTGAAAATGCACCTGAATCTAAGAGGAATTAAATTCACCAGCCTCAAAACACAAGAATGTTTAACTCCACTATCATTGGCTTCATATTTGAGGTTGTAAAATTAATATAGTTGTTTGACAAAGAACTGAAAACTTGAAAAAAAGAAAGCTGCCAACTAAAAAGAAAGGAGCAAGTTCTTCAAAGGTAGTGTCGCCTGGAATCTCTAGATAAGATGGCCCAAAAGATCAGTGAAGGAAAGTACCCCAAAGGGACACAGAGCATTAAAGATCTACAAGATAAAGAAAGGAAAGTAATTATTTTCAAAAGTTTTCACATGTTCCTTTTATCTCAGTACTAGTCCCCATTCTAGTCCAGTGATAGATAAATGGTCCTGACTAATGAAAGTCTAACCAGAGTTTGTTTACCTCGAAGGTAGTTTAATATTGAATTTCAAATCATAAGATACCCAAATTAAGCAAGTTTTTTAAGTACTTGCTAGAGAAAGATCTATAGGACTACTATATTTAAAATGTTGTCTGTGATTTAGTGATCAATTAAATCTATTCTACACTTCCATATATATTTGAAAAAGTGTTCTGTTAATATTTTATTATGCAAAATTTGATTATTTGTATGAATTTATAAGTATGCTGGCATGTGCGATTAAGCCTCTCTCTGTATGTATTTGTTATTGCATTGTAAAGCATCCCTATGTCCTAAATTATCACTTTATTTCATAATTCCAAAGATCAATACCCATTATACATATTGTGACAATGTTTTGCCAAAGCATAGTGAACGCAACTGAGAGCAGCAACAGAAAGATTTTCCAGAATGTGTCAGAAAGTAGCCAAAGAATTAACCAAAGACAGAGACATAGACATGCTAGTAACCATTGTGAAAATTAAATAAATTGTCCAAAATTTCCTCCAAAATGGCCATGATCCCAGAGAGTTCATTCAAATTGCTTTGACACTTTCAATGGGCAGAAAATTCTCATATTATAGATGATTTCAGTGCAAAGAAGAAATGAAAAGTTTACTTTTTGATTTCACAAACCTGGTATATCTCTAATACCATACTAATAATATTTAAAATAGAAATTAGAAACGAGATTCACTCGGATCACTTACTAAGCTATTGCCTCTCAGCTACGAAGCTACCTTTCTATACATTTTCCCTTTGTTGGAGCTGGGCCTCTGAAAAGTGCATTCTCCTTTGTCAGCTCACTGCTGTTCAGCCATCACTGGTATAGAAAGGCAGCTGGCAGGGAGAATGAGTACGCTTCACTCTGTTTGCGTCTTGTACCTGCCAGCAGCATCTCAGTTTTAGTCTTTCAGCAGAAACAGATACTCCAAATTCCATGTTTTCTGGGTTGGTGAGCACCTGTATATTGGGGGAGTGACACACTGGGAGAGGGCATGAGAGCCCCGAGCCCTTTCCCTACATCTTGCCCTATGCATCTTTTCCATCTGGCTGTTCTCGAGTTACATCCTCTTACAATAAACCAGTAATCCTGTAAGTAAAATGTTTCTCGGAGTTCTATGAACTCCTCTAGCAAATTAATTTGAAGTAATGGGTGATGGGGGACAGTCTTGTAGGACTGAACCCTTAGCCTGTGGAATCTGATGCTACCTCTGGGTAGACAGTGTCAGAATTGCTTGGTTTTAGGTGGGAAACCCCCTCCACATACACATAATTGGATCCAGGAACCCAAAAGAGCTAGGATGGGTAAATAATAAGATGTTGATTTATATCATAATCACAACAAAAATGAAAAAACTTTATCTGATTCTCATAATAGAACCCAAAAATCTTTTGGTAAAATCAGTATGCATTTCCCAGTGAAAATTCCTAGTAAAGTAAGAAAAATAATCATGATTAAACTAATATTTTCTCATTCTGACAGCCAACATCATACAAAACTGAAAACCTATATACCATTCCAATACACTCAAGAACAAGGCAACGATACACACTTTTGTCACTATTATGTAGTATTATTCTGAATATAATCGCTGCAAGTAGCCTATGACTTGCATTGGCCAATGAAATGAGAACAAGTCACATGGCTACTTACATACTTACATGTTTTTCTATAAGCCTGTTCTTAATAGAGTAATGTTTGGACATGGCTCCACATTTTTTTTTTTTTTTACGCAGATTTGACCAGAATCAAGTCAGTTTCAGAAAGAGGTAAAGCAGTTACATTTTTTCTTTTCTTTTGGTCAATTTAATTATACAAGTAGATACAGTGGACAGAAAAGGAAGATAGCTTATGATCATTCAAAGTAGATAAAAATAATTTAACTGACATAAATAATAATTTAATAAAATTTAACAAAGCAGAAATTAATTACTGAAGATTTCCAGTCAGGAATATTAAGTGGTCATATGGAACAGAAAGTTAAGTGACAAAGTAGGGTATGGAAACTTTTTGCATACTGGATTTGTTAAAACTTGAATTTGCAAATTAATGCTTTCATGTTCCTTTAGAAATAGTATATAATCTATTTATAAAACCATAAACATTAAGTAGAAAAATGATTTTACTTGTTAACAAATGAGATTATTTTTAACAAATTGCTCTGAAAGTTTAGTCACAAATGATTACATTACTTTTAAAATAATGTGTCATTAAAGATTTTTTACCTGATTAAAAGAACATGAGTGTGTATCTTTTGAATTCTCTCCCTGAAATGTGGAAACATTTGGGGAATAACCCTTACCTGTTAAAGCTCTCTATCTTCAATATCTAGAAAATGTAATAGCTCATTTATGGCTGTGTCAGGGTAGATTAGATTAAGTTATGGTAGCAAACAAACTGAAACTCACAGTGGCTGAAAACAACAAAGTTTCCTTTCTTGTTTGTGCAGCCTGCTACTTACTGTCCATTGCAACTGTCAAGTGCAGCTGTTTTTTATATGCTGGATTGTACCTAGATGTCAACATGTATCTCCATGTCCATGCAGCAGAGGAAAAAAACAAATTGAAGAGTTTATCTTTGATAATTAAATATTTTCACCTAGAATTAATATATGTAATTTCAGCTCATATGTCACTGTCACAGAAAGTCCTATAACTTCATCTCTCTTCAAGAAGATGAGTGCAATTTACCTAATTGTCCAGAAGATAAAGAAAATCAGATATCATTAATAGTAGGAGGGTCTAATACAAGAATGCTTTGAAAATATTTTTATTATAAGTAGTCTAAATTAGAAAATCATTAATATTACTGCTCATAATACTCAACATACCACACCCAAACACATACACCACATACACTCACTCCATGCCCAAATTACATAAATTACCCAAGAAGATGGCAAGATAGGGCCTCAGTTAACTAAGTTACTTCAGTACAAATTAAAAACCAACAGAATGACGAGGGGATTTTTTGATGAGATTATATAATAATGCACAGAAAATATACCCAATTTAAAGTAAGAATTGTCTAAGGAAAGGGAGCCCAGAATAAAAGGAAGGTGGATTATATACCTTCAGTGATGGGTCTTTCAGTTGCATCTGAAAGCATATATAGGCTTCTTATTCTAATCTCCAAAATTATTATTATTATTATTATCATTTTTTGCTTTCTTATAAATTACTTTATTCTTTATTTATAGTTAGGGCATTACATTGTTTTTTTTTTAACATCTTTATTGGGGTATAATTGCTTTACAATGTTGTGTTAGTTTCTGCTTTATAACAAAGTGAATCAGTTATACATACACATAGATTCCCATACCTCTTCCCTCTTGAATCTCCCTCCCTCCCACCTTCCCTATCCCGCCCCTCCAGGTGGTCACAAAGCACTGAGATTATCTCCCTGTGCTATGGGGCTGCTTCCCACTAGCTATCTACCTTGCGTTTGGTAGTGTATATATGTCCATGCCTCTCTCTCGCTTTGTCACAGCTCACCCTTCCCCCTCCCCATATCCTCAAGTCCGTTCTCTAGTAGGTCTGTGTCTTTATTCCTGTCTTACCCCTAGGTTCTTCATGACATTTTTTTTTAATTCCATATATATGTGTTAGTATTTGTCTTTCTCTTTCTGACTTACTTCACTCTGTATGACAGACTCTAGGTCTATCCACCTCATTACATGCATCAAATTGAGAAGAAAAATCTTCATGTAAGACACCCATATGTAAAGTGGTTTCATCAGTTGCCTTCAATCACAGAACTCCATTATACACTACATCTTTCACTTATCTGACCCCAAACCCAGAGCTATCTCAGACCTATTCTATCAGCAGCAGGTGTATGGAGAACTTTAGTTTGGACATGCTACCCCTCTCTTTCTGTGTTTTTATAATCCCTCCTGCTATGCACAAACTCTAGCAACCTCAAATTTTAATGTGTCTTTTGATTTCTTATTTTCCATCACTTCTGATTTCTGTTTACTTATGAATTCTGCTGACTCACAGCCTCCTCTAACTCACCACCTTCTCTAACTCACCATCTCTACTATCTCAAGGTCTCTGTGTGTCTCCTCGGGTGGTATTGCCATGATCAAATGCTGGTGTTTTTCTGTGTTGCACAGTTAAATTTTTCAGAAAAGATCTAATTTAACCATCTAACTTCATTATGCTTATTCAGGTAGAACCTTAATTTTAAGCTTCTTCATACAAAACTTATTGACCTAAATATTGGTTTTCTTTGAATCAGTTTCTTACATAGCACCCATCAGATGTTTCTCAGAAGATCAGTCACATAAAAGCAAACATGATCCTCTATACTTAAGGAATTCTCTAGGTTCACTACTGAGAGCAGAGATCACAATCAGTGACCATATCTCAAAAGAAAACAGCAGTCATAGCTTTTGGCAATTATAGTCCTATAAGACTTAATATTACCTGACTTCCCTGGTGGTCAAGTGGTTAAGACTCCACATTCCCACTGCAGGCGGCCCGGGTTCTGTCCCTGGTCGGAGAACTAAGATCTCGAGCGGCATGCCAAAAGACAATATTACCAAGGTAATATCTGTTAGGCCTTAGAGTAGAATATATATATTGGAAACAAAGAAATGTAAGGGAATTTTCAAGAGCTAAACATACAATAAAGGAATCATATGACATATAATATTTTTAGAAAAAATAATCCTGAATAATTAATGCCCCAGAATTCTGTATGATCTTGTTATATCTACATTTCTAACCTATCTTAAATTTATCACTTATTTGTCTAATCCGCTACCTCACCTTGAATATGTACTCATACTTTTCAATTGACAACCACTTTTCTCTTGCTCTCATAGCCTAAAGAGATCCTTGGAGGCCATAAATTATGTTGGATCCAGGAATAAAATCCCACTGGGTAACTCATGTTTATAAGTTGTAATGTATACTTTATTAGAATATAAATTGAAAATAACAACTTTGATCAGGCTGTTTAATGAAAAATACCTCCTAGTACAAGTGAAAAACGATTTCCTTAATCCAGTTTGCTTAGAAAACAACAACAAAAACCACATATGTGATTACTGCAAAAAGTGACAGGGGACAGGAAATCAAAGTGATGGCTGAACCAATCAACCTTTAGGAAAAATCTTATGTTAATTCTGGCTGGATACACGTGTAGACAGAAACCCTTCCAATAATGTTCTTAATGTCAAGGTCTCTTGGGTGATAAAGACTTCCCTGTGATGAAGTCCATTAGGCAGCAGCCTTATTAAACACGGCACACACAATTAGCTTTGGGTGACTACCTTCAGGCTTCTCTCCTATGACAATACAATGAATCTTCATTTTTTTCAATAAAGGGTGATATGGCTTTGACCAAACCTAACTTCAATTTCCCTGAGTTAAAAATGTTCCTAGAAAGCCTTTTTTTGAGGCCCAACATCACATAAACTTTTTTATTTTTCTTCTCATATGTGACATTTTCAGTCTATATGCAAAAACCATAATTAAAGACAAATATTATGTCAAATTTCAGAAAAAAGTATTCAATGAATTCATATTGCTATTTATATTTTTATTCATTCATTTTGAGAGTATACATTAACTTAAATAATAAATCTCAATTTAATTGAAAAGGACATCTTGCTGTTATTGGCAACTGGATGACCAAGAAGAGAATACACACATGTTACTGCATGTGAAAAGATAAGGAAGCAAAGGACATTGTATTCTACAGCAGCAACATAAAAATCTACCAGACAAATGAAGTAATACTATATAAAAATCTAAAGAAGTTTTGTGACTTAAAACCAAAATGTACTGTTTGAGAGAAAAATATGTACAATCGTTTAAACACTAAAAAATAAAAAAAAAACAAAAAGTGTGCCAAGTAGTAATAATGGGAGATATCAGTTTTCCATGAACAGATAGTGATAATACTGCCAGTATAGCAGTATAGAAAATATGACAGTTTCTTTTAACAGATTTCATTTAGAAATCCAAATGAAAGGAAAACATTATACCAGAGGTTCTTAAAAATGCTGTACTGCTTTCCTATTGTGGCTTTAACAAATTAGAACAAATTTTGTGGCTTAAAACAACATAAATTTATTATTTTACAGTTCTGGTAGTCAGAAGTCCTCCAGAAATATGTCACACTGGCTAAAACTAAGACGTTAGCAGGGCTGTATGCACTTGTAGAGGCTCTGGGGTAGAATCCATTTCCTTACCTTTTCCAGTTTGTAAAATCTGCCTGCATTCTGTGGCTTGTGGTCCCTTTCCAATGCACTACAACACTTACCTGAAAAATGTTCAGACTCTTTGCCATAGCCAATGATGTGGAATTTATTTCTTTTGTTGTTTTGTGGTTTTTGTTTGTTTGTTTGTTTTAAAGGATTGTTTTTTGTTGTTGGTTTTTTGCCACGTTGCACACCATGTGGGATCTTAGTTCCCCGACCAGGGATACAATCCGGGCCCTGGCAGTGAAAGCACCAAGTCCTAACCACTGGACCGCCAAGGAATTCCCTGGAATGGTTTCTATATCAACCCTACTTTGATTCAATTCATAGATCATATTGCAGTATTTCTTCTTAAGGAGGTTCTTGTTAGAAGGACAAGAATTACCACCTATTTTCTTGTAAAGAACAGAACATATTTTCTTACATATTCAGTTAATGATATTGGTTAAGATCTTCACTGTTCACAGTAAAAATTTTCTCCTAATTCCTATTTGACTTGTTTCCTTATAAGTCTCCTCTTTTATAATAGTACAAGGCACCTTCACTTTAAGTCCATGATAGAGAGCATAACTTTTAATTAACTATATTGTAGGTTCTATCAAAAACCCAGTGGAGAAAAACAATATTTAAGATATACTTTAAAATCATGTTCACAAAGTTGGGTTTTAATCTTAGCCTTTGACTTTGACTAAGAGTCACTAAATTAAAAAAATGTGACATTTGTTCTGAAATCATTGTTGGGGGTACCATTTATTTCAAGGAATAGCAAATTTTTAACCTTAAGCCTGCAAATGTGTTTGGTATATATAAAAACATATTATTCTAACATTTGAATCATTTTAGGTGGGACACTGTCCCTGTCTAAACAGAGCCATGACACCCAGCTATCTCAAAACAAGCCACTTTAAGCATCTGTGTTACCTGGCTGACTCTTAAAGTCATTTGTGTTTTCTTGCCCTTGTCTATCATATTCCTAAATGCTACTTCTCACATTGAATTGCTCCCAGCACTTGAGACTGCTATAATTTAGTCTTTGCTAAAGACTGGTATTTTTTTTTTTTCTTACATCAGTGTGTTCCAAATGTTTATAGTATCATTAAAATTTTTTGACCAATCATGCCTAGACTATATTTATTTATGCTTTATTAACACTTTATTTCTTATTTTTATTAACACTGTATTAATATATTATGCATATCATAGAGCATGCACAAAATGGACATTAAAATATGGATGAGTTAAAAATATAAGTAGAAATATTAATATTTTATAGTATCCCACTGTGAAGATCATTATTCTAGATATTATCTTTTCATTTCTTATATCTAGTGGCTGATGAGAAGCCTGCAGAGGGTCGTGATGCCCAATGAAAGAAATTTTATTGACTTGATGTTGACAATGTTGGTCTTTTGCTTGAATACTCATTTTCTCAAGTCTTGTTTTTAATTTGTTAAAATGTTCCTTTTTTTATGTATGTCTTTTTATATTCTTTTTTTTTTTTTTTTACGGTACGCGAGCCCCTCACTGTTGTGGCCTCTCTCGTTGCAGAGCACAGGCTCCGGACGCGCAGGCTCAGTGGCCATGGCTCACGGGCCCAGCCACTCCGCGGCATGTGGGATCTTCCCGGACTGGGGCACGAACCCGTGTCCCCTGCATCGGCAGGTGGACTCTCAACCACTGCACCACCAAGGAAGCCCTATATTCTTTTTGAAAAGGAATGAAGTATTATAAAATAAGTATTCAGTACACTGGACAGAGTGTTCACATATCTCAGAATATTGGAGCTCATAGAACAATTAGATAAACACTATAATTGTACTGGGATGTAAAATAAGACATAAATTTAAAATTTTGTTCTCAAGGTCACATTCCTCTCTCTGCATGTCACATCAAATTTAATACAATATCTTTGATTTTCTTTAGAATTTCCAATTGGATCTTTATTCTTCAAATTGGCTGATACCTTAGGAATGATTTTTAAATGCACTCAAATTTGAAAAGACTGCATCTTTTTCAAAATCTAATGGAAGTTTTGAAAGCATTCCATTGAGGAAGTACAGATCTGCCTTTCTCATCACTTTCTAGGCCAAAATGTAATTTATTATAACCAAAAATTTAGTGGTTCTTCATTAGGCTTACATATCAGACCATCATCGCAGGAGATTTTTTCAAATTCAAAATGCCAAGTCTTCTTCTAACATGAGAATCACTTTTAGGCTCTTGACGTGAGAAAAGAAAAAGAATGGGAAGGTACAGAAATGAAACTTTCTCAGAGCTATATGTAGACATTTCTACTTAAGAACCAATTGAATACAGAAACCTGAGGTAATGACTAAAAGGAAAACGTTTAAATTAGTGAAATTTAAAACCTCACCCTTAATTAAAGTAACTATAAAAATTGACAAACTTAGGTGTGCCATTCGATGTCACCAGAAGGTCAGAATGTGTGGTCTTTTATACATAAAGAGCTCTCTATTTTCATTCAGTAATTTCTGAACACTTAAATGACTTTGATTTGATTTTACCATATCAAATCCTTATTTGAATAATAAATTAGAAGTCAAATATATCTACAATAATCATTTTAGATGGGCCAAGATTTTATGAAATCTAAAATGTTACAGTAATATTGGTGTAAGACATAGTAAAACTTTAAATATGTGTAACCATAATTGGTCGTTACTGCATTTATAAACCTAGGTGATACGTTTATTTTTCTAGAGACTTGGAACTAGGGCTAGACAAGTAGGCCAATAAACCCTTAATGCCTAAACAACATAATTGGTGATTCACAAAATGAGATATGGAAATGAAAATGAATAACAATAAAATTTTGAATTTTGTACTGTTCTTTTCATTTTCTAATCACTGTCAAAAAAATGAAATATGATTGCACTGCTCTTACATGGATAAATAAATAAGAAATAGATAAATTGATGAATTTGGATTATTATGCCATTGCAAAAAATACTAAAATGATAAAAATTCATTTTCTTTATTTGGACAAATCTGGTAGTTATATTAAATATTCACTAGAGAATATTTTCAAAGTTTATGGTGTCTTTTATGCTTCTACACATTCTGGTTTTGAGAGAAAGAATTGCCCTGGAGGAGAAAGCCTTCAGAAAGACCAAGAGAGGGAACACAAGGACTCAGGGAAAAAAAAAAAAAAAGTTTACCACTGCAGAGAATGATTAGCACAAGGAAAAGGGGGAGGAGACATCTGTTGGTGAAAAGATTTTTAGAGATAATTAAGTGCATTCATCCAGAAATAACACATATTATACATGGTTTGCAAGCACACATGGCTTCACTAAAAACACAACAGACTTTGAAAGGCCCACAAAAATAATCAGTGGCTTTGATCTGATGTCACCAGAATGTCAGTCTTCCCCGTGTGCCCCACCTCAGCCTTCCTAAACCCCTCTCATGCTCCATAATAGTTTTCACTGCAGGTTATGTTTACTATTTACAGAGGTAAGCTTTGTTGGGGAATATTGTCAGAAAAGTGTAGCTTGGTCCTTGTGTTTCTTAAGTAGCTTAGATTAATATCCCATTTCAATCTCCTGAAATTTAATTGGATTTCTGGGCATCTCAAAGGTCCATATATAAAGAATATTAATATTCCAAATAAAAGGATGCAGATTTCTTTTAAGCACAGAATAAAGCAATTGACCTGACAGTAATGACTATTTTAAAGACAATAAAAATTAACCTCAGAAATAAAGTTTAGATTTTGCTTGACATTTTTGCTTATTTAATCCTCTTACATAGTAAAATGTATGCTTCATATCTCTGTATGTGACGCCTTCTTGTGCAGTTTTAGATACGTTCTATAAAGGGCTAAATGATAGGTGTTGAAATGTAGTTAAAGAAATATGAAAGAACAAGGTAAAAGACATTTTTTATTAGAGTTTACATATATCATTCACCATAAAAGAACACAAAAGATCATGCTCGGTTTTTAAATCTAAAAGAATTTGAAAGTTTTAGATCAGAAAGTATATATGTAAATAAAAATGGAAGACACTGATTTCTTCTCATTAACTGAGATTAACCATAACAGTAAAGTGAACAGTATTTCCACATAAGTCATTTGGCATTAAAAGGTTTTCTAATGTAAGGCTCAGATGGATTTTTTCTTCCCTATCTCAGCTTTGCTGCCATTCTATATCTCCACTTCAGCATTTTTGAAAATCTCAGTGTTTCTTTAAGAACTAGCCATAATGCCATCTACTTTGAATTTCCTGTTAGTTAGATTTCTTTCAAGTCCACATCATTCCTCCTCCACAAAATAGAATGTTTGTAAATAACAAAAATATAATATTGCACGTAATGGAAAATCTCAAGGTAGGATGCTTCCACGATTGATAAATTTATCAGCCCAAATCAAGAATCCAATTTATCTGAATTCATCTTTTCAGTCTGTTATCCTTACAGTGTTAGTGAACCTCATGATTCTAAGGTTTGTTTGTTCCAGGTATAGAAGGAAGATGACACCTTTGAAAAGCCAGAAAGATGAGAGGAGGCATGCCACTTCCTTACATTTCTTTTTATGAGTAAGGACATTTTTCCCAGATGTGTCTATCATGGTCATATCTTGTAGGCTAGGATCATGTCACATAGCCATTCACAAGCCTGTCTCTGGAAAGACAGAACAGAATTACCATGATTGCTTGGCCTTAGACAAATCAAGATCAACTAGCATATGTCTTTCTGCTACCTAAGTAATATAGGAGTTCGAATGGCAAAGACAAAGGGGATGTAGGTGATGCCACTGGATTAGCATCACAGTGTCTGATACACACTTTATTTATCCCACGTCTATTGAAATAATCACTCTTCTTTTTGAACTATACTTATTTTTTAAGTCTTATATTCATTTATAGAGTATAAGTAACTTTAAAGAAGAAAACACATCAGAAAGCTTTTTTTATTTCACATTTTGCTCGATGCAGTGGTTTAATTATAATAGGTAAGCAATAAAACTCTTTTGAGTGAATGAATAAATTTATAAAGTTTTGTTTGGTGTGTGGTTTTCATTTGCACAAGTTTATTCTTAGCTATGACTAAACAGATTTTTTTCTTGACTTGATAAAATGTTTCTGAAATATATTTTTGGAATGCTTGTTCCTGGGAAGAAAACCTTTTAGTTGTAGGAAAGGAAGTAGAAATACAATTTCCTTCTTATAAAAACCAAAGACATAGTTTTAAACTATTACTTTTATAAAATGAAGTACAGCACAATAAGCAAAGATGGAACTTGGTTCATTTTAATAATGTGCTCTCTAAATAAAGTAAATCTGAAATAATTTTAAATTAACTGCTTGATGCAGTTTGGTGCAAAACTTTTCATAGATAATATAAACACCAAATGTTGGGGGATGACTTTTGAGTTCTGTCATTTATCATTAAACATAAGGAAAATATGCTTGGAATAAATGAATCTTATACTTTATATGTATTCCATTATAAAGAAATTCAAACACAGATGAAAAAAACAAATCTGGTACCTCCTTTTCATTCTCATTTCTACCGTTCAGGCCCAGGTGTCATTTCTCTAACCTGGGACTTTTACCCCAGCTGTCTGGCCTCTATGCCAGTCTAACAAAGAAAATTCCACTTCTTTGAAGTTTAATGCACAGATCCAGTCACAACAACTTCTGACCTGACATGTGCTGACTGACTATATGTTGTCTAGAAAATTGACTACAAACTCATTGGCCTGATAAACAAGCCTCTTCTTAAAATAGACTCAATTCAGTTTTTTATTCTTTTACTTTTTGATATTCACATACAACTCATTCTCTAGTCTAATTGTATATTTACAGTTTCCCAAACACAATCTCTACTTCCTCCAACTGTCAACATTCTCACTTTTTTCAAGATTCATCTAAACTCTTTTACTTATTTGAGAAGTCTTTCATTATATCTCTACTGTCATGTAATCTTTCCACCTGATTAATAAACTTTTGTTAATATTTCTTATAAGCCACAGTTATTATTGAATTGTGCCCCCCCCCAAAAAAAAAGATATGTTGAAATCCTTACTCCCAGTGCCTCAGAATGTGATCTTATTTGGAAATAGTGTCTTTATATATACAATTAAATTAAGATGAGATCATACAGGAGTAAGACCCCTAATTCAGTATGGCTGACATCCTTAGAAGGGAAGACACAGAAACACAAGTGAAGACCAATGCAGAGACAGGAGCTATGTAACTGCAAGCAAAGGAACACAAAAGACTGCCATCAGAAGGGCAAGGAAGGATTCCCTTACAGGTTTCAGAGGAAATGTGGCCCTGCTAACACCTTGATTTTAGACATCTCACCTCTAGAAATTTGAGAAAACAAAAGTCTGTTGTTTTAAGCCACTAGGTGTGTAGTACTTCATTAAGGAATCCTCAGGAATCTTATACAGCCACTATATGAATTCCCTGTTTTGATATAGGTATTATACTATAAAAATTATATGGATACCACTTTCCTCCTTCTCTTTCCTCTATCTATCCTCTTATTTCAACACAGTAATCTAAACTTTACCCTCCCTTCATCATAAATCATATAAAGGCAAGCATTTTCTTTTATCTTAAAATGTGTTCACTATTTTTGAAACACTTTCAGTGACTTAATAATTGTTGCCTAATAAAAAATAAATTAAAACATTCTAAGACAATTTTATGATTTAACTCTCCTCTTTAGTGAATGAAAATGCTCAGGCAAACACCTAAAAATATTTACAAAGTAATCCTTTGTACATTTCCTCCTTAAACCATCTGGCACACAAAAGCATGTGCTCACAAATAGCGTTTCAAGTACTGCCTAACTTGAAACATACAGATGCACTGACAAATATTCAGTGAATTGCATAGATATAAGTAAATAGTTAGCGACCTTAAAGCATGCTCTATCTTAACATTTAGAATGTACGAGTGATTAGAGCAAGTAGAAAACTGAGAAACAGTTAACTGCGTGTGTGCGTGTGTGTGTGTGTGTGTACATATATATGTAGGAAAAAAAGAATATTAAACTTTCACATGTCTATCACTTAACTTCAGGAATTATCATTTCACGACCAACTTTTTCAATATATGTCCCCACAATTTCCCCTCACAACCTAGTGGATTATAAAAATATATGTTTTTTATTTCCTATCATCTATCCGTCATCCTGTGTCTAGCATTTTCTCTTACCTTCTAGATACCAAAATAACATTTCTGATGTTATCTTAGAATATATGTATGAGAATATTTTTCTTTTTTATCGGTATGAGAATATTTCAGATCTAATATTCTAGAACATCTGTATGAGAATATTCAGAGGTAAGACTTGAAAGGCAGGAACTAGGAAAAATTTGAATTTCAACTGAATTTAGTATGTTCTAGTTTGGGGAGGGCACAGTGAGGAAAGAGCTGTTGTGTTTTTATTTAGTTACAAATATACGAAAACAGTAAAAATGTGTAAAATTTAAAAATTGTAAATCTTTCAAAAATTCCTCTGTCATCAGTGGCAGAGAAAAAGTTTAGGAAATCAGGCATGGCACAGGTTTGAACAGGTGAGTGGTGGCAGGATTTAATAGGCAAGAATAAATGTTGAAAGATAGTACTTTGGGCATCTGCCCTCTCATAGTCAATAAAGTGCCATTAAATAAGGAAAACTAATGCAGAACAGACAAATGGTCTCAAGGTTTAGGCAATTCAGGCATTGTGAAAGTGGTGACTAATATTTTGGGAAAGGGGTACTATGGAACAGTTTTCCTTTCCAATTCATTCATTTAAAAATATATTTATTATTTTCTTAACATATAGGAACTATTCTGAACTGTTTACAGCAATTATTTTGAAATTAAATAAAATTCTAGTTAAAAAATTAAAATTAAGTTGATTTTTTTAAAAGTTTGACTCATGGTTCATATTCTCATGAGGGAAACATTTTAAACAAATAATCAAGGAAACGTGTAATTTTAGGTAATGCAAAGAATAATAAAGCCAAATGAGCAAAATAAAGGGTTAATAGTGACTTCAGGGAAGTCACCCTATTTTACTTAGGGTGGTCAAAAGCCTATCTGATGAAATACATTTGAAGAGAGTTACAAATGCAAGAGGAAGTGAGTCAAATATCTGAAAGAAAACAGCTTTTCACACAGAGGGAATAGTGTGTACAGTTCTCTTAATCAAAGTTTGACTGTAAAGGGAACAGCAGGAGGGAAGCAAAGAGTGCAGGGCAGTAAGATTGGAGACCTCTACACAGTAGATTAGGTAAAGTCAAGTAGACCAGTAGACCTTGATAAGGAATTTGGTTTTAATCTAAACATTCTTGGAGACCATTTGCAGAATTTAGGACAGTGGAGTGACATGAACTAATTTTAAGATTTATAAGATTACACTGGCAACTGCCTGAAAGATTTATTTTATTTTATTTTAATTAATTAATTAATTTATTTATTTTTGGCTGCATTGGGTCTTCATTCCTACACGTGGGCTTTCTCTAGTTGCAGAGAGTGGGGGTTACTCTTCATTGTGGCACGGGGGCTTCTCATTGCGGTGACTTCTCTTGTTGTGGAGCATGGGCTTTAGGCGCATGGGCTTCAGCAGTTGTGGCTCACGGGCTCAGTAGTTGTGGCACACGGGCTTAGTTGCACCCCGGAATGTGAGATCTTCCCGGAGCAGAGATCGAACCTGTGTCCCCTGCATTGGCAGGCGGATTCTTAACCACTGCACCACCAGGGAAGTCCAGGATTGATTTTAAGGTAGGTGGAAAAGTAGAGGCAGGAAGAAAAATTTGGAAATTATTGCAGCAATTTAGAGAGATATGAGTGTGTTTTAGACTAGGATGGCTAGTTAATGGCTGGATTTCTGGTATATTTTGAAGAAGAAGTAAATGAAAATTCCTGATGAGTTGGATATGGGTTTGAGGCAAATATGGAAGTCAACGTTGACAACATTTTTGGTTAGTTTTTTGACCTAACCACTTGAGTGAAGATGGTACCATTTCCTCTGATGGGGAAGACTGGACTAAAAGTGTTCTTTGAGAAAAATAATCTTTGGTCACAATAACATTGAGAACACCACCCAAAGAGAATTGTCACTTAAACTGGGGTATATGAAGCTAGAGCTCAGGGAAGAAATTGAGTTTGAAGATAAAAGCTTGGATTCATGAGCACATTGAGTGTATTTTTAAATACATAATCCCGAGGGTTATATGCTGGGATTATAATCCTTATCATCCCACTATTGATTTAATAATGTAAATAAGGTAATTATTAATTTTCTGCTTAGGCAAAAATAGTACCATGATACATTTTTTTCTTTAAAAATAACATGTATTATCTTAAAATAAACCTAGACAATTCTGTGGGTGGTCTTGAATCCCTTTTTGTACCTCTTCTCTTTGAAAAAAGAAAATAGTTTCAAAGTCAAACATTGACAGAAAAATTCAAAATGTGTTTTACAAATATAGGTTCCCATTTTTCACATAGCAGTTACTTAGTAAATATTTTTTTGCAGTAGACTAAATGTATGAGCAAAGACTAAGCATTATTTGAAAAAAATATTAGCAAAATTAGTCAGTTAACTAAATGAATCAATCTACAACATACTCAAACCCACCACCTAAATATTTAAATAGTTTAAGTGAATAATTTTTTCAAGTAGTGAACATCAGAATTACTTGGGGAGCTGTTTCAAAAGCTGATGCCCAAGTGTCACTTCCCCAAACTGTGAAATCTGATTCAGTGGATAGATGTAGGTAACTGGCATGTATATTGGGAAAAGACTAATGCATCCTAGTTTAAAACCACTGACTTAGCAAAAAGGGCTATTATTGGCACTGTTGACCTTAATCTCTCTGATTCACTTTTCTTCTCTTTCTTCTAACCAAACATTCATTTCAAGTTTAAACCTTCTACAGATAAATTAACTCATCCATTAAGCTACTGTAAAGTTTTGCCTTATATTGGGTCAGTCTTTTTGAGGTGATTTTGGATAACTTTGATTGCATCCATTACGCATGGATTTTGTGGGTTAATTTATAGGTAATAATTTTTCCTTTTATTTTAAATAAGCAGACAGTCTCTTTTTTTTTGCTCCTTGTTCACTTTTGTTCATCTCTTAACAAAGCTGACAACTTTTTTTTAGTTTTTTCTAAACAATATAAATATTTTTACTGGTCTCCAATCCATCATTCAGGCAATCATACTATTGCTAAATTAGTTTCCATATACTTTTTAAAATTTGCATTGAGAATCTTCACCTATATGCATGATATAAATCAATTAATTATTTCCTAAAATTCTGCCCCTCTTCAGAGGGGCCCGTCTTCAATGAAGTATTAACTTCATTTAAAAAGTTTAGTGTCGGGTTTCCCTGGTGGCGCAGTGGTTGAGAGTCCACCTGCCCATGCAAGGGATGTGGGTTCTTGCCCCGGTCCGGGAAGATCCCACATGCCATGGAGCGGCTAGGACCGTGAGCCATGTCTTCTGAGCCTGTGCGTCTGGAACCTGTGCTCCGCAACGGGAGAGGCCACAACAGTGAGAGGCCCACATACCACAAAAAAAAAAAAAAAAAAAAAGAAATAGTGTCACTGGAAAAGCAGAGTTTTATTTCAGAACACACATCACATATTCAAATATGATCAAAATATATTTTTATACTTTCTGAATTTAAAGTCTCATCTTTTATAAACAGTAAAATCATTTTGTGTTTTTATACTTAGTATTTTGTTTTATTTTGAAATCTATTCTCTATTACACAAACAGTTTTTATATTCTGCAGTTTCCTGGGCAAAATTCCCATTGAATTCCCTGCACTGATCATCTAAAAGCTGTTTGTTTGTGAAACAAATTCAGACTATGCAATGGAGTATACAGTGGAGATAGTGAGGTTAATTTTACTCTGGATTTATGTCATCCTTTTCTTGGCAATTGCAAAATTTCTCAATGCCATATCTATAAACATGCTAATTTGTCTAAGTTTTGGAATGTAAATACATTGTTAATGAACATCTATATTTATTAAAATTCTTTTCCATATCTAAATGTTTATTTCTATTATTTTGGAAATGGTGAGACAAACTTTTGAGAAGCACACTGAAGAAACCATTTGGAAAGTAAATGGTCACCCAGTAAATATGTTCATGTGGAAAATCAAAATGGATTCCGTTAGAGAAGATGGGAGTGAGGGAGAGCCAACTGGAGTTCTGTGCTGCAGGAAAGAAAAATTGATATTTTAAAAATTACATGTGTCAGTGACCTGAGATATTACTACATCAAAATTTTAAAAAGATAAATTGGGAGAATTAATTTTCAATGTTCTAAGTAGAAGTATAAAATGTATTCAAAACCATTAACTTTTTTTTTTAAACATCTTTATTGGAGTATAATTGCTTTACAATGGTATGTTAGTTTCTGCTTTATAACAAAGTGAATCAGCTATACATATACATATATCCCCATATCTCCTCCCTCCTGAACCTCTCTCCCACCCTCCCTATCCCACACCTCTAGGTGGTCACAAAGCACCGAGCTGATCTTCCTGTGCTATGCAGCTGCTTCCCACTATCTATCTATTTTACATTTGGTAGTGCATATATGTCCATGCCACTCTCTCACTTCGTCCCAGCTTACCCTTCCCCCTCCCTGTGTCCTCAAGTCCATTCTCTACATCAGTGTCTTTATTCCTGTCCTGCCCTTAGGTTCTTCAGAACCATTTTTTTTTTTTTTTTAGATTCCATATATACATGTTAGCATACTGTATTTCTTTTTCTCTTTCTGACTTACTTCACGCTGTATCTAGGTATCTAGGTCCATCCACCTCATTACAAATAACTCAATTTCTTTTCTTTTTATTCCATTGTATGTATGTGCCACAACTTTATCCATTCTTCTGTCAACGGACACTTAGGTTGCTTCCATGTCCTGGCTATCGTAAATAGAGCTGCAGTGAAAATTGTGGTACATGACTCTTTTGGAATTATGGTTTTCTCAGGGTATATGTCCCAAACCATTAACTTTTAAACAAATACTAGTAGTTATGAAGGAAAAAAAAAAAAACTTACAATTTGATTCTGATCATCCTTATCTTTAAAATTAACCTGTTCTTAAAATCCTTCAATATTCCCCGTCATCAGGAATTTTTCACTTGCCAACATTTGTACTATATACCTCTCTGCTTGCCTCCATGTTGCTTGGCCTCTTCCTCCCTGTTCTCTGTTTCTCTCCACCATCGCCATCCTCTTCACCATCCACCTGTACCGTCTAACACTCTGCTATCAAACATAGAACTTCCTAAACAGATCAGCTTATCTATCTCTTCTTCTGGCTTCTGCCACTTACAAGGTATGTCAGATGGCTGAAACTTGAAAAACAAACTCTGCATGTAGGGTTTTCTGTACATTAAGAAAACTTCTGTGTCCAGATCTTACTTAAAAAAAAACAAAAACAAACAAACAAACAAAAAAAACAGTGATAGTAAAAATTATTTGGTCACGAGTCAATATTTTATATTGACTTTTTTTTTTTTTTGCGATATGCGAGCCTCTCACCGCTGTGGCCTCTCCCGCTGCGGGGCACAGGCTTCGGATGCGCAGGCTCAGCGGCCATGGCTCACGCACCCAGCCGCTCCGCGGCATGTGGGATCTTCCTGGACCGGGGCACGAACCCGTATCCCCCGCACTGGCAGGCGGACTCTCAACCACTGCGCCACCAAGGAAGCCCTACGAGTCAATATTTTAAAAGTATGCCAGATCAATGACAAATTTAAATCATTGATCTAGAAGAAGTTTCTCAACTAACTATTAAAGAATGTCTCAGGTAATTGACCTTGATATTTGGTGCTGTACTAGTCAGGGTTTTGGTTGCAAACAATAAAAACAAACTTTAGTCAATGTAAGAGGAAAGGGGATTAATTAAATTCATGTCAAAAAGGTCATACACTCAGTGAGTGGCTGAAAAACTATGCTAGGGCATAAACTTACTTCAGAAAGAGTTTCTGAGGGTCTATGGATACTATTTCTATGCCCTTGTAAGCTTATCTCCACAACAGTCGCTGTGAATTAACAATGCTTCTACTGCAGTAGTCACAGAGCCTTGAAAACTGCAGCTACCACATATATTACTTAACTAAAGTTACATATTGTAAATTTGTGATGAAATAACCATCAGATTGCTTCTCAGATATTAAGGGTGTTTAAATCTGGGTAGAGCATAATTACAAATGCATTAGGATCCAGTCAACAGAAAGAAAACACACCAATTATCTGAAAAAGAAAGATTTAACATAAAACGTTATTACTAGTAAAAAATGATTCTAAAAGTAGTTAAAGAGAACTTTAAATGATACACATTATAAATGGCACTATATTTATGTAGTAAATGTATGGAGTTCCAGCTTTCAGTTCTTTGTAGAAGCTTGGAATTCACCACTCTTTCTTAACAACAAGTGAAAAACTAAACAAACTGGAAAATCAACAACTCTTCATGGATCTAGAAGAGATCCTGTGACACAGGGCAAACTGCTGTCCCAAGTCTTGGGAGAGAGACAGGCAAATACAGGAAGTCGGGGCCATACTCAGATATCATGAGCGGAAACCTCCTCTGGAATCAGTGCTGCAGGCAAAATTTGAAAGTTAAAAACTCCAGAGGGACCAAATCTGGGGTCCCCACGCTATTGTGAGATTTACCTTCAGGGACTCAATCATGTCACAACAGTAAATATCAGAGAAAACTTTCCTCCTGCTTCTGGCAGGTGGAAGGGAAAGTTAACCATTTTGAAATACTACAGACCATTCTGTTCTTCCTAAATAAGGCCTGCCCTCAGGAGAGGCTAGTTAACCAGAGCCTAACCTGCTGGGGTATTAATTAAAGCCCTATTTAAAATGAGGGGAGGGAAGTACCCAATTCCAGCCTACTCTAGTCATTCTGTCTCACCTAAACTGGAAAAAAAAACTGAGAAACTTTTATGAAGATCATAGTCCAGAAGCAGAAGCTTCCTAAAAGGATGAAACCTAATCATAAAGCTTCCCTTCCCCTGACACCTCACCACTAAAAGCCTATTTACAGGAGTTCCTTTTAGCTGGGACTAAGAAATGGCTGCTGGGCTGTTAATGATATTCACTGGAAGGTGTGTGCCTGGCAAAACTCCCTGGCGGGTAAAAACCATGAGATCCCAGCACACTGCTCCCATGGAAGCCACCTGCTGGGTTGCCAGCAAAACACAGTAAGTAGCCTTTCAGTAAAATGCCAGTGAGACTTGCTGGCTGGTGATTACCATTGTGTTTTCTACAAAGTAATAGCAAGGAAACTGCTCCTTCAGATGCTGGGAATATGCTGGAGGGCGATAGCCACCAGGTCTTCTTCATACCACTGGAAGAATTCTGGTATTTGACTCTAGTTGTGTGTCTAGTGGCATCAACAGGTGGTCTTAGAAGAAAAAGCATCCTCTTATGGCATCTGCAAAAAGTGAGGTTATCACAGTGTTTTCAAACAACGGGTGACTATTCACTTCTGACACAAGTGGAAAAGCTTCTTCCACTTGCAAAGGAAGCTCAGATTTACTTGTGAGTTTGATGTATGCACTGCATCTAGGTCCAAACAAATGTTTTCGATTCCAAGATTGGTTCCTATTGTGAACTCAAGTGATGTTGTTATTTACCAACTTGCACAATTATTGTATTTGATTCTTAAGCAATATCAGCTCTATGGTTAAAGAAATGAGATTTTTATGAGGGCTGTCATGAAAGCTCTCTGATTTTCATATCATGATTTGAACCAAGGGTTAAACGACTTGAGCTGTCATTTATTTTTTGTAAGTGCTCCAGTGCACTCAGCAGCTTCCTCTCATAACACAATGCTTATATGTACCATGATTGCTTAATAGTCCAGTGAAACAGCCACTTAGGCTCCCAAGGCATGGGCTTCAGTTGGCACTCAGAATCAACCACAGGTGGTAGTTTGATTAGTTGTGATACCATTGCCTGCCTTGAATTATTAACATCCTACATCCCAGTGGTAAGGATGTCAGCACTGTGCACAAGCCCATGGGTAGGACCAAACCAATTCCTGAATCTCATCTTTAAAGATTTATCTCCTAGGGCCACTTCCAGTACTAATTCTGCATCAGTCAGGATCCTTTTAGGAAATAGAATCCATTAGAGTAATTGACACAGGGAAAATGCACTATAAAGAATTATAACTAATTAAGGGTGATTACTAAACAACAGACAACTTTTAAAAAATACAGGAATAACAAAAGTAGGGAGCAGGTACTACATCTAAGGCCAAGGGAGGGTATGCAAAGAGTAAAGAAAGAACTTGGAAGAATTACTCTCCACTCCAACCCAGGCTGAAATTCAGACTTTGTTGGCAAAAGTATGGTTGTGGCCCACTGGATAACAAAATTCACAGAGTTATAGCAGACCAGAGCTGCTGAGCAGAGGGCTGCTAACAAGGATGCCAGCTGTCCCTGGCTGGCAAGCAGAAAACTCCCACTGAACATAGGGTTGCTAGATAAAATAGAATGCTGGGCAAAATCTGAATAATAGATAAATAATGAATAAAAGGTTAATATAAGTATATCCCAAATATTGCAGAAATAGTGTTAATCTGAAATTCCAAATTAACTAGGTGTCTTATGTCTTTATTTGCTAAATAAGGCAACCCTACTCTGCAGTGATGTGAAACTAGCTGGAAGGCATGCACCACTGGGTCTCCTACACACCATTAGCAAGAAAGCTGCCCATTGGGATACTGGTGAATCTTGCTGAAGGCACAGTCCCAACAGGCATCCCTCAAGGCACTAACCATCAGAGGAAGGAAGAAAAAAAACACACCAGAACCAAGAAGAAAACCTCCTTCTACTTTTCCTTCCAGATCCTTTTAATGCCATCTGATCATAAACATTGTACCAGATATCAGAGAAAGAATGCCTTGGGGTGGAGCCACACCAATTACACAAGACAAGGCAAGAAAAGGTGGATTTAGAACTGAAAGAAAATAAATTGGTAACTCTCATGCTAAGTATTCACTGTAGATATCTTTAAAAATATGATTTTATACCTAATTTGAACAAAATTATACAAGCAATTATATTTAAAGCTGCTTAAATCACCAATTCTATATTTGTATCTTTAATTTTGAATCAAGTTAGCGTTTGTTTTCTATTCAAGGATTTTTAACACATAATATTACACATTTATAATATTTGTCTAAAAATTTATTTCAAAGTGACACTTTTAAATGGTGGCTACAATCATTAGTGGTGGGGAACAAATGAAAGCCCTATGTAATGAATCATTTATTCATAACTTCATAATTCATTGCTGTAGTTATACTTAAAAACCACCAAATTTAGAGTTTGATAGGCTGGAGAAATGAGCTAAACATAGTGTTTCTCTGAATATATGAGTTTTTTTTTTTTTCTTATACTAGTGACATTTTGCAATGATGGAGCTTCAGTAAACTGCTATTAGATACATTTTTCTGGAGTAGAAAAATAGCAACTGTTAATTTTGGTTGGATAGAAAGGCCTACAATTATATTCTCTTCCACCAGCAAAGCTATTGAAGATATCCACGTTGTACAGCAATTTATAGTAGCTTGGTTTTGGGGGATCTATGTGTCCAACCCATTGTATAGTTCTACTATATAGGGACATATGATTAAGATATTTTTCCCCCACATCAGGTAAAATGTGAAGCATCTGAGTATTTTATCCCAGAAAAAACAGACTGAAGCTGTTTGAAGAGGCGATGGGTTGGGGTTGGGTGGTTCAGTCTCAGTGACAAAAATGTGGGGTCTTACCAGCCATACAGTAGGTAAGGCTTGATCATTACATGGTGGGTAGCTGAAAATCAAAGCATTTAAAGGGTCACATCATCACTTAATTGGACGTTCAAAGGACTTCACTATCATTGAAAAGTTAGCTTTGAAAAAAATCAATATTTGATAGCTAGAAAATGAAGAAACTTCTCTGTCTTTGCTTGGGATTAATATGTAACTAAAAATAGTTTTCCTTGACAATTAATAAATGGGTGTAACCTTATGTGAGTTTAAATATTTCACCTCTTTCATGATCCAGAAACACCCAAGCCAACAACTTAATATAAAAAGTGATCTCAAGTGAAATCAAAAGTGAAAGAAACATGGCAAAAGTTTTCTAGAGAGACAACATTTAATTCAGATTAGAGAGGATTCCCACAGGTAAAATATAACTGAATGTGAACTCACAACTCAAAATGACACAATACTTGTGCAAACAGTCTTTCAAGAGCAATAATTTGCAGACAAACAAGATTTTGTGGTTTTTTTTAGAGATGGATTTTTTTTCAATTAATTAATTAATTTTTGGCTGTGTTGGGTCTTTGTTGCTGCGTGCAGGCTTTCTCTAGTTGTGGCGAGAGGGGGCTACTCTTCGTTGTGGTGTGCGGGCTTCTCATTGCCGTGGCTTCTCTTTGTTGCGGAGTACGGGCTCTAGGCATGTGGGCTCGGTAGTTGCGGCTCGAGGGCTCTAGAGCACAGGCTCAGTAGTTGTGGCACACAGGCTTAGTTGTTCTGCAGCATGTGGGATCCTCCCGGACCAGGGATCAAACCCGTGTCCCCTTTATCAGCAGGCGGATCCTTAACCACTGTGCCACTAGGGAAGTCCCCCAAACAAGATTTGTATGTAATAAAATAATTATATACAGACTCTTAAGTGATGAATATTAAATATAAAAAAAAACTGAAAATGAATAAGCAGGACCAAAAATTAACAAAATAGAACCTCTATCAATAAAATATATACTAAAAACACCCCACAAACCCTCAATGGATTGATCAAATAGCAAATAGCATATTAAATATGGCTGAATAGAGAATTAGTGAAGTATTAGAAGATATAGCAGGGAAATTATAGAAAATAAAAACATATCCAAAGAGGTAGGAAAAATGAAAGGTCCAATATATATCTAGTGTAAGTTCAAAAAGGGGAGACCATTAAAAAATAGGAGGGTAAAATCCTGAATCCACAAATTTGGTAATAAACATATTTTTAAGCCTACACAGAACATTTATAAATATCAAAAACTGACAATATACTAAATGTCACAAAAGTGACTCTCAACAAATGACAAAGAAACAGTATAATTCAGAGCATTTTCCCTAATCACAGTATAAATATTATAATTCCATATTGAAAACTAACTTTAAAAAGCCTGATACAGGGCTTCCCTGGTGGTGCGGTGGTTAAGAATCTGCCTGCCAATGTCGCAGATGAGGGTTCGTGCCCCGGTCCGGAAAGATCCCACATGCTGCGGAGCGGCTGGGCCCGTGAGCCATGGCCGCTGGGCCTGCGCATCCGGAGCCTGTGCTCCGCAATGGGAGAGATCACAACAGTGAGAGGGTTGCGTAAAAAAAGCCTGATACATATGGAAGTTTTAAAGTGAATATAGAAACAGCTTATATGTCAAAGACTAAGTCACAAAAGATAAAACTTTAGAACCAATTTTTAACCAAAATTACATACCAAAATTTGTTGGATCCAGCTAGGGTAGTATTTAGACGAGACATTTTTTTTTCCATAAGCTTACATTAGGGGAAAATGACTGAGAATTAAAGAGGTTAGAGTATAACCTGAGAAACTAGAAAATGAACTGAAGAACTATCTTAAGAAAATAATTGATGAACATAAAACCACAATAGAAAACAAACATATAAAATTTTGTATCAATAAAACCAAAGGCTTATTTTTAAAAAGACTTCAAACATGCCTAGACAAGTAAAATAAAAGGATAAAAATCACAAATATCAATGTGAGAATTTGAGATCTAAAAATGTACATGTTTTATATTTTAAGATCCCTGAAATCAGAATGTATTACAATCAAGAATATGTCACAGTTTAATTGGTAAAGTTTCTTTTTTTATTTAAAAGCATATAAATTTGCAGAGCATCTTATAAATGACTAAATAAAATGTCATTATAAGAAAGCACCATGAGCAATTTTATGTCAACCAATTTGAAAATTAAGACAAAATTGATTTACAAAAATATAACAGCACAATTAACACAAAAAAATAGAAAAATTAGATAGATATATTATAAAAATACCTTAGCCTGGGTTTCCTTAGAAATCTTAGACATAAGGTCTTATATGTGGTACTTATGTGAGAATGTGGTGCCACGGAGCAGGAGAACAGGACAGGTGGAATGAAACTGAAAAACAGGTACATCCAACTTAAGGGTTAATCAAATTGTGCTCAACTCTAGGTAAATACTGCTGGATCTGAGGATATGTCTCAGAATTCTTCACGCAGGGGAAGGGAGGGGGGGCACTTATCCATTTGCTCCCATTCCTCACTGATCAAGTGTAGCCCAAGAGTCGTTAATTTCTCTGTCCTTCCAGTTTGTGCATGAGATGAGTGAAGAGTGGTTCTGAAGGTGGCAGAAAATGAGCGGTACCTGGAGTGGTTCCAATTGATGGGTGGCCCAGTTGTCCCTGCATAAAGCAAATCAACATCACAAGAGCATAGAGTGCTCACTGGGCACTGATAAAGTTGAAGTGGTGTATAAGAGATAACCAAAGTAGATAGTTATAAATCTACCATGCAAAACAAGCCCAGGTAACCTGTGCCAAATATTTCCAATTTTATATAATTTATTCCAAAATACAGAAAACTCAAATTATAAAGTCCAAAACATCTTGATAACAAAAATTGACAAGGAGAATATGAGAAATTACATGCCAATCTTACAAATATAGATGCAAATTCTTAATTACAATGTTAACAAGTTGAATCCATCAGTTTATATTTATAAAGCAAAGCACTATCATAGTAATTTTGATTTCATCCAGAAATACATGGAGAGTTTAACATTAAAAATAAGAACCTTATGATTCTTCACTTTTTCAATGAGACATGGGGAAAATCTCTCCCTTTTCTGTCTCTGAACATCATTTTATGAGGCTATGACATTTGGAACCACCACAAGCATCTCTGACCATGGACACAAAGCCAAGAAGAGGACTCCAGAAAGGCTGGGTGCCACATGACTGTTCAGCTGCTTCAGTCACCACCCTCCCTCTAAGATTCTTCTTGTGATTAGAGATAAATGTGCTTATTGACTATGCTAAAGCAAATAAACCTCCAAATCTGATGTTCATTATATTAACAAGTTAAAAGATGTTTTTAAAGTATGATCATTGCAACAGAAGCACTTTTCAAATGATGACATTTCTGTATCTGAAATAAAAAGAAAAACTGACTTCATTGCTTACTGTAGTAAGGAATACCTAAGCTAGTCAGTCACAGTCTCCCAGGACAGAGCAGAATGCTAAACTTACAGAGAGTGTTTAAGAATCAGGGGAATTCAGGAGTTGATCAACTTTAGAGGTGAACATGGTGGGTGTCATCATTTGATTACTCAGAGGTGAGAATGTTGTTGATTGATTGATTCTTACAAGTGAGTTTATTTGAGTAAGTCTTCCCCTGATTGGCTGATTTGCAGAAGAAAACGGTTGACAGATATTGGTAGGCCTGGAAACGTGTGCTCATTTAGGTACATTGTGGTAGAATAAATAGCTAAATCCAATTCTGGTGTCTGTAGAACAACGTGTATTTTCCTGAATTTGTGAGAATATTAAACCATGTAATGATGTTTATGGCAAAAGGATTGCTGAATCCTAATAGCATTGAATTTCCTTAACTGGCTAAGTGGTAGCTACAAAAAAAAACACCTACCAAAAAAATTGTATATAGTGATGAAATGATAGGCACATTCTTTTAATAGGGACAAAGCAAAGATGTCCATTATCACCACTAATTTTCAGCATTTTACTGATGGTGCTAGCCTGCACAAAATGGCAAGAAAATGGAATTATGATAATTAGGCAGGATGAAAATGACATTGTTCTTAAACCATCATATATATACATTTTTAAAATCCAAAAAGTTCTACAAAGATTGTAAGAGTAACTTCACTGTACAGGATCAATTGAGTTTTAAACATAGGCAAAAACAGTAGAAAATATAATTAAAAAATCTTTTTGTGGGCTTCCCTGCTGGCGCAGTGGTTGAGAGTCCGCCTGCCGATGCAGGGGTTGTAGGTTCGTGCCCCGGTCTGGGAAGATCCCACATGCCGCGGAGTGGCTGGGCCCGTGAGCCATGGCCGCTGAGCCTGTGCGTCCGGAGCCTGTGCTCCGCAACGGGAGCGGCCACAACAGTGAGAGGCCCGCGTACCGAAAAAAAAAAAAAAAAAAACTTTTTGTAAGAGCAATAAAAAGATATCTAGAATATATTTTAGAGTTCCATTTAGGAGTCTCTAGAGAACTGTGTGGTCTCATGCCATTTCTCCAACTTTGGGAGTAAGGAAGAAGCCCCAGAGCATGAGTAAGACATCCCACATTCCATTCTCCCCCACCCTCACTTCAGCCATTATCATTGGTGGGTAAGAGGTAGTCCTGAAATTTGAGGTATAAGATTGCCCTGAACTTGGTTCTGCAGGAGTCAAGCCAGAGCCCCCAACCGCAGGAACTCACCTGCTCCTAGAAAAATCTCCACATGCATAGACACTGTAGCTTTCTACCTTGAGATCATCAAGATTCATCAATCACAGAATATTTGATATTCTAGAGTTTTGTCACTTCCTATAAGAATCTCATGATTCCCAGATCATCACCACAAATTAACTACTCTAATTCCTTTCCTATGTCCATCTCCTACCTCTCTCCAATTCCTGCATCCTTTTGTGCCTTTTGGAATTTTATTATAAAATTTGAAGATTCTCTTATATTCTCAATCTCTTCTCTAGTCCTTATTTTCAACTTCTCAATTGAACAGAAACCTAGAGTCTCTTTTTCTCCCCAGGGTTCTTATATGCACCTTTTTCAAATGGCAAGTTTAAAACATCTCCACCATTGTGCTATTTACTACTTTGGAAATATTTTTGCAGGTAGTTTTGGAGATCTGCAATAGATATAGCTTTCCAATTATGGATTAGTGTTTGCTCTGTCTGTTGCCAGGTGACTAGAACAGAATTACTTTAAACACAATTTACTGCAAGATAGTTCCCTAGACCACGTTAGCGATGGACATTTTGGGTTGCACACTGTTGACAGGGCCGGCCAAGATTTTCCTCTGCTTCTTCTCTCTCTCTCTCTCTGAGCAACTCTCCTTTGTAGTCTGGGTGAAATAAGGGGGTAAGGGGGTAAGAGGTGGCTTACTTCTCATTCACTCTTACTCTGGTCTCATTTTAATGAGCGGAAAGGTCTACCAGAAACTTTAGGTTTTGACTTTTATTTTGCAGGGCTTCAAAACTAAGGTATAATTTGTAACTCGACTGAGTCTTGGTGGCCAAAGGCCCTCAGATCTTCATATTTTCTGTCTACCTCTCCAGTTGTCATTGCTTGCCTTGTAATTATGTACTATTTTTCATCTATTTTATGATTTTCAAGTATTCTATTTGATTTAGTTTAATGAATTGAAAGTTTTTCCCAATAATATCCCACCTTTACAAAATCAGTTTTTAGAATATTATTTTCTGTATTTCATACATGAAAACTGAAGTAAAAGAAGAGAACTAGGAATTAAGTTTCCATATAGGACCCCAAAACCCATGATTAAACAATCTTATAATTATATAGGGACATTTTGCATTCACATATTAGAGGAATATTAAAAATAAAAATCTGGGGCTTCCCTGGTGGTGCAGTGGTTGAGAGTCTGCCTGTCGATGCAGGGGACACGGGTTCGTGCCCCGGTCCGGGAAGATCCCACATGCCGCGGAGCGGCTGGGCCCATGAGCCATGGCCGCTGAGCCTGCGCGTCCGGAGCCTGTGCTCCGCAATGGGAGAGACCACAACAGTCAGAGGCCCACGTACCGCAAAAAAAAAATAATAATAATAATTGAAAAAATAACAATCTGAGTTAGACTGGAATACCACAATACAAAGAAAGAAAAATTGAGGATTTTTCATATGTTTATAACTACACTAGTTCCTTGATAAGTTTGACCCAGCTATCTCTTTCTCAGAGAATAGAAAGAAGGTCTAAAATTATGACATCCCATGGGCCCTGCTGTTTGACATCTTCTAGGGATTACATTTCTGAGACCAAGAATAGGTTACCCAGTAGAGTTTTAAGCCTGATTCTTCACTGATAGCCTGCAGAGAAGTTCAAACTTTTCTCCTACTCCTATCGTATTTGCTGTAGTTGACTCTACCACTGAGTGACAGCTACTACTTAGAGGAAATGTATGAGCTAAGACTACTTATGGAGAGAGATTCAAAGTCACAAATTTCTAACCTAAAGCTGTTTCCAAAAGTTGAGTCCAGCGGGCAAAAGCTTGTAAAGAGGAGTTTCAGGGGTGTATAGGTGGAGGGAGGGGGGTATATGCAGAACAGAGCAGTCAACTCCGACAGTCATCTTGCAATTGGTCATGCGGTGGTCTAATCAGCATCATCTTGATTGTTTTGCATACAGTTAATCTTTACTTCCAGGGTCTGTTTGTTCCCATTTTTTTGAGGCCGATTCTCAGAAATGTGACAGCTGGTGTCATGGCTACAGTCTGGTTATCATACAGTTAACTTCTTCCACCTGATTGGGGTGGGAGGTTTCATAATCTATAAAACAGCTCTAAGGATATGGTTCAGAATATTATCTCTAACCCTTGAGAGGGAACTAAAGGACCTTGACTTATTTAATGACTAAACTATTATTATTTGGACTTGTTTGACAGTTTTCCTTTGCTTCTGCATTTTCTTACTTCTCTGATTAAATTTATCCTTTGACTAAAGTTTTTCTACAGACAAAAGGCAGCCAGACGACATGGTGCTGGGGGGTCTGTCCTGGGAAGGCCCCATAGGGTCCTGCTCCATTTCAAAGCTAGAAATTAGAATTCTCTCTGTTGTCAATGGCATTGTTGAAGGAGAGATGAAAAAATGAGTTCTCCAAATTCTCTCACTCCCTCTCTCACTCTTTCTCTTCTCCTCCATTTATATAACTATATTTATATGTATGCAGATAAATTTACATATCTATATAAATGTTGTAAACATACTTCGTGTATAATGTGTGAATGAGTATGCATATATTACATAATGGATTACATATAAGCCCATACATGAATCAGTTCTTTACTGCTGTAAAACGCACCACACCAAAATCCAGTGTCTTAAAATTATAAGAATTTACTGTTAAATCAGCCAGGCAACTTTGCCGCTGTAATCCAGGCTTGGCTGATTTTGTCTGATTTTGCTTCTGCTTCTGCCATCAGCTGGCAGTCCACTGGGAGGCTCACTGCTCTGGTGATTAGCTGACAGTCCCCAGGTGTGCCTGGCATGGTTCATGTGTTTGTAATCATCCAGGAGGTTAGACTGGATCTGACCACATGATACCGTCAGGGTTGCAAAAGAAAAAGGGAATCTGCAAAGCCACTCAAGGCCTAGGCTCAGACCTAGCACAAGTTCACTCTCTACACATTTTTTTTTTTTTTTTTGGCAAAAGCAAATATGAAGGCTGTCCCGAATGGGGGTGTAGATTCCCTTTTGTTCAGAGGAGCAGCAAAATCACATTGCAAAGTGTATGGACACAGGAAGGATTGACAAATTGATGTCATTTTGTAATCAATCTACCTCTGGATGTATTATACATTCAGTTTTCATAATTACATGTATTTATGAAGTTTCGAAGAGATTTTTCTTTTAATTATATCTCTTAATTTTTAAATGTAGATATAATTAATATAAATATTATATTAGTTTCTGGTGTACAATATAATAATTCAATATTTGTATACATTGTGAAATGATCACCACAATGTCTAGTTAACAGTCATTGCCTTCCTTAGTTACAAAAATATTTTTTTCTTGTGATAAGAACTTTTAAGATCTACTCTCTTAGCAACTTCAAATATGAAATGCAGTGTTATGAACTATAGTCACCATGCTGTACATTATATCTCCATCACTTATTTTATAACTGGAAGTTTGAACTTCACTGATGTCACCCACCCCATTATACCCCGATGACATTATATCTCCATATACATTATATCTTCATGACTTATTTTATAGCTGGAAGTTTGTACCTTTTGAACTTCACTGATCTCACCCACCCCATACCCCACCTCTGGCAACCACCAATCTGTTCTCTGTATCTATGAGCTTGAATTTTTGTGTTTTCGTTTTTGCTTCTAGAGTCCATGAATAAGTGAGATCATATGGTATTTGCCTCTCGGTGTCTGACTTATTTCACTGAGCATAATGCCCTCGAGGTCCATCCATGTTGTCACAAATGGCAAGATTTCCTTCTTTTTTATGGCTGAATAGTATTTCATTGTATATGTGTACACCACATTTTCTTTCTCCATTCATCCATTGATAGACTGAAGAGATTCTTAAGTTAAATTGCTTGTAACTCTTTGCACAAGGCCCCACAATAACTACCTACTCTGTGAACAATGATGGTGTAAATAATGCATGAGAAGTATCATGAACAAAACACAGTTCTCCAGATACCCCTAGTTATGCCAAATATTATTCTAGACAGAATTATTCTCTACAGAATTTGGAATCTACCCCTTTTCTATATTTCTATTGTAGTGATGACCACTATCTCATACTTTAGTGATTTATTCATTCATTCATCTATTCATTCATTCAGCAAGGCTTTCCTTGTTGCTTACTCTGTTCCAGGAACAACATTATATGCAAAAAACAAAGAAAAATAAGTGTAATGGTTTTAAAAAATCTGAATTAAAGACTTCAAAGAAAAGATCAACAACCATCAATAAAAATGGACTTGTATTTTTGATATACATTTAACAATGTGTCTGGTTTTAAAAACAAATTTACTTACATTCCCAACATTTTATCATAGTCTCTCTATAACTATGTATATATTCATGTATATATGCATATAGATATATTTACAGATGTAATAAATAAAAAAAATCTTACTACTACAGTTATCAAAGCGTATTTCATGTCAGTGAAAATAACTAATATCTATTGACAATATAGTGAGCTAGGCGCTTTATGTGGATAGCCTTACTTCTCAGTCCTGTGGAGTAGATACTATTATAATATCCATTTTGACCATTGAAGAAGACACTGGAGATTAGTAACTTGTCAAAAATCACCAGCCTTTAAGTGACAGAGTTGAAATTCAAACTCAGGTTTTGTGTTTCTTGAAATCTCTGGTCTTACACCATCAAGCTTTCCCCACTCTTCCTGCTGAATTGATTGCTGTAAATTCACAGGACCTGCTGCTTTCTATATTGGCCCAAATACATAGGGAGGCAGTTATTATCACCAAGAAAGAAAATTTCATCCTCACTATTGATTTTTATCCAGACCTCTGGATCTGTTTCCCTCTCTGGCCATTAAACGTAGATTTTTCAGGGAAATAAAAAATTAGGTTGGCCAAAAAGCTGAAAGAACTTTTTGACCAACCCAATATATGCATTAATAAGGTTAAGCATCTAAGGAATAGGATTAGAGTTGTAAATTATGCTTAGCTAAAATCATGGAAATATCCAGATAGTAGAATTAGAAATGCATCTCTATTTCATATTTTAATATACCATTTCTTTCATAACTCTTATTTTTAACTTCTTACATTTATTTGGTTTTCAGTCTGTTTCACCCACTAAATTCTAATTTCCTGGGTATAAGACCTTTTCTGTCTTCCTTCCTATTGTCACTGGGCCATAATAGGCGTTTAGTAGCAATTTCTTGCTCTAGAACATGAGTCCATGCAACTCTGGGCAGTGGCTCAAGTATCCAGAATCAAAGTCTAGAAAGTGAATACAAAATTAGAGAACAGCCGCTTCTATGAGACTAAAGAGCAGGGCTGAGGAAGAGACAGCTGCTCCAACAGATCCCAAAGACCATGCACTGGCTTTCATGTCGACACAGTCCAAATATATGTGCCAGGTCTGGCCAGACTTTCTGTTCTTAAAGAGGTCCCTCTTGATACTGATATGACAATTTCTTTGTCTATGTCCTCAGGACAAAGAGGAGATCTGAAAAGCAGTGTGCTGTCTGAGGCTGGAAAGAAGCAGGATGGTTGATAGAAGGACTGCCAAGTAAACTCCGGGATTAGGTCCAGCTCACACTTACCTGCTCTCTCTCTCTCTTTCTCTCTTCCTTTATCCTGCTCTTTTTTTTGGTATGCTGAATATACCCAGGAACTTCATTCTCATACATCTTCGAGGTTAAAATACATATATGAAATATAATGATTTTACTATAAAAATGTTCTGCACACATTTTCACTATTAATTTCTTTTTGGACAAAATATATTTGAACAGTGTGTACATATTTGCATAACTTTTGGATACTTTGCTTCCCCAACTGGATTCCAATACCTGTTATGAATTTACTAAGACATAGAACAGAAAAATAAATGAGGCAGTACAATAGCAAATATCTCTAAGGAAGTTTCAAAGACATTTAACATTTTTAATGTAAATTATGTACTGTGTTTATATATACTCTATAAAGTTAAACATCCCCAGCATGTGGCACAACTCATGTAAACCTCTGTTTTTTTTCATAAAGAAATACTTATTTACAAAATAAAATGACTATATTTTTGTAAATTTTTATTTTGCTGCTGTTGGGAGTTGTAAAGGGAAAGGGAGCAAAGCATTTGTCAAGAACCTATTATGTGTCACACATTTTGCTTGCCACTTTAGAAGTGCTATTGCAGTTAATATGAACAGTAATCCTATTATATTAAACCCAGAAATTGTCCCTAAGGGAGAGTGTGAAACATGTTCCTGGTCACAAAGTTAATAAGAAGCAAAGCCAAGATTTAAACCCAGGCTTTTTTCTAACTCCAACATCTGGATGCTTTTCATTTCACCATGATTCTTCCAAAATATTTTTACTAAAGCATTTAATCTAGAGTGGTGTATTGCCACAATCATACTCTAATGAGAGATTTATAAGCTATTTCTGAAACAAGTAGTTCTTTTCTTGAGAAGCCACAAGATATCTGTGTTGAAGGGGAGGGAAAAGGGTCAGACTTCAAATTATTCATCTCTTTCTATGCCAAGGAAAAATTCTATCAAAACAACTCTGTCAAATTAATTCTCACAGATGTTAAATAACTCAAACTGAATAAATCTCCTTCACTGTTGATTCTCTCGTAAAATGGATAGAAGTACTAAATGTGAAACAATTATGAGAAGTTTGGGTATCATATTAAAGTCAAAAAGTTTACAACTCTAAAACCATTTTTACCCAAATAAGGATTATATATAACTCAGACATTATTCTATCCTCTAAAAAAGTAAGAAAAGTTCTGTAACAAGATGGGAAAGTATGAATGGCAAAAAGGATACTAATTTAAAAAACAACAAAGAGAGAACACAATACATAGGTTTGACACAAAAAAAGAAAGATACTGGAAAAATTCAAGTTGCCTAGGTATTCCTTGAATATCAGTGACTTACTCTCTCTCAAGGTCAACTCATTAGGTATTCCAGACCTTTACTGGACTCTTCCATTCGTCCATCTCCCCCTTTCCTTTTCATTTCCAGCAGTTGATCTTTCCTTTGCCTAAAACTTCATGGAATAAGTAGAGACAATGTAGTAGAGAACTCACACAATTTCTATGTCACTACTTGCTTGCTTGTGTACACACACACACACACACACACACACTAATATCCTCACATCCTATATCAGAAAAAGAAATATCCTTCCATGTGGATCACTAAGAAGGCTAATACACCCCCATTCTTAAGACACTTAATCCAAAAGCCAGTGCCCCTGCTTCTGTTGTGACTCTTTTTACTTATAATAAAAAAACATGCTCTAGGATAGCCTCTCAAGAAAACTTTTAAAAGCCCCCCAAAATCCACAACCACAAAAAGAAAACTAAATAAGTTAAAAATATTTCCCTTGATTTGAGTGACTGCCTTCCTTTCATCTCAGTACTGGGAATAAACTAAGAAGAAATCTGTGAACATTTCTCTTTTTTTGTGTCCACCTTTCCCTCCCCTCTTCCCTCCTTCATCTGTCATTCTATAAATCTGCAGTAAGTATGTATTATCAACTCTATTAGAGGCTGAAGAGGCAAAGACAACTGCTTTCATGGTGGCAAGAGGCTGGCTCACCCATAATAATAGAAAGAGAGCAATAAATGTAAATAAGTAGGTGCAATAGGGGAAAGATGAGAATGCACTATTCTATGTCAGTGGATCAAAAAGAATACAAAAGTGGAAAATGGGCCTTGAAAAAGTCATCAGATATTTACTTTTTGAAGGGGATCAACACAAGGAGCAGAAGAGAAATTCAAGCAGGATAAGAGGTAAAAACAAATTTAACAATTTACGAGAGAGCTTGGGATATTTGGAGATCTGCAAACAGCTATAAATGACATTATGATGGGATGCAAGGGTTAGAGATGGGGAGAAGTATAAGAGAAAAAACTAAAGAGGCAAACATAGATTAGAGCTTAGAGGGTTTTTGTATATCATGTGAGTTTAGAATATATCAAAAGGAAATGAGAAAAGACTTAAGAGTGAAAACCCTGTTTCAGTAAATTTTGTTATGTAACAAACCACCCCAACACTTAGTGACCTTAAAATAATAAATGCTCATCATTTCTCATATTTTCTATGTCAGTTGGACTGCTCTGATCTGTTCTAATTCAACTGATCCAGTTAAGCTGGGGTTGGATGGCCTATGATGGCCTGACTCTTATGTCTGATAGTAGGCTTGATATCAGCTGTGGTAATAGAATGACTTGGCCATTAACATCCAACAGGCTAGCCCAAGCCTTTTTCCATGATAGAAATCTCAGAGTAGCAAGAGAAGGTAAGCCCCAATGCAAAAACACTTTTAAGTGTCTGCTTACATTACACTAACATTGTCTCACAAGCCAAACAAATTCATATAGCTAAGACCAGAATATATGTGACAAGGAATTACCCAAGAGCATGGATAAGGAAATAGTGACATAATTATGGCCATTTATTAAAAACAAACTACCAGAGCAAGGAACCAGACTTTTACAGCATAGAGTGCCATGTGTTGTTTAGAAATAATTTATTACTAACTGATAGATCAGAATCAAAATATATACTATCCCTTGTCCTCTGCAGGTATAAAATCTGCCCTCAACAGTTGTGGAGTAGAGGTCAGAATGCAAATGGAGGTTTATATAACATATATCTAAATATTTAAAAGTTATAAATCAACCTAACAAGTTTTAAATAAAATATAGACTAGTTCCTACTTTGAAAAATGTATTTTCATAATGACCTAGAAGGCCAAGTTCAAAGTTCTGGGACTTCTTGAAGATCCTTGCTACAATATGGAGGCCAAGGAGAGCTAGTCCGCAGTGTACCCTTTTGTGCTTCCTGCCCCAGCCCTAGCACTGTAAGAATCTTCACACCCATGCATTTGTTTATCAGAGTCCACATTTCCAAGTTCTTTATTTGTCTCCAGAGAGCAAAAAGTCACTTGTTGGGTATCCAACTGTGGTATGGTCCCTCCTCTGCAGGATCAACATGGAGAAGAGAACTTTGTAAGACCTATAAGTGGACTTAGAGCCATTTAGACAGGGAATTTGCAGGACACACTCTAGACATTGGGGCATGGACCCTGACCCACACGGACTTCCTGCCCCTTGAATAATGGTGTAGATGGAAACAACAGGCTAGGACAGAGAACCTCTTGTTTAGTATAATGGTGGTTATTTCAGGTGAGAAAATAGGAATCACTTGAAATTATATGTTTACCATCATAAAAACTGAACTGAAAGCTGGACAACTCTGACTGGGGGCTCACTGATGAATTTCTCTGTGAGAAGCTGTTTGGGGACCATGATCCCACAGACAGGACATGAGCATTCACCACTGCCTCCTTTCCTTTACACCTGTTAGGCCACCACAATCTTGCTTTTGTAGCAGCCCAGCTACTAAAATAGCTCTGGCATCAATGAACTTTTGATTGTCTAAACCAGCGGATATTTCTCAGAACTTACTCACTGGCAATAACAATGTTTCTGGTGGTCTGTTAATCACTTAGTTCTTCCTGCTTTTTGTAAGAGTGGACAGACATATGATGCAGGCTGACCAGTTGACATATTTTATCCTTTTGGAGTAGTAATGTGACCCAAGCAGAGCCAGTAAGAGTTATTTTCCACAATTTATATGGATACTGGGAGAGAGAAAGTCAGGTCCCCCTTCCCCTACACTGGAATAAAAGATGAGCCTGGGGCTTCCCTGGTGGCGCAGTGGTTGAGAGTCCACCTGCCAATGCAGGGGACACGGGTTCGTGTCCCGGTCCGGGAAGATCCCACATGCCGCGGAGCGGCTGGGCCCGTGAGCCATGGCCGCTGAGCCTGTGCGTCTGGAGCCTGAGCTCCACAATGGGAGAGGCCACAACAGTGAGAGAGGCCCGCGTACTGCAAAAAAAAAAAAAAAAAAAAAATTGACAGAGGTGGGAAGGAGAGAATGAAACAGAGAGAGAAAAAGAGAGAAAGAGAAAGAGAGAGAGTAACTCCTAACAGCATGTCTTAAAACCCTGGAGACAGCCATGAGGGTTACGGCCAGCCATCACCCTGGACTCTCCATGACTAGGAAAAGATAAATTCATTCATGCTGATATTAGCTTCTTTAAATGGTTTGATTTAGGTTTGTGTCATTCATAACTAAAAGTATTCTAACTGTCCTGTGGTATATGGCACTCTTGAATATTCCCTCCGTTTTTTTGCACTCTCCCTTTCCTAAATTTCCAAGAAATGTCCCTCTAGTTTTCCCTCCTGCATTTTTAATACTAAATTTATTGATTTATTTCTCTACCTGCCCTTGAATGTGGATATACCTCAGTCCTTGTTCATTTCATTCAATAGACTCAATAAAACACCAACATCTATTGTCTACGCCCTTTTTGTATTGCTAATGCCCAAGCCACATCTTTAAATATAGAAAACTTATAAAAATTCACATTATTGTGCTTTAGTTTAGGAATTTCTTTCACCACCCACTTCATCAAATTCCCATCCTTTAACCATATACTGCTGTACATGACTTAACTGCTTGGTCCTAACTTCACACCCTGACTCTTTTTTTATTTTCTCTTCTTTGCTCTCATTCACCCCTACAATTCTTGTTAATCCCCAAAGAGATAATCTGATTTTTAAAAACATTCCCCAGCTCATTTCCTATTGTCATCAGTTGATAGATAAAACCTTAGTCCTAGAAGAGCAAGATCTTCTACCTAGGTCAGTGGTTCTCAACATTTAGCAGCCATCTCAATCTCTTGGAGAACTTGTTAACATACAGAATACTGGGCCCCACTCCCAGAGCTTCTGACTCAGTAGTTCTTGGGTGGGACCTGAGAATATGAATTTCTGACAAGTTCACAAGAAATGCTGATGCTGCTGGTGTGAGCCATAGGAATAATTCTGATCTAGACCATATTGTGAGTTATTTTCATTATTGCAAACCTTTGTATTATGTGTTCCTCTTGAGTGTGGGAGGAACTCAGTAAGTTCCTGTTGACTTATTTCTAACCAATAGAATACTCCCATGACTATATTATGATATACAAGACTCTATAATTTATTTGACAGGAATCAGACAAGTTCTCCTGTGTCCTTGAAGAAACAAGCAGCTATTTTGTGATTGTGAACTCCTTGAACAGAAACTCATGGCAGAGATATAAGGGTGGCCTCTAGCTGACAGCCAGTGGGAAGCTGGGACCCTCAGTCATACAGCCACAAGGAGACAAATTCTGTAAACAACCTACATGAGTTTGGAAATGGAAAAATCCCAGTTGAGTATCCAGATGAAAACACAGTCCAGCTGGCACCTTCCTTGTAGACTTGTGAAGCCCTAAGCAGGGGACCTAAATAAGCCATGTCTGGACTCCTGACCTAAGGAAACTGAGATTATAATTGTGTGCTGTTTGAAGCTGCTATGTTTGTGGTAATTTGAGTACGATATGCTCTAAAAATATTATTCCCGGCATCAACCTCTTCAAAGCTCCCTTTGCTTACAAGATACAATTTAAACATCTTAGCAGGGCATTATAAGGCTTTTAATGAAAGGTGACCTCTTTCCTTCTGTCATCTCAATACTCAAAGTGTTGTCCCTCCCGGTTAGTACCAAGAGATTCCAATTCCCTCTTTAAACCTGGAACATGCTGTAATAGATATACATCAGAACTTTGAACAATTTTTCATTTTTTCTCATTTTACACCCTCTCCTATCCCTTTCAAAATTCACTTCTGATGTTGTCATCTTCCGTGAAACTTCTGTTACACCACCTAACTCCTGAGCATAATTATTTATAGTCTTTGCCTCTAAGCACCATGTGTTTACCTTTAATTTTTCAGTTATCACATTGCCTTGCAAAGTTAGCTTGCTTTTTTGTCTCCCCAAGTAGATCTCAGCAACTTGAAGACAAGAGGTCTCCCTTTAGTTTGTCTGTATCCCAGAGGCTTAGTGTTTGTACCCATTCAATGGTTCAACCAAGAGCAATAATTTGTCAGAGAATCACATGTATTTTTAAGAAGATAATTATTTATTAAGATGTCATCTTCTTAATAAATAAATTAATGCAAAAAGCTAGAATTCTTGGTGAAGAGGAAAAAATGTATAACATGGACTAAATAATATCTGAAATCATGATGTGACAATCCCTTAACAGGGATGGGAAATAAAGAGCAAGAGGAGGTCTTTGTCTAGTCATGGCAGGTGGACCAAGCACTGAGTTACCTTTATATTTTCCAGGCTTTCCATGATGCCACTTTATAATGTGCTGTTTCACACTGAGCTATTGTCAAAAATCTAAATTCTATATAGTTCTACATGGATATACCATTTGAATGAATCAACTGTGATGGAAGATATTTAATTCAATTACTAAGTAAATAGGTAATTATATACTTTATAATAACCTAATTTTAAATGTGCTACAAAGTGAACAAAACCACTGTATTATAGTTTCTATTTCATTTAAAAGAAATCTTATTCCTTTATAGTTTTTCCTCACTTTTCTGGGAAGTTAGTTTTTAAAGATTTCATAGTTTTCAGATTTACATTTGAGCCCTCCCATGAGGAAAGTTTTTCATTCTAGTTCTACTGCTAGTCTCCTCAAGATGTATATTCTCCTTACAGGTGTGATTCAATGTAATAATCACATTGAATTCTTTCTCTTTTCCCTTCTATTATGCTAGACCATAGTGAAAGGTTAATTTCCTGTGACAGTCTTAGTAAATACAATTTGTAATATATAAACAATTGCACAGGAATTACAATAAATAGGTACAATTTCACAAAGTTAGGTAATATGACAAAAAATATTATTTAAACAAGATCTATTATTCTCAACAAGTCAAACCTATATGTTCTATGGATAAGAAAACAACAATAAATCTTTCAGTATGGATATCTACACACCTCTCAAACTCAATAACTTAGAAAGTGAGTATATTTGAGATAGGGCTTTAATTAAGTTAGAATGAGGTCATTAGGGATGGTCTTAATCCAATCTGACTGGTGTCCTTATAAGAAGAGGAAATTAGGACAGACAGAGAGGCACTAGCAATGCACATACACACAGTACAGGACTTGTGGGGACACTGCCAGAAGGTGACCTTCTATAAGCCAAGGAGAGAGGCCTCAGGAAAAACCAAACCTTTTAGCATGCTGATCTTGACCTTTCAGCCTCCAGAACTGTGAAAACATTACTTTCTGTTGTTCAAGCCACTCAGTCTGTGGTATTTTGTTATGGCCACCCTAGCTGACTAATACACTCCCAACTAATACATACCAAGGGCATGAAGACAACAATCTTAAAACAGAAAAAAAAATGTATTTCTCACCCTTTGAAAAATGAAAGGAAAAGCTAACTGCTGATGCTATATATATTTTTCAGAAGCAGTTTTATAAATGATGCATAAGTTAGATCTACCCTTAATAGTATTAGTGCTGTTTCTCTCTCTCTCTCTCCTCCCTTCTCCCTCTCTCTTTTTACCTTGACACAAATCTACTCTGTCCTCTGTCTCACAGAAACACTAAACTGAGTGTATTACACTAAAATTAGTGAAAAAAGTATAACTGTATTTAATATATCTCTAAAGTATTTAGCAATAAAACATGACAATGAGGGAAGGAGAGACTTTCATTTTAAAACCTATGCTAGAATATTGAAACAAAACTAGGCTGTATAAGGTGCAAAAGTTTTAAAAATTCCTTTGTTAAATAGCATTATACAGACAACTTGATATTTGGTATTTACAATTAAATGATGAGCTCCAGGTTAAGAAACATTGAAGTACCCTATGTCTAAACAAGTATGAACTTTAACAGCTGAAAGATTTCTTTGTCTTCCAACCTGTATTATGACTGGCTTTACTTAATTAATGAAAAATGAAAAATACATGATTTCAGGTATTTCTACTGAATGCATTTTCCAAGGTAGATGATTGAATTCATAAATTAAATGTGTAATTATTATTCAGATAAACAAAATGAATATATTGTTATCTATTAATACACTGCAAGCCTAAAGCCTTTTGTTAAACTCTTTATTCCATTACAAATGAAAAAATCAGAATGAATTTTTCTTATTATATTTTGATATAAAGAAACATTAATTTATTATCATTATTATATAACAAGACACCTGTTCTATACAAAATTTAATTCCACTAGTCACAGATCATTTTTAAGGTACTTAGGCTACTATGGTAGCAGATATTATATCTTGATGTCATTGAACAACATATCAGCTGACAAGCTAACAGAAAGCTGAAAGACTATTTTAAATGCTATGCTCCAAATAAAGGTCCATTTAGAAACTAAATATAACTCCTGGATTCTGTTTGCACTTTAAAAATTACATTCCAAAGTTTAATAGCAGCATGAAATTTTCTGTACATCTCACGTTCTCATGTTGAGGGTTAGGTAAAATTTGTTCCAAAAGAATGGGCCCTGTTTCTTTTCTTTTTTTTTTTTTCTTTTTTTTTATTTTTTGGGAGTAGGAGTTTATTAATTAATTAATTAATTTTGGCTGTGTTGCGTCCTCGTTTCTGTGCGAGGGCTTTCTCTAGTTGTGGCAAGCGGGGGCCACTCTTCATCGCAGTACGCGGGCCTCTCACTGTCTCGGCCTCTCTTGTTGCGGAGCACAGGCTCCAGACGCGCAGGCTCAGTAGTTGTGGTTCACGGGCCTAGTTGCTCCGCAGCATGTGGGATCCTCCCAGACCAGGGCTCGAACCCATGTCCCCTGCATTAGCAGGCAGATTCTCAACCACTGCACCACCAGGGAAGCCCCTCTTTTCTTTTTTTTAAACATCTTTATTGGGGTATAATTGCTTTACAATGGTGTGTTAGTTTCTGCTTTATAACAAAGTGAATCAGTTATACATATACATATGTTCCCATATCTCTTCCCTCTTGTGTCTCCCTCCCTCCCACCCTCCCTATCCCACCCCTCCAGGCAGTCACAAAGCACTGAGCCGATATCCCTGTGCCATGCAGCTGCTTCTCACTAGCTATCTACCTTACCTTTGTTAGTGTATATATGTATATATGTATATATGTATATATTAGTGTATATATGTCCATGCCTCTCTCTCGCCCTGTCACAGCTCACCCTTCCCCCTCCCCATATCCTCAAGTCCGTTCTCAAGTAGGTCTGTGTCTTTACTCCTGTCTTACCCCTAGGTTCTTCATGACATTTTTTTTCTTAAATTCCATATATATGTGTTAGCATATGGTATTTGTCTTTCTCTTTCTGACTTACTTCACTCTGTATGACAGATTCTAGGTCTATCCACCTCATTACAAATAGCGCAAATTCGTTTCTTTTTATGGCTGAGTAATATTCCATTGTATATATGTGCCACATCTTCTTTATCCATTCATCCGATGATGGGCACTTAGGTTGTTTCCATCTCCAGGGTATTGTAAATAGAACTGCAATGAACATTTTGGTACATGACTCTGAATTTTGGTTTTCTCAGTGTATATGCCCAGTAGTGGGATTGCTAGGTCATATGGTAGTTCTATTTCTAGTTTTTTAAGGAACCTCCATACTGTTCTCCATAGTGACTGTACCAATTCACATTCCCACCAGCAGTGCAAGAGTGTTCCCTTTTCTCCACACTCTCTCCAGCATTTATTGTTTCTAGATTTTTTGATGATGGCCATTCTGACTGGTGTGAGATTGTATCTCATTGTAGTTTTGATTTGCATTTCTCTAATGATTAATGATGTTGAGCATTCTTTCATGTGTTTGTTGGCAGTCTGTATATCTTCTTTGGAGAAATGTCTATTTAGATCTTCTTCCCATTTTTGGATTGGGTTTTTGCTTTTCTGTTATTGAGATGCATGAGTTGCTTGTAAATTTTGGAGATTAATCCTTTGTCAGTTGCTTCATTTGCAAATATTTTCTCCCATTCTGAGGGTTGTCTTTTGGCCTTGTTTATGGTTTCCTTTGCTGTGCAAAAGCTTTGAAGTTTCATTAGGTCCCATTTGTTTATTTTTGTTTTTATTTCCATTTCTCTAGGAGGTGGGTCAAAAAGGATCTTGCTGTGATTTATGTCATAGAGTGTTCTGCCTATGTTTTCCTCTAAGAGTTTGATAGTTTCTGGCCTTACATTTAGGTCTTTAATCCATGTTGAGTTTATTTTTGTGTATGGCGTTAGGGAGTGATCTAATCTCATACTTTTACATGTACCTGTCCAGTTTTCCCTTATTGAAGAGGCTGTCCTTTCTCCACTGTACATTCCTGCCACCTTTATCAAAGATAAGGTGCCCATATGTGTGTGAGTTTATCTCTGGGCTTTCTATCCTGTTCCATTGAGCTATCTTTCTGTTTTTGTGACAGTGCCATACTGTCCCGATTATTGTAGCTTTATAGTATAGTCTGAAGTCAGGGAGCCTGATTCCTCCAGCTCCATTTTTCGTTCCCAAGATTGCTTTGGCTATTCGGGGTCTTTTGTGTTTCCATACAAATTGTGAAATTTTTTGTTGTAGTTCTGTGAAAAATGCCAGTGGTAGTTTGATAGGGATTGCATTGAATCTATAGATTGCTTTGGGTAGTAGCGTCATTTTCACAATGTTGATTCTTCCAATCCAAGAACATGGTATATCTCTCCATCTATTTGTATCATCTTTAATTTCTTTCATCAGTGTCTTTTAATTTTCAGCATACAGGTCTTTTGTCTCCTTAGGAAGGTTTATTCCTAGATATTTTATTCTTTTTGTTGCAGTGGTAAATGGGAGTGTTTTCTTGATTTCACTTTCAGATTTTTCAACATTAGTGTATAGGAATGCCAGAGATTTCTGTGCATTAATTTTGTATCCTGATACTTTACCAAATTCAGTGATTAGCTCTAGTAGTTTTCTGGTAGCATCTTTAGGATTCTGTATGTATAGTATCATGTTATCTGCAAACAGTGACAGCTTTACTTCTTCTTTTCCGATTTGGATTCTTTTTATTTCCTTTTCTTCTCTGATTGCTGTGGCTAAAACTTCCAAAACTATGTTGAATAAGAGTGGTGAGAGTAGGCAACCTAGTCTTGTTCCTGATCTTAGTGGAAATGCTTTCAGTTTTTCACCATTGAAGACAATGTTGGCTGTGGACTTGTCATATAAGGCCTTTATTATGTTGAGGAAAGTTCCTTCTATGCCTACTTTCTTCAGGGTTTTTATCATAAATCGGTGTTGAATTTTGTCAAAAGCTTTCTCTGCATCTATTGAGATGATCATATGGTTTTTCTCCTTCAGTTTGTTAATATGGTTTATCACATTGATAGATTTGTGTATCTTGAAGAATCCTTGCATTCCTGGAAAAAAACTCCACTTGATCATGGTGTATGATCCTCTTAATGTGCTGTTGGATTCTGTTTGCTAGTATTTTGGTGAGGATTTTTGCATCTATGTTCATCAGTGATATTGGCCTGTAGTTTTCTTTCTTTGTGACATCCTTGTCTGGTTTTGGTATCAAGGTGATGGTGGCTTCGTACAAGGAATTTGGGAGTGTTCCTCCCTCTGCTATATTTTGGAAGAGTTTGAGAAGGATAGGTGTTAGCTCTTCTCTAAATGTTTGATAGAATTCGCCTGTGAAGGCATCTGGTCCTGGGCTTTTGTTTGTTGGAAGATTTTTAATCACAGTTTCAATTTCAGTGCTTGTGATTTGTCTGTTCATATTTTCTATTTCTCCCTGATTCAGTCTTGGCAGGTTGTGCATTTCTAAGAATTTGTCCATTTCTTCCAGGTTGTCCATTTTATTGGCATAGAGTTGCTTGTAGTAATCTCTCATGATCTTTTTTATTTCTGCAGTGTCACTTGTTACTTCTCCTTTTTCATTTCTAAGTCTATTGATTTGAGTCTTCTCCCTTTTTTTCTTGACGAGTCTGGATAATGGTTTATCTATTTTGTTTATCCTCTCAAAGAACTACCTTTTAGTTTTATTGATCTTTGCTATTGTTTCCTTCATTTCTTTTTCATTTATTTCTGGTTTGATTTTTATGATTTCTTTCCTTCTGCTAACTTTGGGTATTTTTTGTTCTTTCTCTAATTGCTTGAGGTACAAGGTTAGGTTGTTTTTTCGAGATGTTTCCTGCTTCTTAAGGTGGGCTTGTATTGCTATAAACTTCCCCCTTAAAACCGCTTTTGCTGCATCCCATAGGTTTTGGGTCCTTGTGTCTCTGTTTCCATTTCTTTCTAGGTATTTTTTAATTTCCTGTTTGATTTCTTCAGTGATCACTTCCTTATTAAGTAGTGTATTGTTTAACCTCCATGTGTTTGCATTTTTTACAGATTTTTTCCTGTAATTTATATCTAGTCTCATGGCGTTGTGGTCAGAAAAGATACTTGATACAATTTCAATTTTCTTAAAATTACCAAGGCTTGATTTGTGACCCAAGATATGATCTCTCCTGGAGAATGTTCCATGAGCACTTGAGAAAAATGTGTATTCTGTTCTTTTTGGATGGAGTGTCCTATAAATATCAATTAAGTCCATCTTGTTTAATGTATCATTTAAAACTTGTGTTTCCTTATTTATTTTCATATTGGATGATCTGTCCATTGGTGAAAGTGGGGTGTTGAGGTCCCCTACTATGAATGTGTTACTGTCAATTTCCCCTTTTATGGCTGTTAGTTTTTGCCTTCTGTATTGAGTTGCTCCTATGTTGTGTGCATAAATATTTACAATTGTTATATCTTCTTCTTGGATCGATCCCTTGATCATTATGTAGTGTCCTTCTTTGTGTCTTCTAATAGTCTTTATTTTAAAGTCTATTTTGTCTGATATGAGAATTGCTACTCCAGCTTTCTTTTGGTTTCCATTTGCATGGAATATCTTTTTCCATCCCCTTACTTTCAGTCTGTATGTGTCTCTAGGTCTGAAGTGGGTCTCTTGTAGACAGCATATATATGGGTCTTGTTTTTGTGTCCATTCAGCCAATCTGTGTCTTTTGGTGGGAGCATTTAGTCCATTTACATTTAAGGTAATTATCAATATGTATGTTCCTATTCCCATTTCTAAATTGTTTTGAGTTCGTTATTATAGGTCTTTTCCTTCTCTTGTGTTTCTTGTCTAGAGAAGATCCTTTAGCATTTGTTGTAAAGCTGGTTTGGTGGTGCTGAACTCTCTCAGCTTTTGCTTGTCTGTAAAGGTTTTAATTTCCCCAACAAATCTGAATGAGATCCTTGCTGGGTAGAGTAATCCTGGTTGCAGGTTTTTCTCCTTCATCACTTTCAGTATGTCCTGCCACTCCTTTCTGCCTTCCAGAGTTTCTGCTGAGAGATCAGCTGTTAACCTTATGGGGATTCCCTTGTGTGTTATTTGTTGTTTTTCCCTTGCTGCTTTTAATATGCTTTCTTTGTATTTAATTTTTGACAGTTTGATTAATATGTGTCTTGCCATATTTCTCCTTGGATTTATCCTGTATGACACTCTTTGTGCTTCCTGGACTTGATTAACTATTTCCTCTCCCATATTAAGGAAGTTTTCAACTGTAATCTCTTCAAATATTTTCTCAGTCCCTTTCTTTCCTCTTCTTCTTCCAGAACCCCTATAATTTGAATGTTGGTGCGTCTAATGTTGTCCCAGAGGTCTCTGAGACTGTCCTCAGTTCTTTTCATTCTTTTTTCTTTATTCTGCTCTGCAGTAGTTATTTCCACTATTTTATCTTCCAGGTCACTTATCCATTCTTCTGCCTCAGTTATTCTGCTATTGATCCCATCTAGAGTATTTTTAATTTAATTTATTGTGTTGTTCATCGTTGCTTGTTTCATCTTTATTTCTTCTAGGTCCTTGTTAACTGTTTTTTGCATATTGTCCATTCTATTTCCAAGATTTTGGATCATCTTTGCTATCATTATTCTGAATTCTTTTTCAGGTAGACTGCCTATTTCCTCTTCATTTGTTAGGTCTGGTGCATTTTTATATTTCTCCTTCATCTGCTGTGTGTTTTTCTGTCTTCTCATTTTGCTTATCTTACTGTGTTTGGGGTCTCCTTTTTGCAGGCTGCAGGTTCATAGTTCCCGTTGTTTTTGGTGTCTGCCCCCGGTGGCTAAGGTTGGTTCAGTGGGTTTTGTAGGCTTCCTGGTGGAGGGGACTAGTGCCTGTGTTGTGGTGGGTGAGGGTGGATCTTGTCCCTCTAATGGGCAGGTCCACGTTTGGTGGTATGTTTTTGGGTGTCTGTGGACTTATTATGATTTTAGGCAGCCTCTCTGCTAATGGGTGGGGTTGTGTTCCTGTTTTGCTAGTTTTTTGGCATAGGTTGTCCAGCACTGTGGCTTGCTGGTCATTGAGTGAAGCTGGGTGCTTGTGTTAAGATGGAGGTCTCTGAGAGATTTTTGCCGTTTGATATTATGTGGAACTGGGAGTTCTCTTGTTGACCAGTTTCCTGAAGTTGGCTCTCCCACCTCAGAGGCAGAGCCCTGACTCCTGGCTGGAGCACCAAGAGCCTTTCATCCACACGGCTCAGAATAAAAGGGAGAAAAAGTAGAGTTAATTAGTAGAAGTAGGAAGAAAGAAAGAAAGAAAAGAGGGAAGGAAGGAAAAAAGAAAGAAAGAAAGAAGGAAAGAAGGAAAGAAAGGAGGGAGGGAGGGAGGAAGGAAGGAAGGAGGGAGGGAAGGAAGGAAAAAAGACAGAAAGAAAGAAGATACAGTAAAATAAAATAAAGTATAATAAAGTTATTGAATTAAAAAAATAATTATTTAGGAAAAAAAAAAGGGACGGATAGAACCTTAGGACAAATGGCGGAAGCAAAGCTATACAGACAAAATCTTACACAGAAGCATACACATACACCCTCAAAAAAAGAGGTAAAGGGGCAAAAATCATAAATCTTGCTCTCAAAGTCCACCTTCTCAATTTGGGATGATTCGTTGTCTAAAGGAGGGAAGCAAAGGAAAGGAAAGGAAAGGAAAGGAAAGGAAAGGAAAGGAAGAAAGAACGAAAGAACGAAAGAAAGAAAGAAAGAGAGAAAGAAAGAAAGAAAGAAAAGTATAATAGAGTTATTAAAATTAAAATTAATTATTAAGAAAAAATTAAAAAAAAAAAACAACAATGGACAGATAGAGCCCTAGGACAAATGGTTGAAGCAAAGGTATACAGACAAAATCTCACACAGAAGCATACATATACACACTCACAAAAAGAGGAAAAGGGGAAAAAATCATAGATCTTGCTCTGGAAGTCCACCTCCTCAATTTGGGATGATTTGTTGTCTATTCATGTATTCCACAGATGCAGGGTACATCAAGTTGATTGTGGAGCTTTAATCTGCTGTTTCTGAGGCTGCTGGGAGAGATTTCCCTTTCTCTTCTTTGTTCTCACAGCTCACAGGGGCTGAGCTTTGGATTTGGCCCTGCCTCTGCGTGTAGGTCGCTGGAGGGCGTCTGTTTTTTGCTCAGACAGGACAGGGTTAAAGGAGCCGCTGATTCGGGGGCTCTGGCACACTTAGGCCGGGGGGAGGGAGGGGCACGGCATGCGGGGCGGGCCTGCGGTGGCAGAGGCCGGCGTGACATTGCACCAGCCTGAGGCCCGCCTTGCGTTCTCCCGGGGAAGTTGTCCCTGGATCCCGGGAACCTGGCAGTGGCGGGCTGCACAGGCTCCCCGGAAGAGGGGTGTGGATAGTGACCTGTGCTCGCACACAGGCCCCTTGGTGGCGGCAGCAGCAGCCTTAGCATCTCCTGCCTGTCTCTGGGGTCCGTGCTTTTAGCCGCAGCTCGCGCCCGTCTCTGGGGTTCGCGCTTTTCGCCGCGGCTCGCGCCCGTCTCTGGAGTTCCTTTAAGCAGCGCTCTTAAACCGCTCTCCTCGCGCACCAGGAAACAAAGAGGGAAGAAAAAGTATCTTGCCTCTTTGGCAGGTGCAGACTTTTCCCCAGACTCCCTCCCAGCTAGCCGTGGTGCACTAACCCCTTCAGGCTGTGTTCGAGCCGCCAACCCCAGTCCTCTCCCTGTGCTCCGACGGAAGCCCGAGCCTCAGCTCCCAGCCCTGCCTGCCCCGGAGGGTGAGCAGACAAGCCTCTCGGGCTGGTGAGTGCCGGTTGGCACCGATCCTCTATGCGGGAATCTCTCCGCTTTGCCCTCCACACCCCTGTTGCTGTGCTCTCCTCCGCGGCTTCGAAGCTCCCCCCTCCGCCTCCCGCAGTCTCCACCCGCAAAGGGGCTTCCTAGTGTGTGGAAACCTCTCCTCCTTCACAGCTCCCTCCCACTGGTGCAGGTGCCGTCCCTATTCTTTTGTCTCTGTTTTTTCTTGTTTTTTTTTTTTGCCCTACCCAGGTACGTGGGGAGTTTCTTGCCTTTTGGGAGGTCTGAGGTCTTCTGCCAGCATTCAGTAGGTGTTCTGTAGGAGCTGTTCCACGTGTAGATGTATTTCTGGTGTATCTGTGGGGAGGAAGGTGATCTCTGCGTCTTACTCTTCCGCCATCTTCCCAGCACCCCTGGGCCCTGTTTCTTAAAATGCAAAAAACACTTCTAAATCTATACACAGATATTACAAGTTTTAGGTAAGAAAAAAGTTTGAAACACTGAACTTCCCAGTCATTAGGGTAACTAGGAACAGATGGGATAACAAAAGTACAGCTCCTACTGCTAGGAAGGAATGACCTGTAGTTACTATACAGAACCTTAAGTGATTCATTTAACATTTATGGAAATTTAACTATGTGTCACATGTTGTGCTACCTGCTACAGAATGCCAAGACACAGGCACTAAAATCGCAGAGTTCATAAACAATTGGCGGGGCAGCAGATAAAACAATGACACCTCAGTGAGGTAAGAGATAGGCAAGGGGTGCTATGGAAGGTCATAGGAAAAGAATTACTCCCAAGAAGGTATGTAGTTGAGAGGGGTAAGTATTGGTTTATTGCAAGAGGTGACATATAATAAGCTTTAGAAAATTAGTGGGAAGCTGAATAGACAAAGAATCATGTACGAAGGCACAGAAGCTTACATATCATGGTCTATAAGCTGATAATTAGAATGGCAAACAGGGATAGACAAATAGTCAATGGGAGAAATTATAAGGGGACATATTTTTGAAATCTACAGGAACCCAGCAAATGGTAGGATGCTTTACTGTTGGGTATTATTTCTCAGGGTTGAAATCATAAATCCTATAATAAGGAAATTCTGCATTCTAATAATAATTGAGAAAGTTACTTCTTTTTGTTTTGTTATACTTATAAAAATGGTAATAGTAAAATCTACTACACAGCTTACTTGTAATGAAAAAATAAATCAGTTTATATGTATATAGTGGACAGAATTTTGTATTCCCGCAAAATTCATTTTTGAAGCCCTAATCTCTGGGGTAGCTGAATATAGAGACAGGGCTTTTAAGTAACTAATTAAGTTTAAATGATGTCTTAAGAGTAGGGCCCTCATCTGATAAGACTGATGTCCTTATGAGAAGAAAAACCATAGAGCTCTCTTTCCTTTATTGAAGTGCATACCAAGAAAATGCCACATGAGGACACAGAGAGAAGGCAGCTGTCTACAAGCCAGGAAAAGAGGCTTCACCAAAAATTGACTTGGTTAAAACCTTGATATTGGACTGAGAAATCTGAGAAAATATATATTTGTTGTTTAAGTCACCCAGTTGATGGTATTTTGTTATAGCAGCCCAAGGAGACTAATAGCCAGGACATGGAAGCAACCTAAGTGTCCACCAACAGATGAATGGATAAAGAAGATGTGGCACATATATACAATGGAATATTACTCAGCTATAAAAAGAAATGAAATTGAGTTATTTGTAGTGAGGTGGATGGACCTAGAGTCTGTCATACAGAGTGAAGTAAGTCAGAAAGAGAAAAACAAATACCATATGCTAACACATATATATGGAATCTAGGAAAAGAAAAAAAAAGTCATGAAGAACCTAAGGGTAAGATGGGAATAAAGACACAGACCTGCTAGAGAATGGACTTGAGGACATGGGGAGGGGGAAGGATAAGCTGTGACAAAGTGAGAGAGTGGCATGGACATATATACACCACCAAACGTAAAATAGACAGCTAGTGGAAAGCAATCACATAGCACAGGGAGATCAGCTTGGTGCTTTGTGACCACCTGGAGGGGTGGGATAGGGAGGGTGGGAGGGAGGGAGATGCAAGAGGGAAGAGATATGGGAACATATGTATATGTATAACTGATACACTTTGTTATAAAGCAGAAACTAACACACCGTTGTAAAGCAATTATACTCCAGTAAAGATGTTAGAAATAGATAAATAAATAAATAATTAATTAAAAAGAAAAGCAATCACTGGGGCTGACACATGGTAAGAACTAGTCAATTGAATCAATACCTAAGATAGCATAATCCAATTTTCTCTATAAAAAGATAACCCTAAAATGAAGATGGAGAATGATTCAGAAAGGGTCAAAGCAAGAGGTGATAAGAACTCCTAGTGGCTGCCGTTGTTGGCCAGGTGACAATTAAAGCTATGGATAGAAAGGTGGGGAGGGGGGATGATGAGATGGAGAGAGATGTAAGAACTATTAAGAAGCAGATGTTTTCAAATCTGATGACTAGTTAGTTACATGTAAGAAATGAGAATGTAAAGTGAGAGATGACTGCCAGGTGTGTACAGGTGCTATTAATATAGGGAATATTGGAGGAAGTAATCATGGAAGAAAACTTTGAACTCAGTTTCTGAACTTTTAAATTTCAAGATGTTGCTTTGGAGCAACATCTAGACTGGGATGAAAATTTGGACTTACAACCAAATTCTTCCAGACTTCTTGAATTAACATTTTTTTCAATATCCAGAGAAAATGGCTAGAAGTCCTATCTCATATAACAAACTATAAAAGTCAAAAACCTTCCCCAGTCCTTCCCTGGTGGTGCAGTGGTTAAGAATCAGCCTGCCAGTGCAGGGGACACAGGTTAGATCCCTGGTCATGGAAGATCCCACATGCTGCAGAGCAACTAAGCCCATGCACAACAACTACTGAAGCACGTATGCTACAATTATTGAAGCCTGCATGCCTAGAGCCCATGCTCTGCAATGAGAAACCCATGCACCACAATGAAGAGTAGCCCCAATTAACTGCAACTAGAGAAAGCCCACACGCAGCAACCAAGACCCAATGCAGCAAAAAAAGAAGTTAATTAATAAAAAAACAAAGAAAAAACCTTCCCCAATTTGCTGTGGCTTCCAAAGGGGTTAACTTTTGTGTTTATGCTTTCCTCCAAATTTTATCTCTAAATGTGTGTGTGTGTGTGTGTGTGTGTGTTATAAACATTTAATATGAACTATGCCCTCTTGACAAATTTTAAGTGCACAGTATGCTATTGTTAACTATAGGCACAACGTTGTAAAGGAGACCTCTAGAACTTATGCCCCTTGCAAAATACAGGTTATCTCTCTAACATATCAACCTCAGAGTAATCAGGCTATATATATATATATATATATATACATACACACACACACACACACATATATATCAGCTTAGGGTTCCAAAACACATCTCCCAAGAGAGAAAGATGGAAGAAGGAAAGCCAAGTAGAAGCTGTGTAGCTGTATTGACTCATCTGACCTGGTCTGGAAAGTCATGCATTGTTGCTTACATTGCCTTCTATTCTCTAGACAAATTACCAATGCCATTCCACAGTCAAAGGAAGTGGAATTTGACTTCTTTTTGAGGAGTGTGGTAAGCTACATATTTCTCTTCCCTCACAAAAATGTTAATTTCCTAATCTCAGAAACCTGTATATAAGTTACCTTACATGGCAAACAAGACTTTGTAGATATGATTAAGGATCCTGCAAATAAAAGATTATCCTGGATTATCTGGGTGGCATCAGTGTAATCACAAAAGTCCTTATAAGAGGGAGCAGAAGAGTAAGGGTCAGAGAAGGAGATATGATGACAAAAAACAGAGGTCAAAGTGAGGCAGTATGGCAAGCCAAGGCAAGGCATCCTTTTAAAGCTAGAAAAGGCAAGGAAACATTCTCAACTAGAGTCTCCAGAAAACTGGAGCCCTGCTTTGAAGATCAACCCATTTTGGACTCATGACCTCTAGAACTGTAAGACAATAAATCTGTGCTATTTTAAGGCATTAACTTTGTGGTAATTTGTCATGTGGCAATAATAGGAAACTAATATAAAGACTATCAAAGGAAGAGAGGGGGAAGATGGCAGAAGAGTAAGATGCGAAGATCACCTTCTTCCCCACAGATACATCAGAAATACACCTATATGTAGAACAACTCCTACAGAACACCTACTGAACCCTGGCAGAAGACCTCAGACCTCCCAAAAGGCAAAAACTCCCCACGTACCTGGGTAGGGCAAAAGAAAAAATATAAACAGAGACAAAGAATAGGGACGGGACCTGCACCAGTGGGAGGGAGCTGTGAAGGAAGAAAGGTTTCCGTGCACTAGGAAGCCCCTTCGCGGACGGAGACTGTGGGTGGTGGACGGGGTAAGCTTCAGAGCCATGTAGGAGAGCACAGTAAAAGGGGTGCAAAGGGCAAAGCAGAGAGATTCCCGCACAGAGAATTGGTGCCGACTGGCACTCATCAGCCCAAGAGGCTCGTCGGCTCACCCGCCAGGGTGGGCGGGGGCTGGGAGCAGAGGCTCGGGCTTCCGTTGGATCCCAGGGAGAGGACTGGGATTGGTGGTGTGAATACAGCCTGAAGGGGTTAGTGCACCACGGCTAGCCAGGAGGGAGTCCAGGAAAAAGTCTGGAACTGCCAAAGAGGCGAGAGACTTTTTCTTCCCTCTTTGTTTCCTGGTGCACGAGGAGAGGGGATTAAGAGCACTGCTTAAAGGAGCTCCAGAGATGGGCATAAGCTGCGGCTATAAGCGCGGACCCCAGAGGTGGGCATGAGACACTAAGGCTCCAGCTACCACCACCAAGAAACCTGTGTGCAAGCACAGGTCACTAACCACACCTCCTCTTCCGGGAGGCTGTGCAGCCCACCACAGCCAGGGTCCCGTGATCCAGGGACAACTTCCCAGGGAGAACGCACGGCACGTCTCAGGCTGGTGCAACGTCCCGCCAGCCTCTGCCAACGCAGGCTCACCCCACACTCCGTGCCATTCCCTCCAGCCTGAGTGATCCAGAGCGTCCAAATCAGCTGCTCCTTTAACCCCGTCCTGTATGAGCGAAGAACAGACGCCATCCGGCGATCTACACACAGAGGTGAGGCCAAATCCAAAGCTGAACACGGGAGCTGTGCGAACAAAGAAGAGAAAGGGAAATTTCTCCAAGCAGGCTCAGGAGCAACGGATTAAATCTCCACAATCAACTTAAAGTACCCTGCATCAGTGAAATACCTGAATAGACAACAAATCATCCCAAATTGAGGAGGTGGACTTTGAGAGCAAGATGTATTATTTTTTCCCCTTTTCCTCTTTTTGTGTGTTTGTGTATGCTTCTGTATGAGATTTTGTCTGTATAGCTTTGCTTTCACCATTTGTCCTAGGGTTCTGTCCATCCGTTTTTGTTTTGCTGTGTTTGTTTGTTTTTCTTTTACTTAATTTTTTTTTGTAATAATTGTTTCTTTTTATTTTAATAACTTTATTTTATCTTACTTTATTTTAATTTATTTTATCCTCTTTCTTTCTACTTTTTCTCCCTTTTATTCTGAGCCATGTGGATGAAAGGCTCTTTGGCTCTTTGTACACAAGAGACGTCCCAGCTTCACGTAATATCAAACAGTAAAAATCTCCCAGAGTTCTCCATCTCAACACCAACACCCAGCTTCACTCAATGACCAGCAAGCTACACTGCTGGACACCCCATGCCAAACAACTAGCAAGACAGGAACACAACCCCACCCATTAGCAGAGAGGCTGCCTAAAATCATAATAAGGCCACAGACACCCCAAAACACACCACCAGACGTGGACCTGCCCACCATTAAGACAAGATCCAGCCTCATCCACCAGAACACAGGCAGTAGTCCCCTGCACCAAGAAGCCTACACAGCCCACTGAACCAACCTGAGCCACTAGGGACAGAAATCAAAAACAATGGGAACTACGAACCTCAGCCTGCAAAAAGGAGACCCCAAACACAGTAAGATAAGCAAAATGAGAAGACAGAAAAACACACAGCAGATGAAGGAGCAAGATAAAAACCCACCAGATATAATAAATGAAGAGGAAATAGGCAGTGTATCTGAAAAATAATTCATAATAATGATAGTAAAGATGATCCAAAATCTTGGAAATAGAACAGAGAAAATGCAAGAAACATTTAACAAGGACCTAGAAGAACTAAAAGGGAAAGAAGCATGATGAACAACACAATAAATGAAATTCAAAATAGTCTAGAAGGGATCAATAGCAGAATAACTGAGGCAGAACAACGGATAAGTGACCTGGAAGATATAATAGTGGAAATAGCTACTGCAGAGCAGAATAAAGAAAAAAGAATGAAAAGAACTGAGGACAGCCTCAGAGACCTCTGGGACAACATTAAATGCACCAACATTTGAATTATAGGGGTCCCAGAAGAAGAAGAGAAAAGAAAGGGACTGACAAAATATTTGAAGACATTATAGTTGAAAACTTCCCTAATATGGGAAAGGAAAGAGTTAATCAAGTCCAGGAAGCACAGAGAGTGCCATACAGGATAAATCCAAGGAGAAACATGGCAGGAAACATATTAATCAAACTATCAAAAATTACATACAAAGAAAAAATATTAAAAGCAGCAAGGAAAAAATAACATGGAAGGGAATCCCCATACAGTTAACAGCTGATCTTTCAGCAGAAACTCTGCAAGCCAGAAGGGAGTGGCAGGACATATTTAAAGTGATGAAGGAGAAAAACGTACAACCAAGATTACTCTATCCAACAAGGATCTCAGTCAGACTTGATGGGGAAATTAAAACCTTTACAGACAAGGAAAGAGAGGTTTCAGCACCGCCAAACCAGTTTTACAACAAATGCTAAAGGAACTTCTACAGGAAGGAAACACAAGAGAAGGAAAAGACCTACAATAACAAACCCAAAACATTTAAGAAAATGAAAATAGGAACATATGTATCGATAATTACCTTAAATGTAAATGGATTAAATGCTCCAACCAAAAGACTCAGACTGGCTGATTGGATACAAAAACAATACCCATATATATGCTGTCTACAAGAGACCCACTTCAGACCTAGAGACACATACAGAGTGAAAGTGAGAGGATGGAAAAAGATATTCCATGCAAATGGAAATCAAAAGAAACCTGGCGTAGCAATTCTTATATCAGACAAAATAGACTTTAAAATAAAGACTATTAGAAGAGACAAAGAAGGATACTACATAATGATCAAGGGATCGATCCAAGAAGAAGATATAACAATTGTAAATATTTATGCACCCAACATAGGAGCACCTCAACACATAAGGCAAATACTAACAGCCTTAAAAGGGGAAATCAACAATAACACATTCATAGTAGGGGAATTTAACACCCCACTTTCACCAATGAACAGATCATCCAAAATGAAAATAAATAAGGAAACACAAGCTTTAAATGATACATTAAACAAGATGGACTTAATTGATATTTATAGGACACTCCATCCAAAAATAACAGAATACACATTTTTCTCAAGTGCTCATGGAACATTCTCCAGGAGAGATCATATCTTGGGTCACAAATCAAGCCTAGGTAAATTTAAGAAAATTGAAATTGTATCAAGTATCTTTTCCGACCACAACGCCATGAGACTAGATATCAATTACAGGAAAAGATCTGTAAAAAATACAAACACATGGAGGCTAAACAATACACTACTTAATAACGAAGTGACCACTGAAGAAATCAAACAGGAAATCAGAAAATACCTAGAAACAAATAACAAGGGAGACACGACGACCCAAAACCTATGGGATGCAGCAAAAGCAGTTCTAAGAGGGAAGTTTTTAGCAGTACAATCCTACCTTAAAAAACAGGAAACATCTCGAATAAACAACCTAAACTTGCACCTAAAGAAATTAGAGAAAGAAAAACAAAAACAAAAAAAACCCAAAGTTAACAGAAGGAAATGAATCATAAAGATCAGATCAGATAAAATGAAAAAGAAATGAAGGAAACGATAACAAAGATCAATAAAACTAAAAGCTCGTCCTTTGAGAAGATAAACAAAATTGATAAAACATTATCCAGACTCATCAAGAAAAAAAGGGAGAAGACTTAAATCAATAGAATTAGAAATGAAAAAGGAGAAGTAACAAGTGACACTGCAGAAATACAAAGCATCATGAGAGATTACTACAAGCAACTCTATGCCAATAAAATGGACAACCTGGAAGAAATGGACAAATTCTTAGAAATGCACAACCTGCCAAGACTGAATCAGGAAGAAATAGAAAATATGAACAGACCAATCACAAGCACTGAAATTGAAACTGTGATTAAAAATTTTCCAACAAACAAAAGCCCAGTACAAGATGCCAATCACAAGCACTGAAATTGAAACTGTGATTAAAAATTTTCCAACAAACAAAAGCCCAGGACAAGATGCCTTCACAGACCTTCTATCAGACATTTAGAGAAGAGCTAAGACCTATCTTTCTCAAACTCTTCCAAAATATAGCAGAGGGAGGAATACTCCCAAACTCATTCTACGAGGCCACCATCACCCTGATACCAAAACCAGACAAGGATGTCACAAAGAAAGAAAACTACAGGCCAATATCACTGATGTACATAGACTCAAAAATCCTCAACAAAATACTAGCAAACAGAATCCAACAGCACATTAAAGTGTCATACACCATGATCAGGTGGGGTTTATTCCAGGAATGCAAGGACTCTTTAATATACGCAAATCAATCAACGTGATACACCATATTAACAAATTGAAGGAGGAAAACCATATGATCATCTCAATAATATGCAGATAAATCTTTCGACAAAATTCAACACCCATTTACGATAAAAAAAAACCCACAGAAAGTCAGCATAGAGGAACTTTCCTTAACATAACAAAGGCCATATGTGACAAACCCACAGCCAACATCATCCTCGATGGTGAAAAACTGAAAGCATTTCCACTAAGATCAGGAACAAGACAAGGTTGCCCACTCTCACCACTGTTATTCAACATAGTTTTGGAAGTTTTAGCCACAGCAATCAGGGAAGAAAAGGAAATAAAATGAATCCAAATTGGAAAGGAAGAAGTAAATCTGTCACTGTTTGCAGGTGACATGATATTTTACATAGAGAATCCTAAAGATGTTACCAGAAAACTACTAGAGCTAACCAATGAATTTGGTAAAGTATCAGGATACAAAGTTAATGCACAGAAATCTCTGGCATTCCTATATACTAATGTTGAAAAATCTGAAAGTGAAATCAAGAAAACACTCCCATTTACCATTGCAAAAAAAAAGAATAAAATATCTAGGAATAAACCTACCTAAGGTGACAAAAGACCTGTATGCAGAAAATTATAAGACACTGATGAAAGAAATTAAAGATGATACAAATAGATGGAGAGATATACCATGTTCTTGGATTGGAAGAATCAACATTGTGAAAATGACTCAACTACCCAAAGCAATCTACAGATTCAATGCAATCCCTATCAAACTACCAATGGCATTTTTCACAGAACTACAACAAAAAATTTCACAATTTGTATGGAAACACAAAAGACCCCGAATAGCCAAAGCAATCTTGGGAACGAAAAACGGAGCTGGAGGAATCAGGCTCCCTGACTTCAGACTATAATAGAAAGCTACAGTAATCAAGACAGTATGGTATTGGTACAAAACCAGAACGATAGATTAATGGAACAGGATAGAAAGCCCAGTGATAAACCCATGTACATATGGTCACCTTATCTTTGATAAAGGAGGCAGGAATATACAGTGGAGAAAGGACAGCCTCTTCAATAAGTGGTGCTGGGAAAACTAGACAGGTACATGTAAAAGTATGAGATTAGATCACTCCCTAATGCCATACACAAAAATAAGCTCAACATGGATTAAAGACCTAAATGTAAGGCCAGAAACTATCAAACTCTTAGAGGAAAACATAGGCAGAACACTCTATGACATAAATCACAGCAAGATCCTTTTTGACCCACCTCCTAGAGAAATGGAAATAAAAACAAAAATAAACAAATGGGACCTAATGAAACTTCAAAGCTTTTGCACAGCCAAGGAAACCATAAACAAGACCAAGGGACAGCCCTCAGAATGGGAGAAAATATTTGCAAATGAAGCAACTGACAAAGGATTAATCTCCAAAGTTTACGGGCAGCTCATGCAGCTCAACAGCAAAAAAAAAAAAAAAAAAAACAACCCAATCCAAAAATGAGCAGAAGACCTGGATGGACGTTTCTCCAAGGAGGATATACAGACTGCCAACAAACACATGAAAGAATGGTCAGCATCATTGGTCATTGGGGAAATGCAAATCAAAACTGCAATGAGATATCATCTCACACCAGTCAGAATGGCCATCATCAAAAATCTAGAAATGATAAATGCTGGAGAGGGTGTGGAGAAGGGGGAGCACTCTTTCACTGCTGGTGGGAATGTGAATTGGTACAGTCACTATGGAGAACAGTATGGAGGTTCCTTAAAAACTAGAAATAGAACTACCATATGACCCAACCGTCCCACTCCTGGTCATATACCCTGAGAAAACCATAATTCAAACAGTCATGTACCAAAATATTCATTGCAGCTCTATTTACAATAGCCAGGAGATGGAAGCAACCTAAGTGTCCATTATCAGATGGATGGATAAAGAAGATGTGGCATATATATACAATGGAATATTACTCAGCTATAAAAAGAAACGAAATTGAGTTATTTGTAGTGAGCTGGATGGACCTAGAGTCTGTCATACAGAGTGAAGTAACTCAGAAAGAGAAAGACAAATACCATATGCTAACACATATATATGGAATTTAAGAAAAAAAAAATGTCATTAAGAACCTAGGGTTAAGACAGGAATAAAGACACAGACCTACTAGAGAATGGACTTGAGGAAATGGGGAGGGGCAAGGGTAAGTTGTGACAAAGTGAGAGAGTGGCATGGACATATATACACTACCAAACTTAAAATAGATAGCTAGTGGGAAGCAGCCGCATAGCACAGGGAGATCAGCTCGGTGCTTTGTGACCACCTAGAGGGGTGGGATAGGGAGGGTGGGAGGGAGGGAGATGCAAGAGGGAAGAGATATGGGAACATATGTATATGTGTAACTGATTGACTTTGTTATAAAGCAGAAACTAACACACCATTGTAAAGCAATTATACTCCAATAAAGATGTTTAAAAAACATTAAAAAAATAAAAGAGTATCAAAGGATTTGCAAATATGTCTTAAAACTATCATATTCATCATCTTCTTTGGCTTGTTGAGAGACTCAAATGAATTCACTAAAAACCCTTTATTATGTAACTTCCATGTGCTAGCACTGGGTTAGATGCTAAGGATATACAGATGAATAAAACATGATTCGTTTCCCCAGTATGCTCACAGATAACATTCATTGAAGGACTTTATAGAACTCTAAAGGGCAATATAAATGTCCATATTATGAGTCACTTGTGAAGTTTAACATGCAAACAAACCATTCCTGAATTTACTATATCATAAATCAGAATCAATACTTCAACAGATGGGAACTATGCATACTTCCTGAGTAAATTACAAACAAATACCGAAGATAATTTAAAAATTAAATGTCAGTTGGATTTGTAATAGATGTTTACCATGTCTCAAAGTAAGAGAACCTGTTAGAACAAGTATGCTGTGGTCAATCTCAGCGCAAAAGCTCTAATGAGCCTCTAATATGCTAAAGCACATCCCTTAGGGATGAACGGTTGGGTTAGTTCATTCTTTTACTGAAATTTTAACTCAGACCACTAACAAGATAGGGATAGCCAACTGTGATTTACACACATATTCAGTAGAATCTATATAGAGATTTCTAATTTAGTTTGTACAGGTCACTGAACTGATTCCTTTAGGTGACAACTTATGGTCACTACAGATAGAATCACAAATACGAACCTAACACCAAGAATGAAAAAACAGAACATCTTGAATTATCTTACCCGCCAAGAAAAGCACTGAGAAATACAAAATCACTTGAACTGAAGTACCTATTTTTGTTATGATATTCGGTCTTGAGAATTACAAACAAAAATCTAAAGTGTGACTAGAATACATAAATGAGTTCATGAAAATAAAGTTGAAATGAACTATTCCTTTAGAGAACCACAACTACTTTAATTCTTGAAGAAAGCTGCCTGTTCAAAGGATAACTAGCTTGTTGATTAGATGCTTTAAAAATACAAGTTATCAAGAAAACTTAGAGTGATATTCAGTGCCCTGCCTTTGAGTATCTGGGGGGAGCCTCTTTCCACAGTCACGGCTGCTGGCAGTTGGCCAGCGTCACAGGCAGGCAGCTGGCAGGGGAGGAGTGGGCTCTGGCAGCTGGCACTAAAAAATTAAAATCAAAATTAAGGGGAAAAAAACAACCTGAGGCGCACATGAATAACAATCAAGCCTTCTTCCTGGTGTCTGCCTTCTTCTTCAGTTCTCAGGGAAGACCCGCAGTGAGGCAGCTCCTCCCTCCCCACCCCAGAGACCTCAGGTTGATCTTCTCCGGTTTGGGTTCCTCTTTTTGGAGGTTTCCCGTGTTCATTCATCCAAGACACATTTCTTGAATCTTAGTGTGTGCCAAGAAATGTGCTAAGGGCTGAGGATGAAGATAAAAATATAAGTTACATTCCTGACTTCTAGAAAAATGAAAATTAATAAGGGTTATGGGCTGATTTTAAAATACTTATAAATCACTGTAGAAAATGGGAGAACCATAGGGCTTAAGGAAAATAAAAGAGAGCTCAGATGAGATGATGGAAGACAATAATGACACAGGAATAGAAGACTCATTAAGGCTTTCTCAGTTGAAAACCCTGAATAACCTCTTCAAGAGGAAAGAACCTGAGGAAATGAATGGAGATAAAATGGAAGTAGAATTTTAACATGTGAGTATATTATGGTATATTCTGAGCTGCTATAGCAAAGAGACCAAAAATTATAGAAGTTTAAAATACCTTGTCTCTATCTTTTATAGTGTTTCAGAAGGATATGGCTAGTACAGCAGCACTGACATTCTCAACACACATCTTCAATTTCTGGATCTGAAGAAGAAGCTCCAGTTCTTATTATCATGTCTATATCTCAGGGAGAGGGAAGAAACGGCAAAATCCCTTTTCAAGGGGACAACATAGAAGTGGTTTACATAATCCCCACTTAACAGCGAGCTCCAAATGGGGCTGAGAAGTGTAATAATTGCTGGGTAATTTTACGCCCACCTAAAACTCAGGAGTTCTATTAAAAATGAAAAGAAAGAATTGACATTGGCAAAATATTAGCCCCAGTCACAATAAATAGTGAATCTATATGAGCATAGTTCTAATTGTTAGTGCATAATTAGTTTTGTTACTTTGTCCTTACATTATTTCATCCAAGATTTACATTCACTGGGCTATTACCAGGACTAGAATATGAATCATTTAATAAACAAATGTATATTAGAGATAAGTTAGGAACAAGACATTGTGGGAAGTACTGTGGTGATAAAATACACTTACGTGCATGATGATAAAAGTGGAATTTTAAAATATTATCATGAGAAATGGAAAGAGATGAACACACATTATTAAAGCCAACAGTGGAGTAGGTTGGGTCATCAGCCTTCTTGATGGATGCATGATACTCACTATTAAATAGCCCAATAGGTTAATAGGTTTTATAGTCATAAAACCTTTCTTCTGTCAAGTCAAGAAACCTCCACTGAAAATAACTTTGCTCAACCTGCATTTTATCCCATCTTTCAATCTAGCCATCAGATCCTGATCTATGTGCGCCTCAAGGTAATACATTACTGCTCTGAGAGTCACCATATATTCCATGCAGTCACATTTCATGCATAATGAAGATGCCAGTGAACTACAAAGGTTTTATCAACTCAAACAGGAATACAAATGCTGTCTCAGGGCAATTTATGGTGTATATTTTAAAAGAGTAAGAAAAGGAGAAGTTTTTAGGTCAATCCATATGTCTTTAGGGAAAATTATGTCAAAGCCATTTTGAAAAGAGAAAATTTTCATTCTAATCGTTTTTAAGATTCTTTCTTATTTCATACATTTATTTTTCAAACACACATATAGCAAATGGTAGTACTGATAATTCAAATAAAACCTCCTAGAATTTTTTTAGGTACAGATATTTTCCTTTTCCTTTAAAGTATTTATTGATTGCCTATAGTGTACAAAGCACTTTGCTAGACAATGGGATACAAACTTGAGTAAGTCCTTTATTTTATTTTATTTTATTTTTATGATTTTTTTTTTTTTTTTTTTTTTTTTTTTTTTTTGCAGTAGGCGGGCCTCTCACTGTTGTGGTCTCTCCCGTTGCGGAGCACAGGCTCCGGACGCGCAGGCTCAGCGGCTATGGCTCACGGGCCTAGTTGCTCCGCGGCATGTGGGATCCTCCCAGACCGGGGCACAAATCCGTGTCCCTTGCATCGGCAGGTGGACTCTCAACCACTGCGCCACCAGGGAAACCCAAGTCCTTTATTTTAATGAGGATAATTTTGCTGTAAAGATAAAAGATTCATCACAAACAGATCAAACTAAGAAAGTGTGTTGTCAGAGGTAATAAGGAACAGTCCACACAAATTGAAGGACTCAATATTGACAAGGCTGGGTCTTACTCAAGCCAAGTTGAGGAAGGCTCCTAGACTCAAGGAAGTTCCAGGGGCCTGAGCAATGTGTGTGGACTTTTAGTGCCCTGCCTTTAAGTGTGACTCAGCTACATAATAAACACCTGGACTTGGTTTTGTTTAATTTTTAATCTTTGTTTTTCTGTTTCTTTACCATTTGTCAAATTCCTTCTTAATATTCTTAGTTCAAATAGCCACGAAGAGAAATCTGCTTTATACAAATCATTTCCCAGGCCATCCACAAGCCTCATGTCCCTGTCCTTATTATGTATCTACCCTTCTGTAATCAACAGAGACCAAGGTAAATGGAGCCACAAAGTAGAGAATCTCTCCATTTAGGCAGAAGGGCATTGGCAAATCAAAGATAAAAAAGGCAGGGGTTTTGACTACATGAAATATTTTTGCAAACTGTAATAAATTGTAAATTGATAAAATGCTTAGCAAACATAGCTATTATCATTTATATAATATTTTATAAAATACTTTAACATAAACAGCATATTTGCAAAACTCCTACAGTGTGAGCAGAGATGATATTCAGAATCATTAACAACTGGTACAGTGTGGGCACTGTCCAATCACAATGAATGCCCCAAATATCAGAACAGATGCTGTCACAAGCAGCCAGTATAATGAACCAGCACACACTGGCTGGATAGTAGCCCTGGATCCAGATCAAACCTTTATTTTATACCCACTTTACAGATGAAACAAAAAATGAAGTTCAAGGGAAGTTAAGCGACTTCTTTGTCTGGGAGCTGGGTCTTTAGATTCCAAAGCTAGTGCAGTTGGCACACTTTGCCTCCATCTGTTCCTTGTTACCTAATGTAACATACAGCATGGTCAGAGGCCACATCTGTGACCTCCCTAACCAGCAGCCATTCTTCTTTGTACAGTATATAAAGTGCTGTATAAGATTTTATATCTATTGCATCGCCTGTGACATTGACTTTCAATGGTCTCTCCTTTTTCTACAGAGTATACTCTCTGAAGGCTAGGCTGTTAATGTTTCTTCCTTGTACTCTGTACATCCTCTGTTAGGCGATCAGTAAATATGTTGTGAAATTTTTTGAAGGGAGGAGAAATTATCAAGTGTATGTAAACTACTCCCTAGAACAAACAGTTGTGGAATGTAAATGAATTCATGAATGTCAAGGGTTTAGCACAGTGTGGGACACCTTATCAGTGTCCCAAAACTCTTGACTGTTGAACAGTCTGTTATACAGACTCCTCTCTCTGTTATACAGAGGAATCGTGTATTACCTAGAATGGTTAGAGTCGAAAGTCAATGCTTACAGCCAAACTTGCAAAATTTTCCCTTAACTCATCAATAAAGTATAGTAAATTGATTTTTGTCCATACAACTCCAAGTAGATCTAAGTATGATAAATGCATAGTGTATTTACTAATATATTTTATATAAAATTCCTTGAAGGGTCATATTTGGAAACTAATCTATTCAAAAATTTCCATGCTAGAATTCTTCAGTAAAATCACCAAGCTTCCACCCTTTTTCTGTTTATTGTTTTGCCTCTGTCTCCCAGCTACATCTAACTTTTTGTTGGGCAATGTTTTCTTTGGCCTTTAATTAGTTCTTCAATAACTTCCTACAGGAGATCTAGGAAACCTATAACTACATGCTTCCAGACAGTCACTCTGAATGTCTTCAGCCTCTTTCTTCCTCTCAAATGTAGTTGAATTGTGATAATTTGAAACAAAATTTGCTGTGATTATACTGTATAATTTACTTATAAAGTGGTTCTAAGGCATAAGGCATGTTTGGATTAGTCGTATATGGGAGGGGGATCATTACTATGTATTTATAAAGTACAGAAAACTAAATCTTAAGGAGTTTAACTTTCTCTGGTTTACATAAAAAATAAGTGGTATGGAAACAGGCTATAGACTCTAGTCTTCAAGTCTTAGATACTTAAACTTTAAATCAATGGATCTCCAGAAAGTCATACTATGTGCAGAAGGAATCCTGAAAAATGGTGTGGAGGGTTTTAGTTACACGAGAAGTCGGAGAAGTTACTGACATTCAGTGGGCAGGGCCTGGGATGTGGATCTACTACCATGTGCAGAAGAGTCCAGTTAAATAGGCAAAGAAGACTTTTCAAGTCATGGGGTAGAAAGATTGAACTTAACTCTTCTGAAATAAAAACTAGGAGTATTTTTAAGCACTGGGGTGAACTAGTGGAAAAGTACTGGAGCACGCTGAGGGCCAGTAAGTCAATGTGATGAGGCCATCTGTGTTTGCTAATTCTTGCTTATCCAAGTTAGGCTCCTACCCTCCCACAGAGAATGGAAGACAGGGGCTCTATCTTCCTTGCCGATTACACTGCAAAGAGATGGCCCCCAGGCCCTTAAGAAACTAGATTTTTTTTTTTTTTTTAACATCTTTACTGGGGTATAATTGCTTTACAATGGTGTGTTAGTTTCTGCTTTATAACAAAGTGAATCAGTTATACATATACATATGTTCCCATATCTCTTCCCTCTTGCGTCTCCCTCCCTCCCACCCTCCCTATCCCACCCCTCCAGGCTGTCACAAAGCACCGAGCCAATATCCCTGTGCCATGCGGCTGCTTTCCACTAGCTATCTACCTTACTACGTTTGTTAGTGTGTATATGTCCATGACTCTCTCTCGCCCCGTCACAGCTCACCCCTCCCCCTCCCCATAACCTCAAGTCCGTTCTCTAGGAGGTCTGCGTCTTTATTCCTGCCTTACCACTAGGTTCTTCATGACATTTTTTTTTTCTTAAATTCCATATATATGTGTTAGCATACGGTATTTGTCTTTTTCTTTCTGACTTACTTCACTGTGTATGACAGACTCTAGGTCTATCCACCTCATTACAAATAGCTCAATTTCGTTTCTTTTTATGGCTGAGTAATATTCCATTGTATATATGTGCCACATCTTCTTTATCCATTCATCCGATGATGGGCACTTAGGTTGTTTCCATCTCCGGGCTATTGTAAATAGAGCTGCAATGAACATTTTGGTACATGACTCTTTTTGAATTTCGGTTTTCTCAGGGTATATGCCCAGTAGTGGGATTGCTGGGTCATATGGTAGTTCTATTTGTAGTTTTTTAAGGAACCTCCATACTGTTCTCCATAGTGGCTGAACCAATTCACATTCCCACCAGCAGTGCAAGAGTGTTCCCTTTTCTCCACACCCTCTCCAGCATTTATTGTTTCTAGATTTTTTGATGATGGCCATTCTGACTGGTGTGATTAGATCACTCCCTAACACCATACACAAAAATAAGCTCAAAATGGATTAAAGACCTAAATATAAGGCCAGAAACTATCAAACTCTTAGAGGAAAACATAGGCAGAACACTCTATGACATAAATCACAGCAAGATTCTTTCTGACCCACCTCCTAGAGTAATGGAAATAAAAACAAAAATAAACAAATGGGACCTAATGAAACTTCAAAGCTTTTGCACAGCAAAGGAAACCATAAACAAGACCAAAAGACAACCCTCAGAATGGGAGAAAATATTTGCAAATGAAGCAACCAACAAAGGATTAATCTCCAAAATTTACAAGCAGCTCATGCAGCTCAATAACAAAAAAACAAGCAACCCAATCCAAAAATGGGCAGAAGACCTAAATAGACATTTCTCCAAAGAAGATATACAGACTGCCAACAAACACATGAAAGAATGCTCAACATCATTAATCATTAGAGAAATGCAAATCAAAACTACAATGAGATATCATCTCACACCAGTCAGAAGAAACTAGATTTTAAAACTGGCAAGAGGCTCCAAGAAGATTTACATCTCAAAGGGTCAGAGAAATAATTTACAGTCGTAAATTTTTAAAGCAAATGCTCTCAGGAAGGGGAGGTTAGGGTCCTAGAGTCGGGAAGAAGCTTGTCTAAAGCTTAGTAAAGTGGAGGGGATAAGCAAGGCTATCTTGTTCAGTCCCACATGAGAAAATATTGTCCCCATCTCTTGCTTTTATGAAGTAAAACAACTGGTTATACTTATATAAGCCTGGCAACCCACTCCATTTTGGACACAAATATTTTCACATGGTTTCAGTAGAAATACATCACCCAGCAATGCAGCTAACTTTTAAATTTAGGGAAGCTTGCTTGTTGTGTGTGTGTTTATTTGGGAACATTGCCAAGATTTGTTCATCATTACAGAAAATCATGTCACTAATGGCCATGCTGATCACAGATTTTAAACCACCAAAGAAACCCCTGTTTAAGCCTGCTTTTTGTAGCAATCTCATTCTGGGTGAGATTCTCATGTACAGATGCGAGAATCTCATGTACTTCGTTTTGACTTCTAGTAAATACATATCTCAGTACTTACATTTTTTTAAATATATATTATTTTTATTATAAATTATTTTTATTCCATTTCTCCTTTATATTAAAGTTATAGCACCTTTCAAACGTTGTTGGTAATATGTAAAACCATTTAAAACTTGGATGTCCCTGTTGCTTACTTACCTATGTCGAGGCCAGACACAGACCCTCCAATTCCCATTCTTTACCTCATAAATCAATAGCTGGCTCACTGTCCCTGCTAATCAATCAGAACAAAATGCTCATTACCCAAACTTCTGTTAAATTAAGCCCCTCTCCTTCCCCAGGAGGAACATTGAGTCACCTTCAGGCAGAGCCAGCAAACAGCTCTCCCTGAGTATATGGAGGCCTTATTGTAAAATATTTTCTGATCTACTATCCTGCAATGCCACTCTTTTGTCCCACTTCCCCACACCCAGTCCTTTGTAACCTTGGTTACTCCTCCCTAAAAAAGAAAAAACCCTTTCTTGTCTAATCCTTCAGTCACTGACAGATCTATGGTCAGAGACCTCACCCTATTGCAATGCCCTCCACCTCCTAGAAAGTCCTTTCTAATGAAGTCTCTCCTTACTACGCCCATATTTGTTTTTTACTTGACATATTATTATGGCAAAGTAAATAAATAAACAAACAAGAATTTATTCAAGATCAGAAAGATGCCAGGGAATCCAAATACCTATATTCACAGAATTTCTAGAATAGATTTATATATGTTTAAAAGGTTGCTGGAGTTCTTTTCAGAAACTGCAGTGAATTCCTTAGCATTCTTAGACTGCTCTGTTAGCCAAAAGATTATTGTTTCTTTCTTTCCTTTGTTTTTCTTAAATGAATCACCCTTCAGTGTGTGCAAAGCTGGCTAATCCCTGAACAATAAGACAGGAGCTGGAGCTCTCCCTGGCCACACTGCAATGGGTCTGCTCTGCCTTGGTGAGGTCAGACCAAGCCCCAACGAAGGTGGAAGAAAAGAATGAATGTCAATGGTAGTGACTGTTAAACAGACTGTGGAAAATGGGGGAAAGATTAAGCCAAGTTTAAATGACCTTTGTGTGCATTTAAGTCATAATGGCCCTTGGCTGCTCGGAACCACGTTCTTCTTCACAGAGCACTTAGCCAGGCAGCAACTTAACACCACAGCTGACTTTCCCTTCTCAGTATGGCAGCAGTTTAGGGCTGGATGTGGTAAAAAAATAAAATGTCAACTAATAGTTACAACCTATGAAGTTTTGCATTTTTAAATAGCTCGAAAACTCACTCTTTTTACTGGACCACAAAAGAGAAAAGTAAAAAATCACCATTGTGATTGATATTGAATATTTTTTTAAAAAATAAACCAAAATCTGATTAGTGCTCTAATAACTAAAAAAAAAGAAATCCTACGTTTAATAAATCAACCTGACCTATAATTTCACATCACCTATAATTTCACATGCTTTATTCAGTCAAGACTCAGAATTGGAGTTATGCATATCTCTTCTTCTAAATATGCAAGACATAGGTGCTGTACTACATTCTTCCAATTCCAGGAACATCTGCTGAGGGACAATGGCTGTTTTGCCAGGAGGGGAACAGAAAGGATCCCGCAGCGGTGCTGCTGCAGCTGGCGGAAGTCAGCAACCATGATCTCTATTCAGGAAGAAGGATAAATGAAAGACAAACTTCATCTGTCAGTTAATAAAATGTTAATGCATTTGAAAGTAGAAGGTGACATTTTCTGATTTTAATTTTCAAACATAAACATTAGTGCTTTAAGTCAGCATAATCATTAATTGAGTCTTCTGGATTTATGTGAGAAATACATGTTTCTTCATGAATGCAAAGCCACATGTACTAAAACTGGATGTTTAATTCAACTACTTAAGTAGGTGAATTTTTTCCTTATGTATTACTCTATGAAATCTTCTTTCCAGAAATCACAGAATGAAACTGCTTAAATTGTAAATGTCATTGTTTAATTTATGGTTTAAAAATAAAGGCAAAAGCTAGTATGATACTTTTAATGTAATTTAATTTCTATTGATACACAATACTGTTCCATTTAAATATTATACATATTTCTTATCCCAGTTTTGCAAAATAATGAAAATAATATTTCAAAGAGGCACAATATTTTACATTTTCCAATGTGTATATTTTATCATTCAAGCATGCTTCACATGTTAAGTCTTTTTCACTATATTTCCTTTTATCAAGTCATAAGAATGCCTTCCAACTATATAATCGATATTGTGTTTCCTTTTTTTACCTGTAACCAGAAAACGGTACCTCTGTACAACTATTTTGTTTGCTTCTGAATGAGAAAAAGAGAGAAAAGAGAAATGAAAAAATGAAAAAGGAAGCGAGAAAGAACATACATGTTCTTTGTGAATGGCCTAAAACTAGAAGATTATTGAGGTCACAGATCCCCCACCCCCATGCCCATGCAGACCCTGTGAACATGGCATCTATCACTCAGTGTGGGTTTAAAGCAGGGAGAAAAGATAACCATAATGATCTTCATTTTTTTCATAACATAGAAGGTGGTTAAGGTCAGGGACGCAGACCTCATTCAGGCAGAGGTATCATTAACTAGCGTACAATGGTGATTTGAGTGTGTTTATAGCACCTTTGCCCCGGGTAATTCCAGAGAGATGAAATAACATGCCTTTTAAACAAAGTAGAATCAAGCTCCTCATTAGAAGAAGAGGCCAGTATGTCCTTTGGGGGTATCACTCATTTCAGATACTGTGTACTTTAAATGGTTCATTGTAAGACAATGTAATGAACAATCATCTTACTTTTTCACTCCTCAAATTTGCTTCTATTAAGTTGCTATAGCTTCCCAATCTTCAACTGTCACTTATTTTTTAGGGGCTACCAAAAACATTGGCTATTTTGTTACCCCTATGATTTGCCATTCATTTCATAATTTTATCTGTTCTATCCTTTACACATACACACACAATGTGTGTGTGTATGTGTGTGAGTGCACACATGCAGGTTTCCTTACCAGGTGCTTTTAGCACTGAGCACCAGAAGAATACCTGGTCTATTAGTGGCCCATCCTCAGATCTCTGAGCTATGCTAATGTAACAGTAATAAATTTTCCATAACATCTCTAGTATAAGAAGTATCACATTTAAAAAGCTTTTTGAGCCAAATCCTCTGTTCACCAATATGAAGTCCAATATTAATAATTTTTATGGTGCTTTCTCCTTCCCAGAAAGCTACAGCTGCCATAGGAAAAATGGATTCCACTATCTCTTATCTAATAGCTGTCACTGTTGCCAATGCCCCTTGACCAGGACCATAGGAACTTTTACACCTCCCAAGATTAGAGTTCTTAGGGTTCAAATTATTGCACATATTCCCCTTTTACTCTCATCCAAGCTCCTCAGCATTTAATATACTGATGGTGAGTCTGCTGCCGCTGTGCCACTTTGAGAAACTGGATTTCTCTCTTCCCGCATCTTGAGGAATCTTTACCTGTCTTACACACAAACTACTAACCTTCAGCATTTCCTGTTCTAGAGGAAATGTCCAGCTCATCTCCTCAATGGGCTTAGGGAAAAAGTTGCAAAATGATGGCCTACATCAATCTGCAGAAATGTTTTGGTATGACTTAGCCATGTTTTGAAAATTGGATAATTTCTTATCAAAATCTAAATTTCAGGTTGGTCTTGAAACACAGAGAAGTTGTTCATCATTCCTAGGAGCAAGTGAATCCATAATTTAGAAATACTACATTTGACTGCAAAAAAAATCTAAGTATAGTAATAGGTTAATTTTCACATTGAAGAGTTTACATATTACTTTACAAATATGTTTTTCCTTATATGTAGAGGGCATTTGATGATTTTGGCTGCATGGTCTATGTTTTCATAAGGTAAAGCATCTAAATTTCTTGGGAATATCCCTATACCATTCTCTGTCCAGGTGGTTCTGATGGAATTAAAATATATCCCCTGACTGCAGAGATGGACAAATGACCTAGACATGGTCAGACAGAGCTAAGGATACCAAATATGAAAGGATTTTGTGGGGGGAGGAAGAAGTAATAATATAATAATTTTTTTTATGGTGTCAGTGAGACTGTGAGAATGTATCCCTGGCCCTGTGGAGGTAGCAATGAGTAGAGAGCCTGCTAAGAATGAAGCCAACAAAGAGGAAAGCAAACCCAGGGCATGGAAGAATGAGCCCTAGGCTACTTTTTGAGGCCCTGTGTTTAGCCACATTTGAATCTGGTCTATCTCTGGACATTTTAGATTCATAAGCCAACACATTTGCCTTCCTGTTTTAACCTCTTGGAGTTAGATTTCTGTCACCTGGAATCAAGGTTCCTAACACGGGAGCCTCTTAAATTCACATTCTCCCATCTGTGAATTCTCTTGTTCTTAACTCCTTTCTTTCTTCTAAAATGTCTCCATAATCTTTCAAATATACCCCTTCAAAATTTTAACCTTTTCCAGCCGATTGGAGTCATCAATGTCTTAAAAGATAAACATTGTATGTGACAGACTGGTATCCTGAACATGGAACCAACATGAGACTCTCACCCCGTTACATAAGAAAAAAATAACGTTCTTGCCTTAAAAACACTGAAATTTAGGGAACAATTTTGCTTACCATCAGTAACTTATCAACATATTCTTATAATTCAAATTTAACTGGCGGCCATGTTATGATTCACACAGGTCAGAATTCACATCACACACTAATAATTTGGATGCTAAGTATCTACAATTATTTAAAACATATACTACACTTAAAGTCTCTATTAAATGCTTGCTGTAGAAGACTATTTTCTTTTTAACAGTCTAAACATAAAAATGGGACTGCCAGAGAGAAGATAAAATATATAGTAAATTAATCTTTATTTCAATTTTACTTCAATCTATTAGAAAGTCTTTCATTTAAAATGGCAGGAGAGTGTTAATTTGTGATACTAGTTGCTTTTGTGGATTAATAAGAGATTTCACAACAAACAAATTGAAAGAAAATTTAGAGGACAATGAGGTCACATATTAAAGCAAATCATCCTTTTCTCTTTCCAATTTCAAATTTCCACTCTTGTGGAATTTGACCAGTTTTCATAAAATCCACCCCAGGATTAAAATTATTAGTGAATGGTTGGAAACTGAGGTGAGCAGGCATTTAGCAATTGTTCAGTGGTCTGTAAAATGAATTTCTGATCTCGGTCCAGTCATAAAATCTATCATCACAGTTAATGCAAGTCAATGTCTTTTCTATCAGTCTCATCAGGGAAGCCTGGGACTGCCTGAACACAGACACAGAAATATCTGCTACAGAGCCAAAATCTGTAAGCCAAAATTAAGGATCACTGGTAAGGGAGTTACTGCGTCTGCTTGAATCACTCTGTAGCTAAGTGCAAGGCTTTAAATGATGATTCTAGCTCCTTTAGGAAGATTTACATTCTGTCTGAAGATAAAGTGGAATAGATACCATGAATATCCTGCATCCAAGAGCTAAGTAATTGAAGATAAGGAACTGCTTTGTCCCACGATGCAGGAAGGTAGCAGATGACCTATGGTCCACATTAATACAACAGACATTCTGACTTAGAAGTGGAGGGAGGTCCAAAGAAGGTCCTTTATATCCAAATGGATCAATGCAATTCAGAGTGCTTTAGAGGGGCAAAACTGCACAATATTTAAAAGAAATATATTTATGCCTGTCTGAAATGACTTGACCATATTTTATTGGCAACATTCTAGATATTCCCTAGATCTTCAAAAGCCTTAAAATAACCTTTCTTTATCAGTCAGTGTCACTTTTAAAAAACAATTCTAAACTTCCAGCCTCTTTTATAAAGTTGTATTTTTTTTTTTTTTTTTGGTTAGGTTTGGTTTAAGTGGGGTTTGTGGGACCGATCAAAAAGATTTTAAAATGAGCTCAACCACACATCCATCGGCAAATTCTACAATCCAGCCAGAAATGGTCCTTGCTCCCCTTCTGGATTCCCTGAGAAAATCTTGTGGTCCTCTTATATCCTGAATGCTCATCCCTCTGTAATTGCAGAAGTAGATAGAGATATTAGGGTGTATACAGTCTTTTTCATGGTCTGATCCTAGATAATGCTAAGGTGACATTTTGGAATCAAAATTCACCTGCCTAATTTTCCAGGCTAGAAACAGGAGCTATATGTAGCAAAACCTGAACAACCTGAAAGATTTTATCAGGTCACCAAATGAGAACAAAGATTAAATCATCCTGAGTAGAGACACCTCCAGACTGAAGGTGAAGTTCTCAAGTTTGAAACATTTTTACTCTCTTTTCTCCTCATAAAACCCCTCTGAGTTTTAGAGACTACAGTTTCAAAGTAAAGAGAAATGATACTGATTCACTTTGCTGTACAGCAGAAACTAACACAATAATGTAAAGAAACTATACTAAAATAAAACCTTTTTTAAAAACCCAATTAAAAAAAAGAGGAGTGATAATACTGGAGGAAACATAATTCTTAATGAAGTTGTAATTTGCAACAAACATTAATGAAGATTTATGCCTGTACTTTAGGTGTGGTGTAATATACTGATTGCGTTCACAAAGCCAGCAGATATCATAAACATGTAAATGTGTCCTTTAGCTGTAACATGTAAATTTGACTGGCCTCTTCCTTCTCTAATTTTCATTTGTGACATTCTGTATAGAATGAGGGTGGGAAGAAGGCCCTGAAATATTAACTGTTTCAGGCAGAAAATATCAAGCTTCCTAAACTGTATATGGCACATTGTCCTGGACTGTGTGATGATAACTGGGCTCAAGCTGGGAAATGCTTTCCCAGAATCCCACACCCTATAAGATTCTGAGTCAGAACTGGCCAAAAGAGAAATTGTGAGAGATTTGGGAGATGAAGAAAAGAGAAAGTCATACTCTCAGAAGGTCATCACAGTCAGACATGGTGATAGACCAATAACGAGGTGCCAGATAGTCCCAGCTGGTCCTGCTCTCTCCTGCTTCTCTTGCCAAGTTCCAGTCCTGCTGATCAAAGTAGCCCCGAGTTTACTACCAGGAACTCAGCTGTGGGCCCATTTGGGAGTAAGCTACACAGAGGAAACAGCTTCTCTATAGCCTGCAGTTCCCATAAATCTCTCTAGCAGTGGTCTTTCTATGGTCTAACTTTAGTCGTCAGATAGGTTTGGCTTTTCAGAGTTCCCTGCAAGTACTACTGGTCCATGCGCATCAGATTTTACTGACTCTCACTTCTTGGGCATATTCACTCACTGAAGAATTATAGAATAGGTAAAGAGAGTTAGTCTCTTAATTACTAAACTCATTCTATATGAAATATTCCATTAACCAGTTTTAATATTTCATTAACTAGTTTTACTGGTTACATATAACTAATTGTCATATAGTCCCTTAGTGAGGCCTAGACATTTTCTCAAATTCAGGCTGCCACCTTCAGAATAGAGTTTATCTTTCAACTTAGAGAAACGAAAACATTCAATGAGTAGGGAAGGGATATAAGAATAAATTGTGTTGATTACACTGTTTCAGCATATACTGAACTTGGTGTGAGGAGTGTTATGCTCTCAGACCAGCCTCTTGAGAGATAGCCCTAATTATGAGGCCTATTTTGGCTGTATCAGCACCTTCAATCAAGGCCTGTTGGGTTTCCTACTTGTTCTCATTTCTGGATACTCTTAATTGGGCCAAGGCACATATTGGGCCAAGGCACAACATTGAGAATCTGACATTCCATTTCCAACTACAAACATTTTTTTCCCTTGAATTTGTAGATGATTCAATCACTCACTTTGTTTATAGTTGTTGTTTCATACTTTTTGCAATTGCTTTGGGCAGGAAAGCAAACCTGACAGTCTATGCCCATGAGTAGAACTGGAATTTGTTCTAGTTATACTTTGCATTACAAACCACACCAAACTTGGTAGCTTAAAACAAAACAACAATCACTGTACTGTATTCATGACCTTTAGGCCAGGAATTCAGGCCAACTTAGCTGGATGATTTTTCTGTTCTAAATAGCACCAAATGTTGTTGCTGTGCAGTGTTCCATTGGCAGCTGAGCTGGCCTGGAGGATCCAAGAAGGCTTCACTCACATTTCTGGTGCCTTGGAAGAAACAGTGGCCCTACAAGTGCCATACTCCCTCACTGTGAGTTCTCAGGGCCTCTCATGTGGTCTATCCAGAAGGATAGTCCAACTTCTAACATGGAAGCTTAGATCTTCAAGTCTGAGCGCTCTAAGAGGCAGAACAAGGCATAACATAACTTCTGCCGTATTCTTACTGTCAGAGTAGTCATAGAGCCTGCACAGATTCCAGACTCAGGAACATAAACCCAACATTTCAATGGCTGGAGAATCAAGATTTTCTGGTTACATTATTAACCACAACCCCACAAAACAAAGTCTATCACATAGCAGTTTCTGAGTAGGTTATGGCAATAAAACAAGCCTGTGAATACGGTTCATGATTTGGAAGCAGATTGAAGTTTCACTTGGCTTATCTACAGGCTCCAGGATAACCACAGTTAGCTAATCTCACTGTTACTCAGCTTCCTCATCTGCAATAATAAGAAAACTACCTTATAAGTTTATTGTAAGGATAAAGTGAGACGATATATGAAGTGTCAGGCACAAATCAGTGGTCAGTAACTCTCAGGTATTGTTTTTAAGTTTGAAGTAGGAAGATAATGCGGTAATTTTCCGAAGACATTTATTGTCTTATTCTTATCTTGGTCAGGTTATCAGCTGAGAGTGAGGTGGAGGGAAAAGGTAGGAATATTGAGCAAAGAAGAGAAGCTATAAAATTGTTTTCTCAGAAAGTGATATTCAAGCAATATTCACTTGTTTAGATGTAGTTGCTGGGAAGGCATAAATTTGGGTCAAGCAGAATTGGGACCTTACAAGGTGTGTATGATAGAGGGAAAGGATTAAGATACTTGAAAGTTTTTGCAAGGAAATGATAATATTAGTGGGCTTTGGAAATTGAGCAAAAGTTTGTATGAATTTTCTAACATAATAGAGTCATTTTTAAAAAAATCATACCAATTGCATATGCATAGGTGTATTAATTTTAGATAATGCCAAGGTCCAGTCGTGTCAAGGAAAGAGAGATTAAAAAGTGTGGATATGAAAGTTATTAAAATTGAGGTTAAACAATGCTGCTGTTGAATCATGTGGATGACACAGTTCTAAACATCAGTGAAGACAGAAGTTCGGTTTCAAAGCCTTAGAAGAGGAAGAGTGACAGAGAATACAGAAGAGAAGGGTAATAACAAGGAGAAGGGCTGATTGACTAGCCTGATGTCATAAACTTCAAAAGACTAGGGTCAGAGTGAAAGAAGAGTTTCCTAAAAACTGTGTCTCAGAGCAATAAGTAGTTGAGCAGATTCTCAAGATTCTGAGATATACCAGGTAGGGTAGAATTGGCAACAACCTTTGGAGAAGGCTGTAAAGAAGTTGTATCTTTGTTGCAGAATTAGGGGTGTCACTGTCACTTAAGTCACAGATGCTAGAGGAAGCATTCTGTCATCATCATCATCGTCATCACTGCCATCAACATTATATAATAGTTGTTGCTATTATTACTATAATTATTGTTAGTCTGACCAGTGCCCAGTTGAAAAGATTGAAAGTGAGGGAACAGGGTTGGATGGTTCAGAAGATAAGGGCAAAATTGTGGAGTGATAAAAATGAAAAGAGAAGTTGTTTAGTGTGGGTGCTTCCCTACGGTTTGGTGACTGAGAATAATAGGACTGAGAAATACGATGATCTCATTGTTTCCAAAGAATTAATTCTACCATTGCTCATTTGAGTGGATTGTATTCTAGAGCAGTGTTTCTCATAGTTTTGACATGTATATGCATCATCTGAAAATCTTATTTAAATACAGATTCTGATTCAGTAGTTCTGGATGATGCCGGAGTTCCTGCTTTTCTAACAAGCTCCTAGGGGCTGCCCTCTTTTAAGTCACATTAGCCCAATCAACACTTCCCCATACTACAGGCAATGAAAACCAGTGAAAAGTCTAAATGAAGAATAATCATTCTTCCTCTACTAAGGCACAGAGAAATATAATCAGAAGGATGAGATTTAAGTGGCTTGGAACAGTTTATTTACAATTTGCTGGCTTAATATTTTTACATCTATTTACTTTTAATAACCCCATATCCCAAATACTTTCTAGAAAGTGTGTCAGCAAGAATTTGGTTAAATTATACTAGTCAAATGTCTTAGCTATTTCAAGAAGCACTGAAGTTTGGGGTGGGGAGAGAGAAAGTGATGCATAGGAAGTTTGACTACCAGAAAAGCAATATTCCATAAAGTTAATTAAGTAGTAACTCAAGAAATCTTGAACTGACATAGGCATTACACACTGAAGAAATGGTTTCCTTGTAAGTTGCGGTGACGTGACTGAACCAGAGAAGAGCAATAATCCCTGCTCCTCATTAAAACGGCCAATCTGGGGCTTCCCTGGTGGCGAGTGGTTAAGAGTCTGCCTGCCGATGCAGGGAATACAGGTTCGTGCCCCGGTCCAGGAAGATCCCACATGCCGTGGAGCGGCTGGGCCCGTGAGCCATGGCCGCTGAGCCTGCGCGTCCGGAGCCTGTGCTCCACAGTGGGAGAGGCCACAACAGTGAGAGGCCCGCATACTGCAGAAAGAAAAAAAAAAGGCCAATCTGAGCATCTTAGTATATTTCTGGACACTTTCTAAAATCAACAAATGGAAGCAATCAAATTTAGAAATATGGTTCAAGATTTTCTTCAGTTGCAGGGTAAAATGTCTGTGAAACTTGAAGAAAAATTTTCATTGAGAAATCAATTTCTAGTGAATTATTAACAATAAATTAGGCAAAAAAATTATAAATGTTCTGATTCAAGAGGGCTGAAGCAGCACATAAGGATTTGTAAGAATTCACGAAGAGTGGCAGACACAGATACAACATGTATCCTGACTTGGAATGACTTTAAAAATATCCAAGAGAAGACAGAAGAAGAAATATGATTTATCTAATTGCTTGACTTTTCTTGGAACTTTCTCAGGTAATCATTTACATCACAAGTCTCTCTCTCTTTGTCCCTACTTAAGGCTGTTCTAAAATGCCTTTGCATGATCCCCCAATTTAGGTAGATACACTGAATTGTTATGATTGTACAGTGGTCTCTTAGGTTGTAAGCATCCCAGGGCATTATAGGACCTCAGCTCAATGGGGTGAACAAAGAGTTTGGTGTGAAGATTCAAAGCTCTGTGGCACTGAAGCAGGCATGCTATCCTAGATGAATGGCAGACACAGGAATCTAATGCCTGGATGGTTGGGATTTAGGTCCTGAGTCTCACTCTTTCACTGACTGCATGGACAGTCAAGTCAAGTCTCTGTCCCAACACAGCTCCTGGCCTCCTGAGTACCTCCCAGAGTAGTTGTCAGTGACATTTTTCTGGTTACAGGCTATCAATGGAAGCTTACTTGGGGATGAGATGTAGGCATCTAAACCTCAGAAGCATTGATCCAAATATGTTCAGGACCACATTCTAGAGTCTAGGAATAAAAACGTAAATAGAATAGTAAGTGACCTCAGGGGCTTAAATTCACTGTGCTCATAGAAAACTAGAGGACAAAAATCAGTTCTGTTTCTATACACTAATAACAAACTATCAAACAGAGAAATTAAGAAAACAATCTATTTTACAACTACATCAAAAAGAATAAAATATACTTAAGAATAAATTTAACCAAGGAGATGAAAGGCCTATACAGTAAAACTTAAGACATTGCTGAAAGCAATTGAAGAAGACACAAATAAATGGAAAGATATTTTATGTTCATGGATTGGAAGAATTAATATTGTGAAAGTATCCATACTACCCAATTCAATCTACAGATTCAGTGCAATCTCTTTCAAAATTCCAATGGCATTTTTCATGGGAAGAGAAAAAACAATCCCCAAATATGCAAGGAATCACAAATGACCACAAACAGCCAAAGCAATCTTGAGAAAGAAAAACAAAGCTGGAGGCATCACACTTCCTGATTTCAAACTGTATTACAAAGCTACAGTAATCAAAACATTATGGTATTGGCATAAAAACAGACACACAGATCAATGGAAAAGAACAGGGGATCCAGGAATAAGCCCATGTATATATGGTCAATTAATTTACAGCAAAGAAGCCAAGAATATACAATGGGGACAGAGTAGTCTTTTCAGTAAATAGTGTTGGGGAAACTCTACAGTCACACACAAAAGAATGAAACTGGACTACGATCTTATACCGTACACAAAAATTAACTCAAAATGGATTAAAGACTTGAACATAAGACCTAAAATCACAAACCTCCTAGAAGAAAACATGGAGAAAAATCTCCTTCACACTGCTCTTGGTAATGATTTTTGTGGATCTGACATCAAAAGCACAAGCAACTAAAGCAAAAAGTGGACAAATGGAACTACATCAAACTAAAATGTTTCTGCATAGCAAAGAAAACAATAAAAAAAAAAAAAACGAAAAGGCAACCTATGGAATGAAAGGAAATATTTACAAACTATATATTTGATAAGGGGTTAATATTCAAAATCTATAAATAACTCATATAACTCAACAGAAAAGAATAACCTAATTAAAAAATGAGGAAAGGGAGCTTCCCTGGTGGCACAGTGGTTAAGAATCTGCCTGCCAATGCAGGGGACATGGGTTCGAGCCCTGGTCCAGGAAGATCCCACATGCTGCAAAACAATGAAGTCTGTGTGATACACCTACTGAGCCTGCTTTCTAGAGCCCACAAGCCACAACTACTGAAGCCTGTGCACCTAGAACCCATGCTCCACAGCAAGAGAAGCCACCACAGTGAGAAGCCGGTGCACTGCAACAAAGTGTAGCCCCTGCTCACCACAACTAGAGAAAGCCCACACACAGCAATGAAGACCCAACACAGCCAAAAATAAATAAATTTTAAAAATAAAAAACATTTAAAAAAAAAATAGGAAAGGATCTCAATAGACATTTTTCCAAAGAAGACATACAAATGTCAAACAGGTATAAATAAAAGGTGCTCACCATCATTAATCATCAGAAAAAGTAAATCAAAAACACATCACCTGGAGGAGCTTCAAGATGGTGGAAGAGTAAGATGTGGAGATCACCTTCCTCCCCACAAATATATCAGAAATACATCTACATGTAGAACAATTCCTAGAGAACGCCTACTGAACCCTGGCAGAAGACCTCAGACCTCCCAAAAGGCAAGAAACTCCCCACGTACCTGGGCAGGGCAAAAGAAAAAAACAGACAAAAGAATAGGGATGGGACCTGCACCAGAGGGAGGGAGCTGTGAAGGAGGAAAGGTTTCCACACACTAGGAAGCCCCTTCGCGGGCAGAGACTGCAGGTGGTGGAGGGAGAAACTTCGAAGACACAGAGGAAAGTGCAGCAACAGGGGTGTGGAGGGCAAAGTGGAGAGATTCCCGCACAGAAGATTGGTGCCGACCACCAATGACCAGCCCGAGAAGCTTGTCTGCTCACCCGCTGGGACGGGTGGGGACTGAGAGCTGAGGCTCGGGCTTCAGAGGTTGGATCCCAGGGAGAGGACTGGGGCTGGCTACGTGAACACAGCCTGAAGGGGCTAGTGTGTCACAGCTAGCCGGGAGAGAGTTCGGGAAAGAGTCTGGATCTGCCTAAGAGGCAAGAGATTTTTTCTTGCCTCTTTGTTTCCTGGTACACGAGGAGAGGGGATTAAAAGGGCTGCTTAAAGGCGCTCCAGAAACGGGCATGAGCCGCGGTTAACAGCGCGGACCCCAGAGATTGGCATGAGACGCTAAGGCTGCTGCTGCAGCCACCAAGAAGCCTGTGTGCAAGCACAGGTCACTATCCACACTTCCCCTTCCAGAAGACTGTGCAGGACAACTTCCCCAGGAGAACACATGGCATGCCTCAGGCTGTTGCAACGTCATGCTGGCCTCTGCCGCCGCAGGCTCACCCCACATTCCCTACCCCTCCCCACCCCCGGCCTGAGTGAGCCAGAGCCCCTGATCAGCTGCTCCTATAACCCGGTCCTGTCTAAGCGAAAAACAGACGCCCTCAGGCGACCTAATACAGAGGCAGAGCCAAATCCAAAGCTAACCCCAGGAGCTGTAAGAACAGAGAAAGGGAAATTTCCCCCAGCCACCTCAGGAGCAGCGGATTAAATGTCCACAATCAACTTGATGTACCCTGCATCTGTGGAATACCTGAACAGACAACGAGTCATACAAAATTGAGGAGGTGGACTTTGGGAGAAACGATATATATATTTTATTCCCTTTTTCACTTTTTGTGAGTGTGTATGTGTATGCTTCTGTGTGATTTTATCTGTATAACTCTGCTCTTGGTTGTTCTTCTTTCTTTTTTTATTACTTAAATATTTTTATAAATTTTTTTTATTTTAATAACATTTTAATTTTATTTTATGTTCTTCTTTGGTTTTCTCCCTTTTATTCTGAGCCATGTGGATGACAGGCTGTTGGTGCTCTAGCCATGTGTCAGGGCTGTGCCCCTGAGGTGGAATAGCCAAGTTCAGGACACTGGTCCACAAGAAAGCTCCCAGCTCCATGTAATATCAAATGGTGAAAATCTCCCAGAGATCGCCATCTCAATGCTAAACCCAGCTTGACTCAAAGATCAGCAAGCTACAGTGCTGGACACCCTATGCCAAACAACTAGCAAGACAGGAACACAGCCCCACCCATTAGCACAGAGGCTGCCTAAAATCATAATAAGGCCACAGACACCCAAAAACACACAACCTGACGTGGACCAGCCCCCCAGAAAGACAAGATCCAGCCTCACCCACCAGGACACAGGCACCTCCACCAGGAAGCCTACACAACCCACTGAACAAACCTTAGCCACTGGGGCAGACACCAAAAACAATGGGAACTACAAACCTGCAGCCTGTGAAAAGGAGACCCCAAACACATTAAGATAAGCAAAATGAGAAGACAGAGAAATATGCAGCAGATGAAGGAGCAAGGTAAAAACCAACCAGACCTAACAAATGAAGAGGAAATAGGCAGTCTACCTTAAAAAGAATTCAGAATAATGATAGCAAAGATGATCCAAAATCTTGGAAATAGAATGGAAAAAATACAAGAAATGTGTAACAAGGACCTAGAAGAACTAAAGAGCAAACAAACAGTGAGGAACAACACAATAAATCAAATAAAAAATCCTCTAGAAGGGATCAATAGCAGAATAACTGAGGCAGAAGAACGGTTAAGTGACCTGGAAGATAAAATACTGGAAATAACTACTGCAGAGGAGAATAAAGAAAAAAGGATGAAAATAATAGAGGACAGTCTCAGAGACCTCTGGGACAACATTAAACACACCAATATTTGAATTACAGGGGTCCCAGAAGAAGAGAAAAAGAAAGGGAACGAGAAAATATTTGAAGAGATTACAGTTGAAAACTTCCCTAATATGGGAAAGGAAATAGTTAATCAAGTCCAGAAAGCACAGAGAGTCCCATACAGGATAAATCTAAGGAGAAACACACCAAGACACATATTAATCAAACATCAAAAATTACATACAAAGAAAAAATATTAAAAGCAGCAAGGGAAAAACAACAAATAACATACAAGGGAATCCCCATAATGTTAACAGCTGATCTTTCAGCAGAAATTCTGCAAGCCAGAAGAGAGTGGCAGGACAAATGTAAAAAGATGAAGGGGAAAAACTACAATTAAGATTACTCTACACAGCAAGGATCTCTTTCAGATTTGATGGAGAAACTAAAACCATTACAGACAAGCAAAAGCTAAGAGAATTCAGCACCGCCAAACCAACTTTACAACAAATGCTCTAGGAACTTCTCTAGGCAGGAAATACAAGAGAAGGAAATGACCTACAATAACAAACCCAAAACAATTAAGAAAATGGTAATAGGAACATATATATCAATAATTACCTTAAATGTAAATGGATTGAATGCTCCAACCAAAAGACATAGACAGGCTGAATGGATACAAAAACATGACCCATATATATGCTGTCTATAAGAGACCCACTTCAGACCTAGGGACACATACACACTGAAAGTGAGGGGATGGCAAAAGATATTACATGCAAATGACAATCAAAAGAAAGCTGGGGTAGCAATATCAGACAAAACAGACTTTAAAATATAGACTATTACAAGAGACAAAGAAGGTCACTACATAATGATCAAGGGATCAATCCAAGAAAAAGATATAAAAATTGTAAATATTTATGCACCCAACATAGGAGCACCTCAATACATAAGGCAAATACTAACAGCCATAAAAGGGGAAACTGGCAGTAACACAATCATAGTAGGGAGCTTTAACACGCCACTTCCACCAATGGACAGATCATCCAAAATGAAAATAAATAAGGAAACACATGCCTTAAATGATACATTAAAAAAGATGGACTTAATTGATATTTATAGGACATTCCATTCAAAAACACTTGCTTCTCAAGTGCTCATGGAACATTCTCCAGGATAGATCATATCTTGGGTCCCAAATCAAGCCTTGGTAATTTTAAGAAAATTGAAATTGTATCAAGTATCTTTTCCAACCACAATTCTATAAGACTAGATTTCAATAACAGGACAAAATCTGTAAAACATACAAACAAATGGAGGCTAAACAATACACTACTTAATAACCAAGAGATCAATGAAGAAATCAAAAAGTACCTAGAAACGAATGACAATGAAAACATGATGAACCAAAACCTACGAGGTGCAGCAAAAGCAGTTTTAAGAGGGAAGTTTATAGCAATACAATACTACCTTAAGAAACAAGAATCACCTCAAAAAACAACCTAACCTTAAACCTAAAGTAATTAGAGAAAGAATAAAAATCCCAAAGTTAGCAGAAGGAAAGAAATCATAAAGATCAGATCAGAAATAAATGAAAAAGAAATGAAGGAAATGATAGCAGAGATCAATAAAACTAAAAGCTAGTTCTTTGAGAAGATAAACAAAATTGATAAAACATTAGCCAGACACATCAAGAAAAAAAGGGAGAAGACACAAATCATAGAATTAGAAATGAAAAAGAAGTAACAACTGACACTGCAGAAATACAAAGGATCATGAGAGACTACTACAACCAACTCTATGCCAATAAAATGGACAACCTGGAGGAAACGGACAAATTTTTAGAAATGCACAAACTGCTGAGACTGAACCAGGAAGAAATACAAAATATGAACAGACCAATCACAAGCACTGAAATTGAAACTGTGATTAAAATTCTTCTAACAAACAAAAGCTCAGGACCAGATGGCTTCACCAGTGAATTCTATCAAACATTTAGAGAAGAGCTAACACCTATCTTTCTCAAACTCTTCCAAAATATACCAGAGGGAGGGAAACTCTCAAACTCATCCTAGGAGGCCACTATCACCCTGATACCAAAACCAGATAAAGATGTCACAAAGAAAGAAAACTACAGGCCAATATCACTGATTAACATAGATGCAAAAATCCTCACCAAAACACTAGCAAACAGAATCCAACAGCACATTAAAAAGATCATACACCATGATCAAGTGGGGTTTATCCCAGGAATGCAAGGATTCTTCAATATAGGCAAATCAATCAATGTGATACACCATATCAACATACTGAAGGAGGAAAACCATATGATCACCTCAATATAAGCAGAGAAAGCTTTCGACAAAATTCAACACCCATTTATGATAAATGCCCTCCAGAAAGTAGGCATAAAGGGAACTTCCCTCAACATAATAAAGGCCATATATGACAAACCCACAGCCAACATCATCTCAATGGTGAAAAACTGAAAGCAATTCCACTAAGATCAGGAACAAGACAAGGTTGCCCACTCTCACCACTCTTATTCAACAGAGTTTTGGAAGTTTTAGCCACAGCAATTAGAGAAGCAAAAGAAATAAAAGACTCCAAATCAGAAAAGAAGAAGTAAAGCTGTCACTGTTTGCATATGACATGATACTATACAGAGAGAATCCTAAAAATGCCACCAGAAAACCTCTAGAGCTAAACAATGAATTTGGTTAAGTTTAAGGATACAAAATTAGTGCACATAAATCTGTTGCATTCCTATACACTAATGATGAAAAATCTGAAAGTGAAATTAAGAAACCACTCCCATTTACCATTGCAACAAAAAGAATAAAATATCTAGGAAAAAACCTACCTAAGGAGACAAAAGACCTGTATGCTGAAAATTATAAGACACTGATGAAAGAAATTCACGATGATACAAATAGATGGAGAGATATATCATGTTCTTAGATTGGAAGAATCAACATTGTGACAATGAGTCTACTACTCAAAGCAATCCAAAGATTCAATGCAATCTCTATCAAACTACCACTGGCATTTTTCACAGAACTACAACAAAAAATTTCACAATTTGTATGGAAACAAAAAAGACCACGAATAGCCAAAGCAATCTTGAGAACGAAAAACAGAGCTGGAGGAATCAGGCTCCCTGACTTCAGACTATACTACAAAGCTACAGTAATCAAGAGAGTATGGTACTGGCACAAAAACTGAAAGATAGATCAATGGAACAGGATAGAAAGCCTAGAGAGAAACCCACGCACATATGGTCATCTTATCTTTGATAAAGGAGACAGGAATGTACAGTGGAGAAAGGAGAGCCTCTTCAATAAGTGGTGCTGGGAAAACTGGACAGGTACATGTAAAAGTATGAGATTAGATCACTCCCTAACACCATACACAAAAATAAGCACAAAATGGATTAAAAACCTAAATGTAAGGCCAGAGACTATCAAACTCTTAGAGGAAAACATAGGCAGAAAACTCTATGACATAAATCACAGCAAGATTCTTTTTGACCCACCTCCTAAATAAATGGAAATAAAAACAAAAATAAACAAATGGGACCTAATGAAACTTCAAAGCTTTTGCACAGCAAAGGAAACCATAAACAAGACCAAAAGACAACCCTCAGAAAGGGAGAAAATATTTTCAAATGAAGCAACTGACAAAGGATTAATCTCCAAAATTTGTAAGCAGCACATGCAGCTCAATAACAAAAAAACAAACAACCCAATCCAAAAATGGGCAGAAGACCTAAATAGACATTTCTCCAAAGAAGATACACAGACTGCCAACAAACACATGAAAGCATGCTCAACATCATTAATCATTAGATAAATGCAAATCAAAACTACAATGAGATATCATCTAACACCAGTCAGAATGGCCATCATCAAAAAATCTAGAAACAGTAAATGCTGGAGAGGGTGTGGAGAAAAGGGAATATTCTTGCACTGCTGGTGGGAATGTGAATTGGTACAGCCACTAAGGAGAACAGTATGGAGGTTCCTTAAAAAACTACAAATAGAACTATCATATGACCCAGCAATCCCACTACTGCTCATATACCCTGAGAAAACCAAAATTCAAAAAGAGTCATGTACCAAAATGTTCATTGCAGCTCTATTTACAATAGCCTGGAGATGGAAACAACCTAAATGTCCATCATCGGATGAATGGATAAAGAAGATGTGGCACGTATATACAATGGAATATTACTCAGCCGTAAAAAGAAACGAAATTGTGCTATTTGTAATGAGGTGGATAGACCTAGAATCTGTCATACAGAGTGAAGTAAGTCAGAAAGAGAAAGATAAATACCATATGCTAACACATATATATGGAATTTAAGAAAAAAAATGTCATGAAGAACCTAGGGGTAAAATAGGAATAAAGACACAGACCTACTTGAGAATGGACTTGAGGATATGGGGAGGGGGAAGGGTAAGCTGTGACAAAGCGAGAGAGAGGCATGGACATATATACACTACGAAACGTGAGGTAGATAGCTAGTGGGAAGCAGCCTCGTAGCATAGGGAGATCAGCTCGGTGCTTTGTGACCACCTGGAGGGGTGGGATAGGGAGGGTGGGAGGGAGGGAGATGCAAGAGGGAAGAGATATGAGAACATATGTATATGTATAACTGATTCACTTTGTTATAAAACAGAAACTAACACACCATTGTAAAGCAATTATACTCCAATAAAGATGTAATAAATAAATAAATAAATAAAATAGAGTTGATACAAACAGATGGAGTGATATACTACATTCTGGGATTGGAAGAATTAACATTGTGAAAATGACTATATTACCCAAAGCAATCTACAGATTCAATGGAATCCTTATCAAACTACCACTGTCAGTTTTCACAGAGCTAGAACAAAAAATTTCACAATTTGTATGGAAACACAAAAGACCCCGAATAGCCAAAGCAATCTTGAGAATGAAAAACAGAGTTGGAAGATTCAGGCTCCCTGACTTCAGACTATACTACAAAGCTACAGTAATCAAGACAGTATGGTACTGTCCCATAACAGAAATATAGATCAATGGAACAGGATAGAAAGCCCAGAGATAAACTGACACACATATGGTCACCTTATCTTTTTTTTTTTTTTTTTTTAGTGGTACGCGGGTTTCTCACTGTGTGGCCTCTGCCATTGCGGAGCACAGGCTCAGCGGCCATGGCTCACAGGCCCAGTCGCTCCGCGACATGTGGGATCTTCCCAGACCAGGGCACGAACCCGTGTTCCCTGCATCAGCAGGTGGATTCTTAACCACTGTGCCACCAGGGAAGCCCCACCTTATCATTGATAAAGGAGGCAAGAATATACAGTGGAGAAAAGACTGCCTCTTCAATAAGTGGTGCTGGGAAAACTAGACAGCTACATATAAAAGAAAGAAATTTGAACACTCCCTAATACCATACACAAAAATAAACTCAAAATGGATTAAAGACCTAATGTAAGTCCAGACACTATCAAACTCTTAGAGGAAAACATAGGCAGAACACTCTATGACATAAATCACAGCAAGATCCTTTTTGACTCATCTCCTAGAGAAATGGAAATAAAAACAAAAATAAACAAATGGGACCTAATGAAACTTAAAAGCTTTTGCACAGCAAAGGAAACCATAAACAGAACCAAAAGACAACCCTCAGAATGCGAGAAAATATTTGCAAATGAAGCAACTGACAAAAGATTAATCTCCAAATTTTACAAGCAGTTCATGCAGCTGAATAACAAAAAAACAAATAACCCGGTCCAAAAATGGGCAGTAGACCTAAATAAACATTTCTCCAAAGAAGATATACAAATTGCCAACAAACACATGAAAGAATGCTCAACATCATTAATCATTAGGTAAATGCAAATCGAAACTACAATGAGATATCATCTCACACTAGTCAGAATGGCCATCATCAAGAAATCCAGAAACAATAAATGCTGGTGAGGCTGTGGAGAAAAGGGAACTCTCTTGCACTGTCGTTGGGCATGTAAGTTGATACAGCCACTCTGGAAAACAGTATGGAGGTTCCTTAAAAAACTAAAAATAGAACTACCATATGACCCAGCAATCCCACTACTGGTCATATACCCTGAGAAAACCACAATTCAAAAAGAGTCATGTACCACAGTGTTCACTGCAGCCCTATTTACAATAGCCAGGACATGGAAGCAAACTTTGTGTCCATCAACAGATGAATGGATAAAGATGTGGCACATATATACAATGTAATATTACTCAGCCATTAAAAGAAATGAAACTGAGTTATTTTTAGTGAAGTGGATGGACGTAGAGTCTGTCATACAGAGTGAAGTACGTCTGAAAGAGAAAAACACATACCGTGTGCTAGCACATATATATGGAATCTAAAAAACAAAACTAAAAAATGGTCATGAAGAACCAGGGGCAAGACGGGAATAACGATGCAGACTTACTAGAGAATGGACTTGAGGATACGGGGAGGGGGAAGGGTAAGCTGGGACAAAGTGAGAGAGTGACATGGACATATATACACTACCAAATGTGTTATAGATAGCTAGTGGGAAGCAGCCGTGTAGGACAGGGAGATCAGCTCGGTGCTTTGTGACCACCTAGAGGGGTGGGATAGTGAGGGTGGGAGGGAGGGAGATGCAAGAGGGAAGAGATACAGGGATATATGTATATGTATAACTGATTCACTTTGTTATAAAACAGATACTAACACACCATTGTAAAGCAGTTATACTTAAATGACAATGTTAATAAACAAAAAACAATAAAAGAGCAAATTAAACACAAAGGAATTAGAAGGAAGAAATGAAACTAAAGACAAAAAGCAATAGAGGAGATTTATGAAACTGAAATCCAGTTCTTTGAGAATTTCAATATCACTGAATAAACTTCTGGTCAGAGAGAGAGAGAGAGAGAGAGAGAGAGAGAAGTCACAAATTAACTATACCAAGAATGAAGAGGACAGCAGTAGAAATTGTACAGATAGTAAAAGGATAATAAGAGAATATTATGAGCTACTTTATTGCAATAAATTCTACAGCTTTGAAAACACACACACACACACACACACACACATCACCTCACACCTGCTACTATAGCTATTATCGAAAAAGTCAAAGGTAAAAAGTGTTGGTGAGGAACTGGAGAAAAAGGAACCCTGGTACACTGTTGGTGGGAATGTAAATTGGTACAGCCATTATGGAAAACAGAATGGAGGGTCATCAAAATCATAGAAATAGGACTACAACATGATCACTTCTGGGTATATATCCAAAGGAAATAGAATCACTATCTCAAAGAGTTATCTGCACTCCCATGTTCACTGCAGCATTATTCACAATAGCCAAGATATGGAAACAAGCTAATTGTCAACAGTTGAAAGGATAAAGAAAATGTGATTCACACATATGTAAAATAGGATATTATTCCACCTTAAAAAAGAAGGAAATCCTGCCATTTGTGACAACATGGATGAACTTGAAGGATGTTATGCTAAGTGAAATAAGCCAGAGAAAGACAAATACTGTATGATCTCACTCTGTGTGAAATTTTAAAAAGTTAAACTTACAGAAACAAAGAATAGAATTGAGGTTAACAGGGGCTGCGGTAGCGGGAAATTGGAAGATGTTGGTCAAAGGGTACAGAGTAAGTGAAAAATAAACTTTCTTGTGCTCATAATCTTAGTATGGTAGTGAAAAGGTGAAAAAGGAAAAAAATTAAATTCTACCATTTCCCTCATTGCATTGTTTCTATTGTTCGTTGACAAATTCTATAACTTTTGTGGTTTAAAGCAGCAAACTTTTTCTTTTTTTTTCACTTTACAGTTCTGTAGAAGTCCGACATGGATCTTACTGGGTTAAAATCCCAGTGTTGGCAGGGCTGTGTCCCTATTTGGAGGCTCCAGGGAAGAATTCTTTCGTCTCCTTGCTTTTCTAACTTCTAGAGGCCGAGCATGTTTCTTGGCTCGGCCCCCTTCCTTCATCTTTGAAGCCAACAATTTTGCTTCTTTCTAATCATTTTTCCCTAGTCATGTCTTCCTCTGACTACAGCAGGGAAAATGTCTCCACTTTTCAAGGGCCCATTTAATTGGGCCATCTGTACAATTCAGGCTAACTCCTCTTCTCAAAGTCCTTTGCTTAATCACATCTACAGGTCTCAGGAATTAGGATGTGGCCATCTTTGTGAGGCCATTATTCTGTCTACCACGCCCATTTTATGCTTTTCATCTCCTTTTTAAAACTTGTTAAGAACCACTCAGAGATTTCCTTGAAATCTCTTCTTAATCACTCTCAGTCCCTCATTTCTAATTAATAGTTGCAAGCCTCAGCTAAATTGCCAGTTCAATTATTACAGCAGGGTTTCATTACAGCCATGTTATAAATATCTCAGACAGCATTTATCTATCCACCTGTAAAGGCCTGTATTAAACAGCAGACTTATTTTATCATTTCTCTTTAGTGTGCATCTCAGTTTTATCAGACTCCTAACAGGTTTCTTCAAACATTCTGTGGATGCCCAACTCCTATATAAGACATAAAAAGGAAAAATAAATTGCCCAAATCTAAAGGAGAACCTGTGCCTATAAAATAAATGTTCTATCACTGTATATTTCCTTTCTTTATTCTTCCATGTCTGAAGAAACAATAGTTGATTCAGTAGGAGGTGTCTGGCAAGTGACTAAGACATTTGTGAAGGATGGTGGAAGTGAAGCCAGTAGCCCCAGAAAGCTCGTCAATTGGGTAATTAAGTTAAAAAAGAGAGCATGGTATGGACAATGAAAAACTACATAAGTAAATTGATAAACTATATATATGTACAATAAACATTATAGATAGATAGATAGATAAATAGGTAGATAGAGATATAATCTATGGTGTTAAAAAAGAAACAAAGGGAACACACAATTTAGGTAAAGTGGGGAGGAATGGCATTTCTATAGATGTTATTTGATCTAAGACCTGAATGAGGAGAAAAACCAAGTAGCATAAACATCTGGAGCAAGGCACTGCATGCAGAGGGGGTAGCAGCTAAAAGATCAGGAACTACACTGGGGTATAAGGAAAGTTTGTGCAGCTACAAAAGAGTGAACGAAGGCTGGAGTGAGAGGGGTGGTGAAGGGTATAAGGTAAGGACAGAAAGGTAGGCACAATCCAAGGCGTTTAGAGTGTTGTAGTTAGAGAGGCTATATAATATATTGTTTTAACTACATAATTTATTGTTTAATTGTTTTTATTGCATGGATAATAGAAGGCTAGAGCAAGTTAGGACAATCCATATAAATGAAGACTCTCCCAGGCACTTCGAGGCATATGGTTTCCTTACATACAGACCAGGTAAGGGCTTTTAATTTTGTTCTATTGCAATGTGATCTGATTCATCTAAGAAGATGATCTGGCTGTCATGTGGAGAGTAGATTATGGAAGGGCAAGAGAGGGTGCAGGGAAACCAGTGGGGAGATCACTGTAACAAGCAGTGCAACATTATGGGTATAGCAGTGGAGATGCTAAAAACCGTTAGTTGTAAATTACAATTTGAAGACAGTGGTGTCCAGCCTTGAGAGTGGATGTGAGGAAAGAAAAGTGGCATTTTACCTAAACAGGTGGGTAGACAGCAGTGACATTATCTGAAATACAAATGACTGTATGCTTCAGTGCATGCAGGTAAGAAGTCTAAGATGGGGATTTATATTTTAGAAGGATTTTTCATGGAGGAAACTTTTAATGTCTTGAGATTGAATGACCTTGCTTGAGCATAGTGTAGAGGACAGGCAAGAATCATGAGGTCCAAATCCCAGTTGAAGTCTGAAGGAAAGAGAATTGGAGATGACTAAGTGGAGATGATGATGGTTAACACACAAAAAATTAAAACAGAATTTTCTTTTGAAAGAGAGAAAAAATGGTAATTATAAGACCCTGGTTTTCCTTCTCTTTCTAAGGCTTTTCCTTAGACTTCTAATAGCCTTTTCTTCTACTAACGCCCACCTTTCACACTAGAATCAGATAACAGCCTTACTCTATGACCTCAGACAAGTTGTTTAACCTCTCTGTTCTTAAAGTCTCTATCTATACAATGAGGACAATAGGGCTTCCCTGGTGGCGCAGCGGTTGAGAGTCCGCCTGCCGATGCAGGGCACACGGGTTCGTGCCCTGGTCCGGGAAGATCCCACATGCTGCGGAGCGACTAGGCCCGTGAGCCATGGCCGCTGAGCCTGCGCGCTCCGCAACAGGAGGGCCCACAACAGTGAGAGGCCTGTGTACCGCAAAAAAAAAAAAAAAAAAGGAGGACAATAAAAGTTACTAGTATAAGGTTAGTGAGAAGATTAAAATAGATAATACATGTAAAATGCTTAAGACAGCATCTACACATTGTTGGACTTTAAAAAAATTATTTTACGATTATCATTATCATTGCTGTTATTACTACTCAGAGTATCACAAAAAACACTGGTTTATCCCATTAAGAGAGGTCCCATCCTATTAACACAGGGACAAACCTCCCCTTACCCTTCATTGAAGGGAAAAAATGCTGTTTATAAACAAACCCCAGCTAACATAATTGGAATTTTTATACTTTGGTATATAAAATTTCATGCATACCTGTAATTTTTTTAAAGGAAGCTAAATGCTGAAATATTTGTTTAAATTCACTTTTAAAACCATGGATGAGCAAGCTCTTAGAAGAGTTTCTACCAGGTAATTTAACAAGAATAGCTCCCATCTATTGAGGGCCCACTCTACGTTGAGAGCTGTGTCAAGCAGTTTACACACATTATCTTGTTTAATACACACAATACTTTTTCTATAGAAGTATGAGTTTAATACCCACAATACTTGTTCTCCATTTTTACAGGTGAGGGACCTAAGATTTACAGTAGTTTATTAATTTTTCTGAGGCCACAGGTTTAATGGACTGTAAGGCCCTCCTCTTTCCATTGCACAGAAATGGCTCAACTGTGTAAAACACATCCTTAAACATCTATTGAGCTCCTATTCTGTATGATGGCCTTCAATTACAGTTGCCTGTGGGACATGGATCATAATCCCCATTACACAAACAGGGATGCAGAGGCTCTGAGATACCATAGTTATAGGTCCAAGGCCACATCTTTTAAAGGGTTTGGAATAAGGTTTGAACTCAGGTTTTCTGACTGCAGGACAGGTCTTCTTTCTGCTTTCCCAGCAAGCCTTCCAGGAGAGGGTGTGGCCATAGTTCTGCTGGGTTACAAGCCCAAAATTTGAAAGAATAATATTTACATTACAACCTTCAATTCTGGGGAGCTAATTATATATGATGTCAGTTCATAATAACCTAAACTTCCAATTCACCTATTTCCTATTTGACTTCTAACTATTTAAAATACGATCCCTGTATTCCAATTACCTCTTTTTGGGAAAATAAGTAATCAATGTTAAATTCTCTTTTTCCTTAATTTTTGTACTGCATAGATTATATCTTATTATATCTCATACTTGTGGTATCCAGGAATCAGTCACTGGACCACCCCAGAGATTCATTTCAACAAATAATATTTTTTTTCTGAGAGTTTAAAAACGAAACAAAATTTGCTATTTATTGAAACAGTTTCAATAAATGCCCTTGCATTCAGGAATAAACAATACAATCTTGGATTCAGTTAGCATCTATGAAAAGAGCATAATCTTGATCTGTCTTTATTCAATTTTGGAATCAAGATTAATCCTGCCTCCAAAAATGAGTTGGGTGGCTTTGAAAATCTTGGATAAGATAGTTTGTCTGTTTCTTGAAAATTTAGTTAAAACTTATCCGTCAGATTAATTTTTCCTGGAGATTATTTGGGGGTGGAAGTGGTGCCCTTTGATTATCATTTCACTTTCTCTGATGGCCACTGATTTGTTCAAGTTTCCTGGAGGCCATCCAGAGCACACCAGCTCCTCCAGCCTCAGACCCCATTCAACAAACAATATTTTTGAATGAATGTAAGTCTTTCAGGGGTCATTTTTCCCTACTATTTTCCCTATATTATTCCAGAGTTTTCACTAATCTCATTTTTACATTTTTATATCATCTTTAACCTTGTCCATTCATATCTTCTTATCCTACAAACCAGACTCAGATTTTATTCCACATTCAAGGTATCTTATACTAAAAGTGTTCCAAAATAACAAAGATTGGATGATTGATATTCACAGCAGCTTCTTATCTTTCTGAACTCTCACAGAAAAGCACATTTCTTATAGAGTCTTTAAAAACAAACTTGTACAGATTTTTGTAAAGGGCCCAAAAATTTGCCACTATTTTACTACTTCATAAACATCACGTATATTTACTTACTTATCCTCCGCAAAGCAAATGTTTTGTAATAATCTCTATACTGCCTTACAGTGATATCTCTGTATCAACCTCCCTGTCTCCAGCATTATTCTAGAGTAAGTACAATAAATAACTTTTCCCTTTTCATGCCCTGGCAGACATTGATAATTGAGGCCAGTTTCATTTCAGAATGTATAACAGAAATAACTAATATCATTGAATAGTTATTACATGCCAGGCACCCTTCTAAGTTTTTTTTGTAAACTATTACCTTATTTAATTATTATAACAGCACAATTCAATGGCTATTATATTATCCCCATTTTATAGATGGAGAAACAAAGGCCCCTAAAGCTAAGCAACTTTCCAAAAGTCCTGAAGTAGGTAAATTGCTAAGTAAGAGCTACTCCAGTGGCTAAGTAATTAACTACTACTTTATGTTTCCTTAAATGTGCAGTGGTCAGATCACAAAGAGCCTTGGGATTTTGAAGTTTCTGGTGAAATCTATTGGGGGCCATTGGGTAGGGTCCTGTTATTACTTCTCTCACAGGGGTGTTGCTATAGACTGAATGTTTCTGTCCTTCTTAAATTCATATGTTGAAACCTAACCCCCAAAGTTATGGTATTTGGAAGTGAGGTCTTTGGGAGTTGATTAGGTCATGAGGGCAGAACCTCTTGAATAGGACTACTGCCCTTAAAAAAGAGACCCCAGAGATACCCCTTGCCTCTCCCATCGTATGAGGACACAGTGAAGAGATGATTGTCTGTGAACAAGGAAGCAGATTCTCATCAGACACCAAATTTACTGGCTCCTTGATCTTGAACTTCCCAGCCTCCAGAACTGTGAGAAATAAATATTAGTTCTTTAAGCAACCCAATCTATGGTACTTTTATTGTAGCAGCTAAAACAGACTAAGATAGGTGTTCTGAGACTCAAATAAAATGACTTATTTGAAAGCATATATTAAATAACATAGCACACATTTCGTTGTAATTAGTAGAATTTTAAATATCCTTTCATATAAGTCATCCTTATTTTTTGAAATTTTATTATCAAGTTCAGTATTTTTATTCTACCCATTTTTCATATAAGTTGATTTTGGATATTTTGAATAACAAATCACTTGAAAGCATATATTGTACTTTAAAACAGAATTAGTCATTTCTTTTCTATTTCTCTGTGAATATCTATCAATTTCTAAAATGTCAAATATTAAAATAAAGGGTTATTAAAATAGAAATAGAAAAATCAAAGCAATGGAAAAAAGAAATAAAAATGTGTCTGTGAAAGGAATATAGTTATCATTATTATAACACCAACTTTGGTTCTGAGCTTTTTGACACTCCAGCATTATACAATTTTATGTGATGGAGAAAAGTACACCAACTCTTAAGGGATAAAAACAATTTCAAGGGACTAAATTCCAAAATAAATTTGTCATGTGAAATCTATTTCATGAATGTGTCACAAACTAAGCATCTTTCATTTTCACTTTAAAAGGTGTTGTGTGTAGAGACTCAGTGTTCATTAGCCAGCTATTACCTCTGTGGACCATTATGAAGAATATACCAGGTAAAAGGCCTAAAGCAAACTTTCCTGTGATCTGACTCGACACAAAGCTAAAGTTATACTATGTAGTGACATTGGGGGTAACATACCCATTACTTATATAACTCACATTTTACTTCTCTAGTGCAACAAACTTAAAAAAGTATGATTATGTCCATTTTATAGAAATATGAGATTTACAGATTACAGATGTTAAGCAGCATGTCGAAGTTAAATACAGAATTGTATCCAGGCAAGTCTATCTCTAAAGCTATGTTCTTTCTTATAAAATCTTATTTCCTTCTGAAAAGTCAAAAGAGTTGGTGATACTTGAACCAAGTTCTAGAGCATATAACTAACTCCACTGGATGGAAAGAGAGGAAAAGGGCAATCCAGACAGTGAACAGCATTTGCAAAGCCTCCAGACATGACAGATTATCCCCTCCTCAGGGATCTGCAAATTGTTCGGAGTGGATGAAGTATGATTAGACTGGCATTCTGGAACCAGATCATTCAGAAAGTCAACCATTTTCAGAAGTCTGGATTTCATAATGAAAGTCATGGGAAAACACTGACAGATTCTATACATTATGTGGGTAGTGGGAGATAAAAGGAGTTAAAACAAAATTTAAAAAAAAAAATGCTGGTAGGATTAATGACCCAGCCAAAGTTATCATATTATTTAAATATTTAAAGATGTCAAAACTCTCTCCCTATTTTTTTTCACTAGCAGAGTTCGAAAGTTCAGGTGCAAGAATGGAGACATTAACTTGTGGAATTGGATAGGATATTCACAGGATTGAACAAGGAATTCAAGGAATTTTAAGACAATGGCAATAGAATAGGTAGAGATGTGAGTCAAGTGTATGAGAGTAAGGAAAGAGTAGATAGGGGTGGATGACACATTGAAATGTAATTTAATAAGAATGCTAGGTCTCAATGTGGTTAGAAGAACTGGTGTGAGTGATGCTGAGGAACACTAAGTTTAGGAAACACCAAATCTAAAAGGCAGTTCCTAGCAACCTGGCCTGACCTCTGTCTCAGGGAAATCATTGTCTTATTACCCTGCAGTTTATACTTTGGGTAGAGAAAGAAGACTTTACTACAATGGAATGTTTTGGGGGAGGAGATGTTCTCTATTTATGTTATATTTGTCAGGAAACAAACACACAGAGATAAGCTTTCTCTAGTTGCCAAGGTCATTTGCTATTAAAGGTCTTTGACAAGATAAGCCAAGATGGTGTGTAGAAATGCCATGGAGTATTGCCTCCCAATAATCTCACAAATGGATTTTTTCCAGGTGACAACAAGTTCAGCATTGTATCCATGGAAATGGGTTGCTAATCAATATTATAGTTACCAATAATTACAGCAGAAGTTGACATAAAGAAGTAGACCATGAAAAAATCACCAAGTTACTTTCATGAGTTACAAAGAGCAATCTGACTTTGAAGATAAGTGATGAAAGCCCAGAACAGAAACATAAGGCAAAATTTTCCTAGGGGAAATAGAAAGAGGAAGCAATAACCATACAACAATATTTTTATTGCATAAGATAAAAGAGAAGAATTGTTATTTTGACAGTCCTTACTTCCAAAAATATAACATTAACTCTAGTTTTAATGGTATGCACACTGAAGTATTTAGGGAAAAGTATACTTTGAATTGCACCAAAAATAAGATGATGGTGAATAGATGGATAAAGATGTAGTTAAGCAAATATAGGAAAATAGTAGTAGCATCAAGGTAGTGGTGATATAGATGTTTACTAAAAATTATTTCATTTTTTCTGTATGTTTGAAAACTTTCTTATAAAATTGTTGGGGAAAAAGATGGAGTGGTGGTCAGGATATTTGTTTCCTTGTTGGCTCCACTGCACACCTCAGATATTGCTTACATTAGTACATTAGGTTCTAAACCTCCAAAGTACTGGAGGTAGTTCTAGTTGTTTGGTCAAAAATTCTGGACCTTTTCTTTAGTTCAGTTCTTAGCTTCTTTGACGTTGAACATTATTAACCTCAGTGTAAGATGCATCAGGCATCACAACTATGGTGGCACCTTGGGGAGAAGCTGTGGCCTTGACAATGGCAATGACTGCAGATTTAACCACAGCAAACCAGAGTCTGAGAGAAGTTCTCACAAGAGCCAAGAGGTTAGTGTAACAAGCACTTTTGTTATGTGTCCCTGAAGACTCTCAGTTCTCTTTGGGGGAAACTGACTATATCCAGAATTCCAGAAGAGTTGAGGAAGGAGTCACAAAAATACTGATTGATGATTATAATAATATGTCTGTTTACATGGCAAGACATAAATAAATCACTACTTATAAATAATTATTTAAAGTAGCCATGGAGTTGGAAAAATGCTCACAGTTCTGTTCCTCAAGAGTTTACAGTGTGCAACAAAATAATGTTACCCATCAGCAGAGATGAGACTGGATTAAGCTAGGTTCTAACTAAGGCTAAAATTGGAGTGAATAATATGTGGTGGGATGGGAAAAGTAGGGAAATTTGAATACAGTGAGCTGGGTATCAGAAGCCACAGTGCATAGAACTGGAAAAGAGATCAGATGGGGGAGGCTGAATAAGCAGTCAAATCATGGCAGCAGAATAAGAACAGAAATGTTGATTGGATATGAGGTTTGTTTAAAGTCACTATCTCCCTCTAGACTCTGAACTTCATGGATTTTATCTTGATGTGTCTTCTTCATCTCTGTGTTCACAACACTAGCACAGTGTTTGAATCAAGAGGCAGATTCCCAATGAAGACAGCAAAGTCCTTGGGCTTCAGGATCCGTTCATACCTTAGGTACCTTCCAAGGCCCTATGAGTGTAATAGGGACAAAGAAATCTGACCCCATATTAGATCTGTTCCTTTTCCTGTGCTTAGTCATGCTGACTCTGCACCTTTTGTAAAAGAACATTGCCTACAGCCTGAAATATACAGAATAGCCTGTTCTCAGGGCTCTGACCTTTAAGAGTCCATTCATATGGAGATAAAAAGTTGCAGTACAAAGAATAACATTTGTCTTGTTGGAGGCTTACAGGAAAATTGTGACCTGACCTATGTGGACAGCTGCAAGAATGAAAGACTCGGACACCAAGAAGTTTGCAATAATTAACCACACCTCTCCCTCATCTTGTCTTTAAAAATACCTTGCCAAAACCCTTTGAGGATTTCAGGGTTTTCGGGGCACCAGCCACTTGTCTCCTTGCATGGCCCTGCAATAAACCTTTCTCTGCTCCAAACTCTTACATTTCCATTTGTTTGGCTTCACTGTGTGTCTGGCACATGAACTTGCATTCCATGACATAAGGGCCCCAAGCAATGTTTTTACAAGTTCCTATGTTTTTGGTAAACATTTGTCATTTTGTAAAATGCTTCATTCTATAGTTTTTTTTTATTGAAGACAGCTTCCAAAATTATGTAAGCTTAGGCTTCTACAAATCTGAATCCATCATCACCTATGAAATAATTTAATTAATATTTATGGCATTAATGAATGCATAAAAAAGTATTTAATGGTAAGATTTATAAGAAGGGGCCTTTATAACTATCCTTAAAACTTGAGGACTGTATCTTATAAGTGTTCAGAACCTTGCATACATTGCAAAGATGCATACAATCTGTTCCTAAAGATAAAAAACACAAATGAAAATATATATTAATGTTTGGGGGAAGTTTGTGAAAAGAGAGAAGAATACACAAAAGAGAAAAATGGATGTTTTACTCGCACCCCAATATTCATAGCAGCATTATTTACAATAGCCAAGATATGGACGCAACCTAAGTGTCCATCAACAGATGAATGGATAAAGAAGATACACACACACACACACACACACACACACACACACAATGGAATACTAACTACTCAGTCATTAAAAAAGAATGAAATTTTGCCATTTGCAATGAGTGGACCTGGAGGGTTTTATGCTAAGTGAAAGAAGTCAGACAGACAAAGACAAATACTGTATGATATCAATTATATGTGGAACCTAAAATATAAAACAAGTGAATGAATATAACAAAACAGAAACTAGTGGTCGAGGTGGGAAGAGGGAAGGTGGGAGAGCAAGAAAGGGGTAGGGTATTAAGAGGTACAAACTACTATGTGTAAAATAAATAAGCTACAAGGACATAATGTACAGCACAGGGAATATAGCCAACATTTTATAATAACTTTAAATGGAGCATAATCTATAGAAGTTTTGAATTACTATGTTGTACACCTGAAACTAACATAATATAATATACCTCAACAAAAAAATAAAATTTTAAATACCTCACTCCAAAAAAATACATATAAAAGCCTATATTTTAAATAAATCAAATAAATAAGACTGAAAATATTGATTTTTTTTAGCAAAAGATGTGATGGGGCTTATGTATTTTATTTTCTCTAAATATCTGTCAAGAACAGCCTAAAGCAATGTGTTCTAATTCCAAAACAGATTATAGAGGAAAGTGGGTAGCCACTGAAGAAATAAACTACTAATACAAGGACTTTAAAAATACTTCTACAAACAAGAGGATATGATAATTGAATAAACTAATAAAACAGGACACCTTTGGAAAAGGTTTTGGACAGACTAGTAGGTATTCTGTAAATGTCTACATAAAACCAAATAAAGAAATTGAGAGATACCATGTTTGATAACCTTCACTAAACAGTCATTTTAATTTTTCAAAGAAAGAGAAAATAAAATTGTATTCTTAATCCTATTTGTAATGTTCACGTTAAAAGAGGTGGTATTAAGCATATTAATGTGTTTGCCTTTCCTCTAATTTATGATTTCTTTCTTTCTTTAATGAGATCTGCTCTGCAGCCCATAAAATAATTGTTATGGTAAACTGACTTTTTAAAATTAGCTACACACCAGTTGGTCCAGAAACCTATTCCTCTAGATCATTCATGCACAAAATACCTTTGTGTGAAACCCTTTCCAAATGTGTAATGGCTGGATTTCATCCAGAAGTTTGCTTGCAGAGTCTCTCTGTGGAAGCAGCCTTACAATTTCCTTTCCTCGCAAGCGTTTCCATGAGATTCTCTGTCACGCGGGCATGCTCAGGCCGCTCACGGACGACACGGAGTATATATTCAACGGGATCTCTATTTCCAAAGAACTTATTTTCTCTAACCTGCAGAGAGGCTACCTGACCCGGTGTCTGGCGGTATGGCATGGAGGATGAGGAAGCTGTTCAAAGACTCTCAGGGCAGCTGGAGACAGGTTTACAGGGAAAGATCTAGCCTGTTGTTAGAACAATTAGCTCATTGTTCCATACACTTACAAACTGTTTTCCCTGTGTTAACTCTCACACTGTGATTGTGATTCTGCCACAGGGACCCCTGGTGGAATAAGCCTGACTCTTGGCCCCATCCTTTCCTCAAAACTGGGAAAAACAGATATCTGCAGGATACAGATACCAGGTAGCACTCAGAGAACTTCCAGGTAATGTGGCGATGAAGGGTTGAGACAGGCAGCCTCATTCTCCCTCTCCGACACTGCAAAATCAAACACGCTAATGGGGTTGCACGGGTGCTAAAGTAGTTACTAATTAATATTGAGATAAATATTTTTCAAGTGTTCCAATTTTTGTTCATGGACACATCCTGCATATCTGGAAGAAAAATAAACCTTTGCTTTAAACAATTAATAGAGGAACTTTAGCATTACCTAGCAGATATTACATTATTCTACTGAATTATTTTCTCTTTTTTTTTCTTTTCTTGAGAGCATGATAGTTTACTGTGCAAAAGAAGAGTATGAATTCCTCTACCTACACTGACAAATACATTTGCTTTAAGTCTATTTTACTTTTGGCATTTGAATTAAGGACATGAATATTTGTTTATTTCATTTTACAAATGTATTAAGAAGCTTCTAAGTGCAGGCCTTGTACTGATGCTAGAAATCTAGTAGTGAACAAAGGTGACATGCAGTGGAAGTTATCAGCATGCACATTAATTATTTAAATAAACTCTATATATTAATGAACTATAGAACTGATCAATTTGACATTATTTTTTATCAATTGAATATTTGAAATTGAGGCTTGTCCATTATCAATAAAAATTTGTTAGAATGCATCAACTCAAGGAAAGATAAGATATTATCACCTGTTTACATGGGGAGATGAAGAATCAAGTTTTCCAGCTTAGACTTTCCTCCAAAGGAACACCTTAAATATAATCCAACGGAAAACTGCAGTTCATTTTCCAGAAATTTACTTTATGGCTGATTGCAAAAGAGTAAAATTAGTAGTAGACAATCCATGGAAAAGAATTGCAAATGAGTGGAGACATAAGAGAGAAGGTGAGATGGAGCATAAAACAGGTCAATACTTGATTTGTGGATTGTTTAAATGTAGGCAAGTGTACAGACAGGGAAGAAATGGCCACAGCAAGTGTCAAGCCTTGTAACTCAACCAGTCTCTATCCAGTGGCAGAGAACAAGGGACAGAAATTCAGATCTAGAGACATCCATTGAAATATAGTCATTATGGGGAGAAGAGGGCAGATGGCAGATGCTGAATTCCATGAATAAAATACAGTGCCGTGGAGATAGAGAGAGACAGAGACAAGAGAGGTAAAGTATAGTTGAACTATGCAAACTATAGGTCACAATAGCATTCTGGAAAGTGAGTGAGTGAGTGTGTGTGTATGTGTGTGTGTATTGTGGGAAGGGGCCCAAAGGCAGGGCTAAGGTATCAGAGGATTCAGGAAGGCAGTTGTTCAGCATTAGGCTGCGTTTAGTTGCAGGTAACAAATCTGCAGATCTGTAGCTATTCGTAAACCTTTATGGTATCTAGACTTCAGTTAGCTCAGCTAATTTAAGATTATGGCTGATCTCTAGAGGTAAAGTGATTTCTTAAAAAAATGAGAACAAAGTGGTGAGAGATAACAAATGGTTTAATCCCATTCCTTAAGAAATATAACAAGTGGTACATTTATAGGCAAATCTGTAACATGTATATTTTCAGAAAAAATAATTATTCTGGTCTGTAAAAAGAAATTTTGCCTTCAGAAAATGCAGGTTGACACACCTTATAACTACCTGGAAATAGTCCTGTTTATCAGCAAAGGGTACCTAAATCAGTTCACTGTTTTTAAGTTTTCAAAATTTAAATACATAGGAAAAAGTATTTGAAAAAGGAGAACATAGTACAACTAGAATCCATTAAAATGAAATGATGACAAAATTTGTATTTTTAACTGTACAGAAACTTCGTGTTTTACAAAATAGATCAGCTGAGAATACAACCATTGAAGTGTAGTTATGTCTTTCTCACAGCTACAAAGACAGTTAACAATGACAGAGGTTGGGCAAAAAGGGAAACAGGAAGGTCAACTTCCTCTTCAAAACTTCAAGAACTTAAGTAGTGGTTCAAGAGTTCCATTAGTGGCAATTCCAGTATCTTGTATTAAATAAAATGAAATGTTAATATTACAGGAAAAGTATAGCAAATACAGTCCATCTTCTGTAGTATATTATGACATTTTTATTTCATTTGTGCATTTGGATATGGGTGCCCAATCACAATATGTATTTCTTATTATGGGTTGGAGTGAAAAAAAGTTAGATATTAACTGGTGTAGAAATGGAAATGGGGAAAGGCCCTATCCCTTTGTATAAATTCTCCTTCAGGTTATATCTTATGATATATTTTTATATTCAGGTGTTTTATGAATGTTGTTTTTTATCTGATTTCACCTGCATAAAACATTGGGAAATAAATATGGGAAACAAGATTAAAAAAAAATGTGTACCTCTCTAGAGATGATTCTGCCAAAAAAAATATCCTTCTAAGATTTAAACCTTCTAAAACTCCAACTTATAGACATTGTGCAAAATCTTAAAATCTAATCAACATCTTGATATTACCAACCAGCACTAATGTTATGTATTGGTTTTCAGTTAATCATGTCACTAAGCTTTAAGACTCCTGACACATATAAACACTCCATCATTACAATTTTAAAACAGCTTTAAAAGAAGAACTCAAATGAGTCAGACTTTATCTGCTTCAGGCAATGAAGGAATCTGCTGTGTCTCGATGCAAAATTTGAAATTTCCCTCATTTGAATTGTCCCAACTTCAAAGCATTTGAAATATAAATCCATCTTCTTTTGGCAGACTCAATGTCAAAAAGTTATCAAGGGAACAAAGCCCACCTTCAGTTTAATAAAATGATACTTTTTTACAAAAGACATTTCCATTACCTACAGCTAAACTAAACTCTATAAACAATCACTACAATACTGAATTAAATTACCCTATTTATAAAAAATTGTCAGAAAGTAAGAAATATTAAACACTCCAAAGAGACATAAAATCAGAAGACTCAACTCATAGTTAACAGTGCAGCCCACAGAACTGTCAAATGAAACCACAAAAGCTGTTGAAATGATAGAAGAGAGATTGACAATTTTGATTTCTGTTCTAGCTTTCACAAATGAAAGTATCATTACACATACTTCATTCATTTTGGGTCTTGGTTTCCTGCTTAGAAAAAATAACTTTGAAAATTCACATAATGTCTACTTGCAATCTGAATAAAGGGATCTACTCAAAAAAAATAATATTTTATTTCTATATTAAATAGTATCATTAGTTTACATTTAGGAAATTATTTTATTTTCTTGAGCCAGGCTGTTGAATTCATAAACCAATGATTGTGTAATGTTGGACAAATAAATTCTCTCAGCCTAGGTTTTCTCATCTATAAAATGGAATGATAGCTCTGCTTCATAAGATTGCTGTGAGGATTCAATATATTAGTAGATGTAAAACACTTAATATAGTCTCTGGCTAGGAAAAGTTCAATAGTGATTTGCTATTATTATTATTATTAGCTTCACATCCTGACTTCCTAGTGAAATTGTAAGAATTAATGAGGTAACACATTTGAGCATTGTCTCATTAGGTAAAAAGTGTTATGTAAATACTGGAATCCATGAAAGCATGCATCACACTTTGCTACATTTATAAACACTCTTATAGGAAGACTGTAGAACAATATTAATGATAACAATAACATTTATTCATAATTCTAAAGATTAAGCTTACTCGTATATGTTCTGATACATAGGAACTTTGGGGGGAAATATACAAAGAAAAATGTTTCCCCTATATTTGCTTCCTCTTTACTTGTTTTGAACTTACTTTAAGACCACAGCTACAACTACAGAAAGGCTTTCCTAAACAGAAATACTTTTTTCCCTGACAGAGTAGACAAAGTAGTGTCTCTCACCCTCCTGGTGCCAGACAAAGCCCCAACCAGACACACATGTCTCTTTTGCTGGTTTTGTCTTATTCTGATCTTCCTACTCTCTCCCTGACAGAAACTATAATGTCCCAGTGGAAAACAGGTCATGGAATGTTTAGGCTTTGTAACCGCTGAAGGACAAGGGAACCGAAACAGAGAGTGTGGTAGAGTGAATAGAGCATAATCTTACCAGTGTTGAGCCTGGGTAAAGGCCTTGTCTAGGACATGTAAAGGGGTCCTGTAAAGTCTCCTCCAAATCTGAAATTTTGTATTTAAATAAAATAGCTATAGATCTGAATTCTAACCTACTGTGTCACTGTGATCATGTAAAGTGTACAACAGCTTCGTTATGACTTTGTTAAATTAACACTTGTGTAGAGCACAAGGTGTGAATGGAGAGCCATAATTCAACAACAGATCAGAAAAGAACTGAAATAGAGTTTATTACTCATGGGCAAAGAGGGGCCACACAGGGAGGTCAAGGCAGAGTGAAGACAGAGAGAGAGAGAAAGACAGGACCTGGGGGATATGCCTTCATTAGTGTCCATGGGTGGAGTGATTGGGGTTTCCAGGCTAAGGCCAGATAGGTCAATTCAAACTCAAAAGAGCAGAGTTTTGGTAAGCTCCCAGGGTCTTATCTAAGGGACACACAAAAGGAAGGTCCTGGGAAGGCCCAGTGGGAGAGAATATTGATGACAAGAACTGTTGGGGAAGTCATAACAAGAATGTACATTTGCTTGTGACTCTGTGAGCTCTTATCTAGGCCACGCCCTTGCATGAGGGGGCTAGTGCTGTAATAGAGCAGAACATATCTGACTCCATATTAGATCTTTACTTATCTTTTACTTTAATCTTTGTATTCCATTGCTTTTGCTACAAGTTAAGAATGTCGTCTATAGCCTGAAATATACAGGATAGCCCATTTCAAGCCTCTGACCTTTAAAGGTATAACACTTTTCCATTCATATAGAAATAAATAGTTGCAGAACAGAGAATAACATTTGTCTTGTTGGAGGTTTATAGGAATATCATGACCTGACCTACATGGACAGCTGCAAGAACAACGGATTCTGCCACCAAGAAGTTTGCAACAACCAACCACACCACCTCTTCTTTTAGTATAAAAGAAGCCTGAATTCTGACTCAAGTAGGACGGTTTTCAGGACACTAGTCTACCACCTCATCAGTCTGCTGGCTTTCTGAATAAAGTTGTTATTCCTTGTCCCAACAACTCATCTCTTGATTTATTGGTCTGTCATGCAGTGCAAGCAATACAAGCTTGGACTCAGTAACAGTGTCAGTTGACCAAACAAAATGGATACCAAGGTAGTAATACCATGGAGTAGCTTAGGTAAATGCTTGACCTTTTTAAATGCATATTTTCCTATTTAATATCACAGAAACTCCATGACATTGATAATCTTCACTCTAGAGGCACATACATATCAGTGGAGATTCAGAAAGGTTGAATAAGTTGTGAATGGTGGATAGCAAGTTAGAATGTATTTCTTTCAAATTCAGAGCTTGTGCTTTTCTAGTATGTCATACTACCTCTTAATATATGCTCATTCAATGAATGTAAAATGTGTTATATTTCTCCAGTGATAACCAGTACAGTTTTTCATATGAAATTTCTCTTTAGTAATTAGGAGAGCTAAATGAACTCTATGAAGTTAACAAATATTTACTAACTGAGAGTGTGGCAGGTACTATATAATGCAACAGGGTACAACAGTAAACAAGACACAGGCATCCAGTCTTACGGGGTTTATGGTCAAGGGGAAGACACATAAGTTAAAAGAAGTATAAAAGATGGTCAATTATTACTGTTTTGTCTTTTTTTGTAAGGTACCAGGATTTAAGTGTTACTATATACCAACTATTGTGTTGGATGCTTTTATATATTATTTCATTTAATCCCTATATATAACTTAAGTATTATTTTCCTTGTTTTACAGATGAGGAAGCATACATAATTAGTACATGCTTGTGCCAATGTATTCTCTTTCCAGCAGTGGATAAAAATGGCCTCTTTCATCAAATCCCTACAATACTGTGCAGTTTCCTTAAACAAATTCTACTTTAATAGAATAAAATATTGAACCTCATTGTTTGCAATTTTACTTTTACTTCTAATGAGGTTGGAAATTTGTTGGTATATCAGCAAAGATTTATTAGGCAGCTATTATTAACCAAGTACTGTATGTGACCCAGAGGATAAAAAGATAAAATGATTGTTTTCAAAAATTAGAAAGATTAAAAGAAAAAAAGAGTTTATAAGCCTCATAGGTGAAAAGAAACAGACATATTTTCTTCATGGTTTAGTATCACACTCTTGGTCACAGGATCACAGTTGATGAATCTCAACAAGAAGGACAAAGGACATTCTGGATCATTGTTGTTGTTGTTGTTGTTATTGTTTTTATAAGGATTCTAGCTTAATAAAATTAACTATTATTTTACTATTTGAATATTGGTTTCTGCTCATCTTTTTCCATCTACCATACTCCATTGGCTTGAAATTTTATATAGGTCTCAATTTAAAAGCTAAGAATGGCTTGCATGGTGTTGATCCTGACTATATACAGATTTAACAGCTATAATATATCTGAACAAAGAATTGATCCTGAGGACATAGAGGTATTAATGTCTATAATTTATCTGAAAAAAGAATTGCTAATTTGAATATAAAATTTATTTTAACACACTTCCAGAATATGTCTACTGTTTGCCACAATGTAGGTCAACTATCTTGCATTTGTAATGTTTCTTAAAGGCTATTAGTCCCTCCTGAAAAATCAGATTAGAACTAACACCATATTTCTGGTGGCTTGGTTTTCATTCCATTTTCTTTCAGCCAAATCATACTGGCTTCCCACCCTCTCACTGGGCTGCTAGTGCCCTAAGCTAGGATTATCACAGTATGCAAGTCAGATGCAATGATAAAGGCACCTAATACTCATTGCACCCATATAGCATATATATTTTTCATACAGCTCGCTCTTTGTTTGGAAAATCTCCTATTTTACTCTATCTCATTGATTTTACTTGTTTGTTTTTAAACTGTACAAACTATCAGAGTTGAAGCTACATCTATTTGTAGACGATATCAACCGACATCTAAGCTACATCTATTAAGCTATTTGCCTGTGAGAGTTGCTTTTTATATTCATTGAAGACTTATGTGACAGTGGCTTAAGCCATAGGACATTGAGAACTCACTTACTGGGAAATCTCAAGGTTGGTGGTTGCTGGGCTCATACATAAACTTAATATGCTCCGAATTCTGAGTTAGCATCTTGATGATCCTCTTGGCCTTCTTATTATCATAACAAGACAGCTAAATACAATCAAGGCATTTTTATTAAAGAAAATAAAAAGATGTCCTCGAGGTTCCCCAGAAGACTTCCCTTTCCGTGTCATTGGCTAGAACTTTGTTACATATACATTCCTATACCAGACTAGCCTCACCTTCAGTGAGATTAAAGAAAACCTGTTCTATTCATGAACAAAATCAGGCCATGGCAATAAGGAAGAAGTTGGGAAATAATTTTTGTATACAAATCCAGGAGTATCTGAGAAAAAATGTTTTAAAACCACAGTGACTGATTACATCTAATCAATCCTTAAATCACTTTAAAAACAGAAGAAGAAAAGAGAAATTCATTGTGATTGAATTTGGTTCAGGGACGAATATTATAAAATTTGAATAAGTAAGTCTATCGCAGACAATGCGCATTAGACACATATCCTAAAACAAATATTGAATCATATTTTATATGTACTCCAATTTAATTTAATTAATACTCTATAGAATCATGGTTTGATTTTATTGTGCAGCAAAGAGTTCAGATTTATCAATCTAGTTCAGCTTCAGTAATAAAAAGGACCATATGTGCAGTCAGATTAACATAAATATTATGAGAACATATTTCAGTTAAAAAAGAGAAGTTCTTGTACCCCGAATTGTCAAGAAGATACTTAGCTTGTTTGAACTTATGAAAATAAAAGTTAAGTTTGTTGAGAGGTAGAAAGTCTACCTTTAGAAAACTGAACATATGGCAACTAAGAAGCACAACATGCAGAGAAAATAACAGGAAGGTTGGTCCAGATTTTGAAAATTTATAATTGCCTGCTACTTTTAGGATATTCTTATGGCTATAAGTAGCACAATAATTTAAAACAAAAGAAGAAAAATAGACTTCAAAATTTTTTACCTCATTCTGTTGGTGTTTTTAGTAAAAATATTTAGAATGTTAATATTTATAATTAATTTCAAAGCATATTTTATTTATGCAGACTTCATTTTTTTAATTTTATTTTTTATTGATGTATAGTTGATTTAAAATATTGTGCTGTACAGCAAAGTTACTCAGTTATACACATATATATTCTATTTTTTTAATATTCTTTTCCATTATGGTTTATCCCAGGAGATTAGAATAGTTCCCTGTGCTATACAGTAGGACCTTGTTATTTATCCATGCTAAATGTAATAGTTTCCATCTACCAACCCCAAATGCTTAGTACATCCCTCTACCTTCCCACTCCCCCGTGGCAACCACAAGTCTTAACTCTATGTCTGTGAGTCTATTTCTGTTTTGAAGATAGATTTCTTTGTGCCATATTTTAGATTCCACATATAAGTGATAGCATATGGTATTTGTCTTTCTTTTTCTGACTTACTTCACTTAGTATGAGAATCTCTAGTTGTATCCATGTTGCTACAAATGGCATTATTTTGTACTTTTTATGGCTGAGTAATATTCCATTGTATATATGTACCACATCTTCTTTATCCATTCATCTGTCAATGGACATTTAGGTTGTTTCCATGTCTTGGCTATTGTGAATAGTGCTGCTATGAACATAGGGGTGCATGTGTCTTTTTGAATTATAGTTTTGTTCAGGTATATGCCCAGGAATGGGACTGCTGGATCATACGGTAATTCTGTTTTTAGTTTTCTGAGGAACCTCCATACTATTTTCGATAGTGGCTGTATCAACTAACATTCCCACCAGCAGTGTAGGAGGTTTCCCTTTTCTCCACACTCCAGCATTTGTTATTTGTAGACTTTTTAATAATGGCCATTCTGACCTGTGTCAGATAATACTTCATTGTAGTTTTGATTTTCATTTCTATAATAATTAGTGATGTTGAGCATATTTTCATGTGCATATCTGTATGTCTTCTTTGGAGAAATGTCTATTAATATCTTCTGCTCACTTTTTTTTTGTGTGTGTGTGGTATGCGGGCCTCTCACTGTTGTGGCCTCTCCCTTTGAGGAGCACAGACTCCGGATGCACAGGCTCAGCGGCCATGGCTCACGGGCCCAGCCACTCCAGCGGCATGTGGGATCTTCCCAGACTGAGGCACTAACCTGTGTCCCCTGCATTGGCAGGTGGACTCTCAACCACTGCACCACCAGGGAAGTCCCTTCTGCCCATTTTTTGATTGAGTTGGTTGTTTTTTTGTTGTTGAGTTGTATGAGCTCTTTGTATATTTTGGAGATTAAGCCCTTGTCTGTCACATGATTTGCAAATATTTTGTCCCATTTTGTAGGTTGTCTTTTCAGGGTTTTTTATGTTTGTTTTTTTAGTTTGTTTTTATGGCTTCTGTTGCTGTCCAAAGGCTTGTAAGTTTGATTAGTTCGCATTTGTTATTTTTGTTTTTATTTCTATTGCCTTGGGAGACTGACATAAGAAAACATTGGTATGGTTAATGTCAGAGAATATTTTGCCTATGCCACCTTCTAGGAGTTTTATGGTGTCATGACTTATGTTTAAGTGTTTAAGCCATTTTGAGTTTACTTTGTGCATGGTTTGAGGGTGTGATCTAACTTCATTGATTTACATGCAGTGGTCCAACTTTCCCAACACCACTTGCTGAAGAGACTACCTTTTTCCTATTTTATATTTTTGTCTTCTTTGTCAAAGATTAATTGACCATAGGTGTTTGGGTTTATTTCTGGGTTCTCTGTTCTGTTCCATTGATCCGTATGTTTGTTGTTGTACCAATACCACACTGTTTTGATTACTGTAGCTTTGTAGTATTGTCTGAAGTCTGGGAGAGTTATGCCTCCTGCTTTGATTTTTTCCCTCAGGATTGCTTTGGCAGTTCTGGGTCTTTTATGGTTCCATATAAATTTTTGGATTATTTGTTTGAGTTCTGTGAAAAATGTCATGGGTAATTTGATTTGCATTAAATCTGTAGATTGCTTTGGGTAGCATTGTCATTTTAACAATATTAATTCTTCTAATCTAAGGCCATGGGATATTTTTCCATTTCTTTGAATTCTCTTTAATTTCCTTTATTACATAGTTCTCAACAGTCTTTCACCTCCTTGGTCAGGTTTATTCCTAGGTATTTTATTATTTTGGTATGATTTTAAAAGTTATTATTTTTATTACCTTTTTAAATTCTCTTTATGATATTTCATGATTAGTGTAAAGAAATGCAACCAATATCTGAATGGTAATCTTGTATCCTGCTACTTTGCTGAAATAATTTATTAGATCTAGTAGTTTTTGTGTGGAGTCCTTAGGGTTTTCTATATATAGTATCATGTCATCTGCATATAGTGGCAATTGTACCTCTTCCTTTCCAATTTGAATACCTTTTATTTCTTTTTCTTGTCTGATTGCTGTGGCTAGGACTTCCAATACTATGTTGAATAGAAGTGCTTAGAGTGGCAGCCCTGTCTTGTTCCAGGGGAAGGCTTTCAGTTTTTCACCATTGAGTATTATATTGGCTGTGGATTTGACATAAATGGCTTTTATTATGTTGAGATATGTTCCCTCTATACCCACTTTGGTAAGAGTTTTTGTCATGAATGGATGTTGGATTTTGTCAAATGCTTTTTCTGCATCTATTGAAATGATCATGTGTTTTTTAAGTTTTGTTTATGTGGTGTATTACATGATTGATTTGCATATGTTGCACCATCTTGCAAGCTTCATTTCTTAATTTCAATTTAATGAATATGACATATGAAATCTAAGATAACTAATAAAGTGCAGAATTATTCTCAGGTGCTTATATAGTTAATATGATTAAGTTGGCAGCTGTACTCTAATAACTTCATATTATTGGACACTTTCTTTTAAATACAATAGTCTCGACTTGTTTGCCTTCTATTCTTTTGGTTTTATTTTTGGATATTTAAAGCTTTAAGGTGGTCAGTAATTACAGATGAACTTTTCAATGTTTTATATGCAGTTACACATGAAAAATAAGATTATATTTTAAAGGAATGGCTGGTGTATAGGTTTCTAGAAGCATTAACTGCAATTAACATTTAAATAATATCACAGAGATAAGATATCATATTAATTTTCCAAAGAAAATAGGTTGCACAAACCAAAGTTAGTGACTATTTTTGATTGGTGTACCAAAATAAGTTTTCTAATTAAAAAAAAGTCAAAATTACACTTGAATGAAAATGTGATTAATCAATTAAAATTTTTGGAGAAAGATTTTTCACCTCTAGCATGTGTAAAACAACATTAAGAAAAATGTTCTAATAAATATTTCTTGCTGAGATAGAAAAGCTAAGTCTGTTGTGTAAGTGGTAAGTATATCAAGTCATGCTCCCAAGAATAGTGTTTTAGAATTTTCTAGCTTCAGAGCTAATGCTTGGAATTTGCTTTCTTTACTGCCATTCCATATATTTCCTTGTAATGGCTGAAGCTTAACATTGTCCCTCTGCCCACTCCATCTTTACTTCTCATCATGATCTAGGGAGACTCTGGAGAGTGGCCTTTCCCCTTGTCCTCATTAATGCTACTGGCTTGACCTGTCCACCCCAGCTGGACTTCCCTAACTCCCTGCTCTGTTGAATTGTCAAGAAAAATCAGGATCTGCTGCAGATGGTGCTCTCAATTTAGCAAGTTCCGCCAGTGACAACTTACCATCATTTTATATTTTCCTACAAAACCGAGGTTAAAAAAAAAGGTGTGGGGAGGGAAGACCTATGTCAAGATGGAAGTGAGTCCTAAGAAAATGATTGGTCTTATTTGGTCTGTTAAAAAACAAACAAAAAAAAAACTAGTTTAAAATAGAAAGAGCAATTGGTTTACAATCAAGACTGTGTTTTTTGTTGTTGTTTTATTTTTGGCTGCATTGGGTCTTCATTGCTGTACGCAGGCTTTCTCTCTAGTTGCAGCAAGTGGGGATTACTCTTTGTTGTGGTGCCTGCATTTCTCATTGTGGTGGCTTCTCTTGTTGCAGAGCATGGGCTCTAGGTGTGCGGGATTCCATAGGTGTGGTGTGTAGGCTCAGTAGTTGTAGCTAATGGGCTTAGTTGCTCCACAGCACGTGGGATATTCCCAGGCCAGGGATTGAGCCCATGTCCCCTGCATGGGCAGGAGCAGGCATATTCTTAACCACTGCACCACCAGGGAAGTCCAAGACTGTGTTTTGATCCATGTTGTGCCAATAAGCTTTGAAAGCTAGAGACTGTGGAAGAGACAGTAATGTGTTACCCAAGCACTGAGGATTAGGAAAAATAATCAATAAAGTAAAGAGGATTTTGAGACAACCTTGCCTGAGAAAAATGATCCAGATTTCTAATATTCAATACCCAAGCAAACTTTTGGAATATAACATTTTTAAGAGTGCATGAATGCTTGTTTATGTAGATTGATTGACTCTATGCTATGCACATAAATCCAACGCTTACACTTCCAAAGTTCTTCAGCCAAAACAGTTTCTCTTCCTCTAATACCAAAATAACATAGCCCAAGCCCCCAGTCCTATCTGATTACAAAAAATATGTGTCTTTCATAGATTTACTATTTCTGAGGGTTCCCAAGGAACAATTCTTTAGTACAACAGGCTGATCCTGTTTGCCTCTTGTCATGTCTTCATGCAGTGTTCTTCCAGGATTCTCCTTGTCTTGTCTTGCTATTGGTTCTCCAAATACTACCATTTCTCAGACAAATAAGTGATTCTATACCATTCCTTCACAGCACAGTTTGTAGCATGTAATACAACTTTGCTGAAATTTGGTTATAATACCAAGAATTATAATTCAGGAAGGGATATCTCAAAAATGGACACCAGATAATATAGTCTTAGAATCTAGCAGTCTTTTCACTTCTAGCACCATCTGTTTTCTTGAAACATTTTTGCCTATGGTCAACTTCTATCCTCATTCTTGGAGGCAAATTCCCACTGTCTCTTTTGTGAGTGGAGGGTAGGAGGGAAGGGAAAGGAGGCAAATAAGGAGAGGATGGAAAAATATTACAGTTATTTCCTTCAGCTCTAACTGAGCCCTAATGACTTCTTAATACCTCCATGTGATTTATCTTCATTGAGACTTCATCCCTGGTTCAAGATTGCCTCAAACCTGCATGTGTCTCTGTTGCTCTCACATCAACCTGACAAGAATAAAGGGAGAGTATTTCCCAACACAATTCCAACATCCAATCTGATATGCCAAAATTGTTTATAAATCCCGTATTTGCCATTTCATCACCTTCAGTAATTTTAAAATCCAGATTTATTCCACTTTAAGCAATAGGAGGAACTCAGCAAATTTAAAATAGCATTTTATCTCCACTCCATAAGCATTACTGCTTCTATACATTGGAGCATTGAGTAAGGGCAAATTACTGTCTCTTCTGGAATATCTTTTAGTATTCCAAATAAAATGCACCTTTGAGGAATGACTGATAACTCATAATCCAGTAGTTAATGCATAAAACTTTGAATAACTGTATCTGAGTATAGTTTTTTCATATTCACAGCCCAACCATTTTATTTTATAGTACCATTTAGCAATTGCAGCATAATTCTTGAGGAGTTCATATTTGAATTTGAAAATTCGAAATGTTTTTTAATTATTTAGACTGTAATACAAAGTTGAAGAAGAAGAAATAAAAAATGAACTTTGAACAGAAGGTTTTTTAATAATTTCAGCTTAGAATAAACTAATCCAATGTCTGCTTTATTGTCATGTTAAAAAAAAATTCCAACAAAATAATTACACATAAGAAACAGACTTAACTTTGTGTCTTCATTTTCTGCTTTAGTTTATAGATCTTTATTTTCCACCCTTACATTATCCTATACACCTCCCATAAACATATTTATCATGTTACAAAGTGTTACAGAGCATCTAGTTGGAAGAAATGATACTTAAAGATCATTTAATCAAACCCACATCTGATGTATACGTCTTTTTAAAATTCTAACAAATAGTCGTCATATTTATAGCTTGCTACTTCTAGGCAGAAGAGTTTTATTACATATTTCACGTTATACATTCTTTAAGTGCTTACTATAAGTTCTGCATGAGATGTTTATTCCACAGGGTTACTGAATCAATCACTGCCTTCAAATAGTTCCCAGTTAGTTGGAGTGGTGAACAAATAAACTGACAATTAGAATTTAAGGTGATAAAGTTTAGACAAGGAAGGCACTAAAAGAACGCGTAGGAGCTGCCCAGGGCAAAGGGAAAGACAACTGGTTTCTCTATAGTACTGCCCACTAAAGGAGTGATCACTTTTACTTTTGCCTTCTTGTGTCAGCTACACTCTAGCAAAGGTAGTAAAGTTTAAATCAGCTCCTATCAAAAAAAGCAGGTCTATATTTTTCCCCAGACAGAAAAGAAGAAAAAAAGGAGTAAAGAAAAAAGTCTAAAACAGAAACACATAGTATATTAGAAAAGAAGAAAGCAGAAGAGTCCTCTTAAATTCATTTAATAATACCTTTAATATTTCAATAATACCTGTAATACCTCTATAACATGCACTTGGATTGTCTCCCAAGTTCTCTGGATGGTACCAATGTACACGTGCCAGGCCTCAAAACATGTCACTTTGTAGAGGATCCTACAATTAGATGGTAGTCATGAATTGATTCCATAAACATTTATTGAACCCCTACTATGTCAAAGGCTCAGTGAACACAATGGTGAATAACAGAGACATAATATTTGTTCTCAGGGAGTTTAGAGTCTAATGACAGATACCAGCAAGTAAATAGATGATGAAAATACAGTGTGCTATGATAGGGCGATCATCTGGTTACTTGAGAGCAGTTGGAAAAGTCTAAAGGAAGTCATATTTTAAATTCTGAGCTCAAAAGCACCTATACCGCATCTTTTATTTAAAAAAAAAAAAAGAGTAACAAGGGGTCTTAGCTAAGACCCTCTAAGAGAGAGAACAGAAAGAAAGAATGTATCAGCAGAGCAGAGAAAGCTCAGAAAGGCCCAGAAGCAAAAAAGGGCACGGGGTTTTCAAAGAACTTAAAGGAGTTCAATTTAGCTGAATCTTCAAGCAATCCATGTTTTGGGGGTGCTTGAGAAGAGGATAGTCAAGTGATCAGGGGACAGAGCATGCTGGAGTCTGCAGGCTATTTTAGGACATATGGACTTTTAGACTGAGACTAATAGGGAAATATTGGACAGTTTTAACCCAGAGTGATATGATCAGATTTCATTTTAGACATAATACACTCATTCCTTGTGGAGAATAGATTTTCAGGACTTCAAGTCAAGGAGCAAGTAAGTATATGTTTACTAGCCCCACCACGGTGCCTGTATAAGATCCAATTAAAGAAATGCCCCAAATTTGCTCCACACCCATTAACCCCTCAGTGCCCTCAGTGGCTTTAGTGGTTTAGTGGAAAGGGTCACCACACTACCCCTCACATCTTAGCATGATCTGCTGTCCTGGCCTCTCCCTGTGAGGTCTGTTCTGGCATACCTCCATCCTACCAACTATAGCAGGACCTGCAGCGGCTGTGGTGCCCGAGCACACACGAGCTATGGTTCTTTCTTTATTTGATCCAGACATAGCATGGAAGCATGAGTTGGCCTTTACATATTGAGAAAATTTGGGCAGGAGAATTTGGAGAACTTAGCCAGAGAAATTTTGTTGGAGTGGTTAGACTGGGGTATTGATGTATTGGTACACTTTCAAGAAGATCGTGAAATGGATAAAGCAGATGAGGCAGGAGATGAAGTAAGAGCTAAGAAGGTTTTTTATTTGTTTACTCTTCTTTTGTTTTAAATTAGAGAGACTCAAGCATTTTAAAATGTTATGAAAAGGCATAAGCTTATGACCAGGTTAAAAAAAATTAGAGGTTGAATTTACAGAAAACAGAAGAGAGAATTTCTGAACAGTTAGCAAATATGCTACTCTGTGGCTCACTGATTTATTAGTTTGTTTTAAGCTCACAATGCATTCTAGAGAGAAATTTCCCATGGCATTATGGAATTCAGGCTTCCCTTGAGAATTTGGAAGATTTGGCAACCGTTGGACCAACTATTCTGTATGGAAATGGCTGTGGTGGCCAAATAGCTGCCATTCTCTTCCAAAGGAAGAAAGTACAATTTCTGTCTCTCATTTCTCCTTACTAAACTAGCTTCTGTAAGTGTTTGAATTTGTGTAGGCTGAACTATGAAATAACAGTAAAATAATCATAGAATAAGCCTGAAAGAGTTGAAAGATACAGATTCAGAAAAGTTGAAGAATTTTAAAAGAAGTGAAGAAAGAAAAGAAGTGAGGAGACATAGTCAAGTTTCTACCTGTTTTAGTAGTTGAGATAATTTTTGACTAATGGCATCTCTGCTCTCTGGAGTCGGAGCAAAGTTTTCTCTAGGAGTAGAGGGAAGTTCATTGATTATAACACATAGTATTAGGAGCAGGGATAAAGAGAACTGCACTTTTGATATTCTGTGTAATTAATATATTTTAAATATCTTGTGATCAGAAAAGGTGTTGAATAAACTATTACTACTAACAATAATAAATGCATTTATGGAGCACTTATGGTATTTCAAGCACCATTCTAAACTCTATAAATGAATTACCCCGTTCAATATTCACAATAAGACTATGAAGTGAATATTATTCTCTTGATTTTACTTCATTAAAAGATGATTGTGTCAATTATATATGCCAGGTTTATTCTGCAAAGTGGAAATTTCTTAATTTGATGAGATTCAGTACCATCATCTCCCTTAAATTTTTCTAAGTAGAATTTATAAGCTAAATTTCCTTATCCTTATTTCATTATTAATTGTAATAAATATTGAAATATTATAAGGAACTTCACCACCATTAAATACTGCTGAAGGCAAGTATTTCATTTTGTACCATTTAAGTTTAACTTAATTCATGAGCCCCTAGAATGCATGACTGAAGCGATCTTTTCTCTAGTAATATTTCATCTGCACTAGATAGTTGAAAGCCATCCTACTGGGAAGTGGGTGTTTGTGCTACGTGAACTTCTTTACTTAGAATTCTAGCATTATATAAATAATATCAAATTAATACAAAGAATAACAATATGAGCTATTAGTAATACTATAAATAATATACAACTGTCTATGTAACTATATACCTTTATATCTGTATCTATATCTATCTAATATTTACCTATAAGTGTTAAAACATGCAAAGATTCCCAGGTTAACATTTTTAAAGGAAGTGACCATAAATGTTTTCTTTCTCAAGAAGTTTAATATTGTTGGTTTTCTCATACTGATTACTGTGTGTGTGTAGGCAGATATTTCCTATACACCCGTTGTTCAATTATTTACATCAGCAATTATATCATGACAAATAATTAAAGATCAAAATATAAAAGAGAGGGCTTCCCTGGTGGCACAGTGGTTGAGAGTCCACCTGCCAATGCAGGGGACACAGGTTCATGCCCCAGTCTGGGAAGATCCCACATGCCGTGGAGCGGCTGGGCCCGTGAGCCATGGGCACTGAGCCTGCACGTCCGGAGCCTGTGTTCCGCAACGGGAGAGGCCACAACAGTGAGAGGCCCACGTACCGCAAACAAACAAACAAAAAAAAAATATATATATATAATAGAAATGAAAAGTTACCCTATGCAAGTGACTCAATGGAGCAGTGGATTATTGAATGATATTGTGATATTATTAAACTATTTGAATATTTATATTTAATACTTTATGCCATTTGTTATCACACTGTATTATAAAAAGAGTACACTGTAAGATTGTGAACTACAGGGAGATGACATTTAAAACCTACACTCAGCCTTTCCTGGAGGAAAGGGAAGACTAATGTAGTACTACTACTTGGTATGACCTTGGCATTATAAGTAATTTATTTTCATATCTATAATCTGAGATTCTTGTTTGTCAAATTAAGGAGTACTTCAACATTTGGACAATAAATCAAACTGTAGATGTAAGAGCAGTTGACTGAAATTGGTGATGCAGTAAGAGTGGGTATTTATGCTCTGGAGCTTAACATATAGCTTTCTCCATGGTGCTTGGGGAGCCCATTCTCCTCTCTGTTCAAGAACATAGCTCCCTTTGATGTCAATGGGAGCTGCATTTCCGTGACGAGAAGAAAATAAGCATGCTAAAGTTAATTGTCAGACTGTTTTGGTCTCATTTTAATGCCCTGTGGCAATGGAAGCCTGATGTGTGGCTCACTTTGTTCTTTACCTGATTTCCAAGTAGGGAACAGAAGGCAAGTGCTATGTGTAAAAAGGTGTGAGCTGTCAATAGATACATCTGGGGCATGTGAAAAGCATTCAGCACTTTTATCTAGCAGAGGGGACGTTAGCCCGATTTCCCAGGAACACTGTTTAGGCTCTAGTCCCTCTAAACTTGTGTGCCATTTTAGACTGCATTATTTTGTCCCAAGGCTGAAAAACACAATTTCTACGCATTTAATAAATAAAATATTTAAGCCAACATATAAATATATCATCCAGTGGGTAAACCAAATTCTAAACGGAAGGGAGATATTCATTTCAGAACAAGTTAATAAATTATTTTATTGCTCTTGTTTAGAAAAAATAGCAATTTATGATTCAGTTCCAGAGTCAAAAAGTGCTTGAATCTTTCATAAGGAGGTAGCATTGCTTAGTGGGTAAAAGCGCATATTCTACGGTCAGACCAGGAGGCTGGCACTGCTGCTTGCTTGCTGTACCATCTAGAGTAGATTCATTTGAACTCCCTGTATCTCAGTTTCCTCACCTGTAAAAATGTAATATAAACCTAAAAAACAATACCTAGAAAACAAAGTATATGAGAAAATTAAATGATAATGTACATCCTTAGAACTGTGCTAAGCACAGAGTAAGTGCTATATAAGTGCAATTATAATTATTGATGGATAAATAAAACAAACTTCATTGACTAATAATTATATGCTGTAGAAAAAAAAAAAGGACAGCAAGTATGTTTCCCACATATTTAAATTTTAGTCTGACAACTGTGTAACTAGATAGATTTTCCTAGGAAATTATATTCTGTGTCATGATGTGTATGCCAGGGTTCTCTGGCAGTTACTGTGAAGATCTCTGGGTTCTGAGTGAAGCCCCCACTGCTGTTTGGGACAATCACAACCAAAGGTAAGTAAAACCTGAATTTTAAAAATATTGTTCATCAGTTGTCATATTATGGAGCTTAACTAAAGGCCATCTAACCCATATATACTGGGCAATAAAGATTTTAACAATCTTTTGTAACCTTGGCCATATCCAGAGACAGTGGCCCTTTAGATCCTGAACTGAATTTTATGATGGATGCTTTAAACAAGGGGAGAATGAGGGCGTATTACTGAGGCTGATATGTTTTGTTTTATAGAGATTTGGTCCTCTTGGCTGTGGCAGTCTAGGAAATTATTTTCTTCTTTTGAAATGCTAGAGTTTCCTAAGGGAAGCAGTCCCTTTTATAGTGTAGAGAGGAGAGTTAGATGGTGATGGGGAACTTGGTGATGTGAGTGGTCTGGGGACCAGCACAGATGATACTCTTATGCTGTTTTCCAAATGGTGGAAAAGGATTACTTTAGTGGTGTATAAACATTGAAAAATATTATTAAAGTGAAGGAGAAAGTATATTTTACATAGAATTTCATATAGTTTATATAGTGATAGTCATGATTTACCTAAACTATGATTTTAAAATGCTAAACATTGAAGAAATAAGCCTGTTCAAAATTATTATTTCTAATGGTCCATTCGTCATCAGACTTTGGAGAAAATAAAAAAGGAGAGAATGTTTTCCACAAAAAATTTAAAATATATTTTATTTATTTCACTGAGAAATGGAGTGCTTTTTTGCTTATCTTGCTTTCACTCCCTGTAATCTTAGAGACAAATATATGGAGAATATATGCAGAACTGGTTACATGAATTTATATAAACATAGACACACATAATCCCTTTGCCTCAATTTTCTGTCTTTTTTTGTAATTTTTATGTTATTTTTATTTTTCTTTGATGTATGGATTTTTTGGGGGAAAAAAAAATCAATGTAAAAGTTATTTCTGGTAGAAATGAGATGTGCTTTTTAAATGATAGCTGATACCATCTTAGACTTTTCCATAAGTCCAATGGCCATAAGAAGTCTCTTCTTTGTGGGGTGAACAGTGCTGGGGTGGACCATGTACAGAGAATGCATCAGGGCATAAGAGAGGCTTGGTGGGAACTTCAAGTCATAAAGTGTCAAAGAGGAAATAATACCTGTAAAAGCAGGGACCACATACCACAGTCAATGGAGTGTGCACACTTTCAAGAGTACAGAAGGGAAAATGGGTTCCATGAAAAAAAAAATTGCTGGATAAAAATGAAAATTATTTGCTTCATAAGAAGTTTCTTCCAAACCAGCAAGTTCCTGGAAACATAGTAATTTTGTACTTGAAACATATTGAAAACAGTCTGGAGTTCCCCTGGGGGAAAATAGACAAATTCCAGTAAGTAGATAGAAAGGGATAGAAGAGTTAAAAATATGAAGAGTGGAGTGTTTCAGTTTTTTGCAAATAATGTATTTTGTTACCATTTCCTAATCATGTATCCTAAACAGGTTCTAGTTTATGTTTACTGAGGACCTTGTTATCAATGATTGATTGTGTTAGAGTTCCAAGGTCAATATTATTATTTTCAGTATCATTATTCAGGATTATGTCGATGATGCCAAACTAATAGTGAATTTGGAGGTGAAAAAACAAAGTTCTTGGTAGAAGAACCACAAAGATAATATACAGTACAATCACCATAGTTAATAATAATAATATAATAATAATATATATTTGAAGATTGCTAAGAGAGTAAATCTTAAAAGTTCTCATCAGGAGAAAAAAATTGTAACCGTGGGGGGTGATGACTATTAACTAGTTTTATTGTGGTGATCATTTTGCAGTATATACCAATATTGAATCATTATGTTGTACACCTGAAACTAATACAACGTGATATGACAGTTATATCATAATAAATGTTTTTTAAAAAGAACTACAAAGATCCAGAAAATACAGGGATTGAGTGTAAATAGTACTGTAATAGTATCCGAAAAATTACTGTAGTTGAGGGCTTCTTTGGTGGTGCAGTGGTTGAGAGTCCGTCTGCTAATGCAGGGGACACAGGTTCGTGCTTCGGTCTGGGAAGATCCCACATGCCATGGAGCAGCTGGGCCCGTGAGCCATGGCCGCTGAGCCTGCGCGTCCAGAGACTGTGCTCCGCAATGGGAGAGGCCACAACAGTGAAAGGCCTGCGTACCGCAAAAATAAAAAAAAAAAAATTACTGTAGTTGAGCTATTTGCAAATATGTGGACTTTATAATATTCGACATTGAATGAGTCCAATAATAATTGTGTTGTATGTACTCTAAGAACACAACCATAGAACTTTAAAAAGAAAATTTTAGGGTAAAAAATGAAAAAAATTAAAAAGAGCTTTTCATTATAAAGCTTCAAGAACCATGTGGTATGTTAGGATAACAAAAATGTGGACAGAACTCAATTCATTGTGTGGTGCACTATCTAAGAAGTCTAAGAAATAAGAAAATAAAATTCATTTTTGAAGAAAATATAGACCTTATTTAATATTTTAAAATGGATAATGGTGGCATCATGATAATAGAAAATTGATATCTTTGGAACACTCATTAATATAAATGAAAACTGAGTGAACTAAATGTAAATGAAATATTATTATGATAACCATGCTTTAAATACTGTGTGTCTTACAAAAGTATTTTATTGCTATGAGATTAATTTTATATTTTTTCAACAGTGGAAAACCTGGTTGATGTGTATTAAAATTTAGATTGGTAGTTGTGATAAGGGGAGAACAGTATATAGAGAAATAATTATGTGATCACTATGCCTTTAAGAACACTGGGAGAATTTGAAAGTGATCTCTTTCAAAAGAACCAATGAAGGAGCTTCCTTTAGGGAGAGGCGGTCAGCTCTATTTAAAACAAAGCAGAACAATGAAGCATTTTTTAGACTCCTAACACCACTCCTCCTTTTCATAGTTTGGTTTGCCCTCTTACAAAGTAACACCCTGGCATCCACATTAGAATTGAAACTGACAAGGCATCCCTTTTATCCCTGGCTTCCAAAACTCCTTATTAATAATAATTAGCCATTCTTGGCTTCTATTCAAGAGAGTTTAATATATACTAGAATGGCTTCTGGGCCTCAGCTGCATTTCTTACTTTAGCTAAGGAATGATGGTGCTGGGAGAGGGAACACCACTCTATGCTGAAAGAGATTTGCTGAATAGCATCAGTGCAGCAAAATGACTACTCAGTTGTCTGTTAATGAATAACCATTATTTAAATATATATTTTATGTTAGTATATGTGTAGAAATGTTCATACAAATGGGTCATATTTAGCATAATAAATTTATTTCTATATCTACCTTAGAAAATGTGTGGCATATAGCCTGTAGCATTTGATAATCAGTTTAAAAGTCATTATTTTTATACATTTCATACGTGTGCTTTCCTAGGAAATGTAACTGCCTTTGATTTCCAGGTAAATGTGATTTATAATATTCAATGTCTATGCAATAAAATAATGTGGGTGATATTTAAGATTAGTTATCATGAATGTATTATTTACTTAATGAATAAATACTTCAGTTTGGTTTGTAATGTTACTTATTTTAATTTTTACAGAGCATATAACTGAATGCCTTGATAAGAGTAGATATTGTCATATTTATTAGAAGAAATATAGTGGGATGGGGAGTTTCTTTTCCAAACTTCTGGTTTGGAGGAAGGCATTTCTATTCCACTCTTTCAGGGAAAGAAAAGGTAGGAGCATAATTATTTTATTTTCTCTCATCTTTCACTCTTCAAGGCAGAAAGGAATGACATCTGACTGGTAAAAAATGGAGGGAGGGACTGAGCAGTCATGGACTTTTGTTTTCAAGAGTGGCCTGTTTCCAGGATTCATTCACTCTCTGTGTCCTAGGGCAGGCTCTGCCCCTGAAAGGAGGGTGGCACCACAGACTACTGGATAAATCTGGCTTATTCAGAGGTGAGGGGTTAGGGTCTCACATACAGCCACTGATCCAAGCAAATATCTTTACCTCCATGTCACTATCTCCTGAGTCTTATTTTACAACTCTTCAAAAAGCTGTGGAGAAAGAGTCAGACCTGTTTACTTACCCTAAAACTCTGATCCAGTTGCTCTGTGGTGAATATAAACACATGGCATATGTGTGAGTCTTATTATCCTTTGCAGTTTCTGAGCCTATTTTCCTAACCTGAAATAAATATAGCTGAAGTTTTGGCCCTTGTTTCAAAGCCTCAATCCCTGAATAGTCCTCTTCTGCCAGCAATGAAATGTTTGAGAGTTTGTTTCATGAAATCTTATTAAAGGATACTAAGAGTGAAGAAGATAACCTCACTAAAATAACCAGTGTTACCTGCCCAGTTTCTGACTTGGGATTTCACTTTGATGAAACTTGTATGAATCTTGACTGGAAGGTGAACTTTCTCCCTGAATTTCCCAAGAAAATGATTTCATAGATCATTAGCGGAATTTAACCCTAACTTGGAAACTTATTTTCAGAACGTAGGTATTATTAAACCCCTAACAAATTTTCTTTGATTTCTAATTAAAAGTTAACTTTTATTAACATATACTTATCTAACAATTAGAGTAAAAATCATCACTTTGGATTTTGACCACAAATTAACACACTACAGTCAGGAATTCAGAACATTTATTGCAAGAGCTGAATAATTGTAAATAACTTAGAACTGGCAAAGCAGTAACAAGGATAATTGTTTAGATATTTATTGTGTCAAAGTCATCAAACACCCCTCACAAACTGACAAATATGTACTTCAATAAGCTATGCACTCCTACCCATTATTTTCCATTATACTGTGGAAAAATGTGAATTGCTATTTACAAAGTAATTTTATTTTTGGTAAGAACAAATTATCTATCAGATTAGCAAACCATTTTTTTACTTTTTTTTTTTTACTTTTAAACTGATGTTGAACGGTGGCATTAAGATAACTTTCACTTCTTTCAATAAAGACATTTTGTTGCATGCTATTTATTTGTTTAAATCATCTGTCATGCCTTAACAAAAACCTCCTAAGAATGCTCGAATTTGGATTTGTTTGCACGTGCAACTGAGATCTTACTAACATTAGCTGTCACTCTGTTGGTTTGACCTAAGTGACAAGATGCTGGTACCTGCCGGCATTGACCAACTATGATAACAAACAGTTAAACAGCAATAATTAGAGATCTATCCCTTAATTTCCCCCAACTAGCCTACCTGGAGAATGTTCTGTTACATCATGAAGGCACAACACATTAAATAGTTTGTGACTATGGTCTAACACTTGTGTTACAACAACATTATTGGATATGAGGATCAACACAAACTGCCATTTCAACAAAGTTGTAGACACACATTTTCCCAATTGAAACTATTTTTGAATAGTAATTTTTCTTCAATATATGCTAATTTAATACATAAGTTTTGCATGAGTGACAAGCACAGGATATATCACTTTCTGAAGGATAACACTTTCCCATTACTATGCTACTAAATAAGTGATTTCGCTTTTGCCTACTTTGAAAATAAGGATGTCAAGAAAATAGGTTCTGAATTTCCAAGCTTTTGCAGAGGTCCTTTTTTTATATAAAGTTTTCATTTTTTATCTTTATTTCTTATAGAATTCCAGCATCATAAGCTATCATAAAAGAAGCGAGATTCCAGAACCTTTATTTTCACTACAAGTATCTGAGATCTTTTGAACAATGTGTGTCAAGACAGACTCAGAAACACTTCACTAAAAGAAACAACAAAAATAGCAACAAAGAGGCAAACAGAAAAAGAAAAGAAGCAACCATAAAACACAGAATTATGCTACAACGTTTTTTAGGTGAACGGTATAAGTACACAAAAGTTGTTAATAATAGCTTGCTTCTATTTACAAATACTTTAACACTGATTGACTTACAAGTGTCCACTAACGTTGTTAACAGCACAATAGGTTTAATGCTTATCTTTTTAAATTTCGTTTGAAGTATAATGTCAAGTATAGCAGTCCCAGCACAGATCAACAACAAAAAGAGCACAATTTTCTAACTGGATATGTTTGTCAGTCACTCTAATCCATGGAACTTTCTTACTCTCCAAATGCATATTCTATTGTTCATAGCAGCAGTCCAGGGTCAAAATAAAATGCAGTTAAAAAAAAAAAGGATATTTGCACAACGGAGAGACCTCTGGAGAGTTTAATCAATCCTAGTAAACAAGATCACATGGCTAGTAGAACTATCTTCTCTCTCTTATGTGGTAAAACACTGTATCCTCCATGGTGCTAACACAAAGTTATGGATATCCCTGCTATAAGGGGCATAGTTGTAGAGATCTATTGAATACATAAAGCTCTGACACACACGGTATTAACATGTCTATTTAGTTTAAAGTTATTAGGTCCCATATAGCCTTTTTCTTTTTAGAGTTGGTGCTCCTTAGGACTCTCAATAGCACCTCCTGCTTGCTTATAAGACTTCAGATTTGCCAGAGGAATGTCTGTCATGTGGCTGCCATTGTTGAAATGGCCTTCGGTGGAACCATACTGCTTACGGTCATTGAACTGGTTCCTGTTGCTATCTTCTTTCCAGGCTCTGGTCAGGGTGTGCCCATTCACAAGCTTGTCCTTCTTGACCCATTCTTTCTGGGGTGCAAAGGTTGAGAGAGGTGATTTAGGGTGTTGATAGGGACCCAAGCCAGGAGGCATCCAGCAGTTATCAGAGTGACCCAAAACCAAGCACTCTTGAGTGCACATCTCTGTAGCTTCAGCTAATCCTCGGGGGCCCAGAGGCCCATCTGCAGAGGACAAGAGACAAAATAAGGAAAGAAAGTGGTTAGAGTTTTCATTTAAAATTATCTCCTTAGAGAAAAAGTGCATTGGTAATCTCATTTGCTCATGAAAATTATATTAAGGTAAACAATTCAAATATATGATTCCTCATTCTTTTAAGAATAACATAGGAGGAATAAAATTCCTTTTACTTGAGGTGAGAATTATCTCTTTTCCTTAAGCCTTCATTTATATCTAGAGATACAGACAGATAGAAAAATAAATAGACAGACATGAGTAAACAGATATACCCATGACATATCATTTCTGATGAACTTTTTCCATGACATATGTATTATTACTAATTTATGTCCTACTTCTCCACAAAAAAACTCATATTCACGAGAAATAGTGAAAAGTACAAAAATTTTATGTGCAATGTTGAAATATATGCTAACATATCAACTCCTTGAATATAAAAAGTATTACTTGAAATATAACATTAAAAATAAATACTGTAGGGCTTCCCTGGTGGCGCAGTGGTTGAGAGTCCACCTGCCGATGCAGGGGACGCGGGTTTGTGCCCCGGTTCGGGAAGATCCCACATGCCGCGGAGTGTCTGGGCCCGTGAGCCATGGCCGCTGGGCCTGCGCGTCTGGAGCATGTGCTCCACAACGGGAGAGGCCACAACGGTGAGAGGCCCACGTACCGCCAAAAAAAAAAAAAAAAAAAATACTGTAAAGTTATACAAAATGTTTTTCTATATAAACGTGTGTTTTTAGCATGAAATCCCATGAAAATAACTTTGCAACATTTTAGAAAGTTAAATAATAATTTTAAAGAATGTTTTAACTAAAGTATATTACTAAAGATATACCTGGTTGACTGGTTGACATTGTGAAATCCCAGTAAATAAAGACACCATTTGCATCCAAAGACAACATGTGGTTCCTTCCAAGCTTAACCTATTTTCTTGATTTCTTAACCCAAATTTCACTAACATGAAAGTCTAGCTAAGTTGCAAATTGGGTCACATGGAGTCTAATATTCAAAGGGAAAATAAGTCATCATAGATATTTTTCTTTTATTTATTTATTTTTTTACGAGCAGGCAATCTAAAACATTTTAACCATGATTTTGAAAGTAAACTCTTCTCTGATTACGTAAAAAGGACATCAGTTCTTTACTGATAAACAACAAGTGTCAAGTGGTTAAGGGAAAGTTTTTTTTGTTGTCATTGTTTTTTTTTTCCCTTGATTAAACAGTCAAATGATAAGTGGTAGCTTGAAAATTAGGAATTGATTTTACGAATGAGGTTAAGTGGATAGGCAAGAACGCTTGAGGCATAAAGCATTTTCAAAAGTAGAGAGTCGTCAGAATAAAAGTGTAGAGAAAAAAGAAGAAAATATCCCTGAAAGTTTTTCTACTCAACTATTAAAAGAGCCAACAATTGGAATGTAGGTCTTTGCTAAAGTCCAAGTTAGCACTACTAATATTTTTAAGTGCCCAATAATTGTGGGGTTTTTATATTAACATCTATTTTTCTTAATAATATTCTAGTTACTTCTTACATGTTAAAAAAGAAATACCTGCTGAGATAGGTAAGAGTTGGTGGCAAATACCTGAGACCTCAACACACAGACAACATTTAAATGGACACTGGATGTGAAAAAAATATATGCCTAAAATGTACTCTTACATACAAACGGAAATTTTAGTCATTTTTGAAATCTAAAATCTGCTCTTTAGAATAACCTTAAAATTCCTTCTCATCTGACCCATAGTCCCATCCCCTCAAGAGCAAATAGTTTTATCGTTTTAAACATACGTTCATTACTTAAAACTATTTCTCTCACAAACCTCGAATGATTACTTACTTCCTAGAGTATTTAATTGAATCTTCTCTATGAGCCTTTCTCTGTCCTCTGAATTCTGCCCACATTTTAAAAGTTCAAACTAATTTCTCCCTTTTAGTTTTGCTTTGGTGTGTTCAGTGACTCTGTATCCACAAAGTTAACACATTTTGCTCAAACCAATCAATGCCCCTTACATCAGGATCGCAGGCCTGGAAGATGCTTTTTGCCTGGCTTGTTTTCATTTAATTACTGATTCTTTCCAGGGGCAGCTTGCTTCCCAGGTACCACAGCAAGCTTCCCTAACTTTGCCAATTCATGTTTTACATGCACCTGGAAGATTTCCACAGATCTTCCCTTATTAATGAATAATGAATTTCCTAATTGAGCTCACTCACTCAACTCTTACTTTAATGACATTTTTGTCTTTTGGGGGACAAAAGACAAAAATGTCATTAATTAGTATACATTTTTGTTTTCTCTCAACTAGATTTAAAATCCATTGATGGAAAAAAAACAACTTATTAGCCTTCTGATTCCTCATAGTGCTTAGCAATAGCAATGATCTAAGAACAATGTTAATTGTTAATTAAAATTTTATGATGTTGAAAATGTCCTGAGAAATTATTAAAGATATCCTCTGCTTGGGCTTCCCTGGTGGCACAATGGTTCAGAGTCCGCCTGCCGATGCAGGGGACACGGGTTCGTGCCCCGGTCCGGGAAGATCTCACATACCGCGGAGCGGCTGGGCCCGTGAGCCATGGCCGCTGAGCCTGCGCGTCCGGAGCCTGTGCTCTGCAACGAGAGAGGCCAGAAGAGTGACAGGCCCGCGTACCGCAAAAAAAAAAAAAAAAAAGATATCCTCTGCTTAAAAGGCAGACCTTAAGTAATTAGAAGATTCTGATTTCGCAAACATCATACCAAAAGCTTCCTCAACAACAAATCTCTTTGCCTTAGCAATACTTTGTGATAGTTAATAAATGAATTATTTAACTTCTCTGCTAAATATGTTTTAGCATATTTAGCAGAGATATATTAGAAGTCTGGGACTTCTCTGGTGGTTCAGTGGTTAAGAATCCACCTCCTAATACAGGGAACGTGGGTTAGATCCCTGGTCAGGGAGCTAAGATCCCACATACCGTAGGGCAACTAAGCCTGCACGCCGCAACTACTGAGCCTGTGCACAACTAGAGAGCCCACATACCGCAACTAAGACCCGATGCAGCCAAAGATAAAATAAAAAACTCAATATTAAAAAAAAAGTTCACTCCTTTCTAGCCATCAACAGAGATAATCACCAATTTGATGTATAATATATATTGAGGCCTATAAATCAATCCTTAATTTTTACTTTTCCAGAATCATTAATAAGTTTTTCTTTTCCTGTTAATATCCCCAAAGTAAAAAATAAATTATCAGCTACCTTAGAAATATTAATAGCATCAGGTTTTTATTGAGTACATAAAAAAGAGAGAATATGCAAGATTATTTTTTAAATAGTCTTATCCAATATACATTGCCATCTTATTAAATTAAGAATATTACCCAAGAATTGAGAACACTAGGGGTGTGTGTGTGTGTGTGTGTGTGTGTGTGTGTGTGTCTGTGTGCGTCTATAAGTATATGTGGACCCTAAGTCTTCAGCATTTAATGACACACTTTAACAAATAGAGTATATTATTTTTCAGAACTGATAACATTTATTTATTCTATAAATATTTACTGAGTATTTACTATATGCTGACACTGTGACAGGCACCAGGAATATAGCAGTGAACAAAGCAGATGTCAACACTATCCTCATGGAGCTTTGGGTCTATCCTGGGAAACAAATAATTGCCTTAAAAGCAGTGAGCTAAGAGAGGAGAAAATGTGTCATTGGAAAGGAGGTAGGGTTTAGAGAGGCTTGTCCCTTTAAAAGGCAACAGAGGGACTTTGTTCCAAGTTCCATTTCTACATTTTTCTGAAAGTTCTTACAGATAACTGACAATTTAAGACACTTACAGTTAAAATTTGTGTGTACTGTACAAAATATTTAACTTGCAAAAAATGGTTTTTCCATTAGATAATATTAATTGCTCTTTGAAAATTTTACTTATGATTCATTCTTGTAAATAAATTTGAAGGCTTTTAATAAAGTCTATAAATAAATTTACAGAAGTTTTGTGGATTCTTAGGTCAGTCTTTTAGGTAGCTGATTGTTATATAAAATTTAAAGATCCATTGAAAAGTGCGACACAACACAATGATGGCACTTGCATGAGGGCCAGTTTTTGTTATTTATAGCCCTAAAGGAGAAAAGGCCACCAGGCAGGGGCACATAGACGGTTGTACCAAGAACAGGGTAACAATAAGCTGTAATTGTAGGGGACAGTGTATATGTGGCCAAGCAGGGTGGAGGTAGCTAGGTTTCCAGGGCACTTTGTGGACTGACTGATTAGGAAAATTTCTCAGGCTCTAGGGCACAGAGTCTGTCTCAAGATATCTGGTACCTTAACTTTGGAGCAATTAGGTTGGGTGCATAATGACCTAGAAGTGTGAGAGCTCTAGAAGGGAAGTGGTGGGATGTGGATTTACTGAAGAAAGGAAACTGACCAGCTAGTAGCCAAGGCCACAGAACTGAGTCAAGTCAGCAAAAAAAAAAAAAAAAAAGGAATAAAAGAAAGAAAAGGGAAAAAAATATATATACTAAACTACATTATAACAATTTGCTTATGTAATTGAGTTGCATTGCTGGAAAGCTCACTTTGTTTATTCTCTGGAAAGTTTTTATTTTGGGACATGACATTAAATAGGGAAAATTTTACTCTTTTTATTTGGACCTATATATATTTTCCAGTGGTTGCCCTGAAACACACACACATGCACACACACACAAGTTTTATTTTGGGAAATAACAGTGCTTCCAAGTTTTCTTCCATAAAGCCTGTGTCATGAATTGGTAGAAAGAAAAATGAAACATTTTTATTATGAATTACTAAAGAGAACACAGTCATTCTACTGGTTCCTTGAAAGTTCTGGTCTTTTAAAAGTTTATAATCTGAAGCATCTTAAACATTGAATAGTTTCCAGTTAGTTTTTCTCATTTTTAGAACCACTTACTGATTTGTTTTATACTTTTTTTTTTTTTTTTTTGCAGTACGCGGGCCTCTCACTGTTGTGGCCTCTCCCGTTGCGGAGCACAGGCTCCGGACGCGCAGGCTCAGCGGCCATGGCTCACGGGCCTAGCAGCTCCGCGGCATGTGGGATCTTCCCGGACCGGGGCACGAACCCGTGTCCCCTGCATCGGCAGGCGGACTGTCAACCACTGCGCCACCAGGGAAGCCCTGTTTTATACTTTTAAAAGGGAGAAAAACATTCTTTATAAAGCATTGTTATTTAATATTGTCATTTTTCGAAATATAATTGAAAATAATTCATGATTCTCCATCAAATATATAGCATTTAGGGCTTCCCTGGTGGCGCAGTGGTTGACAGTCCGCCTGCCGATGCAGGGGACACGGGTTCGTGCCCCGGTCCGGGAAGATCCCACATGCCGCGGAGCTGCTAGGCCCGTGAGCCATGGCCGCTGAGCCTGCGCGTCCGGAGCCTGTGCTCTGCAGTGGGAGAGGCCACAACAGTGAGAGGCCCGCGTACTGCAAAAAAAAAAAAAAAAAAAAAAAAATATATATATATATATATATATATAGATAGATAGATATAGATATAGATATAGATATCTATATATATATATATCATTTAAAATATCAGGGATTTTTTACTAATACTGCAAAAGTTATATTCACTGAAATATTACCCTTTATCTTTGACATATAATTATTTTTAATGTTATCACTATAAGGAATCGTCTTAATTGTTGAATAATTATATTTACTTTTCATAATTCCCTCAACATTGAATATTTAACATGTATTACATGTGTCAGAAATGTGCTGGATTCTTAATAAATTTTGAGATGGTGTGTGTGCATGTGTGTGTGCTTGGTGCATGTGTGCACTTATGTTTCCCTGTCTCTCCAATTTTTTCATAAATTTTGAGGTCCTATTTGTGTTACATCATACAATATCTATTTAGAATCCAGATCAGGATTTAAAGCTGCTTATAAATACTTCCTACAATTTCAGCATTATACCAATCTGTTTCCTTTTTCTCAAAAAAAGTATTTAAAATCCCCCATCATGATTATTTTAACACTGAAATTTTTATTGATTTTTTAAAAAACCTAAATTATTTGTCCCCTTTAACAATCTGCAATCTATGAGTTTGGTTATCTTTCTTTATTTTTTAATGTATAAAGACACAAGTGCTGATAAAACTGTCCAAGCCATCTGCCTCTGCATTTAAATGTTGAAAGCAAAAACAAAAGCACATAAAAAGCTTCTTGAAAGTCATCTCAGTTAATGTTTATATCAGTTCTCAATGTATTTCCCTCTCCATCTTTGCTCCATCTTCCTGTTCAAAACCAAACAAAATAATTTTCCTATGATTTAGGCATCAACAGCTGTCATAGAGCTGCTTGAATTGCTGACTTTTAAACATGCAGGTTTAAAATGTGAAACTATCCAATTTAATGGATCTCCAGCTATACTTAAATGGTAGGATAGTTGAATGAGCTTTGATCTCATTTTATTATACCCGGAAGCAGAATTGTTAGTTCATTGATTAACTCACTGCTATAATTAACAAGTACCTTCTGGCCTGTTGCCCACTGTTTTTCAAACTGATGGTTTGAAACCCTTTAATTTCAAAGATCGAAACTGATATTTTTTTCAAAAATCATGAGACCTTTCATATTTCTGGTCAGATTTCATATTATATAACGGTTTGTACTTTTACATGAATAAATTTTCCTTAGAATTTTTACTATTGGGTAAAATAAGACTAAACAGACTGTGAAAATTGAATTGTAAAATAGATGTCATTTTTATATCATTTTGGTTCAGATTCATCACATCTCACTCAATTTTTGTCTCATTCAATTTTTATTATAGAAAAATACCTCTTCCATACAAAACATATCTGATTGTCATGTTATAATGGTCTTTTTGTGGTTAAGAGCATATATCATCATTTTTATGCAAAACATTTGTTAAATTCCAGTTTGTCTGTATTTTCCCCAGAAGAAGGTACCTTGAAAGGTAGCATGAGTGTAGTATGCAAAGAGTTGTGCATCACTAAACATCTTAAAGTGAAAGATGCATCCACTGATTTGGACTTGCTGAAGCAGTTTGCCTGATCTCTAGGCACAGTGATAAAATGTCTTTCCTTGTTTTAAAGAAATTTCCATTTTTAAGTAGGCTTTTATCCTATAATTTTGCTTTGTACTTGCTATTAATTTGCTGAGAAAAATCTTAATTATTATACTTGCTCCTTTTCATACTGAATCTTCCTATTAAAAATTTCAGGGAAACAAATATTCTCACCCAGTACGCTTTTAGATAATTTTACTATCTCTAGGAGACCAAAACCAAAAAATTAGTATTTTTACTGGCTCATTTTCACCCTGTTTATTTCTATTCTTTTTAATTTTTTTGTGAGACAATATGTAGTAGCATAACAATTTCTTATCATTTTTGTGGATTATCCTGAGTGGAAAGCTAAAGCTAAATATTTATGGAAATCTGCAGGGACCTGAAAGAATGTCAGGTAAAGTCACTTGATAGGCCGCCCTACTGTCTCCACACACTATACTTATTGATCAGTTGCAGATACAAATCAAATCGATTAATTTGCTTCCAATCTAAAAATAGTAAAAGTTAATTTTGAATATGAGCATTGGCATGAAAACAGAGGAAACCATTCAGCATTGCTCACTTTCCCTTTTGATACATGATCTCTACCTTAGATCCCATTATCCTTGTCCAACCAATATTTTAAAATCACTGTCACACAGGAATAAATATCAGTTATTACCCTGCTCAGAAAAACAATCAAGGGGTACAAATTTCACTGCCATTTAAACTCAGATTTGTATATAAAATAGTACAGCATAGTTATGTGGACAGTCTAAATCCAAAAGTAGATCTGGCAAACTTGAGTATACCTATGGGAAAAACATTTCTCATTCATTCACTGAATAACTTTTGTTTGATCTCATGTTAGGTTCAAGAGATTCTTGCATAGAATATCTAAAATCAGAACTAGTCCAGAAATCTCAGGTCACATGATCATCATAGCTCAAGCAAATAGAAATAGATCTGAACCCCAGTAAAATAATGAATTTGCATGAACTTTGTGAAAGTAATTTTAGATTCCACGTCTCCTAGTTTCTCACCTAAAAATTGAGAGTAAAAGACTAAATTCTGATTCATGACCTCTACCAATCTCTGATTCCTTTATTAAATATCACTGTGGTTTGTCATAGATAATCAAATTTTCAGTGTTATTTTCATTCTACTAATGAGAAGTCCAAGACAGGGCAAAGAAATCATAAATCAATTGTTCCTGTAGATTAGTCGATTACTTAGGTCACATATAGGTGTTGGAATGTGAAAGTATGATTGAAACAAGTATTTACATTTCTCAGTCTAAGTAAAAACCTTCATCAGAGTTTTCGTTTATGGCTCAAATTTAACCCAACATTGTGAAAGCACCTACAGTCACCTTGAGAAACAAATGCAGAATTCCCACACAAGCAGGATTTGACAAAACCTTTAGTTAACAACTAAACATGGATTAAATATTTTACACATTCCTCATACAATTTTTTTCCTTTGGTCACAGATGAAAAGTCAACATTTGCAGATGGAGACAGTCCAAATGCAATAACACATAGCCAGCACGAGCAGCAGATTCTCTGCCAGAGAGGATATTGCTATTTGGATAGACTTTATAGCTCACAAAGAATGGAGAGCACCTCCTTATAAATCTTTATCTTTCTTCAGCATGGCATGAATATCAACTCCCTTTTTTCTCATCTGCTAAAGCTAATTGCTGAAAAGAAAATATCTTTGATTTTATTTATTCACAATTAGCATTTGATGCTGCAATCAATGAAATGACAATAGTCTAAGGTTATTGATTATTTAAATTAATTCTCAAATCTTGACAAAATTGCTTAGTATGAAAGAGCTTATCTATATTATTGCAGACCATATTTACTTTCTTCTATAGTTTACTCTTTCTTTTACTCATATTTGATGTCTTTCATTTTAAAAAGTTACTCATATACTGATATTTCCTGAATTACTCTCCATTTCTTACAATTCACATAGTTTCTCAAAAAAACATAGTAAATCTTATTTGATGTGCAAACAAATCTAAGGTATTAAGAAATGAAATAATTCTTTACTGATGAATTTCAGGCTGAGATCCAATTTTTTTTAAAAAAAGCAATTTATATAATCTTCTCTCCCCTTAAAAAACTCTCAGGTGCTTGTCTGAAACCAGACAAGAAGTACACAGTACTGTGAAGTAATTTGTCTTTACACACTTTCCACTCTTTCCCAGATTTCAGGTGTATTTAATTAGAATGGAAAAAATAAACTGGTGAAGTTCATTTCTATTTGCCCAGTTCTCTGATAATTTTCACCTGGGACACTTATAACTGGAGCCTTGTTCCTCCCCCAGTCTCTGGGCTACAGATTCTATTTTTCATGGTCTTCAGAAGGCATAGTGATTAGTCCCTGGTTATTTTAAGCATTGGGGAATTTGGGGAAAACATTTTGCTAAGTTGTTAAATATTTAAAGACTTCATAAATTATATATTTTAAAAGGTGTCTGAAAGATTATTTTTTAAATGGAATAAGTCATCAACTATGATGCATGGGATCTGTAGGGGTGTGTGTGTGTGTGTGTGTGTGTGTGTGTGTGTTTACACATAGATGTTACCATAACTTTGAATTAATAAAGTATAGATCAGTGTTTCTCAAATGTTAATGTGCATATGAACCACCTGGGGAAATTGTTAAAATGCAGAATATGATTCAGTAAATCTGGGGTCCTGAATTCCTTCATTTCTAATGATCTCTCAGATGCTGCTGCTGCCTTTCAAGGTCCTCTCTTGGAGATGCAAGCACATTGAGTACTTACTTAGCTCCATTGGGTACTTTCCCAGTGTTCCGCGCAGCTAAAGTTTTCAAACGTGTGCATGAATCAGAGTTAGCTGGAGGGCTTATTAGGTAAATTGCATGACCACATCCAGGAATTTTGATTCTGTAGGTTCAAGGTGGAGCCCAAGAATTTTCAGTTCTAGCAAGTTCCTCTTTCTGTCACACTTTCCTGATTTCTCCAGTCCATCACTAGCCTCTCTGTTTCATTTACATTTGATGACACCACAACTTTTTCCAGACCCCTAAATGTTGGACTGCTCATTGCTCTTTATCTACACCTCTTCTAGGTGAAATTGTATAATTATGCAGCCTTATAAGTCATATATATGCTAGCAAGTCCCCAGTTTACATTTTCAGCCCCATATCATTCTCCTGTGGCGATATCAACATATCTGACTCCTGGATCCTCAGCACCCTTTGTATTTCTAGTAGGCATTTCCAACTAACGTAATTCTTACTGTTTTTTTCCAAACATACTATTCTTCTTGAACTTACTATTCTTGTGTATGGCACACTGATCACCTGCTTGCTCAATTAAGAAAGAAAAAAAAAAAAATAAAAGGAGTCAGCATTGGCAACCATTATGCAAAATTCTAAAATTCTCCAACCTAATTCCTGGGACTAGAAACATGGTATCACACAAGTGGTAATGTTAAATTATATGGCTGCTACGGACTGAAGTTTTCTGTCCCGCCAAATTCATTCACTGAAATCCTAATACCCAATGTGATGGTATTTGGAGGTGGGACTTTTGGGACATGATTAGGTTTAAATGAAGTCATGAGGGTAAAGTCCTCACGATGGGATTAGTGCCCTTATAAAAAGAGACCAGAGGGGGCTTCCCTGGTGGCACAGTGATTGAGAGTCCGCCTGCTGATGCAGGGGGAGTGGCTGGGCCCGTGAGCCATGGCCGCTGAGCCTGTGCATCTGGAGCCTGTGCTCTGCAACGGGAGAGGCCACAACAGTGAGAGACCCGCGTACCGCAAAAAAAAAAAAAAAAAAAAAAAAAGACCAGAGAACTAATACTTTTACTCTCTGTCTGCCATGTATAGCAAGAAGGGAGCTATCTGCAAACTAGGAAAGGGGATCTCACCAGACACCAGTTTTTTCTATATCTTGATCTTGGTCCTTCCAGCTTTCCAAACTATGAGAAATAAATGTTCCTTGTTTAAGCCAGTCTATGATATCCCGTTATAGCAGTTTGTACTAAGACAATGGCAAAAGAGGTTTTGCAGATGTAACAAGGACACTCATCAACAAAGTTGATTTTTAGTTAATAGACTAAGCTATATTTATAAACTATATTTGGGCCTAACATAATCATGTGAGCTCTTGAAAATCAGGGAGTTTTCTCTAGCTATTAGCAGAAAGAAGCTCAGATTCAAAGCACAAGAAGGACTCAATATTCCATTGGTGTCTTTGAAGATGGAATGGACCACAGAGAAAGGATCTGAGAGGAGCCTCTAATTGCTGAGAGCCACCCCAGCTGGGCAGCCAGCAGGACAACAGGGATCTCAATCCTACAACCATAGGAACAGGATTCTACCAACAATCTGCGTGAGTTAGAAAATCAGTTCTTCCTCAGAGCCTCCATAGAAGAGTCCAGTCCAGTTGATAACTTGATTTTGGCCTTGTGAGACTCTAGGCATGACAAGCCTGCTTGGACTCCTGTGATAATAAATGGGTGGAAACTGAGATAATAAATTTGCGTTGCTATAACTGACTAAGTTGTGGTAATTTGTAATTCATAAATCGAAAACTAATACAACGTCTGTCACTTACTCAAGATACACAATCAGCAAGTTCTTTAGTCTATTTCCCTCCCTGAAAACCCACCACCTCAAGCCACTATTATTTCCTAGTAGGACTTCCTTCTTTCACTCTGTGACATTCTATGCTCTAATCCTTAACTAGAGGCATGCATATATAGTTACAAGTAAATAGGTAGTAGACTTATATTAGTTTTCTATTGATGCTGTAACAAATTACCACAAACTTAGTGACTTAAAATAACATTCTCTTACAGTTTTGGAGGTCAAAATTCTGAATAATCAATTTCACTGAGCTAAAGTCAAGGTGTTAAGCAGGCTGCTTCATCCTAGAAACTCTGAGGGGAAAATCCATCCTCTTCCTTTCTTCAGCTTCTAGAGATTGTCTGTGTTTCTTGGTTTCTGGGTCCTTCTCCAAGTTCAAAACACATTCTCCAATCTTCACTTCCGTTATCACATCACCTCCTCTAACTCCTCCTGCATCCCTCTTTTAAGGACCATTGTGACTACACTGTGCCTGTGTAGATAATCCAGGATAATCACATCTCAAAATCCTTAATTTAATCACGTCTGCAAAGTCCCATTTGTCATTTAAGATAACACAGTCACATGTTTGGGGACAAGGATGTGGATATATTTGGGGGCTATTCAGACTAACACAGTTTTTAAAGCAGAACACTTAACTCCTCTGCTTCCAAGGACTTCAGAGTAAAAGCTACACTCCTTCTTGTGGCCCAGAGTCCCATATGATCTGGCTCCTGTCCAGCTCCTGATGTCATATCTGTACCCCACTCTGCCACCTTCTCTCCTTAACCCCACCTTACTCTCTCTGCTCAGCTACACTGACTTGCACCAAGATTAATTAGGTCTCAGGGCCTTCAATTTACTATAATTTGTGCATTGGCCTCACTTCATTTAGATGTTTACTCAAATTCGATTTTTCATAGAGGCACTTTCTGATCACCTTATAAAAAATAATATCCTTTACACCATTCACTCTCTATTCCCTTCCTCAGCTGCATTTTTCTGGACAGCACTCATTACTACCTGTCACAGTGTATTTATTTGTTCATGGTCCAGCTCTAACACTAGAATGTAAGCAATGCAAATGCAGGTAATTTGCTTCGAGGTAACTATGTCCTCAACACCTGTTACCATGGCCTGGCATACTGTAGATAATTACTAGATAGATTTTGAAAGAAAAGAAAACATGAAATTTGTTCGGAACCCCAAATCAGTGAACTAACATAAAAACTGTATGTAAAACATTATGTGACAAGTCATTTACAATCAGAAAATAGTTAATAATCAAATGGATTTACCTTTCCATAAGAAACATTGCTAAGAGTTCACAGCATAAAATTTTACCAAGATGATATTTGAAATGTCTGAATGGTATTAGTAAGTGTAAAATAGGTGCGTTCAAAAGTACTTATGTGCTACCTTAGTTTGGGTCGAAGCAAGTAGAATGCCCCAAAGTGAAACATAATTAGGTTGCTTCCTGTATCCCACTGAACTGCTTAATCATGCAAGAAAGTTCATAATTCCTCTCACTATCTGAGTTCTTCAGATGTTTTCAGAAGTCCAGATTCACAGGATACATAACAAAACAATTCTTGAAAGCCTGACGATACCAAAGTAATTATTAGCAATTATTCTGAAGCAGAGTTCCAATGAGATGCAGAAAGGTACGCAGAATTTAGCCCTGGTACAGGTATGTTCAGGTAAATGGGAGGATATTTAGAAAAAAAATAATTTGATTAGGGATTGTATTAAAAACCTAAAAGTAGTTTAGACTCCATTAATCTATTGGCTTACAACCATTAGGGAATGAAATTACTTTTCACAAATTTTAGGGGAAAGTGTGATTTTAAAAAGAGGCTAATATGCCACATTAGATCACATGTAGAATACCATGGTGTAATTCATTGCTTAAATTTAGTTGTACATAAAGGAAAACTACTCTAAAAATGAGAAGCATAATGTTATATTTTGAAAGAATCTCCTAAGGGGACTGTTGAAAATGCCATTACTTCATTATTAAAAATGGCTTGTATAATGGAGTATTGTGGAGAGAAATCTTGCCCTCTTGGGGTAATGCATAAGATTACCCATTCCGATCTAAATGTGTGTTTATCCCTGAATGCACCTTGCAAATCCAGAGAAATTACTTCGTTAATATAGGTCTTTAAAAGATAGATTTCTCTCTTAAAATGATAAGTATTACATGTGAATTTTATAACATCTATATAAATTTGGCTGAGATTTTTTGCAGTATTTTCTGTTCTGCCTGTTGCCCATAAGAGACTATAATTTTCTGAGGATAGGAAGACAAGTTACTTTTCTTTAGTATTTCACTATTTTATTGGTAGTTGACCATAAGTCCCAACTTCAATGCATATAATATTGCAATATTTATCATCAAAGAATATTGCCATTATAATTTTATAAGATATGAATCGTTTATCATTTTTCTGAAACGGAACAATTTTGTTGCAACATCAATGCACTTTCACATTTAATAAAACGTATTTAAAATTTTCTCAAGATTAAGCTGATGTTTACATGCAAAATTTTAGGAAAACTAGTGCTACTCTCAGAATATAGCTTCTTAGTGAATGTAAGAAAACAAAATAAGGGAGAGGTACTGACACTAATTCTGTATCAGGGAGAAAAATTTGTGGTAAGCAAAATTTGACCTTGTCTTTTCAGGTATTGTCTTTTTTCCCCTCTGGTTTATTTCAATAACTTCTTTGGAGGAGTTGTGGCTTATTACATTTGTTTCCTATCTAGATCTGTTGTCCCTTTGCAATTAAATATGTTTTTATTATCTTCCAATCTGTCTCATCAAAATGACCTGTCTCTTGGGCATAATTGGTGGTTGGCTGCTCTGATAAACTCATTAATCTTACAATGTTATTGACCAAAATGTTAATTGCTATCCTTTGGAGGAATATCTGCACTTCAGTAAGAGCCTTCCAGAGCCACTTCAATCCACATATATGAATGCTTGAAGCATCATGGCAGAAGAATGTGATTTTGAGATAAAGAAGGCTTTGAGGCATCCATCAGATCACAATGTGAAAGTGTGCCTCCTTGTGAGCTGGTATAGCTTGGGTATCTTTCAGTGTTCTGGCATGACAGGACTGGCACTCAAAAGGGTTAAGTGAAAAGAGTTTAATGAAGGGACTCTGTAGAGTGTGGGCTAGGAAAGTGAACTAAAAAGGAGTAGTAAGGGAGGCAAGGACCTGAAAAAGTAGGAAAATATTACCATTCCTAGGCCTGAAGAGGTAAGGAAAGGGATGGGTGCAATGTGCCTGGAATCTAGACAGAGCTATGGAAGGTTTGAAGAATTTATTCAGGAAACCAAAAAGTGAACAGGTGAGATAACTTGAATATATGAGAGCAAAGGTGGGAAAGTTTTTGTTTTTGTAAATCACCATATATAAAGCCAATAAATATCCTTTGAGATAACCTTCCAAGTGGAATTCAAATTTTAAAGTCCTAACTGGTCAAAACACAATTTCAAAATCCTTTATGGTCATCTATCACTAAACAAGACAACTGTGATCAGTTTGAAAACTATACTTTCTATTAACTATACATAATATGTAAGCCAATTATTGGGGTAATAACTCCAAATAAATATTATTTAAAAATTCAGAGCAGCCTTGTGAGTTGATGAAAAGAGAGCTAGTGAGAATGAATGGAATATTCCATTGTCTTTCTAATATTTCAGTAAAAATTCTTGAAATTCTGCTCTTTATATACTCACCAAGTACCACACTCTGTATACATGGATCATTACAGAATAACTAACCCAGTATATCTTCACTGGAAGTAAAAATTATTAGTAAGTTTATAAATCACTTTTCTGTGTCTTTTTTGACTTTATGCAGTAAAGTGTGGTTAAAGCACTTAATTCCTGTTTTGAGTTCCTGAGCTGGCTGTGCCTCAGTCTACCACATAAATAAAATCACAAGACAGCCGGCCCTTGACAAATATTATCAATACTACTTAGGATGTCAGTTCGTTTCTCTCTAATAGAAGTGAACTGCACAGTGAAGCTTTACTTTTTATTCTAGATGACAGTCAAAGGTTTTGAGATCTGTGAACCTCTGGCAAGATTTATAAAGTTAAGTTTTCATCTAAAACAATTGGTATGGGTTTAGTTCAAAATTAGGCACTAAGGGTATTTTTTATCTGGCTGAAATACTCCCAGAATGTTCTCCCAGTCAACATGGAATGTAAATAGAACTCCAACAGACAGCATATTCCACAACCATGTTATTGCTAATAAATTACTTGGAGTTACTACTTGGGAAACATCTGTGTATATGTATCCATCTATCTATCCATAAGCGTGCTATCTTAGTTACAGTTACCAAGTTGACAGTCGCATTATTTTAATTAATATAGCTATATTATGTAGGTCTTAATTATAGTCTCCAAGCCTCTTTTTTACTGAAAGATGGCATAGATGAAAAAAGATGTTATTGGATTAAACAGACAATTTAAGATCACGGAGATTTTAGCATCCTCCATTTAAGCCAAGCTACTGAGCCAAATTTCTTCCCCTTTCAGAGCATTTTTCACTAAATCAAAAGCATTGCTTCTTGGTAATTACTCTTACAGTCCTTAAAATGTATTCTCTCCTCCTCTGAATATGCTACAAACAATTTATGCAGAGCTTAAGTCACATACCTGGCATTGTTACATGATCATGTCTGATTGGCTCCTGAAGTGAGCTATAAATATATATCAGTGATTACAAACTGCTCTTCAAATTTTTTGACATAAAGTTGAAGAAAGCCAAAACCATGAACTAGGAGACATACAAGGATTTTTGTCAGCTGCAGGGTGTTAATTTACCATTAGATTTTTCTGCTCATGATAAAGATTTAGTGATTTTTTTAAAAAATTTGCTTCTTTGCAGAGGGTGAGAGGTTGATATTCTAATAAATTTTAGAAAGAGAACTAGAAATGACAACTATGAAATATATTTTCTTTATATAAAGAACTAGTTCTGTGCTTCCCTGGTGGCGCAGTGGTTGAGAGTCCGCCTGCCGATGCAGGGGACACAGATTCGTGCCCCGGTCCGGGAAGATCCCACATGCCGCGGAGCGGCTGGGCCCGTGAGCCATGGCCCCTGAGCCTGCGCGTCTGGAGCCTGTGCTCCGCAACAGGAGAGGCCACAACAGTGAGTGTGAGGCCCGCGTACCACAAAAAAAAAAAAAAAAACTAGTTCTGAAATTGGTATCCAGGTGCATGATCATGGATGAAGGTCAACATGACACTGTTAATGTATTTGTGTGTATATATATATATATATATATATATATATATACACACACACACACACACACTGTAATGTATATAAACTATTGGATGGTGGCCATCACTACTGTTTTAGGAGCTAATGCTATTTGAAAGTGACTTGCCTGGCTGGCTCCCTATGCTAGAGCCCTTTGAATCCCTAGGATGGTCAGGTCAATACCTAAAATTCAAGGCTGTTTTCATTTGTTTGTTTAATTAAAGTGGTCACTATAGATGCACAGATTGTGTTTGTAAACATATAGAGCATTTTTTTTTCACTTGTTCTCTCTAATTGCTTCATGATGAGATAAGCAATTTCTGTGAGTGTTTTCTGAACTCTTCTAAGACTTAAAATTACTATTTAGTGTTTTTTGTTGTTGTTTTTCCTTCTAGGCTGACTAAAGTTTCTTCACTGTAACTCACTGTGGTTCACTTTTCTTTCTTGTTACACTTTCTTTGTTTCTTCACTAGCTTACAGTGTCTGTTGTGCCTAGCTACAGCACCAGTGGACTAGAAATGTGCTAGGCTTATGATGTTACTACCTCATCAACTATTATTAAGTCTAAATCATAAGGGAAACTGATAAAGTGACCCAAATTACATTAACAAGGTCATGTACTGTATTTTAGGGAGCATGGATGGTGTGAATATTATTGTTATTTGGAATTGATTTTAAAATGGTGTCATATTATCTTTGCTGTTTTCCTGAAACACATGTTGGATTTTTTTTTCTGTCAGTGAGAATACATTCCTGAGCCATAGTATTCATACCTAACAAAATGTACCAAATGCATGGAGAGAAGCCAAGCCATTCTATTCTCTCTGGTTATCTCAATAACAGATGTAAATTAATCTGTGATCATTTTGGCAGGGAAGATCAATATTGATTGTGAAAATGGCCACAACTCAGTTTCTCACATATAGACACTGCCCAAGTGTTTAAAGGCATGAATCAAAACTCTGACACAGTTAAGTTCAACTTGAGTGGCAGCACTTAGTGAGGTTAGGGACTGGAAAATGGGTTGGATTTGAGGTAAGCTGGTAATTTATCCCTGCTTATGATTTACCAACTTGTACTAACACATCTTTTTTTGAGCCATCTGCTTCCTTAATGTCATTAGAGAACAAAGCAAAGGCTACATTTTCTGTGCTTACTTAACAGCAGACTTGTTGGTGACTGCATGGGTACAGTCCTTATGAATTCAAGAACTTGTATTTTCAGTTAGGAAAGTGTGTTATACGAATGTTGGAAAGGATATACTTTAGTAACCAATAACATGAAGTTTTCTGAATTAGATCCAGTGATTTCATAATTAGTATTTAGTGGACATTTTAATTTAATTTGCCTATGCACATATGTTCATTCTTAGTTTTGCTAACCAAACTAGATGTATGAAAAATCCTTATATATTTCATGTCCAAATGGATTACAAAATCTATGAGTTGGTAAAGCTCCCTGGCTCTTTTTCTTTTTTAAAAAACATTCTTTCCAATCATACTTAACAGGAAAACTCCTCCACTGTAATTTACGATACATTATGAGTTTAATTTTTAAAAGCAAAAATATAGTTTTAACAGAACTATTAAGTAAGATCAGGATGAAAAGAATTACTGCATTTCCGAGCGTTAACATATTCAGCATTCTTCTTTTTGACAAGAATAGCAGTGCAGATGCTAATTATGATATATGGAATGACTCATCAAAACACCTGAAATCCTTGGTCTTCATGCCCTCTTGTCTTCTGTTGGGTTTGATGACTGGTTTATGTAGGAAAATTAGGACATGGATTTCTAACAGTCATTTTAAAAGAGAGTCTTAACATCCTCCACCCAATACCTTTCCAGCACATTTGCCTTTACTTCAAAAATTAACTTCAGGAAAGGAGCTATTATAAAATTTTCTTTGAGAGGGAGTCTGCACTTTAATCAGTTACTTATACTTGACTTAGTGGATTAAATTAGTAAAAAACAATTCTTGAACTGTGAGTCATTTAGAGGTGTTAGCAGAAAATCGAACTGTGTGTATGTGTAGAGAGATATTGCAAATAACAATAATAATATAACACAAATGATAAAATAAGAAAATCACTGAATCATTGTGTCACTGATAAAACAAGAGTTGCTTGGTTTTATTTTAAGGAATTCAAGTGTTTTGTTTCTTGACTTTTTTCATAATTTGAATTATTGCTTCTAAAGCACAGATTTTATAAGCAGTGTGGAGATTCTTTTATGATAAACTGATTTTTATTTTAAGTGTCCTTATTGGTTCTGGTTTTCTTTGGAACTTATATTTTTGAAACCCATTATAGTGTAACATCTTAAGTAGGTTTTAAACTGAGTGTTTAAGGCAAAATTGAGGTATAATCAAAATACTCCTGAAATCCATTCAGCGTGTCAAGTTGCTAATTATAAGAAGCATGAGGGAATGGGGAACAGGCATTCATGTCACCCACAGCAGTTTACTCGGGGACATCTGCTCACTCTGCCAGGAGGAATGACTGGCAGAATAACCTGGACTGTTTCAGCTATCTCTCTCTCCTCTCTGTTTCACTATCTTGGGCCAGCAAGTGTGTGAAGTTGTATCACTGACACACACATACATACATATAATGGGACTTTGCTTTATAAAAGAGTGGTTACTTTTTGGCTGCAATTCTGCCCTAGCTCCTACTGCCTTTCTTTTTATTTTTCCTAAAGAAGGACTAGAAAGGAGGAAGAAAGGAGAGACTGGAGCAGAGTACTATACATTAGAGCAGGGAACTATGACAGACCACATGAAATACGTGAGGCGGGACTTTCTTTTTGCCTTCTGAGAGAATAGCGCCGGGGTTAAGATATGCACCATCTCCCTTCACTATCTTGCTATGTTCTCCTCTTCACAAGATGGAAAAAGGTAGTTATATAGGTGAGTGTTGTAGATAAGACTAGCTGTTTTATAAGTGTCCAAAAGAGACAGTAGAGAGCACCTCCCTCATTCCTGTTATTTTCCGGTAAATAAGATGGGCTCAGAGAGGTAAAATGATTGCCAGCACTTACACAGCTCCTTTGTACTGGGACAGGATTTAGTGCTTCTAATTCTAAAAACAGTGCTGCATGCTGCTGCTTCTCTGTTGTTGACAGAGGACATTAATTTTAGATTAATGATGGTAATTAAAACAAACATGACCAGAGTAAAATAAAACTATATAGGCTAATTAGCATAGTCTAAGGTGCAGGTGTAGCCATTGGACATTCTCTGTAATGAAAAACATTTGAAAAGGTAGAATAATAGACAGAACAAGGATGGCACAGAAAAACTGATTGCAAGGTGAAGTGTTCTAGAAAGTTTATTTCCTAATCAAATAGAACAAAGTAACTTTATAAGCACAGAAATATGCTTTCTGTAAAGTGGAATTATTCAGAACATTGAGATTAATATAAGTCACCAAGTGATTGGAAATGATAGTTTAGCAGTGTTGAGTTCTCCCTGTCACCAATATTTCTGGGTTGGACATCACAACCTGGAAAACTTCCTCATGCTGAAAATAAGTAAATTTTAACACACAAATTTAGAGCATCTGTTATCTCTCACTCCGATTCTGGGAAATTAGATGTCAATATCTCCACTTTGATTAAGTTACTAATATTGTACCTTTAGTATAGTTCATGAAATATCATCTACTCATATAATATAGACAATAGTTTTCACTAGAAATCTATATTACTCACATTTTGGACAACAAAACAGGTAGGGTCTCTGTAGTGCAAACTTCATGTGTATTTTTACAACATGGTCCCTAGCTACTTCCAGTTCTGTACAAGAAATATATGCCATTCCACTCAAGGGTTGGATTTTGTGGTCTTTACTGAGAAAGAATCATTATTCAGGAAGCTAGACTATAAATACTAGAAGAATAAACCCTGATCTTCAGGTTCCTGACAGATTGCTTCCCCCTTCCATGGGTTAAGGTTTAAGTGCACTTATGATGTCTCTGGGACTTGTGATAGTTGTTTTTAGCCAATGAGATGGAAAAAAAAAAGTTTCCAGAAGCCAAAAAATGTTAAGGACAGAGATAACATTTGTGTCAAGTTAAACTATGTCAGTTTATTCCACAATCAGAGCTGACAAGGTTAAATTTCTGATTTTCTTTTATTGAATAAGCCACCATTTAGAGAAATATAAGGATGTCTTCCATTTTCCTACTCTATAATTTACTTAGAAAAATGGCACTTAAGAATGATCCTTGTGTAGAAATACTGTATGTATTTTCTATAGGGTCACTGTTCCTGTTACATATATTTAATCCGAGAATACATTGGTGTGAGGTCACTCATTTTATCCAGAATTGTCAAAGTTAATGTTTTTGGTTGCTATTTAATAAATACAAGTATTTTCAAAAGATACTGAGAAAAAAAGTCTCAGCATTGGATTGACTATGTGATCTTGTGTCCATGGAGTTGGACTGAATTAGAAAGAAAGAGTTCTGAGGCAGAGGTTCATTACAACCGTAATGAAGCAAAACTGGCAGATCATTCCCACCTCTTATTCAGAAATCTGACGTGAACTGTGGCTTATTTTTTTCCTTGTAATATGTCTCAGGTACTTTATTCCTCTCATTATTCTAACAAACCTCCATTCAGTTTCTGGTTGTTTCACATTCAGGAAACTCTAACAGCCTTGTTTTCACCAGCCCCATACTTCTCACATTTTTGGCTAGTCTGCACTAAACACCATGACAACAAAATTATATTCCTCCCATTACCTTGATTACATCTTCATAAGGTTTAAACCAGAGCATGGATGGTTAAAACGTAAACACATAAATTATCCATTCTTTCCCACTTCCATGTATTTAACCCCATGAGTATTCTCTTGGCTGTCTATTCCCCAGTCTCTCATCTTTCCCAGTTTTAAATCTTTGAGGCTAACACCCATGTCCTCTACATTGTTCTGTAAATACCCACTGATACCAGGGCAATTCCACAGATGAATAAGGCATCTTAATTCATGATGATTATACTCCCATGGGTGAAATTAATGAAAAAAGTATTATGAAATTTTATTCAAGTTTTATACTTTATAGATAAAAATAAATTTATTGAATTTAAATGAAAATAAGCTATTAAAATTATAAAACAAATGCTCCCCTCCACAACCAACCTAAGCACACTGCCTTAGTTTAAAAGCTGCCATTTCTCACTCGGACAACTACAGTACATTTAGATTGGGCTCTCTCTTTCCACAGAGATTCTTTCCTTTAGTTTTTTCTCTGCAAGGAAGTCACAATCATCTTTCTTAATATAATTATCTTTCAAATGATTAAGACACTTCTGTATACAAAGCCAGAGAAATAGGCTTAAGTATCACCTTAGAGAAAGCTGAAACGGTCACACCAAGTCACAGTTTTAAGAATGGAATCCCTGCTTATTTGCTTTGGATGCTAAGAAAAAACCGCCATAACAGCCTCACAAACAAACCGGTATGAGTTACACATCTGATTATAGGGATGGCTAATCTAAATCCCTCATCCTATACAAGAAATACATGGTATTTTATTTTATAGTTGGTAGAAAGGAGAATAATCATTACTAATCTCTTTAAATGTGCTTTTTTTTACTTTGGTTTTGGGGAGCTTGCCTCTGTGAGTAAGAGTATGTGAGACCACATAGTACAGGACTTTGAGAAGCAAAAGAAATTAGTTTGTCCTGAAATATGTCCTTCACAAGTCTTCCCTTTTCCCTAAATGTACCCTGTTAGCCACTCCTTTAAAAATATTAACCTGGGAATAACCAAAACAATGAATTATATAAATATGTGAAACACAGTCTCATGAAAGGCAGCCTAGTGTGGGTGAAAGAACTCTAGACTCGCTTCTGAGCACCAAGGTTCAAACACCTGTGTTATCACAGACAGTGACATTGGGATCTTATCTAACATCTCTGTACTGTTAATTCACCTCTAAAATTGTAGACAATAATACTCGATTCATTATGAGGTTATTGTGAGCATCAAAATCAGTTGGACACATTAACTAGGTGATAGTTGTACATAATCACTATAAAAATGAAATGAAAGATATATAGCCATTGCATTCAAATTTTTGTATTTTATCTTCCTCAGTTGTGAAACCTACAATAAACTTAGTTTTATTTATTCCTATGTCTTTAATCTTTCTAAAACTATTTGTATTTTTCCACAACCCTCAGAACTGATTTAGCATCATCTAACAAGTAAAACTAAAGGCTTATTAATTGGATGTCAGATGATGCCAACTTAAAGATCAATGTTGAAAACATAAATAAAATATCACTAACCATTCAAAGAGCCCATTAGGTATCAAAAATGCATGTAGTATACTTTATAACTAGTTGTTGTATGAAATTCATCAGTCAATGTTTAATCTCCTTAGGTTTACTCTCATCAAAGCCAGACATATTTTATCTCTCCAAAATATTTTTGAGCATCAAACTAAATGCTTTACCTAACTACTAACATTTATTGCTTTTATCCTCTGGTTTTGTAATTACAGAAACCAAACAAAGGATACTTTTCAGTCATAAGTAATATCAGCTCAGGTCTGTTTGTGATTCAGTAGGTTCATGCCATTTAAACTCATGAGCACCTTGATAGCATCAGAAGAAAAGTACTATGAAAGTAAGAAGCGCCTTGGAAGTATGATATTGTCATTTATAGTAATTGATGCAGTTGCTAAGGTAGGACATTAATATGTCATTTTCAATTACTTTATTTTATTTTTCATAGAAAATACAGAACATTGACAATGTGATGTTATGATCAAACCTCTGTGGGTCTCAGGAGCCCTCCTGGGCTGCCCTTCATTCCCACTGAGCATCCAGATAACTTGTGTGAGAGTGGACGTCTGCATGTCTTCAGGGCAGCAGAGTGGTTTATATTCTTTCCAATTGATCCATGTTAACTGAGAATGGGTTTTCTGCCTGGATTGAGGACAGTCACCAAGTGTGATGAGTATGACTGACAGCAGCAGCACGAAGTAAGCACTTCAGTGTTTCAATATGACTTCTGCAGTCAAGATGTGATTTTTCTTCCCTTAGACAAAGATATTGAATTGAGCTTCAAAGGAATATCAAGGCCTATTTTCTTGGAGACTGGCCTTAAAAGTTGAATGTTCTTTTTTAAAACGGAACATAAAGAAGCCATTCTTAAATGCCACTTTGAAAGACTGGTTAATATTTTGTCAGCTTTTAGTTAATCATTCAAATATGCCATTTTCTTGCAACACTTCCTTTTATTATTTTCTTTTGTCATTTTCAAGAAAGTAAGTTTCAAATATAGTTCCTTTTTGGAGACAATTCTATATTTTTTTCTTTATGTTCACTATCGGGATTTAGGAATCTGTAAAGTGATAATTGAAGAAGATAGAGAACAGATAGCAAGTCACATCATACAGTACATATTATTTAACCAAGATAGGCTTTCTACCAACTAAATCTTTGTAATTTCAGTACTTTTATATTTGTAATTTTGAGTCAAAGCCCTCAGCCAGGGTTGCCCATGTGACTGTGTGACAAGTAGATTTTGAATGCTTAGCAATTATTCTGATTTGTCCTGCAATGTGGAAAAGCTATGTTAAACAACTTGAAAAAAAAAAAAAAAGCAGTTACCATCTACTGATTCTGGGAGTGTGAAGATTAAATTCATGTGTATAATTTCAAGTGATTATCCCACTTCGCCTCATCAACCCCATCTCCCAGCTCTGTGGCCCAGAGGAATCTACCTTTAATGTTTTTCCAATGCCTTTTTCCTTGAGAGAGCATAGCACATGAAGGAGAATGTCTCCAGCTGGTGAAGGACACCATGATTCATGATGCTCTCCAACGTCTTTCCCTGTGGCTAACACATGGAATGAGCTTTTAATAAAATGTTCGGAGTTTCCTGTTTAACTCTTTTCAACCAAGGGAAATCTTGCTATTTGTTGCTCAGCTTAAGAGGTAGCATGTGCCCGCATGTGCACATGCGTGTTGTGGAGGATGTGTGTGAACATCTGTGTACACAGGTAGACCGAATAGAGAGTATAAAAGCAAAGGTTTCCTAAAAATGATAGAGACAACACCATAAACATGAATTTTCTTTTCTCAGCTGAGGCACCACCTACTGAAGCAAAACAGTTATTTCTTATTATATGAAAGTACTGATTTCTAGAAGAAGAAAATGCATAACTTCACAACATCTACATTGAAAAACATCTGGTAGCTGTTCTGAATATAAACGTTTTTATTAAACACTGAAACTGCATCTTTTCAGTGCTAATTAAATGAACTTAACCCAATTAGAGGATTAAAAACACTTTGTAAGTGCTCCATAGCAGGACTGCCTGAGAATCATTACACTCCCTCACTCCTTCTTACATGCCACTTGCACATGGCATGGATCATGGAGGTCTATTTAGTGCTTATTTTGATAGTTATTTCCTGTTTTTCTTTGCTCTTTAAAATCCTCTTGTCCAATAGCTTGGCACTCGCGGCTTATTCAGGATGCTTGCTAATTCACTACGTAATTGCTCAGAGGGACCCATTTCCAGAATTGAAAAATAGGAGTGGGGAGATCTTCTGTTTCCTGCTGATACAGGGACATATTTACAAGCAGTTGTCTATACAAGTGTCTGCCTCAGCATGTCCTGCGGCAAAATTCAGCACCAGAAGCACTTGCCTGTGCTGCACATTTACCATGTTTCAGACACTTGTCCTTTGTGCCAAGACCTACTGTGCTTCCACTATGGCCCACTGGACAGATTTGTTGTCCGTGCTTGGTTTGTTTTTCCACCCTACTCCTTACTAAGGCAAAAGGAGGGAAATGTGATAAACAAAACAATATCTTAAAAGGAAAAAATCAAGGACAAAATAAATCCCAGAAAGAATTCTTTAGGATTCTTCTGGTATAGCTGAGGTAGGGTATAGACCTTAAAGACTTTCAAACCTTATTTTTCACTTGAGAGGAAAAAATCCTGCACATAATCATACAATTCTGTATGAAACAAATGCCTGCAGTATGTTATGTGTTCAAGTACAAATGGCCTCTATTCATTAAATCCAGCCTTAGCATAAGGTAGTTTCTGAAATGATTATTATATTTTAAGTAAAGAGTTTAGAAAACATTAGGCTCACATCTGAAGGCTAGGTAGTTTGCTGGGAATAAATATGTATTGTGGGATATTTTATGTATGTCTGAGATAGTATCTCACAAAATTCATTTCTCTCTTTAAAAAGAAAAGTATAGTCGGAAGCACCCTGATTAGGAACTGGTTGAATCAGTCTAAGAAAATTATGGACAAAAAATTAAACTATGCTCAGAAGAGAAAATTTGTGTGTGCATGTTTGTGTGTATGTGTTTGTGTTTCCTGGAACATACTCAGTTACTTAAAACAAACATTAATACTGTACTGCATATAAAATATAGGGTAAACAAGTCCTTGTGATTTCCAGAGAACTCGGGAGGCTTTGCAAATTGAAGTGGATTCATATCTGATTGTCACTGAAAAAAAGTTGAGCCTCGGCAAATCTGTTAACAAAAGGGATGAAGTTTGGCCAACACACACTGAAATACTTTTATGGGAGTACTGTGGTCCCAGACTACATGAGTGCCAGAAGAAAGATAGATGGTTACAATAATTCTCTCTGTTTGATTTAATGTTTGCTGGAATTTATCATTAAGCATGTCTATGTGAACTAATAAACAATCATATAAGTGATACAAAATTCTCTGAGGATGTGATTTTAAAAAATTATTTTAAGTAGCATAAAATGATATAAGAAGTTTTATGACTTACTGAAAAACTTAGTTAAACTGGTGACCAAGTCAAATGAGTTGGCAGGAGGTTTGTGATTCACCAGGCCTTTACTTATCCCCTAGTTGTTTCAGTCACTGCTAGGTACAGGGACACAGCTAGCAACAAGACAGTGTTCTCCCAGGAGGATTGTAATTTAGTGGCAACAAATGAGCAAACATGCCAGACTTTCTCTATGTGGAAACCTGGCAGCAGCAAGTTGCTTGGCAAGCGAGCTAAGAGACTTCACCTGAAAAACAATATATTTATTTACTTTCCATGTTTTATTTGGGGGGTAAGCATTTGAATGGTTTAATGGAAATGGAGAGGAGATGCAGAAGAGAGGATTCTATATTGCCTCTCTGGCAATGCAGTGAAATAACCAAACGCTTAAAATAATTACAGATGGTGATAAGTGCTATAAAGCTAAGGGAGAGTGTGCAGTGAGAGAGAATAGTAGAGAATCAAAGTTGCCAGCAGGTGTTTTCTAAAAAGTAAAGAGAAGGCTGCTTTCAGTGGTCCCACTAAGAAGAGGATTCAAAGGATTCCCCACACTTCCTTGGTTCACCCAGAAGAAAAGTGCCTTCCAAAATGCTGAGGCATTCACGAGTGCTAAGTTACTCTCCACTTTGAAGTGATACTGCTGTGCCCATTCAGGGGAGACGAAGGGAACTAGAAACAAAAAGAACGATGCTGTATGAGAGGCAGATTATGCCGTGTTGAAGAGCCCTTAATCAACTGGTGACAAGCCACAGCGGCCTGTCTTGACTATCTCTATTTTGTCAGAAAAGAATGTTGTCAAGCCCTGTTATTAATGCAATCTGCAGAGTTCTATCATCATTCTTGAATCAGTAGAACTCACCAGGTGTTTACTGATTTATTACTTTATGTTAATTTATTCACTCAACGAATACTTATTGTGCAGACCTCAGTGCTGTGTTCTGGGGAAACAAAGACCTCAGGGGAACCCACAATCTCACACGTGAGGCATACAGGTCAACAGGTAAGGTGGCAGGTGCTATGACAGAGTTGTACTCGTGTGCTATAGGAGCACTGAGGTCTGGTCTCTCATGGGAGGGGTGGTCAGGGCAAACAGGGGAAGTGGCTCCTGGGATCAGTTCCATAGGAAGGGAATTTTGGGGAAGAGGAGTCAGAGGCGAAGGGGACAAGACAGCATGCATTGGAAAATCAGCACAACTCTAAGGAAAGATTTATATATATCACTGTATGTGAAAATATATGTACTTATTAACTCTGCTCTTTTATAGAACTAAACAGGGATGTGTTTTTCACCCCCATGGGGATGACAGGCTCATTTCAATGCAGTTCTAGTTTTACTCTCCTAGCATTTATGGCATTATTTGCTCTCTTACATTGAGGCTGACAGATGCTTGGTTTATATTTAACCTACAGGTGGCATTTATAACAACAAACACTCTTAATTACGATGGAATTGAAAACATACAGGATTCCCCTTACAAGGACGACTTTCTTACTAGCACATGTTTCCATTTAAAACACCAAATGCAAGGCAACTAACAAAGACAAGAGAAATAAGCATACAGTGTGTATATATTTTCAGGAGTCAGAATAGTGTTAATAGTCTCAAAATATTTGTCAAAGGATAAAATGGAAATTTTATTTTTAACCTGGTCCCAGACATTAACTGCAGGAGCCATAGAAATCTGCAATGCCCTTTGTACACCAATATAACACTGGGGTAAAAGTGATGGACTAGACACCACTACCCCCAGCCCGTGAAGACCGGACCAGCAGGGGTGCCAGGCTCTTCACATAACAGCCATGAGCAGCGGGTCTCCTTGCAATGCTCTTTCGCCTCTGTCTTGAAGTAAAGAGTGGAGTCCCTGAGGACCAGATACTTCTGTGAAGGAGAAAAATTACCTTGGAAGGAAAATTTTAAATGGAAATACCTAAGAACAAAGATCGTTATTTCTGTTTTTGTTTCTTCGGTTGTTATAAAAATTGTGGTTTTAAAATGGGAAGAAAAAAACTTAAATAAAATATATTTTCTTCAGAAATAGATTTTGAAGAGTTATTCTGTTATGTGTTTGTCTCTGGTATTTGGAGTGTTTATTAGTAATAGAATGATTAGTTAATAACAAAATGATTTAAATTCATTTCTGAAAAAAATGGATAAAACCCTATGATGGTTAATTTTATGTGTCAATTTGGCTAGATTGTGACACCCAGATATTTGGACAAACACCAGCCTAGATGTCACTGTGAAGATATTTGTAAGAAGAGATTAATATTTAAATTAGTAGACTTTGAGTAAAGCAGATAATCACCATAATGTGGGTGAGCCTCATCCAATCAGTTAAGTCCTTAAGAGATAAACAACAGACCTCCCCCCAAGGAAGAAAGAATTCTGCCTCTAGAATGCACTCACCTCTTCCCTGGGTCTCTAGCTTGTCATCTTACCCTGCAGACGTTGGAATTAACAGCATTCACAGTCACATAAACTAATTCCTTAAAATAAATCTTTCTCTGTCTCTGTATCTCTCAGTCTCTCTCAATATATATATTGTTCTGTTTCTCTGGAGAACCCTCACTAATACAAACCCTCTTGACAAGAGTCTTCTCTATTAAAATAAAAAAAAAAAAAAACTTCCTTGTCAGATTATACTATCCAACTAATTTTTCTTTATGACTTACTTTTGATGTTCACTTGGTGGAATGATTATGATTGGGGCACAGATTCCCATTCTTACAACACAAATTTTTCTTTTGTTTCATCTTTTATAAAGAACAGATAGTGGCACAGCCCTTCATACTTGAACCTGTAATTATACACTATAAGGGTGTCCCTATTATCCTAGCAACTCCCCCAAATAATATTTTAATATTTTATAGCACATTTATATTTATTAATTTCATATTATTGAGTTTCACACACACACACCTAAGATATAGTAGGTATTTTTTCACCTGTCTAGTAGGTGATATATGAGGTTGAGTCTCGCCCAAATCTTTACAATACAAGTGACTCTAAACCCCTGGTTTTTCCATCACATCACAGTCACCTAAGTCAGAAGCATGTCCTACAGAAATCCTAAGTGTTTGCTTCAGGCTGTTTTTACATGGCAACCCAGCAGAACATAGAAAAGGAAGCATAAGGTGGACACCTCACTTCTGCGTACTTCAAAGTATTAAATTTCTGGATCTCAATTTTTTTCGCCTTATTTGATATTTGAGAATTTTCTCATCTCTTACTTTTCTCTTCTTAACACAGAACCTGCTCTTGACTCTTTGTACGTGCTTGATCCATTTAACATTTATGTATTTCCTAGCTTGTTAGCTTGTTAGATAATAATGTTAACAACAAAAATAACTGACACCAGCATAAAACAAATTAAATGAAAAAAAAAAAACTAACATTCTTTGAGTACTTATGTACAAGTCACCAAGTATCTGATATGCATTATCTTTCAAAATTCTTAGTAATCTTGTGAGGCAAGTCTTTTGATTCTTATTTTAGCAAAGAAGAAACAGAAAGTTAGAGACATTAATTTGCATGAAATAGCTGAGCTAATAAGTGGCCAAGCCAGGATTTAAATCCAGGGTTGTCTGATTACAAAACATACTTGTGGCCACAGTGGTAGGCAGGATGAAATATTCCCTTACTGTGAAATGTGGTTTGCCCCTATAACCTTTCTTCTTGGCAGTTTTTAATGATCTTTAATAATAAACAAGAGGAACTTGACTCTTCTCTTTGTAATCCAGTAAAACATTAGTAAAAAGTACAAGGGGCTTCTACAGAATTTGAAAGCATGGCTTTTGAATCCCTATATTGTCATTATCAATTAAGGTTTGCTGCAAAAGAGTGATGCAGCAATGGCCTGGCCTTTGGCAGAGCACACACTGGAAAATCCTATAAGAATAGATTGTCCAGCTATATCCCCAACATGCCCTGGGCCGTCCCCTCTAAAATTAGGCAATCATGTGTGGAAATGGGCATAAAGGGGAGCAGAATACAACACCCCAGAATGTGACACTTTGGCATGGGATGATTTTGAGCTGAAGGTAATCAGAGGCCCAGCAGACTCAGGAAGAGTCTTTTACCTCCTCCTTAACTTCCTAAAAGTATTTAGACAGGGGGGTCTATACTAGGAAGAAAGCTATTAACAGAGATAACTTTTTATATCAGAAAGACTTATGTACATGACATAGCAAACACTTGTTTATCAAACATTTCCTCTTCTTATCTTCTTGTGAATTGTCTTCCTCTACTTTGAAGCCTCAGACACCTACCTTCTTTTCCTTGGCTCAGGATGGCATGTAAGCCTCAATTACCTGACTACCTGGGAGTCTCAGATTTTTATGGAGCTCACGTCTGTATGAAATTTGTTTTTCTCCTGTTAATCTGACTTATGTCAATTTAATTATTAAACCAGCCAAATAACTTAGAGGGCAAGAGGGGAAAAGTTCTCCACCCCTATAGGTACACGATAGAAAGAGAACCCTTCCAAATACAAACAGATACGAAGGACCTGAGCGAAAGAGGTCTATAGGAATTCACTCCCTACTTACAAGAGTGAGAATACTACTTGAGATCATATTAACATTATCAATTTAAAGTGTCATTTAAAATATATATATATAAAACAATTAATTTCTCTATTTCCATACCCCACCCAAAAGCTTCAAGTGGCAGGATGCTTTTTGATTACAAAATCCACAGTACTATACCAGCTAATAACACATGTTTGGACTGCCTGCACTAGGCTAAGATTTGGTGTCCAAATGCAAAATTAAAATCTAGGCCTGATATGTTGCATGTTATTTACTTCATAGGTGGTCATACTGAGTTAGAAGGATGATATAACAGTCTGGAAAAAACAAAAGCTATCTTAATTTTTTAATAATAGTGATCACTGAATAAAAATAGTCTAATATAAATTAATAAAGTATGAAAAATATGTTAATATAAAACATAATATAAAATAACCTTTGAAGAGAACTGAATGCAGAAAAATAGTTTAATGTTCTTTTACTTTCTATAAGAGGAAAATAAATGAGCTTTGTTATTTGGACACAAGGAGGCTAAAGTTAAATTTTAAAATGGGTATATTTTCTAAGTTGTAAGTGACAGAATGTATGCTGGTAATTTGTGACTCTTCAACATCATTTTTTTTTATCCTAATGGAATATGTCAGTATAGATTCTATTTCTAAACTATTTTGTGAACCTCAGCCCAGAATATTGTCTCTTGTGTCTCATAAGAATCAGTTTCTTTCTAAGTCCAAATCCCCTAGATCTCTTAGCAACTAAATATAGGCAGTTTTGATTAAATTATATTATATGCAAACTGTCTAAAAATTAAAAAGTAAAATAAAATGAACAGAAATAATAAGTAATAAAATTCTCTTTTGCAGCTATAGAAGATCCTGTGCGATAAGTAGACATTTTTCTTCTTATAAGATTTTTCCTTAGAGAATATTCTTTTCCCTAAAATAAAACTTGAAGGTATTTGAATATTAATCAACATTAAATACCAAATAGTTTAATTACTATGCATATGAAATCATCATAAGAATGTAATAATAATAAAGTAACATTTGTTGTCTTTTTGCAATATCAAACTTAAAAAAAATACTGACAATGACATGTGGTTTAATTAGGTTCAATAATAATTATGACTTTCCATTCAACTTATATATATTTAGAAACTTAAGATTGCTCTGAAAATATTTCCTGATATTTGATTTGGTTTCTGGAGAGAGATGTAAACACACAAAAGAAGTAACTATTCTTGGAAAAATTAGGGGATTTCATTAAAGGTCCCAGTATTGATTGGTTAAAAGTTTTCCATCCTGGAAGGCCCTTGGTAACTGAGGTCTGAGGCCATTATATTTGGCTTTTAGAATGGTCACATCCCTCTTAAAACAGGTTTTTCCTAAAACTTAACCTACTTGGTTTTAGAACCATGGAATTCATGGTTCAGTATTTCAAACTGACCCCACAGGATATAAACTCAACTGGGGATACTTATGGAAAGAAACAAACAAACCAAAATACAGAAAAATTGACCTTTAATGTCTGTTAGTGACTTTGATTTCTGAATCTAAGTAAGTCAAGGACTTCACAAATCACTTAGAGACATTTTAAATTTTCACAAGGCTTTTTTGGGGTTAACCCTTTCTTAACATTCCTTAAGGTTAAGAAAACCCTTAACCACAGCCTGATATATTACAGGCATATATAACATAACATAACATAACATAAATATATAATATAATAATAGACATTACATTATATATAAATGTTCAAAGTAGATAAAAGGACAGTGGATCTCTAATTTATTTGAGAAACATTTATCTAAAGTAAAAAACAATTTAATTAAATAAATCTTTAGAATGAACTTGGGAGGGAAATCTGTGCTCTTGATTTTAGAAAATCAATGTACCATTAAGAATATGGCAAAAGAGTTAGATAATGTATATAATGAGGGTGGGTAAAGGGAATGCCCACAATCAGTGAACGATTTTCTCTTCTACATTGGATTCAGATGAACTTGACTCCAGGTAAACTGTATATTCTATGTTTGAGCCCTATGACTTTGGGTAAATTAATTAGGTGGCCAGAATTTTATTTCAATTTTATAAATTTTGAGATAGTAATGCCTGCCGCTGAAAATTGTTGTGAAGTTTGTTAAAACACATAAATAAAATCATGTGGCATAGTACATAGAACATAGTAGGTGCCCAATAATATGTTTCACCCTTTCCTTTTCCTTCCTTTTTTGCTTCCCTGACATCTGTCTTCCTGTATCACTCAGTTGAAGGACAAAATTATAACAGTCCTTACTGAATCATATACATGTGAACACATTCTTGACATATTAAAAACATTATATAGCATAAACATTAGTATCACTGGTGATTATTTAACATTTTCTGATAACTAATAATCAAAATGAGGGTTTTTACTAACTTTGATATGGTAAGAAATGGATGCACATGCATCAGTGTTATAACCTGGGCATGGTAGTGTCAGTAAATCTATCCCAAAGCTCTTATATTTGGTTTCATATTTATTTAGAATATTTGGTAAATGTAATTAACAGTGTTCTTAAACAGGAGCACACTTTTTTAAAGACATTATACTCACTGCAGGTGAGTGCTTTCTCTCCTTCTCAGTATAATTTGCCATGAAGGATGGGGTGGGTTTCTCTGTGTAGAAATTCTATCTGCCCTCTAGCTAAGTTTGCTTCAGTGGAAATGAGATCCTGACCACTGGGCTGATGAATGTACACATAACTGACTTGTTCAATTCTAATTTAATTCTGGAAATCTATCTCCTTTATGACTTTAATTTTTCTGACATGAAAATGTTCTATCTTTTTAGGCTTCCATTGCTTCTGCAGAACAGAAGCATTCTCTTGGTGGAGGAGGAAAAAAGCAGTAAAGAAGCAGCAATAAACAATCTTGCAAAACTAATTTTCACATTGGTAGAAAAACACAAGAACTCCAAATAGCCATAACTTGCAACAGTGGCAGATCTTTGGCAGTGTATCATTTGAAATTATTAATGAAAACTTTCACCACAAACATGCACATCTTTTAGTTTCAGGAGACTTGAGCTTCTCTCATAGGTAATAGTCTAAAAGTGTTATTAGACCAGAAGAGAGAAAACATAGCTTCCACTCTTAGCATGGCTACAGTTATAGCCTTTATCACAGGTGAGCTGAAACAGACCAGTAAGGTATTCCTTTCAATTTTCTATAGTATATAGTAATGAGAACAAAAAGAAGCACAAGAATAATCCTAAGAGAACTCTTTCTACATCTCTTTGCTTATCCCAAGTCTTAGACATGACTTGAGTCCTCTAACTTTATAGTTGCATTAATAATTAGTTGGTTTTTTTAATAAAAGAATATTTCCTTGCCTCTTATGTCACAAATATTTTGTTGAAAATTTTTGTGATAATATAACTAGGTACTAGACACTTTCTTTTCAACACAAGTATCTGAGGTCTTTTGAACAATGTGTATCAAGACAGACTCAGAAACACTTCACTAAAAGAAACAACAAAAAATTCTGAATATTATAGCAACCTGTGTCTTCTTGTAGTCCACTGCCTTGGTTTTCTTCAACCTCCATCATATCAAAAATGCTCTTTATTCATTTTTTTTGTTTCTCTTGGCATATAATTTCATTCTCTTTGAAGCAGACTCCCTCACCACCTCTTGAAAATCTATTGTTCCTTAGGCTCAGTAACCTATTGACATAAACTTCCTCCTTCAAAGTCCCTGTGCAAGGCTACGTGAGGGACTAGATGAGGAGAGAGACACTTTTTTAAACTAAAGCTTATCCATTGTTTTCCTCAATTATTAGAAATTATTAGAATGAGAAACTAGAAATAGAATTTCTATGTAGAAATTAGAAACTCCAGAGTGATTACATATATCCAGCCACTCAAGTAAATAATGTGATGATGCCATATTATTTTCAAATATTTCAAATTAAACTCCTTGTACATGAAACCTAAATTCATTTGGTAAGAATCAGCTAACATTTTAAATGTCCTGAGGATCTTTTCTATCTTGTTCTCAATTAGTTTGATCCTAGCAAATTTTCTCAGCTAGGAGAAATTTAGAATTGGGAAATATGAAGGATGCTGTACTTTTTCTTGAGGGAATAGTTTTCATGGTGATACGTTTCTACTATGTGGTTTGTTTTTCCTGCCCAAACCAATAGGCTTAAAATCTATCTAAATGATATGAAACACTGGCAAGGCTAGATCTAGAGTTTGAATGACAATCAAACAGTTCCTTCCATATTTTAGCTACGCCTATAGAATGGTAACTTCACAATGACAGCTAAACTTTCCCTTAAAAATGTTCTTCAGCAAGTATCTGCCAAATATATACCTTTTCATACCTGTGGAATTTTTGAAAAGAGTTTATTCCTTTAATCTAAATATTTTTCTAAGTTATTTACATAGTTAATTCATTTAATTCTTGCATACAAACTCTAGTCCCAGGTACAGCAATATCCGCCCCCCCCAATATACCAAGAGGTTAGTGGACCTATTCAAGTTCACTTGCTACAAGTCACTCACAGGTAAACCAACATTGACACTTTTCCAAAATCTGAATTACTAGAGAATGTTTTATACTAGGTTTTCTGTATGTATTCATACTAATGTCCTAATATCAAATACTTTTATTTCAAGGGAAATTAAGTTTAACCTAGAGACCTTTATCTTGATGACAGCTGTCCTTACATAAGAGCAGATACCAAATCTATATTCCCATAGTAAAACGTAAGTATTTTGAAATGATTAAGAATTAGAGTGCATATTCCAAATAAACTTGTCCCTTTTTCATAGGTGACAATGACTTGCTTTAAAAGAAGATAAAATTTAAACGATGCTCTGCAAAGTGTGGGAAGGAACTGTAGCTGAAGCAACACCATCAGGGAGATTGTTAGAAATATTGACTCTCAGCCCCACCTCAGAGCTCCTGAATCCACATCTGCATTTCAACAAACCATTGGTGACTCCTGTGCACACTGGAGCTTGAGGAACACCAATCTAATTATTGACTCTTTTGATATTTGGCTGCCCAGGTGACCCAAAGAGAAAACACATCTTATATCTCTGTGTGTTCTGAGGTACAGGTGGACGTTTGCACTGAGGGGTTTGCTGGAACGACTCCTGCACTAATAGCACAGGACTTTGGTGCAGCTATGGCCATAAATCTCCAGAATGAGGGCATGGTCAGGGCAGAACAGAGGCAGAATGCAGGAGAGCTTGTGGCCCCACTGCACTTCAGGGAATCATAAACACACAAAGCTGAAGTGTGTGTTTACATACACTCTGCACACAGATGCGCAGGCTGCCAGTGTCCACCTCACTCAGATGGAAGCCCCAGTAAAACTGAAAAAGTGAGAAAGGGGACTCTCGTCTCTTCTGCTCTGGGCTGGGTGGGGACAGCGGGCTCATGACTAATGCCTTCATATTTTCCAAGGGAGAAACTGACAGCTTCAAAAAGGCAAGAATTTTTACTAAAACTGTTAACTCTATCTCACTGATATTAAAATTAATCTGAACATAGAGATTTTTAGGTGTCCAAACTCTGGAGCCATCTCCCATCTGGGCTCAGTATCACCTAAGGACGTGTTTTGATTTTAAAAGAAGTATCAATTCTGCTTCAAAATTTTAAGCACAAAGACTATTACTATTATATTTTAAACATATTAAAATTAATAAAATTTATAATTTTATTGTAAATTAATAAAATATGACAATTCCCATAAGGTTTCTATTGAAATAGCTAAATGCATTATTTACAGCTATAAAAACGGACAAACATGCTAGTCATCAAAATAATTAATATCTATAAAGCACTTAGTGTATGCCGAATGTTACATGTGTTAACTTACTCTGCATAACAGGATAGGTACTATTATTATTCTCCCCTTACAGGTAAAGAAACCAAGGCACAGAGAGGTTAAGAAACTTGCCTGAGGTCACACAACTAATAAGTGAGTCAGGATTCAAACCCTTGCAGTCTATCTCCAGAGTCCATTTAATCAAATATTATGCTCTGCTACCTTCTGACTTGTTATGTTTTTGATGATCAGGAATCACTTTTCATTCTCACTCCCCAAATAAGCAAGCAAACAAGCAATAAACAAACAACCCACAACAACTTCACTGGTATATTTAATTGCTGCAGCTGGTAACAAGTATTTAGTCCCACAAATAAAAAAATAGTGGGTAAACTACAGATATTGCTATGAAGGGTAAACTTCAGAAAGAATACCAGAGGACAGGTATATTAATTTTCTATTGCTAATGTAACAAATTACCCTAAATTAATGGCTTACCTGGTTTGCAAGGCAGAAATAGAGACACAGATGTAGAGAAAAAAACGTATGGACACCAAGGAGGGCAAGCGAGGGTAGTGGGGTGGTGGTGGGATGAATTGGGAGATTGGGATTGACATACATACACTAATATGGATAAAATGGATAATAAGAACCTGCTGTATTAAAAAAAATAAAATTCAAAAAGAAAAAGAAAAGAAAAGAAACACATGGAGTACTACAAAAAAAATTTAAAAATCCACTTATTATCTCATAGTTTTGTAGAGCAGAAGTCTGGGTACAGAGTGACTTATCTGGGTCCTTAGGGTCTCACAAAGTCAGACTCGAGGTATTAGCATTCCTTTCCGGAGGCTCTGGCAATGAAAAGGCTTCCAAGCACATTCAGGTTGTTGGCTGACTTCGGTTTCTTGTGTCTGTTGGGTGGAGAGCCCTCCTTCTTTGCTGTCTCTCAGTTGGGAGCCATGCTCAGCAACTTAAGGTCTCCTGGATTCCTCACCCCATTGCCCCCTCCATCTTCAAAGCAGCAGCTGTGTATGAGTCCTTCACCCACTTTAAAACTCTCTGATTTCTTCTATCCTATATCTTTTGGCTCCAGCCAGAGAAAATTATCTGCTTTTAAGGGTTTAGCGTGATTAGGTTGGGCCCACTGAGATAATCCAGGAAAATCTCCACATTTTAAGATACATAATCAAAATCTGCAAGGTCCTTCTGCCATGTAAAGTGCCATATTCACAGATTCCAGGGGTTAGGCAGGGACATCTTTGAGAAGGGGGTGTTCTTCCTCTAATGCTAGGTTTGGAAGGGGTGAAGGATGGTAGGAGCTCAGACAACCTGATGGGGAGAACTAAAACTAACTAAACCTAAACCTGACAATCATCTAATTTTGTCTAACAGAATACTCACCTCTCACACATAATCTTTGCTTTATGTAAATCTTTTTTGCTTTATGCAAGAAAATGCCTTAACTAACTTACCAGATATTCATCAAAAAGGGAATTGTAAAAAAATCATTTGCCCATGTAATTTAAGTAAAAAATGTGATAAAATTGTCAGTATCCTCATTTGCTTTTGTCCAAAAAGATTATAAACTGGATGAGAAAATAAAATCTTTTAACTCTTAACCTGATAGGGGTTCAAAAGTGTACCACCAAGTGGACTCAGATGTAAGTTTTGCTAGTATAATATAGTGAAGAAATGTGAATCTTAACACAGCAAAATGTACCAACTGTGCTACTCAAGTCTCAAAGTAGATTGGATAATGTGTTTCACTTTGTGTAGACAAATGTAGCATCCATTTGTAGCATCCATTATATGGGGCAAATTAAATTTTGTAGTCCTGCTCTTAAGCTCTATGATGGCTTTATTTTTATAATGTCTTTATTCTTTGAGATATTACATACTGTCATTACTAACTCTCTAAATACGGCAGGTCTGCTGCTGTGGTTTTTAATGTTTTTTTTTAACTGTCCCATCTGTAAATAACGTGCAGCTTAAACCCAAACACACACGCACGTTTCTGGAGCAGGAGACTGACACAGGACCACTGACACATGAATGGGACACTTTGTCTAACTAACACAAAAATGCAAATGAATTGCCGAGAAAGAAAACTACAGAATTCAAAGGCTTTCTTGATTGCCTTCTTTAAAATGCCAAGAACTTAAGCTGGCCTTTCTTATCTTCCACTACATGCATGTGACACTTTAGGAGGTCTTTCTTATAGTACTATAATTCAGGGATTGTTCCAACTCTGTGCTCCATGCCTTTTTCCAAAGGTCAGCCTGAGATGTATAATTCGGGTAATGAACAGCTGCATAATTTAAGGGTCGAGCTAGTATAGGGCACTCTTCCTTATTTGTGTTGCTTTAGCAGTTACCAAGATGTTCCAGGCCTATTTAGGAATACAATTTTTTGACTGCTTTATTTCTCTCCAATGATATATGCTGGGATTTGGTTGTGTTCCAGAAAGTGAATTTTATCAGCAGAAGTACCAGAGCAAGCTTTTCTCTCATTTTACTCCAAAGGGCAACAGTGCTGAGCTATAATGAGGTAATTTTTTTCCAGCCATGCACACTCTGTATTCTATCAGGCAGGGTTGTTTAAACCTAGTTCTGTCCCTTTCCAAATCCTGATAGACTCAATCACTGAGCTATCAAAGGCATTTCCACACTATATCCCTCTCACATGAGGCCAATCTCCTGAACGTTGAAAAGGGCCGGGCAGCGAGGCCCTTCAAGATGAAGGCTGCATGCTGATTAATCAGTTACTTTTTTATTCCATCTTGGCAAGTATTCCCTGTTTGTAAATAAAAGATTTACCCTGAATTTCCTGTACACTCACAGACAGAAGGCTGATTTGGACTAAGGTCCAAATCAGGACTGCCTGCTATCCAATCTACAGAGATGTGCTGTAGCCACTGTCATCAATACTCCTTCAGGTGTCTTGAAGCATATCCTGGGTATGAGCTAATCTGAAAACAATTGTCATTTCATATCATAAAGCAGACCAGGCAGACTCAAATTTCTTTTTCCATCTTTTACTATAACATTCCCTGTTTGGGGGAAAGATCCTAGTGAGCATTTGCAAAGGCACCAGAGTACAGATCACACAACAATAATTTTGTAAGGGGAAAAGCATCAATAAAACAGAATATCTTTTTCCAAAAAATAAACTAGTACCCTCTTTCCCTTGTCAGATGGTAAATAGCTAATGGAAAATGAATGTGACAGACCAGGAGGACTAGGGACTGTCTGCAAACTGACAGGCTCAGTGATTTGCTGATGACCCAAATTATTTCCAGGCGGTTTGGCACATCCCTATTTGTCACATTTACACGACCAAGCCAAATGCATCCAGTTAATAGGGAGTATTTTCCTTTTCTTGAAGTAGGAACAAAACAGCAAGCATTTCTTGATTGATCTCAAACACCGGCAAACAGCAAGAATTCTAAGCCTCTTGTCATCACCCACCTTGGGGTATCTCCCATGATGAGCACACAACTATAGAGAGAGTCATTCTGGACTAGGGAGTTTTGTGCAGACGAAACACGTCTACCACATGCACTGTTGTATGAGCTCCAAGAGCTTAGAAAATGTGGTTGTTGAAATAACATTTTGCAGTAAAACCTGGGCATTTTCCCTCAGTTTTGAAAGCAAGGTGAAGAGGCAGATTTTGTGAGGCACCTTCTGAATCAATACCAGAGGTTGACACTCCTATACAGACCCATCCATCACAATGCAGCAACTATAGAAATGCCTCACTACATGGCCCCTGGGGTTGGAAGGGCAGCTTGAGTTTCTGGAAGGGTACTTATGGAAAGGCAGGAATATGAGTTTTCTTTCTAAAATCCCTTCCTCTGTGAGACAGAATACCCGAGCTGTGTAGTCCAGAAAGCACTGGCTAGAGGCCCTTGCTTCCAAGCCCAGCTCTGCCCCTACCTGGCTGTGCCAGGGAACCTGTGCTGTCATGGCTCTACATATCCTTAAAATGAGGAATTAATGCAGAGGGATGCAAATGGCACCTCCCAGCCCTAGGAGTCTATAAATCACAGACAGCCTGAGCAATGTTTGTATTAATTCTAGATGAATGCATAGGAGTCAGAAAGGCTCACAACAAAAGCAAGCAAAGGTAGTGAAAGAGAAATGCTAATTACCCCCAAATAAAGTCATTTCATTGTATTAAATTTAGGATTATGGGGGCACTTTAACTCTTTCAGGCCTTGAGGGGTTTTGTGTCAAAAGAAAACATCTTTACAACTAACAATGTACTATGTATTACAATTATAAGTTACTGCTGGCTATATAAATTTTACACAATGATATAAAATGTACCTGGCACAGGAAATTTAAGAATGTCTCCAGAGAAAAATATATTAAAGCTCCCATTCAATTGCAGACCGAGTGCATTTTAATGTATTCATGTTTCTGAACATATGTAATACACAAATAGAATGCAATAGTATTTTGCATTTACATCTTGAATTTTAATAGTTTTAGTGAGTCACTCTGTTTAAGATGGAAAAATATCTTTAACAAGTACAATTCCCTTATCATTCAGTGTACTTAAAATGCATAAATGTTGCAGGCCTTAGGCTGTGGTTGAGACAGCAAATTAGAAACCAAAAAAAATATCAAAATAGGCAAAAATGATTCTACCACTCAGAATGACACCACTCCCCAAAAACTTGACTTCTGAAATTTTCTACAAATAAAATTCACCTAATTTTCTTTCTTTTGCCTATGGACTATATTGTCCATCCTAACTGAGACCTATAGTACCTCAGGTGCTTTCTATTCTCTGGTTTATTAACTCCTTACTGCCCTCACGCCCAGCCTCTGCCCCGTGGGCAGCCACTCCAGATGCTCCTGCAAGGATCTTACGAAGCCTGACTCTGCTAAACCTCAGCTTCACCCTCTTGCTAATTTCCATCCTGCAAAAGCCTCACTCTCTGCTTTTTTGTTTCTTTCCTGAGTTGCCAGCTATTGCTGGAGCGACTCCGAAACTGGGGTTGACAGGCTCTTCTACAAATCTGCGCTGCTCAACCTCAACCTGACCTCAATGGTGTTCAACAATCCTTTCATCATTGCATATGACTCCGGGAGTGTTCAATATGGTTACTTTTCCTCAGGCCTCAGTTTGGGCCTAAACTCTTCATTCTTGGCAAATGACGCCATCTGTTACATAAACGGCACTGCTGAAGCCCTCATTTTTTATCTCTTCTCCTTTACACTCATTCCTTTTCTTCCTTAGTCTCTCAGAGAAAGAATCTATCCTCTGCTTTACCTCTAAGCTATCACCTGTTTTCTTTCACCCTTTTCTCTGTCACCTTCCTAGCATCTTGCTGGCTTATCTGCACACCACTGGATCTTGATCCATAAATCACCTCCCCTTCTCTGTCACAAAGATACACTTCTGTTCAATTTCCCTGTCTGCAGGCTCCTTCCACTGTCCAGAAGTGCCATAACTGGCCCCCTGTTAGAAAACAAGAAACAAAATCCAACAACAACACTTTCCCCTAACCTTATTGCTGTATCTCTCAAGGGCTTAGATGGTTGCAATTTACCTTTCTTTTCACTACCCAGCTCCGCTAATGATTAATAGCCTAATGCCTAATAGAGTCCACTTCCATATCACCTTTTAAATCCTTGCAATCAGCGCCCTCCCACTGACTGAAATTATTTTTTCAAGGTCACATTTGACTTCCATGTCAACCAATTACGTTTTATTTCCTGATGACATTGTTCTTTTTCTTCTCTCCAGCACTTGTGTAGCTCATCACACTGGTAAGCTTCCTCTTTCTTCGCACACTGGAACTTTCAGCCTGAGATTTAAACCTCATGCACATGTATGATTCAGATATAAATAGGAGGCCAAAAGCAGTGGTGACCAGCCATATCTGCCCATCAGATCTATTAGAAAAACAGATTCCCGAGTTCACATGAGACCTCCTAAGTCGGAAACTGCAGTGGTGCAGCGATTCTAAAGTACTGAGAGTTTGTCAAGCATGGATCCAGAGACCTATTGGAATGAGGTTCGTCACATGAGGAAAACACCCCATCGTAAGGTAACCAGCAGGCAATGTTGGTTGGAAGAAGGACGCTGGCACATATTAGGTTCTCAATAAATATTTGCATAAAAAATGAATTTATAAAAGCCTGCCTTGGTTGTTGGAAGAAAGGAATGATTTAGAGTATAATCCTGTGTTTTTCACTCTTTTTGTCTTCTGCTCAGTTGCTGTTATCTCAGGGATGACAAGTCATTGCTGTTAGATATTTAAGCCCCAAAACAGAAATGCTTGTGATCAACACAGAGCAGCAAAGAGTGGGTTTTCTTCTTTGAATCGTAGTGTGACATTGTGCTTTGGAGGAGACAGAAAATGTGTCATGGCTTTGGCAAGTCCAGAACTGTTTGCACAGCAGAACTGCCCACAGCCCTGGCAGGGCTCCTAGCATCCACTGTGCCAGGGGAGCCAAGTGCCAACATCTTCTACAGCAGCTGATGAAGCTACAAGTGGCTTTAGAACAATAGGAGAGAACATTACCTATAACAGTCCCCAACAGCAGTCGTGCTACTTTTACCTGACAGTGAGTGGTGTAAACTTTGCCCACTGTATAAACAGAGGAGGGCTGAAGAAAATATCAGATACCAGTTACAAGCTGACAGAGTGGAGGCCACAGAGGCTGTGTGTCTTACAATGTTGGAAGGGTTAATGCTAGGGAACCACTGATTCTTACTACTGACCTGATTACATTTTCAGCCACTGATTTGTGTAATCAAAATAAATAAATCCTTGACTTCAAAAATATTATACAGTCCCGGTTCTGTTCATATTGTTCCTCCTGCCCCTCCTGCTTTGTAAACATTTTCTATCCTACCCTTAAATGTTAGGTATTCCCTAGATACTTCCATTGGTCACTTCAAACTCTACACGATCACTGGTATTACCTAATTCCAAAACTCCAGCATAATCTCTATTCATATGATACTCGGCCTATAACTTCCAGTCCGGATCTAGCTTTGACCTCCAGATTCACATTTCAAGTCAAATATATCTGACTTCATGTCTCACCCATGCCATGAATTCAACTTTTCCAAAGTAAATTCATTAGCTTCTGCCCCAAACCTCTTCTTTCTGACTCCCAATGCATATTAAAAGTAATATTATTTTTCATTCATAGAGGTTTGACATCTTCAATTAATTTCATCCCTTTACACACAGCTTTGGACACAGTTGATGACTTCCTTTTTCTTGAAATATTGTATTTTTCTCCACTTGGCTCTGAGAAAGCACCCTCTTGGAGTTCTTCTCTGACATCACTGCCCACTTCCTCTCCAATTGCTTTGTTGCAACTAGTAAGCATTGGAGCATCACAAGGTACAGTCCTTAGTCCTCAGACCTCTTCTCTTCTCTACATTCACTGCAGATGGAATTGCATCTAGTCTCAATTTTCCCTTGTCTCACTCTCAGTAAAGGAAAAATCAATTCTCCTGGTGTCTCAACACAAAAATCTTGTAGTTATTTCATATGACTATCTTTTACTCCACCCCATTTTCAATACATAATCATATTCTGTGGATCTTTTTAAGAAATCCAAAGTCTGACACTTCTCATAACTCTTAGCACCCTTGTCAAATTGCCCTTACTTCCTACCTATATTATTGCAGTAACCTCCTCACCGGTCTCCATGCCTCTTGTTTTCTATGTCTATTTTTCAAACAGAAATACAGTGAATCTCTCAACATTTATCTCAGATTATGTCATTCTTCCCTTCACAACTTTCTATAACTTTCATCTCATTTTAATCACTGGGTCATTGAGAACTTCTATGTTACTTGATAGCTTTAGGAATAGATAATATTATAGACCAAAATGCTGTTTCCCTTTTTACAAAACTTCATGGATAGTCTTTTCTCATTTACATTGTTCCAAATAATACAAGACCAACTGTACATACCCAAGAAGATGGACTGTGTGACCCATAGGATAAATATTATAATATCAATAATGATAGAAATTAATAATAACTATATCAGCAAAAAACATTTTTGAAGAACTTATTCCAGGCCAGATACAACACTAAACACTTCACGTGTATTTTCTCATTTAATTCCCTCTGCAACCCCATAATTTAGTCATTAAAATTATCCTTCTTTGGAAGGATAGCCAAGTTTTGGCAGATAAGCTCAGCCTGGCCAGGTGTATCTGGGGCAAGTTCATTTAATAAGTACTAGAAGATAATGGGATTATGACAGGAGTTAATAATGGAAAAGTAACTTGACCCACTTTAGATCTTTATAACAGGAGTCTTCTACCACTAACAATACCAAAAACTACAACTACCACTAACAATACCAAAAACTACAAATACCACTACAATACCAAAAACCTACTACATGAGGTTACTTCTTTCCTTTCTAAGAAACTGGTTGTTCATTATATATCTAGAGCAAGAAATGGGTAAAAGGAGAAAAATGCATGTTTGATTTATAGTTATCTTAAAGGAAAAACACAATGTTTTCTTTAATTGGGTCAATATTTAGGAAATAATGGAAAATAGGAACAGTATTCCAAACTCTCAAGTATTTTTGAGTTCCTCTTAGGTACCAAGCACTGAGCTAAATTAGTTCCTATCACCTCATTTAATCCTCACAATAACCATGCAGAGTATTATTATCCAGATGTTACACATGAAGAAACTACATTTTAAAGAGATTAATTCACATGCCCAAGATCATAAAGCACAAAATTAACTGAATCAATATTCCAAGCTATATTTTCTCAGTGTCGGTCCATTGAAACTCCTCACTATAACAAAATGAAAAACAAAGTGGCTTCACCTTATACATTCTTTTCTTCTATTGCATTCTTTCCCTCATTCTCAAAAGAGCTTCCTAACTTGAATCACAAATTAATAGATGTTCCAATCAAAGATACCTCCTTTGTCACTTTGTCAATCATCTTATCCAGAGGTTTATTTGACATTCCTCATGCTTGTGCCTGTCCTTATTCTTTTTTATACCCTATATAACAGTATTAGTCTGCTCAACAAAATACTACTGCTGCTGTAACAAAATACTATTGGGTGGCTTAAACAACAGAAATTTATTTCTCAGTTATGGAGGCAGAGAAGTCCAAGATCAAGATGCCAACAAGGTAGGTCTCTCATTCTGAAGCCTCTTCTTGTGTCTTGTGGGCAGTTGCCATTTTGCTGTGTGCACACAAGACCTCATTTATTTGCTCCTATGAAGAGAGCAAGCTCTCTGGTGTCTCTTCTTAAAAGGGCACTAATCTTACCAATCAGTACCCCATGCTTATGCCCTCAAACCTTAATTACTTCTTTAGAAGACCTGTCCCCAAATACAGCCACACAGGGGGTGAGGGCTTCACATGTGAATTTTGGAGGGACACAAATATTCAGTCCATAACAACAATCCATCTTGTCATTGGTCTGTATGACGTGTTTTAAAACCAATAGCTGAAATTGTTTCCAGGAGGTTACAACTCCAATATAAAACTGCTAGTTGACACTGATTATCATAAACATCTGGCAACTTACAGGTAGATCACAATGCTATGGAACACTTAAATGGATTCTCCCATTTTGTTCTGTTCATTAAATGATAACCATGACCTAATGCATAGTCACGATCAATACAAATGTACATAGTGGCTATAAAATAGCCTCTCTAACTAGAGAGGGTAATCCTGTATTCTACAGATTTGAAGAGCCAATCAATTAAATGCAAGATAAGGTCAAATACTATTGATTCAAGATTCAATGAAATCCCTTCCTTTACCTTTCTCTCTTTTGATTTTTCTTGTGATCTAAGTATGGTTTCCTTAAAATACATTTTTACAGTAGCTGCACTTACATACTGGTAGAAAGCGAGTTGTTCTCAAAAAAATAATGATTCACTGGCTCTGAAATCAATAGTGTTATAAAACCTTGAAGACACAAAAAGGTTGAAAAATAAAAATATTAATACCTCAACTTCGAGAGCATACTTAAGAAGTAGAATTTTAAGAGATGGCCATTGCTGGCAGGAGTTCATACATCTATTTAGAGAAACGATTTCCTACAGTGTATCTGTGAACGTAGAAAAAAAAATAAGGATAACGTTAATGGTGTGTTTAAGTATCACTCTTCATTCACACACTGATTTTTGACACAATTTCAGATTATTTCTTGAAAGTGCTCTCAGTGCTCACAAGGCAAGTTTTTAAATGTATATTTTACTATTTATTCTGTACCACTTTTGGTTTTACTGACACCTTCTTTTTATCGATACAACCGATAAGGTTTCTAGATTTTTATCTCATAGTCTAAAGTCAATTACTTAATATAATGCTTTTTTAATCTCTGTAGGTACATTTTAAAATGTCTTTGTATGTAAAACTGCATTTTAGGGCTCTGTCTTCATTTGAGTCTCAGATACTTAAGTACATTCCTCTATCTGGGAAATAACTATTTACTGCTGCATTTTTATCTGTCTCCAGGAACTAGTAAATAAAGAATTGTAAATATTGCATACTTGGAAAAATTCCACTTGGCACAAATCAGTCACAAGGTGGCTGAATATTGTGAATGGAAACAACTGGCAAGAAGGGAAATTCTTTTGTTAAAAGACAGCCGCACGTAAGTGCTCCACAGTAACATGGAAACAACAATTTGCTTTTGAGGAGCTTTGATAATACTTTAGTGGAAACAATATGCTTTCCCTTTTTACTCATCTTCTTTTTGCATAACCACATGCATTTTGAACTTGGTTTAACACAAGCATTTTGAGATGTGATAATCAAACCTTGGTTTGAGAGGGTTTTCTTTCCCTTCTTTTTTTTTGGTTTTCACTTTTTCCAAAGTAAAGCTGGAAAATGTAAGATTAAACATTAGGTTCCCTCTGATTTTCCAGGAGAGGTACTCTGTAGTTGGAAGTCTCTTTGAGGTATTTTAAAAAAGAGAGACATTCTTTAATTGTTTCAAAAAGGCATAAATAAAATATTCAGGTACATATTTAACACCACGGCAGCTCACTAAAGATACTCTAATGTGGTCATCTCTTTCTTTTAAGAAGAAGGTGAGTTGTCTTCTGTTTCTTTGCTGGGTTTTGTTTATAAGGAGAAAAAGTTATATGTCTATAAGATTTGAGAGTTGTATTTTTTAAAATCTAATTTCTTCTATCAGTTGCAAAGCTCCTTCTTAGAAAAAAAGAATATTGACACATCTTTTTAATGTAATGAAGTCATGGTAGAAATGGAAAAAGTGTAGAATGGAAAAGAGCTGCAGTGGCTGAAAAAAATGGATTTTCAGGAAATCATGCTTATAAAACAAGATCAAAAATGGAAAGGCTTTCACTTAAACAGAGATAATGTAGCTGTGTAATAAAAATGCCCCTTCCTCTTTCTCTCACCACTAGGGCCCACTGCTCCCATCTCTGCATTTCTATAGCATTTAAAGAATTTTCATATAAACTTGCCTCATTCAATTTTTTCCTGGACATACAGGACAGAATTTATTACCACTGTACTGATAAGAGATTAGTTCACTACCTGCCTTGACTCATGCTGTTCAAACCGTAACATGCATACAAATTGCTATAATGCCTATTCTGATGCAGTAAGTCTGGGGTGGGGCCTGAGAGTCTGCATTTCTAACAAGGTCTTGGATGTATCAGTGCTGTGGGTCCATCGACCACACTGGAGTCTTGACATTTTCACAATTCAGTCCATCAGCATGTGTACAGATGTGTCATTGCTTGACTGCGCATGGTGGTTTCCCACCTGAGTAGCACCCCAAGCCAAGTAATCCCCCAGTTGGATGAGGAAGCACATTCAGTCAATCCTCCTTATTCATGGATTTTGAACTTTCAAATCTGCCTATTGTAACCACAGAGTTACACAAAATTTCTCTGTAAACACAAACATCAATGACCACACTTTTTCAGTCCATCATGGACATGTTCACGCACAGAGCAAAAGAAAATCTGAGTTGCCTGATGTCCATGTTCACAGGGTAAATTTCTGCCTTCTTGTTTCTGCTCTTATACTGTAAAAGAATGTCCTTTTCAAGGTCTACTTACTGCCACATTTTGGGGAACATTTTTGTGCTTTTTGTTGGTGACTTCACTTGTTTAAGATGAGCCCAAGCATAGGGCTGAAGTCCTGTCTAGTGTTCTTAAGAGGAAGAGCTGTGATGTGCCTTTTGGAAAAGTGCATGTGTTAGATAAGATTTGCTCAGGCATGAGTTATGGCGCTGTTGGCCATGAGTTCAATGTTCATGAATCAACAATATATATTAAAAAGTTGTCTTTAAACAGAAACACACATAAAACAAGATTATGTATTGATTGAAGAAAATATTGTGACCAGATGCTCATAGGAACCTAACCCTATATTTCCCCAAGGAACAATGATTCAGTGTTGGCTAATTCAGTGTTCCTGGAGACTTCATAGAACAAAACTACTGCAAATTACAAGAACTGACTATGCCTTCTAAACTATTCTCAGGAGAAAACGTCATTGGAAGTATAGACTTCAAATTGATATCCCCTCTAAGAATATTCATTTTTGGATGTCCACACCAATGGACTTTCAAATCAGATATTTTCAAACTATTTTTAAGCAGTAAAAAACAGTTTATTAAGTGAAAAATTGTATAGAAACCAACAAAGGCAAGATGAAATTGTATTAGAATCAGTGAATTCTTGCCTATTACAGGCAAGATGAAATTGTATTAGAATCAGTGAATCCTACACTCTACAAACTAAAATATTTGCTAATAAAAACCAGTTAGTCAAAACAGAAGTTAAAGTATTGGAGGGCTCCAATATATTAATGATTTGAAAATACAATATGTTTAAATAGTTATTTTAAAAATTACATCCTTAAAACCATACAAACCATACAGCCTTAAAACCATAAAAAGATTTCAAACTGAAATTAAACTTTTATAGAATTTCTGAATTACCTTCACAGAAGTCTTGCATTTTAAAGGTTAGCTTGAAAACCACTCTTCTCTTTAGACATTTGACAAAGTCATCAATTTCTATAATATACTTCCTCTTTCAATTCCTGTCTTTGAGAAACCAAAATCTGTTTTTTTTCAAATCTCTTCTACATGCCCCTCATACAGGTTCATATTTTTTGTTCTACAATTATCATAGCCTGTGCTTGTCTTTCTCAGCAATATTTTCTTTTTTCTTTTTTTTGGCAAGTCTTTTTGCTTCCCCTTACCCCACCCCCACAAAAATGAAGACATTTAAAAGTCATCACTGTATCAAAAACACTAATGTAACTTCTTCACTAAAGGCAAGTAAGACAAAGTGAAAAAGCAGTGTCAGGACCATGATGGCAACTGTATTGGGTCCAGTTAGAGTAAATTAAAGACTATTTCTTAAAATCAAAAAGTCACCCTAGAGTGATAGCCAAAACACTTACCCACTGAACAAATATATGCTAACACCTACTAAGTGAGATAAAGCTCTCTGAAAGAGTTAAATTGCTTATTTGATCCTCACAATATTCCTATGATGACAAGACTATAATATGAGGAGACATGCATAATGCTAGGGTAATTTGCTCAAGGCCAAAAAGTCAGTACATGGCACAGCTGGAAAGCAAGCCTGGCATGTACTCCAAGGTGTACTTTTCCACTCCTCTGTCCCAGTGTCCAGGAAAGAAATAATTAGAGTGATAAGTAAGGTCTATTCCCTTCCACAACAGAACTTGCAGCTTCTCAAAAGAGAGAAAAGGGGCTTCCCTGGTGGCGCAGTGGTTGAGAGTCCGCCTGCCGATGCAGGGGACACGGGTTCATGCCCCTGTCCGGGAAGATCCCACATGCCGCGGACCGGCTAGGCCCATGAGCCATGGCCGCTGAGCCTGCGCGTCCGGAGCCTGTGCTCCGCAACGGGAGAGGCCACAGCAGTGAGAGGCCCGCGTACCGCAAAAAAACAAACAAACAAAAAAAACAAAAAAAAAAGAGAGAGAGAAAAGGAGCAAAAAGTATGATAAAACAAAACATGATCAGGATTTCAGATGAATTAAAAAAGATAAATAAATTCAGAAGACTCATTCAAACTGTTAAAAAGAAGATTGCATCGAGATGGGATTTGGTGAATGGGCAAGATTCCAACATGTAAAGAAAGAGAAATGTGACTATAGCAGTTCTATCAAGAGGAGTGGAGAAACATACAACAAAAAGGTAAATGGTTTGAATGAGGACACTGGTGAAATCAGATTTTCTTTTTTTTTTTTCCCTTGAATAAGTTTGACTTGTAACATCCAGTAAGTTTAAGGTGTACAGCCTGCTACTTTAGTATATTTATATGTTGTAATATGATTGCCTGTAGCAATATTTATCACATTACACAATTATAGTACAATGTTACTGTCTATATTCATTATACTGTGCATTGGATCTCTATGGCTCATTTACTACTACATACAAGTTTGTATCCTTAAACACCATCACTCTTCCCTGATCCCCATCCACTAGTAACCACCATTTTATTCTCTGTTTTATACAGGGTTAACTTTTTTCTTTTTATGAAATCAGATTTTCTGGATCAGAGGATTTCTTCAGGGCAATATTAGGGAAATAAACCTGGAAAGGCTCCTTGTTAGGAAAACTGAATGGTTTCTAGTTGAAGGCAAGGGGTACATTGTCTAATCTAATGGAGATTAGCCACAGATGCCAAAATAAATGAAACAATGTATCAGTTGAGTAGTTTAAACAGCAGGCTCTCAAATCCTTTACAGCCACCCTCAGACTCTTCATGGAAGAAGGTAAATCATAAACATAGGTGCATATTTGACAGCACATGTTAAAACTCCCAGTTGCTAAATTGCAGGCAAAGATTCAACCCCATGGGATTACTTTCTCCCAGATGTCTATTCCTTATACTGTAAGACCACAAAGAAATCAAGAATAAAAATTATCTTGTGATCAATGTTTATTATATCACTGAGCTATACTTTGATTAAAACTCATTTGTATGCTCTCACAAAAATTTCTCTATGAATGAAAAGATGAAATTTATATAACTGTAAACCACTTCTGCATTCCACATTCACCTTTGAATATCAGCACAAATGCCCTCAAATTTAATCTATATCATATACTTTTAGGTTATTTCCTGATATCATTCAGTAAGTTTATCAATGCAGAAAACTCACAAGATTTTAAATTTTATATTCATAGCAAATGGAAAAAAATGTTTGTATAACTAGTATAAAATATTAATCAGTGATATACTCTGAGTAATGTAATATGAGTTGTAATTCTAATTAGAATTAAAATTTGATACTATGTTAGCAATATAATTAAATTGTTTACTAGTATTGAGTTTAGGTTGATGATTATATAATGAAAATACTCATATAATTTCATCATTTCCCTAATACAATGTAAAGTAAATTATTAGTAATTTTAATATAAACAGAACTACTAATTAAAGGAAAATATTGGTATTATCAGATGTTAATAGCATGGTCATTTTTATATCAGGATGGAACCTTTGGTAGGATTTTAATTATTTTCTGAATTTTTATTACCCTTTCTTTAGAAATAAAGTATTTAAGATATTAGAAAGAATTTATCAGATTTTATATAGCTATTGTTACATAGAAATAAGAATATACATAATATATATACATATTATGCTTTATAGTATATAAATATATATGTATACACATGTACTTTTCACAGTTTGCATGGTAGATAAAGATCCTTCATAAATTCAAAATTGATTTTAAAAGTAGTTAAATTCACTTTTCTATACTGGACAATTAGAAACTCTCATTTAAAAATATTAATCAGTATATATGGAAAACTTTTTTTCATGATGCACACTGATGTTTATGAATGTTGATTTGGATTGAATTTATTTTTTTTATAAACTATTACAAAACTGTTGACAACTGGATTTCAACATTAGTATAAAACTTGATTATGAAAGAGAATAAGAGAGCAAATCTGTCTCTTCTACACAAAATAAGTGTATTGGTACAATATGGGCTACTTCCATCTTCAATCTAACCGTTAGTTCATTAATATGTTTGTTTACCTATGCTATTTTTCATATGAGGACAAATGACCTCTCCCAAGATGATTTATAATTAAAAGTCCCTAAAATGTTAACATAAAAAATGTCACATTTATTTTCAGGGCTTCTTTTTGGCTACTTTCAAGTATAATCAAGCCTGAGGGATATCAAAGGAGTAAAACAAAACATCTAAAGGAACACGGTTGACATTGAGTGATATGATTTCACAGCTTCATCATAAAGTTGACTACATTTTGATGCCTAAAATTTTAATTCGTACCCAAAAGCCCAAGAACAACATTACATTCCTTATTATATCAGTTTTCCTCTGAAAGACATCTGAGCCATCCTGAAGGTTTCTTAGTTTGAAAGAATGTCAGCATTCCACAAAGGCCGTTCATATTCTTCATTAGCTATAACAGTTAAAATGTAGCATCTGCAATAAATCAAAGTATTGGAAGATTGCATTAAAACTTATGACAGTTACAGAGTTTGGTGAGTGTTGGTTGTTTTTTCCTCCCAGTATTCTAGGGTCATCATTCATAATAGTGAAAAGTATAACATAAAGAGGAAAAAAAATCAGACATTTCCTAAAAATAAAATAGAAAGCCCTCAGGAGCCCTTTCAGAACAACAATAAAAAGTATTGCTAGCTGTAAAATTTGTAAGCAGTTTCCATCCTGTCGGCACAGGAACAATGAAGATGAATTACATTCTAGGAGAAACATTGGAGACTGTCTGGTAACAGTGGCAAATCTACTACAGGGAGGACAAAGCACAACTATTTCTTCTGTGTCTTAAATTGAAGGTGTCAGAACAGGAAGATATGAATTAAATGGAAACAAAAGACCATGTTTAGAAATTTTCTCCTTAACCATTCAATTCACTCATTTGGCCACTGTTTGGACTACTCAGTTTTCAGAATCTCTGTATTACTTCTGAGCTCATAAAGACCAGTGCATAATCATATGTGCTAAAGGTCTAAGTATATACACTTTTATACACAATAGAGTAATATGAGTTAGGGTGATGGCAGTTATTTATATCTCTTTCAAATATCTTTAGGTGTGATGGAGAACAAGTTTGAGGTTTGTTTGGCTAGCTGGAAGCAAAGGTGCTTTTGTCTCAGGTGAAAGAACATTTGATCTGCTTGGGAGATATTGGCAGCTGGTAGGAAATGTTGGGGAGGACCCCACAGAGCCCTGCAGAACAGACCTACTACATAGTAACTCATCTGCACAAGAACTAAGAGGCCTGTTTTGCATATGTCCTTGTTTGATGCCCTGGATATTAGTGTCAGAGCTGAAAAGACATGCTGCTAAAATGAGAAAAATGTGGATAGGTGTTGTTTTGAAAAAGCTGATGCCCACCTTAATGGCAGGTTGTAAGTTTAATAACAAACTTTCCACATCCTAAACCAAGGTCAGCATATGCAAAATGAAATTCACACCACAGCAGAAACAGGGAGAGTGTTTATTAAACCTTAACTGTGATTCTCAAAGGATGTTTAGGTGTGCAATATGCCTACCTTCTACTAAAACAGCTTGACTTTTAAATTTAAAACTCAGAGGTTTTCTTCCTTATGTGTTTATGAATGTTAATTAAAAGAGACATCTGATAGTTTGAGCAACTATTTAGAGACTTTATTTGACAGTATTTGAAAGTTGCTTTCCTTTTATGCTGGTATTAAAATTTTCTACCTATAGTAATGAATGTGGTTTGAGTTAATTGTACATTAAAAATTGAAAGTAATATTTGGTTCTCTGAAAATCACTGAAAATTGCCATAGTACATGTTACAGAGTTTCAGTGATTGATTGCATTAAAGCAGTAGTGGAATTCAAGGTGAATTGAAATAAATGTTAAATGAAGGTACCTTTTAGCCTCATCAATACCTTTCTAATATATCAATTTTTTTGAGCTGGAAGGACAACTAATGGTAACCAAATCTCAAGCAATTACCCAGCAGTAGATATGGTATCTGTTTGAGTACCTAATAATCTCTTAAACTTTTGTTTTTCACAGCTGAGCTAATTTTTGATGGAACACTATTGAGGACAATAGGTCACTGAGAGCAAATGAAGTGGGGCCACCACTGTCTTTCCTCAAGTGTTCTCCCATAGCCTTGCATTGGATGGCTGATGAGGTAATCTGCTTAATAACATGGCAATAACAATAACATGTGTTTCTATTAAGTCAATGGGGCATTGACTATCTACAAAAGCACCACTGGCATCTATTAAGTGGACTGGATCCACAGACCCACAACAACTTTACTCATCCGACAGGAAGAGTTGTGCACTAATCTCATAATTATACCCCTTTCCTCCTGTACTCAGTTCACATTTTGTCTGTTGGCAGTAAAATAAGTATCATTCCAAATATCAATATAATCTTAATTAAATAATTTAAAATGCACAGCTCATAATTTGTGTATGTATGCTGTGTGGACTAAATGTGTATAAATAATTATTAATTCAAATTAATGAATTTTGATGGAAATGTATCTAAAACAATACAGAATAGTATTCATATGGAGCTAGAAATAGGTAAAAATATGATGTAACTAGGAAGTAATAAATTTCTGTCACTAGTTTTTCTTGTTGAAACAGTATTCTAAGATGTCATGCATTTGATATCTCCAGTGTCAGGAAAATCATAGTAAAGATGAGATTTCAAAATTGAGTTCTCACAATAATTTTAAAGCAAGAAAGGAGTAAAACACAAATATCTACTACATAAATTCAATTTATTTTATCTATTGATCACCAGGATGTACAGTTTAAGGTAGAATAAGGTTTGATCTATCAATAGCTCAAAGTAGTGAATTTTTTAAAGGTATATGCTATAGGACGAGTGCATTAAACTATGTGTAGGTTTATGTGCAGTGCTAGCCACTGCCTCCGTTACTGTTTGATCAGCTATCCAAAATTGCACACTTGGCTGCCTAATGCGATACCATCTCTTGGGGTATGTCAAAATTAACATTTTTAAACTTAGAAGAAAAAAAATCTCAATTTTGCAATGTCAGATATTTTAATTGATAAGATTTTGATTAAATTAGGCAGAGTTTTATTTTAAATCCCAGCTCAAGATTTTATATTTATCTTTTTTACTATAATGTCTTTTGGGGAATTGTTGTAGAGTACTTAGTGTCATTAGAATGCATGTTAAATGTGATCTGCATTTCCTCTGCTGTCTTTCAATAAAATTAATCAATAACATTTTCAAATGAATAGAGTTACTTGTGTGTTTTAACAATAATTTAAGGTATTTTTAGAAGTTTAAATTCAGTCTATCAGACTTTCCTGTGGTGCAGTGGTTAAGAATCCACCTGCCAATGCAGGGGACACAGGTTTGAACCCTGGTCTGGGAAGATCCCACATGCCATGGAGCAACTAAGCCCGTGCACCACAACTACTGAGCCATGCGCCACAACTACTGAAACCCGCATGCTCCAGGGCCAGCATGCTGCAACTACTGAGCCTGCGCACTGCAACTACTGAAGCCCGCATACCTAGAGACTGTGCTCCACAACAAGACAAGCCACCACAATGAGAAGACCGCGCACCACAATGAAGAGTAGCCCCTGCTTGCTGCAACTAGAGAGAAAGCCCGCGTGCAGCAATGAAGACCCAATGCAGCCAAAAATAAATAAATAAATTTATATAAAAAATTTAAAAAATAAATTCAGTCTATCAACTTAAAGCAAGTTATTTCCCAATGATTTATAAACATAATGGAAATGTATCTTTTAGTCAAAATTGTTGTTTCATAGAATACTCTTGTGTTGAGAGCCACATGTCAAAAATATCTATGTTAAGCATTAGTCACATTTTGGGCCCTCCCATAGGGGAGGTATTCTCAAAGTCATTACTACCTCATGATCCCAGCAATGTATGGATCTGGCTGGGATTCTGGAGGTGAAAGTCACAGATGAGAATGTATGATGGTGAAAGCCTCTATTCATTATGAGAAGTCTCTATCCATGGATATGTCTTTCTGGACATTTTCTTTTTATGAAATAAAATGACTACCATCTTACAAGCTCCCAGAACTGAAGGGTGTGTATATGCATGTGTTTCCCACCTACCCTTCTCTCTCTCTCTCTCGCTCTCTTTGTATGCGGGTTTGCATGGATGTGGCTGAGGGGTGTGTGTGTGTGTTGCGTGTGTGTGTGATTTTGGAAACTGATCAAGACTAATCAAGGCACAAAGTGTAATAAAAGGACAATCTAATTGCAGTTCTTGTGCTAACTATAAGCAATATCTTACACAAGTCACATATTTTATTTAGCTTGTATCTCCCTTCATACATAGAGAAAGATAATTAGGTAAAGATCCTTATTTTCTTGTGACTGTCAGTGTGACTAAATGATTCAAAACCTTTTAGATTTATTTTACTTATAATTGTATCAGAGCTTGTGATTTTTCTCCATTGGTAATATTAAAAATACAATATATTTCCATGTATCTTTTAAGCCCTGTGGCAAAAAAGAAAAGAATCAAGGTTTAGATTGACCACTAGAGTACCTTGTTTAAGAATTTGTCAGAAATCAGTTGCAAACTCTACATATCATGTTCAGGAGAAGTAAAAAGAAAAACCTTGAAATTAGAATAAAGAAAATTGTAAAATAGAAGTTTGGTATTAAAATAATACTTTTGGGGGTTTCACCCCTACAAGTACACCCTTAGAATTTAAACAGAAATTATGAAGATTATTCTAAGTCCTCATTGCCTATTTTATAGATTCAAGGCAAACTCCATAGTAAATTCTAAAACCAAAATACATAAAATCCAGATGGCAGAGTTCAATTTTACTGAATTTAACATGAGAAAATGTACTTAAATATGAACAACTATATTTGTACATGCAAATATATTCTATTCATGCATATACATTATTTTGCCCATGTCAGTGTGTACATATGAACACACATTGAGGCTTAGCATAATGATGTTTGGCCTACTACTGTTGCAGTTTCTAAAGAAACAAAGTTTACTGTCTCATTTCTTTTTCACTTTTGTGCTTATTTTATTTAAGTATACATTCATAAAATGGAGCAGGTTTGATAAACCACCCTCAATTTGAATTGTCTACAAATATACAGATACCTTTAGCCATGGAGCTGTAGTTTGGAAAAGGCCCTAAATCTTCCATCAGGTTTGACCCTTTGATCAATCTAAATCCTCAGCAAGTCCTCCATCACCAGAACTTTAATACTGATGGAAATTGGTAAACATTTAAGATGTATATACTGAAAAAAAAAAGATTTTATTCCAACAGCTGTCTGAAGCATGATTATACCTAGCAATAAGTTTGTTTTTTTAAGGTCTTCTTTGCAGAACTAATATACTTAGGATATACGGGAAAATAATTAGGAATATCGCCTTTCTACCTACTGCATTAAATTGCCTAATTTTCTGACAGCTAGAAATACAGTACTAGTGGTCATAGAAAATGGAATGAAATAGAGACCGAAACCCTACTGCAGATTAAGAAAGAAAAAATCATCTCTATATAAGAAGGAAAACCTTGGAAAGAAGAAATAGCTAGATGCTGCTACATCCTTCATATATGTGAGTCAAATATTGATTTTCTTGCATTCTGCAAAGTAGATACAAAAATTATGCTGAAAACAGGAGAGAACATAATTTTACAACTGCCAATTTGAACTGAAGATTCAAGTCGAATAGAGGCTCTGATGCTAACAAATTCAAAACCAGGGCAAGGCTCAGGAGGTATTTCTCACAAACGCTTCCATTCCTTTAATTCTCTAGCTCTTCATTTCAGAAAGGATGGGTGCATCCTCAGATATGTTTTTTATCATGACTTTTCTTTTTGAATCACTGGCCCTTCCTTTGTCATAAAAGGAGGTAACACAAATGAACTTAATTTCTTTTATTTTATGCTGTACATAGTTGGAGTAAAAATACTTCTCTCATTTCCATGCGTTCAGTACCTTCCTTCATTCTATTTTCTGCCTCATCACATTGTCAGAATATAAATCAATATTTGAAAATCAGCAACACCAATAATCAGCAACACCTCTAATTTTATATTACATAAAAATAACATAAATCTTCCTGGTAAATTTCAGAAACAGAGTCTGCGAAACAAAACATTAAATATTATGAATTTAAGTTCAATACAAACTAAACTATATATGGCTGGAGAGCAAATGTTGGATTAATTAAACTGCCACATTTGTATAATTAAGATCCTTGTTTCGGTTTTCTTGTTAAAATAAAAGTAAGAAAGTTCAAAAAGACTTTTCTTTGGTTTGGGTGTGTTTACAAGAGTACTTAGTACTCTAGAAATGGCTGCATCTGCAGAGCATAAATGTGTCTTAATTATAGGATTTTTTTAGGGTGAACATCTGTGCCCTTTTCTGCAACTGTGTAGACACTTTGATGGTTCTCTGAGAATATGTGGTTAAATTTGTACACTGTACTTACTTGCTAATTCACTTTATTTAGTATAAATCAGGAATACTTAAAAGGTTTACCTGTATCACTTTGACATGTCACTTTACACTAACACAGTTTTGTTTTCTATAATTAGTTTAAAATATAAAATTAGAATCAGATAAGTTTATTTATTGGGATTTTGAATTGATGAGAAGGAACCTTAAAATCTCCATTTCTTTCTTTGTTTTGTTTGTTTGTTTGTTTGTTTGTTTTAGTAAAATGCTAGTTTCTTGAGGTAGAGAACAGAGTTCCCTTTTTTTGTCACACTCTGATAATCACTTTGACTTTAAAATAGCTTGCTACCTAGGAAAGTATAATGCCATATATTTTTTTAAAGAAAGTTATTATCTTACTTGTTTGATTATATGAATAGCTCTAACACAGATGGAAAAATATAGGTAAACCCTTTAGTCACAGAATATGAACTTAAACACTTAGAATCACCAGTAGTTCTTTCTGTAGGAACAAGTAAGTAAGCATGGCATATGGTCAGGGTGGACTGGGAATGATTCAGCAAGAAATACTTTTGATAGAAAGACTGGTATTTGGAAATTGTTGACAGAAGGCCTAAAAAATGTACTTAGGGGATTATATCTAATCCCCTAAGTATTACATTTTGTCAAAAGTATTGAAAATTAACTTTCCCCAGAGCGCAGAGGAAGTACCTCCTCTGGAAAGAATTCTTGTCATATTTTGGGTCATAATCACTCCAGTGAAAAGTGTAGCCAAGAAGAAATTTGAAATTTTTGCTAGATTAGCCAACAGTCTTAAAAAGCAAATATTTACTGTGACCAAGAAGGTCTTAACATTTCCTCAGCGTGACTCAACTTTAGACAGGCTTCTTCCCAACTCTAGGCTGTGACCTCCTTTTTTCTTAAAGCATTAACTTTTGAAAACTTGCAATGGTAAATTCTTTCTCCACTCCTTTGAGATATAAATCTCCTAACAACCCAGGAATATCTTTCTCCATGACCTCGGAGTCATCCCTTTGAAATGTAATTATCAAGAAAAATAGGACCCCTGTCTCCTAATTCTTAGGAGAAGATAGAAGACTAACTTGGGTAAAAGACAATTAACAAACACTAGTGACCTAATCGTTTAGACCAACCTCCTTCCTATAGTGCTTTTTCCATTAGTTCACCTCTTTTTTGTTTCAGCAGAGTGAGTTCAACTTTCTTTTCTATTGCAATAGTCTTGACTCCTTCCTATCACAATAATCTTGGATAAAGTCTTCCTTGCTATTTTTAACAAGTGCCTGGTACAATTTTTCTTTCTATAACTGTCACTGTTTCTTTGAATTTATGAATTAGAATCATGTTATTCAGTTATAACTGAAACTTCTGGGCACAGGTAAATTCACAAGGTAATATTTTGTTGCATTTATTCGAAAGTTATAGATGTGATAATGACACAGACTTAGTTGATTATGGCTTAATGAGCTTTGGAGAAAATCATAAATGTTATTTTTTGATTATAAGACCATCATTCCTGATGATATAAGATGATTTTTGAAAAGTAATATTGTAAGTTCAAAAATAGTACAGCAGTGGTAAAATTGTTGTCTGTATTTAAGAAAATCTTTAATGAGTCATATTTTTCCAAATTTTTTCGTTATTAACTTTAAAGGAGCATTTCCCAGAAACCAAGTCAATCATCATGGGGAATGTGAGAGAATTAGTTCAGTGATGTTTCAGTTAACTTGTTATTACCACATGATGGTAAGATTTTATTGAATACTTGGCGATCATACATTCTTACTATTCAAACATCCATACAATTTACCAGGAAACTACTTGACTTCCAGTGTACTCTGTTTGTATAGAAGAAAGTTTGTATTGCAAAAAGATAATTTTCTTTCAATTAATTAAAACTTTGCCCTTTATAGGAGATATAGGTACTGAAATGTATTTTGTAATGTTTCTAAGGAAAGATTAAGTGTGTTCAAAATGATAGATCCTTTACATCTACTTGACTACAGTTAAACTCTTTAAAGTATTTTTTATTCAATTTGTTAATACTCTTGTAATAAAATGGATATAATTTGAAGCACCTATCACACTAAAGTAACTCAAATTAATTTTAAATTGAGATAATGTTTCAGCTTTCAGGCTAATAAACTAAAAAAAGTAATACATAATTTTAAATTTCATTAATAAGCAAAATCCTATTGCCATTAATTACAAATTTTCCTCAAAGCATACATTTCAGAAACCAAAATTTTCTTCATTGTTTTTGATTTGTTTCCTCAAAGATCTCCTCAATGCACAGAAAAATTGCAAATACTTTGCAAAATCTTTTTAGATTTGTGGCTTCAGGTTCAAATGCCAGCCCTGTAAACACCTCTCTCTGCTTCCTCTCAGCTTAGCAAATATAAAACTTTTACCACTTTAAGAATCTGAAGAAACTATGTCTGTCCCATTACACAATACTTATGTTAATTTACTCATTGATTCATTCCCTCAAAACATAGGTATTGATTGCTAATTGTGTGCAAAGTACTCTGTAATGTACTGGAGAAGACAAAAAGATGAAAACACACACAATATCTGTCTTCAAGCCTTAGTTTGGGAGCTAAATCTTGTATGAAATTTAAGGTACATAACTAACTATTGTACAAGATAGAAAGTGATAAATGCTGTAGAAGAACAATCAATAAAATGCTATCAGGGTCCTGGATTTGGAGAAGTTCTATAAAACAATGAAATCAGGGATCGTTTCAGAAGTTTTAGCTTGGGGTTGAAGAAAATGAAGGATTTGGATGAGAGAGAGAGAGACAAAGTATGTTTAAAAACATTCCAGATGGTGACCAGCATATAAATAGGCAAGGAAAGCAGAAAGTGAAAAGTGTATAAAATATGTAAGTAATTCCACCTGGCTATAAGTCAGGCTTGGTGAACAGAAATAGTGAAAGCTGGGTTGAAAAAGGTTAAAATTATATTATAACAAATCTTGATCACCAGACTAAGCAGGTTTGATATTACACAGTAGCCAATGAATGGGGAGACATTTAAATATCAAACAAACAAACAAAAATCACCTTAAGTTAAAGAAAAAAAAAAAGTAGAAAAAAAAAACACCCTACAGTATTACAGCTATGCTATAAAAAGATTATGTGGTAGGAGTTTTAAAAATGTTAGAGAGAGGAAATAACCATTGGCAAGATAAACCCCTAAGCACATAATTATAATTATCTGGGTATGAGGTAATTTGGTGTGTAAGCATGGAAGCACCAGGGTATGTTGAAGAGGCAGAATACATAAAACATGATCAGTGATTGGATGTGAAGAATAAGGCAGAGAGCAGAGAGTCCTAGGTGACTCTTAGTTTGGTTCCTAGGAGGTGCTGATGGCTGGCACAACTGAAACAGAAAACAATATGATGGTTCTTCAAAAATAAAGAACAAAATTACCATATAATCTAGTCATATCACTTCTGAGCATATATCCAAAGGAATTGAAAGTAGGGTCTCATAGAGATAGGTGTATACCCATGTTCATAGCAGTATTATTTCAATAGCCAAAAGGTGGAAACAATCCAAATATTCATTGACAGATGAATGAATAAATAAAATGTGTTTCTGTGCAAAGGAATATTATTTAGTCATTAAAAGGAAAGAAATTCTGACACATGATACAACATGGATGAGCCTCTAGGACACCATGCTAACTGAAATAAGCCAGTCACAAAAAGACAAATACAGTATGACTTCACTTACATGAGCTATCAAGTATAGTTAAATTTATAGTAACAGAAAGTAGAATGGTGGTTGCCAGGTGCTCAGAGGAGGGGAGAAAAGGGAGTTATTGTTTAATGGGTATAGAGTTTTGGTTTTGCAAAATGAAAAAGTTCTGGAGACTGGTTGTACAATGTGAGTATACTTCACACTCCTGAACTGTATGCTTAAAAATCTTTATGGTGGTGAATTTTATATCATATGATTTTATCTCAATTCAAATTTTTAAAAAGGAAAAAAAAGGGAAGTAAAGAAAAAAGAAGAAAAAGGACAAAGAACAAAAAGAAATATACAACCATATACATATATATTTAATCAGAATTATTTCTTCAATACAGCTCAGAGTGGAAAGAGAACGGCAGCCAGAAATGGCCTTTAAAAATTACCAGAATTTATTTAAGAGTTGTATAACATGAACAAAGAAGAAACAACTTGGTCTAAGGCTGGTGGTATACTTTTTTTTTTTTTTTTTTTTTTTTTTTTTTTTTTTTTTTTTTTTACTGATACCCAGAGAATGACACCTAAAATCTGATAGTCGTTTGGACTAAATAAAGTGTTGAGAATGTCCAAAGTCACACTGCTAATATGTAGTAGAGTGGAAATTTCTGGTTTCGAGGTGGCTTGTAGTTGTTTCTGATCATTTATTTTTATTTTTATTTTTTTTTTAAACATCTTTATTGGAGTATAATTGCTTTACAATGGTATGTTAGTTTCAGCTTCAGAACAAAATGAATCAGTTATATATACACATATGTTCCCATATCTCTTCCCGCTTGCGTCTCCCTCCCTCCCACCCTCCCTATCCCACCCCTCCAGGCGGTCACAAAGCACCGAGCTGATCTCCCTGTGCTATGCGGCTGCTTCCCACTAGCTATCTACCTTACGTTTGGTAGTGTATATATGTCCATGCCTCTTTATCGCTTTGTCACCGTTTACCCTTCCCCCTCCCCATAGCCTCAAGTCCATTCTCTAGTAAGTCTGTGTCTTTATTCCTGTTTCACCCCTAGGTTTTTCATGACATTTTTTTCCCTTAAATTTCATATATATGTGTTAGCATACGGTATTTGTCTCTCTCTTTCTGACTTACTTCACTCTGTATGACAGACTCTAGGTCTATCCACCTCATTACAAATAGCTCAATTTCATCTCTTTTTTGGCTGAGTAATATTCCATTGTATATATGTGCCACATCTTCTTTATCCATTCATCCGATGATGGACACTTAGGTTGTTTCCATCTCTGGGCTATTGTAAATAGAGCTGCAATGAACATTTTGGTACATGACTCTTTTTGAATTATGGTTTTCTCAGGGTAGATGCCCAGTAGTGGGATTGCTGGGTCATATGGTAGTTCTATTTGTAGCTTTTTAAGGAACCTCCATACTGTTCTCCACAGTGGCTGTATCAATTTACATTCCCACCAACAGTGTAAGAGGGTTCCCTTTTCTCCACACCCTCTCCAGCATTTATTGTTTCTAGATTTTTTGATGATGGCCATTCTGACTGGTGTGAGATGATATCTCATTGTCGTTTTGATTTGCATTTCTCTAATGATTAGTGATGTTGAGCATTCTTTCATGTGTTTGTTGGCACTCTGTATATCTTCTTTGGAGAAATGTCTATTTAGGTCTTCTGCCCATTTTTGGATTGGGTTGTTTGTTTTTTGTTATTAAGCTGCATGAGCTGCTTGTAACTTTTGGAGATTAATCCTTTGTCAGTTGCTTCATTTGCAAATATTTTCTCCCATTCTGAGGGTTGTCTTTTTGTCTTCTTTACGGTTTCCTTTGCTGTGCAAAAGCTTTTAAGTTTCATTAGGTCCCATTTGTTTACTTTTGTTTTTATTTCCATTTCTCTAGGAGGTGGGTCAAAAAGGACCTTGCTGTGATTTATGTCATAGAGTGTTCTGCCTATGTTTTCCTCTAAGAGTTTGATAGTTTCTGGCCTTACATTTAGGTCTTTAATCCATTTTGAGCTTATTTTTGTGTATGGTGTTAGGGAGTGATCTAATCTCATACTTTTACATGTAGCTGTCCAGTTTTCCCAGCACCACTTATTGAATAGGCTGTCCTTTCTCCACTGTACATTTCTGCCTCCTTTGTCAAAGATAAGGTGACCATATGTGCGTGGGTTTATCTCTGGGCTTTCTATCCTGTTCCATTGATCTATATTTCTGTTTTTGTGCCAGTACCATACTGTCTTGATTACTGTAGCTTTGTAGTATAGTCTGAAGTCAGGAAGCCTGATTCCTCCAGCTCCATTTTTCGTTCTCAAGATTGCTTTGGCTATTCGGGATCTTTTGTGTTTCCATACAAATTGTGAAATTTTTTGTTCTAGTTCTGTGAAAAATGCCAGTGGTAGTTTCATAGGGATTGCATTGAATCTGTAGATTGCTTTGGGTAGTAGAGTCATTTTCACAATGTTGATTCTTCCAATCCAAGAACATGGTATATCTCTCCATCTATTTGTATCATTTTTAATTTCTTTCATCAGTGTCTTATAATTTTCTGCATACAGGTCTTTTGTCTCCTTAGGTAGGTTTATTCCTAGATATTTTATTCTTTTTGTTGCAATGGTAAATGGGAGTGTTTTCTTGATTTCACTTTCAGATTTTTCATCCTTAGTGTATAGGAATGCCAGAGATTTCTGTGCACTAATTTTGTATCCTGCTACTCTACCAAATTCATTGATTAGCTCTAGTAGTTTTCTGGTAGCATCTTTAGGATTCTCTATGTATAGGATCATGTCATCTGCAAACAGTGACAGCTTTACTTCTTCTTTTCCGATTTGGATTCCTTTTATTTCATTTTCTTCTCTGATTGCTGTGGCTAAAACTTCCAAAACTATGTTGAATAAGAGTGGTGAGAGTGGGCAACCTTGTCTTGTTCCTGATCTTAGTGGAAATGCTTTCAGTTTTTCACCATTGAGGACGATGTTGGCTGTGGGTTTGTCATATATGGCCTTTATTATGTTGAGGAAAGTTCCCTCTATGCCTACTTTCTGCAGGGTTTTTATCATAAATGGGTGTTGAATTTTGTCGAAAGCTTTCTCTGCATCTATTGAGATGATCATATGGTTTTTCTCCTTCAATTTGTTAATATGGTGTATCACGTTGATTGATTTGCGTATATTGAAGAATCCTTGCATTCCTGGAATAAACCCCACTTGATCATGGTGTATGATCCGTTTAATGTGCTGTTGGATTCTGTTTGCTAGTATTTTGTTGAGGATTTTTGCATCTATGTTCATCAGTGATATTGGCCTGTAGTTTTCTTTCTTTGTGACATCCTTGTCTGGTTTTGGTATCAGGGTGATGGTGGCTTCGTAGAATGAGTTGGGGAGTGTTCCTCCCTCTGCTATATTTTGGAAGAGTCTGAGAAGGATAGGTGATAGCTCTTCTCTAAATGTTTGATAGAATTCGCCTGTGAAGCCATCTGGTCCTGGGCTTTTGCTTGTTGGAAGATTTTTAATCACAGTTTCAATTTCAGTGCTTGTGATTGGTCTGTTCATATTTTCTATTTCTTCCTGATTCAGTCTTGGCAGGTTGTGCATTTCTAAGAATTTGTCCATTTCTTCCAGGTTGTCCATTTTATTGGCATAGAGTTGCTTGTAGTAATCTCTCATGATCTTTTTTATTTCTGCAGTGTCAGTTGTTACTTCTCCTTTCTCATTTCTAATTCTATTGATTTGAGTCTTCTCCCTTTTTTTCTTGATGAGTCTAGCTAATGGTTTATCAATTTTGTTTATCCTTTCAAAGAACCAGCTTTTAGTTTTATTGATCTTTGCTATCGTTTCCTTCATTTCTTTTTCATTTATTTCTGATCTGATCTTTATGATTTCTTTCCTTCTGCTAACTTTGGGGCTTTTTTGTTCTTCTTTCTCTAATTGCTTGAGGTACAAGGTTAGGTTGTTTATTCGAGATGTTTCCTGCTTCTTAAGGTGGGCTTGTATTGCTATAAACTTCCCCCTTAGAACTGCTTTTGCTGCATCCCACAGGTTTTGGGTCGTTGTGTCTCCATTGTCATTTGTTTCTAGGTATTTTTTGATTTCCTCTTTGATTTCTTCAGTGATCACTTCATTATTAAGTAGTGTATTGTTTAGCCTCCATGTGTTTGTATTTTTTACAGATCTTTTCCTGTAATTGATATCTAGTCTCATGGCGTTGTGGTCAGAAAAGATACTTGATACAATTTCAATTTTCTTAAATTTACCAAGGCTTGATTTGTGACCTAAGATATGATCTATCCTGGAGAATGTTCCATGGGCACTTGAGAAAAATGTGTATTCTGTTCTTTTTGGATGGAGTGTCCTATAAATATCAATTAAGTCCATCTTGTTTAATGTATCATTTAAAGCTTGTGTTTCCTTATTTATTTTCATTTTGGATGATCTGTCCATGGGTGAAAGTGGGGTGTTTAAGTCCCCTACTATGAATGTGTTACTGTCGATTTCCCCTTTTATGGCTGTTAGTATTTGCCTTATGTATTGAGGTGCTCCTATGTTGGGTGCATAAATATTTACAATTGTTATATCTTCTTCTTGGATCGATCCCTTGATCATTATGTAGTGTCCTTCTTTGTCTCTTTTAATAGTCCTTATTTTAAAGTCTATTTTGTCTGATATGAGAATTGCTACTCCAGCTTTCTTTTGGTTTCCATTTGCATGGAATATCTTTTTCCATCCCCTTACTTTCAGTCTGTATGTGTCTCTAGGTCTGAAGTGGGTCTCTTGTAGACAGCAGATATAAGGGTCTTGTTTTTGTATCCATTCAGCTAATCTGTGTCTTTTGGTGGGAGCATTTAGTCCATTTACATTTAAGGTAATTATCGATATGTATGTTCCTATTCCCATTTTCTAAATTGTTTTGGGTTCGTTATTATAGGTCTTTTCCTTCTCTTGTGTTTCTTGCCTAGAGAAGATCCTTTAGCATTTGTTGTAAAGCTGGTTTGGTGGTGCTGAACTCTCTCAGCTTTTGCTTGTCTGTAAAGGTTTTAATTTCTCCATCAAATCTGAATGAGATCCTTGCTGGGTAGAGTAGTCTTGGTTGCAGGTTTTTCTCCTTCATCACTTTCATTATGTCCTGCCACTCCCTTCTGGCTTGTAGGGTTTCTGCTGAGAGATCAGCTGTTAACCTTATGGGGATTCCCTTATGTGTTATTTGTTGTTTTTCCCTTGCTGTTTTTAATATGTTTTCTTTGTATTTAATTTTTGACAGTTTGATTAATATGTGTCTTGGCGTATTTCTCCTTGGATTTATCCTGTATGGGACTCTCTGTGCTTCCTGGACTTGATTAACTATTTCCTTTCCCATATTAGGGAAGTTTTCAACTATAATCTCTTCAAATATTTTCTCAGTCCCTTTCTTTTTCTCTTCTTCTTCTGGAACCCCTATAATTCGAATGTTGGTGCGTTTAATGTTGTCCCAGAGGTCTCTGAGACTGTCCTCAGTTCTTTTCATTCTTTTTTCTTTATTCTGCTCTGCAGTAGTTATTTCCACTATTTTATCTTCCAGGTCACTTATCCGTTCTTCTGCCTCAGTTATTCTGCTATTGATCCCATCTAGAGTACTTTTAATTTCATTTATTGTGTTGTTCATAATTGCTTGTTTCATCTTTAGTTCTTCTAGGTCCTTGTTAACTGATTCTTGCATTTTGTCCATTCTATTGTCCATTCTATCTCCAAGATTTCGGATCAACCTTACTATCATTATTCTGAATTCTTTTTCAGGTAGACTGCCTATTTCCTCTTCATTTGTTAGGTCTGGTGGGTTTTTATCTTGCTCCTTCATCTGCGGTGTGTTTTTCTGTCTTTTCATTTTGCTTATCTTACTGTGTTTGGGGTCTCCTTTTTTGCAGGCTGAAGGTTCGTAGTTCCTGTTGTTTTTTGTGTCTGTCCCCAGTGGCTAAGGTTGGTTCAGTGGGTTGTGTAGGCTTCCTGGTGGAGGGGACTAGGGCCTGTGTACTGGTGGATGAGGCTGGATCTTGTCTTTCTGGTGGGCAGGTCCACGTCTGGTGATGTGTTTTGGGGTGTCTGTAGACTTATTATGATTTTGGGCAGCCTCTCTGCTAATGGGTGGGGTTGTGTTCCTGTCTTGCTAGTTGTTTGGCATAGGTTGTCCAGCACTGTGGCTTGCTGGTCGTTGAGTGAAGCTGGGTGCTGGCGTTGAGATGGAGATCTCTCAGAGATTTTTGCTGTTTGATATTATGTGCAGCTGGGAGGCCTCTTGTGGACCAGTGTCCTGAAGTTGGTTCTCCCACCTCAGAGGCACAGCACTGACTCCTGGCTGCAGCCCCAAGAGCCTTTCATCCACAGGGCTTCTTAATTTGGGATGATTCGTTGTCTATTCAGGTATTCCACAGATGCAGGGTATATCAAGTTGATTGTGGAGCTTTAATCCGCTGCTTCTGAGGCTGCTGGGAGAGATTTCCCTTTCTCTTCTTTGTTCTCACAGTTCCCAGGGGCTCAGCTTTGGATTTGGCCCCGCCTGTGCGTGTAGGTCGCCGGAGGGCGTCTGTTCTTTGCTCAGACAGGACGGGGTTAAAGGAGCCGCTGATTCGGAGACTCTGGCTCACTCAGGCCGGGGGGTAGGGAGGGTCACGGAGTGTGGGGCGGGCCTGCGGCGGCAGAGGCCGGCGTGACGTTGCAGCCTGAGGCGCGCCGTGCGTTCTCCCGGGGGAGTTGTCCGTGGATCCCGGGACCCCGGCAGTGGCGGGCTGCACAGGCTCCCCGGAAGGGCGTGTGGCTAGTGACCTGTGTTCGCACACAGGCCTCCTGGTGGCGGCAGCAGCGGCCCTAGCGTCTCATGTCTGTCTCTGGGCTCCGCACTTCTAGCCGCGTCTAGCGCCCGTCCCTGGAGCCCTCTCAAGCAGCGTTCTTAATCCCCTCTCCTCGTGCACCAGGAAACAAAGAGGGACGTAAAAGTCTCTTGCCTCTTCGGCAGGTCCAGACTTTTCCCCGGACTCTCTCGCGGTGCACTAACGCCCTGCAGGCTGTGTTCACGCCGCCAACCGCAGTCCTCTCCCGGCGCTCCGACAAAAGCCGGAGCCTCAGCTCCCAGTCCCTCCCGCCCCGGCGGGCGAGCAGACAAGCCTCTCGGCTGGCGAGTTCCGGTCGGCCCGATCCTCTGCGCTGGAATCTGTCTGCTTTGCCCTCCGCACCCCTGCTGCTGTGCTCTCCTCCGCGGCTCCCAAGCTCCCCCACTCCGCCTCCCGAAGTCTCCACCCGCGAAGGGGCTTCCTAGTGTGTGGACACTTTTCCTCCTTCACAGCTCTCTCCCGCTGGTGCAGGACCCGTCCCTATCCTTTTGTCTCTGTTTAGTTTTTTCTTTTGCCCTAACCAGGTACGTGGGGGGTTTCTTGCCTTTTGGGAGGTCTGAGGTCTTCTGCCAGCGTTCAGTAGGTGCTCCGTAGGAGTTGTTCCACGCGTAGATGTATTTCTGGTGTATCTGTGGGGAGGAAGGTGATCTCCGTGTCTTACTCTTCCGCCATCTTCCCGGAAGTCTTGGTGGTATACTTTTAACAGAAGTTTACAATTTACTATTGGAAATTGTTGAAGAAAGAGTTTCAAAGAGTCCCCCCCCACCCCTTGGGAGTGTGAGAATCATGTAATAGGAGGCCAGTCCCATTCCTGACACTTTCTATTTATAAGATCTTGAAAAAGTCACTTAATGAGTCCATTAAAACAAACAATCATAAATAATAATACCTGCTTATCTCATGGGATTATTATGAGATTTAAATAATGCATTTATTAGTGCTTGGTGTACAAGAAAGGGAAGTGTTATAATCATCTGCTGACCTCCTTGATGGGTTTTGTGTAAACAATGAGAGCAATTTCTAGGTTAATAGCTGCAGAGAGCATTGCCAGAGACTGTCAAAAGCAGGCCGAGACCAGTAACAGCTATAAAATCACACAGGGCATGTGGTCGGTGATAAGAACAAACTAGGTAATTTAGACTCAAAGTTTAGATTCATTTGCTAGGTCTGTACATTTACATTAATATAATTTACTTTAAAAAATCCAGCACTATTTCTTCCACTTCCAAAAAGTGTTGATCATTCAGGTAAATTCTCTCCACAGCAGTAGAAAGGAAGGAACGGGAACGAGGGTCCTATGTGAATTTGACAGACATGAAAAGGAGGTAGGAAAAATGAGCATCAAGGAGGAACTAAAAGTGATGGGATAACATCACTTTTAGAAATTTGATTAGGGAATTCTCATTCATTTAGACTGCAGCCAGCAGGAAGCTGGGGAGAGAGGGAACAGCAATTTCCATCGTGGAGCTCAGCACTATACACGTATTATTTTATTCAATTGTCACAATTCTAGAAGATAGACTTTTATCCTCATTTCTTAGATAAGGACACTGTAAGTAATTTGGCCCAAAGCACACTAGTAGTAAATGGTGGGTGGGTGGTTTTCCAGTCAATTCTTTCTCTCTTGCTCCCATGCCCAGGCATTTTCTATAATACCATCGACCAAATGTCCACATCTCAAAATGCACTCAGGTGGCTAACCAGGAAGATCACACCTCAATGGCATTTTATCTTCTCAATCTAAATGGTCTCTAACTGGAGAGCATATGTTTATAAAATAGTGTAAATTACTTTGCTGAACATCAAAATATGTTTCTTCCATGAGGACAGACAGGTCACAGTTGTTCCAAGCTGAAAGAAGACTCAGAGATCAGCACAGCTGAGGTTCTCAATGAGGACAGTTAGACACAGAGAAATTAAAGAATTTGTCCAAAGGCACTCTTCCTGTACACTGTGCTACCACTTCAGAAAACATTGCCAACTTTAGGTAAACTGACTTAAGTTGCTAAGTATTGCTTATAAATATTATAAAACCATTCAGGGATTAATAAGACTACTGTCTAATGCATGATTAACCCTATTAACAACATCTAACTTATCATGATAACTGAAATTTCATTCCCAACAGCATGCTTTATTAAAAGTCATATTTGCCAGATGGAGCTAGACCACCATTTTGTAATTCCATATTACTACTCAGGTGCTTACTGATAAGTTATATTCTTAACTCTATCACCAAAATTCTTGGAAGTAACCCCACATTATTACCTGCAATCAGTAAAAGGTAGATTGGTCTAGCAACCCTGGCACTTTGGAGTTCCTACCCATGCAGTGAATATGATGTTTTCCTGATATCAGCTCCCTACTCATTTCATCCTCTTTTCACTAGTCCCTAAAGCTAGGCTATTGCTTTGTTTTGATCAACATGGCAAGAAAACATATGCAGTATATTTGTCTTTCCATTCTCTTTCATGACAGGTAACACTTGTATATTTTACTATGATTTTAATAAGAAACATCAGGACAAATAACAGAACCATGCTTGTTCAATACTTATGAGTATAACTTACAGGACTTTAAAATTCATCTTGGAGTATTTCTTATTGAATTGTAAGGTGAATATAGCCATGTCAGAAAACACTCATTAAGCTGTATACAATATTAAGAAAGTACAGTAAAAAATTGAGACTAGTTAATGATAATGGAGTCAACTATTATTTAAAATGAAATGCAATTTGAATAAACATAGCATTTTGGAGTTAAAATTATTATTTTGGAGCCAGGAATATACCCATCCTCCATCACCACCTCTACTCCATCACCCATAGCAGAGTTGAGCCTCCATTAGAGTCAAAGTCCTGCATGAGATATTTCAAAAAAAAATTATGTTTCAGTTCTCCTCTGTGAGCACTGTGCCTTTAATGAGAAACAGATGTTCAACTTACACACAAACAAAAAATGAAAAAAAAGTAAATAAAGGCAGAGCATCCTCATAACTGACTTCCCATGGAGTTAGACCATTCAAAGTTTCCTAACGATAATAATCACTCAGCCCAAGCCCCCAAATTTACCATCATCTAAATAGAAGGAATCAAACAATGTTAACTGAGTCTGAGAACCTAGTATATTAGCCTATAGCCTAATACAGTGGACACTTGAACAACATGGGGTGTGGGATGCTGACCCTCTCCCACAGCGGAAAATCCATGAATAATTTATGTTGGGTCCTCCTGTTTCATTCCTCCTTATCCGAGATTCCTCTGTATCCATGGTTCCACATCCCGGGATTCAACTAACCTCTTGTAGAACTGATGGTATTTACTCTTGAAAAAAATCTGAATATAAGTGGACTCACAGAGTTCAAGTCCAAGTCCTTCAAGAGTAACTGTATGTTAGAGGGTCACTTATCAACTCGCTGTTGCTGTCTAAAGCCTGAAGACAGAACTCCCTCACTGGATACTGAGGCTAAGGTTTGAGGGTGGGAGCTGCTCTGGTTCAACAGTTCCTGTACTTCAGTGCTCACCCAGCCACTCACCTGCTGCCTGCTAAACAGGTTACTTTTGATTGTTTTCAAATTTGATCTTAATATTGAGGTTGTTTTTTTTTAAATTGACTAATTTAGTTAATATGATCTTTTCATTGCAATTGTTCTTATAAATATCTAATTAAATATTTTATGCATCATTAAAATTTAAGTGTAAAATAATGAGGTTTTTTTTCCTGAAAACTACCGTGATTTCTGTAAAAGGCAAAATGAAAGCACATTACCCAAACAAAAATGGAACAAAAACTATTTTTGAATTGTGTGTGGGTAAAACGTATAAAAGTTGGGGGAGAAACATCACAAAAATCCAGGAAAGTTCTGTATCAAAATGTCAGCCAAAGAATGTACCTCACCATCTGGTTCCACAAGGATTAGGTCACTAACCACTCTAGTCACTGACATTTAACACTCCCTGAAAGGAGTTCAGGGCTAAGACCAGGAATGAAGTACTCTGTGCTCTAGGAAAAAATGGCAGAAGAGGCCTTCAGATAGATAGCTTCAGAAGATTTTATGAGCCCAATTTCTTGCATCTTCCCATATCTAGAAAAGCACTAAAATCATTAACAGAGACATCTGCTCCTCATGATTAGCAGCAACCTTCTGCCAAAGTGTGTACTTGATTGCACGTACACAGTTCACAAAAATCACATACATACTGACCTCCCCCCAGCCTCTTAGGAGCAATTCCTAGGAATTGTGTGAGGGGCTGTCTCCCAGGTTATAGTCCTAGCTAGACCCCAAATCAAACTTAGTTCACAGGTCTTACATTGTGCTTTTTTTCAGTCAATGAAAATTTCTTTCTTTACATGTATCTTTAAATTCTGGCAAGTTTTGTGCTTAAAAGAGTACAAAGATGGATGAATTATAGTATGGGTTAATCAAGAAAGAAAATACAGTTCTTTAAGGAAACTAACCAAAAGATGGCCCTGGCATTACATAAAACAGATTGACAAATGTTTATACACTTACATGTTTTAAACTAAAATGTTTTTGTTATTCCTACTTTCATCAACTTATTTAAATAACCAACCACCTACCTGGGCCACTAGCGTCAGGTACTAGGCCTTCTGTTGTATGTAATTATGATGAGTAGCAAAATAATGAAAAGTGCCTGTGCTTAAAACACACTAGAAACCAGTTGAATCAAGATGCCCTCACAGAATGTAATAGGCACAGAGGGTGTTGTGCTTTGCTATGATTATCTTGTCACCTGTAAGCAATCACCATGACTGTGAACAAAATATAATTAAGCCTGAATTGTTAGTTTTCTGTGCACGTGGACTGAAGTAAGACAGACAATCATGACATTTTTATTGGACACCAACCCTGTCCAGCTCACCGTACAATGAGTGGGGTTTAGGCTAGCGGTTCTCAAATTAGAAGGATCAGAATCACCTGAGGGGCTTAATACCCCAGACCTCTCGGCCCCATCACTTGAGTTTCTGGTTCAAGAGGTCTGGGATGAGGGTGCAGGATTGCATTTTGAATGAGTTCCCAAGTGATATTGCTCCTGCTGGTCCAGGAACCACATTTTAGAAACCACTATTTCAGGACGTTAAACAAACAAATGAACAAACAAACTAGTTTTACTGTAGAAAATGTTGCACTCTAAAAAAACTCAGATAGGATGAAATCACATGCAAAAAGCAAGGCATATGCATAATTCAATAGATAAATTAACCAATTGGTTGTCCACCAATCCATCCCAGGGTTCGTTGGAGTCAATGATATAAAGGGTTTTGAAGAAATTAGCCAGAAAATCTTCTCCTTCCCAAGAATAAAGGAGGGTGATTAAGTATGTGTAGGAACAAACAAATACGACTTGACATGTGCTAAGAAATATTTTGAAAGCATACTGATAAAATTATATCTATCTCTTTTCTTAAATTTGACTATGCAATTTAGAGAGAACTGAAAAGATGCCTACTATCTACATTCTCATATCTATATGCCTATCTTTATTTTCACCATACATTTTTCGGCCTGGTGTTTTTTTTTTCTCTTTCTAATGTTTCTTTCTCTCTGTGTTTCTAGGTGTAGTCACAATCACAAATGAGTTTCTTAAAGTCAACATTTCAGTAATGCCTCCAATTGTGTTCATAAACTGATCCTAAAGGTATAATTCTGTTCATTACTTTAATAGGTTAAAATCAATTTGGAGAACATTTTTCAAAGAAATTTAAATTGTGGAGAGAAAGGAAAATTAATTCAGAGAAAGACTCTAGGTTATATTTTCTATTCCTCTTTAAAGGACTGATCATAGAAATAACTGCTGGAAAGCCCTGAAGGTGAAGAGGAGTGCTGACTCTGTGTTTAAACGAAAATAGATTTAATCACATGAACTGTGCTGGAATTATTTTCATTCAACATTTCAAAGATGTGGTAATTTTTTATATCATCTTGCCCGAGTCCTGGTTTTTGTGACAAGTAATCCATCCTGAGTTAACTCCTTAACTGGGGATGGGTAAGTGCTTTCCTTATATCTAAGCTATGCTCTCTGTAAAACAGTACTTTGAGATTGGGACAGTAAGTAATGTGTGTGTGTTTGTATGTGTGTGTGTGTGTGTGTGTGTGTGTGTGTGTGTGCTTTAAACTATACATTTTCACACTGACTCTATCAGAAAGTGGCATTAAGTCACTGGCGGGGCGGGGGGCATTTTTTAAAAGCTAAATGAGAAACCCAAAAACAATAGGAGGCTCAGTTTTTACAGCATGCACTAAAGAACTATGATTCTAGAATGTAACTATGCCTTACTATATAAGGGTGATACACTTTTTCACAGAACTGTTTATATATGCTCCATGTACAAAATGGGCATATTAAAATTACTTCTGAGTGAATGCAGAGAGTAAAGAGCGATCACAGATTTAGGCTTATAAACAGACACAGGAGAAAACTAAATTTTGATGTTTCCTTTATTAAATACAAAGTAGTATATATTAAAAATCAGTTTTCAATAGAATATTAAGTAAATGCCATGTATTCTGGAATTTAGTGCAGTTGCTTAATGCAATTATGGTATGACATTAAAACCTAATTCATTTTGAATACCATGCTATCCAAAAGAGAAAAATATTACAATGCACACCATTATTCTAAGCATCACACTTGACAAGTGTAATTTTATAGTTCAGTGTTTCCCAGATAAGAAAGAACATATCCATTCCCACCTACCCCAACTCCAAGCATAATATACACTTCAAAGAAGCTATGAGTCTTCATTTCTTCAAGTAGACTTGAGACTTCTTGAGGTTAGGAAATGTTATTTTGTATCCTCATCTTATTCATTGCTCCTAAATATGTATTTATTAAATATTATTAAGAAGAAAGATTTAAGAAGACTGTTACTTTGTAGCTTTTAGACCTTGGTATGTCTGTGTATTAACCACTTGACTGTTTACAGATAAAAGGACTAGATTTAGGATTTACTCCCTCATTCATAGTCAAGACCAAAATGTAAGGTTAGGAATTTTAGAGGTCTTAAAATAAAGAAAAGATTGTAGGTCATTTAGTTCTGGGAACCTACAGTTTGCTGCTGAATTAGGAAGATTGCAAGAGTTCACCAGGCAAGTCACCTTCAAGCTGTCAATATATGGTCTTTGCCTCTCAAGGGAAACCATGCAGAAACAGACACTTAATTTTTTTTTTTCCCACTGTATCCCTACCTAATTGTTTAGCAGCAAGGATCTCAACAATCTGTACAGCAGATGTGACTACCTCACTTAACACTATCATAGGAAGGAAATAAGGGCAGAAGAGTCATATGCTAATGGTAAAGATGCACAGAGAAACTGCTGCCTGAGCACAGATAACACACCTCTCTCCAGCCATCTGTCCCACCATGTGTGCTGCACATCACAGGAGGATATGAGAGGGGTGGACAGCTGACAAGTTTTTCAGAGTGGCAAAAGAATGGCTTTCAACAGCAGTGTGATACTAGAGGATAAGAGTTTTTATTAATATTGCAAGGAATGTATTATTATTGTTACTTAAAGGACCAAATGTTTTAGTATTGCATATTTTTTAAAAATAAATTAATGTCATGTTATTCCTTTCTCTCACTCACTGCATTCTGATGTTCTTTCTTGAGTGGCGGGGAGAGATGCATAGTTACAGCTGAAATGCAAGAATGGCACACTGTGGTTTCTGGTATATGACACCCACTCTGCATACACAAATGAGACCAAGGTGGAGAGGGGCTGCTGCTGCTGCAGGAAATCACAGACTGGGTTCTGAGCCAGAGGTATGGTGTCTATCCTGCTGGACTACCCTGATACTAGTATTGCCATCAGGTCAGAACTCAGAATAATATTTTAATGTAGTTTATGTGTTGCATTAACTAATCCTTACTCTCAAAGCCTAAATGTTGTGGGATAAGGGAAACTCTGTTCCTGGCATACATACTAGATGAATAAATCTTTGTTGAATCATTGCAAAAATATAATCATTTCATTGATATAGACAGAGATGTCACAGAGAAGCAGGATCTGGTGGTAGATGAACTAGGCAGTGCTGCCATCAGCCTCAGTGGAGCTGAGATTCCTCTCTGGGGCTGAGTGGGTTGTGTGTAGGTAAGGGCACAACCTACTTTGCTGTGTGCCTCAGTAACCTAGCTGAAGAAGAGGAAGAGGGAGAGGGGAAGGGGGCAGGGGGAAAAGAGGAGAGGACAGAAGGAGAGAAGAAAGAGAAGGAGAAAGAAAAGGAGATGGAGAGGAAAATCTACTTGGAGAAATGGAACATGAACAAATAAAAAGTTTAAAATCATATCTCTGTGTTATATCTGTGCATGTATATATAAAGCTGATGCATGCAATTAGCTTTCCAGAGTTACTGCTTATAAAGGAGAAACCACTATTAATTGTTTAATAAGAAAAACATTCTGAATGGTTGGGGGAAAGGGCCTGTGTCTTAAGAACGAACAATAAACAAAACACAAAAGTGAGGTTGTTGCTTTCCAGTGAGAGAAGAAGTAAAAGATCAGTCAAGAAGGATCACATTTAGAACATATATGTACTGAGTGAGATCAAAAGTTATCCAAACACACAGCTGAGATCAGAGATTCATATTCAGAGTATAGAAAAAAGTACATAATTTCTTTGAGAACAAATTAGTTCTTTAGTTATAAACAATTTAGAAGCAGCCATAAAACTTTTAATCCTGAGGAATATATTCAGGCTTCATGGATGAATGGACCTTTGATAAGTAGCTTCCCAATACTGGATAATAAGACAGAGTCAAACTAGATAAAATGATAGCTCTATGTTTGGAATTTCAAGACAAAAACTTGTCATCTGAAGATATCACATATTATTTTCCTATTTCAGGGATTTCATTAAACTGTATACTGAAATAACTGTAAACAGAGGAATTTGGGAAGTGGTAAGACATAAGCAATACAACCTCCACAGCGAATTGGCATAGTAGCAAGTATAGTAGATGGCACATACTGCCAGGGAAAAAAAGATGGAGAAGGGATTGTGGTTGTTTTAAGGGAGAAAGTCACATTTTCCTCCAGGGTCTATGAAATATATTATCAGTGTTCCTTTACGAGACCCAGAAATGAACCACTGATTCAAGTTGAGAAAGAAATACTCATGTCAACCGTCAGTAAGAGAAATACAAAGAAATGTTTCTACCAGTGCACATAATGCTTGTAAAACTATCTAGTTACCTTGTCTCATGCCTGCAAAAAAATCATTCTCTTTATTTGAAAAATAGAATTTTTAATTATATTTTTAAAATAGCGGTTAAAATATTTCTCCTCTTGAAGACCATTGTCTTGGCATTAGCCTCTCAATTAAGTATAGTGTTTTCATTTCATAACTCAATCAGGTCTTTAAATTCTGTTTTTAAGGGGACAAACTTACATCTCACAATTTATAAAGGATTAGAATTCATTATGGGAAAAAATATAGATTTAGCATTTGACAGTAAAGAAAACATACAGAATAAGTGTTTGGAGCATCTATTTCTGTTTTACAGTGATACAAAATATCTGATTAAAACATATGCTCTCAAATAATAAGAGAAACTTAGGTGTATAAAACCTGTCATATGTATTTAAAGCAGATACTAAATGAGTTCAAGATAACTCAAGATGATGTTCTTTCTATCAGACTTTGTAAGGTTAAATTTTAGAACTGAAATTAAATAATATTAAATTTTTATGATATAAAGCAGTTTTCTCTGAAAACACACACACACATACACACACACACACACACACACACACACATACATATATCAAAAAAACCTAAGTCAGAAGTATAGCAAAAGGTTCTTAGAAGGCTATCTCAGAAAAGATAAACGTAAAGCTAGTCAATTAAGCCATCAAATTCTAAGTCACAACTAAAGGAGTTAAATTTTTAACCTAGGCCTGGTCAAGTGACTTTCATTATGTAGAAGTCTCTTGATTCTTTCATTTCTCCTTGAAAAAACATTCAAACTGTACAAACCTCCCTGTAAGCATCTTATCTATTAGTTTCAAAAGTTTCAAACACTCATCCAGACTCTACTTTAGAACTGCAGTAAGTTAGATAGGAGTTTTAAAATTGTCTCTAAATGGCTATAATTAAACCCTCACTTAAAGCTTTGCCATCTATACCAAGGGCAAACTCAATGTGATAAGGGATGCATAAGAGTAGAATTATTAAAAAGCAAAAAAAAAAAAAAAAAAGAAAGAAAACATGTGACTTGGCATAGATTCCTGTGTAAAGGGTGCAGGTTAGGTACTCCAATATTTCTTCTAAAAAAAGTTATATGAAGATCAGAAAGGGTAGGTGAGTGAAAGAAAACTAATTCAACCTTTCTTTATAAAGCTATGTGCAAAAGTGAACTCTTACCCAGGAAGTCTACTAATTGTTAATCTTTTCCTCTTTTAAATACACTGTGAAAACAAATGTACTACTTGAAAATGACCTTAATTCAAATCCAATGTGTACTGATAGGTCAAATTCTCTGTAACAAATCTAATTAACAAGAATAGGCCACCTACGGGCTTCCCTGGTGGTGCAAGTGGTTGAGAGTCTGCCTGCTGATGCAGAGGACTCGGGTTCGTACCCTGGTCTGGGAAGGTCCCACATGTCACGGAGCGGCTAGGCCCGTGAGCCATGGCCACTGAGCCTGCATGTCCGGAGCCTGTGCTTCACAACGAGAGAGGCCACAACAGTGAGAGGCCCGCGTACCACAAAAAAAAAAAAAAAAAAAAAAAAAAAAAAAAAAAAAAAAAAAAGAATAGGCCACCTAGCCTATGGATAAGGAAAACAATCAGATAAGCCCTAGAAATAAAATGGTATTAATGTCAGGAATGGCAGAAATGGTGGCTACTGATGCCACATAGTTGCTAAGTTGAGTGAAAAAAACAATAACAAAAAGAAAAGAGTGTACTCTTTGAAACAAAAAGGGAATTACAAGTTGCTCTTTCTCTAGCTACTAAAAAAAAATAGAAGTAAATACATATGTTTGAATGATTTTTATGAACTTACTTGGTCATTTAATAAACTACTTGGACATTTAATAAACTATTTTTTGGAACAAAACTATTTTCAGAGATGAGCTGAACATTTATCAGAAAGTTTCTGTCCAAGAGCGAGGATTTGTGATTTTTCTATCACTAAAAGACCATTTTCAATGATGATCTAAGAATAACAAAATATCTTTAATTTTTTCCTATATGAGGAAAATGTACCTTACCTTTACAAAAGCATAATATAGTTCACAGTCAATATTATCAGGCATTAATTTCTGCTGATCAACAAGACTGTCAGAACAGAAAGAAAATTACATTCTGAATATTTATCTGATGAGGAAAATGAGATGCAATACACACAAAAAAATGACATGCTTCTATGAGTACTTCACCAAAATGTAAGTAGAAGGATCTTTGGACTCTTAGGTCATTGCCTTTTCCACCACCAGAAGGTTGGTTTGAAAATACTGTACCCCATTGCCTTTCTTCTAAGAAAATGTGAGTCCTTGGTGTTCACATTTCATTTGAAATGCTCAGAAATACCATGTCATTTTCAAGGATGGCAGACATCAAGATTGGTTCAAGACAGAGGAGTAGAAGGATGTACTCTCACTTCCTCTTGCGAGAACACCAGAATCACAACTAACTGCTGAACAATCATCAACAGGAAGACATTCACCAAAAGATACCCCACATCCAAAGACAAATGAGAAGCCACAATGAGATGGTAAGAGGGGTACAATCACAATAAAATCAAATCCCATAACTGCTGGGTGGGTGACTCACAAACTGGAGAACACTTATACCACAGAAGTCCACCCAATGGAGTGAAGGTTCTGAGCCCCACGTCAGGCTTCCCAACCTGGGGTCCAGCAATGGGAGGAGGAATTCCTAGAGAACCAGACTGTGAAGGCTAGCGGGATTTGAGTGCAGGACTTCAACAGGCCTGGAGGAAACAGAGACTCAACTCTTGGAGGGCACACACAAAGTAGTGTGTGTATTGGGACCCAGGGGAAGGAGCAGTGACTCCAGGGGAGACTGAACCAGATCTAACTGCTAGTGTTGGAGGGTCTCCTGCAGAGGCAGGGGGCGGGGCTCTGTCTCATCATGAGGACAAGTACACTGGCAGCAAAACTTCTGGGAAGTATTTCTTGGCATGAGCCCTCCCAGAGTCCACCATTAGGCCCAGAAAAGAGCTCAGATAGGCTCCAGTGTCAGGTCACCTCAGGCCAAACAATCAACAGAGAGGGAACCCAGCCCCACCCATCATTGGTCAAGCAGATTAAAGTTTTACTGAGCTCTGCCCACCAGAGCAACAGTCAGCTCTAACCACCCCAGTCCCTCCCATCAGAACACTTGCTCAAGCCTCTTAGATAACCTCATCCACCAGAGGGCAGACAGCAGAAGCATAAAGAACTACAATCCTGCAGCCTGGGGGAAAAAAAAAAAATCACATTCACAGAAAGACAGACAAGATGAAAAGGCAGAGGGCTATGTACCAGATGAAGGAACAAGATAAAACCCCAGAAAAACAACTAAATGAAGTGGAGATAGGCAACCTTCCAGAAAAACAATTCAGAATAATGACAGTGAAGATGATCCAGGACTTCAGAAAAATAATGGAGGCAAAGATAGAGAAGATGCAAGAAATATTTAACAAAGACCTAGAAGAAATAAAGAACAAACAAATGGAGATAAATATTACAATAACTGAAATGAAAACTACACTAGAAGGAATCAATAGCAGAATAACTGAGGCAGAAGAACGGATAAGTGACCTGGAAGACAGAATGGTGGAATTCACTGCTGCGGAACAGAATAAAGAAAAAAGAATGAAAAGAAATGAAGACAGTCTAAGAGACTTCTGGGACAACATTAAATGCAGCAAAATTCACATTATAGGGGTCCCAGAAGGAGAAGAGAGAGAGAAAGGACCCGAGAAAATATTTGAAGAGATTAGAGCTGAAAAATTCCCTGACATGGGACAAGAAATAGTCACCCAAGTCCAGGGAGCGCAGAGAGTCCCATACAGGATAAACCTAAGGAGAAACACGCCGAGACACATAGTAATCAAATAGGCAAAAATTAAAGACAAAGAAAAATTATTGAAAGCAGCAAGGGAAAAATGACAAATAACATACAAGAGAACTCCCATAAGGTTAGCAGCTGATTTCTCAGCAGAAACTCTACAAGCCAGAAGGGAGTGTCATGACATATTAAAAGTGATGAAAGGGAAGAAACTACAACCAAGATTACTCTACCCAGCAAAAATCTCATTCAGATTTGATGGAGAAATCAAAAGCTTAACAGACAAGCAAAAGCCAAGCAAATTCAGCACCACCAAATCAGCTCTACAACAAATGTTATAGGAACTTCTCTAAGTGGGAAACACCGCAGAAGAAAAGGACCTACAAAAAAAAAAAAAATCAAAACAATTAAGAATATGGTAACAGGAACATACATATTGATAATTATCTTAAATGTGAATGGATTAAATGCTCCCATCAAAAGACACAGGCTCACTGAATAGATACAAAAACAAACCCATATATATGCTGCTTACAAGAGACCCACTTGAAACCTAGGGACATATACAGACTGAAAGTGAGGGGATGGAAAAAGATATTCCATGCAAATGGAAATCAAAAGAAAGCTGGAGTAGCAATACTAATATCAGATAAAATAGACTTTAAAATAAAGAATGTTACCAGAGACAAGGAAGGACATTAAATAATGATCAAGGGATCTATCCAAGAAGATATAACAATTATAAATATATATGCTCCCAACACAGGAGAACCACGATACATAAGGCAACTGCTAACAGCTATAAAAGAGCAAATCAACAGAAACAGAATAATAGTGGGGGATTTTAAAACCTAACTTACACGAATGGACAGATCATCCAAACAGAAAATTAATAAAGAAACACAAGCTTTAAATGAAACAACAGACCAGATAGATTTAATTGATATTTATAGGACATGCCATCCCAAAACAGCAGATTACACTTTCTTCTCATGTGTGCACAGAACATTATCCAGGATAGATCACATCTTGGGTCACAAATCAAGCCTCAGTAAACTTAAGAAAATTGAAATAATATCGAGCATCTTTTCTGACCACAAAGCTATGAGATTAGAATTCAATAACATGGAAACAAATGTAAAAAACAAAAACACATGGAGGCTAAACAATATGTTACTAAATAACCAAGAGATCCCTGAAGGAATCAAAGAGGAAATCAAAAAATACCTAGAGACAAATGACAATGAAAACACGATGACCCAAAACCTATGGGATGCAACAAAAGCAGTTCTAAGAGGGAATTTTATAGCTATACAAGCATACCGCAAGAAACAAGAAAAACCTCAAATAAACAATCTAATCTTACACCTAAAGGACTAGAGAAAGAAGAACAAACAAAACCTAAAATTAGCAGAAGGAAAGAAATCATAAAGATCAGAGCAGAAATAAATGAAATAGAAACAAAGAAAACAATAGCAAAGATCAATAATACTAAAAGCTCGTTCTTTGAGAAGATAAACAAAATGGATAAACTATTAGTCAGACTCATCAAGAAAAAGAGAGAGAGGACTCAAATCAATAAAATTAGAAATGAAAAAGGAGAAGTTACAACAGACACCACAGAAATACAAAGCATCCTAAGAGACTACTACAAGGAACTCTTTGCCAATAAAATGGACAAACTGGAAGAAATGGACAGATTCTTAGAAAGGTATAACCTTCCAAGACTGAACCAGGAAGAAATAGAAAATATGAACAGACCAATCACAAGTAATGAAATTGAAACTGTGATTAAAAATCTTCCAACAAACAAAAGCCCAGGACCAGATGGCTTCACAGGTGAATTCTATCAAACATTTAGAGAAGAACTAACACCCATCCTTTTCAAACTCTTCCAAAAAATTGTGGAGGAAGGAACACTCCCAAATTCATTCTGGAAGGAACACTCCCAAACTCATTCTATGAGGCCACCATCACTGTGATACCAAAACCAGACACAGATACTACAAAACACAGAGAATTACAGATCAATATCACTGATAAATATAAATGCAAAAATCCTCAACAAAATACTAGTAAGCAAAATCCAACAACACATTAAAAGGATCATACAACATGATGAAGTGTGATTTATCACAAGGATGCAAGGATTCTTCAATACACACAAATCAATCAATGTGATACACCATATTAACAAATTGAAGAGTAAAAACCATATGATCATCTCAATAGATTCAGAAAAATCTTTTGACAAAATGCAACACCCATTTATGATAAAATCTCTCCAGAAAGTAGGCAGAGAGGGAACCTACCACAACATAATAAAGGCCAAATATGACAAACCCACAGCAAACATCATTCTCAATGGTGAAAAACTGAAACCATTTCCTCTAAGATCAGGAACAAGGCAAAGATGTCCACTCTCACCACTATTATTCAACATAGTTTGGAAGTCTTAGACACAGCAATCAGAGAAGAAAAAGAAATAAAAGTAATCCAAATTGGAAAAGAAGAAGTAATACTGTCACTGTTTTTAGATGACATGATACTATACATAGAGAATCCTAAAGATGTCACCAGAAAACTACTAGAGCTAATCAATGAATTTGGTAAAGTTACAGGATACAAAATTAATGCATAGAAATCTCTTGCATTTTTATACACTAATGATGAAAAATCTGAAAGTGAAATCAAGAAAACACTCCCATTTACCATTGCAACAAAAAGAATAAAATACCTAGGAATAAACCTACCTAGGGAGACAAAAGACCTGTATGCAGAAAACTATAAAACACTGATGAAAGAAATTAAAAATGATGCAAACAAATGGAAAAATATACCATATTCTTGGATTGGAAGAATCAATGTTGTGAAAATGACTATACTACCCAAAGCAATCTACAGATTCAATGCAATCCCTATCAAATTACCTATGACATTTTTTACAGAACTAGAACAAAAAAGTCTTAAAATTTGTATGGAGACACAAAAGACCCAGAATAGCCAAAGCAGTATTGAGGGAAAAAAATGGAGCTGGAAGAATCAGACTCCCTGACTTCAGACTATACTACAAAGCTACAGTAATCAAGACAATATGGTACTGGCATAAAAACAGAGATATAGATCAATGGAACAGGATAGGAAGCCCAGAGATAAACCCACACATCTATAGTTAACTAATCTATGACAAAGGAGGCAAGGATATACAATGGAGAAAAGACAGTCTCTTCAATAAGTCATGCTGGGAAAACTGGACAGCTACATGTAAAAGAATGAAATTAGAACACTCCCTAATACCATACACAAAAATAAACTCAAAATGGATTAGAGACCTAAATGTAACACCAGACACTATAAAACTCTTAGGAAGAACACTTTTTAACATAAACCACAGCAAGCTCTTTTTTGATCCACCTCCTAGAGAAATGGAAATAAAACCAAAAATAAACAAATGAGACCTAATGAAACTTAAAAGCTTCTGCACAGCAAAGGAAACCATAAACAAGACAAAAAGGCAACCCTCAGAATGGGAGAAAATATTTACAAATGAATCAACGGACAAAGGATTGATCTCCAAAATATATAAACAGCTCATGCAGCTCAATATTAAAAAAACAAACAACCCAATCCAAAAATGGGCAGAAGACGTAAACAGACATATCTCCAAAGAAGACATACAGATGGCCAAGAAACACGTAAAAAGCTACTCAGCATCATTAATTATTAGAGAAATGCAAATCCAAACTACAATGAGGTATCATCACACACCAGTTAGAATGGGCATCATCAGAAAATCTAAAAACAACAAATGCTGGAGAGGGTGTGGAGAAAAGGGCACCCTCTTGTGCTGCTGGTGGGAATGTAAATTGATACAGCCACTATGGAGAACAGTATGGACGTTCCTTAAAAAACTAAAAATAGAATTACCATATGACCCAGCAATCCCACTACTGGGCATATACTCAGAGAAAACCATAATTCAAAAAGACACATGCACCCCAATGTTCATTGCAGCACTATTTACAATAGCCAGGTCATGGAAGCAACCTAAATGCCCATCAACAGATGAATGGATAAAGAAGGTGTGGTCATAACTACAATGTGATATTGCTCAGCCATAAAAAGGAATGAAATTGGGTCATTTGTAGAGACATGGATGGATCTAGAGACTGTCATACAGAGTGAAGTATGTCAGAAAGAGAAAAATGGATATTGTATATTAATGCATATAAGTGGAACCTAGAAAAATGGTACAGATGAACCAGTTTGCAGGGCAGAAGTTGAGACACAGGTGTAGAGAACAAACTTATGGCCACCAAGGGGAGAAAGCGCCAGGGTTGGGTGGTGGGGTGTGATGAATTGGGAGATTGGGATTGGCATGTATACACTGATGTGTATAAAATGGATGACTAATTAGAACCTGCTATATAAAAAAATAAATTAAATAAAATTTAAAAATTCAAAAAAAAAAAAAGGATGACACACATCAAAGTCAATTTGCTAATTGGTTTTAGTTGTTTTCCAACAACTATGAATGCTACCTAGTTATTCCAGCAGTATTTCTAGAGGAAACAGACTGATCACCTGGCATCCAGATATTAGCAAAAATTAAAAAAAAATACATTGTTACAATGGTTTTCACTATGAAGATATTAATATATATATCTTGTTTGTGCCAGTGTTTCATTTATGACCTAATATCAGTCTTTTCACTTTCTGGGAATTTTTAACAATCACTCTAATTTTCCAAATTCTCATTTTCCCTGTATGCAACACTATTTTACAATCTCTACAAACAGTGTAAAATGTTTCCAAATGAAAATAATTAAAATGAAATTTCCTTAGAGGAGCAATAGCAACATTTCAAGGATATAATATTTCTACTGAAATGTGTTAACTGATTATTAATATTAATCATTTACTGGTGATTAGTGACCATTATTAAATATACCTGTCTGTTTTCTTTTTTTCCTTAAATATGTTTATTTTTTACAGGACTTGGATGTCACAGAAATCTAAATCACTATATTCAGGTAAAAATACTTCTGATCAAAGTATAAATGGTAATTTTGACAACATGAAACTTATAGAAACAACATATAAATGGAGAGTTTTCTATTTGTGCATTCAAACTACAGACATTATGCATACTCACCTCTTGTTTAAGCTTATTAATATAGTTACTTTGTTTACTAGTTAAGCATACTACTTCAAAATTTTCAAAAAACCTAATATTAACTGCATACATCTGTTGATAGTGCAAAGAAAGAGAATTGAGACATATTAGGGTAAGAAAACATAAAGATATTTACATTGAGCTATCAGAAAAGGTAAAAAAAAAACAATAAATATAAATGGAATCACTATGCATTATTTCCTCATACCTATCTCCAACCCTGTTTCATCCTTCACCCAAAAAAGTGCTTCAAAACCACTAATCCAACCACTGACTCAGCACAGGAATACTCCTTTTCACCTATCCCAATCCAACAAATTAATAACAGGGTGTTTCATGTTACCTGAATCAGGTGTTGATGATGTGATGGAAATAATCAGATTTAAGATGATATGATCAACAGCTTTTCAGAGCTTTTGCCTTCTTTTTCTTCTTTTAATTTAAATGTATAGCTTGTAGTAAAATGGTTATGGATTTTTAGAGGATTCTAAAAAGTAAAATTAAGAGAAGGCAGTCAGGGCTTCCCTGGTGGTGCAGTAGTTGAGAGTCCGCCTGCCGATGCAGGGGACACGTGTTTGTGCCCGGTCCGGGAAGATCCCACATGCCACGGAGCGGCTAGGCCTGTGAGCCATGGCCGCTGAGCCTGCGCGTCCCGCAACGGGCGGGGCCACAACAGTGAGAGCCCCGCGTACCGCAAAAAAAAAAAAAAAAAGAGAAGGCAGTCAGACATATCATAATAAGAGTTAAATGGGTTCAGTTACATTTTAATTCTAACAGTGGTTTCAAATATATCCCGTCTGGTAGGGTTTAATAGAAAACAAAATCAAGTTGAGAACTATGGGGAATAATATGTCAATCTTGAGAGAAAGCATGGCATGTGAAAGTCTTTGGTGGACAGGCACTTAAATGTGTTTAATGTAGCAAAGAAAATGTTAATGTTACAACTGTATTTTCCATTTTGTTCTAAGAAACTTGTCTGATAAAGAAAGAGAAGAAAAGGTATCTTTTAACTAGACTCAAAAATGTTGGTAATAAATCAGTTTAATGGCCCATAAGATTCTTCTCTTATACATGTATAAATTATATATTTTTGCAACAATGTTGCATATTATCATTAGTCCAAAACAGCACTGCATCTGCACTGTTCAAGAAATAATACTATGCATTTTTCTAATATATTTATTTCCCAACATTATAACTTACTACTATTTTATGAAACTGACAATAAATCTTCTATCAATAGAAAATTTTGTGAAATGTATCCTCCTCTCCATTACTAATGGTTGTTTTTTTGTTTTACTTTTTGAAAGTCAGATATTATATCTTTAACTCCTTTGCATTCCCACTCTACTCCATGAAGTCCCTAACATATAATGAATATGCCTTAGTTTTTTGGGGGTGAAATGATGAATTAAGTTTGAGTTGAATTAATGTTTTATACCATCAAAGAATAAAGACCGGATTTACTAAATATAACTTTAAAACATAATGCTTTATTTCATTGTACTTACACAGCATAACCTTACTAGTAGCAGTAAAATTATTTGTAATTATTTTTCAATCAGATTAACCTGATATAGATTAATTATACTAAGTAGTATACTAAGTAGTCTCTAGTATACTAAGTAGTCTCTACTTAGCAAGTGGGTTCCAAAAATTATGGTGTCATAGAAATATGCCAGTAGTGATTGGCAGGAATGGAGAGCTACTTCATTCTGAATTAATGACAAAATTGAGTGGTCCCCAACACCATTGTGCAGTTGTTCATGGCAACGTTATTAACATTAATTTATTGGGAATAAAACACCAGAGAGAGAGATCTGTCAAACAAGCCAAGTTATTCAGCTATCCCATTAAACATCAGATTTGCTACATGATGTCACAGTTTCTCTATTCTTCAACTCAGGTAGTAATGGCAAGATAGTTTACCTGCATTTGTATTAATTCTTAAGTGTTTTACTTTCTCCCCCCCCCAAAATCATAACTTGTCTATTTAATGGTCCCTGAGACACAAAAAGCAAGTCTGTAATTAATACTCAGTATTGAAATAACCATTTACATTTTGCACTCTAAGGATTATGTACTACCTTGGAGAAATGGTTTTCATGGATGTACTTCTTTAAAAAACAGACAAATAAACAAAAAATCCTCAGACACAAAGCATTACTTTTTACTCCCCCCGCCCCTCCTGCCGACTATACACTATTGCCAGTTACAAGACTTTCTTCTCCAGCCAACCAATTAAGCAACAAAAGTCCTCAACTTTTGATTGATTTCTATTCATCCCCCAAATATATCTCAGAAGTTATTTTCAGTGTGAATTTCCCATAAAATTACAGAGAGTTCACTATTTCTTCCTTTGAGCTTCCCAGTTAGGTTTACTGACAAAACCACCTTTACTATAATTATTTATTTTGTTATTTTGACTGGGAGCTTCTCAAATGCAACCTTCTGTTTCATTTTCACCTCTGTCTCCAGAGCCTACTATGTGCCTGATGCATAGTTGCACCAATTATTTGATGAATAAATAACTGAATTCAATTGATATAAACAGGGCTCTTTCCCCCAAGCTGATATTGTACAGTTTTTAAAAGTCAGCCTCCTATTATCTGGATGCCAGTCAAATTCCCTGGATTAAGTATCTCAGCAGAGAGTGATTATTGCAAATGTATTTTCAAAGAGCCTTCTATTAGAGGATTTCATTAATTTATAGTTGTCTCGATTTTTGCCTATGACCACTCAAAGTTAAGATATATTTCCTTTAAATAATTGTGCTTGCCAACACAATGATTTCTTCTAGACTAAAAGGATTGGGGGATATATCATCTATATTTATGAAACTGTGAGATGTGTGACTACATTTACACTCATAAGAATTATACTTCCTACTCACTGGAAATAGAATTAGTCTATTTGGATAATGATTTTCCCTTCAGTGAACTGATTTTAGCTTTTTCATTTATTGGATTAATATAGATTTCACAGTGACTGTTACCAAATTTCAAATATAGTCAATGTGGTATTTATGATTTTATCAAGTTTTTTTCCTTATAATTCCCACCACAACCACTTCACTGGACTTTTCAGTAATATTTAATGGTATTATGTGGTGACTTTAAAGACTTAAAGGTTTTATTTTTGACTGTGAGAAGTTTACATAGTTTTCTGTTAAGCTTTTTTTCAAGAATTAAAATAATAATGTTTATGCCTTTGATTCAAGCATGTGATTTAATATTCACAAGTCAATAAGAAAAAGTTTTAAAAGTTCCTTGTAATCTGAGGGCAGACATTACATTTTATATGATACAGTTATTTATACTGTTGGATATCATGAATACTTGTTTCAAAATCCTGTTAACCAACATCTATTTTCACAAACATGTAATCATACAAGTCCCTTGGAAAAAAGAAGATATTCTTCATAAATATGTAAAGATGCAGCCTCTCAGAGAGTAAAGCCTACATATTCATTCAGATCACATTTTCAAGAAATGAAATTAGTAACAACCAATATAAATATTCTGTATTAAATTAGCCATATTTTATCATGCTTTCAATTATTCCAAAACAGATTAGATGTACAACTTTCCCTTAAATTATGTGTGCAAACATTATGTTCTGCAAACAATTCCTTATCATATTTCTTCTTCACACTCTTAAATCATACATTTGTAAAATCATTATCGTAACAGAAAATCATACAAAAAGTAAACTCTCCTTCTTTTTTTTTTCTTTTTTTTTTCTTTTTTTTTTTCTCCTTATTTTTAAATAAGATCACTGTATTAAGAACTTATCCATTTCAAATTTTGGCAGCTAATTTTGATCTTTATAATATATTTTAAAGTACCATCTTGGGGCCCTTTTACCATCCTGTATTCCCCAACATCCAGCTTGCTCCCCTGTCCCAAACTCTGTTTTAAAATAATTAAGTCCAATGTGAAAGATCTTTGAAGAAATGTAACCTTTTTCTTAATATTGGATGCATATAAGAATTGATTCATGAAATGTAATTTCTAAAAATAAATGAAGAAATATGTTCTGCCATATGTAAAAATCAAGTTCTGAGTCAGGGTTTAAGGTGAATATATGAAACTATAACAAATCTCAAAAAAATTGTTTAATTTTCTAAGACTTTCAAAGATATAATTTTTACCAAATGGCTTTAAGATTTAAACATCAATTCTAAATTCATTTAAACATCATCCTCCTTGGATATGAAACAGGGTCCAAAAAGAGGCTTAAAAACTTGATGTTTATGTGTGCTCTTAGGTGGATCAAATTTAGTTGGTAAAGAGATTCCAATTCCCTTCACTAGTTAGAGGGACTAAATGTAATATCAGATAAGCAGAGCCATATTGATCTACTTTTGCTTCCTAGAAGCTAATCTTCCAGTTTCATGTAGATTCAAAAAAATAGTTGATGACTTTAGTCATGAAAGTTCTTTTCATAACAATCTTTACCTCAATTAAAAATTATTTGATAAAGCTTTCATTAGAATTATATACAGACATCCATGTCTATTTAATTAAAATGATGTCTCTTTAATATTGTCTTTCCTGGAAGAAAATGTTGCCCTCTCCCACACACACATAAAAT